>NC_136059.1:1223804385-1225004385 GCF_964261635.1 Lissotriton helveticus | reverse complement strand
TAATTTTTTTATTTCAGAGGCTAAAGCATCTGTATCTTTTATGGATGCCCTAATTGTCATAATTCCCAAACCTGAGAAGTATCACTCTCATTGTAAAAACTATCGGCCTATATCGTTAATTAATTATGATTGTAAAATTGTTGCTAAAATTCTTGCTTCCAGACTCGAAACTATTATTCCTCTCTTGATCAAAACTGATCAAGTTGGATTTGTGAAGGGTAGATTGGCATCTGACAACGCTCGGATGTTTGCTAATGTCATTTCATATGGCAAAAAATATAAATCCCCCCTTGCAGCTTTGTCTTTAGATGCTGAAAAAGAATTTGATCGTATTAATTGGCAATTTATGTTCCATACCCTCCAATTGTTTGGTTTTGGACCCTCTTTTATTTCGTATGTTAAACTCTTATATTCTTGTCCTCGAGCCAGTATTTTTGTAAACAACCATTTTTCCCAAAAAAAATTCTCTCTCCAGAGGTACAAGACAAGGCTGTCCTCTTTCCCTTTTATTATTTACATTATGTCTTGAACCTTTTTTGGAACGTATTCGTACTAATTCTCTAATTACTGGTTTTATGCATAACTCTATAGAAACTAAAATATCTGCTTATGCAGACGATATATTGGTCTATATGTCTAACCCTGTTGAATCTCTCCCACACTTTATGAATGAAGTCCGATTATACTCTAGTATCTCTGGTTACAAACTGAACGTCTCTAAAACAGAAGTTTTACCCTTAAATTCTATATGTTATCAATTTATGTTTAGTGATTCTAATTTTGCTTGGTGCCCTTTAAAAATTAAATACCTAGGTATTTGGTTCTCTCCATCCTTAAATTATACTATTAAATTCACGTTTCATGTATTATTTGACAAAATTCAATCGCTACTCCTTACCTGGTCACCATTGTATCTTTCTTGGTGGAGTAGGTTAGATACCATTAAAATGATGATTTTGCCACTTGTTTTATATACATTATCTATGCTTCCTGTTAAGATTACAAATGCATTTTTTTCACGAATTAATTCTATTTGTAGAAAATTCTTGTGGAACAATAAACACCCAAGAAGTGTCTTAAGCAAACGTATTCGACCCAAAGAAGAAGGCGGTGTACGCTTCCCACACTTTAAAGGTTATCATTCAGCTTTTTTGCTTAGACAATCTTTTGCACTAGCATATGATTATATGGATATTCCTATCCCAAGATGGATTCTTTTTGAACGTTCATGCTTAAAGGATTTTTCTTTTCAGCATGTAGCCTTTATGTCAAACTGTAGTTTTTGTCCTCTAATCCTGTTTTAAAATACTCCCAAACTTTACTACACAATACCTTTTTTAAGGACTTTACCTCACTTCAGTGTTTTTTGACCTCTACTATATGGTATAATAAATTTCTTAAATACAAAGGCAAATCTTTTTACTACAAGTATTGGAAAGAAAAGGGCATTATTTTTGTACATCAGATGCTTCACAATTATTCCATTGTTCTCTTTCATACCTTGCCGATGAGTTATCACTTGCCTGACTCTTTTCTTCCTGAATATAATATTATTGTTAATGCCATACAATCTTACCTAACCACTTTTTCTCTCCCCCTTACACACCATCTATTACACCAATTACTCCTCTTTGGGCCCGATGTAGGTCAGTCGGTAACGGACGAAAATCGGTATTTTCGGCCGTTACCGACCGGTATTCAGTAAATGGTATGTAGGGCCACATATTTTACAGAATCGGTAAATTTACCGAATCGGTATTTATACCTAATCGGTAATTTTGATATGTAGGTGGGACTCTTCTGAGTCCCACAACCCTTACCGAATCTGTATTTTACCATCAAATATATTTGATGGTAAAATACCGATTCCGGTGTGCATGCACATGTGTGCATGCACACCTGTGTCATATGACAGGCAGACCTGCCCTTAGGGCAGGTATGCCTGCCACATGGCCCCCGAATCTTTTTTGGGGGTGCTAGAGGGTGTCAAAGTGACACCCCCTGCACCCTTGTCAAAATCTGTATTTACCGATTCGGTAAATACCGACCGGTAATGCCCCATTCATTCCTATGGGCTTCAAAGCCCATAGGAATGAATGGGGCATTACCGGTCGGTATTTACCGAATCGGTAAATACAGATATTTACCGATTCGGTAAAAGGAACATCTGGATGTTCCTACATATCCACCCCTTAGATTTACCGATTTTTAATTACCGAATCGGTATAATTCGGTAATTAAAAATCGGTAAATCTATTTTACCTACATCGGGGCCACAATCCTTTATTTTCATTCCAAAGACCTAAAGCTGCTCTTATAAATAAGTTACTGCTATCTGATGTCATTGAAAGACCTAAATCCCACACTGCGATTGCATGGGAAACTGATTTGTCCGTTTCTTTTCCTATTATAACCTGGGATAAAGTATGGTCAAAGTTATTCAAAGTCTCTGCTGCTGCTCGTTTAACCCAATCCTTATATTTTATTTTTCATAGAGCTCTTATTACCCCAGTTAGTATTTGTAAATTTTCACCTGGTTTTTCCCCATTATGTTGGTCATGCTCCAAAGAAACGGGCACGTTAAAACATCAACTCTATGATTGCTCTAATGTTTTATCCTTTTAGAAATCTGTTTGAAATACTTGCATGTCTATTTTCAAATGTAATATTACTTTAACACTACAGAATGTTTTTCTAGGTTCTTTATCACCTGATATGAATGTTGTATCTTCTGGTTCCAAGTTATTTGACCTTTTTATTGCATTAGCTTTTAAAGTTATTTTATCATTGTGGAAAGAAAACTCTAAACTATCTTCACTAACTTGGTGGAATTTTATCTGTGATGAACATAGGATTTCTACCGTTTCCTCCTCTTCTCTATCTCAAAAAATTAAATCTGATCTTCTTTGGCTCCCTTTTACTACATTTCTTTCCTCTCACTCTTCCATGCACTAACTCTCTTTTCTCTTTATAATGTTTTTTCCCTTCCTTTTTTCTATCTCTCCTCTTCTCTTTTTCTTTCTTTTCTTTTCTCCTTATTCTCTTCTGTCTCTTTTCTTCTCTTCTTATAAGGTTGTTCTTTCGCCACTTGTCTTTTGCCTGATTATTTTATTTTATTATACTGTATATGTTTCATTATGGCTTCCTTATATCTTGTGTATTTAAAAACTCAATAAAAACTTCTTAAACAAAAAATAAACACCACTGCAGCCATCGTCAGCTGATTATCCCGCATGGTAGTGTACACACTGAAGTGAGGAAAAGTGTGGTAAAATAGAGGAGTTCGTATTGAAATCAACTACAGAAGTGACGGGTGCCTACCTCACTGAGCTTAGTTATTTCGATCCACCTGAACTATGCAAGTTGGACCTAAGATCATAGATGATGAAAGTTCGGGTGAGAGGTCGCTTTGTGAATGTCATGTTGAAATTGTGGCAGAGTATTGTGCATTTGTTCCACTTGAGGAAAATCTGTTTTGAAAGAGTAGCATTATATTATGGTGTCCCTTGTCCTGCAAGGTATGCAGAAGAGGGTGAGTGTGTGTGTAGTGTCCCTGGTCTTTCCTACTTGTTATGCAGTGTTTGGTAAGGCGTTATTGAACCCTAAGTTTACAAAGAGTTCTTGTGAGTGGAAGTGAGTGTGAGTTTCCTTTGTTTTGGGATGGGTGGTTAATGCTGTTGCACAGATGAGTTAGGGTTGAAAGGTACCCTTTGCCTACTGATGTAGTGAGGGTTGAAACACATTCACTTTGTTTTGCGGGATTGTGAATTGAAAGGCACCCATTGCCACATGATTCAAAGTTTATGTGGTGTCCTGTTGTTGCAAGGATGAGCAACGGTTAAAATACACCCTTTGCCTACTGTTTGAGTGAGGTTTGAAAGACATCCATTCGCTATACGCAGGATGCCCCGTGTTGAGATGAGCTGATGGAATAGATTCAAGATTTGTTTCTATATATACAAGATGGGCCTGTGTTTGGGATGAGTGTGGTTTGCAAGAGACCCTTTGCCTACTTCTAGAATGAAGGTTGAAAGATTCCCATTCACAAGTCCTAGTCTTGTATGCAGTAGAGGGCATGAGTAGTCCCTGGTCCTACCATTTATCTAGTAGGTTAACAAAGGTGTGCAGTAGAGGGCTAATCTTTAACTCCTTAACTCCTTAGGAAGGACTAAACCAGGGTGGTGATTTCGAGTTTGGTGGTATGGGAGCGGGCTGCCATGTCACCACCCCCCTCCCACACCAACAAACTCATCTGCATACCGCCTACCAGATAAAGAGTTAATTCGTGGTCTGGCGGTGTTGGACCCGGCCTCGTGGCGTGGACCCACTCCTCCCGCATGGCGGGCCCTGGAAAGCATTGACCCCTGATCTCCTCCCTGAAGCTACCCTCTCCAGACTTCAACGAGAGCCGCCACTCCGGGCGACCCCCCGGCTCTCCCCCTTCGGAACACGGCGACCCCTACTCGCCCCACTCTGCGGGTCCGACTCCTACCCGGGCCGCCATCTCCGGCCCCAACTCCATCTTGGCCCCTCCACGTCCAGGCCACGTGGCCTCGGCCCGACCTCGGCCGCGGGCCCAGCGAAGCCCCGACATCGAGGCACCAAGATCCGACCAGGTGGTAAAGCGGCCACTTGACCGATCAAGGAGGAGGGAAGTTTTGATGGCCCTCCACCCGTCCCCGGACGCCTGGTTTCGATCGCCCTCCGGCCTCCCTGGGCGCTGGCTCCACCCCCCTGCTGGGTGTCTGGACACTCTCATCCCGGCCCCTCTGACCCCCAGGCGCGAGGGTCCGGACATCAAAGGACTCCAGACCTATATCTGGGGCAGCTCTGGAATGGGTCGGCAGTTGTATCTTGGAGTCGAGAGCCCTGCTGATTGAATCGCGGCTGATCCTGAGAAGAACTCGCTACTTTGAACCCTGGAACATCGGAGCCCTGCTGACGCTGTCGCGGCCCGACCTCGCTGAACCATCCTCGGAGCCCTGCTGACGCTGTCGCGGCCCGACCTCGCTGAACCATCCTCGGAGCCCTGCTGACGCTGTCGCGGCTCGACCTTGCGGAACCCCCCAGCTCGAGGATTGAGAGCGGTGCGCCGGGTATCCCCGTGCCAGGCTGGTACTAAGACTGTCCCGCTACCCCCTTCCCGCAGTACCGAGACATTAAGGGTCCCTCGACCCGTTTGTATATATTGCTGAGAGAACCTATCTTTTATGCTGATAAAAACTCTAAGAATCTATCCTCTTGTGTTGTGTCCCTTTGTAGTGGTGTGATTGCTCGGCTGTTACGATTCTAGGAGAGGAACCTCACCCAGGAGGCCTCTGGACGATGCTCGGCCAACTCCAGAAGGAGAGGTGGATCTCGGGGTGGTCAGTCAGACATCTTCTGCCTCCCCGGGGTCGCCTTTCTAACAGGCGGGCTGTGCTTTGGCGGTCCCAAGGCGGTGCCTGTTAGAAAGGCCCCGCAATGGGAGTGCCAAAGCATGTTCCTGTACGATATGGACTGTGAAGTTTTTGCCGTGCAGGAACTGGGAGTGCATGCAGACAGGGAGACACCCCATGTGCCCACCTGCATGCATCCTCTGACCCAGAGGCAACAGCGGGCCGCTCACCACCATGAAAACAGAGACTGCAAGGAAACTCCTAATGTGCTTGGTGGTGTCACAGCAGCACCGCCAGCATATTGCTGGGCAAGACTGCCTCAACACCACCAAGGAATCATGGAAACCATGCGGTTGCAGTGATCTTGTGGCGGTGGGACCACTGCACTCGTAAAGCAGCGGTCAGACCACCAATGCGGCAGTTCCTGCCACGGCACCGCGAGTTGGCAGTACCACATAATCAGCCCCTAAGTGTGTCCAGTAGAGGGTGTGAGAAGTCCCCTGGTCCTGCCATGCATTCCATAGTCTTATTTATTTGAAAGGTTTTATATAGTGCGAACTAGACCCATGCGAGTATCAGAGTGCTTTACAAGATGAAGAGAAAATGACATACAAATCATAAAGCATAGAAATGGTACATACAGTGTAACAGAAAAAAATAGCACAGAGGGGCAGAGAGTTGAGGATCTAAACCAGGAATCTGTTTAATTAACAGGAATTTGACATTTTTCTTGAAGGAAGTACTGGAGGGAGTTATGTTATGTTATGTTAATAACACTTCTATAGCGCACAGCTGCCCCAGCAAAGGGGCGTCCCGGCGCTTCAGAGAGAGTACCCAACACAACACAGCAGAGCAAAGACAGCAGCGCACAGATCAAAGAACTAAGATAAATGAGGGAACAAGTACGTTTTGATAGCCCTCCTATACTTCAGAAGCTCATCGAGTTCACAAATGTGGGACGGAAGAGAGTTCCACAGTTTAGCAGCCAAAACCCGAAAGGATCGACCTCCGGCCCTGCACAGCCTGAACCGAGGGACCACCACCAGGTTTTGACCCAAAGATCTTAAAGAGCGCGTAGGCACATAAGGCACCATGAGGTTATCAAGGATCTGGGGAGAGGCCAGCTTGAGGATCTTGAAAGCTAGGCACAGGGTCTTAAAATGGATCCTCTGTGCCATAGGCAGCCAGTGCAGAAAACGGATGGTATTTTCCGCAGAGCAGAACCTCGGTAAGCCTACCAATTCTCTAGCTGCGGCGTTCTGGACACGTAGCATCCGGGCGATTTCAGCCTGGTTGGCCCCCAACAGGAGAAAACTGGCGTAATCGAGCCGAGATAGTATGGATACCTGTATAACCAGCTGCCTAGTAGTGGCATCAAAGAACCTCAGATTAGGACTCATTTGATGCCAAAACAGGTGGCCGCCACTTTCTTAGTATGGGCACAAAAACTGAGTGCAGGATCTAGCCAAACCCCCAAGTTTTTTACCTCTGAGACTGGGATAGGAGTTGCGCCCAGTTCAGGGGGCCACCATGTATCACCCCAGAGATCAGTCCTCTTGCCCACAATCATGACCTCAGTTTTTTTTAGCATTAAGCTGGAGGCAGTTGGCATTCATCCAGCTAGCCACCGCCAGTCCATCCCGGAATCTGGGGGCGTCAAGGTCGGAGTTCCCACTCAGGACGACCGCCAGCTGCGTGTCATCAGCATAGGAGACCATAGTCATGCCCCACTGCTTGACGACAGCCGCCAGCGGTCTCACATAAAGATTGAATAGTGTGGGACTCAACGACGAACCCTGAGGCACACCCAGCTCCAGAGGATAAAACTTGGACTCACAAGGGGGGGTGTCTACTTTGAAGGTCCGATCAGCAAGAAAGGAACTGAACCAATTGAGTGCAATGCCTGAAACACCCGCCTCTCCAAGACGTTGGAGTAAGATCCTGTGCGAAACCGTATCAAACGCGGCACTAAGATTGAGTAATACCAGTGCCGCAGTCTGACCAGAATCAAGCACAGAACGAAGATGTTCAGTCATTGAGAGCAAGGCTGTCTCAGTGCTGTGACCAGCACGGAAGCCATTCTGGGAGGAGTCTAGAATCCCTGCCCTCACAAAGTGTTCTGACAATACCCCATTCACATAGGCCTCAGTAATTTTAGCGGCCCAAGGAAGGAGAGAAATCGGGCGATAATTCTCAAGTTTGAGGGGGTCCAAAGAAGCCTTTTTCAGTATGGGCGTCACAACAACCTACTTCCATTTAATTGGAACAACACCCGAGGCAAGCGAAAGATTAATGAGATGGCACACTGAAGGAA
This sequence comes from Lissotriton helveticus, assembly GCF_964261635.1. Lineage (NCBI taxonomy): Eukaryota > Metazoa > Chordata > Amphibia > Caudata > Salamandridae > Lissotriton > Lissotriton helveticus. The sequence goes on along the minus strand of NC_136059.1, from coordinate 1,224,996,693 downwards.
GACAAATAGCAGCAGAATTTCTAAACTGAGCTGGTCTCAAAGGATCCGCTGGTGAGCCAGATTTTATCTTGGAAGCCAGCGTAAGAAAGTCTCCATTGACAAACTAGGAAGTGAGATTAAGGTCTCACAAGTAGCCAATGTAGAGCTGGTGGGCTCCGCTACCGGCTCAGTAATGGAAAATGCATGATAGATAGCTTGAACTTTTTCAATAAAAAAAGCAGCCAGATCTTCGCAGTGAGCCACTGAACATATTTCCGCTGTAGGAGCTCTTTTGGCCGTCAGGTCCTTAAGGACCTTAAAAATTAACTTGGACGGATTGAGGCTGTTTCTAAATTCCTGAGAATAGTAGGCTGCACGGCTCTGCAAACAGCTCTATGGTATGTTTTAATTTTAGAGAAATACAGAATTTGTTTCCCAGACTCATAAGTTTTCCGCCAGTCCGTTTCTGCCTGTTTACACGCTTTTTTTAACGGCACCAGGGAACTGTCGTACCATGGGCTGGGTTCTCTAGTGCGAACTTTAGTCCAAGCAGCAGGAATCAGTGCATCCAAGGACCGAGAGACCCAGTCACAAAAAAGGTCATACCCAGATTCTACATTGAGAAAAGGGCCTAGCGGGTGGGCCTCCAAAAGATGATGAAAGTCCTCCAATTTAAGTTTCTTCCAATGACGTTTGTGCACTACTCTATCCATGGGTTTAAATGGGTGCTCTTTAATCAGAAGAAGAATTTTCACTAAAAAGTGGTCGGTCCAGGCAACTGGGCTGGGTCTAGCCACCTTAGCCCCGGTCAGATTCGTAAAAAAAGGGTCAAGAGTGTGGCCCCCCACATGGGTGGGGAAGGAAACCAGCTGATTTAACTGAAGGGCCTCCAAATCCGCCAGAGTACTACTAATGGCAGATATATGACCACAGTCAAGATGAAGATTAAGGTCTCCAAGTATGCTAAAGTTTGAGCAGCCCATTGCCAAAGAGCTAACACATTCCAGGAGAGCCTTTCGAAAAGCAGTGTCACAACCGGGGGGACGGTAAATTAAGAGGCCAGAGAAAGTAAAGTGATGGCTGATGGAGATTCTAAAGAACGCGCTTTCACAACCTACCAAGTCCACTAACCTCCAGTCACATGGGTAGCAGGATTTTACGGCCACAGCGATGCCACCTCCCCTAGATGTCCGATTGTGAGTGAAGATGGAATACTCAGGGGGGAGAGCAAGATTCACAGCTGCCGTGTCCACTTCCTGAAGCCATGTTTCCGTCATGAAGAACACGTCAGGTGACTCATCCCTCATGAGATCATGAAGTTCAGAGTGGTGCTTCCGAAGGGATCTGATATTAAGATTCCAGATAGAAATATCTTGCAAGACCAGTGATCTAATACGAGGGAGTTTAACCAAGGAAGACTCCGACAGGGCAGTAATAGAAGAAGGGACGTTGAGAGACCAAGTCCCACAGGCACACTTATACGGGCCACATAGGGGACTGATAGGCCCATGCAAACAACATGGGACCGATTGCCTAATATCCAACAATTCATCCCTGGAATATCTACTCACCGAGGACATTGCCTGAAAAGAACCGAGCTCCCACGTGCAGAGTACCGCCACGCCTACGCCTCCTTAGCGCTGACGGGCGCAGACGGGCAGGACTCTGGCACGACTCAGGCGCAGTGAAGGCGCGCCCGCTGCGCGATACCGCTGCGCGCTTGAGGGCTGGCTTAAATAGGGTTACCGCGTGTCCGCAGCCCCACTAGACCGCTCAAGGTGGCGCCCACAAAGCGTCACCACCCCTCCCAAGATAGCGGACGATTCTCCACTGTAACAGAGCCCCCAGAACCGGACCCGCTAAAACAGCGGTGGATCAGCGATTAAAGTGCAGGTAAGAGGGAAATTGCCCAGAATTAAAAACAGGGGAGAACAAAGTAAAAGGTAACTAAGATACAAAACGGGTAGTTAAAAAATACGCAGCGCACCTTCAGCACAGCGCTAAAGTACGCGAGTCCGCTAACGCTCTGAAGAGCAAGGGTACCCAATCCAGGCTGACCCGATTGAGGAACCGCCTTAAATAGGGTTACCGCGTGTCTACAGCCCCACTGGACCGCTCAAGATGGGGCCCACAAAGCATCACCACCCCTCCCAAGGTGGCGGCCGATTCTCCACTGTAACAGAGCCCCCAGAACCGGACCCGCTAAAACAGCGGTGGATCAGCGATTAAAGTGCAGGTAAGAGGGAAATTGCCCAGAATTAAAAACAGGGGAGAACAAAGTAAAAGGTAACAAAGATACAAAACGGGTAGTTAAAAAATACGCAGCGGACCTTCAGCACAGCGCTAAAGTACGCGAGTCCGCTAACGCTCTGAAGAGCAAGGGTACCCAATTCAGCCAGTCCAGTCAGTCTTATATCAGGGGGGAGAGAGTTCCAAATTCTGGGAGCAATGCCCGAGAAAGATCTCTTGTAGGTTTTTTCTCGTTGAAACGTTGAGGCTTTAGCAGGAGGATAGAGGCGCTTCTGGTGGATCTAGCGCCTCCCGATAGATCAAGCCGTAATAATCTATGTATTACGAGCGTGCCGGAGTCCAACAACTCTGGGAGAATGGAGATCTACATTGAAGAGATGCTGAAGGCGGTGATTGGTGCTGAAAATTTGTCTGCGCTATTGGTAGTAGAGAGGGCGCAAAGCCTGCTTGCGGTGCATCCGCCCCCTGGAACCTCTCCACGTCCTATATAGCGAAGCTCCTGAATTATCAGGACAGAGATACAGTCCTCAGGCTTGCCAGAGAAAAAGGAGTGGTACAGCACCAAGGAAATCAGGTTTCTTTCTACCCAGAGTTTACGGTAGGCTGCGCGACGAGAGTTTCTGCCCGTCAAACAACTGCTACAAAAGGCAAATACCTCATATGCAATGCTATATCCAGCGTGGCTCCAAGTGGAAGAGCAAGGCAAGCAGCAAACTTGTGCGACACCCAAGGTGGCTAAAGATTTCCTATGGAAGATACAATCTACCGTACATGGTGGTTCAGAACCATTCGGATGTTGAAGATGAAGAAGCCTGAAAATGGTGGGGAAGGGTTGTCCTGATGCCTGTGAACCTGGTCACCTCCGCCCACATGGAGGGAGAACAGGCTGCTGGCGACCCCCCGCAAGGGAGCACCCGAGATACGTTTGGCACAGTGTGCTGTAATTTTTTTGTCCTGGTTTTATTTCTATCTAGACATGTCAATGTCTAATTGGTGTATGTTCTTAATTGTTGGGGATGTCTTTGGCTAGTTGGGGCAGCTGAAGTGGGAGGGGGGAAATCTACTTGTTTAGTTGAGGTATACCTGCACATACATGCAAAAATGGTTCGATCAGCACACCCAATACATGGATAGACACAATATTCATGTGGCTCTCTTGCAGGAGACACACCTTGGTGGGCGATCAGATAAGACTATAGGCACCAAGTGGGCAGTGTGTCGCTTTTCCTCCTCGTACTCCACTTATTCACTGGGGGTCCTGCTGCTGATGATCAGGGGAGGCTGGTATTTGCACGGAGACAGCTGGCAGGTACTGGTGTTACACTTGTTAATACTTATGCACCAAATACAGACGATCCAGAGATTTTTTCTGATGTCTCGCGATGACTACATGCTGCTTCACCTACACACATTATTTGGGGGGAAGATTTGAACACGTATTTAAATCCTGTAATGGATCGCACAGCGGACACGGATTGGCGGGGCAAACAGGTAACCAAGATATTACGGGGCGGGATGGATGGATACGGCCAAGAAGATGCCAGGCGTTTGAGGCATCCAACAACGAAGGAAGGTACATTTGTCACTACAGTCCATGGGATTTGGACAAGACTAGGCTACTGGCTACTCTACTAAGGTGTGCCAATGGGTGGAGGAAGTGCGGAACCTCCCTAAGACATTGTCTGATCATGCACCGTGCTTGCGCGCATGCGGATGCCAGTGGCGTTCTTAAGATGGATTTGATTATTGTATGAATCTCCAACTGCACGAGTGCATATCAATAATGTTACATCAGATGCCTTTAGGCTATATAGGGGGACAAGACAGGGCTGCCCTCCTTTGCCTCTTATATTCACACTCCTTCTAGAGCCATTAGCCTGCATGATTAGGCAAAATCATGCAGCTGCAGAGCTCGGCTTTCACTTGCGGCTACATATTAGCTCACTATATGCTGACGATATGACTCTTTATGTTAAGGACCCGGACGTCAATTTAGGTCCGGTACTCCGGGAATACATAAAATTTGAGCACTAATCTGGCCTATGTATAAATTGGGCAAAATCAATAATCCTACCACTCACATCAGAGACACAACCACATGATACTGAATTCCTGCTGGAATGGGCATCAGGCCCTGTCAAGTATCTAGGAGCTTGGGTGCACAGAGACCCCAGTGTAGTACTGCAGGAAAATTACAGGAGAGTGATGTCCAAGCTTGAAGACAGAGTTGCACACTGGATTAAGCTTCTGTTCTCTCTAGCTGACAGGCTGGCAATCATCAAAATGGAACTGCTTCCGCAATTATTGTATTTGTTCCTTAATATTCCAATTGTACTATCAGAATCCTTTCTTAAAGAGCTGAGGTCGCTATTAATTACACTAACATGGGTAGGGAAGAAACCGAGGATCGTCTGGGAAGTGTTAACTCAACCATACTCAGAGGGAGGGTTTGGTGCCCCGGACTTTAGGTTATATTAACTTTGTGCGCAGGCCCATATTGCGCACTTCTGGTATGCATCTCTTGATTTTATCCCACCGAGCATCATGATAAGTTCCCGAAACGTCTCAGAGCTATCCTGCCACATAATCGCACCACAACACCTACATCTGAAATTAACACACTGTGCACTACGTTGATGGCTTGGCGGGCTCGGGTCAGGCGGGCGAGTAAACCAGTACTATATGAGCCCGAGATGCCTTTACTACATCATATGGACGATTGTATGGCTTAACAACTACTGCCTAAACCACGACTTCAGGAACAACGAAGGCTAAACATTACTTAACCACTACATTTTAAACCACTACTCCCTAAACCACAAAAACATTTGATTTAATTTCATTTTTTTTCTAAAATACTAGTTAAGATCTGTTTACAATAACGAGCACACTGATCATATTCTGTTCGTGAATCGAAAGCATTTACAATTGTTAAAATCAAAGCAACACTGCCATCTCTTGACATAAACCGGTAATTTAATTGTAAACTAATTTCTTCAACAACCTTAGCTGTATTTGAATTTTAACTATTACGATTTTAATCTTCACGTATATTTCTAACTATATATATTTTTTTAATCGTATTTGTGGGGGGAGTCCCCCCACACCCCTCATCTACCCTTTTAAATGTTTTCCTAGCATGCGTTTTTGTGGGGAGAAACCCCCCACAACCCCGATCTACCCTCAATTACCTTGTAAAAGCATGAGTCTTATTTCTTGTCGAGTTGTATCCTGTGTGCGTTAGAACGTGGCACTAGCAATACATTTATTCTATTTGACGTGCAACTCCGGTGTTCTAAAAGTCGTGGTTATAACTGATGCACTCAATGGAGAGATTACCCACAGCACACACTTTGATCAAATGTTGGGGGGTGGCGGACGGGGGGCCGGATTGGCCACCATTGGAGATGACCCCTATAAGAGACTTCACCACGGCCCTGCAGAAACTAGCAGGACTGGGACTGTACTTTTTTCTGATCTGGGGGTTGGGGGGGGGGGGGGGGGGAGTGGGCGGGGGGGAACAGCCATCCTGACCTACATGTTGGGGCTTTAGGCAGAGGATGCCTGGTTGAGAGTTGGAGCGGTGGGGTAGGGGAGGGAGGGGCAGGTTCTGGGTGGAGATGGTTGTTTTTGGGGGGTTTGTAGGGGGGTGGTTGGGACTCGGACAGTTGTTTGGGGGTTGTGGGGGGGATGCAGGGGAGGGGGGTGGGACAGTTCTTGTCCACGGAATTTTGAGTTTGCTTTTTTGGCTTCCTCGGTCGATACGCACGGACCGCGGTACGCTATGGTCACAGCGGCACACCTCTCTGGGGCTGATCAGGCGCAGCGCGCAGCTAGACCGACTGACCGCTTAGAATGGCGCGCCCTTTAACTGTTCTCACGCTTAATGTGAGAGGACTCAATAACCCCATCAAGCGCAGGGCGGTCCTATCCCTCCTGGAACACTCGAAGGCAGACATCTGCCTCCTGCAAGAAACACACCTGCTGCCTAAAGACCAACACAGACTCAAGTCCCGAGCCTTTCCCTGGCAGTTCTTCTCGTTCGCGACCAGAAAGGTAGCCGGGGTGGCGATCTTAGTGGCTAAAACCTTCAGGGGGCGGGTCCTGCAGAAGGGGGCTAAGGTCAAGGGGAGGTTGCTAGTCCACCGCTTCCAGATAGCAGGTCAGACGCTGTCAGTAGGTACCATATACACACCCAACGAAGGTCAGGAGAACTTTTTACACGCTGCCCTGGAGGCGGCCACAGCCACCACGCATCCACACTTACTGCTCGGGGGGGACCTTAACCTTGTACTTCACAACACTGCGGACCGCTCTAGCCAACGGTCTGGTCAGGTAGGGGCTCTATCGGCGACAGGACACACTCATCTTTCAGACCTAGATCTCACCGATCTGTGGAGACACTCACACCCACGCGCCACGGCATACACTTATTACTCCGCAGCCCACAAAACGTATGCAAGACTTGATTATCTCCTGTGCTCTTCCCAGCTGGTACTTCAGGCACGAGACGTAGAGATCCTCCCGGCCTCCCTGTCCGATCACTCTCCAGTGGCGGCCTCCTTTCTCATCCCAGATACGCCCGGCCCACAGCGACACTGGCGGCTGCGTGACGGCCTCTTCCAAAATCCAACCACATTAGGACGGATTAAAATGGCACTAGCTCAGTTCCTCACTCACAACGCCAATAACGATACTTCCAAAGCCACGCAATGGGCAGCTCTCAAAGCAGTTCTCCGCGGTGAGTTTATCTCTATAGCTACGGCGAATAATAGGGAACGAGCACAGAAACGAGCTGAACTTACCCAACGGGTGGCAGAGCTGGAGCAAATGCACCAACGCACTGGGGCGGCCCGGGCATGGCGTCAGCTGTGTACGGAGCGGAAAATGTTGGCAGCCGTAGACCAAGACGTGGCGGAATACGCCGCCATGCGCCTCCGACACGCATATTATACTGGCGGAGACCGCTGCGGGAAAATGCTGGCGAGCAGGTTACGGGAGCAGCGTCAAAAGCAGCATATCCGAACCCTCCAGCCTAGCCACGGCGCCCCCATCACGGAGGACGCGGCCATCGCCGCAGCCTTTGGAGACTACTACGCTAAACTTTACATGGCGGACCATCTCAACCTTCAGACGGGCCATGGTTACCTGCAGGGAGCCACCCTCCCTTCCCTGACTGAAGCGCAGACAACGTTCCTCGACCGGCCCATCGGCCTTGAGGAAGTAATTTCGGCGATTTCCCGCCTCAAATTGAGGAAATCACCAGGCCCGGACGGATACACAGCAGCCTTTTATAAGACGTTCTGCCCACAAGTGGCCCCCCTACTGAGGGACCTCTTCAATACCTTTGATCAACCTGGCGCCATACCCCCAGATCTACTGGAGGCGGCAATATCGGTAATTCCCAAGCCAGGGCGGGATCCCACCCGATGTAGCTCCTATCGGCCGATATCCCTGTTAAATATCGACCTGAAACTATACACTGGCATTCTTGCGAGTAGGCTGGCGCCATACATGCAACAACTGGTAGAGCCCGATCAAGCCGGCTTCATCCCGCAACGGCAGACCAGCGACAACACCAGGCGAGTCCTTCATCTTATAAAGGCTGGGTCGCGGATGAGGCCGGACTGCATGCTTCTCACCATCGATGCGGAGAAGGCATTCGATAGGGTGCATTGGCCTTATCTAGACCTGGTGTTGCAGCGGTTCGGGGTAGGAGAGACCCTCCGTAACCGTATATTTAATTGCTACCGCCACCCTAACGCTGCAGTCCGGGTTAATGGACACACCTCCCCACGGTTTCCGATCGGCAGAGGGACCAGACAGGGGTGCCCGCTCTCCCCCCTCCTGTTTGCGCTCTATATGGAGCCGCTGGCCCAGCGCATTAGGCAACATAACCTCATCACAGGCATCCCGTTTGGCGGGGACACGCACACGGTCAGTCTGTACGCAGACAACATCTTACTCTCCCTAACCAACCCGAGCGCTCTTTGTTGAGCTCCACACCTTTGCACTGGCATCGGGCTTTAAGATTAACGTGGCGAAATCAGAGGCCCTGAACATATCGCTGTCACCTGAGGTGCTCGCAGACGCCAAATCGGAGTTTGACCTGCAGTGGTCGACGTCTACTATTCCTTACCTGGGGTCTTGCTGGCTCCAACGGTGCGTGCCACCACAGACGCCAACTATGCTAGACTCGGCTCTTGCCTCCGCGACGATCTCAGACGATGGAAACACCTTACCTTATCCTGGCTGGGTCGTGTGGCGGCCGCCAAAATGACGTTACTGCCCCAGATCCTCTATGTGTTTCAGACCCTCCCTTTACGCCCCCCGGCGGGATGGCTTCAGAAGACGCAATCGGACCTGGCACGCTTTGTCTGGAATGGTCGCCGCCCGCGGTTCAAACATACGATCGCTATACTCCCCCCCAGAGCACGGCGGGGTGGGAGTGCCTGACCTCACTCTATACTTTCAGGCGACCCAGCTGCGCACTCTGGTGGTATGGCACCAATTGGAATCGGGCAAACACTGGCTCTTTCAGGACCAGGCGGTGGCAGGTCGTACACTCCAGGGTGTCCCGTTCTTGCCGCGCTGCCATAGACCCCCCAACCTCTACGCATCGCTCATCACGAGCACCTTCCTGGATGTGTGGGACAGGGTGGCGGTCAAACGGGAGCTCACCTCCTTTCCCTCCCCGATGACGCCGCTCTTTGACAACCCTGACTTCTCGCCTGGCCTTGATCCCCAGGCATTTGTGACGTGGAGGACTACACCCTGCAGGAATTTGGGACATATGTTTGATCTCAATGGCGTCCTTCCCTTTCAGAAAGTGAGAGAAGACTACGGCATACCGGAAACGGACTGCTTGCCCTACTTGCAAGTCCGCCATTGGGCGTTACAGCCGTCGGTCAGACCCGGTGCACAGCGCTTCCTTACTCCATACTAGAAATGGCTAATAACGCGCACCTCCGATAAAAAACTAATCTCCGATCTGTACCAACATCTACTCCTCACCAACCTATACACTTACAATGCAGGGAGAGCTAGATGGGAGAGGGATTTGGGGAGACAACTCACACGCAAGGAATGGGAAGGGATTTACCACCGAGCCAGACACTCTGCATATCACATGGGTCTTACTGAAACCATGACCAAGGTAGCCACCTATTGGTACCACACACCTGAACGGTTACATCGATGGGACCCCCAAGTTAGCGACCGCTGTTGGAGAGGGTGTGGGGAGCTTGGCACATTGGAGCACTTACTTTGGAGCTGTGACCGCCTCCAGCCTTATTGGAATTCCATCTTAGACTTGATAGACGCACACTTAGATACTCAACTACCCAGGTTTCCTGCTTATGTCCTGCTGGGCCTTCCCACGCCCTGATGTACCCCCTAAAGTCCAGGAGAGGGAGGCTTATTGCAATTGCGCTGGGGGCAGCTATGCAAAACATAGTAGCACATTGGAGAGCCGTCCAACCTCCTTTACAAATAGGCTAGCTACATAGGCTATGGGCGATCCTGGGGATGGAGAAGCTATCATTGGCAAAGGCAGGGAAAGGGGAAGAATTTGCAGAGCTGTGGCGGCCGTTCTTGACCCTTCTGACAGGAGAATTCTGAGAACTGAGTTGCCCCCGCTACTTGCGACTGCTACGTCTAGCGGACGCCCCACTTACAGACCCTAAGACACAGCCACGCAAACGCAAGACGCCAGATGGTGCTGCAGCCCAAGGAACCTCTTAGAGAGGAGACCACTTTTAGCTTATACTTTTGCTCCGTGGACGAGGAGGGGGGTGATTGTGGGAGGGGGTTGGGGGGTTGGGGTTGGTTTTTCCTTCTGTCTTCCTTCCCTTTTTATTCATATTTCATAAGCAATACCACCTGCACCTGCTTTTCAGCTTTTATGACGCGACCGGCCCGGATGGGTTGTAGGCGGCTTGCTGTGTTAACGCTCATGATGGAAGCATCTCTTGGCCGTGTCCATGCTTTTGAACTGTTCTCGACCGCCATGTGCTCATGCAGGTGCAGGTGGCTGTATGCGCTGCAATGTTTTCTTTTGCTGCTTAATGAAACAGATTTAATACTAAAAGTCTTGGTTCCATCCTTCGTTGTTCCGTCGTTCGTGGATGTTACCTTCGTGGTTCAGCCCTCTTCGTTGTTCACTCTTCATTGTTCCGGTAAGTCGTTGTTTATACATCGTGGTTAAGGATGTTTCCCCATATGGACATAACAGTCACACAAGAAGACAAGTCACTTCAGTTACTGTGGGGGGTGGGCCTGAATACTATGGGAGATCTATATATAACAGCACATTTTTAAACTTGGCTGATTTAGTGATGGAGAGAGTACAGCCCCCTCTACTCACATTTGTTTATTACAGACTGAGAGCGGCAGTTCGAGCCCACAATCCGGTATGTTATGTTATGTTATGTTAGGCGTTCTTGTATAGCGCTCGAATCACCGGGGGGCATCTCGGCGCTTACTCAGACTAACACCCGGAATGGTACAGCTGGACAGAAGGAGCCTTAATACCGATATGCCTTTAGATGTTTCTTGAATATTTGGTAGGAAGGAATCTCTCGCAGAGATTTTAGAAGGCTATTCCAGTATTTGGGGGCTAGGTAGGAAAATTCCCCAGCGAACCACCCACTCTGAGAGCACTGCAGTGTCTGTCAACGAGCGCCTCCAGGCAACATCTTGTCCCAAAACAGTACACAGCCGCACAAAAAGATGACAATGGGGGCATTGGGAAGTCGATGGAAAAGTGGAATGCTGTGCTGGAGCAGCCTATAAGGGAGGACGATTGGGAAACGTGTTGTGTACAATTAAGTATGCTGACGTCCTATTGCAACTCGAGGATCAATAAGTTTAAGTACCTTCTTCAGTTGTATTACACTCCTATCTATGCAGTTGTGTAGATATGGTCTGAGAAATGATTCTGAATGTGTTTGCTGTGGGACTGATGAGCCTTATTTCATGCATTTGGCATGGAACTGTCCAACAGTGCGACACTTTTGGGTACAGGTTGCCGATGTACTAACTGAGGTGATGGGGGCAAGTGTGATGTGTACACTGCTGATTTGTTTACTGGGCCTACTAAGTGCATTTAAATCAACATCTAAGAGACTATTATTAGTGTGTCTACTGCTAGCAAAGCGAAGAGTTACACTTCATTGGGAGAGTAAAACCAGCCCCACCAAAGAGGCATGGTTGGTGGATGTTGTGCACTGTAAGTCTCAACTTGAACTGTACGCTGAGGAGCTTCTTCTGCCATCAAGGCAAAGAGACTATTGGGGACTGATGTTGGCCTATTTGCACTCAAATGATGGAAATGGGGGATAGGCGTGCAATACCAATGTTAAGCATGTGCACTGTTAGACAGTCGAGTGATAAGGGGCCTAGTAACAAAATATAGCACAAAGTTCCCCAGTAGGACTAGAAAGAAAGAGTGTGTGTATAGAGAAAGACAAGAGGGAAAGAAGAAAGGGAATATTCCCTCTTGGGAACTAGAACCCTCACACACCCAGCAAGCTAGGTGTCATGCTTCATCATATGGGTCCTGCTCCTCGTCAGACTGGCGGTGCAATGTCTGACGGGCACCCGCGAAGGGGCTTTTTAGCGGAGATCTTTTGTTCCAGCCATATGGTGCATGCGTGTGAGAGGGCTGAAAAATTGTGTAGTCGTGACTAAGTGGTGGTGATTAAAAAAGGTAAGTTAGTCCACAAGGATTTTTAATAATGTGGCTGACTCCCTTGGTTAAAATAGTGGGAGGGGAGATACACGCTACGAAAGTGAGTGGCGAAGATATCTGCAACCCTCTATTTAGGTCGACATGTTTCTTGCTAATATAGCAATTCCTCAGGACCTTGGTGTCTAGTACTACACAGTGAATTAAAAACTTTTATACAACCTTTACTTTGTAGGTCTGTGATGGGCAGGCCAACTGGTCCTGCCTCAAGTGGTGCAACCCTAAGTGTGTCCCTAAGGTGCCCCGCAGTCTGCTCCTGTGGGACCTGCACAGAAGAGTCAGGGACCCAAACGGCGTGCGGTCTCTGCATGCAAACCTACCCCCACGTACAATCCGTGCGGGATCCAGAGCGACTGATAAGGGGCCTAACCTATCCAATACATGCATAAATTAAGAACTGGGAATGGAAGGGAATGTTCGAAATGGTACAATACTTACATATGAGTCAGTCTGTGGGGGGTATACCAGTAATATTTTTGTGTTGATGTATGTTAGTGATATGATGAAAATGCAATAAAGAATTTTTCTTTTAATTGAAGGTGACTGGCAACGGGAACTGGCGAGTTATAGCCTTTTGCAATAACTCGCTAGAAACGGGCGGATGCCTATGATAGAGCAGCTTTTAGAGGTCGAGGCACCCGGTAGATGTCGCTATGAGAATGCCTTGGCAGTACCTGACGGCCGAGTTGCCGCCCACGAGGTGTATTAACTGAACAGAAGAGAGAAGCCTCACTACACTCGCTCCTCCCCCCTGTGCTCTGAATCTGTGCCGCCAGGAAAGTCTGTGACGAGCACGGTGTGGGCAGAGAGGTTGATGTGACAAGGACACCAATAAACCACTACCAGCCAGACCGAACAATGCTCTTCCTGTTCTGGGCCCATGGCGCATGATGGCGGAGGCGCGGTCTGGGCAAAGGACTTGAAGCTTGGCTTTAGGGTCCGAGCATCGCAGTGTTCCTCCGCCGCGTACAGAGATCAGCCAAACCGTAAGTGAAGTGTTGCAGAGGGGCTGGGCTGAAACAACATAGACACTGGAGAGACACTATCCACCACTTTCCAGCTACCAGTAAGTAGCTCCCCTCTGTGCAGCCTAGCCAATTAGAAAGTTTTGCTTGGTTTAATTAAGATAGGTATACACAATTTGTAAATGTATGTATATTTAGAACTCATAAGCTGATATTTGTATAAAAAATTCAATGTGCCAAAAATATTTGATTCTGATATTTCAATGATAAATTATTTTTGCATTGGGAGACTTATTGCTAAAATTATTAAGTTGGCAATTTGGGCATTGCTATTATGTTTTATTCATGATGAGGCATTTTTTGACAAACTTTCTGATGCACTAAGGTTCTCGCTACTGATAATCTTGCAAAAGGTGCCCACTATTGTTTTCTTGTCTGATGTGGTCACTGTTAAAACAACAATATTTGTACGTAGCTCAGGACGACTTTTATTGAATGTAACTAACTCTTATTACAGTAAAGGTTGCAGAAACCTGGGCTAGATGTAGGGTTCTTTTGACCTCATCCGATACCAATTTTAAGCTACCATTCTAAAGTGTGAAGATCAAGAAAACTGATCACAACAGGACAATATTCAAATTTGCAACCTGGAGGAGGAAGCGGAGGGCCCAGACTTGTAGACCTTTGTGGTTTGCTTCTTTCGAGTGACGCTCAAGTGAAGATTAGAATTGAACGAGTATACCGAGTAGGTCCATTGGCCCTCGGTAGTAGATGTCCCCGCGATATTCTGGCACAACTCCATTCCTTCAAGATGAAAGACTGGATCCTCCACGCTGCACAGAAGGAGGAAACAGTCTTGTTTCAAAGTGCAACATGCTCCTTATTACAGGATATCGCCCCCGCAACACTGGCCCATCACCTACAATTTTGACCTGTCATGGGTAAACTTCGACAAGAGTGCATCAAATACAGGTGGTCCTACCTGTTTGATCTTTCCTTCGAGTACCAAAATACATCCCATCACTTCATGGACGTGAACGAGGCCACGGCATTAGTGGGGATATCGACCCCTAAAAGTATGAACCAGGGAAGATTCTGCCTAAGCGGCCACAAGCTTTGTGACTAGTACGCATAAAGGACAATGGCTCTCGCAGTGACACCGAAATGTCAGGGGAAGCATTGAATTGGCAGCTGACTGTTCACCACAGAGGTGGTGTACCTCCCACTGGATCACTACAGAACTGAATTTGCCATTTGATGCACGCTTGATCATTTTTTGTGTTGCTTTGAAATGCTAGGCCTCAATCTGAGGTGGTCCATGATTTTTCCTTTGCAGGTCTGCACTGGCTTTTATGGATGAATCTATAGGCTCTTTCTCTGGACTTACACATTCATATGGTGTTAGTGTGCCTTGTAAATGAGATGACATGATTAGAATGCACTAGCGGTCTCTGACCTAAATGCCTACATCCATGCAATATATAGTCCCATCAATTCTTTGTTGGGGACTTCGGTACCTGAATGTTGTGGTTGTGTCGTTGTTGTTAATGGTACATGAGTGGGTATTTTCCATTGGGCCATGGGAGGAGTTGGGGGAGGCAGAGAGGAACCTAGGGGTTTGAGTTTTGGTATTGTGGGCTTGAGGGAAAAGCAGGTGGAGGCTTGGACCTGCAACAGGCGCATGGCTGCTGAGAAACAAGATTTCTATTGCAACAGCATGGTAGTCACTACTCCGGCATGGAACATTAAAGGTCTTATTTCACCACCCAAGCGCCATGAACTTTCAAAATATCTTCTTGACATGATGTGGAAGCCTTGCAAGAGACACATTTCAAACGTTGTGCATATCATAGGCAGCTTCATAAGGCAAACCACTGATATATAAGTCCTCTGCTTCTACTAAGCACAATGATGTTGGTGTTCTTTTTCACTCCTTTCTAAAATTTCAACATGAGGGATGCAAAACTGACAAAGAGCGAAGAATAGTGTTGGTGAAAGGGCACACTGTAGGTCGTTTGTGTGCATTTCCATCCATATACACCCCTAGTTTTAATCAAGCAGCATTTGTACACTCGCTCCTGTCTCTACAAAGGGGCTCGCAGAGGGAGAGATCTACTGATGGGTGACTTCAGTCTTACATGGGACCTGGAGATTGACAGCACACACAACCAAAGATCTACCACAGGGAGTTTTACTAAGGGCCTGAAACAATACATTCAAATCATGTGTTTGATAGGTGCATGGAGAACTACACAGCCGACAACCAAGGATTATTCTTTATTTTGCATTCCCACTGCACATAATCGCGCATTGATTATGTTTTCATAAAGCAAGCCATAGCACACTCAGTAGTGGAGGCTACCTTCCACTCCATCACACTTTCAGATCATGCACCAATGGTGTTGACAATGGCATGGGACACACCAGTGCCCAAAAATCGCTGTTCGTTTTTTCCATGATCCCTTACTAGGGACCACCTCTTCCCCGACGAGATCTGTAATACTGGTAGAGAATTCTTTCAAATAAACAACCCGTTAGATACTAACTAACTTATTGGATGCCTTCAAAGGTGCAGTGAGAGGGAAATATATCTCCCTGTAGGCCATATTGAACAAGCAAAAATCCTGAGATGAGGCTGAGCTGCAGCTGGCGGAGCTAGCCCATAAGTAGAGCCTGACTTTGGCCCTGCAATGGAGAGTTGCACTCTGATGGGAAAACTCAATGCAATTTACACAAATAGAACAGAATTTACTCTGCTACGCCTTAAAAAAACGACATATGACCAGGGTAATAAAGTGGGTTCTCTCCTGGCGCGGTAACTAAGGGCCAAACACAGAAAAGGATACATGGGTCAAATAAATCGGGACTCTGGCCCTCCGACGGTATCAGAGACAGATTAAGAAAGAGCTTTAAATGCGTTTTATTGAAACCTTTACTCTTCTGACCCAACAAACGAGGAGGTACACACAATGAGAGTCTAGGGGGTGTAATAAGGAACGATGAGTTGCAGGCTGCCATTAGCACCTTAAAACTCCACAAATCACCTGGGCCTGATGGGTTTACGGCCCACTTTTATAAAACCTTTAGCTCCAATCTGGTGCCCCATCTAACAGCTCTGTCTAACCAAGCCATTATAATTAATCGGGTGACCCAATTAAGTCAGAGGACCTGGGTGTCGATCGGTACAGAAAACAGTGGTCCTAGACAATTCTTACTTTAGCATATCACTTTATACGAATAGATGAGTATAAATGCATTCAAAGGCACATACACGAAAACGCAAAAAGGCTATAGGCCACTTCACAATGACAAGTAAGGTTCAATTTATTTAGTCCTGTTAAAGATCCGAATAGATCGACCTGTCTGTCAATAACAAGTTGTTATTGACAGAGAGGCCGATGGACGTAACGTGCTGGGCACGCAGAGAGCTTTATCACTTTTAAGATTTCAAAAATGTTGACACACGCCCAGACGCCTTAACGCAGCCTTCACAAGGCAGTGTTGGATTATACGATGATTCGACGACATTGAAAACTCCTTATGAAACCATGAAGCATTCTCCTGGTTACTCACCTCACTGAGCGTTTTGATACCCCTTGCCCCTGTCCTGATGAAGACCCACAGCAGAGGATCTCACTAACCCTTTTGCGTTAGGGCCGAAACGTCCACAACCCCTGAATAAGTCTACACCCTATCTTGATCCCCCATATCGGAATCACAGATGAGGTCACACTGTGATGAAAAACGAACAATAACTGATGTATGAAATGTACTGTAATTAATATACAGGGGTAGGCCGGAATTCTGAAGGGAGACCATTTTCAGTCAAGTCTTACGCTGGACCCCCTATGCATTATTATATTTGAATTACCCTCCTATTGAAACGCATTCCTCTTTTTTCTCTATTCTTCACTTGAGCAAATTGTTTCACACCCTTTCCTTTTCTTGATGATAACCGTTATGGACATGTACAATTGAGTATCATGCCTTTGAACTTTTGATTTATGTATTTTGGTCTAATCCTTAACATGACTAAATAAATTGAACCTTACTTGTCATTGTGAAGTGGCCTATAGCCTATTTGCCTTTTCTTGTATGTGCCTTTGAATGCCTTTATTCTCATCTATTGGTATAAAGTGATATGCTAAAGTAAGAATTGTCTTACTAGACTGATTGCAACTTATTGTAGGGAGGAACGTAAAATAAGATCCATCATTAGCAAAAATTGGCCAATAGTACTCACAGACAATGTTTTTCGAAACAAGTTGGCAGAAGCCCCCGTGATTACATTCAGACGGGGGGAAACCATGGGTACTACTCTAGATAAAGCTTCACCAGAAACCAGGAAGGCAGCCTCATGGTTACAACCACAAAGGGATTTAGAAAGTGTGTGAGCTGTAGGGCATGCAAATTTGGCCGCAATATGACTCACTATCCTACCCCTTGTTGTGAGACATCTATTCCTATTCAAGGTAACTATAATTGTAAAACCGAATATGCCATGTATGTCCTGACGTGCACCTGCGGCCTTAACTACATTGGTAGTACGAAGCTGCAGGTGCATGTCTTGATACTGCAGCATATAAGGGCTATTCTCCACAGTGATCCAGCATATCCTGTGGCATGACATTTTAAGCAAGCTTAAATTGCCTTTCCTATTACGTCAATAATGCCATCCCAAAATCTAGAAGAGGAGGCAATAGGGAACGCCAACTTAGGCAATTGGAAACTAGAATCATTCTTGAGTTCGATAGTAAATGGCCTAATGGTTTGAATAACACAGAAGACATGCATAACTTTTTATGAATATGATGGCGTTTTTTGTATTGTTTTGCATAAATATCTTCTGTGTATTGATGAATTGTGATGCATCCTGTAAATTTCCTTTTCTTGAGTTCCCTTTCCTCAAGATCTGATTTTAGTCGAATGAGATCTTTTAAAGCAAGCTAATGCTTTTTATATGTCTTTTAATAGTACTTTGTCCAGTTCTGGACATTTTACTGTTATTAATATAATAGCTTTTAGATGTTTGCACTATAACTATACTTTATCTGAAATATCTTTAAAATATATCGATACAGTTAATATTTTGGAATGAAATTGTGTTCTAATAGGAGCAGGCATTATGTGAAATCGATTCATTAACTTTTACCATTATAACATGGCCAACACTATTTTTAACCAGACAGTCCTCTTTTGTTGTTCACTGTTACATTGCACGTCACTTTGTATATATTCACGATTGATTCCTTCACTAAGGTTACCCGTGATCAAGGCGGTTATCCACTGAAACGCGTAGGGCTATTTCTGAGATACTGATGCATATGGAATAAACCTTCATGTTTTCAACTGCAATGGACTGCCGGTTTTTATTCACGTATGAGAGGAGTGCATTCGCGCTGCTTCGTGGCGTTTGGTGAATCCGGTAATGTTACACAGGGTATCTCCGACCCTGGAATGCACCGCTGCTAGAAGAGTCCCGGCATTTTGGAGACTGTGAAAGTGTATATATATATATATATATATATATATATATATATATATATATATATATATAGGAAGCTAATGCGCCCGCTAGCAAAGAATGCCCGCAATCCAGGGGATAATTTCAACAACACGTTTAATCCAAGCTAACTCGTTTTGACCACTCAGGTCTTTGTCAAAGCACAATAACATTTATATGCACTTTTTTTTATAGAAATACATATTACCTACTGGCAGTTGCCAGTAGGTAGGTATAGTTAGGACCATATTTCCATTGGAAAAGTGTTTTTTTACTTGCCGATATCTTTGCCGCTGTTTGACGAATCTTCACAAAAATTTCCAAATAAAGATCCCCAGTGATTCTAGTTGTGCATGGAAAGTTTTGGGGCGATCCATCAAGCGCGGACTTGGAAAAAGTGGTGGGGGGGCAACAAAAAAGTTTGTTTCCCATGTTAATTCCCATAGGGGGTTTGAACACGAATACAGACTGCTGGACATAATTACACCAAAATTTGCAAAATGGTAGCATTCGGTTAGCAGATTACGCTTTCAGTTATTTGGTGTAAATCTGTTCAGTAGCTTGCAAGAAATTAAAGGATATTAAATTTGTATATCTATGACTGGGAAGCCTTTGTGAATAATGATGAGCTTGTGCAAAGATCTGCAGAGCTCTGATTGGCTGCCAACACTTCAACCAGGAAGTGTTGGCAGGCTTCTTGGGACTCAGTTTCAGCTGAGTCCCCAAACAAAAACACCCCAAAAAAAGGGGGCACAGTATGCATATCTCAACCCCGTAGCCTTGATCCTGGCGTCCCAGAGGGCAAAAAATACATTTTTTTTAAATTCACGGTTACATTTGCATATATTTGTGAATATCGCAGTGAATTAAAAAAAACACAAGCGTGGTCTCCCAAGCTTGGTTATAATATTGCCCCCGGATAAGCCAGGTTCCGGGAGCATAAAGACTTTAAAGAATAAGGAAGGGGCGCACGCCCCCTCCCCTCAAAGGGCCTATTTATGGCCCAGGGACCATCACCTCCTGTAAGCCATTGGCTTACGGCAATGTTAATCCGGCGGACAATGTGGACCCCCCAGGCCCCGGGGATCACCACCTTCCCGAGGCTATAAATAACAAGCAATGGCAAAGCCAATAGGTCTCGCTTTTGGGACCTTATAAGTATTTAGTTATGCAGCACAATATCCTTGGTGCAACAGCATCAATTGTTGCATGACTAAACACTTATAAGGTCCCCAAGGCGAGATCTATTTGCTATGCCACGGGTACTCATAGTACGGCCTGCGGGCCGCCAGTGGCCCGGCAAGCCTTACCTGGAGGCCCGCGGACCTTGCAGACATCTTCTACCAGTGGGACTCGGAGACTCGGCTGCTCTGTGGGGGCCAGCCATAGTCAGAGTGGAGCTGCGGCGCTAAAAGGTGAAATTCAACACAGCCTCAGTAACATGCGAATGGTCTTTTAAAGACCTATGAAGTGCTTGGGTGCGGCTCTGTGTGCATGGGCGTCCGCAGGGGAGGGCAAGGGGGGGCACTTGCCCCCCCCCTGGAACACCGCTCCGTCACTATTGACAGCCCCCACAGTGGTGTTTGTCTGCAGGGCCGTCAATTTTAAAAGCGTGAGAAAGCGCTTGCAATGACGGTCCTGCTGATGGGCAAGAGAGAAGGTCCGGGCCTGGCTGCTCCCACAGCTTGAAGCATAGGCGCACCTAGAGTCAAATTTCGGGGAGGGGGGCACATTTTTCAAGCTAAGGAAGAGTGGAGCTGCAGCCAGGGGCCCTAGGAAGGGGTGAAAACCATCAAAGCCTCACCGAATTACACAATTCGCCCAGAGATGCAATGGGTGTGTCTGCCTGTTTTTTGCGAGATCAATTGGAAAGTCCTTCTGTGCACTCGTGATTTATTCGTACTCAAGCATTATTCCTTTCTTTTGTTGGTTCTACTACATCCTGGTACCTCCTCTTTAGGTGCCCTTTCATATACCATATCGTGTGTGGTGCAGACACTTCTGTTCCGATGTGTGCATTTTTCAGCGAACATTAACGTTTCATCAATTTCTTTTCCATGGTAATAATCAGTTTTAACTCTTTTTCAGTTGTCAACAAAATATTTTAATTCATATTTTGGTTTCCATTGTTAACTGTTGTTATACGTTTTTTAATATATCCATTATTTCTAAAATAAAATAATGGATATATTTAAAAACAGTTAACAATGGAAACCAAAATATGAATTACAATATTTTGTTGACAACTGAAAAAGAGTTAAAACTGAACAGAAGTGTCTGCACCACACACGATATGCCTGTTTTTTGCACCATAAGCACTAGTATTACAGAAGGGTCTGCATATTAGATGGATTAAAGAGTTTACGCCTTGAGCTCCAATGGGGCAGTCCCTCATGTTCATTGCAGTATCGAGTGTAGCCCCTGGACCACTGTCTGTACTCACTGTCGCCTGCCATGATTCCCGAAGGGAAAGCTGTCCCATAGGGACAACTTTTCTTTTCTGAATCATGTACCAACTGCAGCTCAGTGTTGGTATCAGATCAACGGTTTGCTACTGCCATTGCGTTTGAAAACCATTGATATATGTCATTGTAAATTGCAATTTGAAGATAGCACCCTTTCCACTGCCCCTCCAAATTCCAATATGAAGTAAGATGCAGAACCCCTTTTGTCAATCATGAAGGTTATACACAACTCTACAAAGGGGTTTTGCAGTAGCAACCACTGTGATGCTGCAAATTGTAAGCTTTATGACAACAACATCCTTTTGTATTTGAGGGCCCTAGTTATTTAGATAAAGCAGGATGTGCAGTGAAAGGAATGACGTTACAAATGAGTAGTGCCTTTAATGCTCTGGAAATGCTAGGATCTCCAATCTACCTCTCTACCTCTACCTCTCTCTCTACCTCTCTCTCTCTCTCTACCTCTCTCTCTCTACCTCTCTCTACCTCTCTCTCTATGTCTCTCTTTACCTCTACCTCTCTCTCTACACCTCTCTCTACACCTCTCTACCTCTCGCTATCTCTCTCTCTCTCTCTCTCTCTCTACCTCTGTCTCTCTCTACCTCTCTCTCTCTACCTCTCTCTCTTTCTACCTCTCTCTCTCTCTACCTCTCCCTCTCTATCTCTCTCTCTCTCTCTACCTCTCTCTCTCTCTCTCTCTCTCTCTACCTCTCTCTCTAGCTCTCTCTCTCTACCTCTCTCTCTAGCTCTCTCTCTCCACCTCTCTCTCTCTACCTCTCTACCACTACCTCTCTCTCTACCTCTCTCTCTACCTCTCTCTCTACCTCTCTCTACCTCTCTCTCTACGTCTCTCTCTCTGTCTCTCTTTACCTCTACCTCTACCTACCTCTCTACACCTCTCTTTACACCTCTCTACCTCTCGCTATCTCTCTCTCTCTCTCTACCTCTCTCTCTCTACCTCTACCTCTCTCTCTACCTCTACCTCTCTCTCTACCTCTCTCTCTCTACCTCTCTCTCTCTACCTCTCCCTCTCTATCTCTCTCTCTCTCTACCTCTCTCTCTACCTCTCTTTACCTCTTTCTCTCCACCTCTCTCTCCCTCTACCTCTCTACCACTACCTCTCTACCTCTACCTCTACCTCTCCCTCTACCTCTCTACCACTACCTCTCTCTCTACCTCTCTCTCTACCTCTCTCTCTACCTCTCTCTCTACCTCTCTCTCTCCCTACCTCTACCTCTCTCACTCTACCTCTCTCTCTCTACCTCTCTACCCCTCTCTACCTCTCTCTCTACCTCTCTCTCTTCCTCTCCCTCTTCCTCTCCCTCTCTACCTCTATCTCTCTCCCTACCTCTCTCTCTACCTCTCCCTCTACCACTCTCTCTCTACCTCTCTACCTCTACCTCCACCTCTACCTCTACCTCTCTCCCTCTCTCTCTCCCTACCTCTACCTCTCTCTCTACCTCTCTCTCTACCTCTCTCTCTCTACCTCTCTCTCTACCTCTCTCTCTCTCTACCACTCTCTCTCTCTCTCTCCCGCTCTACCTGTACGTCTCTCTCTACCTCTCTCTCTACTGCTCTCTCTCTCTCGCTCTCTCTCTCTCTCTCTCTCTCTGCCTCTCTCTCTCTCCACCCCTCTTTCTCTCTCTACCTCTACCTGTCTCTCTACCTCTCTACCTCTCTCTCTCTCCCTACCTCTACCTCTACCTCTCTCTCTCTACCACTCTCTACCTCTCTCTCTACCTCTCACTCTACCCCTCTCTACCTCTCTCTCTTCCTCTCTCTCTCTACCCCTCTCTCTACCTCTTTATCTCTCTCACCCTCTCTACCTCTCCCACTCTCTCTCTACCCCTACCTCTCTACCTCTCTCTCTACCTCTCTCTCTCTCTCCCTCTCTCCCTCTCCCTCTACCACTCTCTCTCTACCTCTACCTCTACCTCTCTCCCTCTCTCCCTCTACCTCTCTCTCTCTCTCTTCCTACCTCTACCTCTACCTCTCTACCTCTCTCTCTCTCTACCTCTCTCTCTACCTCTCTCTCTCTACCTCTCTCTACCTCTCTCTCTCTCCCTCCACCACTCTCTCTCTCTCGCTCTACCTGTACGTCTCTCTCTACCTCTCTCTCTCTCTACTGCTCTCTCTCTCTCTCTCTCTCTACCTCTCTCTCTCTCCACCCCTCTTTCTCTCTCTACCTCTACCTCTCGCTCTAACTCTCTACCTCTCTCTCTCTACCTCTACCTCTCTCTCTCTACCTCTACCTCTACCTCTCACTCTACCCCTCTCTACCCCTCTCTACCTCTCTCTCTCTACCTCTCTCTCTAACTCTTTATCTCTTTACCTCTCTCACCTTCTCTACCTCTCCCACTCTCTCTTTACCCCTACCTCGCTACCTCTACCTCTCTCTCTACCTCTCCCTCTATCTCTATACCTCTCTCTCTATCTTTACACCTCTACCTCTCTCTCTACCTCTCTCTCCCTACCTCTACCTCTTTCTACCTCTCTACCTCTCTCTCTCTACCACTCTCTCTACTTCTCTCTACCTCTGTCTCTCTACCTCTCTACGCCTCTCTCTCTCTGCCTCTCTCTACCTCTCTACACCTGTCTACCTCTCAACCAGTTGAAGTCCGGGAAGCCCAAACCATCAGTATTTCAAATCTGCGCATGAAACGTGGGTAGGATGAACCGTGCAGCTCAGAAATGGATATTCTTTTTACATCATTTGTATTTAATAGAATTGGGAAGCAGGAGAGCAGTCTCACAGTTGAGATAGGGATTACCATACACTGGTGACAGCTTTTGAATTGGCTTTAAAACCATTCAAAGATGGCTTCAGCATCTACGTGGGATGTGGTGGACTAAGTGGCAGCCGGAGCCATATAGCACTGCTGGTCATTAAAAAGAAAACAACATTGACATAGCCAATAGGTCTCCCCTTTGGGACCTTATAAGTGTTTAGTTGTCTAGTACAATATCCTCGGTGCAACAACTTCAAGTGTTGCATGGCTAAACACTTATAAGCTCCCAAAGGCGAGACCTATTGGCTATGCCAATGCTCTGTTTCATTGTGGTTGCCAGGTAATCTGCTGTGAAGCCTCACATGATTTTTCTCCCACCCCATGGGTTTCTTTGTTTATTTAAGCTCTGACTTTGTCTTAGTTTATTTCATACTTGTGCTCAATCATGTCGGAGGATGGTGATGTAGTAAAAATGTTGCCCCCCCTTGGAAATATTTCTGCGGACGCCCATGTCTGTGTGTGTGTACCCGGAAGCTGTGTGAGCCCGGGCATACACAGGCATGGTGAGATGACGGAGAGGGAGGGAGGGAAAGGGAAGGATACAGAGGGAGAGGGAGGGAGTGAAAGGGAGGGAGAGAGAGGAAGTGAAAGTGAGGTAGGGAAAGGGAGGGAGAGAGAGGGAGGGAGCGGTAGGGAGGGAAAGGGAGACAGAGGGAGAGGGAGGGAAAGGGAGGGAGAGGGAGGGAGGGAGAGGGAGGGAAGGAAAGGGAGGGAGGGAGAGGGAGAGTGAGGGAGGGAAAGGGAGACAAAGGGAGAGTGAGGGAGGGAAAGGGGGTCAGAGGGAGAGTGAGGGAGGGAAAGGGAGACAGAGGGAGAGTGAGGGAGGGAGAGGGAGAATGAGGGAGGGAAAGGGAGACAGAGGGAGGGTGAGGGAGGGAAAGGGAGACAGAGTGAGGGAGGGAAAGGGAGACAGAGTGAGGGAGGGAAAGGGAGACAGAGTGAGGAGACAGAGGGAGAGAGAGCGAGGGAGAGAGAGAAAGAGAGTGAGAGAGAGATGTGTGTATGCCAGGTCTGGTGGCTCAGTGGACGAAGGAGTCCGCTGCAGGGACCACTGATCAACCTCATGGTCAGTTTTTTTTTTGTTCTCTTGCCCCGCCCCCTCCTCCACTGACCCCGCCCCCACTGGTGCGGCCCTCGGACAAAAATCACACTGTAAATTTGGCCCCCGAGAGAAAGTTTGTTAGCACCCATGGGCTATGCCAATGCTTGTTGATTGTAGGTTCCCTGTTAGATTCATGGTTAGAATATGGTAATTAACTATATCTAGCGGCCTAAAAGAATCGATCAGCTAGCCTCAATGTGCTTAAAATGGCATAACTGGTACTACCTCCGGTATTCGTAGGTGAGACAGTCTCCAATGCCAGCAGAGGATACCCTGCCTCCATGTTCAATGTCAGAGTGAAATGAAGCTGTTTTAACAGCGACCTTCCATTGTAAAATAAGAGCCTAAAGACCACTACAACAATAAGATAAGCTACTACAGGGCTTTTACACCCACTTGCCTCTGGTGAACAAACAGAAGGGCCTGTATATAATTTATATGGTAATCAGCCTGGGGAACACTTTACCCGAAAGCCTGCAGCATCAGAACTCTCAGGTTTCCATGCTCATGCAATTCATCCAGTCCAGTTTGTTTTTCCTTTGCATTCTGGGATCAATGACTTTTCCATAAAATTAAGACTACAAGTCCTAGAATGCACACCAAAAACCTGTTCTGGATGAGCTATGTACACATGAACCTGAGAAACTTCAGAGAAGTGCAGAACGAATCTATACTTTTAAAATGTAAGGACAACCTAAAAAAGAAGCGTGTGTAATTAAGTTTGTGTTTTTATGTCACTCTGAGCTTGTTAAAAGTATCACGATGGGGTTCCAATGCTAGAGATATTTTATGTAAGGATGTACAATACAGAAATGACATAATCTGACAGGTTTCAGGGAAACAGCTGACTAGCTAGAAGTTAGCTTACAGGGAGAAACCTACTCAGCACTTCAGACCATTCAAGTATGGTCTCAGACAAGAAAGAGGAGGCTGGAAAAGGTAGTCCAGGGCTGATGTCCATCTTTGCAATCACGTGCTGCAGAAAGCATGGGTGCACCAGGGCTCAAAGTGTGTAAGGGTGAGGAGAGATACCAGGCCATGTCGTCATGAACTGTATCTCCTCAAAGCACATCGTAAGCGAGCGCAGAGTCACAATGGTTAAGCTAGCTTCGTCCCATACAGACACGTCCAAATCAATATTCTGTTTTGGGTGGAAAGGCTTAAACTAAGGTTGGTAACGACGTAATGTTCCAGTTCTTATCATTCTTTTACCAATCACTCCATTCAGTTTTTTTCCCTCATCAATTGGATGGATCATCTTAATTGAACCATAACTACAAATCCCACAATGTTTTTGGTTAATAAACTGCGTCCTTATTGCCATCTTAAAAACCTAGCTTAAACACAAATTGTTTCTATTTTACTAGTCTTCCTCTCAAATTGCCATACTTGCCCCCAATTGTGCGTGTGCAACTCGGTTTGTCCCCATAATGCGCATATGACGCCCAATATTATACCATATTCCACTAGTCCTATAAACTAAAGTAGTTCCCCAAGACTCAGTAAACAAAAACCGACGGTTTCCCGGCGAATCCCCTGAAAAGACCATTCTGACAAATGCAACGCGCCCCTCAAGCATTATTTCAGCCCCAGAAGTCTACCCTGGTTACTTTGACAGGTATCATGAAAATTCATACGGTGCCCCATTACTTCCAATTTAAGTCTATATTTAAAAAGACAATCTAGTGATACTTGTTAAGCACAGTTTAAGCACATGCAAATGCAACACACAACATTTAAATAAAACTGAGCGTGCCATTTCATTATGTAAAGAACTCGGGTAAGGAGGCAATCCTGTTAGAAATAATTGAAGTAACCAGTGACCTCAGCAATCACAGCCCCTTACAGTGAGATAGAACTAGCTGCCACGTTTAATTAAACAAAATGCTGGGCCGGTCAAGGCAAGCACAGGGAGGTGCAGGGCTATTAAGTCACTCAGCATGGCACATACACAAAATAAAAGCACTCTTAGCCAACTCGGGGCGAGCCGGCCTCTGGAGAGGAAGGGGCGGGAGATGCTTTGTGCTCTGCAGTGCCTGGCTCTCACATGAGCTTCAGGAGCCGGGCTTTGACCCGGATCTCGCCGTTCATATCTGGCCCCAGAAACAAGTTTACATGGGCCGCAAAGACGCCACATGCCGCCCCACACGCCCCTCAGCCCGGCGGCCGACAAAATGACAGTCTGTACCCAAGCGTGACAGGAGTCCCCTCCGGCCAGCGACCACCCCACGCCACCCCGCTGACCTCCCGGGTATCTGCGGGCTCTGTCGCCATAGTCCTCGATAATCCTGCTCCACATAGAGTCCCGATCCCGGGGATAAATAATAAATAAAAGAGTGAAAGGCGAGGGACTGGCTCTGAGGAGGGTGACCGGGCACAGCCCCGCTGCCGATGTGGTGGAGTGGGTCTCGGTCGGCGGGCTCTCCTGCTCACTAGACGGCTACGGGGGGCTGCAGTAGCAGCAGCCCCGAGTGGAGCCTGAGAAGAAAGTGGGCTTTTGTCACGGCCTCATGGGAACTCATGGATGCCTCTCCCGGCACCCCAAAGCTGCTGCAGTGAGCAGGGGAGTCCACCAGCCGAGAACTTTCTCAGTGACTGGGATTTTCCTGGGCAAACTAAGATGACTTAAAATGCCATTCATGTGTAATTAGAAGCAAGCAAACCCTGCTGGGTTAGGGTGTGCATGCTTCCACGCACGCCCCTAGCTCAGTCCTGGGCCACCCCAATGAAATACAAGTGCACTTCATGCTCAAAGTAAAAAAAAAGAGAAGTTTGACGAGAGGCAGCAGGGGAGGGGGAGAAGAGGGGGCCTGCGCCTGTTTCCCTTGCAGGAGCGATCAGGAACCATCTGTTAATTACAAACAGATGGTTTAAAAGCTTGTCCCCGCAAGGGAATCACCAAACATGCACGCGTTGCCATTCAAAGCAATGCAATGCGTGCACGTTTTCAGCAGCAAAACTGAATTGATAGCTAAAGGTCTTTTTCCTATGCAGCGCTTACGTGCTGCGTAGGCGAGACCTAAAAATGAATAGGGGGGCTGGCATGGACCCCTGCCCAAGCCCAGACCCCAGCAGCTTCCCAGGGCTACAATAACCATTAAAGACGGGGTCCGCCTGGACAACTGACCCTGGGGACTACCACCTCCCCGGGGTTAGCCCATGCACAAGAAAGGAGTGGGGCCCTATGACCACCTTCCTGGAGCCAGTTATGGCCCTGAGGACCGCCACCCCTAGGGCCAGCTCCAGCTATTTCCCGGGTTGCCCAACCCCAGGATATAGCTGTTTGCTTTTGTTTGGTGGGAGCTGATAACTCCAGCCAAGCAAAAGTAAACACTTCGCTTCCTGCAAGGGGGAGCTGTCAAACTGCTCCCGCTTGCTGGAAGCCGAGTTTTCATCTCTTTCCCTGTCCACAGACATGCGGGTAGGGAAAGAGATGACACTACTGCTCTCACATGCAGGGAGTTGCATTTCCAGCAGCTCCCTGTGTTCAAGAGCAATGCTGGCTCTAGCAGGAGGTGGGGAGCCCGCTGAGACCGCTAGGGTTTTGAGGCTCCCCACGCAGTCCCCAACATGCAGAATGGGTACCCTGGGTGGGACAAGGGCAACCAGTGAAACATGGACGGGGCCCGGGCCAGAATTGGCTTGTGGAGGGGCCACACAGCACCCCTCCCCCAATGATTTGCAGCCAGGCCCCGGGGCCAAAATCGGCCTGGGGAAGGGGACTGCACTGCCCTTCTCCACCATTAAAGTTTGGCCTGGCCCCGGAAGATGGGAACCCCAGGGCCGTGCAGGCCTTGATGCTCATGTCACTGAAATTAAACTTCAACAGGAGGCACTTACAAATATAAACCTAACAGGTGCCCCAATTGAAGCTCCACTTCTGTAACTTCTGTAACTCCTGGGTTTGGAGAAGGCAAAGCAAGTGTGTTTTCTCTGCAAATCTATGTTGAAAAAAGATCTGAAATCCTTTGTGGAGGTGACTGCATCATTGATCTACTGGAGTGCAACGTGTATGTGACTGTAATGAGTGGGTTCTTAGTTATCATGTCCTGGTGACAGCAGAGTCTATGGTTCTCCATTTAAAATGCTAGGAGCATGCAAATGTGGAAATCACTTGGATGCTTCCCCGTTTGGCCCCGCCCACCTTGGTAGTATCCAATGGTCTACCTGCTTTTTGATGGACAGCTTAACAAGCGCCCCCTCCCCCCCAACATGTTTCCCAACAGTTTTGGTGGCACATTCTTGATGCACAGGAATATGAAGACATCTTCACCAAACAAAGAAGCGTGTACTTCATATAGTTAAGAGAAAGGACCCTTGTTTGGGGAAGATTTACCTCTTTGTAGTCTTGTCATCTTCTCTATAAGATGGGTCATGTTATCACACTTTTCTGGATGAAGACTCACCAGGAACAATCATATTGCCAAAACGCACACACGGTCACTGGTGACATTTCCTTGAGCTCCAGTACACAGATGTAGTGTAGCATATGTACTTGACATTTACCCAAGGAGGTAGCACTTAGTAATTAGCCAGTAGATAGAACTTCACTTGGGTAGATATTTTGTGCAAAACTGTGGACTCTTGTTGGATAAAAGGGCTGGTGTGGTTCCTTTGTGGCTGAGTCACGCACACGGTTACTGACACACCCACACAGGCACTTAGATACCCACTCACACATTCTGGCACTCAAATACCCACTGAATTACCTACTTCACACACACACACACTCAGACATTGATGCACCCACTCACAGACCCATACAGCCACTCACTGACCCATTTAGACACTTGTGCACCCACTCACAGACCTACTCAGATGCATACACCCACTCAGACACTCATGCACCCACTAACAGACCCATACAGCAACTCACAAAGCCACTCACAGACCCACTCAGGGACTCATACTCCCAATCACAGACCCACTCAGAGACTAATGCACCCACTTACAGAACCACTCAGACACTCATGTACTCACTCACAGACTGACTCACACACTCATGGAGGTACTTGCAAACCCACTCAGACACTCACACACCTATTCAGACCCATTCACTCATGCACCCACTCGAACACCCAGTGAAGCAACTTATGGAGCCGTTCCCAGACCCATACAGACACTCATATACCCACTCGCACACCGATTAAGACACTCGTACAGTCCGTCACACAACCACTAAGATACTCTTGAACTCACTCACACACTCACTCTCAAAAGTTACAGTTTGGAAATATATATTTTTAGAAACCGTCAAACTTCACAAAAAAAAAGTTTACAGGGAGGTTATAGTTAGGAAACAACATAAAAAACACAAAAATTCATTGCAAAAACAAAGGTTACAGAGACGTTATAGTTAGGCTCAGATTTCACTCGTACAATGCCAGTGAAATTCAGCAGTTATAATTAGCTTAGCTATAACTTATAACTTATATAACTTATGCACTTGCCATGCACTAATCACTAATGACATCACCAATGATACCATCAACAGAACCTCTCACATGCCTACTCATACCCCCACACAACCTCTCATATACCCAATCACCTACCCATACTCCCACTCACACACCCACTTACTCACTCAGCCACTGAAACAGCCACTCGCTTACACATATACCTACTCACACAGAACTATCCGCTCACCCATACCCTCACTAACACAGCCATTCACTCGCCTATGCAGCTACTATCACTCCCACTTATTTACCAATGCAGCCACTCACACACCCAGTCACTCACACAGCCTCTCAACAGAGCCACTCACACACCCATACAACCACTTACATACCCATTCATACATCAATTCAAGCACTCACATGTCTACTCAGGGCCCGAATGGCCCTGAAAAAGAACCAGGCGCGCCCATTAGAAGGCCGTGAACAAAACCGAGGCATCATATAGACGGAGGCTCTGCCACACATGTCCCGGACACCGACAACACCCCGCACGCAAAGATCCACTCCAGCCTACACAATGGGGATACCAAAAATCACGCAGAACCTGACTGTACCTGAGACTGCACCAGAGAATCAGCCGAGTACCCGCACACTGGCTAAGCTGTCAACTATAGCCCACCAGATCCATGGGAACTTCTGGCCGAACTACCTTCCCCCTACCCCTCCTCGCTCTACTCCTCTCCACTTTCCTGATATTGACCTCTGCCTTCACCTATCCTGGCCCTAGTTCCCACCCTGTTTATCTCCTCGCTCTACTCCTCTCCACTTTCCTGCTGCTGACCTTCACCTGTCCTGGCCCTTAGTCCCCACCCTGTCTATCTGTGAATTTTTCCCTCGTCATGTGAGATCTAGCTATTTTGTCTGACGCCCAATGGAGCTACCCAGTTTAGCTATAGGGGAGACAGGTCGGTGATTCCTTCCTTGGACGTCACCTACCCAGTCGGTCATCAGCCAGACTTCCTTTCGTCTCTCCTGTCCTCTCTTCCTGCTTACTCCCTCTATCTTTGTCTCTCCTTCTCTCCTCTCTCAATGTATTGAGACTGAACTATTTTGTCGAATGCCCGATGGAGCTACCTGGTTTAGCTATAGGGGAGATGGGCCGTGGACTCCCTCCTTGGTCGTCACCTACCCAGTCGGCCGTTAGACAGACTTCATTTCGTCTCTCCCTGTTGTCTCTTCCCCTATCCCCCCTTTCTCTCCTTCAATGCCCCCTCCCCTCTACGCTCCATTTATCTTGCCCTCCATGATTTAAAAAAAAAAATTCCCATTGAGACCGAGCTATTTGGCCAACGCCCGGTGGAGCTATAGAGGAGATGGGTTTTGGGACTTCCCCTCGACCGTCACCTACCCAGCCGGACTTTGGACAGACTTTCCTTTCGTCTCTCTGCCGTTATCTCCCTACTATCCCTTTACCCTTACCCCCTTCCCCTCTACACTTCAATCATCCCGTCTTCTATGCTCTTGCATTTATTTGTCTAGCAACTGATGTAAATTGAACTGACGTAATCTTGTAATGTAATTTTTGTGGAACTTCATGTAAAGCGCTCTGATACCTCCGTGTCTAGCCAGCTCTATATAAAACTCTTGAATTAATAAATAAATAAATACAGCCACTCATGTCACTCTCCAATACAGCCACTTCCACACCCACTCAGTTAATCAAACACCCACTCAAGCAGCCACTCACTCACCAACACAGCCACTTACACACATAATCACTTACCCGTACAGTCACACATACAGCCACTCAGACACTGATATAGCCACTCACACACCCACTTACCCACCCATACAGCCACTCACTCCCCATCCAGCTACTCACACACCCACCTATTCAGCCATGCAACCACTCACACAACCATTCACACATCCAGTCACTCACACACCCTCTCCAACACAGATACACACATTTACACAGCCACTCACATAATATATGTTAGAAATAGTATCACTCATTGGTAGTACAAAAACTATAAAAAAATTACTTTTGTAGAAGCTTAGCATATATGTATAAACTTACACTTACTGGATGATGTCCTCACTGATGCTATTTGAGATGTCACCAGTGATGTCACTGATCATGTCATGAGTGATGTAATATGTGAGGTCATAAACAGTGCATTGCGGGGCGTAAAGTTATAGATAGCTCAACTAATTATAACTGATGAATTTCATTTGGTTTTGTACAAGGGAAATCTGAGCCTAACCATAATGTCCCCGTAACCTTTGTTTTTTAGTGAATTTCTAAGGTTTGTTTAATTCTATTGCCTAACCATAACATCCCTGTAACCTTTGTTCTTCTCAGTGAACACATACATCTATATATGTATTCCATAAGGAAGCGACGATAGGGACGCCCAGACTCTCAGGTCAGGGCCTGTAGGGTGTGTCACCACCCATATATTCCACAAGAAAAACATGTCCTTCTCTGTCCGTGCAATAAGGCCCATCCAAGCATGCTTCTGTAATAATTATTTATTCAGGCAAATCTCTTGGCATAATGTGTTTCGACTTTACCAAGCCTTAATCCGTTTTTTAGTGTCTACCACCAGTGAGAGAGAGAGAGAGAGAGAGAGAGAGAGAGAGAGAGAGAGAGAGAGAGAGTGTGTGTGTGTGTGTGTGTGTGTGTGTGTGTGTGTGTGTGTGCGTGCGTGCGTGCGTGCGTGCGTGTGTGTGTGTGTGTGTGTGTATACACACACACACACACACACAGAATAGTGGTAGTCACTCTGCAGTTCTAGTTAGGGTCAACAGAGATAGGGATTTTTGTTCCTTAACTTTGCACCCGTTTGTCGAGTGTACACAAAACTTTGCAGACCTGTTGCACCGGTTTCATTGTCTGAGGAGTGAAAGTTTCACGGCGTATGGTAAATGGGGTGTAAAGAAAAAAAGAATGTCCAAAAATGGGCTTGAAATCCTATGCATTTTACACAGACATTTGAATTTTTTCGTACCACAAACACGGACAATTGGATTTTGCCTAAATTTGGTAGCCATGCAGAAGACATATGTGAGTAGATTCTCAGTTTCTGTAATGTATGAATATTGATGAGAAGGAGGTTTGCTCACTGGTCATTGATAGCTGCAGAAAGGGATATCTAAGATTACTGACAGGAGAGAAGAGTAAGCTGAGGTAGAGGTTGTGGGTCAACGTTTTGGATGTCCTTGGCAGGTGTCAGGGGAGTTCTCAATTTGATAGCGCATGTCTGACCACTCATCTGATAACTACACAGATAAAAGTAGAAGCTCCGATTTTATAAGGATTTTTTGGAACATTGTAGTGCTGATAAAATAAATGATAGTATAACAATAAATGTTACTATAATGTATTTTCCATCTTTTATGCGTTGATAAAACAAAATATATCAAGTTATGTACCAACCCACACATTATTTGCATACACATTTACCTTCCACATGCAACCTGAGTGACATGCACCTCATGTAATTCAACCACCAAACGAGGGAGGGGCTCGTGTTTTGCATATTTGTGTCCAAGCTGTCCATGCTCTCCTGCCCCAAAGGTGTAGACCAGTCCGTCCTTTAAAAAGAAATATGAAGATCTCTATAAAACATTAGCGCTATTGGGAGGTTTGATGGATCAATGCAGAAATTACAAAATACAGAGATGTGAACTCATATAGAATTTAAAGTTCATAATAATGGATTTATTATGTTTTATTTAACAGAAAAACATGATTAATTCCCACTCAAGAGCATTTAACTATTGATTTATCAAGAGAATTTATGGGTTGTGACATTTCTGAAAATTCACAATTCTTCTGTTTGCACCTACATATAAGCAAACTGTTCTAGTTTGGGAACTGTTAGCTTTTGAACACATAGAGCAACAAGGATAAGGCTAACTAAACCCATATAAATAGAACTTATACATACAGGTCTCCACTCAAGACACCTCGGGCCATATTTATTTAAGGGTAGCGTCGCTTTTGCACCACGTAACGGGATCGACGTGCAACGCAACCCTATTATGCGATCTATCAAGCCATTCAAGGTTATTTGTTTGACCCCGAGTGGCTTGATAAATCTGGAGTAACGCAATGCAGCGCTGGAGTAACGCAATGCAGTGCAAATCACTGTGTTATGTTACTCTGCCCCAGGGAGGCGTTCCTTGGGTGTAGCATGGATGTTCCCACGCAACGCCAATGGATTTTAACACATTCCGACATTTACCATTACTAGTAGACCTGGGAATGTGCCAAAATGCTGCGCTTTCCCAGGTGAGGCGTTTGAAGACAAATATCTTTATTCTGCTCGTTACTTACTCTTTCAATGTGTGAAAGCTGCCCCTTCCTGCACAAAAACAATCCTGCTAACAACGCAGTCATCACTGCACCATGGTGAAAGGCTGCCTGCATTGGCGCTAGGCAGCATATTGTATGCCAGTGCTGGGAAAAGGCTGGAATGTGCCATACTGTGATAAATAAGGCCCATTCCTGCCCTATCCCTGTAACGCAGAGCAGCGCAGCAAGGACTTGCTGTGGTGCGCTTTGTTACTTTTTGATAAATATGGGCCCCAACCTACATAGTACATGTCACATTTAGCACCAAGCATACCTGTACCTCCTTCAAACAGGGCAGCAGATCAACTGTAATCCATCTCAGTACACTTTTTTTAAATCTCAAAAGCATACCTTTACACCCCCGTTCTTGGTGAGAATTGGAGGGTGGGTGGCACACAAAATGTTTGACACATCTCATAGTTTAGCTTATCCTTTTCACAGAGTAGTAAAACATTCCAATAAGAAAATAAAGATAAAAAGGACCGGGGCATCTGAACTCAGTCTAGTTTTCCTCTCAGTAGTTGTGAAGAGCTCACTAAGGCTGATTTCAACTGTCCCAGGCCTCCATAACCCTCAATAAAGAAGGCGAATGACGTCTGAGATATGTGGCTCACTAGCATGTTTGCAGTTGTGAAGTGGACACCAGGTCAGCTAACATCTGTCCTGGTAATCCTTGACCCTCATTATTTTTTTTTTTATATATATATTTTTATTAATTATAACACAAGAGTAAAAATATACATATCGGGCATCATTCGGAGGAACATATCATAATGGTGGACAGGCAAATCAATTGAGGAAATACACATCGAATACAAGCATCTGAATGACGTCTATGGCAGTGTAGGGCAGAGGTAAAACAATACGCTACCGTTAACCTAAGGAAACATCGCCGAATCCCGCCCACCCAGAGTACAGGATATGAAGACCAGACACTCAATACCCGAATATGATGAATAAAGATCAGGAGAATACGCCACATCTCTTGTGAAGAAGGGAAAAGGGAAATAGAAAGGTCATAGAACAAAAGAAAGGAAAAATAACAAACCCCCCCTCAACCCCCCACCCTGCACCCCTGCGGATGGCTACGACCTAACCCACTAGCAGCGTGCCCGTCGCCCACTAAACTAACCCCAAGGAAGGGAAAAGATGGAGGAGGGAATGTCGTAAAAGCAAACACACCCCCGGTCTCCCATACCCCCCGCCAGCAGTGACCACCCCGAAATATAATCAAACCAACATTTAGCGAAATATACAAACCAGTCGGGGGAGTATAACAAAGCACCACCCAACTCCCAGCACATTACATGTGACAATCCCGGCATTGAGTCAAGCCATATTATCAAGTCCAAGCCCTCAAGTTCAACCCTGACCAGTACGGTATTTCGGGAGAGTCTCTTGCACTCGAACCACCATCACAAAGGAAAAGGCAGAATGTTCATTAAAGTCCACATCAGTGTTGCAGGATCGACAAAAGGACAGAGGGTCACGATAGCCACAAAACGAGTGAGTGAATGTGTCCAGAAATAGCAAATCTCCCCAACAGTCACTTTGAAACTTGTTACAGCACAGAAGACTGTCCATATCTGTACGAGGCGGCAGCAGGATCGAGCAGGGTACGATAGCGACAATCACGGGCTCGCTGAGTGTGAAGTGGGGGCCGACAAAGCACAGTGAATCCAGGTTCTGCCCGGGGACCTCGGTCTCAGGCGTACGTTGCACCGCTGGTACCACAGATGTAGTAGGACTAAACGGAGAGTCGTGTGCCGGTCCCAAGATACCGTCCACTTGCACGATCAGTGTCCGGAAGACAGCGGTGGATTGTGGATGGAGCGCCTCAATGGCGGCCATGACGGCCTGTAGCGATGGCGTACTTTCCGTCCGCCCCATCTCCTCTCACGAAGAGGCAAAGCAGGATTCGAACCCCGGAGGCCGGCTTCTCCGGGTTAACAGGCCACGCAAATCCGATTACAACAATGGGCGCTCCCGTCGTACCAAATCGACCCTCATTATTTTGATGGTAGAAGAGTAGGTGTATCTCAAGGCCTGGACAATGTTTAGGTCTACCTAGTTTCTACCTTGAGTGCTCGGGAAAATTGTGACTTCTAGTAGCCACGGTGTGACCGTGCACAAGATAAATACAAGAAAGTTGTAAAATTCCTCCTTAACAGAGGATTCTAGTTTGGGTAAAAAGCTACAAAGGGCATACAAAAATCTCCTTAGCAAATTTTGATTGAAGATGACTGAATGCAGGTGTAGATAAGCAAGGCACCAAAATCACCCTTTGTATCCAGCGTTCCCACTCGCAGGCAGTCGGCTTTTCGTCACTTAAACATACCGGGAGCTTAAAGCATTCTGCTATTTTCTGCAGATACGAAAGTGTGAATACCATGTGCCACACAGATCCAAGCTCCTGGGAAGTTATTCACAGTCTCTCTTTAGACTACTAAAGACCTTTCCATATTATCATCGTTTTTCATCTTCCTTACCTTGGAATAAAATTCAATTCTTGAGATATCATTCAAAACTCTAGTCACGGAAGCCGTTTCTATACCATCTTCAGTGTCAATATCGCGACAAGTATCCGACAGGATCATAACTTTTGAGTTCTAGATATCCACTCCGCTTTACCATGACTGAAGCATACGTCTCCAACATCTCTTTCATCTATCTGCGTCCGAAAGATATCAAGAAGCCCCCATCTGCAACTGACCTTTTACATCTACGCCACTTATCAGGTCTGGGTTCATATTAATTGTTAGCAATAGACGGTCACCTGAAGAAGGCTCAAGAGCCGAAACGCGCGTAGTGTTATCTACCACTTTGCCTTCAACAATTTGTATAGTTTCATGTCTATTGATTATGCACTTTTTCTAGTATGTTTTTAATTGAATGTTGAAAAAAAATCAACATTATTTTCATATTTAAAAATAATCACAAGAAAAGAAAACAAAAGAGAGAAAAAATATAAATATTTGTACCTTTGAAGAAATAATGAATACGTATATTAAATACCAATAAAATCAAATCTGAAGTATCTACTGTTTGATGTTTTTCAATACAGTTGGACTTTATATTTCTGTGATGGTCAC
Organism: Lissotriton helveticus; assembly: GCF_964261635.1. Classification (NCBI taxonomy): domain Eukaryota; kingdom Metazoa; phylum Chordata; class Amphibia; order Caudata; family Salamandridae; genus Lissotriton; species Lissotriton helveticus. The sequence goes on along the minus strand of NC_136059.1, from coordinate 1,224,959,041 downwards.
TATTGGTTTTATGTAACCACAAAAAATGTTGTCAATTTTGTCACTTGGCTATAGACCTTTTCTAAACCCATTTTCTCCCTATGTATAGCAAGTGAAATAGTAGTATATAGGCGTCCTCTTTTTCCAAAACACCAAAATCACCCTGAACCAGCACAGATCTTTCAAAAGTGTAAATCCAGGCAGGAATCCAGCTACAAAGTACAGACAATGTCAGGGACAAAAATAATAGCAAGTAGATGATTAATGCATCAATAAATTAATGGAAGGAAATGTGTTGCAATGAATCTGTCACTTATTCACGCTTCCTTACTTTGGGTCTAGCTGGGAAATTACATCACATGCAAAGGTTCAGCTCTACCTTGGATGGGGGATTTCAGGCAACAATTATTGGAAACACCACCAACTTGGGAAGTGTTATATATGTATATATATGGATAAGCACTCCTACATTTTCCAAAATACACATCCTTCAGGTGTGAGAAGAATCCCACATTTGATATCCTTCTTCTACTGCGGGCCTCAACCCCCTCTCTCCCTGATCAGCAAGTCTCACAGCACGGTTGACTGTGAACATGGAAATATCAAGATGGGCTGGGTGACAAAGGGAGACAAGCAATCCTGTGTGCTGAGATATGCTACCTGACCAAGAACTAGGAGCAGAACTCAGAGACTTGCTACTTTCTCATAACTGGCCACCACTGATTTTAGTCCTGCAAATACAGTAAAGTGATGAAAGAAGCATCAATAGATCTCAGTCACTGGGGAGCGCTTTGGGCTCAAGCCCAGATCATCGGTTTTCAACAACTATGGCACGCCATGTTGGTAGTTCCTGGCATGGATGTAACAGTGCCAGTGACCCTTTGCTTTGTTGCAGTTACAGACACGGGATCACAATTGCAGACATGGCAAACAGGCAGCACTGTCAAACTATTAGAATCCCTTCAAATACTCTTTCCCTGAACTTGATGAAAGGCGTACAAATCTTTCACTCATTCAGCAACGCTAGAAGGATCATTAAAACTGTTTGACAATTCATACTCATGGTCGCAAGTGAGGTGAGAAGGGGCAGGCATAATTGCCCTGGAACTTGGGCAAGGAACAGAGGGTCAAAATAAAGTATTGGCCAATTTCCTCCCTTCTGCCACGTCAAGGCTGGGAGCAAATAGCATCCTCCACTTTAGGCAAGAACAAAATGGGCAAAAAATGCAAGGTGCATCTCCACCCCTTACAGGGGAGGTGCTGACAGACACCACTAAACTTTATGGAAAGTGAGGGAGGGATGCGGAAAAAAGGCAAGGCAAGGTCCAAAAGCAGCGGGTGACAAAGCAAGCCTGCCTGGCCCTTGGTAAGGCCAGGAATATTTTATTAAATGCTGGCTCTGTTGCAGGGCCTCCCTGGTTATCGCCAGGATGGTGGGGGAAAAGTCCCTTTTCGTTTTGGATCAACCCCTGAACTGTCATACATTTTCAGGAGAGATATCCATAGGGCTCACTCACTTTTGTATAACAGAGCACTAACTTGCCCGAAAGTTGTTTTTCACTCCTAATATTAGTGAACCTCAGAGGTTTTTTAGAACATATTTGTTTTACTTTTAGGAAAAGTACATTCCTCACAGTGTACACCAATTTTCACTGGTCTAGCATGTAAGTGACAGCTATTCCTCCAATCAGTGTTGTTTTCCTTGTTTTGATTTGGGGACTCATTTTTCTACTTTGCAATGACATTAGAAGAAAATGAGAGGACTCTCTATCTGAAAATGTTTAATGCAAATTGGGTAAGAACAGCAAACGTATTAGTAATTCAAAAGGAAAATGCTACTTGCCTAGTATGCATCTGTTCTTGGCATATAGAGCTGTAGAGTCATATGCTATGCATAGATCGCCATCTAGTGTTGGGTCTCGATGTTTGCACTTTGTTTTTCTTTGAAGAAGTCTTTCCAGTCACAAGGAAGGTGACTCCTCCTTTTCGGTGATAGTGCGCATGGGCATCAACTCCATTGTTAGAGTGTTTTCCCACAGAAGTTGATAATGGAGAGATAATAGGAGTAGTAAAAGGAGATGTTCATGAATGCATGTATCTAAGTAAGATATTACTGCAACAGGTATAGGTACCCAGGGAGGTGGGTGGGCGCATATGACACTACAGATCTATATGCCAAGAACAGATGCATACTGGGCAAGTAGCATTTTCTGTTCGAGGCATATGAGCTGTAGATCATATGCTATGCATAGACTATATAGCAGTTATCTCCCAAAGTGGTGGCTAACCTGTATCTATTGCAGTGGTCCGAAATAGTGTACGTAAAACTGCCTGGCCCACTCTAGCTTGTTGTCTTGCTAACAAATCTACACAATAGTGCTTTGTTAATGTGTGAGGTGTAGACCATGTTGGAGCTTTGCATATGTCATCTATGGGTATATTTCCTAGCAATGCCATAGAAGCCCTTAGTTTGCATGTGGAGTGTGCACTAGGGGGGACTTTTAATGTTCGTTTCGCTTTTGCGTAGCAGATTTGAATGCACTTGACTTTCCACCTTGAAATTCCTGATTTTGATTTGGGATTACCTTTATGTTGGGGAGCAAAAGCAACAAAAAGTTGATTTGTGTTACAGAAAGGTTTTGTCCCTTCTATGTAATACAGCAATGCCCTCTTTACATCTAATGTGTGTAGAGCACGTTCCGCTACTGATTCTGGTTGAGGGAAGAACACTGGTAACGCAACAGATTGATTGATGTGAAAAGCAGAAATGACTTTAGGAAGGAATTTTGGATTAGTCCGAAGAACTACTTTATTTTGGTGCATTTGCAAAAAAGGATCTTCGATAGTTAATGCCTGAAGCTCATTTACTCATCTGAGTGATGTGATAGCCACCAGGAAAGGGGAAACATCCTTTACAACGCAACTTTTACCACGCAGTGCCTTTACGACGCAACTTTTACAACGCAAACCATTACAACGCATTGCATTGGAGGGCGCTCTAGGATAGGGAATAGGTTTAATGTACTATCCAACACATTCCCTACTATCCACGGGGACTGGAGTTGGAATAGTAAATTAAACTATTCACTATCCAGAGCCCCAAAGCACTATGCGTTGTAATGGTATGCGTTGTAAAACTTGTGATGTAAAGGTAGGCGTTGTAAAAGTATGTGTTGTAACGTCATACATCCCCAGGAAAGCAGTTTTCCATGTGAGAAATTGCAGTTCACATTTGTGCAATGGGTCAAAGGGTGGACCCATTAGTCTGGTGAGGACAATGTTGAGATTCCATACCGGAGCAGGTGGACGTCTCGGGGAAATAATTCTTATGAGTTCTTCCATAAACGCTTTAATGACAGGTACTCTAAAATGAGATAGAGGTTTTCTATTTTGTAGGTATGCAGCTATTGCAGCTAGATGTAAACGTATGGATGTGTATGCTAAATTGGGAACGTTGTAGATGTAACAAATAGCATATAATGTTTTGAAAAGAAGCATCAAGCGGGTTGATTTGGTTGTTATTACAATAAATCACAAACCACTTCCACTTTGCTACATAGCAGGCTCTTGTGGTAGGGTGTCTAGCTTCTTTGATGTTATTCATACAGTCTGGTGGTAAACTCTAAGACTTCAGGTGCTAGATCACCTGATTGAGTTGACTGAGGTATGGGTGTCTTATGTCTCCATGGCTCTGCGTGAGGAGATTGGGTGTAAGACGTAGTTATTGATGTGGAACTATCAAGAGTTCTAATAGGGTTGTGGACAATGGTTGACGTGCCCATGTGGGAGCAACTAGGATTAGTGTCAGGGACGCTTGTTTGAGTTTCCGAACCACTAATGAAATGCGTGGGAGAGGCGGAAAAGCGTTCGCTAATATCCCTGACCAGTTCATCTATAATGCTTTGCTTTTGGACAATGGGTGTGGATACCTGGACGCGAAGTTTGGGCATTTTGCTTTTAGGTGCGTGGCGAACAGGTCTATGTCTGGAAAGACCCACATTTGAAAGAATGGGAGGAGAACCTGAGGATGTAGTTCCCATTCGTGGACTTGCTGTGACTGATGATTTAGCAGGTCTGCCATCTGATTGTCTACTCCTGGGAGATGTTCTGCTAAGAGATAGATGTTGTGTTGAATGGCCCACCTCCAGATGTCCTGGCCTAGGTGGGACAATTAGAGCGAGTGCGTTATTTGTATGTAATACATAGCTGTCATGTTGTCGGTACGAACCAGGACTGTTTTTCCCCCCAGCTGGGTTTGAAAAGCTTTGAGGGCTAGAAATATGGCCATGAGCTCTAAATGGTTGATGTGGAGCAACTTTTGTTGGTGACTCCACAGTCCTTGTACTGTGTGTTGCTGTAGATGAGCACCCCAGCCAGTTAGAGACACGTCTGCTGTCAGTACTGTCTGTGGAACCAGGTCTATGAAGGGCCGTCCTTTTGACAGATTTTGTGTGTTCCACCACTGCAGAGAGCGATGAGTACGGCCGCTTACCAACACTAGATCGGTTAATAGACAATGGGACTAGTTCCACTGACTGGCTAAGCATTCCTGAAGCGGACGCATGTGGAGCCTGGCATACTGGACGATCATGACGCAAGATGCCATCATCCCCAGCAGTTGCATGTAACCCCGAGTTGGAAGAGATTGATTGGGTTTAAACTGAAGGACCAAAGCCTTAATGTTTCGAATTCTGGCTGCGTTGGGAAACGCCAGAGCCTTTTGAGTATCCAAAGTGGCTCCTAGGTAGTTCTGAATATTGGCTGGCTGAAGATGTGACTTTGGCAGATTGACTGTGAACCCTAGTCTATGTAGTAACTTTATGGTTATGGAAGTGTATTTGAGACACTGTTGGTACGTGCTGGCTTTGATGAGCCAGTCATCTAATTATGGGAAAACATGGATGCTTTGTGTCCTGAGATGAGCAGCTACTACAGCCATACATTTTGTGAAGACTCTGGGGGCTGTGGTGACTCCGGATGGGAGTACCTTGAACTGGTAATTTTGGCCCACTAGCACAAACCTGAGAAACTGGCGATGAGCAGGGTGGATTGGAATATGAAAGTAGATGTCCTTTAAGTCTATAGTGGACAGAAGGTCAACTTTTTGCAAAAGAGGTATTACCTGTTGAAGTGTTACCATGTGAAAATGGTCTGACTGTATGTGAAAATTGAGTTCTCTGAGATCTAAATCTAAGATTGGTTTAAGAGACCTGTTCTTTTTTGGTGGTAGGAAGTAAAAAGAATAAACGCCCGACCCTTGATGTTGTAGTGGTACGGGCTCTATAGCTCTTTTTAAAAGTAGAGACTATACCTCTTGTTTGAGGAGGTGTAGATGATCCGGTGAGAGTTTGTGTGACTTTGGGGAATGTTTGGAGGAGTGTTGATGAATTCCAGGCAGTAACCAGAACGGATGAATTGTAGAGCCTGTTTGTCTGTTGTTATTGACTGCCAAGCTGGTAAGAAATTTGACAGTCCTACCCCGACAGGTGTTAAGTGGTCGGGGGAATTATGGGTAAGTCACTGTTTTGTATTGGAGGGGGAGGTGCGTGTGCTAGAACCTCTACCTCTGCATTTGGCGTTGTTTCCTCTGTAACCGCCTCTGAAGTACTTTTTAGAGCCAGAGAGTTGGTAATTGCCCTTGTATGTGGATGCAGTTTCTGTGGAAGTATTTTTGGACCCTGCTCGTTAGAAGGAGCCCGAACGAAACCACAGACTTGTGTGTACTGAAGGGATCCCATTGATTTGACCACTTCAGTGCCCTTCTTCATCTTTTCTAGTGAATAATCCACCACTGGGCCAAAGAGGTGTTGTTTATCTAAGGGTGTGTTTAATATGGATGTCTGAACTTCAGGTTTGAACCCCGAAATAGGTAGCCAGGCATGTCTTCGAAAAAGGACACTAGTGTTTACTGCTCTGGCAGATATGTCAGCAGCATCTAGGGAACATCTGATTTGATTGTTCGAAATAAGTTGTCCCTCCCGTACTAAGTATTGTGCTTTAGATTTATGCTCTTGGGGTAGAATTTGGATGAGTTGTTCCATTTCATCCCAATGCGCACGATCGTATCTGGCTAATAGCGCTTGTGTGTTCGATATGCGCCAGAAGTTTGCTTTTTGTGAGGCCACCCTTTTCCCTGATGCATCGAAAAGCTTTGATTCTTAATCTGGGGGTGGAGTATCCCCTGTAGCTTGGGAGTTTGCCTACTTACGTGCATTTGAAACTACCAAGGAGGCTAATGGTAATTGTCCCCTTATGTACACTGGGTTAGATGGGGCTGGCTTATACTTTTTATCCGCTCTAGGGGTAAGGATACATCCCCTGACAGGATTGTTAAATATGTCGTCTACATGTCTGATCAGCGCCCTGGGCCAGCCGCTGCAGGATCGCCTGCCCGATTACTACTTGTAATCCGTCGGGTGGTCGGCAGTGGAGCGTGCGGTGTGGGAGCGGGGCATTGGCGTGCTGTCCTACTCCCATACCGTTAAACTCATGATCAGACCCTAAGTCATTTACAAAACTTACAAATTAGATAAAGAGCCTTTTGAGACTGGCCTCACAATGGAAGTGCAATATCACCCAAAATTAGAGGAAACAAACTCCTCCGAACCTAACCCAGTGGAAGCAGGGTATGGACAGATGTTGCATCCTGGAAATTCCCATTTATTAATCCAGGGGTAGTCCCCACAAACATGTAAGGGTTTGGGGGAGCTGGAAGTAAAACCAAGAAGGAATCCCAGAGGGAATCTCATGCCTTACACTTGATCGAGGATAAGAAGACAACTGATATGTGTTTATAATTTCTTTTTTTTAAAATTATTTTTATTGAAATTTTGACACATATAGCACAGCACAGCATATAATGTAAAAAAAGAATACACACATTGTTTAGTTATCCATACGGAATACATTGTTCCCAATCAAAAAGATGATTTAGCATAATCAGTCGTAAACACCATAAAGGAAAAAACAAACACATTTGCTCGCATAATCAAGTAGCACAAAGCGGGATCTACACGCATAACATTACTGGCACCCCTCCACTAAACCTCCACCCTATCCCCTTTCCACAGCATCAATGGTTTCCAAATCTTCTTCCCTAATGCCCTCCCTCTTTTACCTTTCCTTTCATATATCCCTTTTTCAAGATTGTAGACCGCCAAAAGACTAGCAAGCCAATGCTGCATAGCTGGGGGAGTCTTATCCAGCCATGTCCTGGCGAGCATCAATCTTAATACAGCCATAGCTAAGAATAGAAATTCTTCGTACATACTATTATATTCTGTTGCTACACCTAACAACATTAACTCTGGGGTAAGGACGATGTTGGCCCCTGTGACCTGTGATAAAAATTGCTCAATGCCTTTAACCAGCGTATACAGTTGCGGGCATGTAGAAAAGATATGTATGATGTCTGCTTCTGGTGCATCACAACGAAAACACATCGTCCCTGAAGTGCCGCCCCACTGGGCTATTCTAGCCGGGGTATAGCAGAGCGAGAAGAGTGTTTTGTAGTGCTGGGATTGCAGCGGGGATGAGCACAACACTGTACAGCCTAACTACAGGGAATCTCGGAATCTAGCCAACTCAATCCCCAACTTATTCGCTCATTTACCCCCATGCTTCTCCATATCATCTGGCTTAGTAGTAACCAGGTTTGCATATACACTACGGATCAACACCCCGCCTCCTTTTTCTATCAGGTCCAGTATGCAATTATTATTAATAAATCCTGCCACTCCCCCCGTATATTGCACAGGAAGCTGCGTACCTGCAGGTATTTAAAAAAACTATTCCTACTTATATTGAACGCATCCCGCAGTTCCACAAATTGAGCAATCCCCTGAGGACCCATCAAATCACCCAGTTTCCTAATACCTTTATCTGCCCATTCTGCCATGACTGGATCTGAAAAGATTTCTAAGGGGAGGGATCGGTTTTTATAAAGCAGAGTATAGCTGTTGTATCTTCCTAATCCCGCTCTCTTCAAAAAGGCCTCCCATACTTTGTGTGCAGCCTTCACTGTCTTGAATCGTGTCCTCTTAAAATATGATGAGTCCAGACAGTTAGGAAATGCGTTCTCCGCTTCAATCCCGAGGGCAGTGGAATAGACCTCCGTGGAGTTGGCTGTGATCCTTGGCCCCAGCCCCCCCTCCTATCATTCCATATGTGTTTATAATTTAATGTGTAAATTAAAAAATGATAGAGGTGGGAAAACTGGGGCGTCCAATGTCTTTATTTTATAACCTGAACTTTAGTCTTCCATTTTCTGATGGCTATGGTTTATAAGTAGTGTTAAATGTTATGTCGGTAAAAGGAAAAGATAATAAAGACATTTTTTTTTTTAATACGGTCCTCAAACCTATTGAGCGGTCATGCAAATCTCCATGCTCTTTGCACACTACAAGACATGTTCATGGATGGTTGCTTTAGGACACTATTTGGTACTTATATGTAGTCATCCCAGGTTTTGATTTTAATCATTAAATAGTTGCAAAACTCTACCTGTAGGAAAATTATGTTTTAAAATTGAAACCGGTAAGCACTGATTTAAATGGTACTCGCTCTGCTGTCTAACCCAGGGTGGTGTGGAGTGCAAAAAAACGATGGATTTAGGCCCAGATCCTTGTACTGGGGTGAATGTATGACATTGTTCTACATTCTGTCCATCAACTGTGTTTTTTGCAATTTTCACCCCAAGTGGGCTGGGTATGCTCAGACGTGAGTCCCAGGCTCTCCACACCACTGGAGTCAAGCTATCCAGGCTGATGAAGGCTGATAGCCAGAAACCGGTCCTTGGATGCTTGATTCCGGTCTGGGAAAGACATGGCTTGGTAGTTCGGACTGGACTGTTCCCATGAGGCACAGGGTCAGAGCTGATTTGCATATAGCCAGTGTCTAACCCAGGGTGGTGTGGAGTGCAAAAAAACGATGGATTTAGGCCCAGATCCTTGTACTGGGGTGAATGTATGACATTGTTCTACATTCTGTCCATCAACTGTGTTTTTTGCAATTTTCACCATAAGTGGGCTGGGTATGCTCAGACGTGAGTCCCAGGCTCTCCACACCACTGGAGTCAAGCTATCCAGGCTGATGAAGGCTGATAGCCAGAAACCGGTCCTTGGATGCTTGATTCCGGTCTGGGAAAGACATGGCTTGGTAGTTCGGACTGGACTGTTCCTATGAGGCACAGGGTCAGAGCTGATTTGCATATAGCCAGTGTCTAACCCAGGGTGGTGTGGAGTGCAAAAAAACGATGGATTTAGGCCCAGATCCTTGTACTGGGGTGAATGTATGACATTGTTCTACATTCTGTCCATCAACTGTGTTTTTTGCAATTTTCACCCCAGGTGGGCTGGGTATGCTCAGACGTGAGTCCCAGGCTCTCCACACCACTGGAGTCAAGCTATCCAGGCTGATGAAGGCTGATAGCCAGAAACCGGTCCTTGGATGCTTGATTCCGGTCTGGGAAAGACATGGCTTGGTAGTTCGGACTGGATTGTTCCCATGAGGCACAGAGTCAGAGCTGATTTGCATATAGCCAGTGTCTAACCCAGGGTGGTGTGGAGTGCAAAAAAACGATGGATTTAGGCCCAGATCCTTGTACTGGGGTGAATGTATGACATTGTTCTAAATTCTGTCCATCAACTGTGTTTTTGCAATTTTCACCCCAAGTGGGCTGGGTATGCTCAGACGTGAGTCCCAGGCTCTCCACACCACTGGAGTCAAGCTATCCAGGCTGATGAAGGCTGATAGCCAGAAACCGGTCCTTGGATGCTTGATTCCGGTCTGGGAAAGACATGGCTTGGTAGTTTGGACTGGACTGTTCCCATGAGGCACAGGGTCAGAGCTGATTTGCATATAGCCAGTGTCTAACCCAGGATGGTGTGGAGTGCAAAAAAACGATGGATTTAGGCCCAGATCCTTGTACTGGGGTGAATGTATGACATTGTTCTACATTCTGTCCATCAACTGTGTTTTTTGCACTTAGCACACTACAAGACATGTTCATGGATGGTTGCTTTAGGACACTATTTGGTACTTATATGTAGTCATCCCAGGTTTTGATTTTAATCATTAAATAGTTGCAAAACTCTACCTGTAGGAAAATTATGTTTTAAAATTGAAACCGGTAAGCACTGATTTAAATTGCACTCGCTCTGCTTTAGCTCAAGTGGGACAGAGGTTGTGTATTTCAGTGCCTGCACAGCTCAATGTTTACCTAGAATTGATGTGATAATGATACTGAATACTTCTAAATTCCTTATAAGAAATATACGCTTCTGCCTAATTTTACTTACTTTCCATATGGCCAAGTCCCAATTGTCCAGCAGTATTATTTCCCCAGGAATACACAGTGCCTGTTAGAGAAAGGGCCCTTCTTCATCTTTTCTAGTGAATAATCTACCACTGGGCCAAAGAGGTGTTGTTTATCTAAGGGTGTGTTTAATATGGAGGTCTGAACTTCAGGTTTGAACCCCGATATACGTAGCCAGGCACGTCTTCTAAAAAGGACACTAATGTTTACTGCTCTGGCAGATATGTCAGCAGCATCTAGGGAACATCTGATTTGATTGTTCGAAATAAGTTGTCCATCCCGTACTAAGTATTGTGCTTTAGATTTATGCTCTTGGGGTAGAATTTGGATGAGTTGTTCAATTTCATCCCAATGCGCACTATCGTATCTGGCTAATAGCGCTTGTGTGTTCGATATGCGCCAGAAGTTTGCTTTTTGTGAGGCCACCCTTTTCCCTGATGCATCGAGAAGCTTTGATTCTTAATCTGGGGGTGGAGTATCCCCTGTAGCTTGGGAGTTTGCCTTCTTACGTGCATTTGAAACTACCAAGGAGGCTAATGGTAATTGTCCCCTTATGTACACTGGGTCAGATGGGGCTGGCTTATACTTTTTATCCACTCTAGGGGTAAGGATACATCCCCTGACAGGATTGTTAAATATGTCGTCTACATGTCTTTTCATCCCCTTCAGCATGGGTAATGTATGTATTGCCTTTTGTGTACTATAAAGTGTTTCAAAAAGGAAATACTCTTTGAGGGATTCTTTGTGGAGATGCACCCCATGGTAATTGGCAGCCCTGCCTAGTAATTCAATATAGCCTAAACTGTCATCTGGCGGAGAGGGCTTGGTAGGGTATAAGTCAGGATCGTTCTGTGTTGTTAGCGTCCCATTCATCTATAGGTCCTGGCTGGTTATCATCACTACCATCCCCATCATACTGATTGTCCGGTGTATGTAGTGGTGAGTGCTCAGGTGAAGTTAGAGACTGAGGAGAGGGTGCTGATGGAAGAGGAGGAGGGGAAGGGTTAGTTCCAATCTCTCTCTTCTTCAAAGGAATGTGATATTCCTCTTCATTATCAGTCCTTCTCTTTAGAGTCACTTTGGTGGTGTTGCGTCCAGTTTTAGGGTGAATGTTCAACACTTTCTGTTTCGGGTCCGGTTTTTTGAGCAGAACGTTTTCGGTGCCAATGGCTTAGGGGTTGGTGTCTTCAGATTCGAAAGGGTTTTGGTGGAGAGTGGTGATGTTTAGAGCCAGACTTGGGCTTCGATCCCGAATGCTTTGGCTCAGTGCTCGACTTTGAGTGGGGCTTTTCGGAGCCGGATGGCTTTTTAGTAGGCTTCGGTGCCGAGCCCGAAGGCGGGCGTCGGAAGTGTGATCTCGGTTCCACCGGGGCCCGATGGTGCGGGTTGGTCCAGAGCCTTCTTTTTAGGTTGACTTGGGAGTTTGGGTGAGGTAGGGACTGTACTTACAGTACGTTGTCCATGCAGGATATCTTCATCCTGATTGGAGCCGACCTCGGAAATGTAGATCGGATCCTGTTCTTTCTCGGCCCTGATAGCGTCGCCGGCTGCTTCATCCGATTGCAGTCCGAAGAGGTCCGGAATGGAGCCTGTGTGTTGACTCTGCATGTCGCAGTGTTGAGCCTGACGGTCGCGAAGCGTCTTTTTGGAGCGGAAAGCTTGGCACACGTCGCAGTCCTGCTCACTGTGTTCTGGTGACAAACACAGGTTGCACAACTCGTGTGAGTCGGTGCGTGGATATTTCGCATTGGCACTGAGGGCAGAATTTAAAGGGAGTTCTTTCCATCGTCTGTAAGTCGAACTGAGAGGGCCAGGCCCAATGGCCTACCTCGAGCTCTACGATCGAAAGAGGGTTTTCTGAAATAAACACGATACGCGAGGAATGGAATACACGATCGGAAACAATACCGTCGAGGGTGAGTATACTACGCACTGAGGGATCGATGTCGAACCGGAGCGCAGTGAGTAACATCCGAACCTGATGGCGGAAAAAAACAATCTAACAATGGAGTCGATGCCCATGCGCACTATCAATGAAAGGAGGGGTCACCTACCTCGTGACTGGAAAGACTTCTTCAAAGAAAAACAAGTGCAAACATCAGGACCCAACACTATATGGCGATCTATGCATAGCATATGATGTACAGCTCATATGCCTTGAACATGGGTTTTCACAAGTAGGATTGTTGTACCCCTAACAAATGAGGCACATTCTATTATTTACATGTATGCAAGATTATAGCATAGTGATATTTACCACATCACTGTCAACTCTTTCCATCATCTTCACAGTCAGATAATATTGGCAGGTTCGCTCCCAAAACAGTATGGCCGGGCTTGTGTTAGAAATTAGCCATTCAAGGGTCAGTAAATTCTTATTTCATTTTGTCTTGATTCTGAAGCTGCCAATGGCATGAAAATATTGAGATCACGTAATGTCAAAAATACCCCCAATTTATCACAGTGCTGTTCAAATTCCTAAAATATGGGTCTGCACTCCAAGAAGATCTGCATTTTATGATCAAGAGTAGGCCCGTCTAAACAAGTACTCCTGCAGAATAAATACAGCTTTAACTTTGGGTCTATCTTTCGTCCAACTAAATTTACATGCTGAAATAAACCATTTCGCTCATTGCACACGCCTACCTGTGTATTAGTTCAAAGTGCCTGCTTTCCACCTCATTTGTGACTCTGGTTCCTATTACCATGATGACAATTAGAGGATTTGCTCACTACTTACATATTCTCTCTAGGCTTGCAGTCTATATTGCCTCAAAGATCAAGGGATAGTTTTAAAATTTCCACATACAAATTTCTGAAGTGGGACTGTAATTCCCCCTAAAAATGTAACCTCTGTGGAAGGAGAACATGGACTGGTGCATGTTTAGAGAGAAGACGGTGTATGTGGCTAAGGGCAGACCTAGGAAGTGGAATAAAATTTGGAGCCAGTGGAACTCTTACCGTGGAAACATATGTACGCCTCCATTCGTTGAGACTCCAGAGGTTCCCCTTTCCCCCTGATCCGACATTCCATGTCTTGTGTAACTTATGTGATTACTGCTCTTGTTTCCTCACTGCCCCCCCTTGCATCAATGATTTCTGTATTATATTGTACTGCGGATTTCCCCCCTTTGTAGCACATGTCCGAATGTACAATTTTATTTCCTTGTGTATAATTTCTTTTTCTTTAATAAAAAGTAAAAAAAAAAAAAATGAAACCTCCTCGGGTCAGATTTACTATTAAATGTCCTTTCAAAAGACATGCATTGAAATGTTTCTTAACGGAGTCCCTGCAAACAAATACCTTACAACCCACTGTTTTTGCTCTCTGGGCTTGTTTTTAAGTGTCAAGATATTGTTACTTTGAGGAGAAAAGAGATCATTTTCAGACACTTTCTGTAGAATACGGAACTAGATTAAGGATAGTGGAGCTTCTTTGTGAGGGATTTAGACACTGCAGGAGACAAGAAACACTAAATTATTTAGATCCATGACCTCCCAAAATAACTTAATTCTAATTTATTTGCAAATATATCCCCTTATCTGACCCCTAAAGGCTCACTTACATTGGTGTTGAGATGATAAGCTTTTCAACACAGCAAATAGATAGGCTGCTTCCACTTTAAAAGCCACTATACAGGATGCAGACTCAAGATATGCACTATATGTTTTGTCGTGAAAACGATTGGGAGAAATACACAAACCTTTGACAAAACAGCAGTGTGCTCAGCACCACAAGCGACAAATTCCACTCCTTTGTTCCACAGAGCTTCAACCAGAGTTGGTAAATATTGTGCTACAAAACAGAGAACATTGAAAAAGGTTGACTATTTGAATGACACACTGGATTTCAAAGTAACAATATCTCACTGGATTTCGGAGTGACAATATCTAAAATCCCTACATAAGCATCATCTCGCAATTTAAATATTAAAGCAACAAATAATCAAGCTTGTTTATCATGACTTATTTTCAATGTTTGAGAAATCTGATTAAATATCAGCTAAAACCTGAGGTGCAGTTTATTAGCAATTATATTCCATTTCTGCTAATCATTTCTACATCATTAACCAATAATGAATGGTAAGATAATTAAGCCCCCCATTACGAGTGGCCAGGGAAATGGACCAGTATTTCCCCATGCCTGCGGTTACTGATACTGCAATTGCTGGTAAGTTGAGCAACAGGGAAAATCTGGGACATTACAAGCCTGACGCTGTGGGTTCTCTATGAAATGAAGAATTGCTGTGGGAATCAACAATTCCGGGTCTACGTCCCCTGATAATTCTTCATTTTGGCCTGGACTTTCATCCAAAGATTTTGGCTGTTTTGAGCAGCTGAAAGCCCCAGCTGAGTCTAAACAGATCCACAGTGTTAATGTGGAACTTATTATTCTGATAGGGCAAATAGATGCAAGTAACACCCCATCAGAATAAAGTGGCCACTTGTAATGAGGGTCTGAGTGTCCATAACTAAGGGGCCATTTTAGATCTTGGCAGAGAGAGAAATCCATCGCAATGGCAACTAAGTTCCTTCCCCACCAACAGAGTAGTGCACGTCCCATTTTAATGTGGCCCGACTATAGTTTTGGGTACAGTTGTGACTACTCTGTCACTGCCATTGCTAAACTTTTCCGATAGACCCGACAGATTAAGGGCCGTTGGAGAATTGACTGTATGGCCGCCCGCCCACTTAGGATGGATGGACAAACAGATGTTTTTTACTGTCAATCCGCACCAGGCAAACCCTGGCGGCAAGGGACAGTCGAAAACAAAAAATGCCCCATTGGCATAGGAGATGACTCCCATCGTGAGGGGGACATTAGCTTCTTAATTTTCAAAAAGAACATTTCGTCTGTGCTTTTCCTTTGAAAATAAATAAGAAAACAGATTGGTGGAAGACTGCGTCATGTTGAGAGAGCCCTGCAACAAACTGAGAAAGCACTGATAGGATGGCAGTTCCAATACTTTAAAAATGTCCGCCAGCTTGGCGGTCATTACTAAATTCGACGAGCAGCATCTCTCTGAGTGGGATGGAGTAATTTACTCCATTGCTTGACGGAGAAAAGGGCCTCCCACCAATATGTTATGTTATGTTATGTTAAGGGGGTGCTTGTAAAGCGCACTGTCACCGTGGGTATCATGGCGCTGATAAGGTGCTAAGAAGAAGCAGAGGGAGTTTAGCTAGTTTGTGGAAAGAGCCAAGTTTTTAGTGATTTGCGAAATTGGATGAGAGTGCCAGAGATCCTAACTGGGAGGGGGAGAGAATTCCAGAATTTGGGGCCGAGGAAGGCGAATCTTCGACCACCAGATCTACAGAGTTTGAAGGAGGGGACCACCAAGAGATGTAAATGAAGTGATCTGAGATTGCGTGAAGGACAGTAGGGTCGAATGAGGGATTTCAGGAAAGCGGGGCAAGAGCCAGAGAGAGACTTAAAGATAAGGCAACCAAGCTTGAAGGCAGCCCTGAGGCTGACAGGGAGCCAGTGCAGTTTGATGAGGAGGGGTTTGGCAGATTGCCACTTCGGTATCCCGAGGGCCAGTCTCGCCGCCTGGTTTTGAATGATTTATATATATTATATATATATAAAATATATATAAATCAACCCCTCAGGGGATGATTATTAGTTTGGCGGTCCATCATGATGACGGTGAGGTGATCGCTGCACCGGCGTCCGACTACCGTATTAGGACTTTGGTGGTAGGACTGCTGCTACCCCCAGTTATCCACAATCCTTAGAGGTCTTGCAGCAGTCTGAGATCACCATATGCTGGTGGTGCAGCTGCTGCACCACCAAGCATATTATGAAATTCCTAACTGCCCTCCTTTTCATGGTGGTGAGCCCACCATGAAACGGGTGGTAGCGATAAACCTAAGGGTGCCCAACAAAGCCCCCTAGTGCCTCCGTGCACCCTTAGTTCCTGCATGCTGATGACTTTACAGTCCATGTTGTGCTGGAATGCGCTGTGGCAGTCTCCTACGAGCGTTTGGAAGGCAGCGCCCTGGGCCAGCCGCTGCAGGATCGCCTGCCCGATTACTACTTGTAATCCGTCGGGTGGTCGGCAGCGTGCGGTGTGGAAGCGGGGCATTGGCGTACTGTCCTACTCCCATACCGTTAAACTCATGATCAGATCCTAAGTCATTTACAAAACCTACAAATTAGATAAAGATCCTTTTGAGACTGGGCCTCAAAATGGAAGTGGAATATCACCCAAAATTAGAGGAAACAAACCCCTCCGAGCCTAACCCAGTGGAAGCAGGGTATGGACAGATGTTGCATCCTGGAAATTCCCATTCATTAATCCAGGGGTAGTCCCCACAAACATGTAAGGGTTTGGGGGAGCTGGAAGTAAAACCAAGAAGGAATCCCAGAGGGAATCTCTTGCCTTACACTTGATCGAGGATAAGAAGACAACTGATATGTGTTTATAATTTAATGTGTAAATTAAAAAATGATAGAGGTGGGAAAAACTGGGGCGTCCAATGTCTTTATTTTGTAACCTGAACTTTAGTCTTCCATTTTCTGATGGCTATGGTTTATAAGTAGTGTTAAATGTTATGTCGGTAAAGGAAAAGATAATAAAGACATTTATTTTTAAAAAATACGGTCCTCAAACCTATTGAGCGGTCATGCAAATCTCCATGCTCTTTGCACACTACAAGACATGTTCATGGATGGTTGCTTTAGGACACTATTTGGTACTTATATGTAGTCATCCCAGGTTTTGATTTTAATCAATAAATAGTTGCAAAACTCTACCTGTAGGAAAATTATGTTTTAAAATTGAAACCGGTAAGCACTGATTTAAATTGTACTCGCTCTGCTTTAGCTCAAGTGGGACAGAGGTTGTGTATTTCAGTGCCTGCACAGCTCAATGTTTATCTAGAATTGATGTGATAATGATACTGAATACTGCTAAATTCCTTATAAGAAAAATACGCTTCTGCCTAATTTTACTTACTGTCCATATGGCCAAGTCCCAATTGTCCAGCAGTATTATTTCCCCAGGAATACACGGTGCCTGTTAGAGAAAGGGCAATGCTATGAGCACTTCCTGCAGTGATCTGGGCCAAGGGGCTGCCCATTAAGTGTTCCACGAGCTGCGGTGTGCTCTGGCGCGACGGTTGAGATCTAAGCCCCAGCTGGCCATGAGTGTTCTCTCCCCATGTAAAAAGCTCTCCACCTTAAAAGAACAAAATAAAACACAGTTCAAGCGTAAAGGGAAGATGCTTTAATAATGGGAAAGTAACAGTACGTGTACTGGAACTTTCCTTTCTGATACATACTAATATTGGGTACTCTAATCCACTTCCTTTCCTTTCTTGAGATATTGTCATTGGCACGACAGGCACACTCATCTTCATAGTTTACAATTGTCCGGGGTTTTATGGTATATTGTGGTACATTAGTATATGTCCCAAATATATGCCAATCAAATACCATAGCTTGGTTACGTCGGTAACCATGCTGGGTTTATAGAATTCTTTGTGCCTCCTGCTTTGCGAGAAACTTGCACAAAATATGGCTCACTACAGTTCTGAACCATCAATGCAATGCAGTTGCACATCACCTTACTCTCCAACACCCCAGAGCTCTACGACATACTAACAGTGGCATGTCTGTAAATCAAGACACCATCAAATATATTAATAGAAATGAGTTATATTGATCAATCATCATGCTTTATTTTGAATAAATTACCCCTTCTTGATGGGGGACTGGTGCATGTTAACTTCAGAAAAGGGAGCCAGAGACACTTTATTTATTGTTCGTTCACCCTACAACTCAGGACACCGATCCCTCAATACTTTCTGACCTACTTTTGGAGCAATGACAGTGAATAATCTCCTATTCTCCCGCAGTACCAAAGATTAAGCAATTTCTCCCTATATTAGAATATCATGAAACAAATAAGAAAACTTGAGGGGCACCCTGATTGTCATATATACATGAAAGATGGCAAATGTCAGCCACAAAGAGCAGAAAAGTGTAATTGGTAATATTGGTAATTCTTCATTGTAGCTGATATTTAATGCAGGGCTCAAAAGCAAGGCGACACTTCTTCACTTATATAAAGGTTGAGAAAGAGCTTATCATGAGGTCTTCCTGAAGACAGATTCCAAAATGAATCCTGCAGAAGAAAAAGAGGGGAACATTTGGGGGGCAAAACTAATCAGAATAGGCAATTGAGTTCTCAGCCTTAGGGTAGTCTTCCCCCAAACTTTTTGCCTTCACCCCTCCTATTTTTGCTGAAATCATTTTTATTGTCATTACGACTCTGTGCATTTACCACTGTTCAGCTCGTTTTGTTTCACCCATTTTAGTAGCTTTAATAACTATCAGCGCAAAGTAAGGAAATAGGATACTCGACAAACCGTTATCAAAACTAAACAAAACCTTCCTCTCTTTTTTCATAGATTAATGAGCAACCCCAGCATGTGTATATATAATTATACCAAAACGTTAAGATAGAAACATCTCCCTTAAACAGTCTTTTAGAGACAGAGCAGTTTTCTGTACCCCTGCCTGTACACTGATAAAATCTGTCTAAGCGATTAAGCTGCTACATGCAGAGAATTATCAAAATAAAGCCATATGCCGTTTTTCTATCACAGCCCTCGGCGAAATATATAACCTAGCAACAAGGTGGGCTTAGAGACATATAATTTGGAGCAAAGTCTGCAACTAGCAACTATAGGCTCGGTTGGTTTTTTTCTTTGCAGCAGGCTATAAACAAATATAGACACATATAGCTGCCAAAACATATTCCTTTTCTGCAAACGCGCGCTTTGTCTCTAATAGAAACCTTCTGTTTTATACTATAAATGCTCAAATTTTTTTTTTTTTTTTTTTCCTTGTCTTGTTGTTTTAGAACAAATTGCGGCACATGTTCTCCAATCTGGCACCATAAAAACTTATAAAGAACAGATAATACGCTATAAAGGAACACTGCCTTCTGCTATTTAGGAGGTGAGTCAACCAATATTTTTAGCAACTTCTGACAGATCAAGACCAAGAGACGAAGATAATATAGATTTAAACATCTCTCTTGCTTTCTCTTTCTCAGCCCCAACTCCCATTGAGAACGAATAACTAGATCATCTTTTTAAATTATCAGACCTCAGCCATACATGGACGGGACCTCTAAAGGTAATACTCTGAGAGGAGAGGGGTTGTTTAGAAAACCAAAACCACTAATGTAGAACTGATATAATAAGCGATATGCCCTTTCTTTCTCTAGAATTGTAATAAGCCACCAACACTAGGCGCCTTAATAAAGCTACAGCAGATCCATCCTACCTCTAGGACCTTATATACTAAGGTACATATTTTGTATTACAATAGTGTCTACAGTGAGGTCATTCCCACACCACCACTGTGTTGCATGCTGGTAGAAGCCTCACCATTAATAAATTCTTTTTTAAATCTACTTCCACCACACAATTTTTCCTTATCTTTCTCTAAATGCACAATTTCAACTTTGGGTCTGTTCTATCTTTGGGATATAAGGTCAAGAACTTATACTGGTGTGTACCACTTTCTGCTAACTATGGCTATATAAATAGTTATTATAGCTTTTGAGACTTGATCGTTTAGGATGCATTCAAACGTATTATTGACATAGCTTTGTTTAAAATTTCAGATTAAGAGAACCCCATGGTTTCTGACTATTTGCAGACACTTGCTTAGTCCAAGTTGGCCCTGAAGAAGGTGAAAACCAAATAAAATATCACCGAAACGTACGTAGGCCGTACGCATACAAAGACCCTCGAACAGGACGAACTGATAGATCATAAGAACTAAATTGGAAAATAAATCGAGTTCACAACAAGAATATATAGATTGGTCCATGAGTTAAGATATACTGAAACCATACTACGAGGAGTCTTGTATTGGACACTGATAATACATTACCACAAAGTTTGGAAACATTTATGTATTTTTGTCACTGTTGTTTGTATGTGAGTAAGTGTGAGTATGGATGCTAGGATGAATGCTCATATTTGTACATAAATGAATAATGAGGGGTTCTATCTAGAATAACACCTTCAGTTAATATGTTGCACCTCAACAAACGCACGTTAACTGGTATTTAGTTATATTTATTATGTTTTTTATGTGAAAGAAAACTGTAGAAAAATTTAAAAAAGTATATATATTTTTTGTATAATGATGAATAAATCTATATAAAGAAATAACAAATATGTGAAAAGTCTATTGTGTCATGTAATGCATCCTGTGTACAAATAATTGACTTAAAGGCTAATAGTGCTGAATGAAATTCAGGTCATAAGAGGTTTTTTCTGTGTCTTTGTACTACTTGTTACTCCCACCTCTTGACCACAAACATAATACGGAGTACCCCTGTTCTTATTGCATTTACCACTGCTAACCAGTGCTAAAGTGCTTGTGATCACCCCCTAAAACATGGTAAAATTGATTGACACCTGATTGGCATATTTCATTTACTTATAAGCCCCTAGTAAAGGGCTATACCTTATACCTAGAGCTGGTAAATTAAATGCTATGAGTAGGACTACAGCACTTATTGTGCCACCCGCTTAGGTAGCCCTGTAAATCATGTCTCAGGCCTGCCATTGCAGCCTGCTAGCAGTTTGAAACTACCAATTTGACTTGGTAAAATAACCCCTTTGCCAAGCCTAAAACTCCGTTTTTAATTCATATGTCACCTCTTATGGAGGCTCTAAACAGCCCCCTAGGGCAGGGTGCATTGTATTTAAAACGTTGGACACGTAGTTTCAAGTTTTACATATCCTGGTAGTGAAAAACCCCTAAATACGACTTTCACTACTATGAGGTGTATCTCTCCCACGTTTGTTTACAAGCTAACTTTTGATTGGAGGTAGAAAACTCATGTTTGGTGTCTGAGAAATTGCAATTTAATTTAATCCACTTTAATGGTAAAGACACATTTTAAATCTCAATTTTGAAAATGACACTTTTAGAATATTGGCATTTTCCTGCCCTATATGGTGCCTTCAGCCTGTTCCTGGATCACATGACTAGGTGTGAGTGGCAGTAGGTCTTTGTATATATTTCCTAGACAGCCACGCAATAGAGTGATTAGTTGTGCCAGTATGGGCTGTCTCAGGCAGGATGGGGTAGGCAGAGCTGGGCACAGCCTCACTTGCAATTCAATAGGCTGTTCCCTGCTCTCACACAAAGGGTTTCACACTAGTCTATTGTGCCTGTAGTCCGTTTGGAGCAAGTACAGGGAGGCAGGAAATTGTAAGCACTTTTGAAAGTGGCACTTTTAGAAGCCTCTCCTACTTAAATGAAAGCACCAGGTATAAAAAATAAAAAAATAGGCAAAGCCAATAGGTCTTACCTATGCGAGAGATATTGGCTTTGCCAATGTGCTTTAGACATGTTGTACACCAGCGTGGCCACTGTTCAGCATGGATAAACATTAATGAGGTAAAGGATAGTGGAGTGGTGTAGAGTGTTGTGCAGTGGTGTTGAGTGTTGTGGAGTGGCTTAAGAGTGGAGTGGTGTGGAGTGTCATAGATTGGATTGGCATTGAGTGTCGGGGAGTGTTGTGGAGTAGAGTTAAGTGGAGGGGCACAGAGTGGAGCAGAGTGTTGTCACAGCATGGAGTGAGGGAAGTGTCACAGCATAGAGTGAGGGAAGTGTCACAGCATAGAGTGAGGGAAGTGTCATGCATAGAGTGGAGTATAGTGTTGTAGAGTGGAGTAGAGTGTTGTAGAGTGGAGTGCACAGAGTTGAGTACAGTGAAGTGGCATAGAGTGGAGTGGCGTAGACTGGCATAGAAAGGAGTGGTACAGAGTGTCGTAGAGTGGAGTGATGTGGCATAGAGTTGGGTGTTGTAAAGTGTCCTAGAATGTTGTGTAGCTTCAGACGGTCATAGACTGGAGGGTTGTAGAGTGGAGGATCGTGGAGTGGAGGGACATAGAGTGGTGTGGAGAGGCGCAGAGTGATGTGGCATGGTATAGAGTGCTGTAGAGTGGAGTAGAGTGGCTTAGAGTAGAGTGGAGCAGAGTAAAGTGTCATAGAGTGGAGTGTTGTGCAGGGTTGTGGAGTGTCTCAAAGTGGAGTGGAATAGGTTGGAGTAGAATGGCATAGAGTGGAGTAGAGTGGCATAGAGGGGAGTGGTTCGAGGGGTGTGGAGGGGAATAGAGTGGGGACGTAGCATGAAGTGCCGTAGAGTGACACAGAGTGGCATAGAGTGGAGTCTCATAGACTTGAAAGGCGATGAGTGGATTAGAGTGTCATAGATTGGAGTGACTTAGAGTAAAGGGGAATAGAGGGGAGTGGTGTAAAAAGGTATAGCATAGACTGGAGAAGAGTGTCATAGACTGTAAAGTGTCATAGAGAGGACTGCCGTGGAGTAGAGTGCCATAGAGCGGAGTGGAAAAGCATAGAGTGGAGTATAGTGTCATAGAGTGGAGTGGTGTATTGTGGAGCAAAGTGGCATAGAGTGTCATGGAGTGTAGTTGAGTATTGTAGGGTGGAGTGTTGTGTAGTAGAGTGGAGTGTCGTAGAGTGGAGTGCAGTGGAGTGGAGTAGAGTAGAGTGGTCTAGAGTGAAGTGACAGAATGGAGTAGAATGTCGTAGAGCGGAGTGGCATAGATTGGAGAAGCATGTTGTGGAGTGGCATGCAGTGGAGTAGAATGGGGTAGAGTGGCATAGAGAGGAGTAGAGTGGCAGAGAGTGGAGCGACGTTGAGCAGATAGCGTGGAGTGGCGTAGCGTAGAGGGGAGTAGAGTGGCGTGGGGTAGAGGGTGTAGTAGCGCACTTTCAATACAGACAACACATTTTCAATTGAAATGACCATTACATTTGCACAGACATACAGTTTACTGATAAAACTATATAGCGCACAAACAATGTGTGGAAATGGCATCAACTAGTGTATTGATTAGCTTTGATCGTATTAAAATATTTGTTTCCACCACACTTCAGAATTACCAAAAAATGTGCTTCATTTGTGCTTTCGTAACTCTGAAATATTCTAAAATATTTGCACAGCTTATGTAGACATTTAAATTTTGCTGCGTGCTTGAAAAAAATAATGTTGTACAGCCTTCTTTCAGCACATTCCCCAGTGCCCAGTCATTATCCTATAAATCCTCTCACTTTAAAGTCAGAGAAAGAAAACACCAAGCTCCCTCAGACAACAGAGCCTAACATTTGACCTCTGTTTTTGAATGCACAGTAAATATAACAAGATAAGAACAAGATTTAATGGCCTGTATGTAGAAAGTGAGCACTCAAGGAACAATACAGTAAGCAGGCTATGCTCCACGAGAGGGACAAAGACATACTGGACAGCCGAAAACAAATAAAGACAGCAAATAGAAAGCCAGCAGCTGTGAGTTACAAAACACATAGCCAATGGTAAGCAATGGGGGGAATGCATTCCCAGGGAAGCTTCTTGAATATCTCCAAGAAGTCTTTACAAACTAGACAGCTGCTGTATGTGGTAGGCTTCAACCTAAATAAGCACTCTTAGACCCACTCTTCAGTTTACTTTTGGACCTGCGGAAGGACTCTCAGAGGACTGCCAGCTGCTGTGGCCTGCTATATACTTCAAGACTGCTTTGCTGCAACTCAAAGGTCTGCCCTGGTGCTTGAGTCCTGCATATCACCTTGAACCGAGGACTTCCAGAATGACTTCAAGGGCTAGTTGGCTGGCCTCCTGATCAGGGCCTCATGGAAAGAAAAGGCTCCAACCATCTTAAACCCACACCAGGACCCAGTCTGAGTGAGTCCTGACCATCCAACTGGTGCCTCTCCAGTCCTGGACCCTTGGAGGTGGTGCCAAAAGTGTCCAGATAGCCCAAGTCTAAAACCTGGGACTTGGAAAAATGTTGTCCAAAAAATGCTCTGAGAACTGAGAAAAGACCGGAACCAACCTGCCAGTGGCGTAGCTAGAGCTTCTGGCCCCAGGGCTATGCCTCAGATTGCAGCCCATGGCCAATAGCGGGAAGGGGAGTGGGGGCTGCGGAAACAAGGACGTATTCGCTCCGGAGCCCGCAATGAAGTCAACCGTGTAGCTTGGCTCTATCGTGCCAAAAACCTCAAGCTTGTTATTGATATATAGAAGTTCATTTCACACAAGGCCTAGTGACTTAAAGAAATAACACACTGCTTTTGTGTTCTGACATTCTTGGCATGCTTTACGTCATAACGTTAGACATACTCCATTATTCCATCCCGTTACCATGTATTTTTAACCTTATTCCCCATCACCACATTCAGTACCTTCCAGCCTGTGTGGTGCCTCCTAGATATGTGTGTGCCCATCCATTCCTGGTGCTTGTCACTAGCGCAGGTCAAGAAGTTGTCTGCTCCCTAAGTGCAGAACCAGTTTTGAAATGCATGCTAGCACCCAGGACATTATGAAACTGTCTGCACCCTAAGTGCAGCACTTGTTTTGCAATGCACACTAGTGCACAGGACATTATAAAAAAGGTTTGCAGATGTAGACCTTTTTTTTCCTTTTAAGGCGGAGAAAACTTGCAGAATTGGATCTGGTATTACTGGGTTTGCATGTTATTCTCCATTTCAAGGGGAAAACTCAGGCGAGATACCAGTCTGTATTGTAAATTCCATCCCTGTTATCTCCCTGCAGAGGTAATGGGGAACTCAGAATAAGGTCCTTAGTGGTTTAATGATTTGGAGAAGTTGGGTACTTTAGCAGAGGCCCAACTTGATTATAGGCACAGTCGGCAGGTCTATATGCCAGGCGCACGCAAGAGGCTATGCCCTTTTGATATGTCTGAGGGATACATCCTGCTTATATGTACATGTCTGAGGGATACATCCTGCTTATATGTAGAGGGTGTCCAATGTGCATACAATAGAGGCCTGCCTACATACTGTGCACATTTGACAGTGCACCATGTACATATTGTGCATGCTAAGAGAATGCTACTCATAATCGATCCAGTGTAACTACAGCTATCGCCTATATATACACAGAGACCTCATGTGCATGTGGTGGCACTGCTGGTCACTGACCAAACGTTTAGCCGATAGGTTGCCTACCAACAGTTTGGGACCCTAAATATAAACGTTTTGAGTGATTGTGCTGCAAAGGATGGACACTCGCAGGTTTCTTTTTTTAAGATGTGAAATGAAAAATGCACTCTGTTTTCACAATATTTGTACTTCTACATGTAACTTTGTTCCTTGCATAATTGTGTTTCATATCAAAGTAAAATCTTTATTATTTAGCTACTAAGAACCATTGCGAATAGCGCATCTCGATAAAAAGGGAAGGAAAGGCAGGGATTCAACATGCATTTTACAGCACCACTGCAATAGAAAGCTATACAATTGATAGTATAAACATTAAACCAATAAAAGTTCTTAGAATGGTCGGCAAGGAACTTGTTATACTGGTCTTAGCGATAGACTAGTCTGTCTTTGCTTTCAAAGGGGTGCTGTTGTCTTTAATTGAGAGAGCTGCTGTTTTTCAATTTTCGCACATTTGGCTTATCTCCCCAATGCCACTGAGGTCCGGCCACAAAAGCAAATAATGGATGCCTGTGCGCATGCGCGTGCACCCTCGGCCAAAAAGACTGGTTTGAGCAAAAGTCTCCTTTAGTTTTACATATCTTTTCAGCTAATTCTTCTCAAATCTCTTTTTGAAACGTGTGCATTTTATCACTAACTATTTCATGTTTGACTCGGGCTGTACATGTTCATTATTAAAAGGTTTTAATTAGAACAAAATAATTTATGATTTTGTGCACTTCCAATTTGTCTGCCACACAGCATCAATTAGGTATATACCATTTCAAATTAAAGCGATGCACAGGTGATGTCTAACATCAAAAACAGGCTTTAAACAAATACAACCTCTTTCCACAAGTAACCAGATGTTCCATAACCTGCTCTTTCTCAACCATCTTACCTACCTCACTTACAGGACACGTTTGATGTATACATTTGGAAAAGTGAAAAGCTATCTAATTCCCAAGACCCACCTTTCAGCTGCCTGGTCATTGGTTATAAAAGAGCAATGACAGTATGTGCTGGGAGCATCCAAAGAGAAGACATCAAAGAGTCATGACAATACCAGTGTCCCCATAAAAAATGCTAAACATGTATCTTGCACATCTGTACACATGAAGGAAGTGCAGAACCTTCTGAGCTGACTTACTTTGGGAGGATACTGAGCCATGGTTGCCCAGTGTCTTTATCATTGACAATACAATTTGTGGTAACTAACTCTTAATTCTCTAAATCATTGTCAGTTCACAGCTTTGCCTTCTCTGGAGCTGCCAGTAAACAACAGTAAGTCTCAAAGAGATATTACTTTCTATTGCCACTTTGTGCTTCACAGACAGATGACCCTATTTACCCAGAGTGTGCGCAGCTGAAGCCAGTTTTTTATCAACAAAGACAGGATCAGAAGAAAAATATTAAAAAAATTAAGCACACGAACACAGACAACATTGAGTCCTTGAAACATAAGGGCTCATATTTTCCCTCTGCATAAAAGAGGGGTCGCTGTGAAAATCCTAGCGAATAGCGACTACGCACAAAAGCAAGTCATTTTTGGGCTTCTTGAAACACAACTATCTCATCAAAACGAAAATACAATAAAGATGCATTTTCTGCCACAAACAGGTTTAAGTTTACGTATATAATAGTCAAAAACCAAACATGTTTAAAAGAAAGTCATTGCTAAATAAAACGATGCATGTTGTTTTTAAATGCTGGACATTAAACTCCTCAATTGGGATCAATCCATTGCGTCGCGGATGAACGCAAGCCCAAGCATTTTATCCTTGTTGGCATTTTATTCTTCTTTTGATGGTTTTGCAGCTCATAGTTTGTTAAATACACCAGAGCGTGGTTAGTGAAAATTAGGAGCACTTCTATAAGGAACATTGGCACTTAAACCTTCTAGACAAGTACTGCCTAATGGAATAGCAGAGCTGGAAAAGAACCAAAGCTAATGATCCCAATTGCAAAAAGTCCAGGTCAGGCAGGGCATTAAAGTCATCAACGCTGCTTAGGTCTCAACTTCCGCCCTCTGATACACTTACTGAATACTAAAATAAATCCGAAGGCAAATTCAGAAGTGGTGCACAGAAAAGGAAAACTGCAGTTGATAACACAATATGCGTGTGAGTGCTGGGCAGCACACCAGACAACTCCCAGGCCATTGCTTCCCATCACTGTAGGTAAATCACTTAAGAGAAGGGCTATCTCACCTCCAACTCCTGTTTGGTTCTTAAAATATACATATTAAAATGTAAACACTTGTATGTAAAAATGCACACATAAGAGACGATGGGTTCTAAATAGTTTTCCAGAAAAAGTATCAGATAAAATGACCTGTCACCTGTCGGAAGCATGGACACAGATAGGGACACGCAGCTGCGCCTCGCGTCAGCGGAAGAGGCTGTCAGGATCCAGAGGCTGGTGCTCTGCTTATCGCCTTGGAAACCATGTACCAACCGACAGCACTAGTAGCAAGGACATCACTACACGCGTGCTGGCGTTATCAAAAAGTACCTCACTGAAGCACCCTCACTCCAAGGCGGCGACAATGGTGTGACACGGAAGTCATTACCACTACCTGCACTCTCCAGACTCGAGCGCGTGGTGGTGGCACACGCGCACGTCACTGCAGCGTATTCTGCGCAGTGGGGGCTGGCCAAAAATGATTTCCAGAGCCATCATTGGTAGCGCTACAAGATTGATGGCTCTGGGACCACACCACGCACATACGCGGCGGCCGCGCGGCACTGATGGCCCAAGGCGGCGGCCTTTATCATTTATTTGCAGACTGTGTCCGCAAATAAATTATAAAGGCCGCCCCCATGGGCCATCAGTGCCACGCGGCCGCCGCCCCGAAAATAGTGCCACCTGGGGCAGGCCTCCCCCACTCCCCCCCTAGCTATGCCGGTGCAACCTGCTGGTTGATCCACCCAAGGTGTATCACCAGTTGGCCCGGCTTTGCGGCAGCTCCTGCTATGTTCTTCTCCGCAGCAGGAAATCCTGTTCAGTGGCTTCCAGAGTGGGTATACGGCCTCGTGGAGCCCTCGTCGGCTACCAACTGCAGCTTTGGCCTCCTGGAGATTTTTGACTTTAAAAAAAAAGAGACTAAGCCCTAACAAAGAATTCTTCACAGCGACTTCAGCCAACGACTTCCTGCAGACGATGCCTCCTCCACCTCTGATACTGCCAGCTGCTTTGCCCTGCCAACTTTACCTTCTCAGACATTTTTCCATGAAATTTCTTGTAAGTCCAAAGATAATCAGAGATCGGGCCCAATCGACTTCTTGCATCCGACCTGCGCTGCATCGCGATTGACCATAACTTTTGACTTTGCCCCAGTCCAGTGCGGCTAAAAACTGAGGTTGACGCTTTGATCTTTCAGGCACAAAATTTTACTTTAAACTTTAGAAATTAATAACCACGGTTCTACTGACAGAATTTTGTAATTTTGCTGTTGAATAATTTATTAAAATGTACTCTATTTTTGTAAATTGTTGTGGGGTTTATCTTGCGTTGTGTTTACACTTTATTGCTGTTTTTGTTCCAAGCAACCAGATGGTTAAGCACAGGTTAATTCAGTAAGTTTAGTTGTTCACCCTGACAGGGATTGTGGCTCTTCCTTGAGCATGGTTTCACCCCTCCTCAACCAACAACACAATTTCTCACAGCAATGGACCGAAGAAAAATAGGGGAATTACATGTGTTGCAATGCCTCTTCTAAGCAGGAAATTAAATCACAGAAAAAAAGGGCACACCATCCTGGATTGGGAATTTCAAGAAGCAAATACTGAAGAAATTACAATATTGGATTAACATAAATATAAGCCTTGTTATTCTACTATTCAAGGAGAATGAAACTACAACAAGGTGGCAGGTGAAGGCAGAAGAATCCCATGTTTGCATTGTTTGGGCCTTCATGTCCTGCCGGCTATTCAGCACTCTGCACCACATTTGAAATGCTTCACTGATCAGTTGCGACAACGGAGATGCTGGAGTCGACTGAGTGATGTAGCGGAAAAAGCATAACTGTAAAGCAAGGGCAGGAAATAAAGATGCATTTTCTTCCTCCTGAAAGGTATGAGACTAAGGGAACAAGCTGTTGCCTTCTGTGAATATCAAAGACATAGCTACAGGGGTTGTTCCTTTCCAATGTAGATTTTAAACTCTACAAGAAGCCATTGGGTGAAGAATTTCTTAGGCTGAAAGTTAATATGTATTAAAATGTCATTCAACAATACTGTTTTGTCATCCAATATCTCATTTCCTGCCCAACTATTATCAATATTAGCTATACACCATCTAAAAGCTAACATCTCCAAGATTATATCCTGCCAAAATGTTGTTCATTTGCCCAATTAACTGCAACCTCCAAAATCATTTCTCACCCTATGAACACTGCAAGGATGTCAGCAAGGCTGTCTTAATCCCAGTTCAAAACAAAGTCCCTTTGTTCCACAATAAAACCAACACAATTCATGCTTATTTGTCCACACTGTCATCTATTCTCTACACATCGGATGTTTCTCTGCTCACTAAAATCAAAGAAATGATCCGACCTTAGACACTGAGCTTCTGCCAAATTGTGCTCTGTCTTTCTCTGAAACTACAGCTGACAACTGAAACTACCTTGCAGTTAATCAACAAACCGAACTCGAAAAAAACTATTTTAATGCAAACTCAAGGTTTGTATCTTCCAGTTGCTCTTTCACATTTAGATCTGTCCTTATAACTTATTCTCCATATCCACTCTCCAGAAACACTGCCATCCCTGCATTTCTTTGTGCCCTATGACCATTTTGAACAACACCAGCAACCATATCCCCTGGTGAGTTTGAGCGTTCTATGTCAGATTGACAATTACATATAAATCACTCAGAAGACAGCTAGAGCCCAACCCACCCTATAGTAAACCCTTAAATAAAATGTGTTGGTAGTGGCTGTTGACATTGATTCTGCTGTGCCAGGAGGGCCTTTGCGAAGAAGATCTGATCTGCTTCCTCTCGGGCAAAGTGGTAATCAGTGAGAAAAGAACATTGAGTAGTTTTTCAGCTAATGTGAAATGGAAGAATTTCATTTCACAGTGTATGCTTTTGTTTATTGTATAACATAGACTTCTTTGGCCACACACAATACATTTGTCAACTATGATTTAACTTGCAGATTTCTGTATCACATCTTGAGCTATTCTTTCAAAACAATGTTTTTTGTTGCAGTATAGGTATGTTACAGCTCTCATTATATAATTTAACATAGACATCTACTCTTTGAAATAACATACCGGTTATGTAAAGTGTGCCAATTACCTTTTGAGAGTGCCATGCAGTGATGGTCACCACATGCAACTTGAATGATGCGTCTGTCATGTAAACGTTTGATAGGACTGTAAAAGAAAAACAATACTTTCATTGTTAAAATATTATTCCACTATATGCCAAAACACGGCATCATACTGTGACTGTATTACCCAGATCACGCTCCCCTGTAATAGGGATCAATAGGACTTTAATACGCCAAATGAGATGCAAGTGACTGTTTCAAGGTATAATCAAAACATTAGTACAAAATCAATTCACTTTACCCATGTGAAGCACAAGTTGCAAGTGAAGCTCCATCACAAAATAAATAATTCACTTATGCGCATCTTCACAACTGTGAATGCTACCACAAAATAAAGGAGAGAACCTCTCTCAGAAATTCTGATTTTCAGATGGACTGGGGCGAGGTCATCTTATTCTACTTCTCCTTTTCTACAACAGCTGTCAATATCTCAAAGTTTACCAATGCCAAAACCTTCAGCTGTTCTTTTGCACAAAATACTCCTGGCAAACTGCAGAGAAATTACATGTAATGTGTATGTGAGAAACAAACTTGACAGAGAGTCCTCACAGAGGTAAATCAAAAATATCTCTAAAGATGTTCGTGTCTCTTTCTTAAGTTGTATTGGCACAGCCCAAGACTTACTAGTTGTGGATTGCAAATACAATGCTCCAGAAGATAACACAGCTAACAGAATAAAGAACATAAGGTACAAACCCAGCTCTTAAAAAGACAAATGTATTAGCTGGTCAGAGATATGTTGGTTTACTTGTCTTCAGAGACTTATTTCAGACCGTGGGAGTGACACTTCGCTCTGTTAGACCCATGACTCCAAATGCTGCCCACTGTCGGAACAGAAGTCCTCTGTAAGGGCAAGTAAAGTGATGGTTCCCTTTCGTGGTCATATTTATGGATGCCTTCATTTTTTCCTCCAGTTAACCCTACAAATCTACTGGATGTGCTCTACATTTCAACATTGTAGATCATCAGCAGAGTTAGACTAAACTGACAGGGTGATCATCCAAAGTCCACCCTCAGCCTAAGTTAAGTTGTCTAGTGCCTTCTCAGACCAGGTTAAATGAAATGATAGGTGCTGGTAGTAGTGGCAGCAATTTTAGTTCAGGGGTACATACCTGTCTACACCAACTCTGCAGGAAGACTGCAAATTGGCTCTGTTCTTTAAGGGCACATCCAGTCTCCCATGACTCATGTCCTTTGCCAATCACAAATGTAGGATACGTGGGTGCATGTGTAGTA
The DNA here is from genome assembly GCF_964261635.1 of Lissotriton helveticus. Classification (NCBI taxonomy): domain Eukaryota; kingdom Metazoa; phylum Chordata; class Amphibia; order Caudata; family Salamandridae; genus Lissotriton; species Lissotriton helveticus. Next base: position 1,224,927,170 of record NC_136059.1, on the reverse strand, counting down.
CATGGGTGATACACAGTTCAACAAATTTCAAAATGGAACTCTGCCTTTCGTCTACACAAGAATGTGTGCTGTGATTTGCCTATCGGAGACATGACAATCTGCACAGCCCTACTGCCCAGAGCACCCCCACTAAAACTGGAATTATCCGGTGGATGTGAGATATTTCTTCATCATGTCCAATGTCTAGTGCTGTGTATATTCCCTGTGCTGGGTAAAACTCGCCACTTCCTCATTTTTCATGTGGTGCAGGCTATTCCCTAGCAATATTATTTATATGGCTGAACTATTCTTACTTGGATACAGGTGCGGGCCTTGAATAGTTCTTACTAGTGTAACCTGTTTAGAATTACTCCCACAAACCATATCATCCTGCAAAAAAGGAAGGAGATAGACTTCTCCCTGAAAGGAGGAATATTTTGAACTTTGAAAAAGTCAGCTCTTTGGTTGGCCAAACCTTCCTGTCTCATCTGCTGAACTATACTGAGAGTGCCCCCCTTGAGCTGCGAGCCTGTAAATTGTCTTGATTTCAGTCAGTCCCTTTTGATCAGTGATGGACTGCATTGTAAAAAGAGAAGCTGACCCCGGCCCACCTTGAACACCTGAACAACACTAAGCTGAATAACAAATCTCCACGGAGGATGTATCAACAGACAAGGCCATACATACATGAGCTAAGAGATCCCCACAGCCTAACAGGCCTGGAAAAGGTTAAATACCAAACACCAACAGATAATGCACCGCCTGGGTCTTTGTGCTGGAGATGCTTTTCTGCTTGAGCTAATTTGAGCTTGCATCATTACCAAACTGCTCATACCCTTAGGGTATCTGTATCACTCACTTTCAATTGCAGAGAGAAGCAAATATCTTTTACTCCCACTCCGATCACTATGGATGTAATCTGTTGGCTGCAGCCTGTCATGCAAATGATGGTGCCATGTGAACACTTTTTGAAGCCCGTTGCAGAGATATTGGACACAAAAGTCATGAATGGGCCCTCACCCTAACATCCAGTATGAAGTTACTAGCGGTGAAGATTGGAGGCTACTAAGTGCCCCACTCAGTTACTCTCGCCACCACTGGAACAGACTCATGGTGCCCGGCTCTTATTGAGATACAGGTGCTTTAACTTTTGGACCCCAGAAAACGTTGCTAGCACACTATGCACCGGTTGCCAATGGTAATATTAGGAGGCCAGTTAGGTCCTTCCGTGGTCTCCATCGATTAGCAGATCCCTAGTAGCCAGCTCACATAAAACACATATACCCTTAGCACCCTCAAAAAGTATTTTTTTTGACTTGGGTGGACCCTTGTTATATCAGCGGTGGTTGTTCTAGGGGAAGGAATTTGCCAAGGGTCAACATGCACCTCTCCCACCTTGTTGGACAGACAGGAAAATGCCTTTCTCTGACCACTATGCCAAGAACAATAATGTGGAATCAGGCAGGTACCCTGTAAAGGATCAGTAAATTGGAGGAAAGAGTAACTTAGACAGAATAAACAACTGAAGGCAAGAGGAAAGAGGCTTGCAAAGACACTTTCAGGAGCAAGGTATAGGTCCTCCAAGAAATTGTACTACACCGCAGGAAGGCTGGACAGACAGAACTCACGCTGGGTTCAAACTGGAGTTTCGACACTGAAGAAAAAAGAAAAGATCAAAATGGATGATGATCAGAAAGAAAAAAGGAGAACCACATAGGTGGCAAATATTTTTCCTGATTTACTGGGCTCCTTATTTAATAGAATACAGGAAGTGACAGACAAGAAATCTGGGATCCAAGTTGGATTGGAACTGACATATTTATTGAAGGGTGGCAGAAATCTTGTAACGTGAACGAGAAAGTAGGCAACATCTTCTTATAGTACAGTAGGAAAAGTGTTTTGCCATGGCCCTGGCCATAACATGCAGAATCATACAATCAATTGGCAAGGGAGGCTGTTGCCCGCGACAGTAATGGCAACCATTTTTACTGAAAAGAAAGCAGACTGGACAAACCTATTCACTTTGCAAATAAATGATCAGAACACTAAAAGGGAGGAATGTATGGTTCAAGTTACTCATAGCTAGACCAGGGAGGCGGAGTATATCTCTGTATGATCTTATGCAAATGAAGGGGTTTGTGCAACATAGAGCAGATTGCAATGTATTGTACCTCCACAGCACACTGATGGAGAAGGAGAGAAGGAGAGGTCTGGCTGTTGTTGCTAGGGATAAGTGAAGAAGGGTAGCCAAACAGACAGGCATGGTAGGTTTACGGTTTAGCTGCAGGGCACATTTAGTGAAGGTTAGCTTCAGGGAGGGATTGGACTCAGGTAGGCCTTTTTTCAGTTCAGTGTAACTGCGACTGAAAGAGCACAAGAACTAGAACACAACTGGTGCACTAGGTCAGATGAAGATAAGTCCCAGGGGTACCCAGGGCATGAAAGGCAGTGTCCACCCAAGTCTGCTGCACTGATTGTGCCGCCCTGTGTATAACAAAGTACAACATGGCTTCTGGTCAGTGACTGCAGCCTGGAAGGGCAATTTTAAATCTGCTAGTTCGACTTTGCCATTTAAACCAATGGCAAAGCCCCCACTTCCCTTAACAATATATGTAAGTCTTCCCTAACGAAGGCCTATGGAGCACTGAGGCAGGGAGCTGTATATTATTAAGTAGGACATATGCTTTTGATGTATGACCTAACAGCAACATTTCCAAATTGTCGTTTCTGCTGTGAAAAAACTAGTGGCGATATTGGTCAACACAGAGTTACCGGCAGACCCCTCAGTCCGGCTAACTTCTGAATGGGAATACTAAAATGTGTACTTCAAGGAGTCAAAGAAATCGTGGCATTAAATCCAACTTAATGGCCAAGTTGAATTTAATTTGAATCAAGTTGAATAAATTGAATTTGTGGAGCGGATGCAGCCTTACGGCTATAGAGGTCGACCTCGAAGCTGGGGAACCAGGTTAGAGTCTCGATAACGACGCTCAGCATCCTGTGATTCTGGGCAAATCACTTAATCTCCACGTGCCTAACAAAAAAATGAATATGTCCTACTGTAACGAAACTGGTGCTATGTAAAGAGCTCTGATACCCGATGTCTCGGGTCGAGTTCGCGCTATATAAAACTCAAAACAAAATGTTGCTTTTAAGGAAAGGCAACGTTCAAAAACTTGCCGCTCTGTTGCCCAGTTTTTCCTGAGGCTTTGCACAATTGCTGGCCATCAGACAGCCTTCTGCCCTCCTGGGAAGTAGTGTGAATGACTCCCAGGCTCAGGAATAATAGGAGCCTGCCACAGGGAGAGATGTTACCTCCCACTTGCAGCAGCCACTCTGGGTGTTGGCTCAAGAGGTGAGCTTCAAAGGCGAAGCCGCCTTTGGTGGGGAAATGGCGATCATGCTCCTAAAGGGCTGTCCCTTTGTTCAGGCAGACAGGCTGGTAGTGGGAATGGAGAGGGGATACCAGTGCCCAAACCGGTTTCCCCAGGGACGTGTAGGTCTTAGGTAGCCACACCTCTGGGGTGGGCTACCAAGCTCCAAACATCCAAGGAAGGATTCAGACATCTTGAGAGTGAACAGAATAATGCACTCTGGGATTGCTAGATGTCACATATAGCTGCAAATCATTAAAGGGTAGGAGGGATCTCTGTAGCCCATTGGCTAGTGGACACATCATCCCTCATGGCAGTTTCTGGGCATAAATATGGCCCCCCTGGCCCCCTGAACCTCAGATCATGACGGAACTGGTGAAAGGTCTGCCCTGCTGACCCCTGGGCCTGGCAAGAGAGGCTGCGCCGACTGCTGGGCTGCACCTGCTGCACCTTGGGCTAGCAAAGAGCAGGCTGTGACTGTGGCTCCTGGAAAAGTGTGATACCGCTGGACATGCTGTGTACAGAAACCGGTAGCCCAGTTGCAGCTAGATTTCTACTGGCTCAAAGAGGACTTTCAAGGAAACTGACCCCTGTGGCCAAAGTCGCCCCACCTTACTTGTGAAACAAGAAATAACCATAACAACACCCCATGTGGACAGAACAGTACTGTTGGACTTGGCCCTTTTTGCAGGGTCCTCCCTGAACTTTTTTGCCTTCCTCCTGTATTTTGTCTGACCTGTTTTTGTTGGTTTTATGACTCTGGGCACTTTACCACTGCTGATCTGTGCTAAAGTGCATATGCTCTCCCTTTTGACAATTGATGTATGGATTAGTGACTCCATGATTGGCTGATTTGGTTTACTTGTCAGACCCTAGTACAGTGCACTGCGTGTGCCCAGGGTTTGTAAACTAAATGCTGCTGGTGGGCTTGCAGCACTGGTTGTACCACTCACAGAAGCAGCCTGTAAAATGTGTCTCAGGTCTGCCATTGCAGAGCCTGTGTGCAGTCTGGTACTGCCATGCTGACTGGGCAAGGGCACCCACGTGCCAGTCACTAAACTTTCCTTTTTGTCCATATTAGTCACCCCTGTGGTAGGCCCAAGGGCACGATGCATTGTAGGTAATAGGTAGGACAAGCCCTGATGTCTGTGGCATGTCCTAATAGTGAATTACAGCCATTTTCGTTTTTCACTATTGCAAGGCTATCTGTTCCCCATAGGCCAGAATGGGCAGTTTGATTATAACATCTTATAGTCCTAACTGACTCAGGGAACTAGGTAGAAATTCGAGTTTAGAATGCCTGAATTCAGAATGATAAAATACATCTTTTAGTGAAGTTGGTTTTAACATTCTGTGTTTGAAAATACCACTTTTAGAAAGTAGGTATTTTCTTGCCTCACCATCCAGCCTGCCTCTGCTAGGTTGTGTATTCCTTTTCTGGAGTTTGAGTGACAGGGGCTGGGGGATTCCAGGAGACCGGGTGAGTCAGCACAGGGCTGAATAGAGCTACCTGCATGTAGATGGGTGGGAGGAGTGTGCCTGGGACCTGAATAGGGCTGTGCCTGCCTTCCACAATGCTGGCTCCACCTCCTGTGGTGCGTCTGATGTCCCTGGCCCACACTGTCAAAGGAAAGAAGGAGTCTTGTCAACAAAGTGCTCCAGGACTGCACAGAACTTGTTTGGACTGGGTACAGGACCCTCTGCCTTCAGAGGACAAATGATTTGCTAGTATGAATATTGGGACCCAGACCCAACCCAGACCCAAGAACTTTAGATCACTTTTGGGAAACAAGAAGAACCTTTGCTGAGGAGAGGAGCCAGAGAAACTGAGGAAGAGACTATCCCTAAGCTGAGTGCTGTTTGGGGGATTGGCCTGCAGTGCTTGCCTGACTGACAAAAAAAGGAGAAAGGACTTTGTGCTACTTTCAAATCAACTTGTAAAGGAACTCCAAGGGATCGAGATAGAGCTTGCCTCCTGCTGAAGTCTCAGGGACAACAGAATTAACCAACCAGCTCCCCTGCCTCCGCTTGCGGGGAATTGAAGTGGCTGCTGTTGAGCTGGGCATTCTGTGAGACTGCGTGTCGCTGGGAGCTGGAAGCGCTACTCAAGACGAAGAAGCGTGTAGCCACGGCAGCCGTTGTCGTCGCATCACCGGAGAAGAGTTTCGCCGTCGCAGCAGACGCCATCGCATCACCGGAGAAGTGTGTTGCAGGGCCTTTCACGGCTCAGAAGAATCGCTGAGTTGCTGCACGGCCGTCGGACGTGCTCGCATCGTTGTCGCATCATGAAGAAGACGTCATTTTGTTTCATTGCACCGGATCTTCATCGCATCACGGCGCTGCTGGTCGCATCGCCAAGGAAGTGCAGTAAGTAACTGATGTATCGCCTTCCCACACGGAGTAGAACCAACGCATCCCCTACGCAGCAGTAGGGACCTGACGCATCACCGTTCTTGCGTGAAAGGAACCGACGCATCACCTTCCCTGCAACACTTTCGTTGTATAGTGTTACGCATCCAAAGGTACATTGAATTCAAAGTGTTGCATTTTTCATCTAAAGAGAACTAAGGTATTTCTACCATTTTTAAAGTACAGTATTGTGGATTTTTGTCGTTTGTGGTCTTGTGTCAAATCTATATAAAAATACTTATTTTTATACTACAACGTGTGTGGTGTCCATCTGTACTGTTGTCACTGGGTTACTGTATGTGTTCACAAATGCTTTACACACTGCCTCTGAGTTAAGCCTGTCTGCTCGTGCCAAGCTACCAAGGGGGTGAGCAGGGGTTATTTTAGGAGTGTACCCCCTTACCCTGAGTAGACGCCAGGGTCCCTATTTGGTCAAAGGTACCTACCTCTGCCAACTAGAGACCCCACATCCAACAAGAACCCAGAGCATCTTTCAGCATCCTCAGTAGTCTGTATCCCCAGCATCATAACCACTCCATTGAAGTCTACAGCGTTACAGATTTAAAAAGTGGAACTGGACTTCGGACTGTTTTGGTGACCAGGTAACTGTCTAAATACTCCTTAGTGCGCCCCTACCCCCCCCCCCCCCTCCCCATACACCATTCTTTCGGTCAGATTTGTTGGTCCACTCGGGCTGGTTTAGCCAAACACAACACTTTCAAACTTTTTTAAAAACTAAAAAGCTAAGATTTGCATTTTACATTAAAGTCTATACCTGCAGTACCCTCGGTGGATTTTGGTCTTCTTGGTGTCTAAAGGTTCATATACATATAATCCTTTTTTAGAAATTGGTGTCAGAATTATTTTGTGTTGTGTAACTTTCTTATTTCGTTGTTTGGTGTTTTTAAATGCTTTACGCTAGTTTCTTTGTTTAAGCCTTACTGCTCGAAGCCACAGCTACCCAGGGTTGGGCTATATTTTTTACAAACAAATCTGACTAGACCCAAGACAGTTTTGCAAGTGTAGTACATGGCAAGGTCCCACAACCATGCCATATAATACACCAAAATCATCACAAAGAGGGCCCATCATTCTGATAGCCCAGAAAGATGGTGGAACCTATATGAGGTAACCTCAATTTCTGTTGACTAAAATCTTGTGGATTGGACAAACCTACCAGTCACTCTGAGATCAATTTCTGAGGGAACCTGCAAGGAGAAAGGTTTGTAAAACAAGGATCCTTGGGTCCACTCAGGCACGACAACACTGCTGTAAGATATCTAAGACTTCAGTGAGGAACCTGCCATTGAACACTCTTCCCATCGGGAGGGTGCCTATGTGTCTGCCTTCCCTTTCAGCCAGTATGACAAGGGTAGCTTGCCAACAGCTGCTGTTAAAGCTGCACATTTATTTGACCCCTTTTTCAATTCCAGTTTGAAGACTCAGTGGGCTGGAGACTAGGAGATAGGGCATTTGCTAAGGGTGTTGGTTATTGGCCCATGGAATGCAGATAGATTTCAAGATCAAGTCTGAACTTGATCTGGATGTACCTTGGGCTCTTTTTGATCAGGTTTTGACTGGGGATCCTTACAGTTGTATGCTAGTTGAACTATTCAGTTCACACATTGTTTCAAATGACTTCAGAACACTTGAGAGTGTATTCAGAGTTTGATGGCCAGTCCGCCTTTCAACCCGGGCAGCAGAATAATTTACACAGCTCCCCAGGTGAAAGACTGTCCACTATATTGAGAGATCTCTACAAGGCAGTGCTTTCAGAGAAGCTGCCACCACAGGGGCTGCTCTGAAGGCACTGGAGCTTTGCTGAGTGGCGCCAAGTTTAATAAAGTCAATCAGCAAAGTTTGTTTTTTTAATGCAACTCCCAAAGCGTGAGTAATTTTTTAGATAAACAATAAAAAATGTCCTGATATGCTGGGAGTTTTCTCCCAGTGGGTGGGGGAAAAGTTTTACTTTCCTGTTCGTGGCTCCCAGGATTTTCTTCTTGCTGGTCCAGAAAAGGGAAAAAGTACATCAGAACGTCTGCCATAAATAGAGCAAATTGTCAGAGGTACTTAAAACATCTGACCCGAAGTATGTGGGGTCTATGGTTTCCCATGGTCGAGCCAGCAGAGCCTCTGCAAAAGTAAACATAATGGTTCGCCCAACTCTGAACAGATCATGCAAACCAGGAGTTTGGAGAAAACAATACTTCACCATGTTGGTTGCAGAGTACCCTGTCCACCAAAATCTAAATAAGCCTGTTAGCTTTTCACAGCCCATTCTACTGCAGGCCTTTCCTATCAAGGCAGAGGACTGTCTGGCTTTCTAATACATATAGTGAAAGATCCACCTGACTCCATAATCTGGCGTGGGGTACCATCCTCACTTACTCTTTGTCAAACTTTAACACCATCAGTGACCTGTACATTTGAGAACAATCTGTTAGCACTGCACCATCGCCAAGCATGCTAACAGGCCACCTTATATTTTGATACTTTCCTCAAGAAGTTAAGAAAATAAAAGACTTTGGTCTAAATTTACAGTTTATAATTCACAACCAGTAATGTTTATTCTCAATATAGGTATACCTTGACATACACTGCAGTCCAGTTTATAGTCATTTATAGCCCTATAGATGATGGGAAGATGTGTGACCTCTCTAATATCCCCCCTCCCAAGAGTTCTACCCAATTGTCCTGCTTTCTCTCTTGTAGTATCGTCTGTAGCCAATGAGTGACATACACCACCAACTTAGGAAAAACCATTACATGGGGCACTATCTATTATTAACCAAACAAACTTAGGAAACTTAAACCCAGATTTAGAAGAGGGTGGTTACAGGATTTTTGTCATAAAATAACAGGAAGTCTAGCAGCAGAAACAACTGTACCTACTGTGTAGATGCTACCAAAAATAGTGATTGACTGGATCCCACAAATAGGTTTCTTACTCATCATTTTGGTAAGCCCATTCTGAAGGGAAATAGTATAAAACGAATACCTCCAATTTTTAAAATGTATCACATTAGAATGTGGCCCAGACTTCTTTTATGTGAGCTCCCAAAATTATATATTTTTAAACAAATAGCAATTTTACTAATTTATTCCAAATCACTACATTAACTCCACATTTTTCCTTTCCAACAGAATCTTTCTCAGACCGAATCAGAGGCAACTAATTATTAGTTAACTAGCAGCCCGTCCCGACGTTGTCCGGGTATGAAATAGAATGTGTGTAATGTGTGTATTCAGATATGGTCATTCGCGTGTTCCCCCGCTTGAGGCCCAGCTGCAGCCCTGGTTGATGTTAGCAGGCGCGTGTCCCCCGATTGAGGCCCAGCTGCAGCCCTGGTTCATCTTAGCAGGCGCATGTAATTAGTGTAGTGATCCGCCGCCTGAGCCCGGCTACAGCCCTGGCTGATGTTAGCAGGCGCGTGTAATTTGGTTTAATGTGATAGTTCAGTAACAGCGCGCATAAGAGGCTGCAGTAATTGTCCCCGCAGACACGCTCAGACGCGTGTGCCCCCGCTTGAGGGCCAGCGGTGACTGTCTAACAATTAGAATTGTGTGAGTCTTGAATGATTGTTTCCCGCTGTTCTTATTTTTTTATGACCCACACCGACGCTCTTCGGCCCGAGTGCCCGAGGCCAAGCCACACACTGCGTTCGGCCCTTTCAGACGCACCCAGGCCAAGGCACACACTGCATTCGGCACCCCCAGTATGTGTGAGACAACGGGCAGTCCCCCAGGGGAATCTTGCGAATGGTTACTTACCCCGCTTCGAGGTGAACGCCTTTGTGACGCCCCCAGCATACTGCCACAGCAGACAATCTGATTAATGTACAACCCAGATGGCATGAAGTGCGGAACGTAGCACACGCCCCCAGCATTTGTCACGCCCCCAGCGTGCCCCTTGATGCGGCGCAATTGGCCCTTCATATGGCATGAAGGGCGGACACACGCCCACATCATGGACACACGCCCACAGCGTTTGTCACGGCCCCAGTGTGTCACGCCCCCAGCGTGCCCCTTGATGGGGCGCAATTACGACTCAAATGGCAAGAAGGGCGGAACGTACCACACGCCACCAGCGTTTGTCACGCTCCAGCACACGCCCACAGCAGAATGCAGACACGCCCACAAGGGACTACTTTGCTGGCACGGTTCTTTTAGCTTTTAAATGTATATGGTGGCCGTCTGCATAGACTATGTCCTTCTGCTGCAACTGCCCTTTCCAAAGCTGTATTGGGTGTTGTGATTGGTGCTGTGGTTACTGAGATTACCCGCCTCAAAGGTTTGGGCTCTCTCTTCATAATATTAGTATGGATATATTGATACCCCTCAGTTCCTTTTCGCCAGAATTTGCAGCGCTCTCTCGACGGTTCGTAAATCCCCGCAGCAGAACCACGCCGCATTTAAATCCACAACCAATTCCCCCAGCTGGGAGAAAAACGGGACGAACTCGCGTTTGTCTTCACTTATGTGCTTTTTTATTTAATCCTCACAGCATGGAGTTTCTCAAGCAGGCAGGCACAAATCTACGCATTTGGGGATAGCATATCCCTTGTTCACGATCAATTTGGCTCCAGGCTCTCAGTCTCAATATAGTGAGTCACATTATTACATCATTTCTTGTTTGCTGTTATTTTGGCCCTCGGCCTTCTGGATGATGTAGTTTTTTGCAATTTTTTTAATACTTTTTTTATCAGTCTGCATAGCCTATGTCCTTCTGCTGCAACTGCCCTTTCCAACGCTGTATTTGGTGTTGTGATTGGTGCTGTGGTTACTGAGATTACCCGCCTCAAAGGTTTGGGCTCTCTCTTTACATTATTAGTATGAATATATATATACTAGCAGCCCGTCCCGACGTTGTCCGGGAGCAATTAGGCTTCAGGGCCCCCGCCAGCCCCGACGTTGTCCGTGGGTCCCCTGGAGCCTTCCTCCATATATTGCAGTATTATACCTTTATGTTTACTTTGTACGCTTTTGTAGCAGCCCGTCCCGACGTTGTCCGGGAGCAATTAGGCTTCAGGGCCCCCGCCCGCCCTGACGTTGTCCGTGGGTCCCCCGGAGCCTTCTTCCATATATTGCAGTATTATACCTCTATGTTTACTTTGTACGCTTTTGTAACCTGCACACGTAACTTTTTCCTCCTGTAATGCACTGTTTGGCTCACTTTTTTAATGCTCCGTTTGCTTCCTCTTGCTACCTGCACACGTCACTTTTTCCTCCTATACCTCTATGTTTACTTTCTACGCTTTTGTAACCTGCACACGTAACTTTTTCCTCCTGTAATGCACCGTTTGGCTCACTTTTGTAATGCTCCGTTTGCTTCCTCTTGCTCACGATGTACGCTTTTGTAACCTGCACACGTAACTTTTTCCTCTAGTAATGCACCGTTTGGCTCACTTTTGTAATGCTCCGTTTGCTTCCTCTTGCTCACGATTTTCATTTTTGCTTCATTTTTCCGCCGCTCACCGCTCCTAAATAAATAAATAAATGACCTACCTCATCCGCCGCTCACTGCTCCTCCCCGCCTGTCCGACGCTCCTCACAGCCTGTCCGCCGCTCCTCACCGCCTGTCCGCCGCTCCTCACCGCTCCTCCCCGCGCCATGTCCGCCGGTCCTCCTCGCGCTCCTGGACGCCGCTCCTACTCGCGCTCCTCACGTCGGGCACGCACGTCGCGGCCGGCGCTTCTTCCAAGGAACTACTTTTTTTTCCGGTGAATTTTTTAAATAACGTATATTTATTACGTATATATAGCCTATGTCCATCTGCACACCCTGACGATTACAACGATATATCGGGTGTGTGGATTGGCGCTGTGGTTCCCGAGTTTACCCGCCTCAAAGGTTCAAAGTTCTTCCTTTATAATAGTAGTATAGACCGCCGGTCCTCCTCGCGCTCCTGGACGCCGCTCCTACTCGCGCACCTCACGTCGGGCACGCCCGTTGCGGCTGGCGCTTCTTCCAAGGGACTACTTTTTTTTCGGTAAATTTTTTAAATAACGTATATTTATTACGCTTATATAGCCTATGTCCATCTGCACACCCTGACGATTACAACGATATATCGGGTGTGTGGATTGGCGCTGTGGTTCCCGAGCTTACCCGCCTCAAAGGTTCAAAGTTCTTCCTTTATAATAGTAGTATAGATTTATCGTGGCAAACCTTTGAGAAGATGTACTTACAACTTTGACAGAGTGCATGCTTAAGTTTCAATATAAACTATCAATACAAAATGCAAGTGAAATATGGTCTTGATAAATAATGCAAATTGTTTTCAAATTGTGACAAACACTATTGTTGAGGCAAAAAATCTAATTGGATTTCACACTTTAAACACAGTGGAATTTGTTGAACTCTGGAGTGACTGGCAATAGGAAGGTATTGCTATATAGTTTGTCACCCTGCTGCTATAGCTGTGCTCTGACTGTGAAGAAATAACAAAGTGAGTGCTGTTGCGAGTTGGGTCAAACCACACCTTTGATTGTCTAGTTTCAGGGATTAGGAGGGTTTGAACATAGTCTGACTGCATTGATTTTACTGCTCTTTTATGTCTTACCTTGGCTATGCTTTGCCTGATGCCGTACGACAAAATCACAAAAAAAGGAGGACAATGAAACATGACTCCTGTGTCCTAGCTGTGGTTCCCATGTTTTTGTTCAGTTCAATAGGTTTTGGATAATTGCCTCATGAACATTTTCATATGTGTAAATATATTTCCTAATATGACTCATACTGGCTGCTAGCCAAACTTGAGCTCTTGGAGAAGACCAAACAATTGTGTCACGCTCACAAACTAAGGCCTGCACTCATTTGAGGACATACTCAGGCCACTCCTGGTAATCTACACAGAATGCAAGCGATTAGGCTGGAAGGAGAGAAGAAAAGCACACCAATACTCTCTCCTAGCCAGAGTCAATCACCTAAGCAAGTGTGGCATAAATGGACAAATTGTGTGGAAGTGTGTGGTAACATGAAGGACGTCTGCACATGCTCCTGGATTCCTTTGTAGCAACCTTCTCAGGGTTAGGAGTCTGAACACACGGTGCCATAGAACAAGATGAAGCTCAACTACCCATGTGGATCTTATGGTTTCTTCTGAAACCAAATTACTGTCTGGCACAGAAAATCTTATGAACCTGAAGACCGAAACTCCCTTTACTGCTAAAAATACAAAACACAGCAGTGAGAAAAATGTGTGGAAACAAACCAAAAAAAGCACCAATTATGCAATTGACAGAAAAAGAATAATGCATATTATATTTCCTACTGAAAGGGTGAGATGCTGGCCACATAGTCATGTTCATGCAGTTTTCCGTCAGCAGAGAGCAGGAGCATGTTCGATAATCCACAGTCCACAGCAGTGACCTTCAGTTTTCCTAGTGAAAAATACTCTATAGAAGAGAACAAGAATAAGGTCAGTTTACATGGACATCGACTGAGGTAAGAAAACATCCTATTAGACCTTCCGTTTTATTCAATTCGTGAAATTACATTATCTGTGATATTTACAATGACTTAACAGGCGTGTTCTGTAGCCTCTTTAGGTACTAAATTATGAACTCATTGCCAGCACCATTTCACCAAGAACATCACCCAACTCGAATTCAGGATTGGCTGCCAAACAGGTTACACCAAACCTTCTCCTGCAATATTCACTGTCCTATGCTGACTGCTGCCCTTTATTCACTACCAGTTTGTTTTGCTGCCATCAAGTTACCCGATGCATCTAGTACCACGCTTGTCGCATCACTTCTCCACTGAGTTGTAAAATCAATAGCATTTATTTAAAATCAAAAAGTTACCCAGTGCATGTAGTGTTGCAAAAAATTTAAATAAAATAGAAAGGGCCAATCGAACAATCCAGTATACTAAAATAACTACTGTCTGCCTTCTCCTCATGGTCTACTTAGTTTTGAGTGATCTTTGTTGTGTTGGGTACATTGCTTTTTTAATTATATTACTCTTTTGCTCCACTGCTGCTGTTGGAAGTCATTTCCAACCTTTCTGTGAAGTAGAAATATAGGGGAGAGGTGAAGTAGTAGCTCTAATATTGCACAATTTATTTACCTGAAAGGAAATTATAGGACCAACGTACAAATCTTCACAATAGCTGCAAATAAAATATTCCACAAACCCCATCTTCATCATCAAACATAAACAACACCTACCTCATCCCACTGTATGCTCATGGCCATACCACTCCCTGATAAAGAACATTTCCACCTATCCCATTAACATCGTTCACCAAGTTTACTATGACTGAGAGCTTTTATCCCAGGAGAATTCAGTGTGTGAGCCAACAACACATGAAACAAGAACACTCAAGGCATCATCCATGGCCTTGATCACCTAAGCTTCCTCCAATTGACTGGTCAGCCAAACCATTCTAATGCGCAACACCTGGAACCCTTTGTTTTCATTTATCCCTGTGCCCTCGATCTTCAGATTCTATGTCCTCTCATAGTCTGAACATATCATGATCAAAACCACTATTGGAAACAAGATGAACCCACAAACCCAAGCACCTCCCTGGAAGAACACCGGATGGCCCATGGAGGACTTGGTTTAACATCCACACTCTTTAATAATATCCCCAAGATTTCCTCCATATAAATGCCCTGCTGCTGAGCATTTCTAATGAAATCCTGGCCCACCTAGAGAATATAGTTTCAACTGCTCTTAATCAGCTGGCTTCTCTCTGTCCACAAAAAAAGAAACAATGCAACTGCAAGAAGAAGGGTTGGTTCACTGCTGATCTCAGCCTATTAAAAGAAAAGGGTGTAGCCTGGAAAGACATATGCAAAAGGTGACATCCACAAAAGCCTCAAAGGCCAGCATCCAAAATAGTAAGGTAACAAACAGACTACAACCAAATGCTCCATAGCCTCAAGGAACTGAATGCTTCAGGTGCAGTACAGCCCAGCTCTATACACTCAAACGACATCAACAGTGCCATCCACATATTAGAGGCCAGTGCAGAGGAAGGAAGGCCCCGCAATGGTGGGTAGTCCTTCTAACCATTTTCCCCCAGTCCCTCAACAACATGTGAGATTTGCTCTTGATTGCTCAGGGCCTGGTTTTTCCTACACCACACTTAGTACTGGGCCTGAACCACCAAAGCTGGCATCAATTCGTCTTTATGGTCTCTCAGCTGCCAGCTCGTTGCTTCTTTTTTTTAGGGGTGCGTAACCTGTAGAGTCACAGCTCCATTTCAATGCATTATGTCTCAAGGCTGCCAGACGGAGCAAGAGAAGATCAAGACTCACTGACTAATAGATCAATTTGTTGGTTGCGTAATGTGAGGAAATGCTCATCTGTTATTCAACAAGACATTGCTGGAGTGAATCCTCATTGGGTGGATTAGACACTGTTGAGCCTACTCTGGTTTCCCATAGCATTGCAGGCCACCACATTGCCTTAGAGGTATGATTTCCAACTTCTATACCGTCTAAGATTTGCTTGAAACTCAATGCGCCCAGGGCTACAGATGAGAATGTTCTGATTATATCCCAGCACAAGGACACTGACTCGTCTGAGATATGACAGCCAACTCCCCCTGTGTAACCATCTTTATAGTTCCCTATTCCAAGCTTACAACCTGAATCCTGGAACATACTATCTTGGAACATTGATGGCCTTAATTCTAAACTGGCCGATCTGGACTGGGGATCGGGGGGGGGGTGAGGGGGGGGGGGGGCTTGCCACTCATTTGATTTATGCATGCTACACGAAACTTGGTGTGTAGAGCCAGTCCATAGCTCCGGGTACACAACCTTTTTTGCCCAGCCATCTCACAGGGTAGAGCTCGGCCAGCAGGTGGCTTAATTACGTGGGTCAAGAACTCGCTAGCGTGTATAAACGCTAGGCTTGAATAAACTCTAGGGATATTCTGGAGTTGTCTCTTGGCAGGGTGGGTCCTCTTACAACAACTTCAATGTTTATAAAAGGGCCATCTAGTACTCTCCTTACTCTAGGCGGTGTCATTGACTCTATACAGGATAATGATCAGGTAATCACCGCCAGCGATTTTAATGTAAAATTCGAACCCTTTGGCTTCAGTTCCTTCAATCTAAAAGAAGAGGAAGATGCAGCATGGGCTGTTCCTCAGTTAGAACTGGAACCCATAAAAAGATGCACAGTGACCGCTGATCAGCTGATGAGCTTATCTCTCTGCCTTGGCCTCAGGGCATGTAATGGTAGGTCCATTTCTGATCGCAGAGGTACCCATACTTTCAAGAGTCTTCTGCAAAAGAGCCACTTTGATTACATATTTCTATCTATTGAGCTGTGTCTCTCCCTTGTAGATATGTTGGTGGTTGACAGCCAGAACAGCAATCATAATGCTCTTAATTTGACCCTTGAGGGACTTGGGTCTCAGGTCCATCAAGGTGGCACCTCAGAGCTAGTGGGCAAATTGACCCTCTTGAATGACAAGTGGGGCATGAAAATGGGTTTGTCCGCAAGGATTCAAATGTTCTGGCTCTGATTTTAACATTTAGAAAAAGAAATTTGACCTTGAACACAAAACCATAACCCATGCATCAGTAAACACTTAGGGGCTAATTCCGAGTACGATGGTCCTCGGACCACCGTACTTGCAGTGGTGGTCCAACCACCGCCACCACTGCTGGTCCACCTGCCATATATAGAGTGTGTCATTCAGATCACCACAGGAACATCGCCTCCGCCGGGATCCCCCGTCATCTGTCCCACCGCCCCAACGCTCTTACCTGCAGGGGCCGTGGCTGGTGGCGGACATGCATGTCTGCCACTTTTGGAGGTTGTGCCACCTTGGAATTGCACCCCCGTTCCTGCACAGTGCGGCATGCATGACATGGAGCAGCCTGTTAAGGCTGTCCCATGAGCCTAACACAGCCGTCCCTGTGAGACTGTCGCAGGACCGTCCGCCCACCCTGGATTAAAGTCAAAATCTGGCAGGCGGGTGCACCAAGGACTTGGAGATCCTCCTGGCAGCATAGCGGTGGTGGTGCTGCAGGAGGACCGCCAAACATGTAATCGGCCCCTTAATCATCTTGGGTTTTGGAGAAAGGTTTGGCTAAACATGTACACTAGCACACACATATGATGCATGTTCACTTCACACTGGTCCCCAAGCTTCACAGGCTTTGTGAGGACTCCCTACTGTAGCATCCCTGTGCCTGACCCGCCTGTGACGTCAGGGTCAGGCATAGCCGGAACGGGAAAGGGAGGAGTGGGGAAAGTAACGCAGTTCAGGGATAAGCCGTGCTTGAAAGACGTGTTTAATCTCTACTGGTGTCTGAGCCTTATTTAATGCGCTCGATTTCAAACCTGGCGACGAGGGTGGAATGCGGAGACACCCCCCTCTAACTTGCGCACTCGGCATATGCTGACAACACGCTGCTGTACCTGATGTAAAACCGAGCGCTTTCACTGTCCGTTGAAACGGAGAACTGATTGACAAGGCTGCCAGCAGTCAGAATTAGAAGGACATCCTGGAGCTCAGACGAAGTGAACTCACGTCGAGCTCGGGTAAGCCTCACTGTTCATTACCGAGGCTGGTCTGCAGACGTCGCATTCTGTGGCTATCTTATATAGGCGATAGCTGTAGTTACACTGGATCGATTATGAGTAGAAATTCTCTTAGCATGCACAATATGAACATGGTGCACTGTCAAATGTGCACAGTATGTAGGCAGGCCTCTATTGTATGCACATTGGACACCCTCTACATATAAGCAGTCACACCATACCAGAAGGCCTGGACACCAGGCCAGTGGCCATCTTTAAGTCAGGCAAAAAGAGGAAAAGCATTTCTGTGACGGCCAAAATACAATTTGAAGCCCCTGTAGACGCAGCCGCAGATTACTGGAGTGAACAGTGAGGTCAGCTGTGCTTCATCATGTCCATACAACCTGACTCCTCGCACAATGCACAACTAGGTCCAGCACGAACTGCCCAGGCCGGACTGATACTGGGGGTATCATTCCTGCACCCTCCTGAACCCCTGATACTGACCTCCGGAAACAGCATGGGTCCTATGTGGCAGAGCTTGATAGAAGATTTTGAAGATTTTATGAAGGGTTCACAAGTCAGCGACCCCGACCAAGAACTCATCGCTTTGTAAAATTTGGTGGGCAAGGACGTCGGGCAAATCATTAAAGAACTACAACCGGCCAATGCTGCGTCATACACAGATGTGAGAGAAGCTTTAAACAGGAAGTTTCTCCCCAAGCGAAACCTGGACTATGAACGCTACACCTTCAACCTTGCGTCTCAAGAACGAGATGAATCCATGGGTGATTTCATTTCTCGCCTTAAGGCCCGTTACTGTGAATTTGACAATTTCAACACTGAAGATGTAATTCATTTATGAATCATTGAGGGGTCTCAGTCTGAGTCACAGTGCCGCCGTCTGCTGAAGAAGTACTAATCGCTCTAAGACATTGAGGAGCTCACACAAATAAATGACCAAGCAGAAGAGCATGCGAAAAAGATGGAAGATAGCAAGACGGAGAAACATGAACAAGCCTTCCGAATACAGTCTCAAACAGACCCAAGACGCCAACCAGATCATCAAAAACCTGAAAAATTCACGAATTCGTCCCGCAGCAGAAATAAGAGCAGTGACACCCAGAAACAACAGCCGCAATGCTATCGCTGAGGCCAGGACTACCCCCACACGGGCCCCTGCCCGACCATCAGACAACAGTGCCATCGATGCGGGAAAGACAACCACTTCGAAGTGGCGTGTCAAACCCGTCGCAAGGAAACCAGCCCAACCAAGAGAAGCACAGGATCACGTCACCATGTGAAGGTAGTGCAAGGGAGAAGAGACCATTCAACGAGCTCGTCGAGATTCAGCACCCGGTCACAAGGTTCATATTGATCCCGATGATGAACCTCAAGAGAATCGTCCGCCCTCACTCCCATATCACAAGACAGTGATGAGTTCGTGTGCATGGTAGCGGACCCCGACCGACTAAAGAAGTACCCACGGCTACATATTCAAGTGGGAAATCATGCTGCGAAGTTTGTCTTAGACACCGGAGCGTCACTCAACTACATATGCACGACTGAGTTCAAAAAAATTAACCGGAAACCTAAGTTAGAACCAGCAGTAGTACGTGTCTACACGCGGATGTACAAAGAACCAATGCTGTGTTTGGGACAATTTCGTACGTCTCTGACAAACAAAGACAGGACAGCTCGTGCACAGATCCATGTGATAGAAGGCCCTGAGGCAGCTGACTGCCTTCTCATCCTACCAACGGCCGAACGTCTGAAACTAGTAGAGATTCTATACAGAGTTGACGATTCTCCTGAAATCATCAGCAACTTGGCAAAGCTATTTTTTGGCCTAGCAAAACTAGCTCATTTTAAAGTACGATCACACATTGACGAACAGGTGGCGCCTGTGACCCAGCACCATAGGAAAGTACCATTCCACCTCCAACAAGCAGTAGATGACGAGCTCCAAGACTTGCTGGGAGCGGACATCATAGAAAGGTCAACAGGACCCACTTTGTGGGTGTCACTGGTAGTAGTCATGCCCAAACGAGGACAAGAAAATAGAGTGCGCCTGTATGTCGACATGCAGGGCCCTGAACACAGCCATTGAGCAGAATCGACATCCAGGACCCCATTTCAGGGACATGATCACTCGCCTAAATGGAGCAACTGTCTTCTCAAAATTGGACCTCAATAGGGGTACCAACAGCTCGAACTCCACGAGAAGTCTAGGTACATCACCACGTTCACCACACACCAAGGGATCTTCAGATATAAGCGCCTCAACTTCGGCAGCAGAGATCTTTCAAGAGGCAGTACGCCGCGTAATCCAGCACATCCCAAACTCATTTAATTACAGCGATGACATCCTAGTGTTCTGTGAAACTCGCAAGGATCACGACAACGCACTTGATCGCGTATGTCATGCTCTTCTCAATGCCAACCTCACGCTCAACCAAGATAAACTTGAGTTCCACAAGTCAACTCTAAAATTCTATGGTCACATCTTCTCCAAAGATGGCATTAGACCCGATCCTGAAAAAGTCTCTGCCCTATCTGATACGCCACAACCTCAAGACGTCAGTGACATTCGATCTTTCCTAGGCATGGCTAGCTACTGTGCCCGGTACATCAAAGACTATGCGACCATCAGCTATCCGCTGTGAGAACTCACAAGACATGGCCAAAGTTTCCACTGGTCAGCTAAGTGCGAACACACTTTCAATAAAATCAAAACACCTGTGAGCTCTGCCATCAATCTAGCATACTTCAACCCTCGGAGATAGACAGAAATTACGGTAGATGCTAGCCCTGTCGGACTTGGCGCTATTCTAGCTCAGTATGATGATGAAGGAGAACAACGGCACATCGTGGCATATGCTAGTTGTAGACGCACTGACACGGAGAAAGCCTACTCACAGCCTGAAAAGGAAAGTCTAGCGGTCGTGTGGGCGTGAGCATTTTCATCTGTTCGTCTATGGGAAGCACTTAACGCTAATCACTGATCACCAGGCCCTAATCAGCATCTTTGGTAACTCCCGAGCGAAGATGCCTCCACGGATTGAACGGCAGGGGATTCACCTTCAAGACTACACATACACCATCATTCACAAACCGGGAAAGGCAGAGAATCCGGCGAATTACATATCACAACATCCCCAAGCCATGACGCGGACAAGTGGCTCCCTAGCAGAAGAATATCTCCATTTTGTTATCGATCAGGCACGACCACCTGCCGTCCCACTGAACGCCATCATAGAAGCCACTGCCAAGGATGCCATGCTCCAAAACATCATGCATCAAATCCGCACAGACATCTGGAGGACCCGCAGAACAATGACACCGCCAACATGCAAGAACTCATATCATTTAGACACGTTAAGGACGATCTCATGATTAGCGCCAACGGATTATTACCGAGAGACCGGAGAATTGTCATTCCTCAACAACTGAGACAAGGAACCGTCAACCTAGCACATGAAGGACACAGAGGTGTAGTGGCCACGAAGAAAGCGCTGCGAGAGCAAGTCTGGTTCCTTTCCCTCGACCAGATGGTAGAAGCCGCCCTCCAAGACTGCCCGCAATGTCAACTAGTGGGGTGTGATGAACCACACTCCCCACTGCAAATGTCTGACCTCCCAGATAGTGTGTGGCAGCAAGAAGCTGTTGATTTCTTTGGTCCAATGAAGTCAGGGAAATACATCGTCATCATGGACGAGTATTCCCTTTTACCCATTGCGCAACAAGTCTCATCCACAAGAGCAAACACCGTCATACCCGTCATCGATGAAGCATTTGTGGCGGAATCCCTACGGTAGTGAAGACAGACAATGGGCCACAGTTCAACGGGCATGAATTTGCAGAGTTTGCACGTCACCTGAACTTCAAACACAGGAAGATCATTCCCCTGTGGCCCCAGGCCAACGGGATGGTTGAACGATTCATGGCTACCATAAAGATAACGATACAACAAGCTGAACTGACTAAACGCGGATTCCAACCAGCGCTCAATGAAGTACTACGAGCGCACAGGACCACAGCAGCTTTTATTTTTACACTGACAAGTATCTAAAAAGTGTTTGATGTGTTTAATTTTGCATTAGATGTTTTATTTTTATTCTTAATGTTTGCAAACATGAAAGAGCTACGCACCAACGTTTTAAGTGGTTTGTGGTAAAGGTGATAGTGTGGCCATGTATCATATGGGATAAAGTACCACCTGGTGTACATGATAAGGATATTGCAAGTCAAAGAGGAGTTCCATAACCTTATAAAAGAACTCTGCCTTTGGCCTCATTCCTCTATATGGTTATGGACCTGCTCAGTGACTTGCAATATTCTTATAATGTACCGCAAGGAGTACTTTATCCTTTATATAATTATGATCAACTCTCTACAAAATCACTCCTCAGATAAGGTGCTGAAGATGTTTAATCCCGAGTCAAAGTAACATTCTAAAGTGAAGCACACAACTACTTGACAGACCACCCCGGTTAAAAATCAAATGGCATAGGAAAACAGAAAATGTACTCCCAGCAACATACCGCAAAGCAAAAACATTTCATCAAAACATCCTAAAATAGCTTTCACCTAGTTATACAAAGCAAAACTGGAATGCCAGTCCAGACGCCAACAGTACACATCAAAATATTTGTGCAATTATATTTTCTTACAGCCAATAAAACCTCAAACCACTGTCCCCAGTGTTACAGTGCAGAAAGGTCTTTGAGACCATGAGGAATTTGTAGGTATCTTCTCCCTCCCTTGAGCAATTAGTAGACACTGTTTCAAGACAACTAGTGCCCTTATGATTGGAGCAGCCGTTGGGCTAGGACTCCACAGTTAAGAGCCAGGCACTTCCCCTTGCGTTGGCTTCTTAACATAAGGGTCACAGCTACCCAAATTCCACTTTTCCTACTCATGGATTAGGGAGGCTATTCTCCAAAGGAGTATGCAGGTTCTGTACTTTTGGTCCAGTTTCTTCCAAGTCTTTTGAAGTACATTAGAATCTGGACGCCTAGAACTGCTGGAAGGTGGTGGGAAGACCATCACATTTCCCCTGTTGAGATATGAGGGTCCAAAGTGTGTGCCACTATGGCAATGTGTAACTACAGCAAATGTGACTACACAGTGATTGTGTTCAGAATGAGTTTGGAGAGGTAGTACTTCCTCTCCTGTGAAAATCCAGAGGATCTGGTTGACCAGTGAAACACCCAAGTCCCATCCCATGTAAACTGCAGTGACAACTAACACCTGCCATGGTATATAAATCGTGGTGCTATTGTAAGATCCTGGTGTTATTTTTTTGCCTCTCACAAGTTTGTTTGCTTCATTGTGAAACAAAGTGTTGGCATGGAGGGGACTATTCACACAGGTAAACTTAAACATGTACATTTTCTCATGTGGAAATGTACTCTTAACTTTGGAGTAATGTGTGGCTATTCACCATTTCTTAGGGTAAAGATACTCCAAAGTATTGGCTTACATGCACCCCACAGCCCCCATAACCAATGTAAAGTTACTACTAGTAATTGTATACACATAGACATATGACTCCACCATCGTGTACAGGGAAAAGTAAAAAAGCCTATTAAATGTTAAAGACAATTAGTCAACATATTTTAAAGGTAAATATTAATCTAAAACACGTTTATTTATTTTTAAAGCTAGAACAAATACACCAAATTTTTACAGATCAATTATCTTACAGGTGCATTTTAAAAAATAATACTTTTTAAATATATTTAACTTAAAAACATACGGAATTGGGAAACACTCAGTATGTCTTCCCATTAACCTAGAACAAAAGGACCTTTGAATGACATGAAGTACTAGTTCGCATATTTTATAACCTGATTGTCTTCCCTTCTTTTGTTCTTTTTTCCCCCAATTCCTTATGTTTTCATTGTGATGTCAGTTTTGTAAATATTGCTATCTCAGGCTTACAGTATCTCTGTCCTGATGATGATCCCAGTTATCCCTTGAACGGGATCGAAACGTCGTCGACCTCTAAAAAACATTGTGCACACAATTATTCTTACTTCCTTGTGTCACGTTTGTTACTGCATATTATGCTTGTCGCATCATGTATAACTATGAACAAGCAATTTCTCTGTTTCGCCTGATTGTTTTGAACTTCTTTTTGGTTTCTTTATGATTTTGTTTAAATTGTCACCTTGTCACACTAGTTCTATGTACTGTTTTGGATACAGGATTGTATCCTACTGAACATTGCTACTGTCCTATGACAGATAATTCAGTTTATTTGCATTAAATTTTCTATCCGGCTGGATAGATCGTATAGAATTGACTGCGTTCTATATTTACTGTTTGTTTGGAATCATTTGCTTTAACAAGGACCGCTGGTTTTTGTAATTATCTGATACCCTAGGTCCTTGCTTACCTTTAGGGTCCCCTTGTCTTTCTCTAAACATCGATTATTTTCTATGGAATGGTGTAGTAGTTCCAGTGGTTGGTCATGGGTAGTGCTAGGTTTACTCCAAGACTGAGACAGGTGGGCGGAACTTGAGGAATTTCACTCTGCGGAATTCCACGGAATGTAGTAGTTTTAGAAGTGCTGTTTGTGAATAGCAATGGGTTTACTCTTTAGTGGGTAGGTGGGTGTACCTCCCTTAACCCCTTTTGTGCCCTCCTAAAACTCCTCCTTACTCCTTCCTAAACCCCTCTCTTTAGTAATAAGCATTCCTCAATTTCCAGCCATTCCCCTGTCTCTCTCATATTTACTACGAAGATGTAGTCTTACATGTGGAGAAATCTACGCATTTGGGTAGGAGTTCTCGACCTAAAAATGATTGGAAAGGCAGAGGTCTCTCTCCTCATGTTAATTTGCAAATAGCTTTTTCTAGTACGTGAGTAGTAGTACTACTAAACATACTACAAAGTGCAGTTTGTGAATAGGTCTCTGGGTCTCACTGATATATGAAGCTAAAAATACAGGCTCAATAAGGCTCCATTGCCAAAATTCCCACACCTACTGACACTCCCATATTATATATAAGCAGTCTGCTATATTAATAGTAAGGATAATATCCTCTCTGAACCATTTGCAGGGGTGCTGTTTCTAGTGCCCCTTTGGTAGGAAAAGAACAACTTCCAGCCCCCCTGGGGAGTTAACTCCTTGGGGAAAGAAGTGCCTTCCTTGGGGAGAGGATGTAGCCTTACGGCTAGAGCAGTAGACCTAAAAGCTGGGGAACCGGGTTCGCAACGACGCTCAACACCCTGTGATCCTGGGCAAATCACTTATCTCCCCGGGCCTAACAAAAAAATGAATGTGTTCTGTAACGAAACTGGTGCTCATGCAAAGCGCTCTGATACCCGATGTCTCGGGTCAAGTTCGCACTATATAAAACTCTAAAAAAAGGAGCACAAAGATCATCATCCCTTTGCAGAGTCACTAAGTGCTTTTAAGTCACATACTGATGCTTCAAAAGTCCCATAAATTAAACTAATATCTCTCTGGAAAAAGTGTGAGCACCAATGATATCACAATGATATTTTGCAAGAGCCTGAAAAGATCTGTCACAACTAAACATTGACACGCATTGGCAAAGCCAATAGGGTTGGAGTTGGCTTCTAGCCTTTTGGCAATGTTTGCTTTGCTTTGTCGTGACTAATATAAAATGTAATTATTTGGGGAGCTGGGACTGTGCCAATATAAAAAAAACACTGGCAAAAGGCAAAAACAGTCAAAAAGTACACACAGCCCTAGAAGTGCCTGGCAAGGAAACTCTTTTGTATGTGGATGTGCTCTTTGGGCAGAATACCATCA
Organism: Lissotriton helveticus; assembly: GCF_964261635.1. Taxonomy (NCBI): domain Eukaryota; kingdom Metazoa; phylum Chordata; class Amphibia; order Caudata; family Salamandridae; genus Lissotriton; species Lissotriton helveticus. The sequence goes on along the minus strand of NC_136059.1, from coordinate 1,224,902,123 downwards.
CTCACAGTGAAGATAACCAATGGGTGAAGTGGACTGACACCTATTGCCCATAGGCAGAAGAAATATAAGAATGACACAACTGACCATTAGATAGAGAACGCAGCCTGTAAGCCCCTGTATGTATTTTACATATATAATTTTTACATATATAATTTTAGTAAAATCAGAAGATATTGGCTAAAAATTCAACGTTCTATAATCGCCAAAGTGAATGGAGTTCCCAAACTGAAGAATTGTAAGTTTTCGTTTCATATAAAAAAAAGACATATATTGTTAGCAATCGGCCACTCACTCGGTTTTCCAGTCGGAAGTGCTCCAGCCTCTTGTGTGGCACACAGGGCCACTCTGCCGTCGCTCAGCACCACAGCCACATGGCGCAGGCTGCAGCTCACCTGACGAATACCACTGAACTCCAGGGGGCACCGGCTCAGCTGGCATTCCCCAGCCGAATAGAACCACAGAGATGAGGAGGGCAGATTGGGAAGCGCGCCCCCTGCCAGCGGCGCACCGCTCCCCGAAGGTCTCTTCTTACCCATGCCGAGGACCGCAATACCAAGTGCGCAGAACGAGTGAACGCCTGCCGATATTATATACACTGTTGCGGGACAGTTTCGTTTCCGGAGACGGCGGTGACGACTCAGCCGTCGAGGCAAACCCTGTCTCCGCATACAGTGGAGCAGAAAAGAAACCGAAACCAGAGCCCCGAGATTGGAAATGAAAACTGGAGTCTGAGGTTCGTAAAAAGTGAATAAAGGGAATTCACACCATCCCATTTCAAAGCCCCAAACCGGGCGCAGTCAGCACAGTGGTATTACGAACTTGAAAAGAGGCGCAGTTTTATTTAACAAGCATTTGCAATGCAATAGGTCTCGCCTTTGCGAGAGGTTAAGCTATTGGCATTGTCAATGACAATGCCTTTTATTTATCTGTTTTGATAATTAACACATAAATAGAAGGCATTGCCATTTACAATGCCAATAGCTCAAACTCTTGTAAATGCGAGACCTATTTAATTTCAAGGAATCAGCTGCCATTGTCCTGGGCTGCTTGAAAGTGAAAGCGCGAATGGAGCATGGCGCCCTGAATGTTGCAGGAAAGCATGTAGTGCCTTGAGGAAAAACTCAAATAAAATAGTGTTTACAGACTAAATAACTCATACTGTGTACCAACAAAGGCAAAAGGGCCAGTCCTCATGGGAGATAACAAATGAAGACAAGGCGGTACTAAGGAGGGACTAACAAGCCTATTAATGAACCAGAAGCCACCATTTACAAAGGACACTGACACCAGCCACTGAAAAATATAGGCAGCGAGTGGGCGGAGCTACAAGCCCATACTCCAATACAGCATGGCTCACGGAGCAGCGCATGCGCTGCACAGGCGCAACCTAAAAAGTGAGGACAGCTCAGACAGTATTTAATGTGTTACGGTTGACAGAGCTGGTTAAAATGTCAACATACAGTATGTGTTAACACAGCATATTGTAACCCAGAGGCAAGGTACACATGAACTGCGCAATCGACAGCATATATGAGGGTTGGGAACAAGTTTTGGCTTTCCGTCAGTTACCTTAGCAGGCTGGTGCTGGATTACACTGCTCGAGTCCTGATGTGCATAGAGAAGGCAAAGATAAGTTTGGGATTTGTGGTCTTAAGTAGATAGGTTGTGAGTATTACAGACGTGGATGAGAGCCTCCAGTTTCCAGATTCAGTGAGGTACCCCATAAATGGAGGCCCTAAAAAGGAACCGTAATCATCTTGAATGCTGCATTGAGCCAACAGTGGCAGGAACCCTTTTCTGATATGGACTACTTCTGAGACCAAGGTTCAAAAGCATGATATATGAAATAGCTATTGCAGATCTCAAATGCTCTGAGTCTGGGTTTGGCAAAGTAACCCTAGATCGAAGCTTGTATGCACATTGAGTACCGGGATTTATCCAAAGACCCATGGAGAATAAACATAGATTTATTCTAAACACAAATACTGGTTCCTGTTAAAATGTTGAGGAGCAGCCCAGCGAGGCACTGGAGTAGAAGGTATATCGATCGGATGGTGGTCTTTTGGGAACCCAAGGAGCTGCTTCAGTTAGCTTGAACCCAAACACGTGGTGTTTGAACGTCAATCAAACACTTTGTTCCTTTTTTGTAAGCCAAAGATCTTGTACTTCAGCATCCAAAGGATATATAATGTATTCATTTCTTTTATCTTCCGCAATTGATGAAGTTCGAGTTGACAGGAATGTGCCACAGAACCGTTTTGACTTTCAGCCCTGAAATGGAACCTAAGATCTTACCAAGGTCCAAGAGGCAATTGATCCGAGACTGGCACTTCAGAATAATCGGGAATGTAATCAGGTTTTCTCTCCTAACAAGGTGCCTGTGCTCCAACACCAGGGAAGTTCTGGCAATTGCATTAACTGCAGTGTTGCAATCTCAATTCTCTGCCACCTTGGGGGGAACAATATCACTAGCCTAAAACTGGAACATAAAGCACGGTAACGAATCTGGAGGTGTGCAGGAGGAGAAATTTCACTGAGGGGAAGGTGAAAGTGGAGGAAAGTATGAATAAATAGTGGTGAGAGATGTTCGATTTATACAAGGAAGATTTGACTTAGGTTTTAGAACAAACAACATTTTGTGCTGCTCTGGCCCTCTCAGGTTTTGAATTAGCATTTTGGATTTTGCATTGGTATCCGTGAAGGAAGGTTAACATGAGTGAACAGAGATCTGCACTTCATTGGCCTCAGTTGGAACGCCTTTGAAAGCTGCAAACAATGCCATTTCTAGTGACTGATGGGTCATTCCAAGAATAATGTTCATCCTCCCCACATCACATATGCAGAAGGAAGAACACATGAGAATTTCCAAGGGTGAATGCTGAGTGCCTCAATATAACCGATCTTTAACACAGGTAGTGGTGAATAAGGGGCACTGAGAAGAAGAGGTTAGGAAAAGAGACATACAATGACAAATTAATTTATTGTAGGGAAGGGAAGTGAGGGGAAACGCTGGGAGTAGAGGTAACAGAAAATACTAAGTGGGACAAATAACCTGTTTTCTTTATCTACTTGGATTCAAAACCGCAGGAACAAATAGTTAAAGTTGCAGTCTTATAAAATGCTAATGGTTCTACTGTACAGCTGAAATCTCCACCAGTGTGTTACACAGCTTACAAGCACAAGTAGTTAACTGTCTTAAGATACCAGATTTTTTGCTTTCTCTCAAACACTGTAGTTTCAGAAATGTTAATACTTTGAAGAGCATTTGGGTAAAGGTTCTCCTCCATATAAAAACACAACATATTTTGTATTCTATAATCCTTTCAGCCGCCCAGCAACATGAGCACCCAAGGAAACACGTGTAAATGTACCATTCTAACTCCCTTCAATAGAAAGAAATACCAGAATAAACAGAAGGGAGGTTGTGGCTGAATACAAGAGGTTTTTGTTTTTTTAGGGATATGTATGTCAATCAGAATATGGGTTTATACAACTCTCAGTGCAAGTGGGGCAGGGCTCAACAACGCAGCTACATTACAAGGAAGTGAATCTTAGATATTTGTCTGACTGAAGAATCGTCTATAAAATGCCCTTTTACCAACAATAAAAGATAGGCTTGTTGATGCACTGCTATGTAGCTGAAGCACTCGCCAGCAGAGGGTTAACCTCACCTTCCTGCCCCCACCGCCCCACTGGTTCCCACACTTGGATCTCCCCGTGGTCTAGCACAGACTTAGATGGCTTCTGTAGCCGCGCGAATCCGCAAAGACCCCAAAAAAGTTTGGGAAGAGCAGCGCCAGCTGAGAACTGAAAACACAGCTGTCACAAAGAGCCTCCATGGCCTGAAGGGGGACCGGCAGTAATGAAAGACAGCCACCCGTCAACTGTTACACCTAGGCCGGTTTCCGAGAAAAGTGCTTGTGTGCCTCTATTGTTAAAGTGAGAGCGCAATGAAAAAATAATACAAGCGGTCGCCATTGCGCAAAGGCAGCCGCTTGTTTATATTTGCATTGCACTTTCACTTTAACAATAGCTGCCACCTCACAAGGCACTCGCGTGGGTATGGGGCCAGGTATTGTTAAAGTGAAAGCACAATGCAAATATAAACACGCGTCCGCCATTGCCAAAGCTGAAAGAAACTAAATGAAAAAAAAAAGTACCTACCAACTAATGAAGGAGACAGTGTAACGCCGCAAGCAAATGATCCAGTCGTTATGGGCATCACAAAAGGAGACAGGGCAGTAACAAGGAGGGATTAAGAAGCCTCATTATCAGTCGAAAGCCAGCATTTACCATGGACAATGACACCAGCCAATGAAAAATATAGACGGGGTTTCCACACTACTTCTAAAACATACCCTACTACATACAGCATGCCTCGCTAAGCAAGCAGCGCAAGCGCTGCAACGCTAGGCTTGACCTAAAAATGGGTGGGTCTGAGTTCAAAGTTCAATGATCAAATAAATGCAGACCTGGCTTTAACGCGGATGGCGCCCAGTGCAGCAATCTTTTCTGGAGCCCCTTCACAAAAAAGTCTCCTAAATGCCTTACTATCACCCCCAACGGTGCCCTTCATCTCTCCGTAGCCCCCTCTCTGACATGCATTTAATAATATCGTTATGTTATAGTTTGGCTCAAGGGAGTAGCCATACAATTAAAATACCCTCCAGTTTGAATCAATGCTCTTGCAGCACCATGCAAGCAAAGCAAATCGTTTTGACCCTCCCCAGAAGAATTTGCATGTCTCTTCCGTCCAAGCATATATCCATTCATCTTTCCATCCATCCACTGATATCCACCATTTCACCTTTACATTCTATTATCCATTCGCTCTTTCATCTATCATTCAGTCAGTTACTATTCTGTCCGTCCATCCGCCTGCCCATATATAAATCTATCCATCCATCTTCACGCCTATCCATCCATCCGTCCACCCACCCTTTCACTCAGTCATCCATCCTTACACTTATCCATCCACCCTTTCATACATCCATTCATTCATCCATCCTTTCAATCATGAATTCATTCTTTCACTCCTCCATCCACCCTTTCACTCCATCCATCCATCTGTGAAACCTGAGCCGATAATCGTGAACATTACCTGTGCCATCTTGTCGATGGTCCTTTTCTACGCACACGTAGGCCGCAGCGATTTTGATTGATCGCAACCATTTTGTGTTCTGTTGTTCACCCGTGTTTCACCTGTACTTCTACAAGTATCTGTATAACCTTCTGACTGACTTGGTATGTGTGCTAAGGGCCAAAATCTAGCGGACATGCCCATGTTTGATGTTAGCTTAAGAACGACTTTCTATTGCCGCCGCAAACCTTTGCATTCCTTGTTCCTCCACATCCCTGTGCACGTAACCAAAGATTGTAGATACCAAAAGGTCCCGCACTAACCTGGTTTATTGCACCCCAAAGAATGCACCTCCCGATGGACAATGGAACTTGTTTTCCTATCATTAGTAAAGGACGTTAACCCTGACCAGTCTCACATGTTCCCGACCCTGAGGCAAAGGCCAGCTGCCCGATAAACATCATATGTCTGACTGTTTATGATTGGGAGGGTACGAACCAACTTGCCCGAAATGTATGGCATCCTGTCCGGTGCGGGGTACCAAGCTTACATGACACCGCTCATAAAGATTGTATTGTCGAAACACTGTATAAAAGTAGCCTGTTGAAGAGTTGAAGTTAGAACACCTCCCTGAGAGACATCCCGGTGTCTGCGTTAGACGTTCTCTCCTCTAGAGTAATAAACCTTGTTCTTGCCTTCCAGTTCCCAGCACCTGCCTCATTATTTTAATAGAATCGAAAGTGAATTAAAGGTGATAAGCCAAGCAGCTTCGGGGTCTCAAAGGGGGCTGCTTTTCATCAATTGGCGTTCCAAGCGTCGGGCCCATCAGCAACTTGCCGGTCCAAGTAAGAGAGGTCCCAACGACGGAGTGAACAACTAACCGATTGGGGTTATCCTGCCTTGAGAGGACCCTCGTCTGGCTGCCGATCAACCTGAACTTCACCAGTTCTGAGCGGACCTCTCTCTCGAGTGTCCTGCGGTCCTGACAGGGACCCTAAAAGAGTGCCGTATCGATATCGGAGTGAGAGGACAACCAGGCGCTGGAAGGGGAAGACGAAGAACTGTCCATACGGTCCGGGTAAGATCGTGAAATACGACAAAATTGACTGTCTGATTGTATTGAAATTGTTTGGTCGAATACTAGTATTCCGTTCTTGAAGTTATTGGTAGTAATTGAGACATTCCCTGCTTGCAAACTTCGTAGAATAGGAATATTTCCCTCTTTGCAGGCAGCGAAGGGCAGGAAGTGCGGACCTTTGTCCACGACCTATCGAGATATTTCTATTGACCGCTTGTACGTCATGCCTGTCTTCTCAAAATTGTTTGATTAGTTTGGACCGGACCGTTTGTTAGTGGTCAGTCATCCAGCACCGCTGGAGGGCACCCCTAACAAGGACATGTATGTTAAATATGGAGTAGCCATCGTTGCTTATAGCAAACTGTGGCACAAATACACTAGGAAGGACTGGGTAAATCAGTGGCCACTGACGGGATCTTTTGATCTCGCTAAAATAGAAATATTAGAACTAGCGCTCCACAGAAAGAAAGCTACGCCAGCCATGCTTGACAGCTTTGGCCTCTGGCGAAAAGAAGCAACGCAACAAAAGAAAAGAGACAAAGCTAGGCAGGATAAAGAGATGCGAAAGTCTGCTTACCAGACCTGTAAAAGGTTAGAAGGTGAAATAAAAGAAAGGGAAAACGATAAAAATGAACAAGAATCAAAAATATCAGGCCAGTACCCTGTTAGAATGCCTTCAACTCTTTACCCCGAGTTACCGGCTAAACAGAGAATAAATGATGATCTCTAGTTAGGCCCCGATCATCTACATGCCACCTCCTTATGCCCCTACTCATCCCGTAGTACAATCCCAAGAACAGCAAAGTACCAGCGGAGACGCCACAACCGTTTCCGCTCCAGTCAAGCCACTTGCACCAAGTGCCTCATTAACAAACGCATTAGTAGAGATAGGATCAATAGAAAAAGAGTCACCCAGGGTCCCACGATTAAGTACGGACGAGCGGGCAAACATTGACAAGATAGTCAAAACCCTCGTGGAGAGAAGAGAAACGGAAGAGTATGTGACTGATATATGCAATTCATATGCCGAGAACCACAAACGATTCTTCATTGTGCACTTCTGTTACTACGCACTTACTGCCTATGAAGAGAAATATCAGAATGTAGGGCCCGGGAGACTAATGGCTCTTTACAGAAAGGTTAACATTGGGGACGAAAACGACAACGATGTGGCAGAACTCTTTTCGTCCACGTTAGAAGTATTCCGCCACCTCATAAAACAAGGGCGGATAGATACAGACAGGACATCAAAGCAAGTAAAAACCCCAGTAGAGAAGCTAGATAACATGATGCAGATAAAAGAAGCCGCCCCGTACTGGGTTCCCCCTAGGGGACAAGGGACTAATGACGACATAAACCATCAGGACGCTAGAGGGAGGGTGGTCTACAATTGGGTGTATCAGCCATAGGACAGACAGGACATCCTGACGTTCCGTAAATCCCTGCCAGATTTACGAAAGAATCCCACCGCCTTTTACACAGAACTAGGTACCGTGTTGGGATCCACAATAATGACGCTCGCTGACATTGACTTGTTCTTCGGGTTATGTTTACCAGCCGATGTGTGGAAGCGGATTAGAAAGGTAGACCACACAGAATTGCTCGGTCATACCTGGGAACAACTCAGCACATTAGACAAACAGCGGAACCCTGGTCAAAAACCGGTTAAAGCTATATTGGACCTCCCTGACAAAATAGTGCAGAAGGTAAAAACACTGATACCGGAGAAAAAGATAGATTGGTCCATAGTAACCGTGTGCCGCCAGAAACCACAAGAGGATGTTTCCGAGTATTTCTCGACATTCGAAACAGTGTTCTCTGATTACAGTGGACAGGACATGTCCACTGCAACCAGACACCACTTATTCGTGCAAAATTACGTCAAAGGACTGCTGCCGGAGGTATCCCAGAAATTACAGACTAGCGAAAGTAGTTGGGCAGCATCTTAACCGGCGGCCATTCTCCAAATTGCCCAGTACTATGAACATCAGAAAACCGAGTATGACAGGGCTACAGAAAAGAAAAAGAAGGACTTGAAGGAAAGAGTAATGATAGCCCAACTCCAAGGGGTGAATACAGGGAGGGAACCATATAAGGCAGTATACCAACAGAATGTCCCTAGAATACAGCCGCCTAGAAATGACTCGTTGACACCATATGTACGCCGCCAGGACTTAGGACAGGATCAATGCGCATTTTGTAAGGAATATGGACATTGGAAATCCCAATGCCCGGCCTTATCAGGAGCTGGTAGGGGCAGAGGGGCAAGGGAAATAGCAAGTGAACAAAGAGGAAGAGGACGTGGGAGAGGGTACGCAAGTGAAGCAAGGGAAGAAAGGCCAAGAAGAGTGAACGCATTTGACCATTCTAGACAGAACCAGTATCAACAGACAGATTATGACAACACGTATGACTTTGCATAGGACAGCCAGGGGCAAGGGAGGGATCCAGTCGAGCTCTACGTTGATCAGCAAGGCCCTTATGTTACCGCAAAGGTCCTGGGCACAGAGTAGCCATTTTTGGTAGACACGGGAGCAACACATAGTGCACTATCCAAACGACTGATTCCAAGGGCACCCTTGTCTGGCTCACATGTGACCTCAATAGGATTTGATGGTACGCCCTCCACCAACCCTTTGTCCAAACCGATTCCGTTCAATCTTGACAGCAATATCGTTGAAACGACATTTCTTCTCTCTTCTAACACCCCAGACGCCATTATGGGTCTCGACCTTTTGAAACACTTCCATGCGACAATCAGGTGCTCACCCGACGGAGTATATGTCATCTTATATGACAACCGCCAGCACCATAGAGATAGCCCTTCCCAGCACATGTATCTCATCTCTGAGACTGACACATCCCTACTGGACACTCTGCTATCACACTTATGGGCTAGAGCTGACTCAGACGTAGGACGAATGATGATTGACCCAGTAGATGTGACAATACGACAAGTCGCAATCCTACCGAAGGTACCACAATACAGAATCTCACCAGAGGGTGAGAAGGCACTGACGGACATCATACACTCTTTGATGAAGGCAGGGGTGGTAGAGGAAGTAGTGAGTAACATTTGTAACAGCCCCATACTACCGATAATAAAGAGACAGGGAGAGGGAGATGGAAAAGCTAACCGCTTCATCATTGACCTGCGGGAAATAAACAAAATTGTGGTACCACAGTACCCAGTAGTTTCCGACATCACTACCATTCTGACCTTAATTCCCTCAACCGCTACCACCTTTACCGTAATCGACCTCAAAAATGCGTTCTTCTCCATACTCGTTCACAAAGACAGCCGCTATCTATTCGGATCTACCCTAAATTCTCGTTCATATAGATTTTGTAGAGCGCCCCAGGGGTACAAGGAGAGCCTGAGCATCTATTGCCAAGCACTTAAAAGACAGTTGGATGCTATACAATTACCAGACGGTGTGACACTAATACAATATGTAGATGACATCCTTCTAGCAGCAGACACCACACCATTAGCTGTCACAGCCACCATCAAACTGCTCCATTTTCTTGCCAAGAATGGTCACAAGGTCTCCCGAAAGAAGTTACAATTTTGTCAATCACAAGTAACCTATCTAGGCCACCTCTTATCCAAAGAAGGGAGAAAACTCGCACCCGACAGAATACAGACAATCCTAGACACTCCTGTCCCCAGAAGTCAGAAGCAGGTCCATTCCTTGATAGGTCTCACCTCCTTTTGCCGACAGTGGCTGCAGTACTTCAGCCTCATCGTCAAACCCCTTCTCTCCCTCCTAGCTAAAGACATCCCCTCACCCCTCCCCTGGACCCCTGAATGTCAAACTGCCTTTAAAGAGCTACGTGATGCACTCTGTTCGGCCCCTTTCCTAGGAACCCCAGATTACGCCAAACCATTCTCCCTCTACACACACGAGAAGGAGGGATGTGCATTGTCTGTCCTAACACAATCAATTGGTAACAAGCAGCTACCTTGCGCATATTTCTCTGCCACCCTCGACCCAGTAGCCATAGCTCTGCCAGCGTGTTTGCGTGCTGTAGCAGCCGCAGCAGTATCAATACGACAAAGCGAAGGAATAGTGCTCTCCAATCCAATCACTGTGTTAGTACCCCATGCGGTCGACACACTCCTGAACCAGACCAAGATCCAACATTTGACTAGCGCCCGACTGACCGGAAATGAGCTGACCTTGCTAGCGTCACACATTACCCTGAAACGGTGCACCACCCTCAATCCGGCCACTTTGTTACCACTACCCAAAAACGATCCTGGTGTGACTCCCCTACACAACTCTGTGACACTGACAGACGATCAGACAAAGAGTAGAGGAGACCTTAGAGACACTGCCTTCTTAGAACCAGACGGAGAACTGTGGGTGGACGGTTCCTGCATCAAACTCTCTGACGGCACCACCTCAGCCGCATACGCTGTCACCACAGCCCAAACCATTCTAGAGACAGCCCGTATTACTCAACGCTCTGCCCAGGCAGCGGAACTCATTGCCCTCACCGAAGCTTGAATTTTAGCAGCAGGTACAGCAGTCAACATATACACTGACAGTCAGTATGCCTTTGGGGTAGTTCACCATTTCGGGATCTATGGAAAGAGAGAGGGTTCCTGACTTCATATGGTAAACCCATCCTACATGGAGACTTACAGCCTGATTCATGAAGCAAAATTGCACTCGCAAAGGGCAAGATTCTCAGAATCTTGCCTTTTGCGAGTGCAATTTTGGCATTTGGGATTCACAATCCCAAATGCAAAATTCGCTAATGAGGAATTAGCAAATATGCGAGGATTAGCATTTAAGGAATCTCTATTAGAGATTCCTTAAATGCTATTCATGACACTTGCAAAAATTGCGATTTAGCAAAATTGGGCCGCTATTTACCGAGAGGTCAGACCTCTCGGTAAATAGCAAAAACATAGAAAAATGCTTTTAAAAGCATTTTTCTAAGTTGCATGTTGCACACACACATGTCCTTTGGACATGTGTGTGCGCAACACCTGTTCAAATGTGCATTTTAGGGGTGCTACAGGGTGTCCTTTGGACACCCCTGGCACCCTTAAAATCGCTATCTGATTTGCGAGTAGCAAATTGCTACTCGCAAATAAGGGATACTCCCCATTCATTCCTATGGGCCTTTTGGCCCATAGGAATGAATGGGGAGTTATTCCTTTTTTTGCGAGTAGCAAATTGCTACTCGCAAATAGAGAACATGTAGGAATCGCTATTGATTTAGCAATTCCTACATGAATGCCGTTTTGCGTGTCCTCAATAGCGAGTCGCTATGATTCGCTATTAGGGCCACGCAAAACGGCCCGTACATGAATCAGGCTGTTAGTCTCCTCAATGACAGAAGCAGTCCTCCTCCCCAAGAAGCTAGCGGTGATAAAATGCCAAGCACATAAGAAAGTGACTGATCTTATTGGACAGGGAAACGCAACAGCTGACGCTACTGACCGAGCCACGGCAGAAGACAGGACTACGACACGAATGTATGTGACCAGGTCACAAGCCGAACAGTGGATGAGCGCTAGAACCACTGTAAGAGACATACAGACGACAGGCACACGGGACAAACTGACTGAGTGGGAAAGGGTGGGACTGAAGGACGAGGAAGATTGCTGGAGAACTAAAGATGGGAATAGATGGCTGTTGCCCAATGCCTACCTAATCCCTATATTAACCATGGCACATTTACCCACACACATAGGCTCCTCCCCCATGATTGAACTGATCACCAGAGTGTGGCATAATGCCAAGTTAGCCGAATCTGCCAAACGCCTAGTGCAACAATGTATAGTCTGCCTACAGCACAACTCAGGGAAAGGGACCGTTGTACCTCGGGGAGGGTTTGGAGTCCCTGACCACCCCTTTGAAGTCCTACAAATGGATTACATCCAACTAGAGAGGTGCCTTGGTCTGAAATATGTCCTAGTGGTTGTGTGCGCTTTTAGCAAATGGGTGGAGGCATACCCCACCCGCGACAATACCGCCTTAGCCACTGCAAAAGTAGTGCTCAAAGAATTCTTCCCTCGCTATAGCCTTTGTAGAATTTTATGGAGTGATAACGGCCCCCACTTCGTAGCCGAGGTGATACAGAACATCCTGAGAGGGTTGGGGGTAAAACAGAAATGTCATGCCATCTTCCACCCCCAATCAGCGGGCCTGGTAGAAAGGCACAATGCAACCTTGAAGCTAAAACTGGCCAAAATAGTTGCCACAACCGGGTTAAAATGGCCCGATGCCCTCCCATTGGCATAACTATCAATGCGCTCCACCCCAACCAAGCACAGACTAACTCCTTATGAGGTAGTCTTCGGCAGGCCTATGAGCATTTTGGCAGCTCCAAAACCAACCTCCATTAACGATGTCCCGGACATACTAATGTCCGACTATTTGTATAAACTGACAAACGAGCGAACGCTTATCCACCAACAGGTGCAGCAAGCCTTGCCAGATGTATCCAGGGGCCCAGGACATGAGATAAAGCCCGGAGACCATGTCCTCATGAAGAACTTCCAGAGGACCAAGAGTCTGGAGCCGAGGTGGACGGGCCCCTGGCAAGTCTTGATCACCACCCGAACTGCCCTTTGAGTGGAAGGGAAGCGAAATTGGCTGCATGCCCACCACTGCAAGAAAATCCCTCCGACGCTGGCAACTTGCGAAGAGGTGGAAGTGCCCGAGGAAGTCCTAACAAAATACCAGCCAGCATTGAGTTGCTATCCACAAGAATACACACTGCAACTCACAGAAGTTCCTGACCCCACGGTGCCATCCAAGAAAGGGTACAACCTGAGATCAGCGAAAGGAGGGTGCTCCGACAACCAGGCCACTTACTGAGTCGAAAACCTCAGATCGGTAGCACAGCCAACGCTACCAGGGCAAAACGTTAGACAAAGTCTGTGGTCCTGCCAGTCACTGAGCTCCTTGAAGATGATGGAAGATATCAAACACCGGAAGAACAATCGCAAAGCCTCCAAGACCGCCAACTTGCACGGCACAAAGACAATTGCACTTGCGGCAGCATTTTTAAACCTGTCTCCTGCTAATGATCACAGGGGACCCTTCGTGGTAACTGCACCTGTACCTGACCTTTGGACGCCTGCCCAGCATTGTGTTTCCTGACCTTCCTGACCGCTTCTCGCCGCACCCGCTTCGCGGGTGCCGCATCGCTGGGAACAGCTGGCTGAGACGCTGATTGAGGACCCTTGGAGGCGGAGGGGAGGAACAGCAGCGACAGGGGAGAGCGCTGCACGGCCATATTCACCTGGTCTGCGCCCCCTGTCAGCCCCGCCCCCAAGCGACCACTCCGCCTACATTATTGACTCAGTGTTCCGCAGCGCGGGACGAGCGCGGGACGAGCGCGGGACGAGCGCGGGACGAGCCGGGCAAAGCCCGGGCAAAGGGCGGGCCGTCTGGGGCCGTCCGGGCCTGTGCAGGGCTGGGCTGGGCCACCTCTCTGATATTCGGCTGATGGGTAGCATGAACATTGAGTACTGTGCTTAATACTCTGTTAGCTAGAGGAACCCCTTTCTTGACCCTGTAAGTAGCCCTATTATTCGTTTGAGTCACTTATGCCAATGTCAACCGTTCGGGTAGGAGCTTGAGGGGGGAGGCGGGGACGGTGTTGGGTGTGTTACTGGGACTATGGACCGATTTATTACTCGTGTTGTTACGGAAATTAAAAATGAAATCGCCATGACAGAACAGCGTCTTTCCGAGGATCCTTTTGTAAATAAACCTTCATCATTGGGCATGCTGTCGTTAGCTCCCTCCCCGGCTCATGCAAACGACCCCTTAGCTAATGCTCCTTTAGCACATGTATCTGATCCCTTGGTTAATGCTTCCCCCGACCTTGACCATCCGCGGGTTGTTGCGGTTAGGGCCAGTCTGGATCGGCTAGAGAGCTTGGTGGACGCGGTTTCGCTTAGCGGCGATAGAGCGTTGACGGAGCTACTGCCTATTGAGACTTCTGCATTTGTGCCTCCCGTAGCTACCCTACAGCATTATGAGGATCCTATAGCCACTGCTGTGCCTTTACCGTCGGCAGCAAATGGATTATCCTCTAGCAAAAGGAAATGACCTGTCAGTCCGCGCAAGGGTAAATACCTGAAACCCTTCAAGAAACCAAGGAGAAATGGAAGCAGGGCGGGGGTGACTAATAATAAGGGTTCAGTGCCGGGTGCTAGCAATTCCTTGGGGGGAAAGGGGGGAGTAGCTATTGGTGCTACTGCAGAGAAGTCATCTGAGGATTTGACATCTGACCCTGTTGGGCCTGTCAAAGGCCCCTCTTTTGAGGCCCCATTGATCGCCCAGTTGGGGAAAATGATGGAAACATTGTTGATTCCGGTTATGGATAGAGTAAAGGGGCTAACAGGGCGGCTAGACAGATTTGAGCAGGTCACTCTTGATAACTTCTTCTCCTTAAAATCTTTTGTTAAACGTCATTTTAAAAATAGGGAGGATGGTCCAGTAAGGAATCTTGCCATTCAAGAGACACCGTCTACTTCAAAGAGTTTAAATCCCCCATGTGGGGCGGTGCCTGGGGTGGTTGAGGCAAATACCCTTGTTGCACTTACTGTGGCCCCTTCTGGGGCCGTCCCAAACTCGGGGGCGGTCGCAGTGGGTGTCCCGATGCCACCAATGTAACAGTGGTTAGCACTTCTCGTCCGATGACAACAGTGAGGTCTGGAGGCCTAGGGACGAGTGGCACTGCTATGAACAAAAAATCTAGTAATAGTAATTGTACTGGCTCAAATGACAAAAAATCTGGCAAAACAATTCCAGTCTCCATCCCACACCAAAGAAGCGTCTCTGACACAGTAATTGCCCCTAATCCCAATCTGCCCCCTGACTGTCAGCCCTTTGTGGCAGTTCTTACTGGGGTGCCCGTGCTCATGCCAGGTAAACAGGAGTCTTTTGACGAACTTAGAAATAAAACGCTATTTTGGTTGAAGGAAAATAGACCTCTCCCTAACTTTTTGGGTGGTCGGGTAATTCATGTGAGGAGGGTTAGCTGGTTAGGCACTAGGCCCAAAGATATAATGGGGGACTGTATTATAGTCAATTTTGACGATCCTAGGGTAGCCAGCTATGTTTGTAGTTTTGCCAATAGTGATGGTAATATGAGTTCAAGTCTAGGAATTGGCACCCGTGACCTTAGCTTTTTTAATCCCTATGTAGCTTCCATCCGGCCTGCCAGACCTATTATTAGGGAGGGATGGGATGGCAGACAAACCTCCTACAACCTTTCTCAATACAGTTTATTTCGCCAAAACCCATGCCCATTTTCTAACTGGTCATGGCAGGACTGTTGACAAAATTGTTATCAACCTCGTTTGGAGCTGCCTGATGTATTAGGGGAGGCGGAAAGCCGTATCTTAGATTGTAAAGAGATAGCTTTGGGGTCACTGTGTTATAACCCATTGTCTCCTGATGGCCTTGCCGCTTCCTATTCTGGGGAGTCGATTGATTACCTAAATTCTGGTGAGCCCGTCCCTGATGCCCCCAACCAGCAGATATTAGGGAATGCTATATTAACCAATTCTGGTCTTCCGGATGGCCTTCCTGTACAGAGGTCTTCTCTTGCACAGGCCATAGCTGAGGACGAGGCCTTGAAGATAGTCAGCTGGAATATAGCGGGCATTTCCCGTAATTTGGATATACCCGAATGGAACTCCTTTATCGAGTCATTTGGGATATGCCTATTCCAGGAAACTTGAAGTGTGGAACATCGATACAAGGTCGGTTACATTACCTACTTTGTTCCTGCAATTCCTTCACCCTTAGCGAGAGGTCGCCCTTCTGGCGGCCTATTAATCTGGATAAGCATCTCATTGGGCTACCACATAACGAGTATAGATATCAAGTCTCCGGACTCACAGAGACTAGTAATTAGAGGGCCTCTAGGGGGGCGGTCTCTAGTGATCTTTAACATCTATGCTAGATCCTCGAAAGGAGGCACGCCCTCATCAACCCTATTAGGCCTTGAGGGCGAACTTAGATCCGGTAGTACAGACACATACATAATGATAGCAGGGGATTTTAATTGCACCTTTGAACCCCTAGCGGTGGATGACATTTTAGGCAGCCAGGAGGATGATGCCAGGAGAGGCATTCCATCCCTCTCAATACCACCCATCAAAAGTTGGACCCAAAGAGCTATCCATTTAAATGCCCTAACCCTGGAATACGGTGTGAGGGCAGTAAATGGACGGACAAAGTCGGATTCCTGTGGGGCCCACACTTTTAACAGGGTAGGTCCTTCATCTCGAATAGACTATATCCTGTTGAATTTCAGACTCTGGGAGTATCTGCTGGACATGGCAGTTCTACCTCTAACTGACAGCGATCATAACCCGCTGTCTTTGTCACTGTCCCCAATGTGGACGGTTGGGAAAAAACTGCAAGCATCCCAGGCCTGGAAGTCAACGTGTGAAGTTCGCCCCTCGAACTGTGGGAGACGCTTAAAATGGGAAAAGGTTGCTCTTGATGAAGGAAAGATTCTGGAAATAAGATCTATTATGGTCAGTGCTCTATCCAGCTTAGATTCTGTCGCATCAAATTCCTATGAGGTTCCCACTCTATTTAGCAACACTACCAAAGCACTAGGTGACCATTTTATTATGCGGAACCCAGGCTATAGGGCCAACAGGAAGGGGCGTCCTAAGGGCAACCCTGGCTGGTACTCTGCCCCCTGCCGAAGTGCCAAAAGATATCTAAATATGGCTGTCAAAATGAAGGATAGTGGTTTAATTAGCACTGCCAGGAAGATGTATGGGCGTGCTATTGGTATGGCGAAGAAAGAGTGGGAGAACCAGTTTTGGTGCGACCTAAAATTGGCTAGCGCTGGGAGGGATTCGAGGGGTTTTTGGGAACTAGTCAGAGCCAAGGACAAACCCATGGATTCCCTTGTAACATGTAATATCCCTGAGGTGTCATGGTTTAATCATTTTTCCAAACTGTATACTGTGGCATTGGGTGAGGGGGACGATCCTACTGAAAATTTCTCAGTGGACTTTTTTAGGCTAAGTGAGGATCTTCTGTTTACAGGGAAGGAAGTAGAGGATGCAATTTCTTGTCTTATCCCAAATAAAGCTGCGGGGCTGGATGGCCTACCCGGGGATTTGATCCGCATTTCCAAATTAGAATGGGGAAAGCTTATAGCATCACTACTTAATGCAAGCTTTTATGACGCACCTCTCCCAGGCTCCTGGATGGGCGCTGAGGTCGTCCCGATTTTTAAAAAAGGGAGTCGGGACGACCCAGCTAATTATCGCTCTATAAGTTTATTGGATTCTTCACAGAAGATAGCAGGAAAGGTGGTTTTGGGGAGGGTGCTCCAGTGGGTAGAGGAGAATAGGATACTTTCTGACTTCCAGGTGGGTTTTAGGTCAGGTACCGGGACCATCGAGCAATCATTTCGCCTGCTGTTGCTATACTGGAAGGTGGTCGTGCTGGGAAAAGGCAGTCTGTATCTCGCCTTTATAGACCTATGGACTGCCTTTGACCTAGTGCCCCGCAGCCGCTTATGGAGGGTCCTATCTGATTTGGGTATGCCACCGTACCTATTATCCTTGATAATAAAGTTCCACGCAGAAAATTTTGCGCAGGTTCGGTGGGGAAATCAGGGCCAAAAGACCGCTAGAATAGCTGTAAATAGAGGTGTCCGTCAGGGCTGTGTTTTAGCCCCCACCCTGTTTTCATTATATGTTAACGGTGTGGTGGATCATCTCTTACAAAATCCTTCAGATGCTCCATCCCTGGCGGGCAGGAGAATACCCACTCTTCTATTTGCAGACGACACCCTCTTGATTTCTAAGACTCCGGTTGGGCTGCAGAGCCTCCTTGATAGGTTCCAATCTTTTTGCGATTTGAGGGGTTTAGAAATCAATACGGGAAACACCAAATATCTGGTCTTGAATCCCCCAAAGAAGATGGGCAGGCCACCTGTGTTGAACTCAGTATCCCTAGAAAGGGTTAAGGAGTTTGACTATTTAGGTATCCGCCTCTCTGACACCATGAGGTGGAATTGTCATCTCCAAAAAATGTTGCTAAACCACAAAAGGGTGGTGGGGGCCCTGCTTAAAGAACAACGGTCCTCTACCCTCAAACCAATTGCACCAGTACTGGACATCTACAAGGCAAGAGGTGTGAGTGCAGGCGCTTTATGAAGCAGAGCATTGGGGGGCACAGAATGTGGATCAGCTGACTTGTTCAGAAAACAAATTCTTGAAGGATTTAATGGGTCTCCCTTATAGTACCCCCACCCTTCCCCTGCTCCTCGATATGGGCTGTCGCTCCATCAAAGATCAGGCAAGGTTGCGCCCTCTTCTCCTCTGGGCTCGTTTATGGAGAGTTCTGGAACTTGCTAGTTATGCGGAGGGGCTAAAAGAGGTTTTATCAATGTCTGGTTGGTACAAAATAGGATGGTTGAGGGATGTGAAGTGTCTACTTGGAGAAGTGGGTCTTGGAGAGGTCTGGCAGTCTAGGTCCGCACTGTCCAAGTCTGTTTTGAAAAAATTCTATTGAAATTGGGTAAGGGATTCGAGAAATTCTAACTCTAATTGTAATGCAGGTAGATGTACTGTCGAATTCCTACTATTAAAGGAGGTGACATTACGAGAGCCCTATCTCGATATTATCTCAAAACCTAGAGATAGGGCTTTATATTTTAAATTTAGAATAGGAGTGCTGCCTGTTTGCGAACTGACTGCTAGCTGGAAGCCACGTGTACAGACAACTCCTTTTTGCCCATTCTGTGAGACCAGGATTGAGTCGGTCCCTCATTTTCTTTTCGTATGCCCTGCATACAAAGCTCCTCGCCTTAGGTGGCTGAAACCCCTATGCAAAGAACTAGGTACCAGACAATGTAGTGAGGCCTTACGTATTTTAAAATCTGACACACGGCCCCTACTTGTCTGTGACATGGCGAAGTTTTTAAATTGGGCATGGTTGATTAGGTCAAAAAAGCTTTCTTATGTTGTTTAATTGAGGTTTTAAAAATTGATAATTTTATGTAATTTATTGTTGCCATTTGTATTCTGATTTTGTATAACTGTCTTTTATGAAAATGGCTTTTTTATGCATTTAAAAACTGTATTGTATCGCTTTTAAAGATATGTTTCATATCAAAATTAAGCCAACTTTGACTGGCTAATGATCACAGTCTGGATCATTGAAGAGAATGCTCCCGCACACAGAACAATGTTTCCCACCTTGCAACCCAATACCCATAAAGAACATTATCTGATATCACTGTCGCCTCACCTCCGAGAGCGGCACAAAGAATTTTGGAACAACTCGTTTGTACAACTGTTGCACCAGCACAGTCTTGCCACTAATGCCACCAACTGTTGGGTCTCTGGACTGCTAGCACATGCCACTGAACGATCTATCCCATTCATCCCTTCACCCTTTTCCGTTCATGGATCTTGCCTTGCCTGGATGATGCTCTTCCAAGAAAGTTACAGAGACAATGCCACTTTTGGGGAAACAATTGCTCATTTCTACACTGAGTTCTGGCTGAACAGAACAGGAAGAACAGCAGCTCCTTTCTGTCCTCACTCCACCAGTGCGACATTCCCAATAAATGTCCCTTCCAAAGAGCAAGTGGAAATCCAAGTTTTCAACAATCCTATCAGAACCACCTTTACCTACCTCAAGAAAAGAACCGCTGCAACGCTGACTGTGGCCCTATCTGTGATGAATGTCTCGGGCCTTGTGTGCATCAAAGGCAGCGGGACTAAAAATGTGGGACACAGCACGTGCAATATCACTAGGATTCTGAACACTGAGGACCCTCCAGCATTTGTGGCCTCACCCAACATGTACTTTGTCTGCGGAACCAAGGCCTACACCTGGCTCCCACGGGGCTGGGGAGGCACGTGCTACATCGCCTTTGTCCTACCACCAACCTACACGGCCCCTGCAGAGCATCATCGAGAAAGGCGTCCCAAAGATACTGACCAAGCAGACTCTGCCGCATCACAATTCCTCAACGCAGCGAAAGGGCTCGTTCCGTTATGGGGACCAATGGCAAACAGTCGAGCCATCAAGCACCTGACTCAGGCAGTTGAAACTGCCCTGAACATCACAGCTGGCATCCTCACCAACAACACTGCCGAGCTTCAGGCAGTCCGTCTGGTGGCCCTACAGAATCGTATGGTCCTGGACGTGGTATTAGCGGACCGTGGAGGAGCATGTTGCATCATTGGTGCCAGCTGTTGCATAAATGTCCCTGACACTTCACCTTCTGTTTATGAAGCTATTGAACATCTCCACAGACTGTCTTCGGAAATCCATCAAGTAACAGAGACTTGGACACTAGGAAATTGGGTTTGGGGCATCTTAAGGGAATGGGGTTGGAAGTTCTTAATGATCCTCTTGATCCCAGTATTGGCAATATGTGATTGTTGTTTATGTGTACGCTGTATGCCGCCTCTGTGTTCCCTTTTTATAAGCACCTTGCGCCCTAAAACTATGGGCACTCAGCTGACTAAAATGAGAGTACTTTGTGAACAAGAGATACAGGAAATTATGGGGATTGAAATAAAGTGACAAGCTGGCTAGTCATGTTCAAAGGGCGGACTGTGAAAC
The DNA here is from genome assembly GCF_964261635.1 of Lissotriton helveticus. Classification (NCBI taxonomy): domain Eukaryota; kingdom Metazoa; phylum Chordata; class Amphibia; order Caudata; family Salamandridae; genus Lissotriton; species Lissotriton helveticus. Next base: position 1,224,881,365 of record NC_136059.1, on the reverse strand, counting down.
CTGGCCCGATAATCGTGAACATTACTTGCGCCATCTTGCCCGATGGTCCTTTTCTACGCACACATAGGCCGCAGCCATTTTGATCGATCGCAACCATTTTGTGTTCTGTTGTTCACCCCTGTTTTACCTGTACTTCTACAAGTATCTGTATAACCTTCTGACCGACTTGGTATGTGTGCTAAGGGCCATAATCTAGCGGACATGCCCATGTTTGATGTTAGCTTAAGAACGACATTCTATTGCCGCCGCAAACCTTTGCATTCCTTGTTCCTCCCCATCCCTGTGCACGTAACCAGAGATTGTAGATACCAAAAGGTCCCTCACTAACCTGGTTTATTGCACCCCAAAGAATGCACCTCCCGATGGACAATGGAACTTGTTTTCCTATCAACAGTAAAGGACGTTAACCCTGACCAGTCTCACATGTTCCCGACCCTGAGGCAAAGGCCAGCTGCCCGATAAACATCATATGTCCGACTGTTTATGATTGGGAGGGTACGAACCAACTTGTCCGAAATGTATGGCATCCTGTCCGGGGCGGGGTACCAAGCTTACATGACACCGCTCATAAAGATTGTATTGTCGAAACACTGTATAAAAGTAGCCTGTTGAAGAGTTGAAGTTAGAACACCTCCCTGAGAGACATCCCGGTGTCTGCGGTAGACGTGCTCTCCTCTAGAGTAATAAACCTCGTTCTTGCCTTCCAGTTACCAGCGCCTGCCTCGTTATTTTAATAGAATCGAAAGTGAATTAAAGGTGATAAGCCAAGCAGCTTCGGCGGTCTCAAAGGGGGCTGCTTTTCATCACATCCTCCCTTTCACTCATCCGTTCGCCCTTTCACTCATCCATCCACCCATCGACCCATCCATCCATCCATCTACTCATTCATTCACCAATTTATCTGTTTACTCATTCATCCTTTCATTCACTCACTCACCCATCCACCCTTTGACTCATCTGTCCATCCATTCACCCTTTTGCTCATCCATTTGTCCACCCTTTCATTCAGCCATCTATCTACCCTCCCTTTCACTCACCCATCCATTCTTTCACTCATCCATCCATTCACCCTTTCACTTTGTTTATCCATCCAGCTTTATATTCAGTCCATCCATCCACTCAGCCATCGATTTACCTTTTCACTCATCCACCCTTTCTCTCATTATCCATCCATCCACCCTTTCACTCATCCATAAATCCATTCTCACTTTCACTCCTCCATCCATCCATCAATTCATCCATCCACTCTCCCCTTCAAATAACCATCTTTACATCCATCCTTGCACTCATTCATCCATGAATCTATCCAAAGATTCTAAAACCAGACATTGAATCCACAAGCAGGCAAAGGCACTCATGATTGTTAAACAAGAAAATATCCACTATCTAAAAGTGGCATTTTCAAACACACAATTTAAAACCCACCTTTACTAAAAGGTCTCTTACTAAATTCTGTGTTCAGAGAGCCCAAACTCTAAATCTCTAGCTGTTCCCATTCGAAAGTTACACTTGTAAAATGTTACAAGGCATCTCTCATGATAGCCTATGGGAGAGATAGTCCTTGCAATAGTGAAAAACAAAATTGGCAGTATTTCACTATCAGGATATGTAAACCACACTAGCACATACCTTACCTTCCACCTACACTGCACCCTGTCCATTGGGGGAACCTTGGGCCTACCTTAGAGGTGACTTAAATGTAACAAAAGGGAAGATTAGTGCCTGCACTTGCCAGGTCCACATGGCAGTTTAAATTGACTGCACTCACAGACACTGTAGTGGCATCTCTTAGACACATTTGATAGGCTACTTGCGTGGGTGGCACAACCAGTGCTACAGGCCGACTAGCAGCATTTGTTTTACAGGACCTGGGCACACACAGGGCATTTTACTAGGGACTTACCAGTACATCAGATATGCCAATCATGGATAACCAATCATAATCACAATTTACACAGAGAGAAATTGCACTTTGGCACTGATCAGCAGTGGCAAAGTGACCAGAGTACCTAAACCAGCAAAAACGAAATCCAGCACACAGTCAAAAATACAGGAGGTAGAGGTAAAAAGTCAAGGGAAACCACCCCAAGTATGCCAGGTCTAACACATGTGTTATTTAAAGACTATTTGATTTGTTGTGCGTAGTCTTCAGGTAGTATTCTCATCAGAGAGACTCTAATAGGATATAATAAACACAATGGTCAAACGAAGAGCAGACGACTTGATTGCTACCTTGGAGGCAGAATAAACGTTTGCGCTTTTTGAATTATGTGATTCACTATTAATTGCAATGTTTGAAACAAAGAACTGTGATCTCCTAATGCGCGGAAGTTTGAGAAGTTTTTCAAATGCGCATTCTCTAATGAGAATACGACCTGAAGACATAGTCCGTTGGTGATGGCATTGAAGATCTGGGAATAAAGTCTTTGTAATGACTTGCCATCTGCAGCTTATTTGTAATGAAGACTTACCACATGACAACGAGAATCCTCTACTGGGGGCAGGAACATCTACCACCACACCAGGGAAAAGGTGTGAAGAAAGGAATTAACCATTTCACACCTGTGGCTGAATCTGGCATGTTAGCGGTGGGCGATAGCAAACAAACAAACTATTTGACTTCCGAAGTGGTATCCAGTAGGTTTTATTTTTTACAAGCCTAGAAGCGTGTGGTAACAACAATGGTCTTGATTACTAATGAGAGTGTGCACGCAAGGTTCTATACGGAGCTTTGCACCACAGAGGAGACTGTTGGAAAAGGTGTTTCTATTGGCTAGCAACTGCTGTGAAAGTAGCATTTTTATAAGCTACCGGTATGTCACATGTGACATCATTGCATGATTGATGCATACTGCATGACATCATTTTTTAACAGTATCACAGTGATGATTACAGAACCGCGTCTGACAACTGTAAATGAATGATGGGACAGCGCTTTATTAGGGACTTACCAGTAGGATGCCAAGGATGCCAGGACTAACATATGTCCCATTCAATAGGTAGAACTACCCACCCTCCTCGGAGTTCTCATAATTAAGGGGGAAGAATCTGGACAGACCATCAGCACTAGCGTGTTCTGTATCAGGGCGGTGTTTTACCGTAAAGTCCATTCCCTGTAGGGAAATGGACCACCTCAGCAGTTTTGGGTTCTCATCCCTCATTTGTATCAATCATCTGAGGGGCATGTGGTCTGTCTCAACCCGAAAGTGAGTCCCAGTAGGGTATTAGCTTCTTCAGCGCCGAGACCACAGGAAAAACTCCTCGCTCAATTGCACTCTACCTCTGTTCCCTGGTAAGTAACCACCTGCTAATGAAGACCACAGGTTGGTCTAGGCCTCATCGTTCAGTTGTGAAAGTACCACTCTCACAACATGCTCTAAAGCATCTGTCTGCGCAAAAATTCTTGAGAGAAGTCGGGTGCCTTGAGCATTGGTGTTGTGCACATGGCAGATTTCAGAGCATCAAAAGCGGTCTGACAGGCATCAGTTCAGATCACTTTCCTTGGCTGCTTCCTGGAAGTTAGCTCAGTCAAGGGGGCAACAATGGTGCCATATCCCTTAACAAACCTCCTGTAATGTCCGGTGAGGCCTAAAAAGGCTCTCACCTCAATCTGGGTCTTGTGGGGCTCCCAAGCCAGAATAGTGGCAATCTTAGGTTGTAGGGGTGCTACCTGGCTGCTTCCTACCTGGTGCCCTAAGTACACAACAGACCCCTGCCCTATCTCACACTTACTGGCCTTGACAGTGAGGCCTGCCTTCAGCAGAGCCTTCCACACTTCCCAGAAGTGCTGCATGTGGTCTTCCCAGCCGGCACTGAAAACTCCAATGTGATCCAGGTAGGCGGCACTGAAATCCTCCAGTCCAGCCAACACCTCGTTAACCAACCTCTGAAAGGTGGCGGGCATTCTTTAACCCAAAGGGTATAACCTGAAACTGGTAGTGCCACTCTGGTGTTGATAATGCAGACCTCTCTTTGGCCCCATCAGTCAAGGCAATCTGCCAGTACACAGACCTTAAATCAAACATGCTGAGGAACTTGGCAGCTCCCAACCGATCTCTGAGCTTGTCAGCACTGGGGATGGGGTGTTGGGCAATCTTGGTGACACAATTGAGCCCACGGTAGTCCACGTAGAATCATAGTTCAGGTGTGGCACTGGGTGTGGCAATTTTGGGACCAAGACCACTGGGCTGGCCCAAGGACTGTTGGAGGGCTCAATCAACCCTAACACCAAGATCTTAGAGACTTCTTCTTTGCTGCTGGCCTTGACCCTGTCAGTCAACCTGTTAATTTTTTATTTTACAGCAGAGATGTCCCCTGTATCCCTATCATGGGTACACCGGTGGGTGACACCTGGGGTCAAGGAAAACAGAGTGGTAAACTGTCCCAACATCCGGCGACAGTCACTGTGCTGTTCTGGAGTCAGTGCAGGGGAGAGGTTTACACCTTTCACTGAACCATCTCTCTCCTTGACAGAGAGGTCAGGAAGAGGTTCACTTTCCTCTCCCACTCATCATCTGTTGCCAAGTGTATATTCACTTCAGACCTCTTAAAGTGAGGTTTGAGGTGGGTCACATGCAGGACCCTCAAAGGGTTCCTTGGAGTCTGCAAGTTCACTAGACAGGTGATATCACCCTTGCTCTCCACCACCTCAAAAGACCCAGTCCACTTCTCTTGGAGAGAGCAAGACTCTACTGGGGCCATGACCCACACTTTCTGGCCAGGTTGAAACTTGTACCATTGTTTCATGTAGTCCTGGCTGGCTTCTAGGTTTACCCGTGTGAGCTTCCTGAAGCATGCAGTCTAGTTTCTGAAGGCCAGCATGTAGCTAAATACATCCTGCAGAGGTTTACTGGGAGCTTTATTCCAGCCTTCTTTCACCAGACTAAGAGGTCCTCTTACAGGATGCTCATACAGAAATTCAAAGGGGCTGCAAGCTAAGCGTCTCTGCGGTACCTGTCTGTAAGCAAAGAGAAGGCATGGCACAAGTATGTCCCACTTACACCTCATGGGTTCCGCAAGACCCTTTATCACGCCTTTCAAGGTTCAGTTGAATCTCGCAACCAAACCATTACCTTGGGGATTGTAAAGAGTGGTGAATTTATAGGTTACATCACACCCCTCCCACTGAAACGTCATATACTCCACCTCTCTCAGTAAACCCATGCGGAACAAAATCCCCATCAATACCCGGCGCACCACAGGGGACGTCATTGTTCTGACAGGGATATCCTCCGGGTACCGGGTGGCATGGTCCACTAAGACCAGGATGTACCCATTACCTAAGGATGTCTTGGGGTTCAGTGGCCCCACAATATCAATTCTCATCCGCTCAAAAGGGGTGCTCATCACAGGAAAAGGTTGTAGAGGAGCCTTCGTCTTCCTCCCACTTGCCTGGAAAGTTTGTTAAGATCTACAATGTGCATCAGAGTGCCTTTGCATTTGGGGGCAAAAGAAGTGGGAGACAAGCCTGTCAAAGGTCATATCCTGCCCCAAATGTCCTGACCCAGTAGGAAGGCCCTGAAGCGCAGGGGTACCACCAGCACACAGGCTGACCCTGGTTCAGTAACCTTAGGCTCACTGTTCAGGAGGCAGTTCTCCTAGTAGATCCAATGTGATCCAGGCTGATTACCAGCTGCCTGTTTGCAGCCAGCTGCCGCAAACCAGTAAGAGGGGGCACCACTCCATATGCTTCTTGCATAATTCCTCCCTGATGGGATCCACCTCTTGTTGCCTATGGGTCAGCTCAGGTAGGTCTCTTTCAGTTCGGCCACTTGCTCCCCTGTAGGGTCCATGGCATCCTGCTCAAGGTCTGCCTCCTCCTGGACTGTGGGAACTACTGAGCGGGTTTCCCGCGTCCCCTGCCTTTTCTCTTTCTGGCAGGCACCTGGGCCATTGTTTTAGGCTTCAGGAACCTCTTGATCACCCCTACTGGCTGCCATTGACCGAGTGGTGCACACATGCCCTCTCAGGGAGACCAAACATCTCCAGATGAGACCAGCATTCCACCTTTTCTCAAGGGGAACTCTCCAGGTCAATGCCAAGCAGTCAATCAACAGGCATGTTTGGACTTACAACTACTCTCAAGATACCTAAGACTTACCACCCCCATTCTAAGGGAACCAGCGCCACCTTACACAAGTGCTCAGATTTATCTGCTGCAACTACAGAATGAAGTGCATTGGGGATCACCTTCTCCTCAGACACTAGCTGACACCTGAAAGATGTAAAATTGGCTCCAGTGTCTCTCAGAGATTGCACGTTCCGCCCATTGATGGTCACCCACTGCCTGTATTTTTTTAGTATTATTAGGCACAAGGGTCCTCTGGACCAAATCACTGTCCCCTAGTGAACCATGGGTCATCTCAGCTGGCTCCCACCCTTCACATGGAACCAACTCTTCCCAGAGCATTACACTAACCAACCCATGTGACTACGCACCATTGGTTGCCGGTGTGTACGTGGGACACTTAGGGTCCCCCCTCAGGTGAAGAACAGTTGCACAGGTGCTCATAAGCAGCAAACTAGACTATGGCAATGCACTCTATGCCAGCACCACCCAGAAGCTCCAAAAGAACTTACAAAGAATTCAGAACACCACCGCCAGCCTTATCCTGGACATCTCCCAACACAGCCACATCTCTGATCACCTGAGAGACCTTCACCTGCTCCCGATCAAAATAGAATCACCTTCAAGCTCATCACACATGCCTACAAGGCCCTCTACAACACCGGACCTGCATACCTCAACCACTGAATCCTTCTAAACTCCCACCAGACACCTCTGCTCCTCTAACCTGGCCCTGGCCACGATCCTATGGATCCTCAAGACCATGGCCGGAGGAAAATCCTTCTCCTACCTCACCGCAAAGAACTGGAACTCTCTTCCTCTACATCTCAGGCAATCACCCTCACTGTCTCAATTCAGGAAGGACCTCAAGAACCTTATTTATTTATTTAATTGATTTATTTAGAGTTTTATAGAGCACAAATGTAACCTGTTAGCGCTTTACAGGGACATGTATACAGGTTTGAAGTAGACAGTAACATGGGTAAGGAGAGATGGAAATGAAAACACATTTGGGAAATAACAGAATATTTACAATATTCAGAGCGGCCAACAAGTGAGCAATATCCAGAGATAACCAGCTTTTACATTTGTGGGAGTAAGAGGTCATTACAAAAATGAAGGGAACAAAAACAATTTAAAAAAACAATCAGGAATCTAGCAGGAAACATAAAGCAATGCCGCTGTGCAGTGTATGCAATGAATGAAATTTATGCCCATTAGGAAGGTTTTAACTTCCTTTTTGAATATTGACAGAGAAGGTGTTCTTCTGATATAAGACGGCAGCGAATACCAGATTCTTAGTCCGGCCCCAGAGAGGGCTCGATTGCATATTTTTTTCCTTTCGGAAGCAGGGTGGTTGGAGCACAAGGTCTCTTGTGCGTGATACATGCCACTTTGAGTTGATTTCTTGCTTCAAGAGGAAGCCAGTTAAGCGCATTCAGGTGCGGTGAGAAGTGTTCAAATTTTTTTGATCAAGAGTCTTGCCGCGGCTTTGAGGCAAGCTTTTAGGGGGGCCATGGAGATCTTGATAGGTCAGATAGGGTTGAGCATCCATATTCAATTCTGGAGATAACTAGTGCCTATACTGCCATTTTTAGGTCTGAAGCACAAGTAATGGGTTTAGTTTTCCTAAGTAGCTTAGGTGAAATCTGGCAGTTTTGGCCATCAGGTTGCTGTGGTCTTGCATATTCAGGTTGCTGTTCAGGCTTATTCCCAGAGATTTGGCTGATTCCATTATGGTTGGTGTGCAGTTTAGTGCTGTGATTGACTTGGTCCATTTCAGAATGTCAGTGGAACTTTTAGGGGGGGTAGATTAGAAGGAACTGGGTTTTTGGTGCATTTAGTTTGAGCTGGTTGCTGGCGAGCCATTGTACAGTCAGCTTTAGGTCCTCATTCAAAGAATTGATCTCCTCTAGGGATGAGATTTTGATGTAGGTCCGAGTGTCCTCGGCATACCTGTGGAAAGAGATGTTGGCAGGACGTTGTATTTCAGCTAACGGTTCAAGGTAGAGGTTGAAGAGGGTTGGGGAAAGAGTTGAGCCTTGGGGAACTCTGGTCGTTATTGCGGAAGTACATATAGATTACTGTTGCCTAAAACCTTGTTTTTCGACTGAACTGGCTCTTCCACTGAACTGTAGAACCCCCCCTCACCACCACCACCAGCACCTTGAGACACTAAAGGGTGACTAGCCATGCCTATAAAACCCCTGATTGATTGATCCTCCGGACCACATGCAAAACATTTGCGGGACCCTTTTCTGCAGGTTTCCCTGTAGAGATCCACTGTTTCTTACCACTGGGGGGCTGGGAACCTTTACCCTGGGGAACTAGATTAGGGCTCTTTACAGAACCTATTTTGTGTACCATTGTCCCCCCACTCTTCCGCTGAGGACCCTGCCCACCCTTGGTTGAGTCTCCCACATACCCCTTGTAATCGTCCAGCAGTCCACCTACTGAGCAAGCTTCCTGGAGTCAGTCAGCTTACTATCCGTCAGCTGCTGATGCAACTCTGGTAAACAAAGACTATACAAGTGCTCCCAAGCAATCAAATTATATAACCCCTGATAGTCAGTTACCTTGCTTCTCACCCTGATCCAACCATCGAGTGCTCTACAAAAATGATTAACACATTCCAACCAAGTATGAGAATCAGTGTTCTTAAAAGATCTAAACTTTTCTTTATGCTGCTCTGAGGTGAGTTCATACCTGGTACATAAGGCCTCCTTCATGATAGGGTAGGTGAGGTTGTTTGTGTCCCCCAGGGATGTCAATGTTTCCCTCCTTCCTTCTCAAAGTGTTTCCACAGTGCCCCTCTCCACAGCTTCTCAGGGACCCCATTCATATGACCGGCTGCCTCATATCCTACAAACCAAGCATGTGTGTTATCCCCTTTAACAGAATCCTGTATCAAATTCTTTGGAATGTGTACCCTTCCCCCAGACTGTACATTGCCACAATTTGAACTGGACTCTCCTTGCTTGACCTTCATGTCCAGTTCCTTCAAACTTAAATCATGAGCCAACGAAAGTGTATTCTCGTCCAGAGCAAGGGACTTCTCCTGCTGTTGGAACTCCATTTCAAACATTTGCTGTCATATTTGAGCCTTTCAGGCTCCTCTCCTGTTGTCTGTCCTCCAGCTCCTCTGGGAACAGATTCCTGGATGATACACTGCTGCCACTCCTAGAAGATGCTCCAACAAGCAGATCCTAGGCCTTAAACCCCCCTTGCTGGCTCTACACATTCAGAGCTAGATACACATTCCCGCCCCCTGCTGCTCTGGCTGCCCACCAGTCCCTGAAGGCCTTCTGCAGCTCCTACTTCCTGGCAAAGCTCCTCATGGGACATCCAAACTCTGCAAAAGTGTTTCAGCTGATCTACTTTGTAAGAGTCAAACATTTCAATCTCAAACTCCAATCCTGCTACCTCACTTGCTGGTTTACCACTCAGAGACATTGTGTGTGGCTACTTCAAGGGTTATGACAAAAACAGAATAAAAAAATCACAAAGTAGCATATGATTGCATAATGGTCTGCATTCAGTAGTAGTGCATACTGATCACTGTATGTCGAGTACAAATAAAAGTTTGGTCCTCACCTCTGACCACCAATGCTAGAAATGGTGGTCTTTAGTTGGTAGTGATGTGCACCCCGTCCAAAAGGGACTCTTCCTTCTAGTCAGGATAAGGGAGTTACGCACCTTGATAACCCCTGATCGCCCCCTTGGTAGCTTGGCATGAGCAGACCGGCTTATCTCAGAGACAATGTGTAAAGTATTTGTATAAAACACACACAGTAACACAGTGAAAACACTACAAATGGGCACCACAACAGTTTAGAAAAATAAAGTATCTTTATCTATACCAAATAAGACCAAAATGACAAAAATCCAGCATCCACAATTCAAAATATGACTTTTAAAAGGTTTCAAGCAATTCTGTCCATAGAAATCTATGGATGCGGGATTTCTACACAAAGTACTTCAGATGTGTCAAAATCCACAAGGCAAAATAGCCGCTGAGGAGGGAAGCATCAGAAAACACAGCGATTCGTCGGTTCCAGAGTCGTTGGGGATGCAATTTGATAGCTCTGCTGCATGCAGGAGAAGTGATGCGTCGAATCCGGACTATAGGGGGAAGTGATGTGTTGATTCCAAGACGGTTCCGGTCAGCAGGTGCTGCGTCAGAAAATCTTGTTGCACATGTGCGCTGCGTGGAAATGAGGATGTACTGGAGGTCGATTTCTAGAGCCGCAGTCCCAAAATGCATAGTTTCTTTTAGCGGCACAGCAGGGCCTACATGGGAGTTCAGGCGGTGGTCTCAGACTTCAGAGACCAGTGTATCAGCTTCATCATGCAGCAATTCTTCGGGCTACTGGCAGGCACTGCGTGGATTTTTTCGGCCGCACGGGGCTGTGCGTTGAGAACTTCTCCCGCATGGCAGTGCTGCATCGGAAATCGACTGCAAAAAGGGCGAAGCGTTGATTTTGCAGTTTTTAAAGGTTCTTTGCAGTAGGAACAACCTCCAAGGGCCCAGAACTGGGGTTGGCACCACAGGTAGGTCAGAACTCTCAGCAGTGGAGTTCAATGAATCTGCAGGTGAAGTCTGTGTCCCTGAGACTTCTTATCAATAGGCAAGCTCTGCATCAAACCCTTGGCGATCTTGTTAAGCTGGATATCACAGCAGGGCAAGAGTTCAGTCCTTTCCACTGCCCACAGATAGAAGCAGCAACTGCAGGTCCACCCAGCAAAGCAACACACAGCAAAGGTGGCAGCACACTTTCTGGCAGCTCTTCAGCTCCTCTTCTTGGCAGGGTCCTCTTAGTCCAGAAGCAATCTAAAGTCCTCGGGTGTTAGGTCTAATACTTATACCCCTTTTTAGGTTTCGTCTGCACAGCGCTTGCACTGTGCTTGTGAAACTCTTGTATTCAATTTATCCTAAAAAGGAGCTCTTTTCAGTTCCTGTTGCCGAATTATTGTGTTTATTCGCTTTTGTCTGGAACTTTTTCATTTGCGATACTTCTACTACAGCTGTTCACACTGTTTAACCCACATTCACTGTCAAGATAAGATCTTTTCCCACGGAAAAGGCAGACAGCGTCTGTCTGTATGCAGAATGCTTGCTTTGATTATTTAGTTGTGTAAATCAGATGCTTTAGCCATGGAATGTTTGTGGCATTTCCTATTCATGCCTCAGTACCTTTCTTTGTACTTTGTAGGAATTATTGGGTTGATTTTTTTCTATTTGGTCATTATTATACCTTTCTAAAAGTTGTAATAAACAATGCACATTAAAAATAAAGTTAATATAAAGAACTATGCTATATTTTACTACTAAACTGGCAGTCACAAGTGCAGTTATCTTTCAGGCACTAGGGTCATGATTTGAATAATGCAGCAGGTACAATGGCACTGGGCCAAAAATGTGTCAGAACCCCTCTACACCCAATATTGCTATATTTTACTACTAAACAGGCAGTCACAATGCAGTTACCTTGCAGTTGTAAGGGGCTTGATTGAAATGGTGCAGCAGGTGCAGTCGCACCGGGGCCAAAAAGTTGTCATTACTCCACTATACACCAAATATTTTACTACTAAACATGCAGTCACACGTGCAGTTATCTTGCTGGCAACAGGGTCATTATTTGAATGGTGCAGCAGGTGCAGTGCCACTGGGCACAAGGGTTTTAAGGACTCCTCTAAACACCTAATATTGCTATATTTTACAACTAAACAGTCAGTCATAAGTGCAGTTATCTAGTAAACACTAGGGTCATGATTTCATTAGTGCAGCAGGTGCAGTGGAACCAGGACCAATGGCTCCAGGCACCCCCACTAAACACCTAATATTGTTATATTTTATTCCTAAACAGGCAACCACAAGTGCAGTTATGTGGCAGACAACAGGTTCATGATTTGAATGGTGCAGCACGTGCAGTAGCACTGAACCTAAAAGTTGTCAGAACTCCTCTAAATACATAATATTGATATATTTAACTTCTAAACAGGCAGTCGCAATTGCAGTTACCTTGCGGTTAAAAGAGACTTTATTTGAATGGTGCAACAGGTTCAGTGGCACTGATGCCAAAAGCTCTAGTGACCCCATTTAACCCAGATTATTGCTAATTTTTACTACTAAACATGACAGTCACAAGTGCATTCATCTAGCAGACAATAGGGTCATGATTTGAATGGTGCAGCAGGTGCACTAGCACCAGGGCGAAAAGCTCTAGGCATCCCATTAAACACCTAATATTGCTATATTTTACTACTAAACAGGCAGTCACAAGTGGAGTAACCTTGCAGACAACAGGGTCATGATTTGAATGTTGCAGCAGGTGCATTGGCACTTCGCCCAAAATTTGTCACATCCTCCTCGAAACACCTAATATTTCTATATTTTGCTACTACACAGGCAGACAAAATTGCAGTTATCTTGCAGTTAAAAGGGGCTTGATTTGAATGGTGCTGCAGAGGTAGTGGCACCAGGGCCAAAAGCTCTGGAGACGCCACTAAACGGAGAATATTGCTCAACTTTACTACTAAACAGGCAGTCACAGGTGCAGCTGTCTAGCAGACAGTAGGGCCATGAGTTCAATGGTGCTCCAGGTGCAGTGGCACTGGGGGCCAAAAGTTGTCAAGACTCCTCTAAACACCAAATATTGCTATATTTAACTACTAAATAAGCAGTCACATGATTAGTTACCTTCATGGTTTCAATGGTGCAGCAGGTGGCCTACAGCTCTAGGAACCCCTCTAAATATCAATTAGTGCAATATTTTACTACTAAACAACAGGAGATCACAAGGGCAGTTACCTTACAGGCAACAGGGTTGTGATTTGGTGCAGCAGGCGCAGTGGCACTGGGACCAAAAGTTGTCATAACTCCTCTAAACACCATATATTGCTAAATTTTACCACTAAACAGGCAGTCATAAATGCAGTTTTTTTGCAGGCACTATGGGCATGGTGCAGCAGGTGCAGTAGCACCAGGCCTAAAAGTTGTCAGAAATTCTATAAACACATATTATTGCTATTTCATCAATTAATTCTATTATTTCCTTCTTTCGTTTTTCAATTTCTTTTATTACTTACCCACACCATACCCATAGTAACACAATATTTTGCCTTTTTGCACATAAACAAGTCATAACACTTTAACAGACTTTCTGTAACTTATATTATACAACTACTTAGCAAGCTACAACTTACAACAAAAAACAGCTTATTTTTAATCACTTAGGTGAAACCTGATGCATTTATTAATGCTTGTTCCCTTTGAAGTCTTTGTTCAGAAAGTCTCTCTCGCTCAGTAAAAATAGTTCTGCCCTCCCTGGTCCAGCCGCACCTCTGGGTTGTGGAGACAGCATTGTGCAAGGCAGCCACGGCCTATTCAGGTACTAGTGACAACTCCTCCCAACACTCTAGCTTAGAAAGACCCATCAGCATATGCAGGGTAACCTCAACTCCCTTTGTGTGAGTGTCTGGAGTAAATGCACAAACAGCACTTGTCAGTCTAAAACCAGACAGCGAATCCACAAGCAGGTAGAGGCACACAGGAGGGTTAAACAAGAAAATACCAACTTTCTAATAGTGGCATTTCCAAACACACAATTTAAAAAAACACCTTTACTAAAAGGTGTGGTGTTAAATTCTGAGTTCAGAGAGCCTAAACTTCACAACTCTAGTTGTTCCCAATTGAAATTTACACTTTTAAAATTTTACAAGGCAGCTCTAATGATAGCCTATGGGAGAGCTAGTCCTTGTAATAGTTTAAAAAAAAAAGGAAATTGTCAGTATTTTACTGTCAGGACACGTAAAACACACCAGTACATGTCCTACCTTTCACCTACACTGCACCTTGCCCATGGGAGGACCTTGTGCCTACCTTAGGGATGACTTACATGTGAGAAAGGGGAAGGTTAGGGCCTGGCAAGTGGGTGCACTATCCATGTCAACAAGGCAGTTTAAAACTGCACTCAGACACTGATGTGGCAGGTCTGAAACACATTTGATAGGCTACATGTGTAGGTGGCACAACCAGTGCTGCAGGCCCACTAGCAGCATTTTATTTACAGATCCTGGGCATACACAGTGCCCTTTACTAGGGACTTACCAGTAAATCAAATATGCCTATCATGGATAACCAATCATAATCACAATTTACACAGGCAGCACTTGCACTTTGGCACTGATCAGCAGTGGCAAAGTACCCAGAGTACGTAAACCGCCAAAACAAAATCCAGCAAACAGTCAAAAATACAGGGGATAGAGGCAAAAAGTCAGGGGAAACCACGCCAAGGATGCCAGGTCTAACACAATGTTTATTTAAAGACTATGGGGCATATTATCAAGACAGGCGATAAAATGATCACCGTTTAGTGACAGAAAACTGCTGCTAAAACGGTGATAAGGGGCTTGATAATATGCTCTATGGAATTCCAATTGAAGCCCATGTTAGATGTCCTTCACATTTAACATGGTTAAAAGGAATTCCATAGAGCATATTATCAAGCCCATTATCGCCAATTTAGCGGCAGTTTTCTGCACTATTCCCACTCCAGAGTGTGCAAAAGTAGGGAAAGTGTTGGGCTCAGGAGGGGTAAAATGTACTATTCCCACTCCAGTGTGTGCAGCAGTAGGGAAAGCGTTAGACTCAGGAGGGGTAAACTTACACCTATACAAATCCCGACTCACTGCTAACCCATTAGACACAGAGGCCTTCCTCATCACTATTCCCCTGCTCTGCCCCGCCTCACCTCCGACCAAAAAGTGGAGCTAAACGACCCAATTACACCATTCAAAATACAGGCGGTGATCAATGCTCTTGCTACAGGCAAAACGCCTGGCCTAGAGAAACTGCATGTTGAGTTTTACAAAGCAAACACCATGCTCCTTGTGCCTCAGTTGCTCACTCTCTGTGAAGAGGCCCTAGACGCCTCTTGCCTTCCCACTTCTCTACGCGAAGACCTGCTGATCTCTCTCCCTAAACCACACCAGGACTACACTGATTTGGGCTCTTATCGGCTACTGATGCTACTTAGTATGGATTATAAGATACTTGCTAAGATCCTGGCGACTCAGCTGACACCCATGCTGGTACACCCTGACCAGAATGTTTTTGTGCCATCACGCAGCACCTCCCTAAACTTAAGATGTTTCTTCGGAGTCCTAAAATACACACCAGATTCATGGCCCGAGCGGGATGTCTGGGGCTGGATCCGGCCAAGGACTTTGATTCATTAGAATGGGCCTTCCTTTTTGAAACATTAGCATGCTATGGCTTTAAAGGTCGTTCCCTCAAACTGGTTAAGCTATTATACACTCACCCAAAGATGAGGGTCAAAACAGGCCCCCTGCAGGAGTCTTGGACTCCTTGCAGATTCACAGGGGAACACGCGAGGGCTGCCCTCTTTCGCCCCTGCCTTTTTCATTAGCCATGGAGCCGCTGGCACTTGCCCTCCACGGCAGGGGCAGGGGCAGGAGCGCAGAGTGGGGCGTCCCACTGTGTGACGGCCTACACTTCGTCTCTCTCTACGCTGATGGCCTGCTCATCTATCTTTGCGACCGTCACTCCATCCCATATATTGTCGCCCTTGCACTAGACCACTTTGCCCACCTATCCAGTCTTGGGGGCAAATGGTCTACAATCTTGCTTGTTCCCTAATACTTGCTCACTAATGGACCTCCATCTAATTTTCATCCAAACCTGCATACTTTGACAATCCTCCACGTTCTGCTACCCTTGCAATCATAGTGTACTACTCAGAAAAAGATCTATATGATGGCTATCTGCTCAGAGATGTCACCTCTCTGAGGATGCAAATGGCTTTCTGGCAAACGCTGCCATTGCAGCTGTCAGAAGCTGTCTAGCGCTCCTTAAAATGGTTGCTCTCCATCGCCTTCTTTATTATTTTGCCAATCTTCCACTATAGATCCCTGCTAACTTTTTCTGATCCCTGGAAAAGATGGTGCATAAAACTCCAGCTGCAGGGTAGCTCTGTCGAAGCTATACCTGCTCACGGACCGGGGTGGCCTTGCAGTTCCTCATTTTGATCACTACTATCTTGCATTTCAACTAAATGGATGCCAGGCTTACAGCTTGTAGACACGGCGACAACTGCACCGCCCCTTGGTTTGAAGGAAGTACTCCACATATTCCACTGGCCCTCCACTCACAACAAATGGGATGAGGCACTGGCCCGACCCTGCACTGATAGGGAATGGGAGATGTTGCTGCAGGGCCTGATGTGTGTCTCAAGCAATGCCAGGTTCCATCTAATACAATACTGCATAGTGCACAGGGCATACCTCGCCCAAGCAAAAATAAATTGATATTTCAGGCGAGCAGGTGCCACCTATCCACTCTGCTCTCTAGTGATGCTGAGCTTTTGCACATGCTCTGGGGGTACCAGTATCTTATATACTACTGACAGGGGGTCACTACACACTTGTCCATCTAGTCTGGACGTCCTGAGCCACACACCTGGGAAGTATGGATTCCAGGCATTTAGTGTAGGACTTAAAAAAATAGGGTCACATCACACTTCCTCAATCTAAGGCTGGTCACGGCCAAATGCCTCATCACTCAGTAGATGGAAAGAACACTTGCCCCCAACACTCGCTTCTTGGACGCAGTCCCTTCCGGCATGGGCACAAGCAGAAAGCTCTGCCCTGCATAGAGAGGACAATTCAGGGCTTCTCAAATACCCTATAGTGTCCAATTGGGACACGATCCTAGTGGACCTGCGGACTGTTATTCAGATGGCCCCAACACCAGATGCCAACTCACCACTGCACCAAACTGATGAAGTAGGGCCCTAGACACTGTGCCAGTTGCTGAGGCGAGACGGATCACAAACCACATGCCCTGCAAGGGGTTCCAAGCCACTACTAAACCATATTGCTTCTATGCCCCCACCAATTCACTGCTTACCACGTGTGAAACTGCTTCACTGTGGGAGAATGGGGGTGGGTGGGGGGGATGCCGGGCACTCTTGTTGATGTTAACCCGTGATCTCTATTCAGTTCATCTGTTTATTACTAGATACATGACTGACTCTACTGAAGCGAAACATTGGTTCAGGCACATCATTGGTCCAAAATCGTTAGGCTCACTCTATCACCAGGTACATGTAGAAGTGGTCGGAGTCTGATATTTGGAGTAACAAATATCTCAAAGAATCACAAGTTTTTTAGTGGATCACTTTCGCTTATATCTAAACCACAAATGTCACTAAAAATAGAACAAGTTCATACATTCGGTGCATATTTTTATTTTTGCACATCTTAATTTTTAAATTACGTGAGTTCCAAACATTAGAGCAGAAAATATTGCAATTGATGCATTGACAATATAGATCAACTTAAAGAAAGCACATTTATATACAATAGATACATTCAAGTATGTCAACGCGCTCACGGTGCACAGAAAGGAAAGTATTTAGGAGGGATGGGTGTGTGGGGGTAGAAGTGGGGACCGGGTAAAGGTGGTGTGACTAGGTTATAATCACAGTGAAAAATGAAGCCTTTACAGTCTATATACAGATCAATGGGTTTCAAGATAATCTCAAGCATAGGTTCCGTAACCATCCATTATTAAGTCCTATGCTTGGAAAGATACGCAGTATAGGTTGTCGACGTTTCGACCCCTGAAGGTAAGGGTGGTTCAAAACCTCATGCTGGGGTCTTCATCAGGACGCGTGGTGAAGCAGGAGCGCCTATAAGTAATGCGATAGTAATGAATATATCTGGTACTACCATAAACCATTTGCTGCACTCGAACTAAAGTGGAAAATTACATACTTTGTATGGGGCCCGGGGTGGGCCTCGAACTTGGGACCTTCCAGGGTTCCTATGTTGTATGGTAAGCCTGTGAATTGAGTAGAAGGATCATAATTACAATGGGCTGTCCAACATGTGGACAGTTCACCAGTGTAACACACAGCCAAATTAATAGTAAAAACCGGGGAGCACTTACTGGGAGCTTAGCAATATCCGATTGAATTTCGTGAAATTCTTTGGCCAGCTAGGACGGCCGGTCCGCGGAGAAATCCGTAAGTTTTTAGAAATGAAATGTTAAACACGGATCAGTCTAAGCGAAGAAAAAATAATAATTAACCGCCATTGCCGCATTGTGGTTGCTGGGCATATGTGCGGTATTGTGCTTAAACTAAGGTAGGCCTCTCGGGCTGGTGGTAAAGTAAAATATTTGATGGGCCATCATTCTAGAAGGTCGTTTAGAAAAAACGTCCAGGCATGTCCTGGCTGCATGGCATGAAAGCGGCATGACAACGGCAGTTAAACATAGTCAGCCATTGTTGAAAGCGGTATTGGGTTAACTGCCCAGAGGAACGCTCATAGTGTGCGTGGGGAAGTAAAAAAATACACTCGTCGCTAATCAGATTGTGATTGTTATGAGGCAATAAAACGGAAAACACCACACAGCCAGAGTTTTCGATTAAGTTCCAAATGTACTGTGCGTTGGGAGTGACTCATAATCTTAAAGATCCTTCACGATGTCAGAGCGTAAAGGAAATAATGGTTGAATCTGTGAGGCCTCTTGAGACCGGGGAGACGCGCTGGAAAACATCAAGGTCTCACCTGTTTATTCGCAGGACATGTCTGTCTCAACTAACTCCTCCGGCTGTCAGCGGCATTCTGAGCCGCCTCGAGGTGCCGGCGCTAAATGCTGCTTGGGGGCTCGCCGGATCCTGGCCAATCACCAGCGAGTCAGCCCAGGGAGCGGGGAAAATCGTAATCCTTGTTAAAACTAAGTGTCAATCACAAAGGGATGTACGTTGGGTTGATGTACAGTGGTGTTCTATCTAGACACGTTCATAAACGGACAGGAACACATTCACAAAGGTAGGGTGCTGAGTTACTTGGGGTATACGAGTTAATTACAATAAGCTTCTTCTAGGTGGACAGACAGGAAAGGGTAAACTGAACCCGGGCAACATTGTAATATTGACATAGCGTTATGAAGTATACGTCCATGCACCTGACCCAGATTATTGCGTGACTTAAAATCAGCAAGGCTAAAACGGCATGTTGTTGCGCACTGAAATCACAATTATACATTAAAAACCGCTTTAACACCTTAACAAAATACAGACATCAATCCATGATATGCAAAGTAGTGCAAGAATATTTATACAACGTACTTTCTAAATCAACCCCTTGCTGTAATTATTCGGGTTCCAATAGAGTGAAGTTGTCAAGTGGCTCATTGCCCTGGCTAGATTCAAGGTTGAGCTGGAATTGTCCCTAGTACATCAACACCTGGGACAGGGTCTATTAGTATGTTATAAAGCGTGGGGAGGAGCCTCATGGATCAATCTGGATCTAGAAGTGCCATCTGAGAGAATGTTGTTTCCAGTTCATTTAGGCCATGCTGGACAGAGTTGAAAGATTGCATCCATTTACACTCACGCACATTCAGAATCGAATTGAGATTACCACCCCGTGGGCCCAGTGTGATTTTTTCAATGACCACCCACTTGAGTGATTCTGGTGTGTGTGTGTGTTCTTGGAAATGTTCTACCAGGGGGGCTCCCAGTGTTTTACATCTTATCCTGCTGCAGTGCTGTAACACACGGTTCTTTATTTTTTGTTTGGTTTGGCCTATGTAAATCATTCCGCAGGGGCAAAAAATTGCATAAATGACTCCATCGGTGTTGCAATTCGTGAAAGACTTCAAAGTCACAGTCAAACTGTTGTGTGTTACAGTTTTAGTCTCTAGACATAGTGAGCAGGCCTTGCAGTTGCCGCATTTATGATTGCCAAGGATAGCAGGTAGGTTCCACATTGATTGTATAGTGGGAGCTGCCGGGCTGTCCAGCATAGAGCATACTACAAAGTCTCTAATGCTCTTTGCTTTTCTGAAAACATGCGTGGGTAGATGGTGCATTTCTAGGGCCTCTGACACGATTTTCCAGTGCTTGTTTACGATCCTGCGTACTGCATTGCTCTTGCTGCAATAGGTGGTCACGCAGATCATCCTGTCCTCCAACGGTTGCCGCTCCTTGGGTAGCAGCAAGGAGTCTCTATTGCTGAACCATGCCCTCTTCTGTGCTCGTTTGACCAGTCTCTTCGGGTATCCTCTTTCTATAAGTCGGAGGATAAGTTCATCTGATTCTTGAAAGTAATCATCCTTCATCGTGCAGTTCCTCCGAATTCTGAGGAACTGTCCGAATGGTAGGTTATCACGTAAGGCCCGTGTGTGGTGGCTGGAATACTGCAGCAGCGTGTTTCTTTCAGTCGGTTTTCTATAAAGAGTGGTAAAGAGCAGCCCTTCCTTTTCTTTAATGGTGATATCCAAAAAGTCAATTGTTTCATTACTGCACGTGCTGGTAAACTGAATGTCCTCTGACTGAGTGTTGAGCCAGTGCGTGAAGGCCTCCAATTCTTGCTTGTCTCCTGCCCATATGATCAGTATGTCGTCTATGTACCGGCGATATTCCAAGATCTTATCATGATATGGGTTAGTTGGACAAAGAATCCTGTGTTGCTCATACTCATTCATAAAGAGGATAGCCAGATCTGGGGCAAAGGCCGCCCCCATGGCTACTCCTTTCATCTGCATGAAGAAATTATCTTGGAATATGAAAAAGTTCTTTGTCATTGCAATCTCAAGCAGGTCAATGATAAATTCCGTGGGGACTTCTGCTGGTTGTGGTCTTGATTCCAAAGCCCTTCGTATGGTTATCAGAGCCGGTTCTTGAGGGATGCTCGTGTATAAAGACACAATGTCCATAGTTACCAGAAGTTGTTTCTCTTTATCGAATGGGCGTTGGTCTATCAGGTTAATCACCTGCATCGTGTCCCTCAAGTAGGTAGAGGTGGCTTCTGCCAATGGCTTCAGGAAAACATCAATGTATTTGCAGAGGGGCTCAAGGATGGACCCACACCCTGATATAATCGGTCGTCCAGGAGGTTTGGTGGGGTTCTTGTGGACTTTGGGTAAGACATAAATCGTCTGTGTCCGTGGTTGGTCAACATTGAGATAAGAGTGTTCTTTCTCGGAGAGGAACCCGGCTTCCTTTGCTTTGGCCGTGATAGCGAGGATCTGGCGTCTGATCTCGTTGGTCGGGTTAGTTGTGAGTGGCCGATAGCTCACATTGTCCCTCAGTTGCGAGTATATCTCTTGTTTGTAATCCTCCGTCCCCATGATAACTATCGCTCCACCTTTGTCCGCCGGCTTGATGACTAGCGATTTATTGTTCTTGAGGCCATCCAGGGCTGCTCTTTCGCTCTTTGAGATGTTGTGTCTTACATATGGGCGTTGCTTCCACATCTTGAGCACATCATTCATTACAAGGCTTTCATAGGTTAGAATTCGATGATTGATCATGGCAGTGTGGGGTGTGAAGGTGGAGGGTGGTCGTAAGTTGGTAAATGATCTAGTCTGGGTAAATGGTTTGTGTAGGAAAAAGCTCCGCAGGCGAATCTTACGGAAGAATCTCGCCAATTCCGTTTTGATGGTAAATAAATTGCCCCGTGAGGTCGGGACGAAAGAGAGGCCCTTGCTCAGGACTCCTGTCTCTGCAGGGGATAGTGTCAGGTTAGATAGATTCATAATGGGGCTTACTCTGGTTACCAGCGGTAAGTCTTCTTCCGTGTGCTGATTTCCCCGTGGTTGGCCTGCTGGAATCTCACCTGCTTGCTGTTGTAGCCTTGCTGTCTCGAGTCGTCCCAGTTCTGAGGGTCGTGACCTCTGTTCGATCGTCTGTTCCATCCACCGCCTCTTCCCGGGGGGGGGTCTCCATGTATTGTCCTCTAAAAAAGGTTGTTGTTGTCTGCTGGGAGGATCCTGTGCTGGTTGGTACCATTGCTCTTGATTTTGATAATTGCTTGGTCCAGCCGTTTCGTTATCACTTCCTCCACTGTACGAGGAGTCTGAGAAGTTGGTGTATCTTCTCCCACCTCGTTGACCACCCCGGTAGCCCCCTCTGCCTCTGTAGAAGAAGCGACCCTGATTGTCCTGCTTGAAATAGTCCTCAGCCAGGTACGGGTAGGTTTTTTTCTTGTTATAGTATTGGATGTCCTTTGCTAGTTTCTCCAGTTTTTTGTTTTGAGTTTCAACATCAAAGTCTTTCAGTGTTTTGTTTAGACGGTCAAGGGTGTCTTTGGCACTTGCAAAGGCTGAGTGGCTAGCAATTTCTTCCTTCAGTTCTACAATTTCTTTGCTTAGCTGTTCCACCTGGTCTCGTGCAGTCTCTACCCCAAGAACCATCCAATGGCGGGAACAGTTATTTGCCACAAAACTGAGAACGCTACGGGAAATCAGACGGAGGATTACAACGGACAGGGAGTGGAAAGACAAGTGCTGCCGCTTCGCAAGATAAAAAGACGGCTCAGCCAAGTATCCACCCCGTATTTAACACAGCGTCTTAAAGAGCGAGATACAAGCAATTTTTAAACAAGGCGGGACGTGCCCTTCCAGTAGACGCGATCAGTGGGTTACCGCTAACTGGATAATAATTAACAAAGATAACCCCTGCCTAGGACTGTTGACATAATTTTACCACGTGGAAAGAATAAGCAGCAAGGAAATTCCTAGCAGATTAGCCCTGCCCCATAACATGCCCTTGCAGGATAAAGAAAGAAATTCTTCCTTAATATGACATAAAAGGAACCTCTAATTTAAGGCAACCATCCAGTGCCGCTGATAAAGGGAGACGAAAAAACAACAGTCTTGAAAAAGATGGCAAGAATATGAAATAGCCATCGAAACGCGTCGACGCAAAACGAATTGCACAACTGAGTAACCCTGCCAATTTTGTAAAGTACAATAATCAGATGTACCCAAGATTGTCAGTCTGAGATTGATACACTCGGTGTGCTATAACTGGAATGACAAAACTGTATTGTCTTTATGTGTCTCTCTTTTTTGTGGTGTAGTACAATTTGATTTATTTATCCCATTCTGTCCATTGAATTCGTCATTGATTTTTCTTATGATATCAGGTTCAGTTGTATTAGAAATTGTTAGAAGAAAAGGTTTTTTGCTTTCTTCCCTTTGTTTTTATTAGTTGTAATATGGTAACACCATATTTTTTAAAATTGTGATTGTCATTGTTTTTATGAATAATACATTTATACCAGCCTTTTTATATATGTATTGGTTTGTTTTATAGTGTTTAGATGTTTAAATATCCAAAGTTAACATGTGGGCTTAACGATTAAACTGTGCCAAGGGAAACATTCTATTCCACCACGTCCTGAGCAAGGGCCTCTCTTTCGTCCCGACCTCACAGGGCAATTTATTTACCATCAAAACGGAATTGGCGAGATTCTTCCGTAAGATTCGCCTGCGGAGCTTTTTCCTACACAAACCATTTACCCAGACCAGATCATTTACCAACTTACGACCACCCTCCACCTTCACACCCCACACTGCCATGATCAATCATCGAATTCTAACCTATGAAAGCCTTGTAATGAATGCTAACGCGGCGAACCTTACACCTCACCTTTGTCTCTGCTTGCTGTGTGCCGCCCCTCCTCGCCGGACCCGCTTCGCGGGTCCCGCTTCGCGGATTCACAGCAGCAGTCAAACTTCAAGGGGCTTCATCTGACCGGCAGGGCTGCGAGGGTAGAGCGGAGGACTCCACGGACCAGGAGTCCCCGCGCGCCCGTTTCCAGCTGGGCTCCTCTCCCTGCCGGCCCCGCCCCCACCTCTGGGAAAGTTAAAAGACAGCTGAGCCTACCTTCGGTGGATTCCTCCAGCTAACGCGGCGAACCTTACACCTCACCTTTGTCTCTGCTTGCTGTGTGCCGCCCCTCCTCGCCGGACCCGCTTCGCGGGTCCCGCTTCGCGGATTCACAGCAGCAGTCAAACTTCAAGGGGCTTCATCTGACCGGCAGGGCTGCGAGGGTAGAGCGGAGGACTCCACGGACCAGGAGTCCCCGCGCGCCCGTTTCCAGCTGGGCTCCTCTCCCTGCCGGCCCCGCCCCCACCTCTGGGAAAGTTAAAAGACAGCTGAGCCTACCTTCGGTGGATTCCTCCAGCTAACGCGGCGAACCTTACACCTCACCTTTGTCTCTGCTTGCTGTGTGCCGCCCCTCCTCGCCGGACCAGCTTCGCGGGTCCCGCTTCGCGGATTCACAGCAGCAGTCAAACTTCAAGGGGCTTCATCTGACCGGCAGGGCTGCGAGGGTAGAGCGGAGGACTCCACGGACCAGGAGTCCCCGCGCGCCCGTTTCCAGCTGGGCTCCTCTCCCTGCCGGCCCCGCCCCCTCGGCGTTCCCAGCAGAACTATATAAAGAAGGAAACCTCCCCGCTGCGCGGGAGCGCGCGGGAGGGCGCCGGGAGAAGCCCGGGACAAGGGCGGGACCGTCTGTGGCCGTCCGGGGTCGGACGAGGTTGGGTTGGGCCTAGAGTCCTGGTTTAATCTATATCCTGTAATACCTCTTTTAGGTACTCTATAGGCTTTAACATCATCTCTTAATTATGGCATTAAGATCTGGTAAACAGCGCTTAGTGCATATACAAACTTCAAAGGGTGTTGTCTCAGGTCCTCTTGATGCTTTTATCTCTAGAGCTACAGGAATTTTAGAAAAAGAAATAGAACTGGTAGAACATAGATTGTCCCTGGACTTAGTCACTGGGAAACGCTCTTCTATAGGTGCCTTGGCCCGTGTTAAAAGCCCTTTAACTAATGCAGCGTTTAATTGTATTTCTACCACAGAGACAGAAGTAATAGTCCATGCAGATGGTGATGGAACCACAATAACCACGGCCAACGAAAATATGGAACTGAACTCCGATAATAACCTGACCAGCTTAGAAGTTGATAGCCAAAATTTTGAGGACGACGAGAGTAGCACGTCTGGCGCCTCACAATCAAATGTTCTTATCTTACCCAGTACGCCCGTTTTGCAACAAGTCACCACTAATAATATTTCTCGGAAAAGAAAACACGTCTCAAGTCCACAGGGAGAAAAGGAACAAAAACAACCCAAAATAGATCACGTCAATAGGACGAGCTCCTCCCACTCCCAGACCAACCAAGAACCCCCAATAGTGTACTGTCCCTCATTAGCCCACTCTGGGTCCTCTAACCCCTGTCCAACGTGTTTTAGCAGTGACGATGTCTTGTTGGCCAAGATGGAAGCAATGTTTAAAATCTTATTGCTTCCGGTCTTGGAAAGAACCAGGATAATGTCCGCTAAAATAGATGTTTTGGAAGCAGCCGTCAATATCAACATGGACCTTTTGCAAAAACTCACAACTTCTAGTATTAAGACAGGGGGTCATAATTCCACAGGGGGGGCCAATCAAAATGGGGGGACAATCACAACAATCCCCTCAGGGACATCAACTACCCACAATAATAAGAAGCCTCTAATAGGGGCAAAATCAGCAGCTGCTATACCGACTACTGTCAGTAGAGCCCCTACTAAAGAAATACCAAAGGTCAAACGCCCATTGACTCCCAATAACACGCCAGCGAAACAACATTTAGCGAACGGCACGTTAAAACAAATAAATAATACTACAGTGCAAACACCATTATCGGGTAAGGAGAAGAAAACCCCCCATCCAGAAAGGAATCAGAGGACAGATTACAGAAACACACGACACCCTCCCAGAGTTAACCTACCTCCAGAAGCGTCACAATACACCATCGTCCTAACTGGGGTGGCCCCTCTAAGAGAGGGCATCAAAGAGTCTCAAGGGGACTTGCGGAACAAGGTCACATTCTGGCTAAACAAACATCGTCCACTCCCTCCGTCATCCCCCACTGAAATCCTCCATGTAAGGAGAGTTGATTGGGTAGGCAAGGGTGAAAAAGACCTGGAAGGGGACTGTATTTTGATTTCTTTTAAAGATCCCTGGGTGGTGGATAGAATTCAAAGGAAAGCTAGATTTGCCCGTCTCGGTGATGTCCAGACCTTGCACCTTGGTTACTTCTACCCCCACATGTACCATAACTATCCAATGGGCCCCAATCATTGGAAATCTAAAGGGGGGAGGCCTCGAGAGCCTATAACTCCCTACCCCCCATACTACCCCCCTCTTTTTAACCATTTTGAGGCACTGTCAGATTTGGAATGGGTTGACTGACTACGTGCACCGACCCAGTTACCAAATCTAGTTATAGGGAATGGGGAAGGAGTGCATAACCCATCCTTCCCTACCTCGGATTTAATAAGGGAGCAACAGATTTTGCTCCATAACAAAACTAGAACACAGGGGGGGCTAGTTGGGGAAGAGGTCTCCATTTCTAATGTAGAAGAAATCAGATCAACAAGTGCGTGCTCACCGAGCCCCCTTTCCCCCCCCACTGTTAGTAACAATCTTGCAGAAATAGACATACTAACTTCACACATGGTGTCTTGGAATGTTGCTGGAGCCAAGACACGTCTGGTTTCTGAGGACTGGCTGGAGTTCATAGGTAAATATGAGGTTGTGCTTCTGCAAGAAACTTGGGCCACTGTTCCGTTTTATATGGTTGGATTTGTAAACTTTTTCAAATCAGCAATAAAAGGCACTAAAGGGCGGGCGTCAGGGGGACTGACTATATGGGTAAAACAGGCCTGGTGTTACTCAGTTTCCGAATTGTATGTGGATAACCCCGATATATTGGCTATAAGGTTGAGTAAAG
The DNA here is from genome assembly GCF_964261635.1 of Lissotriton helveticus. Classification (NCBI taxonomy): domain Eukaryota; kingdom Metazoa; phylum Chordata; class Amphibia; order Caudata; family Salamandridae; genus Lissotriton; species Lissotriton helveticus. The sequence continues at coordinate 1,224,854,689 of NC_136059.1, read as the reverse complement.
CAGGGGGGCAGGACATGCTTATTATTAACATATACTCTAGAGGCCTCCCTGGTGGACGATGCCCCAAGCTGATAGGTGCCCTAGATATACTACTAACGGGCTGGAACAAAGGCACATTTATTATGTTAGCAGGTGACATTAACTGTACAATTGAGCCACTGTACCTGCCGGAGGATAATTGGGGGTTTGCAGAAGATGCGACATGGAAAATCCCAGAACTTTCTAACAAAATACCAGTTAAAGCAACGGAGGCTGCTCTGAATTGGACTGCTTTTTGCCTCACTTGGGGACTAAGGGCCGTAAACGGTCGTACCAAATCGGACATTGGAGCCAACTTCACCTTCGACAATGGTGTCAGAAAGAGCCGTATTGACTATATTTTCTTAAAAATTGAATATTGGAGCCTAATTGTTGATATGGAAATTGTTATGCGTCCGGAAAGCGACCACAACCCACTGTCCCTGAAATTTAAAATGCATGACCTGATAAGTTTAGCGGAACCTGATCCTAGGGGCCAAGGGGTTGTAACCATATCAAATGACCGGAGGAGACTGAAATGGTCAACCATATCAAATGATGTAGTGATACAGGCCAACATAGAAAATGTGGTGAAGAATGCTTTAAATAACATGAGGTCTGTTGTTGTTGAGAGGGGCCATAGCGAATTAGATAAGATCATGGGCATACATGATAAATGTTTCTCTGAGCTTAATAACCTTCTCTCTAAACCGTGTAAGCCAAACAACGGGCATCTAAATGCCCCAAGAGCAAAATGGTATAACAGAGAGTGTAGAGAGGCCCATAGTTATCTAATAGAGAAAGTCAAATCTAGAGACCTGAGTGCAGTAAAGGTGGCTAGGCAAAGGTACAAAAGAGTGCAATGGGAAGCAAAGAGGGAATGGGAAGATGATTTTTGGGCGGACCTTCTGGACGCCAGTAAATCTAATAACCAGACTAAATTCTGGGATATTGTTAAATGTGGAAAGGATGGTGACTTCCGTACTCCATCAAACCATGTATCCCCGGAAGACTGGATAAATCATTATTCCACCCAATTTTGCTCAGAGGTTGTTGACCCTATGACCACATCGAACTTGCTACATGCAATACCCACTGGCAATGTGATCATGTCCTTTACAGAAACGGAAACGGAGATTGCACTAGGCTTAACAAAGCGGGGGAAAGCTCCTGGGTTGGATCAAATCCCAGCAGACCTATTTAAAGCAAACATAGGCCTTTGGGTACCTTATTTAACACGCATAGCTAACACCATAGCGAGAGGTGCCCGTATCCCCAAGACATGGAAGGGGGCGGAGATCCTCCCTATACACAAAAAGGGAGATAGATCAAACCCAGGGAACTATCGCCCGATTAGCCTAATTGACTGCTTTCAAAAAGTTTTTGCTCGTATAATCCTGGCGAGGGTACATGGGTGGATGGAACTCGAAGGAATATTGTCCCCATTACAGGCGGGCTTTAGATCTGGCACAAGTACCATTGACCAGGTTCTACGGTTCTGCATGATCTTTTGGAAGGTCGTCATACTTGGTGGGGGCACCATCTTTGCAGCCTTCATAGACTTGAAATCAGCTTTTGATTTGGTGCCGAGGGGAAAATTATGGCAGGTATTAAGGGACTTAGGAATGCCGGGGGAACTGGTTGAGATGATCATTAGACTACACGAAGACAATTTTGCTAGGGTAAGATGGGGGGTTCAAGGGCAATTTACGGACTCGTTTCCGGTCTCACGAGGAGTCCGTCAGGGGTGCGTTCTCGCCCCCACCCTCTTCTTACTCTTTTTTGATCAGGTAGTCAAATTCTTTAGGTCCACTAACACTGATGCACCATCCTTGGCGGGGACGAAATTCCCAATGTTGATCTTTGCTGATGACACCCTCCTCCTATCAAAGACCAGGGGAGGTTTACAGCAGGCTTTAAATCACTTTGAGGAATATTGTAACAAAAATGACCTTCAGATAAATGTGGGAAAAACTAAGTTTATGGTTTTTTCCAGGAAAAAACCAATACGTAGTAGTGTACAATTAAATGGGATTAACCTGGAACAAGTCGACACAATGACGTATCTGGGGGTCACTCTGGATTCCCGATTGTCCTGGAAAGCACAAATAGAGACCCAACAGTTAAAACTTGCCCAACTGACTGGATGTCTCTTGCGTGAGCAAAAGAAAACTATCACGAAAAGGGTTGCCCCTGCCCTACAAATATATGATGTCAAAATTAATGCTGCCACACTCTATGGGGCAGAGTTATGGGGTTTTATGGACCTTTCGAGTTTATACAGAATCCAGTGTAGATTTCTTCGTAACCTGGTGGGGCTGCCCCAATCAACCCCACAGATCCCACTTTGCCACGACATGGGTTGTCTTCCAATAACGGACATGGCAAGATACAGAGTAGTGTCCACTTGGAGGCGCTTATGGACTTCTGAGGATTTGGCACTTTTTGCAAAGGAGCTATCCGAGGTGAAGGCTATGGGGGGTTCGGAGCGAATTCCATGGCTTCGCTCAGTGAAAAAGAGCCTGTGCGATATGGGCTTGAGTCATCTATGGGTCTCCCCAGGCACTAACAATTTCCCCTCGAAAAAGGAATTTAAGGGTTTATTCTGGGCCTCAATCCGCCTTTCTTTGGCACATGCCTCTAGTTCTGAAGGTTTGACGGGACGCTTTTTAAGCTTTAAGTTGGACCCGGCCCGTGAGACATACTGGGACCTTATTACTAGGCCATTGGACAAAAAATTGTACCACCAATTTCGGGTGGGCTCATTACCCTTGAATTCCTTTACCTCATCCTGGGACAAAACCTCCTCAAATCTTTGCAGATTTTGCCCTGGATGCAAGGAAACTGAGGGCCACTTTCTGTTCGCTTGTCCTCAATATAAAGAACCCCGTTCCAAATGGCTAAAACCCATTTTCAAACGCTTGTCCTGTAGAAAATCCTCGGACGCAATACGGGCTTTAAAAACAAACACCTCTGACTTTATTGTGATATGTTTGGCCAAGTATTTAGGTTGGGTATGGGCAATCAGAGCTAGAAGGAATCTAACTGCCCCATGATCAAAATGCGCAATGTGTAAATGGTTTCTCTTGCATATGTCAATCCTACTTTTACGATTAGTATTACTTAATGTCTGGTTTCTCCGATAATGGTTTAATAACATTTTAACTGTGGATTTTAGCCCTATTGTATATTTGATAATACACTGACATTGTTTTTTAATAAGATTTTGTACAATGTGGAGATTTTTGAATTGTTCATGAATGTTCTGTCGAATTTGTCTTTTATGATTTTATCATCGAAATAAAGACATTAAAACCTGAAAACCTGAATGATGTGCTCAAGATGTGGAAGCAACGCCCATATGTAAGACACAACATCTCAAAGAGCGAAAGAGCAGCCCTGGATGGCCTCAAGAACAATAAATCGCTAGTCATCAAGCCGGCGGACAAAGGTGGAGCGATAGTTATCATGGGGACGGAGGATTACAAACAAGAGATATACTCGCAACTGAGGGACAATGTGAGCTATCGGCCACTCACAACTAACCCGACCAACGAGATCAGACGCCAGATCCTCGCTATCACGGCCAAAGCAAAGGAAGCCGGGTTCCTCTCCGAGAAAGAACACTCTTATCTCAATGTTGACCAACCACGGACACCGACGATTTATGTCTTACCCAAAGTCCACAAGAACCCCACCAAACCTCCTGGACGACTGATTATATCAGGGTGTGGGTCCATCCTTGAGCCCCTCTGCAAATACATTGATGTTTTCCTGAAGCCATTGGCAGAAGCCACCTCTACCTACTTGAGGGACACGATGCAGGTGATTAACCTGATAGACCAACGCCCATTCGATAAAGAGAAACAACTTCTGGTAACTATGGACATCGTGTCTTTATACACGAGCATCCCTCAAGAACCGGCTCTGATAACCATACGAAGGGCTTTGGAATCAAGACCACAACCAGCAGAAGTCCCCACGGAATTTATCATTGACCTGCTTGAGATTGCAATGACAAAGAACTTTTTCATATTCCAAGATAATTTCTTCATGCAGATGAAAGGAGTAGCCATGGGGGCGGCCTTTGCCCCAGATCTGGCTATCCTCTTTATGAATGAGTATGAGCAACACAGGATTCTTTGTCCAACTAACCCATATCATGATAAGATCTTGGAATATCGCCGGTACATAGACGACATACTGATCATATGGGCAGGAGACAAGCAAGAATTGGAGGCCTTCACGCACTGGCTCAACACTCAGTCAGAGGACATTCAGTTTACCAGCACGTGCAGTAATGAAACAATTGACTTTTTGGATATCACCATTAAAGAAAAGGAAGGGCTGCTCTTTACCACTCTTTATAGAAAACCGACTGAAAGAAACACGCTGCTGCAGTATTCCAGCCACCACACACGGGCCTTACGTGATAACCTACCATTCGGACAGTTCCTCAGGATTCGGAGGAACTGCACGATGAAGGATGATTACTTTCAAGAATCAGATGAACTTATCCTCCGACTTATAGAAAGAGGATACCCGAAGAGACTGGTCAAACGAGCACGGAAGAGGGCATGGTTCAGCAATAGAGACTCCTTGCTGCTACCCAAGGAGCGGCAACCGTTGGAGGACAGGATGATCTGCGTGACCACCTATTGCAGCAAGAGCAATGCAGTACGCAGGATCGTGAACAAGCACTGGAAAATCGTGTCAGAGGCCCTAGAAATGCACCATCTACCCACGCATGCTTTCAGAAAAGCAAAGAGCATTAGAGACTTTGTAGTATGCTCTATGCTGGACAGCCCGGCAGCTCCCACTATACAATCAATGTGGAACCTACCTGCTATCCTTGGCAATCATAAATGCGGCAACTGCAAGGCCTGCTCACTATGTCTAGAGACTAAAACTGTAACACACAACAGTTTGACTGTGACTTTGAAGTCTTTCACGAATTGCAACACCGATGGAGTCATTTATGCAATTTTTTGCCCCTGCGGAATGATTTACATAGGCCAAACCAAACAAAAAATAAAGAACCGTGTGTTACAGCACTGCAGCAGGATAAGATGTAAAACACCGGGAGCCCCCCTGGTAGAACATTTCCAAGAACACACACACACATCAGAATCACTCAAGTGGGTGGTCATTGAAAAAATCACACTGGGCCCACGGGGTGGTAATCTCAATTCGATTCTGAATGTGCGTGAGTGTAAATGGATGCAATCTTTCAACTCTGTCCAGCATGGCCTAAATGAACTGGAAACAACATTCTCTCAGATGGCACTTCTAGATCCAGATTGATCCATGAGGCTCCTCCCCACGCTTTATAACATACTAATAGACCCTGTCCCAGGTGTTGATGTACTAGGGACAATTCCAGCTCAACCTTGAATCTAGCCAGGGCAATGAGCCACTTGACAACTTCACTCTATTGGAACCCGAATAATTACAGCAAGGGGTTGATTTAGAAAGTACGTTGTATAAATATTCTTGCACTACTTTGCATATCATGGATTGATGTCTGTATTTTGTTAAGGTGTTAAAGCGGTTTTTAATGTATAATTGTGATTTCAGTGCGCAACAACATGCCGTTTTAGCCTTGCTGATTTTAAGTCACGCAATAATCTGGGTCAGGTGCATGGACGTATACTTCATAACGCTATGTCAATATTACAATGTTGCCCGGGTTCAGTTTACCCTTTCCTGTCTGTCCACCTAGAAGAAGCTTATTGTAATTAACTCGTATACCCCAAGTAACTCAGCACCCTACCTTTGTGAATGTGTTCCTGTCCGTTTATGAACGTGTCTAGATAGAACACCACTGTACATCAACCCAACGTACATCCCTTTGTGATTGACACTTAGTTTTAACAAGGATTACGATTTTCCCCGCTCCCTGGGCTGACTCGCTGGTGATTGGCCAGGATCCGGCGAGCCCCCAAGCAGCATTTAGCGCCGGCACCTCGAGGCGGCTCAGACTGCCGCTGACAGCCGGAGGAGTTAGTTGAGACAGACATGTCCTGCGAATAAACAGGTGAGACCTTGACGTTTTCCAGCGCGTCTCCCCGGTCTCAAGAGGCCTCACAGATTCAACCATTATTTCCTTTACGCTCTGACATCGTGAAGGATCTTTAAGATTATGAGTCACTCCCAACGCACAGTACATTTGGAACTTAATCGAAAACTCTGGCTGTGCGGTGTTTTCCGTTTTATTGCCTCATAACAATCACAATCTGATTAGCGACGAGTGTATTTTTTTACTTCCCCACGCACACTATGAGCGTTCCTCTGGGCAGTTAACCCAATACCGCTTTCAACAATGGCTGACTACGTTTAACTGCCGTTGTCATGGCGCTTTCATGCCATGCAGCCAGGACATGCCTGGACGTTTTTTCTAAACGACCTTCTAGAATGATGGCCCATCAAATATTTTACTTTACCACCAGCCCGAGAGGCCTACCTTAGTTTAAGCACAATACCGCACATATACCCAGCAACCACAATGCGGCAATGGCGGTTAATTATTATTTTTTCTTCGCTTAGACTGATCCGTGTTTAACATTTCATTTCTAGAAACTTACGGATTTCTCCGCGGACCGGCCGTCCTAGCTGGCCAAAGAATTTCACGAAATTCAATCGGATATTGCTAAGCTCCCAGTAAGTGCTCCCCCGGTTTTTACTTTTAATTTGGCTGTGTGTTACACTGGTGAACTGTCCACATGTTGGACAGCCCATTGTAATTATGATCCTTCTACTCAATTCACAGGCTTACCATACAACATAGGAACCCTGGAAGGTCCCAAGTTCGAGGCCCACCCCGGGCCCCATACAAAGTATGTAATTTTCCACTTTAGTTCGAGTGCAGCAAATGGTTTATGGTAGTACCAGATATATTCATTACTATCGCATTACTTATAGGCGCTCCTGCTTCACCACGCGTCCTGATGAAGACCCCAGCATGAGGTTTTGAACCACCCTTACCTTCAGGGGTCGAAACATCGACAACCTATACTGCTTATCTTTCCAAGCATAGGACTTAATAATGGATGGTTACGGAACCTATGCTTGAGATTATCTTGGAACCCATTGATCTGTATATAGACTGTAAAGGCTTCATTTTTCACTGTGATTATAACCTAGTCACACCACCTTTACCCGGTCCCCACTTCTACCCCCACACACCCATCCCTCCTAAATACTTTCCTTTCTGTGCACCGTGAGCGCGTTGACATACTTGAATGTATCTATTGTATATAAATGTGCTTTCTTTAAGTTGATCTATATTGTCAATGCATCAATTGCAATATTTTCTGCTCTAATGTTTGGAACTCACGCAATTTAAAAATTAAGATGTGCAAAAATAAAAATATGCACCGAATGTATGAACTTGTTCTATTTTTAGTGACATTTGTGGTTTAGATATAAGCGAAAGTGATCCACTAAAAAACTTGTGATTCTTTGAGATATTTGTTACTCCAAATATCAGACTCCGACCACTTCTACATGTACCTGATTAACTGACCCAGGTCAGAGAGTTCTTAGGGTCCACCCCGTTGTAACTCACCACTCTATCACCAGGGTAAGAGATCAGCCTTACAAATAGTCAATGAAACTGGTAATGGAAGAAGACAATGCAAGGTAGATTTGTCTTATTAATAGCATGTATGCTGAGTAAACTGTTGAATTGACTGTGCTAACCATGTATAAAGAATGTAAAACAAACTTCAATAAGCAGATTTAAACAAAAAAATAAGTTTATATTAGCCATGGCACCTTAGAAAGAAGAATAACACAAGTCAATGACATTGTATCATGATTCTTTAGTAGGAAACTGCTAACATAACAGACAAAACTATAAACCATAGACATAGTGAATACTAAGGGGCCCATTAGGATAGCGGGCAGAAAATCACTCCGACCGCCATGGAGGCGGAAAACAACCATCCGCCGGGATCGCGGATAAACTGGCGGTCAAATTAGGATCAACCGCCAAAAAAGACCGACCGCAGCGGTAGCGGGCTAACAAAAACCGCCCGACGCGGGCGGTGACGACCCAAAACCGACCGCTGAAGTCGGAAAAGCAGCAGAAAAGCTACACCCCGCCGTAAGCATAGCGGAGACACCGCACGGGAAATTAGGATCACCCCGATGGTCCCACGGTACGAACCGCTGTTTCCGACCGCCGCGGTCGCACACTGCAGTGAATGGGAGAGACAGCAGAAGAGCTGCAGCATAGCCACCGCAGCAGCGGGACATGAAACACAAATCAAAGTAGCCATGCCCCACAAATACACAAAACACATACCAATGATAAAACAAATGCAAAAAAAAATTACAATTCCCAGGACAGCACCCACAATACTCCTCACAGCAAAGGCCCAATTGGACACACCCACACAGCTGATTATAAATACAGTCCCTTTACTGACCACAATCCTTTGCAACACTCCAGAAGAGAAGGCCAAACACCACATCTGACAGGATAGGCAAAACAACACAACACCACCATCACCACCACACACCAGCACCAACTTGTCAGCCATTGCACTGTTCACCAAACAGATTTACAGGTAGGTTGCCATCTTGTATTGAAGGACTGTTTGGGGGTAGGGGCCTGTATCACAACTCCCAGCATGTCCCCTGTCCCACACTCCGGCAGCATGGAGGCCTCCCCCACCCAGGAGCATGTGTCAGCCAACCTCACTGGGAGACATGTTCGAGGGTGTGAGGCCTGCACTACCACTCCCAGCATGCCCCCTGTCCCACACCCCAGCAGCATGGAAGCCTCACCCACCCAGGAGCATGTGTCAGCAATTGCACTGTTCACCAAACAGACTTACAGGTAGGTTGCCATCTTGTATTGGAGGACTGTTTGGGGGTGGGAGGCATGTATCACTACTCCCAGCATGCCCCCTGTCCCACACTCCAGCAGCATGGAGGCCTCCCCACCCAGGAGCATGTTTCAGCCATTGCACTGTTTACCCTTACCTAACAGGTAGGCAGCCAACCTCACTAGGAGACATGTTTGGGGGTATGAGGCCTGCACTACCACTACTCCCAGCATGCCCCCTGTCCCACACTCCAGCAGCATGGAGGCATCTCCCACACAGGAGCATGTGTCAGCCATTGCACTGTCCACCCTTACCTAACAGGTAGGTAGCCATCTTGTATTGGAGGACTGTTTAGGGGTGTGAGGCCTGTATCACTACTCCCAGCATGCCCCCTGTCCCACACCCCAGCAGCATGGAGGCCTCCCCCACCCAGGAGCATGTGTCAGCCATTGCACTGTTCACCAAACAGACTTACAGGTAGGTTGCCATCTTGTATTGGAGGACTGTTTGGGGGTAGGAGGCCTGTATCACAACTCCCAGCATGCTCCCTGTCCCACACTCCGGCAGCATGGAGGCCTCCCCCACCCAGGAGCATGTGTCAGCCATTGCACTGTTCACCCTCACCTAACAGGTAGGCAGCCAACCTCACTGGGAGACATGTTTGGGGGTGTGAGTCCTGCACTACCACTCCCAGCATTCCCCCTGTCCCACACCCCAGCAGCATGGAGTCCTCCCCCACCCAGGAGCATGTGTCAGCCATTGTACTGTCCACCCTCACCTAACAGGTAGGTAGCCATCCTGTATTGGAGGACTGTTTGGGGGTGTGAGGCCTGTATCACTACTCCCAGCATGCCCCCTGTCCCACACCCCAGCAGCATGGAGGCCTCCCCCACCCAGGAGCATGTGTCAGCCATTGCACTCTCCACCCTCACCCAACAGGTAGGTAGCCATCTTGTATTGGAGGACTGTTTGGGGGTGGGAGGCCTGTATCACTACTCCCAGCATGCCCCTGGCCCACACCCCAGCAGCTTGGAGGCCTCCCCCACCCAGGAGCATGTGTCAGCCATTGCACTGTCCACCCTCACCTAACAGGTAGATAGCCATCTTGTATTGGAGGACTGTTTGGGGGTGTGAGGCCTGTATCTCTACTCCCAGCATGCCCCCGGTCTCACACACCAGCAGCATGGAGGCCTCCCCACCCAGGAGCATGTGTCAGCCATTGCACTGTTCACCAAACAGACTTACAGGTAGGTAGCCATCTTGTGTTGGAGGATTGTTTGGGGGTGGGAGGCCGGTGTCACTACTCCCAGCAGGCCCCCTGTCCCACACCCCAGCAGCATGGAGGCCTCCCCCACCCAGGAGCATGTGCCAGCCATTGCACTGTCCACCCTCACCTAACAGGTAGGTAGCCATCTTGTATTGGAGGACTGTTTGGGGGTGGGAGGCCTGTATCACTACTCCAAGCATGCCCCGGCCCACACCCCAGCAGCATGGAGGCCTCCCCCACCCAGGAGCATGTGTCAGCCATTGCACTGTCCACCCTCACCTAACAGGTAGGTAGCCATCTTGTATTGGAGGACTGTTTGGGGGTGTGAGCAGGGGCGGTGGGTGACATTTGAAAGTGGTGGGGTGCAAACTGATTAGCATACTGCACCGTAGCGAGCGAGCCCGAACCCCAAAAGGGGGGTTTGGGGGGATAACCCCCCCCCCAAAAAAAATTTGAAGAAAAATCGTGCATTTTCAAGCAAATTTGAGAAAGCAGGAAGGTTAATAAAGCAATTGTGAAAGTGCAGGTATTACATTAATAGATGGCATAACATAGGTAGCTGCTTATTCTGTATAACGACAGAATGACCATGCACGGTTCTACAGCATATTCTAAAGCAGAACAAAACAAGTGGAACTACCCCTCCCATAAACCATACAAAAGAGGATGAATGAACTAGTCAAATAACAAAAAACAGGGGAGGAATAGGAAACATACATGGGCAAAAAAGCGAAATGACAGAGCAAAATTTACAGCGTGATAAAGAAACCAGTAAAATTAATAAAATATCAGATATGCATGTAATAGCAACCCAGCGGTAGGCTGCTCTCCCTCCTAGAGAGGGTAGAAGAACTACAAGGGCTGGCTACAGAGCCATGAACACAGTTGGATGGCTCTCCGGAAGAACCAGTGCACAAATCTGGGGGAGACCCTAAGATTATGTGGTTTTAATGCATTCACCGCCATGTATCTGCAGCAGAAATGCTCTGGGTCTGAGAGAAGCACTGGCTTTTGAGAGATTTTGTTGCTGCCGTCTCTTGCTCAGGAATGTGTGTGTTCTCTTGCTCTCTCCTCTGTGTGCTGCTTCCCCTTTAGTTTCCCCCACCTCGTCACTTTCATTGTTGCTTCCCTCTACTCGTCCATAGCTTCCTCCGCTCGTCCCCATCCCGCTCAACTTATTATAAAATATTTCACCTTTTCCCCATTAGCCCCTAGCCATTTGTTGCCTGGCACACCTTCCCATGCCTTCTAACCCTTTCCCAACACTCCTCTTCCATTTTTTTCAAACCTTTTATCTCTAAGTTTTTTGTTGTTTGTATTTCCATTTCGAGGTTGCTGTGTGCGGGTGTGCTTGCACAACTAGGATCCGGGGGCACTTAGGAATACTTTGGTAATACTTTAGCATATCCCATTAAACGCGTACATCCATCCATCCCTTTAAAAACCACATCCACTTTGGGAACTGATGCTTGTCACACAAGTCCTTTCAGCCAGTGAGAGATCAGTGGTCGTTCAATACTCAAGAGGCAAACTTGAGGCAAAGTTGGCAGGGTATGCTCAGACGCGAGTCCCTTGCTCACTTTGCCACTGGAGTCAAGCAAGCCCGGCTGAAGACTGCTGTAATGCCAAACCGGTCCTGGGAAGCTTGATTCCAGTCCAGGGAAGACATGGCTTGGCAGTTCGGGCTGGACTGTTCCCATGAGGCACAGGGTCAGACTGATTTGCATATGGCCATGTCTGAACTGGGGTGGCGGAGTGAGCTAAAAACCTGTGATGGATTAAACCCAGATCAGTTGACTGGGGGTGAGTGTTTGTATTGTCAACGCTCCGTCCATCACCACCTTTGGTTTGTCTTCATAAATGAAGGGAAGCATTTTTTAAATACAAAACACTCACAATTGAATGTTCACATGGAACCTGTGTTGCACAAACTACCTTTAGATGTATGTCCTGTTTTTTCATAACTCACATTACCAGAAAGACATGGGGGAGGTGTACTTTCTCAAAGAATGTGACTGGGCTGCAGATGGCTACTAATTTCAAGAGACCTGTAATTTTCAATATACACATGATTGTGTTTTGCCTCCTTTGGATCGTCTTACTCTCAAAAACAGCCAACAACTTTCAAAAGCAACATCAAAGTCCTGAAATACTCTCCTAGACTGCAGTGGTTCTAAAATATCACTTCCAGCTGTGGGCCTCAGAAATATTCTTAAACCTGCTGGTTGATGTTTTATTACTGAGTCACCTGCTTTACTTCCTATGCCCTTATGGGACTCTAACAAGTCCAAGAGGCAGTCTGGCTCTCCACTCCGATCTCAGGCCTATGAAATGTAGAGTTGAGTGATTGCAAGCGGCATCCTGCACAGTTATTGCCTTACACTGACTTTTATCACAACAGCTAACATTTTACACACTGAAGTAGTCAGACTTTCAAAAACTAGGCTCCCTTCCAATTTCAGTCTTAGCATTTTTCTCACAAACTGATTAATTCTGGAACTATGTTAGAAAACAGGTACCGCTGTCAATGACATCAAAGAGTAATTATTAAATGTATGGATATTCTGTCCAGGGCCACCTCAAAGGAATTTATACATGTTACTAATATGATGTGATCATTCAGTACAGCGAAATTGCAAAGGACTGTTGTGGACGTGGTAAATATCAAGATGTACAGGCAACTTGTCAACATTAATTGGAGACCCGTGGTTTTGTTTGGCAAAAAATGATGATAGTCTAGATTTTACTGTCTTAAAACTTTCTTCATGTCAGTGAAAGTTAATTTGTAAAAATACACATTTCCCATTATCCCATTCTCTAAATTCACAATTCCAGATTCTGGCAAACACAGATCACAGCCTACATTTAGAGATATCAGCTTGCCCCATGTCAGTGAGTAGGCCTTGCCTTGATTTGAGTTTTAGTAGTTGTAACCTTGCACTTATAAATGTAAGATAACTAAAATTACATTCAAGTGTTTCAAAATGCAAAGTGAAGTAAACAGCCTTTCCTTGGTTTTTAATGTGCTCGCAGATGTATTGTGTTGCATTTATCCAGTTCATACCAAAATACCAAATACCACATACCAAAGCTGGGATCCGATTTAGAAACATTGTGGTTCTTATCAAGCAGCATGTTAATCTAATTCTATTGTAATACAACGAGAATTTGCATAACTTCACATATGATCAGGCAGGTAAGCCAGAACTACATGCTCTACATTTCTATTCCATTGCCACCTTCCTATTTTTTATAACTATAAATCGACAACTCACTGGATATATTTCATAAATTTAACTGTAACAGCTCATGTAAAGCGCTCTGATACCCATACCGGGTCTAGTTCGCGCTCTATAAAACTCTATTAAGGTAAACACAAGTCCTTAGTAAATCTGTCCCCTACTGCTTAGTTCCTGAATTGAAACTCGAAGCTTCCCAAAGGTAAGCATAATTCGCTAAGTGTTTGAATTTGAAATGCTTACATGGCATCTGTGGGGTGTGTGCTATGATTCTTCTTTGATTTTGTGATGTGTTATATCCTGTTACAACAAATAAAGAGAAATATCAAGAAGCAAGTAAATCCATTTGTGTTTGGCTTCCCACTCCTCATATCAGTGGAGATTTGAAAACTTCAACAGGACATAAATCAGCCTGGCTTGCTTTGCTACAGGCACCCCCAAATAATTCTCCAAGGCACTACGAGGCAATACAAATTACACATTTCTGTTATACTCCCACTGCTTCAAGGGGTCAGAGCATAGATGAAATATTTAAAATGCACGTTGTCTTTTAGTCATTGTCCTGCACCAGGAAGTAAATAATCATTACACAAGAGAAAGCTATGAAGCGCCGCGAAGCAGTTGATGTGCGATATTGTGCCTGGGAGGGGTTTAAAAAAAAGTGTAAACGGTATCAGCGCTTTACAGCATTTAAAGGGCGGATTGATGGATCTGGGCTTTGTGTCAGTATTAAACATGAAAGCCCTAACCGAAAATCCTATAAACCCAGAGGAAATTCATAGAAAGTTTTACTCGGGAAAATCCACAAGGCAAGGTTCAGACTGCAACCACTGAAGGTTTAATAAAAATGTCGGAATCAACACAGAAGGCAAATGGCATTAGTCGCTCATTTCAAAATGCAAATAAATATAAAATCATTGGCAGCGAAACTTAGCCCTAATTTAGTCACAAGTCAGCATCGAATATAGTCCATCACATGGCAATGAAAACCAAGGAGCACTTATCTTTAAAGACTGCGCTATTAGTCAAGAGAGAAGAAATATGGAAAGTATTCCAAGTTTTATTTTTTTAAGTTAACAAAAAAAAAAAGCAGACAACTAAGAGCAGGAGCCGGTGACATTTGCAGGCCTGCTAACGAGAAGTGTGGAGCTGCCGGGCGCCGAGTTCGGCCAGGCTCGCAGTAATCACTGCCAGATTCGGGGGGGGGGGGGGCGCCATGTCACTTTTATAAACACTGCAGTTTAATTTCCAGATGGCCGCTGTCCCCACCACCAATGCTGTGCCCGTCTCCCCCCCCCATGATTTAATGACCCCGGTCCGCATCTCAAACAGTGCCCATATCTTTATGTAACTCTCAATCCTGTGCCTCACCACTCACCCTGTGACCCTCGCCAGCCGACAGAGTGACTCACCATATTCCAGGAGCTCTTCGTCTTCTTCCACTCGGTGTGAGCCTGAGTTCCTCAGCATGTTAAGGCCGAAATCTGAAGCACACGACACGAAAGAGATGCCAACCCCGGCCGCGACAGAGCTCTTTGCTGGACAGGATGTCCCCCCCCCCACACGCGCCATCCAATGGGATGCTGCGCCGGTGGACCAGCAGTGCCAGGATTGGCTAGGGGGGCCCATTTGCTGCTCGCCCTGTCGCCCCTTGTAAACCCGGGCTGTGTCAGGCGAGCAAGGTCCCGCTGGGGACCTTACAGTGCGGTGAGTGCGCATGCTTGTGCAAGTTGCAAACAAACTTGCACTTGCGCACTACGGTCTGCTGCAGCCTGAGTGTGTGGACTGTGTCACTCAAGCTGCAGCAGGCCACCCCCCCTGCGCAATTCCCGGCGGCTGCCGCTGGTATTATGTTACAGTCACAGTAATTTATTTATGTAGATAGGAATGGAATGGTTTGCGGCCGGCGGCCGCGATGCGGGTCCATGTGGCTGGTAGGGCTACGCCCCTACGCCCCAATGGACGCACCGCGGCTGGGTGTGAGGCCTGTATCACTACTCTCAGCATGCCCCCTGTCCCACACCCCAGCAGCATGGAGGCCTCCCCCACCCAGGAGCATGTGTCAGCCATTGCACTGTCCACCCTCACCTAACAGGTAGGTAGCCATCTTGTATTGGAGGACTGTTTGAGGGTGTGAGGCCTGTATCTCTACTCCCAGCATGCCCCCTGTCTCACACACCAGCAGCATGGAGGCCTCCCCCACCCAGGAGCATGTGTCAGCCACTGCACTGTTCACCAAACAGACTTACAGGTAGGTAGCCATCTTGTATTGGAGGACTGTTTGGGGTGGGAGGCCTGTATCACTACTCCCAGCATGCCCCCTGCCACACACTCCAGCACCATGGAGGCCTCCCCCACCCAGGAGCATGTGTCAGCCATTGCACTGTTCACCCTCACCTAACAGGTAGGCAGCCATCCTCACTGGGAGACATGTTTGGGGGGGTGAGGCCTGCACTACCACTCCCAGCATGCCCCCTGTCCCACACTCCAGCAGCATGGAGGCCTCCCCCACCCAGGAGCATGTGTCAGCCATTGCACTGTCCACCCTCACCTAACAGGTAGGTAGCCATCATCACAGGTCTGGCTGTTTGTGGTTGTGAGACGTGCAACACTGCACACGGCACCAATTGCATGCAATGCATCGACACAGGACATGTTTGATTATTTGATGTTTTCATGCACCATGTAATAACAGCCAGTATTGCATGTAACAATAATACAAAAGTTGACTCAATTGTGTAGTGCACAGACAGCAGATGACATGCAGCTAACAGAATACCTGCACATTGCCCAACACTGACCATTTCCCATCTGATCCACAGGTGATGAAGATCTTGCTGCTGAGGACAACAATGACCAGCAGAGCCAGTCTCCATCCCGGGTAACGGATGTTGACTCCCAGGACAGTTTGGACGATGAGCTCCGGGCCAGCCCATCTGGTGTGCAAAGGCCCAACAGGTCCCAGGACCTCATCCTCCCCACCACCACGTCTGCTTCGCCAACAACTGCACAGCAGACCCCTGCAGTCACTGCCTGTGCCTCCACCGCTGCCACCTCGGCCACCACCACCCCCACCACCACCAGCACCCTCCCTGTCCCAGGGGACGACCAGAACACAACACCAACTGTGGTGGGCAGGAAGAGTGTGCGAGGACCCACCGTGGAGAGGCAACAGGTCCGTGGCAGCAGGGCAGGTGGGAGGGCCAGGGTCCCCACCAGATCTCAGGAGGTTGGCACACCATCCCCGGACCACTTCACCAGAGTCATCAGTGCATATGAACAGGTCCAGGGACAAAGTGGCCGGTCGGACGAACTTTTACGTGAGCTCATCCTGCTGATGAGGTCCATCGACACACGCATTGGTCAAATGGTGGACCTCATGGCCCAGCAAGTGGCGTTGCTGAGGGACAGGCCTGCGTCACAACCAACACCTCCGCCCCCTTCTGTTGTGCTGCAGGATGACAGTGCACCATCATCCCCTGCGCCAACAGAGAGGGGCGAGTCCTTAGATGCCACTGGCCATTCAGCAGGCCCCCCACTGCCAAAAAGATCAAGGGAGCGTCCAAAGAAGAGCCTGGGAGTCTCCCGAGGCAAAGCACCAGCCACACGCCAGTCACGGAGCCAGCGCTGACGGCAACCCTCTTCCCCACTGCATTGACTGTTTGGACTATCCTTCCCTACACTGATTGGCAATGGCACTTGTCTGTTGGACTGGGTCACCACATCCATGTGGTGTCTACTCTTGCATCTCATCTACCATGACTGTCAACTCACTGCTCATTCACCACCTTCATGTAAATATTCCCGCACCCCTCACATGTCCACTTTGCATATAAAATACGTGACACACCAGATTTTGTGGTGTATCATTTTTAGTGCAATATTTACAGTTTTGAAAATGTCCATGATGTGTACAAATGATGTACAGTATGTAGGGCAGGATTATTCTGAAGCACCTAGGGAGACACAACAGAACAACAGTCACTGGTGTCATTGTGGCATCACAGACATATCACTACACAAAACATACACATGACACTACAGGCATACAAGACTATGTGCAACAGGTGTTAACAAATAGAGTCCAGCATACGTCCACATATGGAACGCCAATGCCACCTTTCCTACACACAGGTGACTGAACATGTGCCTGTCTGTACCATCCGCAGATAGCCCTGCACAACAACATCAACAACAGACAATGTACAAGTCGTACATCTTTACACACCTTCAAGTAAAGTAGCGGTTGATGAGCTGTTGACGAATGTCAACTCCTTCCTCCTCTCCACTGTCCTCATCACTGGACTCAGGTCCTTGGGCAGGCGTGGGCCTTGGTTCCTCTCCGTTATCCAGGAGTAGGGAATCCCCTTTTAAATAGCCAAATTGTGCAGCATACAGCATGCCACAACGATCTTGCAGACCTTCCCAGGTGAGTATGTCAGTGCTCCTCCAGTCCTGTCAAGGCAGCGGAATCTTGACTTGAGTAGGCCAAAAGTCCGCTCAATGACACGTCGGGTTCTGCCATGGGCCTCATTGTACCTGACGTCAGCCGGGCCCTGGGATTTCTCAGTGGACTCAGCAGCCATGGGCGACTGGGATATGCAGAGTCACCTAGGAATGACAAACACACATTGCAATGTTGCACAGGCAGAGGACAGCAGGTCACAAACACACCTCACGCCATATCACTGGGCATACTCACCCACAATCCAAGCGCGATCAGGATGCAGGTTAGCCATCATCTGGGGCACCATGCTGTTCCTCATGACGTATGAATCATGGGCAGATCCGGGGAATCTTGCACACACATGTGAAATTGTCATGTCCACAAGGCACACCACCTGCACATTTATAGAATGGTAATGTTTGCGATTCCTAAAAATATGCTCAGTGGCCTGTGGTGCCACCAGACCGACATAGGTGCAATCGATGGCACCAAGAAAATGGGGGATGTGCCCAAGGGCATAAAAGTCACCCTTCACACCTGGCAATTCTGCTCCCCTGGGGAAATGTATGTAACGATCCTTATATCTCATCGTGGCTGCAAGAACATCCCTCAGCACCATGCTGAACATGGGTTGCAACATCACTGCAGCACCAGCCACGGTCTCCTAGAAGGAACCAGTTCCAAAAAAGTGGAGGGCTGCCATCACTTTGTATGTAGGTTTGAAGGCTGTTGGTTAGTGGCGACGAGGCTGCAGGTGGGACTCAAAAAAATCCAAGGGTCTTCATGGTCGCTCTGTCGAGGCAGAATTTTCGGATGATCGCTATATCCTCCATGTCCTCCAGCACTGTCAGGTGACGTATGAGATTTGGCCTCCTCCTAGGTGAGATGTACATGGACACATGTCAATGACAACCATCATGAAGTGGACTCAGCACATACCGTTAAGCATGTCACGCAAAACCTTAAAATTCCATGAGAGATGCGTGGCACACAAGGTTACATGTGTTTAAATTTGAGACACACAGAGGACACACCAATCCATTTTCAAAAAACAGGTGCCACAAACATAACAGAATGTCAATGCAAATGCACAGTTTCTGAACATGACATTCCACATGTGCACGCCTCATCCGTACCATCCACAAAAGTGTGTAAGAAGACCATGAATGCCTCACACACATCTGCTGTACCTGTCACACCTCAATGCATCATGTGAAGCTGGTGCACATCAAGAGCACAATGATCATAGTAGATGGTAAACTTGTGTGCATGGGCTGATATGGTAGCACAAGTGTGAAACAACACCATACAGTGAGACTGTAGTGTAGTTCCTATATTCCCAATAGGCTCTGCGCATTTGAATAACATAAACAGCAGTGTAGACATAGGACTGAGGTCATCTAGGTCTCTACTGACTATGTTAGACTTAATTAGGTTTGCCAGCTAGCTCAGAGGTCCCTAGAAACTTTCTCGAATGAACAGAAATGAGTTAACTTTCCTGAATAGACAAGAAGGGATTAGTTTCTGACAACCGCATAAACATGACAACTTTGCTCCCTCAGAATAAAGAGTATATCTCTAGAGTCGTGTGAAAGCAATAGACAGCTATTTCACTCAGTCAATCGTGCATGCTTAGTTTCACCAGAGTGCAAAAAAATAGAGAGACGGGCGTTTTCAATAAAAAATATCATTTATTGAGCAGTCTTCTTTCTCATGCAAGAGAAATGAATTGCCACAATTGCAATACTTATCATGAAGTAAAGTGCATACAGTAAAAGGAGTATTATAAAATAATACTGTAAAAGCATTGATATGGTTTCTTAGCCATATGATACTTTAAAACGGATAAAATATATACATACATAAAAACATTGACTAATGTACTCAACTGGTGCTTCTAAGATACGCCTACCCCGGTGTACCTGACCTGAGCCTAATACGTGGGAAGGAGTAAGTAAGTTGCAGTTTAAGTTAAGTTAGTTTTGCCGAGAATCTGAAACAAGAATTCTCTTAAGGTTTTAATCAGCTCTGTACCTTGGTTCTAAAATGAAGGAGGTGTTGTATCTCTCTCTCAGGACTCGATCTCCCAGCAACCGGCAAGGGTGACTGGAAACACCGGAGCTGGAATTTCTCGGCAGGAGAAAAGACAGTGTCTCTCTCAGTGCGTCAAATGGGAGGGTCGGCTTCCTTCGGCTTTCGCATCAGCTGGGCGTCGGGCAAGTAGATAGCCGCTCTGCTCCAAACCACCGTGTGTTTGCTTAAGGCAACGTTAGTATATTTATACCTGAAAGGTGCCGGGTTTGACGTAAGGTTGGACATAAGACGTCACTAAGAACTAACAGTTCTTTCTGGACTCCAGGAGTTCTTGTGCAAATCAAAACAAAAGCAGAGGGAATTCCCGGGCTGCTGGAGGCTTGGTTTGTTTAAAGAACGCGTTGTAGTTTCTAGGAGTCTATGGGAGTAGCCTTGCCGTATTTGGACTGCATTGGCTATGACTAAATATGGACATGATTCTTATGCCTTTATAAGGATATGTTTTGTTATAACCACATAAGGGCATGAATCGGGGATATTTAATTAGGGTCCTAGATAGATTTACAACAAGACAAGCCTTGCCAAGGTCAGCACTGACCCACAACACTTTGATTGGTTACACATTATTGACAACAAAACACAGAGGGTGGAGGGTCCTAGGGGAAAGTTTACCGACCTAAACTGCTAAGACCCCTAATTACTTAAGTACACCAACAACAAATAGCAGTAAGTCAAAAAATTATATATATAACTTAAGTATGTATCTGTGTGTAAACCTTAATGCATAGAAAGGTGATAAGTGAGATCTTGCCTGTGGAACATCATCCAAATGTGCGAGTTCCCATGAGTCAACTCACGAGACCGCCCTTCATCATTTGGGGACCGTCACGTTTAGAAGGTCGAATATCCACAATAGATTGGCAGATGTTATAAGCCTAATCTATATCGAACGTGTCAAGAGGAAAGCGTGTCTGTGGATGACTGAGTAGCAGTGCAAAAGAAATTAGTGGGAGTAAATCAGTGAACAGTAAAGCAAAATAATTTTGAGATTGGGTAGTGACAGGGGAAAAAACCATTTATTCTGTACCCCTTCAGTCCCAAGATCTAAAAACAGTGCAGTAGTAGTGTAACAAAATAACTACTAGGAAGTATCTTAGGTCGACATGTTTCTGCAGACTATCGGAGCCAGGTGGTCTCCCGCTGCTTCTTCAGGACCATTAAACGCTACTGCTAATAAAAAGAGGAATTTATATCACCTTAAACGTGATCTGTTACCATCTTCCTGACTTATTGGCAGGAAGGAATAGCCCCACCTCACCTGGCTGCAGCTCAGGTACTTGGAGCACCGCTCTCTCCGTCGGTACCCCGGACGTCCCTCTGGGCAACCCACGTCTCCATGCCAATGTCTACCGCACTTGTGTAGGGGGTGGTGCTGGTGTCACACCGCCGTAGACAGGCGGTAACTAGACACCAGCACAACCCCCTACACAAGTGCGGTAGACAGTGGCATGGGTTGCTGGTGGTGGGCATGCTGCGCCACACATATGGCGGTTGCTACCGCCTAGTCATGGCGGTGTGACACCAGCACCACCCCTACACAAGTACGGTAGACATTGGCATGGGTTGCTGGCGGTGGGCATGCTGCGCCACACATATGGCGGTTGTTACCGCCTGTCCACGGCGGTGTGACACCAGCACCACCCCCTACACAAGTGCGGTAGACATTGGCATGGGTTGCTAGCGGTGGGCATGCTGCGCCACACATATGGCGGTTGCTACCGCCTGTCCACGGCGGTGTGACACCAGCACCACCCCTACACAAGTGCGGTAGATATTGGCATGGGTTGCTGGGGGTGGGAATGCTGCGCACACATATGGCGGTTGCTACCGCCTGTCCATGGCGGTGTGACACCAGCACCACCCCTACACAAGTGCGGTAGATATTGGCATGGGTTGCTGGGGGTGGGAATGCTGCGCACACATATGGCGGTTGCTACCGCCTGTCCATGGCAGTGTGACACCAGCACCACCCCCTACACAAGTGCGGTAGACATTGGCATGGGTTGCTGGCGGTGGGCATGCTGCGCCACACATATGGCGGTTGCTACCGCCTGTCCACGGCGGTGCGACACCGCCATAGGGCATTGCCTACAGCCAATGGGAACCATGATTGCGGTGGCATGATGCAGGTTTGAAAATTGCGGAAGGCGTGCTTCGCCACCGCGGAGCCGGTCATTGGATACTTTTAAACGATGCACCGTCGCGGTAGCGCACCCCGGGCCCCTGCGGTGCATCTCCGCCATGGAGCATTGCCTACAGTCAATGGAAGTGATGATTGCAGTGGCATGATGCAGGTTTGAAAATCGCGGAAGGCGTGCTCCGCCACCGTGGAGCCGGTCATCGGATGCTTTTAAATGATGCACCATCGCGGTAGTGCACCCCGGGCCCCTGCGGTGCATCTCCGCCATGGAGCATTGCCTACAGCCAATGGGAGCGATGATTGCGGTGGCATGATGCAGGTTTGAAAATCGCGGAAGGTGTGCTCCGCCACTGCGGAGCCGGTCATTGGATGCTTTTGAATGAGGCAGTCCTGCACAACCAATAATTGTAGCTTTGCACCTCACAAACAAGCCCAGGGGGCTATAAATCTGTGGGAGTGAGCAACACATTTCCACTGCTCACAGAGCTTGCTGCCTGGGACCCTCTCTTGCTGCTGCCAGAAGTGCCTGCTGCCTGGGACCCTCTCCTGCTGCTGCCTGGGACCCTCTCCTGCTGCTGCCAGAAGTGCCTGCTGCCTGGGACCCTCTGCTGCTGCTGCCAGAAGTGCGTGCCGCCTGGGACCCTCTGCTGCTGCTGCCTGGGACCATCTCCTGCTGCTGCCAGAAGTGCCTGCTGCCTGGGACCCTCTCCTGCTGCGGCCAAAGTGCCTGCTGCCTGGAACCCTCTGCTGCTGCTGCCTTGGATCCTCTCCTGCTTCCAGAAGTGCCTGCTGCCTGGAACCCTCTGCTGCCTGGGACCCTCTGCTGCTGCTGCCTGGGACCCTCTCCTGCTGCTGCCTGGGACCCTCTCCTGCTGCTGCCAGAAGTGTCTGCTGCCTGTGACTCCTGACCACTCACTTCAACCACAGGTGTTACATGTCCACAGGGATGGCAAGAACTGAGAAGATCCATGCCAGTCAATTCACAAGCAAGGAGCTGGAGGTGCTAGTGGACGAGGTGCTGGCACAGTACCCGAGGCTGTATAGTGGCCCCAATGTAGTGGTAAGTTATCATTGAGGGTGCTGTTGGGCAAGGGGGTCAGACATGCATGGGACTGGTGATGTGTGCGATCCACAAAGGGGTTTCAGTGCAGTCATCCTGCATGTGTGTGTGATTGGCATGTAGCCTCTACGCCCTCATGTATGCATGCTATGATAACTATTTGGGCCATGCAGGGTGCCCTTGTGAGGTGTCCCCCAGTTTGGGAATTAGGGGGATTACAATTGGTCCTGACTCTGCGTATTGCTACTGTTGTGATAGATGTTGGTACATGACACTGTATAACTGGTAACTTACCCTACTTTTCTCCCATACCTGCAGCTAAAGGTACACCAACGTAAGGCCGTGTGGAGGGCCATTGCTGCAAAGGTACGGGCCCTGGGGGTAGCCAACAGACGACGCACCCACTGCCACAAGAGGTGAGATGACATTAGCCGGCAGGCAAAAAACGTGGCCGAGATGACCTTGGGGCTGCAACCGCGCACTGGGCGTCTAAAACTGCACAACTTAACATCACTGATGTTCCGCATATTGGCAGTGACTAATCCGGATTTGGATGCACGTCTGAAGGAGCATCGCCAGCAAGGCACGGGTGAGTATTTGGGGAGGATGACTTTGCCTGGGAGCGGATGCATGTGTACAGAGCCAGTGGCAGCGGTGAGCCATGTTATGTTTGCGGGGTGGTGCAGTGATGTGTCATGTGAGTGGCTGCAGGGATGCGTGCTAGTGTCAGGCATTGTGCCTAACAGCTCTTACAAATGCAAAAACAACAATTGATGGACATAATGCAGAACAATGTCGTACATTCACCCCAGTACAGAGATCTGGGCCTAAATCCATCATTGTTTTGCACTCCACACCACCCCAGTTCAGACATGGCCATATGCAAATCAACCTTGACCCTGTGCCTCATGGGAACAGTCCAGCCCAAACTGCCAAGCCATGTCTTTCCTGGACCGGAATCTAGCATCCTAGGACCGGTTTCTGGCTATCAGCCGTCTTCAGCCAGGATAGCTTGACTCCAGTGGTGTGGAGAGCATGGGACTCACGTCTGAGCATACCCATCCCCCTCGGGGTGACAAATGCAAAAACAACAATTGATGGACAGAATGCAGAACAATGTCGTACATTCACCCCAGTACAGAGATCTGGGCCTACATCCATCATTTTTTTGCACTCCACACCACCCCAGTTCAGACCTGGCCATATGCAAATCAACCTTGACCCTGTGCCTCATGGGAACAGTCCATCCCGAACTGCTAAGTCATGTCTTTCCTGGACCGGAATCTAGCTTCCTAGGACCGGTTTCTGGCTATCAGGCATGATAGCTTGACTCCAGTGGTGTGGAGAGCATGGGACTCATGTCTGAGCATACCCGTCCCACTCGGGGTGACAAATGCAAAAACAACAATTGATGGACAGAATGCAGAACAATGTTGTACATTCACCCCAGTACAGAGATCTGGGCCTAAATCCATCATTTTTTTGCACTCCACACCACCCCAGTTCAGACATGGCCATATGCAAATCAACCTTGACCCTGTGCCTCATGGGAACAGTCGGGCTGGACAGTTCCCATGAGGCACAGGGTCAGACTGATTTTCATATGGCCATGTCTGAACTGGGGTGGCAGAGTGGGCTAAAGAACGGTGATGGATTAAACCCAGATCTGTTGACTGGGAGTGAGTGTTTGATTGGTTCAAGATGCTCCGTCCATCACCACCCCCTTTTGTACCGCTTTGATCGCCATAAGTTGGCAGGATATGCTCAGACGTGAGTCCCTTGCTCACTTTGCCACTGGATTCAATCAAGCCGGGCTGAAGACTGCTGAAATGCCAGAAACCGGTCCTCGGAAGCTTGTTTCCGGTCCAGGGAAGGCATGGCTTGGCAGTTCGGGCTGGACTGTTCCCATGAGGCACAAGGTCAGACTAATTTGCATATGGCCATGTCTGAACTGAGGTGGCAGAGTGGGCTAAAGAACGGTGATGGATTAAACCCAGATCTGTTGACTGGGTGTGAGTGTTTGAATGGTTCAGATGCTCCGTCCATTACCACCCCCTTTTGTACCGCTTTGTTCGCCATAAGTTGGCAGGGTATGCTCAGACGTGAGCCCCTTGCTCACTTTGACACTGGATTCAAGCAAGCCGGGCTGAAGATGGCTGAAATGCCAGAAACCGGTCCTCGGAAGCTTGTTTCCGGTCCAGGGAAGGCATGGCTTGGCAGTTCGGGATGGACTGTTCCCATGAGGCACAGGGTCAGACTGATTTGCATATGAAAGGGTAGAAGTACCTTCAAGGGATTTTGATTATGAAATTTAGATATTTTTTAATGATTTAAATCCAAGACCCACACAAATGACAGTCTGTAAATAAATTAAATGACTTTTGTCAAATGAATCAATTCAATATGGTCACACTATGTGATTCTAGCACAAAGTACAGAAAAAACACGGGTGTATGTAAAAAGTTGTATTTTATATGTACTGTAAATCATAAATAGGGTACTGAATGTATATCAGCAGGAATACAAGAAGTGCATATATCAGAAATCAAACAACGTAATTGTAACCGTTGTAAAACGCTTTTCTTCTAAATTGAAATTTGATATCTTAAATCCAGGAAGAAAGAGCGTAGGTCGACGTTTCGGTCTCTATAAATGAATTGCCGAGACCATCTTCAGGACAGAAAAGATATACAAGATGACCCCTAAAAGTAGTGTAAAATATCAATTAATATTCATACATTTTAGTGTCTTAAATAAATACAGCTATATATTTTATACATTTTAATCACAAACATATCACCCGAACTTTAACAGCAGAACAAACTAATTTAAAAAATATACATATTGTAAGCAGTCAATTTATGTAATTACTGCATTTCACAAAAATGTCTTCCTACATTCATTTGTATAATCCAATAGTAATCTGTCAATTAATCACATTTTAAATTCAAAGATGCACATTTACTGGATAGCCATGACATTTATGCCTGTGCATTAAAAAAGTTCTATACTGCATAAACCATAATATAATGCATGTTAAACATGTATATTCAAAACAGTCTAAAGAAACCAGTCTAAAAGACCATATTTTACAATGCATAATGGTACCTGTACAGTATGTAGCAGTTGATTGTCCAGTTATTGGGACAGGTACGCAACTGGTCCTATAATCATGGTAACAAATAGAGCGAGTCACTAATCAAGGATGTCTCTATGCCTACTTCCTAAAATAATCAAAGACAAACAGATGTCGAAAAATAGGGGACGATCTCCAGTTAATACAACTGGCCTATTGGTACCTTAATTTAAGATCATTTATGCACTAATAAAATCTGAGTTTTGACCTGACTCCCCTATTTTTCGACATCTGTTTGTCTTTGATTATTTTAGGAAGTAGGCATAGAGACATCCTTGATTAGTGACTCGCTCTATTTGTTACCATGATTATAGGATCTGGTGGGTACCTGTCCCATTAACTGGACAATCAACTGCTACATACTGTACAGGTACCATTATGCATTGTAAAATATGGTCTTTTATACTGGTTTCTTTAGACTGTTTTGAATATACATGTTTAACATGCATTACATTATGGTTTATGCAGTTTAGAACTTTTTATATGCACAGGCATAAATGTCATGGCTATCCAGTAAATGTGCATCTTTGAATTTAAAATGTGATTAATTGACAGATTACTATTGGATTATACAAATGCATGTAGGAAGACATTTTTTGTGAAATGCAGTAATTACATAAATTGACTGCTTACAATATGTATATTTTTTAAATTAGTTTTTTCTGATGTTAAAGTTCGGGTGATATGTTTGTGATTAAAATGTATAAAATATATAGCTGTATTTATTTAAGACACTAAAAAGTATGAATATTAATTGATATTTTACACTACTTTTAGGGGTCATCTGGTATATCTTTTCTGTCCTGAATTTGTACCGCTTTGTAACAGCTCTTACAAGGCTGATCATCCCTGCTGTGCTTTATCATAGCCAGGTGTGTTGGGATCCACATGGTCATTCTGCATTGTGATGGTGTGGGAAATGTATTAGGGGGTTAACATACGGGTCCACTATCTGAGTGTGAGTTAATGTATTTTGACTTTGCATGCACCATGATTGTTGAGGGTCACACGTCTGACAACAAGATGCCCCAGAGTACCACATGGTGCTTGGTATGGCCTACTTGGCATTGTGGACTGTCATGTCCTAATAGGTGTGTGTGTTCTCCCATCAGGTTCCCTGAAGGCATGCCAGTGGCACTGAGTGTTGGGACATGATAGGTGAGGGCATGTCAAGTTGTGTGTGGTAGACTTCATCCACGGGCAAGGTGTTGTGCTGTGTGGCCTAAACATGGCTCAGTCATGGCAGGTAGTCAGTGTTGCAGGCTCTGTTGTGGTGTATGTAGTGTGTTGCTGCAATGTTTATGCAGGGTGTGGTGGTCAGCATGTTGATTTGAGCATCCCCTGTATGCATGGTTTAATTTGCTTTGTCCTGATGATGTCATTTATACAACCCTGCATCTCTCTCTCATGCAGAAACACCAGTGGGCATGGAGGAACAGGAGCCGGAAACCAGTGGTGGCGAGAGTAGCACTACAGCTGCACCGGAGGCCAGTGGCACAGAGCTCACCAGCGCATCTGAAGGGGACAGGAGTATGCAGGAGGAATCCGTGGCAGAGACACAGAGTACTACATCATCTGATGCGAGTGGTGATGCATCCATGTTGTCAGGCACAGGGGATGGGGAGTCTGCTACATCATCTACCACTCAACGGCCAGTGCCCAGCCTCCCATCCACTTCGTCTGGTGCTGCCCATGTCCGTAAGAGGGGACAAGTTACATTCACACCTGGCACCGCTGAGCCTGCACCTGTCCCCCCCTGCTGCCCTCAGTGTTGAGTGTGTAGAGCTCCTGCTCCAGCTTTGTGTGGGCCAGACCGCCCTGCTCAATGCCTTCAGCGACCATGACAAGAAATTAGGGCAGGTGGTTGCCTACATGGAGGGCATACACTCTGACGTGGGTGGGCTCCACCGTACAGTCCAGGCTTTGTCATCCGCAGTAACGTCTGCCCTTCAACAAGCACATGCTCCCATTCCTGCTCAGGTGCCTTTGTCCAACCCCCAGTCAGTGGCCAGATCAGAGGACAGTGCCCACGGTTCGCATGCGTCACAGACACGATACTGCACAAGGAGCACAAAGCAGACACAACCCAAGCGATCCCGCCCACAGACACCATCCCCCCAGAAGAGCAGAGCCAGCCCAGAATGCAAAGACAAGAGCCCGTCAGGGAAGAGCAAGGCCAAAAAAGCAATGAGGCTGACATCAGCCTCACAAACCTCTGAGGCATCTCCAGCAAAGGACTCTCCTGTCCCTAAAACTTCACGCAGAGCTAGGCGTGCAGTGTCTGTGCCCACTGATGAGTTGTTGTATAGCAAGGGTACACCTAGGAAGGGCACAGGCCCACATCCCCCCACCACAAGGTCAGTGGAGTGATCTCTGCTGGCCAGCCAGTCTGGGCAAGTCCCCCCTTCCCCAAACAAGCAGTAAAAAATTTAGGGGTTTAGTTGGACTCATTTTTAAACTATCGAGTCCAAACCAAAAAAATGGCAGGGACTTGTTTTGGACTGCTACGGGGGCTCAGACCATTGCTGGGCTTCTTTGATGCATCCACGTGTCAGGTCATCATCCAGGCGACGGTTTTGTCTAGACTTGATTATGCCTGCTCCCTCTACCTAGGGTCCAATAAGGCAGAGGGTTTGAGGTTGCAAAGGGCACAGAATGCAGCAGCAAGAACCCTTTTAGGCCCGCGTAGGTCTTGCTCTGTGTCCAACGCCATCCGCCGTCTTCATTGATTACCTGTGGCCAGGCGTATTGAATTTAAAACCTTATGTATTTCCTTTAAGGTTTCGAAACTGGCCACCCTCCTATTCTGGCCAATCTCCTTTTGCCATATGCCCCTCATGGCTTCTTCGCTCACAGGGTCAGCACATGGTGGTGGTTCCCCGGACACGAAGAGTTCATGCCGGTGGCTGCTCCTTTTGTTATAGAGCTGCCACTCTTTGGAACACACTCCCTGTGCAGATTTGTGGCCTCAGCAACTATTTAGAATTTAGGAAGGCCATTAAGACTTATCTTAGTCTGTGCCTGCTCCTTTTGCTTTGTCAGTCTTTTCTCTGTACTAGCTCCGGGACGCCCCTTTGCTGGGGCAGCTGTAGCGCTATATAAATAACATAACATAACCAGCCGACGAGGGATGTCAGCACCACAGAGGGCATCACAAAGAGTGGCCCAGTTCTGTTTTATTCCTTCTTACTGGTCCTGACCGAAACCAGCAAGCACCTTGACAGACAAGTTCCAGCTGATAGAAATCCACTGCACCAGAGACGTCCAGGCCAAAGAGACTGAATGCTTCCCCCATGCACCCAGAAACCTCACAACTCAACCAGCCACCCAGTTGGGAGCTCCCGGACTTGTCCCAAAGTTTCCCCTTGCAGCCTATTTCCAGTTGGCCCCCTTCCTTTTTAATGCGTAGCGCACAAAGTTACCAACCCGTTCAGCACGTCTGCACCCAGGCTCGCTAGGGTATTCAGAAAAAATATTGAGTTTAAAATATCATTGTTCAAGAATATGCATTCTAAAATATCGTGACATGGAAATATCGTTGTCAAGAATATTGATTTTAGCGTGAGTAATATCGATTTTTTAAATATCTAACTCATTAATATCATTTGCAAAAATATAGTTCAAAATATTCTTTTAATTATTGATATGCACTTTAGCTTAAATGTTAAATGTATATATTGTAATTTTCTGCGTAATTATTGATTTTTTACAAATATATTAGTTACATTTTTATTAATTATATTTAATTTAATTACATTTTGTGTTTAGTTCAGTAGTGGGTTTTATAGGGGTATAGGAAAGGAAGTTATTTAATTATAATACAATTATAGTTTTTTTAATTAAAAATATTTCTTTAATTATGTTATTGTGGGTTTTTTAAGTACATTTTATGTGTGTTTTATTAGGGTGAAGGGTGGGAAAGTAATTTATGTTTAATTAATAATTAATTGTTGATTGATATTAACTAATTAATAATTATGTTAATTGTTTAATTAATTTTTAGGTTGTAGGGTTATGGGGTGAAGGGTGGGAAGAAATGTATTTTAAATTTAATACATTATTTAATGATTAAAATGAATTGATAATTATGTTTAAGTAAATACATTTGCTTAGGTGAGGGTTGTGGGGTTCATAGGGGTCAAGGTTGGGGAGTAAATTAATTTTACATAATTATTAGTGTCATGTCTTTTAGGCTAGTCTTGTCATGTATGCCCCCTTTAACAGGTATATCACAGAAAGGAGGTAGTTCCTCTATCGGGCAGATGCACAGGTAGGTGCTATCAAGCCGGTCAGACGAGGAGCACCCGATGATGAGGCATGACACCCTAACAGGTGTCTGAGGGCACTATGAATCTGAAATTCATGTCTCCCAGCGTCCCATACTCTGGCTTGATAGTACCTACCTGTGCATCTGCCCGATAGAGGAACTACCTCATCTCTCCGATATATCTGATGCTAGTCCCTGGAGGAGCTCAGGAGTAGGACCTCTTTAAATAACTTGCTCTTCCGTCCCCCTCATTGATTTAATGCCCCCTTTTACCTACATTGTCCTATCCACACAACAATAACGGTTCTGAACAAGTGACCTTTTACCTAGTAGTTTGTCCCTGTCTCTTCAACACCAGGCTCTTAGTATTTTATCATAATCCCTGTACCTGATGTACATAAACATTTCCTCAGGCACTGCATAATTATTCTGTATAAAGGTCACCACTTTTTGCATCTTTGGCCAACAGACCCGCTGGGCATGATTGCATTGTTTTAGAAAAACATTGATGATTGTTTTCAAAACATTTATGATTGTTTTCAAAACATATTGGTTCTAGAAGAAACCCTTGAGTGACCACTCTAGTATATAAGACCCTTATTCCCCCGGCAAATTAGAGGATAATTCCTTCTACGCTGACATGGGGTCTTGCATGCAGAATCTTCGGCGCGCAGTGATCTGACATTCCTTGCAGGTTGACGGGGTCCTTTGTTCTCTACCATCAGGTGAGGGGGTTGGTTCTTCCCTAGGGAATTCTTGGCTATATGCATATATATCTATACACTTATACATGCTACACCTACATATCTAGGCTACGGACATTTGGACAAACTGTGTAGGGTGCGCACTGTAGGAGTATGTTAGTGCTACTTTCTTATCTGAACTGTATATGTTCATATTCTTAGCACTATGGTAATAATGTAACTACTGTTTACTAACTTAGGGGCTCATTAGGATGTCAGATGGAGGCACATCTGCGAGGCTGGCGGTGGCGAAAAATGTCCTTTCCCGCACTCCATCGGCCGTCCTTGCTTCCACCATATTACGATGGGCAAACATAGCCCATTTTCTGTCCGCTGTGGAGTTACGTGAACCGTCAGAAATTTCCATCCGCAACCGTGGTGGAGGGAGCCAATAGGGAAACACCACGTGCAGAATGACGTCCCGTCCGCCGTACAAATCACGATGCTGCAAACAGCCCATCACACTGCAGAGGAGAATCCAGCCACCCGGAGACGGCGAAAGCACTACAGCGGAGAGCGAAACTCGACTTCAGGTCCCCTCCACATGGTGCTGACCGCTATGGATCCAGCTCTTCAAGCCTTTCCGCTGCTGTACCTCATCCACTACCAGCAAATAAGACACCGCTGGGGACAACGCCGCAGGTACGCAAAAACACAACTCCGCACACAACCACAACACACACCTCCTGTAATGACATACGGTTCCTGTCCATATCAGACACTCTGGTGGGGACAAGAACAAATTCCCCAGTGTACTCACACATGTCCTACCTGATAGAAACCCACACCTCTGCATCAGGGTCCACCATCAACCGCGAAATCATAGCAATCTCCCAAGAAAGCCACAGCAGCGGTGAAGACGCAGGAAAACCAGCCCACAATGTAGTAGGCAGGGCCGGCGCCAGGCATGGGCAGTCCACCCAGATTCACTGGGCTCCACCCTCACACTTCCCACAGTACGCATCCCACACATATTTGAGCACATGCTGTGCCCCCTGCACAATTAATCAGCCATGTGTAGCCAGACGTCGCACCTCACACGTCAAAGGACAAGGGAGATTGACTGTAAAGGTGGGGGTGAAAAAGAACACCCTGCACAGAAGCTCAGGGGCTGGACAACCCTCCTCCTCACACCTACCTTCCACTCATGTGAATCAAACTGAGTATAATTCCAAAGAAGACTCACAATGCATAAGAATATCCACTGAACTGTTCACATTGCCTATCAAGTCCCTTAGAAAGACCCCAGACTGACACTCTACCACATACTCATACCATAGGTCAGCAGCAATGGAGGACAATAAATGGGCTAGCCCAAAGTGAAGTGGACAGTGCTGGAAAGCCATGGAGCAAGCCACATAGCATGTGTACATCACATGCAAGAGAAGGAACATATCACACCACCCTTAGGCCCTCAAGTCAGACATGGGTGGCACAGGGAGTGAAATTAAACCAAAGTGACCTCTGTGCGGCTGAGCTTTGGCAGTTACCGCTGAGGGTCCTGGATGAGCGCGTATCGTGGCAAGTGTTGGCATAGGGATTACTGTTGAACACAGGTGGACCGCGGAAGCCTCCCCCACCCTGATATTTCTGACCCAACAGCAATGGGACTACTGCCTGCATCCCTAAGTCGAGCAAGTCTGCGTTAAGGTGTTCCGACCTCAATGCGATACGTAAGCGTGAGGAGCCAGTGCTATCAGTTTCTGAGGAGCTAGTGATAACGGGGCCGACCGCAGATTCCCGATGTCCTGCAGCTGTACGGTGCCTGACCCTAAAATGGCAGCTGTGTAAGACGAAGTAGATTGCTTTATTTTCCTGATGAGATCGGGCTTGGTGTAATAGGTGTATAAACAGTGGCAAGGTGGACTGAGTGTACTATGACTGGACTGGGGAACACTGTGGCTGCGGCCCACCATGGGGGATGTCACCCTCCTAATGACCCCTCCAGCAAAAGGCTAAAATGGGTACCGGATGCTTCTATCTCCAAGGTCAGAATCCCTGGCCTGACCCCAAGATGGCTGCCACAGTTTTCCCTACCACCGGACTCCGACCAGACCTTGATCACATCCCCCATCAGCCTATATGGTAGCCCCCGCTCCTTCTCTGGTTTGTTTTTACTCCCTCCCCCACCTCCTTCTGTTACCTCTATCCTCGTAGCCTATGTTTCTATTCAAAACTGTTTTTCCCGAACGTTGAGACCTGAGCAACATGGCTGATGCCCAGTGGAGTTGCTAGACAGCTAATGAGGAGATTAGCCCTGGTATCCCCTTCGACCGTCACCTACTCAGCCGGACATTGGACACAGTTCTTCCTCGTCTCCCTCTTGTGCCTCCTTCCTCCCCTTCTTTAATACAAATTCTCTCTTCCTCGTTGTTTGTTTACTGTACCTTACTACACTACTGTAACTCATGTAATTTGTAACGCAATGTTCCTTTTGTATAGCGCTCTGATACCTCTGGCTCTAGTCAGCGCTATATAACCTTTTTAGATATACCTTGTAATGCAACAATCCTCTGGTTTTGCGCTCTGACCCCTCTGGGTCTAGCCAGCGCTATATGACCTTCTCAAATCAAATAAACTAAAAACTGGTTTTCCTGAATGCTGAGACCTGAGCAATATGGCTGATGCCAATGGAGCTGCTAGACAGCTAATTAGGAGATCGGCCCTGGTTTCCCCCTTGACCATCACCTACGCAGCAGGACATTGGGCACAGTTCCTCGACGTCTCCCTGCTATTACTCCTTCCTCCCCACCCTCCTATGAATTCTTGAATCATTGTTTATGTGTACTGTCCCTTACTATACTCTTGTATCTGATGTAACTCTTAACGCAACGATCCTAATTGTAAGTGCTCTGATACCCTCTTGGGTCTAGTTCACGCTATATAAAACCTTATAAATAAAATAAAATACATCAAGGCAAGCCATGCATAGGCAGAGGGATGATAGGAAGTGTCAGAAGTCATACAGTGACCAGCCACACATCTGTGTCAACTCACTTGCCATGCATATGTCATCAGCACAACACACATGGCTCATTGTCACTCTCCCTGACTGTCAAACACAAGTAGGACCTTCACACATGCCCCTCACCTACCCACCTCACATCTGCAACACTCAACACCTGTGAGAAACACACATAATGGTGCAAATGATGTCCTGTGAGTTCACTGACAACCAATCACACTCTCTGTGGTGCATCCACAAATAACAGACTCACACTCAGGGATGCCCGAACCAATGCTGACACAAAACCAATTGCCAAACACAAAGCTCACAAACAACATCCACAGAAGTCCAACAAGCCCATCCATGTTCAGCCAAACAGTGGAAAGGCAATGTGACCCTAGACAGAATAGGAATACACAACATTGTCGCTCTAGACAAATGCACAGATGCCATACCCCAACACAAATAAGAATTGCCTCCTCAAAAAACAATCATGAACAATAACTGGGATCAAGGGGACAAACCAGCTAACACACACACATACACACCACACCAGTCATCAAGTGAACATGGTGTCATAGTGTACCACAAGCATGCACATGCACAATCCTGACAAGTGACAGGCCCAAAATAGGAGGACAAACCACTAGTGTGCACTCAAAACAAGTACATGAACATAAATCCACATAGCTGCAAGTGACATACAAACAAGAAATGCACACTACACATGCAACACACATATGAAAGTATCACAATGCACAAACTAGTCACACACAATGTCATACAAATAGAGCAACACACACATTGCACCTGTCAGCAGAAAGAGCCAACACAGGCCAAACACGGCATACATCCAAAAGGACAACACAACAGAGGCACATACCAATCTATCACATAGCAAACTCAGCTGGACATCAGGGGGATGCACATCAAGCAAGGGCAAGGCAACATACACTGACAGCACTGAATACACACCAAGCAGCGTGTGCACAACTACAAAACCAGTAGCACGCATATCTGAGTGCCACACCATGAATTCCCACAACACAAATCTTTACAGCAGAAACATAACATCACACTCAGGAAGGGTAGCAGTACCTCAGCAAACACACATACACCTTAGCCTTCATCCACAGATGCACATCTCATGGAAACCCAGATGCAAACAACATGACTAGAGGACTGTGATGCTCAAACACATGCACTGCACATGAGCAATCGTGACTGCAAACCAGTAGAAGAAAATATCCTACAACTAATTGTGAAACTGTCCTGAGTGGCACATTCGTCCTTTACACAGATTATCCTCACACAGCATAGTGTCACACTATGAAGTGGTGGGGAGGCTCACACACAGGCAAGGCATGGGGTGGAAGACATGAGATTTAAGTGGTGTCTACTTCAGTAGTGGACAGGTGAGAAGCGTACAGTCCACAAACACACAGAGGAGTAACTCACAATGTGTTGGCATCAGAAGCACATATAGGGGATGGTATGACTCCACATACCACATACCATACTGGATCAAAAAATAGGTCAGGTGAACAAAACACATCACAGACTTGGCTGTCACACACTGCATACTCACAACTGGCTGCAACAACAAGTAGGTGTCCCCCAGGAATGCAAGGACACACCAACATACTGCACAGTACCCAACCTACAACTCCTACATGTGCCCACAATATGAAGCACATGGCTGACAATTTAAACAAACAGGCACTCATTCCCTGGATAATACATGTGTGTAGTTGGCATTGCAGGGGCACACACACATCAACACCAATGACAATTACAGCCCATTCACACTGTATGACTACTCAAGTTCACACATTCAAATGTACCCATGTGACTATGAAGACAGTCCTACGCAAGATGACCACACATCAACACTGCTGTTCACACATCAAGAAAGATCATACAGATATGATGGACCCTAGCCACCCCACAAGTAATCCTGTGAATAGAATTCACCTCTGTTGTGGTATTGCATAGTAACATGACATGTGTACAATTTAGCAAACCTGACCATATAATGATTAGGATAACAGTAGATCATCACAAACAACCATCATTGCACCCTCAAGCCTCAGTGTCAACAAGAACAAAAATGCCTGTCACCTCTGGCAAACTCTGAAAAAGTAAAACAAGCAATTGGCAATGTTAAAGTGGAATACAGAGCATGTGTCACATGCAACCATACTCATACAGAAAACATTTTATTTAGCAAGGACATTGACAAAGCAGCCAACAGGAGTAACTGTCTTTATTACATAAGACCCAGATCGCCATCAAAAGTACAAAACAGCCATTGGCCAGTACGAATTCAAAGTATGTACATGTGTGCATGAGAAACTGCACAGGGAATGAGCATCCAAAGTTACAAACAGCAAGGCCATTGGCCAGAAGAACTTCAAAGTATGTACATGTGTGAATAAGAAACTGCACAGGGAATGGGCATCTAAAGTGACAAACAGCAAGGCCATTGGCCAGTCCATAGTTCCAGTGTGCACATGTGTGCATGAGAAACTGCACAGGGAATGGGCATCCAAAGTGACAAACAGCAAAGCCATTGGCCAGAACAAATTCAAAGTATGTACATGTGTGCATGAGAAACTGCACAGGGAATGGGCATCCAAAGTGACAAACAGCAAGGGATTGGCCAGTCCATAGTTCCGGTGTGCACATGTGTGCATGAGAAACTGCACAGGGAATGGGTAACACCATCCACTGCCATGGTAATCATCCCAGCTCAAGGGATACAAATGGGCAGTCCAGGCACCGCTGTGGGAGAGAAGGGGTTGGGAGGGGGACTTTGCCTCAGATGTGACTGTCAGTTGAACTGGGAGGTGGCTGATTTTTGGGCCAGTTGGAGGACTGGACCTGGGAGAGAGAGGACCAGCTGTGGTAGAATCATCAGTGGAAGAGGTGAGGTGCAGAGGCCAGAGTGCCTGACTCCGGTATACAGGGTTAGATCCCCGGTGCCGGCGGCAGGTTAGCCCGGCACCATGTGACTCTGGGCGATAGCTCGCTTAATCTTCCCAACGGCCCCCAGCACCGGGACACCACGTCAGAAGTAGCTGTGTGCTTTACAAATACTGGTATTTCATTTCGTTTTCATTTCATCAGTGGCTGTGGGAGCCTGAGGGCTCCTTGGACCAGGTGGCGTGGTGGCACAGGGAGGCAGAGACATGCTGCTGTAAGACAGTGTGTGACGGTGAATGTTGAGGGCTGGATATCAACTTCTTGGGGATACGAAAGCCAACAATTGTCTTGGCAGGAGTGGGAAGTGGGATTGGCCCAACAGCCTCACTTCCCTCCAAAGGTGTAACAGGTGCAGGAGGCTGTCCCTGTGGGGATGTGCTGGATCTGATGGCACGCTTGGGGTGTCCTTGCCTTTTCCCCTTCATCCCCTGTTGTCCAGGTAATGTCACGATGTCACTCACCAGAACCTCCAAGTCTCAGATTGTTTCCTTCTTGGTGCTGCGTGTTCCA
The DNA here is from genome assembly GCF_964261635.1 of Lissotriton helveticus. Classification (NCBI taxonomy): domain Eukaryota; kingdom Metazoa; phylum Chordata; class Amphibia; order Caudata; family Salamandridae; genus Lissotriton; species Lissotriton helveticus. The sequence continues at coordinate 1,224,817,002 of NC_136059.1, read as the reverse complement.
AATTCCTCCCAGAACCAATCGAACCAACAAAATTATAATAATTCCTGTCAGTCCGAATGATCCCTGGGGGAAAGGGGAATTGGAAAGAGAAACAAACAACACACTGGACTCCTTCTTCTAGGAAGTCACGTAACAGTTTCTCATCTAGAAGTGACTCTGGGCCTTCCTCTTCTTTTATATCTTCAAATAAGAACTGAGTACAGGTAAAGAATTCCTAGTTATCTTTATAATATCCTATTAACACAGGGATTACTTACCTACCTAATCTAGGAGAACCCATGCACACACTTCGTTTGATAATGCTTTTCTTAATCTCATGAGCGCCTTAAAAAAATAATGTTTAATAACAGTTACTTTCATTAAAAGTCACAAAAGTCACTTCAAAATACTTTTCCATTCCACAAGATTAATTCTGTTAGTAATTAAAATGTTAGCATTCTCTAGTTATTCAGTATTTTAATCATATCTTTTGTTCTCAGAAAAGATGTGTCCAAAAGGGGTTCTGGAATGATAAAATAAAAGAAGAAAACAAACACAGAACCAAATGTGCTGTCAATGCACACCACTTGTTTTATCTCCTAATTAACACTTTTCTTTTAGGAGCTTCAAATATAATGTTCGCAAGGAAACCTTTCTTTGGATGCCTTAAATTAATTTAAAACACTCAGAACACTGTGTTTCTTTCACAGCTGAGCTAAAACAATGTCTCTTTCATTAAGCGCTATAATGTCTTGTATTCAGAAAGTCTTTAGTTTCAAAGCCTATATAATATCCTTCGTCTGAGCTTTAAACAGTTTCAATCCTTCCTTGTACTAAAATGCTTAAATAACCTTACCAGAGCTTCAGAATTCACTGGTAATGAAGCTGCAAAATAACCTCTTGCATGTTCTTTTGTTTTCAAGGCTTTAAGGAATGCACTCGGGAGAGTCGCCGACTTCAGGAAGGTGAAGGATGATTTCCGGAAGCTCTTGGGGAACCAGGAAGAATTCCTTGCAAGGAAACAGGTGCGGAGGAGGTGCGAAATCAGCTGCCAATCCAGGTAAGTTCCAGCGGGGCTTCTGATTCTGCGGGGATGAGAGCAAAGGTTCCAGAGGTGCGGCAACAAAGCGATGCACCGTTGGAAAGCGGGTGGGGTTTCTTATAGGCGCTTGAACACACGAGTGTTACACGTGACTTGTGAACTGCACGTGAATCTGCTTGGCAGTTATTTCAGGGTGTAACCATAAGACCCACGTGTATAGCGGCAATACTAAGCACAATCAAATGAACAGGACTTTACCTGTATAAACAAGCACTGCTACCTTTAAAATTAAACAAGCATTGCTACCTTTAAAGTTAAATATCTGGTGAATAATACTGAATGTACTGAAGTCACAGAATGTACAGGGACCATGATGTAAAATACAGAGTGTATGGTTTTAATATGGACCATGGTGAATAATACAGGGTGTACAACTTTTACATTAAGTACTAGGGTCATGACATGAACAAGAGTGCAACACTAGTTCAGCCTGACAATAATCTGTCATTCAAAGACTATCAGGATCAACCTCTAACAGTTCCTAACCCCAAAGGTCGTCTCACTGGGTGAGTTTTCTCAGGGTGAAGAGCGTGAAAAGCCTTAACCAATCGTGGGGCATGGACGCTGTTTTCAGGTTCCCAGGATCTTTCTGATATATCAAAGCCTTTCCAATCAATTAAATACTACAAGCGACCTCATACACGTTTTGAGTGTATAATCTGTTTCACTTCATTTTCGAGGTGGTCACCTATAACAACTGGTGGGGGAGGGTTATCGATTCATGTGGATGGATTATGTGGTTTGAGAAGTGATACATGAAAGACAGGATGTATGGCGTAGTCTCTGGGAAGATCTAGCCTAATGGAAACTGGATTCACAATTTTTTCTATTGGAAATGGTCCAATGAATCTTGGTTTTAATTTCTTAGGACCTTCTATTTGAATGTTCCTGGTTGATAACCAAACTAGATATCCTACCTTGTATGGTGGTGTTGGTAGTCTTTGTTTATAGGCAGATTTTTTCATTTTAGATTTATTTTTAGCCAGAATCTTTTTAGCTTGTTCCTGGAATTTTTGTAACTCTGCCAATCTTTCTGAAACTGTGGGCAAAATTTGTTCTTTATCAGAAAGTGTGACTGGAATGGAACGTGGATGAAGACCGGTTAGAAAATAGAATGGAGAACAGCCTAAAGCTGCATGAATGCTATTGTTATATGAGAATTCTACCATTGGTAATACCTCATCCCATTGTGTTGACAGAGTAGTGGTTAAACATTGTAAACTCTGTTCAAGATATTGGTTCACCTTTTCAGTCTGGCCATCAGTCTGAGGATGAAAAGCTGATGACAATGCTAATTCAATTCCCAACTGATGACTTAGTTGGTTCCAAAACCTAGAGACGAATTGAGGGCCTCAGTCTGAAATAATTTTATTTGGTAGGTCATGGAGCTTAACTATATTGTTCAGAAATATATGACTAAATTCCGTTGCTGATGGTAATTTGCTCAAAGGGACGAAATGTCCCATCTTGGATAAGAGGTCGACCACTACCAAAATTGTGGTAAACCCATGGGATTCAGGCAAGTCAGTGATGAAATCACAACTAATCGTGTGCCAAGGCATAGGGGGTATGGTCATTGGTTGTAATAGACCCACTGATAAAGAATGAAGAGATTTTTGTCTTTCACATACTGGACAAGCTTTTATGTATTGCTCTACATCTTTTTTCATGCAATTCCACCAGAAATTTCTTTGACATAATTCAAGAGTTTTGTTAATTCCTGAATGACCTGCAATTCCTGAATCATGATTCCATTCTAACACCAGTAAGAGTAATTCCTTATTGGGGACAAACAGTTTCTTTTTATGGAAGAAAAGTCCTTCATGTATGGTATGCTCTTTCTGAGATATGCCCAGACGTGTGTCCCGTGCTCACTAAGCCACTGGAGTCAAGCTATCCTGGCTGATGAAGGCTGATACCCAGAAACCGGTCCTAGGATGCTTGATTCCGGTCCAGGGAAGACATGGCTTGGTAGTTCGGCCTGGACTGTTCCCATGAGCCACAGGGTCAAGGCTGATTTGCATATGGCCATGTCTGAACTGGGGTGGCTTGGTGAGCAAAATAACGATGGATTAAACCCAGATCTGTGACTGGGGATGAATGTTTTGCCATTGTGCAACATTCTGTCCATCATCTTGTGTGTTTTTCCTTTCTGAGATAGCCATTGGTCCTCATCCATAGTCATAGTTTCAGCTTTTACTTTTTCCAAAAACTTATCTTATTGAGTGATTGCGATTATCTTCTCAGATGGAATATGCTCTGTGTTTTAGTAACTTGATCATTGTGTTATTCACAAACCAGACGTGAAAGAGTATCAGACAACAGTTGCTTTGGTCCAGGTCAATAAGTAATTAAAAAATCGAATTCACTAAAAAACTGCAACCAGCGCATCTGTCTTGGGGTAAGGGCCTTGACAGTGGAAAAGAATTGCAAGTTTTTATGATAAGAAAATATTGTGATGGTGTGTTCTGCACCTAACAAATGATGCCTCCATTCTTGAATAACAGCCTTAATAGCAAGCAACCCACGTTCAGCTACGGTGTAATTTTGTTCTGCGGGTAATAGTTTTTGTGAATAAAAGGCTATTGGGTGTAGATGCCCTGAATTTAGATCTTTTTGCATTAAAACACCACCCAAGGCTGTTTGGGAAGCATCCGCCTCCACAAAGAATGTCCTATCAGGATCTGGATGAATTAGAATGGGAGCTGAAGTAAACGCCCTTTTTAGTTGTTCGAAAGCTTGTTCAGCTTCTGAGTTCTATTGAAACTTTTTTCCTTTTTTTAACAGCTGTGTGATTGGTGTTACAATCTCGGAAAGTTTTGAGATAAAGCGTCTATAGAAATTTGCAAACCCCAAAACTCTTTGCGTGTCTTTTACTGACATTGGGATGGGCCAGGTCAGAATTGCTTCTACCTTTTTTGGGTCCATGGTTATCCCAACAGGAGAGAGCCTGTAACCTGTAAACTCTACTTTAGAAGTGTTGAAAACACATTTCTCTAACTTTATAAACAAGGAATAATCACGTCATCTTTGTAAAACGGAACAAACATGTGGTGAATGTTCTTCTGGGTTCTTGGAGTAAATCAGTATGTCATCAATGTATACTATGACACAGATGTCCAATAGGTCATGCAACACTTCATTGATGAAATATTAAAATGCTGCTGGAGCATTGCACAGACCAAAAGGCATCACTGTATGCTCGAATAGGCCATATTTTGTACGGAAGGCCGTTTTCCACTCATCACCTTCCTTTATACGGACAAGATGATAAGCCCCCCGTAAGTCCAATTTGGTATAAACACTTGATCCTTTCAATTTTTTTAATAATTCCGGAATCAGAGGTAGAGGGTACCTGTTTTTAATGGTGGCTTTGTTTACAGCGCGATAATCGATGCACACTCTTAAATCGACAGACTTCTTAGCCACGAAGAAAAGTGGCGAAGAAACTGGGGAAGTTGAATTGCGAATGAAGCCTATTTCCAATCATTCATCCAGGTATGATCTTAAATATTTATTCTCTGGATCTGTAAGAACATAAATCCTGCTACAAGGTAAAGTGGCTCCAGGGAATAAGTCAATTCTACAATCGTAGACTCTGTGTGGCGGTATTCCAGAAGCCTTAATATGATCAAAAATGTCTGAATATTCTTGGTATTCTTCAGGGCTACAGGAGGATTCTTGATTCAAGATTGCACAAAAAAGAGGCATCACTGGGTCTTTATTCTCTTGATAACAATGAACCCGACAATAAGATGAATCCAAAGTCACTGTGCGATTAATCCAGTCGATTTTTGGGTTATGAAGCTCCAACCATGGGACCCCTGGAATTACCCCAAATGTTGGGGTGTCGATGAGATAAAAAACAACATTCTCAGTGTGCTCATTATCCGCTACTATAGTTAGAGGGACTGTGTGAAATCTGATTAGACCAGAAGACAAGGCTGACCCATCAACAGCCCGAACTGGCTCTGGTTCTTTTTTAGGAACTTGAGTTATATGTAAGAGTTTGGCAAACTCTAGGTCAAAAAAGTTTCCAGTAGCTCCTGAATCTAAAAGAACAGGTATACTGTGTCTCTGTTGATTGGTTAAAATGAAAGTTAACCATATGGTGAAGTGTCTAGGGGTACGATTAATCACATTGGTTGCATATTGAGAGATGTTTTTATTATAACCTCTCGGGGAAACGATCTCTACTTTCCTCGAGAAGTTTAGTTTTCCTCTTTTTAAGGTAAATCACTGACTACAGCTAAAGTTTTCTTTTTTGCGGATTTTACTGGACACTCCCTAGCAAAACGTCCTGATATCCACAGTACAGACAAAGGTTTCCTTTACGTCTTCTTACCCTTCTCTTCTACAGATATTGGGCCTTTTAGGCCACCAATTTGCATAGGTTCTACATGCAAATTCTTGTCCTTTTCTAATGTTTCTTTCTTGTCTAACTTAAAGTGTAGATTTCTGATATCACCTCTGGGTCTTTCTGTCTTTCGTTCTCCCAGTCTGTGATCTAGTTTTACTACCAAGTCTAAAAATTCAGTATAATCCTCGGGCAAATTAACAATATGTGCTAAAGAGTCCTTTATGTCCTCTCTGAGGCCTCTATAATATAATGATATTCTTTTATCTTTGGGCCAATGAGTCTTCTAACAATCTATTAAAGGTGGTTACATATGTTAACAAATCCTTGGTTCCTTGACGGAGATTTAGAAGTTCATTGTCGAAGGCCTGTATAAAGACATGTTTAGCGAATAGACTAGAGATAGTTGTCTTAAAATTAACTAAATTATGCAATAGGGGATAATTAGAATATACCAAAGGCATAGCCCAATTGGCTGCTACTCCTACGAAGTATGAGATTATAAAAGCTACTTTAGATGTATCATTAGTGAACACCTGAGGTTTACACATAAAATGTAAGTGGCACTGACTCATGAAAGTTGAATAAAGACTGCTATCTCCCGTGAATCTTTCTGGGTTAGCAAGAGGGACTGGGCTGGGGGTAACTACATTAACCTGTAATTGTTGATCTGTGGTTTGGCCTGAAGTGTTCCTAGGAGGAAAGGTTGTAGAACCAAAGATGGGAGGAGAGAGAATGGGTTTTTCAGTCTTGCCTAAAGAATCCCTCCAGTTTGTAAAACCTGATCTAGTTCTATCTAATTCCTGTCTTAAACTCTGAGTCTCCACTCGTAATTCTTGCATCTCCTCATTTAACTTGTGAACTAACTGCGTTAATTGTTCAGTATCCATGGTTTCGAGTCTCAGAACCAAAAAGGAAACAAGGGAGAGAGGTTTTTGTGGCTTCGCTTTCTGTCACGATGTCACTCACCAGAACCTCCAAGTCTCCGATTGTTTCCTCCTTGGTGCTGGGTGTTCCAAATTCCTCTCTGAACCAATCAAACTGACAAAATTATAATAGTTCCTGTCAGTCCGAATGATCACTGGGGGAAAGGGGAATTGAAAAGAGAAACAAACAAAACACTGAACTCCTTCTTCTAGGAAGTCGCGTAACAGTTTCTCATCTAGAAGTGACTCTGGGCCTTCCTCTTCTTTTATATCTTCAAATAAGAACAGAGTATAGCTAAAGAATTCTTAGTTATCTTTATAATATCCAAGAGATTAATGACCTACCTAATCTAGGAGAGCCCATGCACACACTTCGTTTGATAATGCTTTTCTTAACCTCATGAGCGCTTACTTTCATTAAAAGTCACAAAAGTCACTTCAAAATACTTTTCCATTCCACAAGATTAGTTCTGTTAGTAATCAAAATGTTAGCATTCTCTAGTTATTCAGTATTTTATTAATTCCTTTTGTTCTCAGAGAAGATGTGTCCAAAAGGGGTTCTGGAATGATAAAATAAACGAAGAAAACAAACACAGAACCAAATGTGCTGTCAATGCACACCACTCGTTTTATCTCCTAATTAACACTTTTCTTTTAGGAGCTTCAAATATAATGTTCACAAGGAAACCTTCCTTTGGATGCCTTAAATTAATTTAAAACACTCAGAACACTGTGTTTCTTTCCCAGCTGCGCTAAAACAATGTCTCTTTCATTAAGCGCTATAATGTCTTGTATTCAGAAAGTCTTTAGTTTCAAAGCCCAAATAATATCCTTCGTCTGAGCTTTAAACAGTTTCAATCCTTCCTTGTACTAAAATGCTTAAATAACCTTACCGGAGCTTCAGAATTCACTGGTAATGAAGCTTCAAAATAACCTCTTGCATGTTCTTTTCTTTTCAAGGCTTTAAGGAATGCACTCGGGAGAGCCGCCGACTTCAGGAAGGTGAATGATGATTTCCGGAAGCTCTTGGGGAACCAGGAAGAATTCCTTGCAAGGAAACAGGTGCGGAAGAGGTCCGAAATCATCTGCCAATCCAGGTAAGTTCCAGCGGGGCTTCTGATTCTGCGGGGATAAGAGCAAAGGTTCCAGCGGTGCAGCAACAAAGCGAAGCACCGTTGGAAAGCGGGTGGGGTTTCTTATAGGCGCTTGAACACACGAGTGTTACACGTGACTTGTGAACTGCACGTGAATCTGCTTGGCAGTTATTTCAGGGTGTAACCATAAGACCCACGTGTATAGCGGCAATACTAAGCACAATCAAATGAACAGGACTTTACCTGTATAAACAAGCACTGCTACCTTTAAAATTAAACAAGCATTGCTACCTTTAAAGTTATATATCTGGTGAATAATACTGAATGTACTGAAGTCACAGAATGTCCAGGGACCATGATGTAAAATACAGAGTGTATGGTTTTAACATGGACCATGGTGAATAATACAGGGTGTACAACTTTTACATTAAGTACTAGGGTCATGACATGAACAAGAGTGGAACACTAGTTCAGCCTGGCAATAATCTGTCATTCAAAGACTATCAGGATCAACCTCTAACAGTTCCTACCCCCAAAGGTCGTCTCACTGGGTGAGGTTTCTCAGGGTGAAGATGGTGAAAAGCCTAAACCAATTGTGGGGCATGGACGCTGTTTCCAGGTTCCCAGGATCTTTCTGATATTCAGAGCCTTTCCAATCAATTAAATACTACAAGCGACCTCATACACGATTTGAGTCCATAATCTGTTTCACTTCATATTTGAGGTGGTCACCTATAACAACTGGTGGGGAGGGTTATCGATTCATGTGGATGGATTATGTGGTTTGAGAAGTGATACATGAAAGACAGGATGAATGGCGTAGTCTCTGGGAAGATCTAGCGTAATGGAAACTGGATTCACAATTTTTTCTATTGGAAATGGTCCAATGAATCTTGGTTTTAATTTCTTAGGACCTTCTATTTGAATGTTCCTGGTTGATAACCAAACTCGATATCCAACCTTGTATGGTGGTGTTGGTAGTCTGTGTTTATAGGCAGATTTTTTCATTTTAGATTTATTTTTAGCCAGAATCTTTTTAGCTTGTTCCTGGAATTTTTGTAACTCTGCCAACCTTTCTGAAACTGCGGGCAAAATGTGTTCTTTATCAGGAAGTGTGATTGGAATGGAACGTGGATGAAGACCGGTTAGAAAATAGAATGGAAAACAGCCTAAATCTGCATGAATGCTATTGTTATATGAGAATTCTTCCATTGGTAATACCTTATCCCATTGTGTTGACAGAGTAGTGGTTAAACATCATAAACTCTGTTCAAGATATTGGTTCACCTTTTCAGTCTGGCCATCAGTCTGAGGATGAAAATCTGATGACAATGCTAATTCAATTCCCAACTGATGACTTAGTTGGTTCCAAAATCTAGAGACGAATTGAGGGCCTCAGTCTGAAATAATTTTATTTGGTAGGCCATGGAGTTTAACTATATTGTTCAGAAATATATGACTAAATTCCGTTGCTGATGGTAATTTGCTCAATGGGACGAAATGTCCCATCTTGGATAAGAGATCGACCACTACCAAAATTGTGGTAAACCCATGGGATTCAGGCAAGTCAGTGATGAAATCACAACTAATCTTGTGCCAAGGCAAAGGGGGTATGGTCATTGGTTGTAATAGACACACTGATAAAGAATTAAGAGATTTTTGTCTTTCACATACTGGAGAAGCTTTTGTGTATTGCTCTACATCTTTTTTCATGCAATTCCACCAGAAATTCCTTTGACATAATTCAAGAGTTTTGTTAATTCCTGAATGACGTGCAATTCCTGAATCATGATTCCATTCTAACACCAGTAAGAGTAATTCCTTATTGGGGACAAACAGTTTATTTTTATGAAAGAAAGTCCTTCTTGTATGGTATGCTCTTTCTGAGATATGCCCAGACGTGGGTCCCGTGCTCACTAAGCCACTGGAGTCAAGCTATCCTGGCTGATGAAGGCTGATACCTAGAAACCGGTCCTAGGATGCTTGATTCCGGTCCAGGGAAGAAATGCTTGGTATTTCGGTCTGGACTGTTCCCATGAGCCACAGGGTCAAGATTGATTTTCATATGGCCATGTCTGAACTGGGGTGGCTTGGTGAGCAAAATAACGATGGATTAAACCAAGATCTGTGACTGAGGGTGAATGTTTTGCCATTGTGCAACATTCTGTCCATCATCTTGTGTGTTTTTCCTTTCTGAGATAGCCATTGGTCCTGATCCATAGTCATAGTTTCATCTTTTACTTTTTCCAAAAACGTATCTTATTGAGTGACTGCGATTATCTTCTCAGATGGAATTATGCTCTGTGTTTTAGTAACTTGATCATTGTATTTTTCACAAACCAGACGGGAAAGAGTATCAGACAACAGTTGTTTTGGTCCAGGACAATAAGTAATTAAAAAAGCGAATTCACTAAAAAACTGCAACCAGCGCATCTGTCTTGGGGTAAGGGCATTGACAGTGGAAAAGAATTGCAAGTTTTTATGATCAGAAAATATTGTGATGGTGTGTTTTGCACCTAATAAATGATGCCTCTATTCTTGAATAACAGCCTTAATAGCAAGTAACTCACGTTCAGCTATGGTGTAATTTTGTTCTGCGGGTAATAGTTTTTGTGAATAAAAGGCTATTGGGTGTGGATGCCCTGATTTTAGATCTTTTTACATTAAAACACCACCCAAGGCTGTTTGGGAAGCATCCGCCTCCACAAAGAATGGCCTATCAGGATCTGGATGAATTAGAATGGGAGCTGAAGTAAACGCCCTTTTTAGTTCTTCGAAAGCTTGTTCAGCTTCTGAGTTCTATTGAAACTTTTTTCCTTTTTTTAACAGCTGTGTGATTGGTGTTACAATCTCGGAAAGTTTTGAGATAAAGCGTCTAAAATTCGCAAACCCCAAAACTCTTTGCGTGTCTTTTACTGACATTGGGATGGGCCAGGTCAGAATTGCTTCTAACTTTTTTGGGTCCATGGTTATCCCATCAGGAGAGAGCCAGTAACCTGTGAACTTCACTTTAGAAGTGTTGAAAACACATTTCTCTAACTTTATAAACAAGGAATAATCACGTAATCTTTGTAAAACAGAACGAACATGTGGTGTATGTTCTTCTGGGTTTTTGGAGTAAATCAGTATGTCATCGATGTATACTATGACACAGATGTCCAATAGGTCGTGCAACACTTCATTGATGAAATATTAAAATGCTGCTGGAGCATTGCAAAGACCAAAAGGCATCACTGTATGCTCGAATAGGCCATATTTTGTACGGAAGGCCGTTTTCCACTCATCACCTTCCTTTATGCGGACAAGATGATAAGCCCCCCGTAAGTCCAATTTGGTATAAACACTTGATCCTTTCACTTTTTTTTAATAATTCCGATCAGAGGTAGAGGGTACCTGTTTTTAATGGTGGCTTTGTTTACAGCGCGATAATCGATGCACGCTCTTAAATCGCCAGACGTCTTAGCCACGAAGAAAAGTGGCGAAGAAACTGGGGAAGTTGAATTGCGAATGAAGCCTATTTCCAATAATTCTTCCAGGTATGATCTTAAATATTTATTCTCTGGTTCTGTAAGAGCATAAATCCTGCTACAAGGTAAAGTGGCTCCAGGGAATAAGTCAATTCTACAATCGTAGACTCTGTGTGGCGGTAATTTAGAAGCCTTAATAGGATCAAAAATGTCTGAATATTCTTGGTATTCTTCAGGGCGACAGGAGGGTTCTTGATTCAAGATTACACAAAAAAGAGGCACCACTGGGTCTTTAGTCTCTTGATAACAATGAACCCGACAATAAGATGAATCCAAAGTCACTGTGCGATTAATCCAGTCGATTTTTGGGTTATGAAGCTCCAACCATGGGACCCCTAGAATTACCCCAAATGTTGGGGTGCCGATGAGATAAAAAACAACATTCTCAGTGTGCCCATTATCTGCTACTATAGTTAGAGGGACTGTGTGAAATCTGATTAGACCAAAAGACAAGGCTGACCCATCAACAGCCCGAACTGGCTCTGGTTCTTTTTTAGGAACTTGAGTTATATGTAAGAGTTTGGCAAACTCTAGGTCAAAAAAGTTTCCAGTAGCTCCTGGATCTAAAAGAACAGGTATACTGTGTCTCTGTTGATTGGTTAAAATGAAGGTTAACCTTATGGTGAAGTGTCTAGGGGTTCGATTAATCACATTGGTTGCATAATGAAAGATCTTTTTATTATAACCTCTCGGGGAAACGATCTCTACTTTCCTCGAGAAGTTTAGTTTTCCTCTTTTTTAGGTAAATCACTGACTACAGCTAAAGTTTTCTTTTTTGCGTGTTTACTGGACACGCCCTAGCAAAATGTCCTGATTTTCCACAGTACAGACAAAGGTTTCCTTTACGTCTTCTTACCCTTCTCTTCTACAGATAATGGGCCTTTTAAGCCACCAATTTGCATAGGTTCTACATGCAAATTCTTGTCCTTTTCTAATGTTTCTTTCTTGTATATCTTAAAGTGTAGATTTCTGATATCACCTATGGGTCTTTCCGTCTTTTGTTCTCCCAGTCTGTGATCTAGTTTTACTACCAAGTCTAAAAATTCTGTATAATCTTCGGGAAAATTAACAATATGTGCTAAAGAGTCCTTTATGTCCTCTCTGAGGCCTCTATAAAATAATGATATTCTTTTATCTTTGGGCCAATGACTCTCTGCTAACAATCTATTAAAGGTGGTTACATATGTTAACAAATCCTTGGTTCCTTGACGGAGATTTACAAGTTCATTGTCGAAGGCCTGTATAAAGACATGTTTAGCGAATAGACTAGACATAGTTGTCTTAAAATTAACTAAATTATGCAATGGGGGATCATTAGAATATACCAAAAGCATAGCCCAATTGGCTGCTACTCCTCCGAAGTATGAGATTATAAAAGCTACTTTAGATGTATCATTAGCGAACACCTGAGGTTTACACATAAAATGTAAGTGGCACTGACTCATGAAAGTTGAATAACGACTGCTATCTCCCGTGAATCTTTCTGGGTTAGCAAGAGGGACTGGGCTGGGGTTAATTACATTAACCTGTAATTGTTGTTCTGTGGTTTCGCCTGAAGTGTTCCTAGGAGAAAAGGTTCTAGAACCAAAGGTGGGAGGAGAGAGAATGGGTTTTTCAGTCTTGCCTAAAGGATCCCTCCCGTTTGTAAAACCTGATCTAGTTCTATCTAATTCCTGTATTAAACTCTGATTCTCCACTCCTAATTCTTGCATCTCCTCATTTAACTTGTGAACTAACTGCATTAATTGTTCAGTATCCATGGTTTCGAGTCTCAGAACCAAAAAGGAAACAAGGGAGAGAGGTTTTTGTGGCTTCGCTTTCTGTCACAATGTCACTCACCAGAATCTCCAAGTCTCCGATCGTTTCCTCCTTGGTGCTGCGTGTTCCAAATTCCTCTCTGAACCAATCAAACTAACAAAATTATAATAATTCCTGTCAGTCTGAATGATCCCTGGGGGAAAGGGGAATTGAAAAGAGAAACAAATAAAACACTGGACTCCTTCTTTTAGGAAGTCGCGTGACAGTTTCTAATCTAGAAGTGACTCTGGGCCTTCCTCCTCTTTTATATCTTCAAATAAGAACAGAGTATAGGTAAAGAATTCTTAGTTATCTTTATAATATCCAAGGGATTAATGACCTACCTAATCTACGAGAGCCCATGCACACACTTCGTTTGATAATGCTTTCGTTAATCTCATGAGGGCCTCAAATAAATAATATTTATTAACAGTTACTTTCATTAAAAGTCACAAAAGTCACTTCAAAATACTTTTCCATTCCACAAGATTAGTTCTGTTAGTAATTAAAATGTTAGCATTCTCTAGGTATTCAGTATTTTAATCATACCTTTTGTTCACAGAGAAGATGTGTCCAAAAGGGGTTCTGGAATTATAAAATAAAAGAAGAAAACAAACACAGAACCAAATATGCTGTCAATGCACACCACTCGTTTTATCTCCTAATTAACACTTGTCTTTTAGGAGCTTTAAATATAATGTTCACAAGGAAACCTTCCTTTGGATGCCTTAAATGAATTTAAAACACTCAGAACACTGTGTTTCTTTCACAGCTGTGCTAAAACAAAGTCTCTTTCATTAAGCGCTATAATGTCTTGTATTCAGAAAGTCCTTAGTTTCAAAGCCCAAATAATATCCTTCATCTGAGCTTTAAACAGTTGTAATCCTTCGTTGTACTAAAATGCTTAAATAACCTTACCGGAGCTTCAAGGTCAGTCTTTTAACTTTGTTTTCAGAATTCACCCGTAATCAAGCTTCAAAATAACCTCTTTCGTGTTCTTTTCTTTTCAAGGCTTTAAGGAATGCACTCGGGAGAGCCGCCGACTTCAGGAAGGAGAAGGATGATTTCCGGAAGCTCTTGGGGAACCAGGAAGAATTCCTTGCAAGGAAACAGGTGCGGAGGAGGTCCGAAATCGGCTGCCAATCCAGGTAAGTTCCAGCGGGGCTTCTAATTCTGCGGGGATGGGAGCGAAGGTTCCAGCGGTGAGGCAACGAAGGGAAGCACCGTTGGAAAGCGGGTGTTTTTTTTATAGGCGCTTGAACACACAAGCGTTACACGTGCCTTGTGAACTGCAGGTGAATCTGCTTGGCAGTTATTCCAGGGTGTAACCATAAGACCCACGTGTATAGCGGCAATACTAAGCACAATCAAATGAACAGGACTTTACCTGTATAAACAAGCACTGCTACCTTTAAAATTAAACAAGCAATGCTACCTTTAAAGTAAATATCTGGTGAATGATACTGAATGTACTGAACTCACAGAATGTACAGGGACCATGATGTAAAATACAGAGTGTACGGTTTTAACAGGGACCATGGTGAATAATACAGGGTGTACAACTTTTACATTAAGTACTAGGGTCATGGCATGAACAAGATTGCTTAGGGAAATCAAAAAGAGGGAAGGAAGAGGTGGTGCTGGGTGGCACCGAGGTGGGCACGTCCTCCTCTTGCAAAGGTACTGGTAATCAAAAAAGGTCCACCTCAGAAAAAGTCAGTGTGTACCTTGTTGTTGATGGAATACACACAATGTGTTAAAATACCCATCACACACCAAAAGGGCCCTTGGTGTCATGCTTCATCATCGGGGTCTTCCCGCCCGGCTGCTGGACGGGGCAGTGCTGCGACAAGCGACTACGCTGGAGCACCTTTTAAATGTGGGTGCTATGTGAGTGAATTGGAGTGAGTGTCAGTAGGGTCAGGGGTGATATAGAAAAGTGATGTTAAAAAATACCTGGCCTAGTGGTAGAAAAAACTATTTAATAAACACTGGCTGGTATTGTTAAAAAATGTGGTTTCGGAAAGGGTAAGCGGGTTAATGGGCTTACTTTCCTGTGCGGGTCAACATGTTTCGGGGCGTCATGCCCCTTCATCACGGAAACCACGGACGGAGGAGGAAGCACCACGAGGCTGGGGGTTGATTGGACCCTCAAATACCCTTCTGTCCAGAGTTGGCTCATGGGGCATTGTACCCTACCTTCCTAAGCATACTACATCAGTATTTCAGCATTAGCAAGGGATTTGTATAGATATAAAATATATATCGATACACATTGATAAATAATAGTACCATCACACCACTTTGTACATACACTTTTTATTGTGGAAATACATTAGTGAGTGACAGGAGGATCTGACCCCGGTCCTGACGAAGGGGCATGACGCCCCGCAACATGTTGACCCGCACAGGAAAGTAAGCCCATTAACTCGCTTACCCTTTCCGAAACCACATTTTTTAACAATACCAGCCAGTGTTTATTAAATATTTTTTTCTATCACTAGGCCAGGTATTTATTAACATCACTTTTCTATATCACCCTGACCCTACTGACACTCACTCCAATTCACTCACATAGCACCCACATTTAAAAGGTGCTCCAGCGTAGTCGCTTGTCGCAGCACTGCCCCGTCCGGCAGCCGGGCGGGAAGACCCCGATGATGAAGCATGACACCAAGGGCCCTTTTGGTGTGTGAGGGGTATTTTACCACATTGTGTGTATTCCATCAACAACAAGGTACACACTGACCTTTTCTGAGGTGGACCTTTTTTGATTACCATGAACAAGATTGCAACACTAATTCAGCCTGGCAATAATCTGTAATTCAAATACTATCAGGATCAACCGCTAACAGGTAAAACCCCACTTTGTTCTCCTGTCCCAGCTTCACAGATGGGAGTTGACGTTGTGGGTGAATCTGTCTTAGAGAGGTGTTTGTGCTCAGTTTTTGCCGGCACCAGGTTCACAGTAGACAGGGCAACTGTTTGTTTGTCTTTGGGAGCAGGTGTGGGGATGGGCGTGCCCTTGGATGGTGGTGATTTAGATGAATATGAGCTTGAGGCCTGCTTCTTGGCCTGATGCCCCTGAGTGTCACGTGAAGGGCTTTTGCCTTTGCACACCTGTGTGCCTGTTTTGTGTTTTGGGGATGGTGTCTGTGCTCTGGACCACTGGGAGTGCATCTGTTGTGTGCTGCGTGTGGAGGACTTGGTGCCTGAGGGCTGTAGCGTGTGGGCACTCTCGTCAGGTGGTGCCACTGGCAGGGAGGTTGCTGAAGGGACTGGAACTAGGGGGAAGCCTCTGACAGCTGAATGGCTGCCGTCACTGTGAAGGACAAAGATTGGACAGTTCTGTGTAGACCACCCACGTCCGAATGAATGCCCTCCATGTAGGCAACTACCCGTGCAAACTTATTGTCATGATCCTGGAAGGCATTCAGGAGAGCAACCTGACCCACACACAGTTAGCGCAAAAGGTCCACCGCCTCCACACTGAGGCAGCAGGGAAGACAGGGGCAGGGGCAGCAGTGCAGGGGGGGGGGAGGACACTCTACCCTTCCTAGGGCTGCTGGCACAGACAGTACTAGTGGTAGCAGCCGGGAGGGTGGCCACTGGACGATGTGTGGTGGAAGAGAGGCAGGTTTCGAACTCCATCGAGGAGTCACCGCTGGAGTCAGATGATGTTGAGGTTGGTGTTTCCGGGCATGATTCTTCCAGGGCACTCCTGTCCCCCTCCGAAGCGCTGGTCACATCAGTGTCAGTGAGCTCATGTGTAGCATCATGCCAGAAGCTTCACCACTGGTGTCTGTCCCCTGTGGGAAACATCACTTACAACGCAACTTTTACCACGCAATGCTTTTACATCGCAACTTTTACAACGCAAACCATTACAATGCATTGCGCTGGGGGGCGCTCTAGGATAGGGAATATATTTAATTTACTATCCAACACCTTTCCTACTATCCACGGGGACTGGAGTTGGAATAGTAAATTAAATAATTCACTATCCAGCGCCCCAAAGCACTATGCGTTGTAATGGTAAGCGTTGTAAAACTTGCGATGTAAAAGCATGCGTGGTAAAAGCATGCGTTGTAATGTCGTACATCCGTCCCCTGTCCTTCCGTGCCCTGGGTAGATGCTGCAATAGACAGAGACGTAGGTTCAGTATAGTGCCATACTCACAAACATCATATGCAAGCAAAGCATAAAATTAGAAAATGATACACCCATGTTGCCCACCACCATGTGCAGTCTGCATGTGCAACCTTTATGCAATCCTCTGTGACACCCATAATGCAGCAGATGTCAGAAGGCCACATCTCATCTTGCAATGTCAAGGGCAATTGTATTAAAGACACCAGGAAGTACATGTAGCGAAAATGCATGACTGCTGCACTCAACACAGAGGCCACTTACAAGCCATTGCATCTCACTAGAAACATCACTGAGCTCCGCACTGGCTCAGGTTTGGGATACATGCAGTCACTCACACCCAAAGTCACCCTTCACAGAATACTCATCCCCAACTTGCTGCTGATGGGCCCTCAAACGTCAATCCAGCTCTGGCTGTGTCACTACCAAGATGTGGGCCATTAATGGTGTCATGCTCCTACGCGCCAACCTTCCAGTCCGAGGGAGCAACCCCAGCGTCATCTCTGCCACGTTTTTGCTCAGCCGGCAGATGTCATCGCACCTCTAGTGACAGTGTGTGTGTCGTTGGTTGGAGACACCCAGAGCCCGCACCTTGGGTACAATGGCCCTCCTACACTGGTGGACGTTAAGCTGCATGCATAAAAGACAAGAAGAGGAAGTTTCAGTGACACTTTGTTATGTATCACTGTGTGTCAGTACAGGAGCATGAAAAAACATAGCACACCAATGTTGAGCAGACCCCATACAGCATGACACTTAGTACATTTGCATCAAATAATCTCATAGAAATGTATACATGTATGATGATAGACACAGTACCTGGCCATCTCATACACATGC
The DNA here is from genome assembly GCF_964261635.1 of Lissotriton helveticus. Classification (NCBI taxonomy): domain Eukaryota; kingdom Metazoa; phylum Chordata; class Amphibia; order Caudata; family Salamandridae; genus Lissotriton; species Lissotriton helveticus. Next base: position 1,224,799,231 of record NC_136059.1, on the reverse strand, counting down.
AGTGTGCCCGCACAGAAACCATTGTGAAGAAGGCCCTCATCTGTGATGCAGTATGTGTATGAGCAATACATACAATGCATTTGAAATGATGTGTCGGGGCAGACTCATTGTGTCCAACACTACATACCCCTTAATGACCTTGGCCAGTGAATGGCTAACTTTGTATTGGAGGTCACATTTAGGGACATGATCTTCCATTCTCACACTCTTCTCAGAACGTGTAGGCCTGTCTTGTGCAATCCTCAGGCCCAAGATAGGTCATCGAGAAATAGGGTTGTGGACAACACATATGTTTCACTCAGTACATTTACTGATGGGTCCTTTTAAAATTGGGCAGCTTCTGTGCAGGCCAGGGTGACTCACACTGAGGTGAAGCGTGGGCCATCAGAAATTCACATGCATGTACAATATGAGAGGGCAAACAGTGCATGTACATGCGAGACAGAACACATAATGAAAACAATGGAAGGATGATATTTCCAAATTACATTTATCTGATGTGTTATGGAGGAATTACTGTAGTGAGGGCTGGGCCTTGTTACTCACACTGCTATGTTAGCATAGGCTTATTAGAAGTTTAAATGCCATTTTACCTTTTTGTTGCTTTTGCACACAACACTGCATATAACTGTTGCTGTAAGTTAGGCTGCGTGAAATGCTTCACATGAGAATGGCTTGTTTTCAGCATCCCTAGACTTATATTGTGACTCTAGTCTGCATACTAAGTGCTAAAGCCTCCAAGATTATCATAACAAGGTAGCTGTTGTTCGGGCTGATCGGCTCATGTTTTAGCCATAACTTATATGCAGCTGCAGCCAACGTGATTCTGGCGCCTTTAATAATGCACTGTAAGCATGATTACAGACACTTGGATGAAGCCCATTTTTCCAGAGAGACAGAGAGCCTATGCAGATGCTGATGTGATTCACACCTGCTGATCTTGGAGGTATGGGGTCCCCCAAACAAACCTAAGAGACCGTCTATATTTTATAAAACATAGTTCCTATCTAGGGAGGGTGTAATACTAGGCACTATAAGACCAGTTTTCACCATCATTGTAATATGATTTCTCCTTTTGTGTTTTATGGAATTGTAACAATGCTGACCATATTATTTCTAATCGTATGTCTGCTTATGTTGGAGCACGTCGTTAAAATAAATATTTAACTTTGCTCGTGTCTCTATTTACTCCTGTTGTGGACTGGTATGAGAGTATAACAAAAGAGTATTCTTGTTTCCCACCATTCCTGAGTATAACCTAAGTCGCATGTACTGGGTTGTCTAATCATTGATTCTCCTGCTATAGGACGAAGATCTAATGTGACACCGATGCTAGCTGGTTAGGGTTTCTAGGCACTAAGGTAAGTTTTTTTGGTACACCACAATTCACTGAGGTCCTTGTTCTCTGTGCACAGTTCTGTGTAGGAGCAGAATCCCTGCAACATTACCACCAAGAGTGTTACAATCAGCCATTTTAATCTTGTGCATAATGCACACATATCCATGGGGGCAGTATAAAAAATGTACACACATTCTTCAGTACCCTCCTGACTAAATACATGTATAAAGTCACAAATGAGTATGTGAAAACCTCATGGACTATGACATCACATAGCACAGGCAACGTTTTTTCTGACTTCGACTGTCCAAACCAGCAGTGTTACTGTATGGCTGCAAAAAAACTGCATGTCCCTCCCATCCTTAAATGTAGCCATGGATCTGTGGAAATAAGGCTACACACCCCATTGACATGAAGTCAGCATATTAGGCAGTGTATCACACATTTACATTACCCAGTCTCAGACCTACGTTTGCCTTTGTATTGCTGAAGAAAGGCTGTAGAAATGTCAATGTTGCCATCCTCCCCAAATACTCAAGTGCAATATTTACTAGGCCATGTATGGAGCATGGTATATGAAAAATGAGGATGCATCCACATTAACTTGCACTCACAGGCACATACTTCTGCAGAGCAACATCATGTGAGCACTCTTTGCACTCTCAAACTTTCACTCTGAAACACTTAGCAGTACATCTGGAGCACCATATAGCCCCCCATACTGTGAAAGCACCTCGTCCACCAGGACCCCCAGCTCCTCTGTGGTGAAGGGACGGGCCCTGATGTTCTCAGTTCTCACCATCACTGGATCCAGGAGACAGGAACAGCAGCAGTTGGGGATGAAGAATGGCAGGAAGCAGTGTCTGGATGCAGTGGAAATGTGTGGCTCTCTCACAGACTTATATAGCCCCCTGGGGTTAGTTAGTTAATTCTTTATTCGGTTTTTAAAGTACATAAAAAACCATAAAAGCAATATCACAATAAAAAACGTCATTATACATCAATATAAAAAGATTTGTTACAATTCATAAAAGGGCACGATATCCCTGCGAGACATTAGGGGACACTGTGCCATGCTAGCTGATGCATCAGTATTCTTAATTTCTGGGATTCATATATTTTCCATGGGATAAAAACTTATCAAAGATTTATTCTGTGTTTAAAAATACATTTCAGAAATGTCACAAAGTATTTGCAAATCCGTTCAGACTCTAGAAATTGCAGTCGCAGCAGAGCTGGACGACATCTTCTAGAGCCCATTGTTTTTAACAGCGGCAACAACAAAAGCTTACGATGGACATCATAGTATTTACAGAACAGAACAGTGTGGATTGTTGACTGTTCTGATATTTTATCACATGGACAAGGTAATAGAATTTGGTCCCAAATATTTTGGGCCGGAAAAGCCACCAATCGGTGGAAGATGTTAAATCTAAATCTTACCAACAGAAATCGCTCAAATTGTTATAGGACATATGTTAAATATGGCTGAATGGAAAGAGTAATCTGTATCGCCATTGAGTGTTGTACGGAAGCTTTTCTTGCTTCTGTGGCGATACGCAGCTCTTCTACGTGGGACAGTGCCCTCACTTTCAATTCCTTTCTGGATATTTTTCAGAAATCCTGTCGGGATCGGAGTAGTAGTCTCCAAGCCCCATGTCGGTCAAGAGCTTTTTCACATACCTAAGCCAACTAATTTTGAGTGAGTAGTCTAGTGACATGCAATCCGCCACTATTTGCTTAGTAAGTGAATTTTTTGTTGATGTCCAAATTCGACGCCATAGTAAAAGCGGTTGTATTTTCGCTAAATCCACCAAATACGGTGGCTACGCGGGCGACGATGGTGGACGCAGCTTGTTAGAGCTCCCACCGGCCCGTTCTTTATCCGACTACTAATCCTGGCTTCCAGACCCGTTTTGATCCCCAAACAGCTGGCGAGCAGTGCAGAGGGCAGGAGGTATCACCCGGTGTGCCCTTCGGTGCTCCCGGATCGCTGGCGGAGCTGAGGACCGCGGCGGCAGTCTGCGGCCTAGTCCCCGGGGAAAAGCCGGGACCTCGAGTTTGGAGCTCCCCGGCCGGGGAGTCGACGCGCCGACCTGCCTATGTCCGTCCCCCGGGGACTGGCGGAACCCTTCTTCCGGGCGGAGTGAGGAGCTACTGGAGGGACCATCTGGCTATGGTGGGTGCCTGCTCTGGCATTTGGAGGAGGCTGGAGTGAGACGAGGCCTACGTTGGGGCCGCAAGACTGGGACCTCGATTTTCGGGGCCTCCGTCATCGGCAGCAGTGGAGTGGCTGGGGAGATCCGACCGAGCCGGCGGACCACACGGCTGACTGACTGACCCTGAACGGCGGCGGCTCCAGGGTGCAGCGGCTGGGTGCTAATCAGCCTCGCTGCGATTTTGGGACGCACCTGGAGAACCTGGGGAGAGAGGAGGCCTGCATCCTTGCCGGTAAGCCGGGGCCTGGGTTTTCGCGCTCTCCCGGGGCCGGCTGCACACAGAACCGACGCAGATTACAGGAGGGGTCTGGGTGCCCCCGTGCCGGTGGAAGTGGCGGAAGGTTGTGGGGGGCGCCGCTGAGCCGCCTTCTGGGGTGACCCATTGGACCTATCACGATTGGGGGTGCAGACCCTACCAGGGACAGCCGGTGGGCCACGTTGTACCTCACTTGGATTGTCATTGGCGAGCCTGGTGGTGTGGCAGTCAGGAAGCCCGGGGACCTACGAGACCTGTGATTCCGGGGTGGTCCGCTGTGTGCCCTGCGGAGCAGTCGGAAGCGGGGGTGAGGAGGGCACGGCCTGGTGATCAATTTCCATAAACCCCTGGCTGGAGGCCGTTTCCTGTTCAGGGGCTGCGGGACCACTCTTCGGTGGTAGGAACCCTCCCCCCTCTGTGGAGCCTCCTGATACAGACCCCTACAGCTTCACGCGGCTATGACTAGGGGAGGTGGCGGCCCGCCCAAGCAAGGGCCCATAGACAAGTTTACCGGACCCAGCGGAGGGTCTGGAGCTCCCAGCGGGGGTGGAGGAGCAGGACCGGACAACGCGGCACTCATGGCGGCGATCACCCAGTCCAGAGATATGCTGGACGCGAAGATTGGGGCAGTGGGTGCGGACGTGACCCTGCTGCGACAAGACCTACGGAACGCCGTGGACCGAATTACCGAGATGGAGTCAAGGATCTCGGTGGTCGAGGATGATGTGGGTACTTTGAAACACAAAATGGCCGCGATGGAACACGTTCAGAAGGCCCTTGCGACCCGAGTGGAAGATGCTGATGGTCGCGCACGTAGGAACAACCTACGCTTTGTTGGCTTTCTGGAACGATGCGAAAAGGACAATATGGAGCAGTTTCTAACCGGATAGCTGGAAAGCTGGCTCCCCACGGGGGCACTTTCCGCCTGCTTTGTGATTGAACGTGCACATCGCGCATTAACGCAGCGACCGCCGGAGGGAGAACGACCCCGAGCTGTAATCGCCAGACTGTTGAACTATCATGATCGGGATGTGATTCTACGCGAGGCGAGGGCCAGAGACTCCATTGTGTACGAGAACCGGAAGATCATGATCTTCCCTGACTATACCAGGTTAGTGCAGCAGCAGCGTCGTTCCTTCTTGGATGCTAAGGCCAAACTACGTGGATTAGAAATCCAATATTCCCTGCTATAGCCGGCCCGCCTGCGGGTTGTGTATCAGTCCCGAACCCATTTCTTCGACTCTCCTGAAGATGTTTTCAGGTGGACTGACGAATCTGTGCAGATCAGACCCCATGCCCAGCCGGGTCTAAATCCTGATGCCCCTGGAGGTTTGTCGCAGGAGCGGAGGGGCCAGCCGGCCCGAACGGACAGACCACGGAGGTCCAGGTCAAGGAAGAGATCCGTCTCAGCCAGCGTGACTTGTGCCAGTGAGACTATGGCGTCCGACCACTCCGAAGACAATTCGTGAGCCCATGGGCGACACTGCGCTGCTGCGGGACACTTGAGCTGCCGGAGGGTCCTTGGCCGGGCCTCGTCCCTAGAAATGTGGACGATGTTCATAGTGCTTGTACTTGGGGATGGTTTACTCGTAATGGTGGTGGCGGATAGGGGTCTGGGGGTGCCTAGATAGGGCCTCCGACTACCACGCAAAGTGGGTGTTGGTTAGGGGAAGGGTGGGAATTGCAGTTCTTAAGGGGTGTTGGGATCCATTGGTATGGTTGGTCTTGGGCCCTCTGTTTTGGGCCCGGGGCGGCCCATGCCGCGACAGGTACTTCAATGTTCTCTGAGGTATTGGGATGGGGGGTGTTGGAGACAGGGGTTGGGGGTAGGACATGTAGGACCAGTGATAACCGAAGCTGTAGGGTGTGCTAGAGTAGTTCCTGTTGTTGTTGGGAGGGTCTGGAACGGGTGGGGAGGGGAAATGCACGTGCTGTTTGTTAAAGACCTGGAAGAAATTCACGGTGTGAGGAGATGGCACGGGGGGCCGTCATGTTGGACCTCGATTGACTATGGCAGACTTACCTCACAGACTCTCCCGGGAGTCCCTACGAATAATCACTTGGGATGTCAGGGGGATGCTGGATGTAATTAAAAGGGGGGCAGTCTTGCGATGGGGGAAGAGAGAGGCCGCGGATGTACTCCTACTCCAAGAAACTCACATGATGGGCTCTAAGGTACTTAGCTTGCAGAGGTTTGGATATCATCAGGTATTTCATGCCGGGTTCGTCAGGGGCTCTAGGGGTGTTGCTATACTGGTACAACGCAGAGTTGCATACGTCCATGGAAAGCAGTGGGCTGACCCTCAAGGCCGCTTTATATTCGTTAAGGGCATGGTGGGCAAGGAACCGGTTGTATTTGGGAGTGTGTATGCCCCCCCCCTCTGCAGTGGGCCCTGTCCGAGAAGCTGTTTACGGTGTGGGATGATATCCCGGAGTCCTTGGCGGTGATTGGAGGAGATTGGAATGAGGTGATGGATGTGAGTGTGGACCGTCAGAGGCGGCGGGGAGTGCTTGCTGGCCCTGCTCCAAGTTCCCCTACCCGGTTGCAGGCCATGGTGGAGGGATTAGGATGGGTAGATGTGTGGCGATATCTGCATCCGACAGCGCGCGAATACACGTATGTCTCTGCAGTGCATGGCTCGTTCTCGAGACTGGATTATGTGTTTGTGCCTGCCGTCTGTCTGAGTAGGGTGCGCAGCGCTGCGATGCTTCCGAGGGGGCTCTCAGACCACTCCCCAGTTTCAGTCACGATAGACCTGCTTACAAAGAGGCAACCTTTCCGATGGAGGATGTCCTCGTGGCATCTCCAGCAGCCCTCTTATGTCCAGCACCTGCGGGAAGCTGTTGCACACTACTGGCGGGAAAACCTAGTAGATGATATGGACGTTGTAGTAGTGTGGGAGGCCATGAAACCTACTATAAGGGGGGTGGATATTGCGTGGTGTGCTGAAGCCCGCCGTAAACGTCGGGAGTCGACCACTACGGCTGCTAAACTCGTGGAAGACCTAGAACAACAGAGTCGGGGAGGAGGAGATGAGGTAGCGGTACGGCTGCTTCTCCAGGCGCAGCAGTCCTATGCCTCTCTCTTGATGGACGAGGCTAAACAGGCGTGGCTGGCCACGCGGAGCAGGATATACCAGTGGGGAGACAAGTCCAGTACCATGCTCCATAGGTTGTGTCAGCAGCGTCTCCAGCCGATCACGCTGCCGGGCCTCACTGCTGAGGACGGAGTGACGATTACAGAGCCGGCCAAGCTTGCAGCGAGTTTCGCCGACTATTTTCGGTCACAGTATGCCCCACGAGACAGTCTCCGCGCTGAGGATGTGGCTAAATTTATTGATGACTTGCCGCCTCGGGCGGTGTCTGATGAGGCCAGGCAGGAACTAGATACTCCACTTACGGCCGAGGAACTTGGGGAGGCACTGGGCCAGCTCAATGTTGGTAAAGCACCGGGTCCGAATGGCTACCCTTGTGAATTTTTCAAGAAATTCCAGCTTCTTCTTGGGTCCCATTACCGTTCTACTCTGGAAGCTGCACGGGAGCGGGGCAGATTGCCACCTGACTGGTGCCACGCCGAAATCGTGGTTTTTCAAAAACCGGGCAAACCCCCTGACAGACACGACTCTTATCGCCCCATCTCGTTACTGAATATAGAAGCCAAGATTCTAGCAAAAGCACTAGCGAATCGCTTACTCCCCTATATGGCGGACTTAGTCCATCCGGACCAAGCAGGTTTTATGCCCCATCGGGCGACGCGACACAACATCCGGCGAGCGCAAGCGGCGGTGGACGCGATGGGAGTCCTGGGAGAGGAGGCGGCTTTGTTATTAGCGGACATTCATAAGGTGTTTGATTCTGTCAGCTGGACGTACCTTTTCACGCTCCTGTCTCGCCTCAACCTGGGCCCGGTGCTCCTGTCGTACATCTCGTTGCTTTATACAGACGTCACGGCGTCCGTTCGGGTCGCTGGGGCCACGTCGGGGGTATTCTCCATTGGACGGGGGACCCGCCAGGGGTGCCCGTTGTCCCCGTACTTGTTTGCTCTAGCCATGGAGCCTCTAGCGTCTTGGGTTCGCATAGACGCACAGCTCCGGGGTTTTGTTTGGTCTGAAACCCTTTTTGATAGGATTGCCTTGTATGCGGACGACGTCCTCTTCTTTCTTACTGACTTGGATCGCTCGGGGCCCCAGTGTTAGAAATTATGCGAGTTTTTGGAGAAGTCTCAGGTCTTTGCTTGAGTTTAGGCAAATCTACCCTCTGGGTGCTGGGAGGCGAGGCGCAGGTGGGCCTCTGGGCGGCAGACTTACGGCAGGTGACCGACGGTTTGAAGTATTTGGGGGTGTTCCTTTCAGAATCCACCCGTGTTACGTGGGAGCGTAATATCGTACCTGTGTGGGATAACGTTCAAGAAGATGTAAAAACTTGGTCTCGGGTGCCTTTAACCATGTTTGGTAAATCGGCGATATTCAAGATGGTGGCTCTTCCCCGTCTATTGTACCAATTACAGAACTACCCTCATCCCATCCCTCCCCAGTGGTTTCGACAAGTTAATTCTACCCTGAGTCGCTTTCTGTGGGCTGGGGGCGCGGCCAGAGTGGCCCTGAAGACGTGCTTCCTCTCCACGTATTGTGGAGGTTTGGCCACCCCCGATCTGTTGTCATATTATCAGGCCTCACAGCTGCTCATACTCAACGAGTGGTGGTATGGCGACAGAGGAGACCCGGCATATGCCCTGGAACGCTCATTGATGGGCGACCATACATTGCACACGGTGCTCTACTCGGCCCGGCTGCTGCGGGCACTGCCATGCGTCACAAGACTAGTCTTTGCTGTGTGGCGGCAGGCGTTACGTCGTATGGGTTGGTGGGGTAGGCTAACTGCTGAGACACCGTTGTGGCATAATGGTCAACTCCCCGGCCTGATGACACTCTCGGGATTTGATGGCTGGGATGCAGTTGGGATATCAACGTTGGGACAGGTCATGTCCGGGACTACTTTAAAGTCCTTCCAGGACCTTAGCGCTGAGTTCAGTATGCCCCAGACCCAGTTCTTTCGCTACTTGCAATTCCGGCATGCACTCACGCCCAGTGTCGCGAACCTCGACTCGCTCCCTGAGTTTAGCCCCATTGAAGCCAAGGTATTCATGGGGGACCTTGGTGATAAGAAGATCTCTCGCATTTATCAGACGATGGTGACCCACTGCTCTTCTACCTTGCTACCTTTGAAAGCAGCTTGGGAGGCTGACATAGGTCCCCTAGATGAAGATGACTGGAGGGAGGCCCTGGAGTCCCCACGTGGAACCGCGATAGCGATGCGGCTTCGCCTCATCCAATTCAAGTACCTGCATAGGTCTTATTATACATGAGAGAGGCTCTGGAAGGCTGGTTCTATTGAATCGTCGGAGTGTCTGCGGTGTGGCGCGGCTGTGGGTACACTGCTGCATACAGTGTGGTCATGCCCTAGACTGATTGGATTCTGGAGGGGCGTATGGAATTGCTTGTCTGAGGTCTTGGGATGGGACCTCCCGCGCACTCACCGGTTGGGCTTACTCCACATACTCGAGGGTGTAGGTGGGAACATCTACAAGCGCCACCTATTGCTACTGGGCCTAATAGTGGCCAAGCGAGATATAGCCAGAGCGTGGAAGGGTGTCCGGGCCCCCCCCCCTGTGTGCATGGAAGGCCGGTCTAGATTTTTATATGGGACTGGAACAGCCGGTGTTTGAGGCGAGAGGCTGCCCTCATAAGCACTTTAAGATCTGGAAGAGATGGGCGGAGTGCAGGGGGCTGCTTCTTGATCCCCCGGTGGTACATGAAGAGGAGCTATAGACAGAGGTACCTGAGTGCCTCCTTACTGTGTCATGCCTTACGACCGATGATACTATGTGTCTACTGCACGTGCATAGGGTTAGGGTGGGATAAGGGGAGGGGAGTGGGGGAGTTGGGCATTGGGCGTTGTTGGGGGGGACTGGGGTAGGGGAGGGGGATCCTTACTTTGATTTCTTCTCCGTTTCCTTGGTATTGTTATAATGAGTGTATACTATGCTGCAATGTTTGGTGGCGCTCTCCTGATTGTGGAGAACCACGCCTTTTGCTCTGCTTAAACTCAATTGAATAATAAAATTTCGTTGTGAAAAAAAAAATCCACCAAATACGGGATCCCCAGTTCGGCATGGCACCCAAACGTGGAAACGCATTTAGGTGCCGATAATAAAAATCTTAAGAAAGTATTCTCTGCTACTTGTAAGGAGCTAGTGTTGGTATGTCCCCACAATCCAGCCCCATACAGGGCTATCGTTTGACATTTGGCTCTATAGATATGTAACAATTCTACGGGTGGCCTTTTTCCCAACTTTTGTGAAAAACTTATGAGCGCAGCAATTGCTCGCATTAGATGGTGTTTCCTTGCCTCAATTGCGGGTTTTCAATTTAATCTATCATCAATTATGATACCCAGATAGGGGTATTGGCCAGTAACTTCGAGTCTTTCTTTGTCAAGGATTATATATTTACCCCCTTTTTTCCCTGAACCTGCTGCCATTACATATGTCTTTTTTATAATTATTCGCAGATCAAGGTTTCCCATAAAAGTAGCATACCTATCCAAAGCCTTCTGTAGTTCAGGTGGGGTGCGGGCCAGTATCACGGCGTCGTCTGCGTAGAGTAGAGCGGGTATCGGGCGGTCTCTGACTTGCGGTAGGTCCTGGCCCCCCTTCACCATAGCCACCTCCAGTCCATTTGTGTAAAGTGAAAAGAGAAAGGGGGCCAAGACACAACCCTGCCGGACGCCACGCTCTACCCTAAATGACTCAGACAACTCGCCTTTTACACCAAAACGTACCCTTGCAGAGGCATTCGAATATAATTCCCTCAAGAAACCAATCAGCGGGGCCTCAACATCCAAATTTAAAAGGACGGACCACAATTTTGCATGGGAAACGCAGTCAAAAGCAGCAGACAGGTCAACGTACACCATGTATAACCTGCCCTGCTTTGCACAAACGTATTTACCGAACAACATTGATAAATTTAGGGCTTGCTCAGTCGTCCCAAAACCCTCCCGAAATCCAAACTGGAGATCAGATAGGATCCCACCATCGTAAGCCCACTGCTGTAAACGCTCAAGCACTACTCTCCCCACCACCTTGCCTAGCGAGTCCAGCAGAGAGATCGGACGATAGCAGGACACTTCATGCCTGTCTCCTTTCTTAAATATAGGTACCATGATGGATTTGGTCCAGGATACCGGCAGACCGGTCTTCAGTGCTGCCCTGAACACCCTAGTCAGTGTGGGGGCCCATAGGTCTATTTTATATTTGAAAAAATCTACTGGAACCCCATCTGGGCCCGGGGCTTTACCGTTTCTACATGCTTTTAACGCTTGCAGAACCTCACTTATGGTTAGTTCTGACGTTATGGGATAAGCCTCCATCAAGGGGCTATCACTAGATACTGTCTCGGCCCCTTCTAGTTCCTGGCCCTTCGTGAATATTTTCGAGAAGTGTTCCACCCAGACTGATCCCTCGATGGCCACTTCAATGGTTGGAAGGGTTTTGCGATCTAGTAGGAATGGAGCTTTTACCACTCTCCAAAATGCCTCACTATTCTTGTCTAAGGAGCTTTCATGTAGTTGGTCCCATAAACCTTGTTTTAGTTCGGCTTTCCTTTCTTTACATGCTATGTTGTAGTCCTTTCTTAACATTCTTATTTCTTCTTGATCTCTATTCGTTTTTTTTAGGGCTGTTTTCAATTTTTTATGTGCTGCCGTACATTTGTGATTAAACCATCCTGTTTTCCTGGGACGGTCACTTTTTATCTTAGCCGTTAGTAATTCATTTGTTTTCCCCAGGATTACCTCACAATTATGTAGGACTTCCTCCTCCAAGGATCCCGAATCTAGTCACTTAACTACGGAGGGGTAGACTGCACGCATCACTTTCCTAGTTAGTTCCCCGGCATCTACCTTTGATGGGGCGGTAATTTCTTCTGGTAGTTTCTCAATGCAAAACCCTCATGCTACCTCTAATTTACCGCTCAAAAGGTGTTGGGCTCTTCACACCATGTATTACCTTCAGGAGACTTAAATAAACCTGAACAGTCAAAAATGCAATTTATTATTCAAGCCAATAAAGAGAGTTGTTGAGTATTTTAAAGGGTTTTATTTTCTAGTCAAAAGTTAATTTTTCTCTGACCCTTTATTCATTAGTAAAATATCAATCAGGTTACAGAATTTGGAGAACAGGAAATATATCAATAATACAGAACACATTACAGTCTGCATATAAGCATTATATGAAGTTATGAAAATGTGGCGCAAAATATCAGTCAAAATTCTTAAAGAGTTTCTAAGAAAAATAGTCTTGCAAAGCTAATCAATAATTAAATAGTTGGCAAAAATCTCCCATTAAGAGAAATAAATGCATAAAACAAATAAATCTTTTTAGACCTAATTAATTAGTCAAAACATAAACTTAAAGTTTAGCATCTAAATCTAAAGAGCCTTTCTATCTGTTGCTGCTCATGTGCATCTCTGTGCCTAAAAAGCAAAAAGGAGGGAGACAGCCCGCCCTTCACCAGACCTCAAAGGAATGTGGCCGGATGTGCCAAGATATGACGTGGAAGCAAGAAACCTCCCCCTGAATCTTCTCGGACGCACCTCCCCTTCAGCAATCTCCCGGGACGTTTCTCGTACCTAACCCATAGAAGCCAGCTGAGCTGAGAAAAGCCAGCCCCCATCCAGTGAGGACATTATTTTATACCCTAATTATTGGCAGACTACACAAAGATGTAGCATCTTTCAGGAAAACCTGTACGTGATTGGTCAGTCATGATGGCATGAGTTCTCAATACCCTGACTCATTCTAAAATCCTGACTTTACCAGTTTTAACAAAAGAAGCATACATGAATAACTACATTTATAAACATTTGCAACATTTACTAAGAAAAATGTTTCATTCTAATTCTCTTCCTTCCTTCCTTCCACAGCGTAGTCAGATGGACACTTTTAACTAACACTGGTACATTGGCAGAATCACAAGAATGTACAAAGTTCAAAGTGTCCTTGACTCCTTTAGGAAAGCTGGTACAGTCTGCGCATGCTCTCTTCTCTTTAATGCAAGCCATAGCCTTGCTGGATTCACAGGCAGCCATTTAATTGTAGGCCCCAAAAATAAAACAAACACAAAGATAATATTAATTTCATGTAAATCAGCCCATTATGTTTCCCTCCCTCATACTAATACCCCTTATAAATGTTTACCTAGCCAAGCTATTAGTGAAAAGCAGCTTTTCTATTATTTATGACAACATGCAAAATAAATGTGCAACATAGCATTTTCATGCATTTAGTGTAAAATTTAAAAGCACACACACAGTTATAACAGCGCACACAGCAACATGCATTAGTGTTTTAGATAGCTTTTCATTCAAAAAGCATTTAGTCCCCTGTGTAGTGTTTGGTGCATTTGTTAATTCACACACATTATAAAAAGAGGTGTTATTAACTGAAAATATTAATCAAAATATGCAACAAGTCAAAGTCTATTAAGACAGGGATATTAAATTTAGATTGGCAAGGGATGAGCTGGGAAGAGAGAAACACATTCTATTAATCTTCAAAGCTAAAAGGCCACTTTTCTCTACATTGCAAAAAATACATGTTAATTCAGCAAAAGCATTTCAGACTGAATAGGCCTCACTTTCATGTTTTTCATGTGCCATGTTTTTAACCTGCACCAAAATGTGCGTGGCAATTAAAATGCAGCCTGTCTGAAGCACAAAAAATAAAACAATGCTCACTGAAGATGGAATCTGCTCCATCACCTTCTCCCATCTTAGGGAATATCCATTTATCTTAGCTAGATGTAAAGTGTTCTGAATTAGGGCACTAGGTAGAATCCGAGGGGTGGCCTGGGCGTGATCCATAAAATGTTCTAGGGTAAGGGCACTATGATCACTTAATGTATTCACCAGTAAATCAAAGCTCATGACTATTAGCCAGAGCATTTGATACTAAAATATAGTCTATTGTGGTCTCACAACCCCTTCCCAAAAAAGTTGGATCTAGCCGATGGGATATCGTATTTAATGTATTCACCATCATAAGGCCCAAATCTGACAGGACTTCATTCAGATATGCCCCCATAGGCGTATGGGTAAAATGCACAATTGGCTCTTCTTGTTCATCCACCAGCCCACAAATATTAGTATTACTACGTAAGCAAGGGTGCAAATTAAAATCACCCCCCCATACAATACTTACGCTAGCTCTGCCTCCTACCTTCTGTGTCAACTGAGAGAGCTTGTGACGTAGGGAACCTAAAACATTCAGGGCCTGTCCTTCCGCAAGATTATTATAAAAATTGAGCAGAAGGATAATCTCTTTGTTATGAAGCGATAGGCTGAGCAACTGATAATTTGGGTCCAAGTGTAGGACTGTTATTTCCAGTCCCTTTATTGTGTTGGCTATAAAAAACGTCAAACCTCCCTTCGCCCTACCCGAGGTGGCTGCTAATGCAGGAGTAAAATAAGTCTTATATCTGGCCAAATGCAATTCCGTCATGGCCCATGTCTCCTGGAGACAGATAACACTATAGTTATGGACAAAATTCAGGGCACTTCCATCATCAACCTTTGTGCGAAGGCCCGCGATGTTCCAGTACATGAATTTCAGTGATTTCCCTTCATTTACTGATAAACTATCCTTGGGAGGGGTGTGATGGCTCCCCAACTGCACCTCATCTACATGTGTCTCCACGGTACTTTCTTTTGTATGTTGGGTGGCTCCTCCCATAGAGATTCTCACTTTATTTTGTTCTGCCATATTAGTTTCACTCTGAATAGATTGCGTTAATGGGGGTTTGACCATGGTGTCCTTCTCCGGTGCGTCTGGACCCCCTGCCACTGAGATTCCAAGCACTACAGGTTTAACCGGAGTACGAGTTTTCCCAATGGCAGTAGGGTGGAGTCAATCCACACCTTCCAGCCCATAGAGCATCGAAAAATGAGTAGAAGTCGGTATATTAAAGCCTTGATGTTCCATGTTGAAACTATGGAAACCCTCGTTCAAAGGGAATCTTTGTGGGTAAAAAAGCGTTTGCTTAAAACCATGGTGTTCTATGCCATGCCTATTAAAATTCTGCCTTCCTAGTGGGTATACTTTAGGATATGGGGCCAGCGTCTGAGGATAAAAGTAACTGAGATAATGCGTAGAGATAGAGTCACTGCCTCTCGCTTCATACCAGTCGCCAATATGCCTCACAGCTCTATGATCTTTGAAGTTAATAATAATGGCGTCCCCATTTCTATCTTTAGGCCGTGACCCGACCCAATTTAAACGCCTTACATTAAGAATTTCTCCGTTCACATGGGCCGGCAGAGGTCTATTATTACACAGCCAATATATGACTTTATTTCTTAAGGCTCGATGGTCTTCCTTTATTCCCTTAGGAAGCACGGGAACCCCTGCCATAACGACAACAAAAGGAGCAGATTCAGGTGGCAAGTCTATTCTTATGTTAGATGGTCTATATATATTATGGGGGGCAGTTAGTCCATTTTCCTTGTCAGCCTTATCAACCTTATTTTCAAAGGGTTCCCATTTTTTCCCTGATTTCGTTATCTCCCCCTTTTGACTACTCACATTTCGTTTAGGTGCTACTTTGGGGGAAGTCATCTTCTGTGATAGAGAAGATGTATGGGCTTTTATGGGGGATTTACGTGATAATTTTTGGGCTACATTTTTGGCTTTTATGGGAACTGTAGGACAAGGGGGGCATTGTTTAGTGGGCAACGTAGAGTTTACATTTGTTGCCGGGTGATTAATAATGACCAGACCTTTTGCCAGAT
Source organism: Lissotriton helveticus (assembly GCF_964261635.1). Lineage (NCBI taxonomy): Eukaryota > Metazoa > Chordata > Amphibia > Caudata > Salamandridae > Lissotriton > Lissotriton helveticus. The sequence goes on along the minus strand of NC_136059.1, from coordinate 1,224,783,570 downwards.
CGGCTAGTAATAAGGAATTACCTTCAACCTGTTTCTCGATCTGGTCTAACTTTGTATTAATCATTCTGGTTCTCTCTAAGAGTGGGAGCATTAGTGATTTCACAAGGATTTACATTTTATCCAAAAGGCCACCCTCCTCAGTGGGAAAATCAGTGGAATGAGTTGTTGTTAAAGGAACCCTAGAAAGGATAGGGGGCTGAACAGTAGCTGACAGGGCCGGGATTGGAGTCTTTGTTTGTAATTTTGCTATTTTTGCTTGACGGGTTTTCAAAGGACCACCCCCTCTTTTTTTACTGACGGGTTTAATCTTAACTGGTGTCCTCTGGGTCAAGTTGGAGGGAGAAGGAATAGATAGCCTTGGAGAGTTTGATAAGCTTGTGTTACCACTACTAGAAGACAGACTCAGTGGAGATGAAATAATACTAGAGCTATCTAGGTCTTCCTCAACATCCACCAGCCTAATTCCCTCCCCTATAGAATAGTACACACCTTTTCCTTGATGTTGTAATAGCACAGGTTCTATGGCTCCTTTGTACAGGAGAGACTGGACCTCTTGCTGAAGTAGATGTAAATGTTCTGGTGTCATTTTGTGAGAATGTGGCGGAATGTTTGGAGTACTGTTTGTAAGAACCAGGCAATAATCATGTTGCATAATTCCTAGCACCCATTTGTCTGTAGTTATCGATTGCCAGGTAGGGAGGAATTGTAAAAGACATCCCTGACAGGTGTTAAATGATTGGGGGAAGAATAGGCAAGTCACTGTTTGTTAGGAGAGGGGGTGGTATGTGTTGTAGAACCTTTACCTCTACCCTTACTATTGTTACTTCTGTACCCTCCTCTAAAGAAGCCTCTCGAGGAGGATTGATTATTGCCCTTGTAGGGTGCAGCAGTAGTGTCTAAAGAGATGGTCTTAGACCCCCAAGATAGAAGGAGTAATGAAAGGAGCCACGATTAGAAGAAAAAGGTAGGGCTCCCATAGATTTAGCTACTTCCGTATCCTTGTTCATCTTTTCTAATGACGTATCTGCTACGGGTCCAAAGAGATGCTGTTTATCGAAGGGTGTATTCAAAATGGATTGCTGGACTTCAGGTTTAAATCCAGAGATCCTTAACCATGCATGCCTCCCTAATGTTACACTAGTATTAATTGCTCTAGCTGCAGTGTCAACAGCATCTAAAGCACACCTAATTCATGAATTTGAAAGGAGCTTTCCTTCTTGGACTAGGTCTTGAGCTTTAGCCTTATGCTCCTATGGTAGAAATTGGAGCAATTGCTCCATCTCGTCTCAGCCTCCAGCCTATCTCACACCAAGCTTCAAGATTTGTCATATCATCTCATCATTTCACCAGTGCCAAATCTAATCTTACCAATCTTACCAAGCTCCCTTACGTTCCAATCCATCGTAGAATCTATTTCAAAATAATATGCCCAGTTCATAAATGACTTGCGGAAATCACCAGATACTTCAGTTTGTGCACTTTGCTCATTTTTGCAAAGCTTTCTTTGGAAGAAAAGCTTACTTGGTACTAGTCCCTCGATTATGGAATGTTTTCCCACTTGAATTGGAAACTGTGTCTTCCCATTAGCATTTCAGAAAGAAACTTAGGGCTCTTCTGAATAAGGCTTCCCCTGGTCACACTGTGCTATACCTTACAAACCTAGCGGTAAGAGACCAAGCGGTATATGTGTGCTCTATAATGCACAACCTAAACTAAATTAAACTAAAATGCTAAATGAATACTTGTGACATAGCTACTGTTTCCTTAATTGTGCTCAATACAGTTTTTTAATTAAAATACTTTTCTGAAATTGCGTTGTCGTTTCATCTGGGCAAGGCAAAAATAAAATTACATTGTTCTCGCCCCTTTTGTCCGGATGAAGATTAGCATATTTACTATATAAGGTTGAAACGCCAACTTGTTTTTTTTTATCTGGATTTCCTCACAATCTTTTGCTATTCCCTATGAACCCCATATTTAGTGTAGTTGGATTTCTCTCTAAACTAACAGCCAAATAATGTATTTTGTGGTTTGCTGCAGATATTTTTTTTCTGCAATCCGCCATTGTTTGTTATCACTTAGAGCACCTTGCTATTTTAATTTTTTTTTATTACACAGTCGTGTGTGCTTGATGTTAGGGACATTACGACTGCAATTACCCTAGTAAAAACACAGCTGAGTCATTCTAGGACAATCATTCTGAAGTAATCAGGGTTCCCAAGGCCTACATGCTCCGAAGATAACCCACTTACACTCAAGCACTGTTGGCACGGAAACTGTAAAAGGCAAAGAACAAGTTTATTGAGACCCCATGGGGTGGTTGTACACTCAAACAGCACCCTTTGGTAATGTAAGAGGTATCACACCGAACACCGGTGTGACCCCGATTTATATACAGTTTTGGGGCAATAAAAGGTAGGCGGCACAAGTTAGGACACATTTATATACATATATGGTCATGTTTTGGAACACTGCCAGCTCATTGGAGGGGGCACAACTCCGCTGGTCAGTTTGGCGCACATTCCTGAAGGCTTACTGGTCAGTTGGGACTGCGCATGTGCAAGCTTGACCAGTACTAACAATAGCCTGTTGCTGGGCAGACTGAAGTGGTCAGTGGAACGGACAACGGACTAAAGGGGCACGCCGGCCACGAGGCCGCTTATGGTCTAAGATGGCTGCCCCAACATTCAAAATGGCGTTTTCATACATAGCCAAGTTAAGGAGGACAGCGTGTAGTTTCAGCTAATCGCTAACGCGGCCATGCCAATTACGACAGACGACCCTTTTAGCGTTTAGCTGAATCTACCTCATAGTGAACATAATCAGGATGTTCGTCCTCGATGTCTATTAACATTATTTGTTTTACTTCCTTATGAAGCATCATTTTGTCATGAGCAAGAGCTCGTCTTGATGGTATGCAAGCTGATAGACACATAGAACATAAGGCTGGGCCACATTGAATACATAGGCATATGAAAAACATTGCTCCCATGATTATACATAGAATCGTCAACAGTTTCCAGCCCCAGGTAGCAAGCATGGACCAGAACCATCCTGAAAGTGTCCAAGTTCCATTGTCCGGATGTATCTCAGCTGCGATCTTGTGGAGCTTGGATATGGCATCATAAACAGATGGAGAATTGTCCGGAATGTATACACAGCAGCTGCTTCCGATGATTCTACATGCCCCCCCACGATCAGCCAGAACTACATCCAACACCATCCTGTTTTGGAGCGTAACAATTCTAGAAATCTGTAGTTCCTCAGTGATGTTTCCCAAGGCAATGGCAGTGTCATTCGCTACAGCCTCAACAACACGTGTCAGTCGTCTTATTTTCCGGCTGTTCAGTGCAGCCCCCACGAAGGAAAATAGTCCCAAATTGAAGTCCACATACTGTTGCAAAGCAGTATCGGTTTGGTCTATGTCATCCAAGACAACAGTCCGTTTAACCCTATTCAGGACGAAATCATGATACAAAGTATAATCATTGTGATACATTGGTGGGGCAATGAATACAGGAGGTAGCACAAACGATACATAGCAAGTGCCCAACCATCCCAATGGAAGCTGATGGTAACCCTTCGTTCCACAAATGAAGTACGTGTTTCGTGATGCTACAAATGAGATGCCATTCGGACTATCAAAAGTAAGGGTAGAGTTACATTCGCTTTTCCCCACTGCAACCGAACCCTTATTCCTAATACACAAATCGGCTTTAGTGGCAATAACATTAATAACATGTGCACTGGATACATTTACATTTCTCTGGTTGCTGTACACACGTGGGGCAGACATATTATCAGGCCTGTACTCCTCCCATTCAAATCGAGTACCCTCAGCCCGCGGAAACCCATCCTTGTCATGGGTGCATACTTTGTTCAAACGGAAAAGCACCCCCCCTTTGGTTGGCCATCTCAAGGTAAAGAGGAGGGTGTACCAGGCGTTACATGATCCAGTGTGCGAAAACGGGAGTGGAATGAGTGGGGTGCCCCCTCTTTTCTGGTGCCCTGGCAACATCCCACACACCCAGCAATTTGAGGTATTGGTCATATTATGTGTGTGATGAAGAATCTGAATAAAACTGTTATTCAGATAGGTTTGCCGATGTCGTTCTTCGTGATAGGGTAATGTAAAGTGAAAATGTTCAGATGGAGCCGGGGTAGACGGCAGCAAATGTTCACGTACAGGCACCACAAGTTCAACTACCCAGGCTATTACAGCTATCACCACAATAGTCAGAACAAAGAGAAAGGCACCCAATATTCGTTTATCTCGTGATGCCGTTGATTCCATAGTTCAGGAATACTCGTGCAAAAGTCTCAAATAGCACAAATTGTTCACAGAGTCTCAGATACACGTACGTGTATACCTAAAAAAAAAAGAAAAATGCGGTGCTGAACTCCGAGGTAGCCGTTGTTTTTCTTCTCCGGGCCAAGACGGGTGTCGCTACACTGGCAGAACTGATCCCCCCCCTTGGAATTCCCGGTTTCCGTTTCACAAACCTGGAGCGGTAACCAACCAGTCATTAAAAATACAAAAAAAAATCTTCTTATCGAGGACGCAAGTTGTAGCGCTCTCGTCCGGCAACAGCGTGGTCCGGGAAGGCTCCCTCAACTTCGGCCGACGTCACAGCTGGGCTCTTTTCTTTCTCCAAAATCTCCTTGTAGTCGGTCAGCACAGCAGGGGTCACCAGATCCGGAGAGACACGGCGGCAATGTGTCGAATGCACCCACCGCTTCCTGTTGGTCACTCGTACAGCTGTTCGGGTTGCAAGGAGGACCTGTTCGGGGCCTTTCCACCTGGGCTCCAAACTGCTTGCTCTCTCAAACGACCGAATCATGACGTGATCCCCAGGACGGAGATCATGGCCCTCTCCAGTAGAGTTGTCAGGGAGCGCTTCTCGAACCTGCTGATGAATAGAGAGTAAATCATTTGTTAATCGTGCCAAATAGTCGTTCATCATAACACAAGGCACATCATGTATTAATCGCGGCTAGGGCACCCCCCAGATATTCATGGGGCGCCCAAACACCACCTCATAGGGGGTAAGGCCAGTTCGTGAATGGGGTACTGATCTAAGAGAGAGCAGTGCTAGCGGCAAAGCGTCTGGCCACTTCAACGATGTAGACGCCACAATTTTGGCCAGCTTAAGTTTCAACGTAGCATTGTACCGCTCAACCAGACCTGCCGACTGCGGGTGGAATACAGCGTGGAACTTCTGCTGAATCCCTAACCCCTTCAGTACATACTCCACAATCTTTCCGACAAAATGAGGCCCATTATCGCTCCACAGAAATTTGCAAACTCCAAAGCGAGGGAAGAATTCCTAAAGCAACACCTTGGCTGTTGTCAAAGCCGTATTGTCTTTCGTGGGGAAGGCCTCAACCCATTTACTAAAGGCACATACCACCACTAGGACATACTTCAGGTTGTTGCAGCGCTCGAGTTGGATGTAATCCATTTGGAGTACCTCAAATGGTGCAGAAGGTGGAACGAACCCTCCTTTCGGAGTATGGGTCCCCTTTCCGGGATTGTGTTGTAAACAAACCAGGCAGGTCTGCACTACTCTCTTCGCAGTATTAGCGATCTCAGGATGTTCCCAAGCTCGTGTTAACAGCCGAGTAATTGCAAGAGCTCCGACATGCGCCAGTCCATGTGTCATCTGGACCATCGCCTGCAAGTAAGCCGCAGGCAATTTCCATTTCTCCATGTCTTTGCTTCTCCAACAACCCTCGTCATCTAGTACCCCATCTGCTGCCCATGCCGCAAGTTCAGATTCAGTAGCTGATTTTTGAATGTCCAATATTTCTGCTCTAGCATCACTCCATCGCTCAGCTTGCGATTGTATCACATACATGGGGGAGCTAGTTCGGGACATAGCCGTTTGTCTAGCTATGCTGTCTGCAAAGGCATTTCCTTGGCCCACTTTATCCGTGATCCTTTTATGAGCACTGCATTTTACTATCGCTACTTTCTTTGGGCCAAGCAACGCATTTAGGAGATCACGCACTAGCTCTCCGTGCATAATGTGTTCTCCATGAGATGTCAGAAACCCACGCTCCCTCCAGAGTAGCCCGAAGTCATGTGCTACTCCGAAGGCGTACCGGCTGTCTGTGTATATGTTCACACATAGGCCAGCACTCAATTCGCAGGCTCTTGTCAAAGCTATCAGCTCCGCTGCCTGAGCCGATTTCTGTGGTATCCTAGCTGTTTCTACCACTGTCTTAAGTGTCGTGATCGCATAAGCTGCGGAAGTCGTGCCATCTGGCAGCCTTAAACACGATCCATCAACCCACAGTTCCCCATCCACATCTGGAAGTGGCGCATCCTGTAAGTCGACACGACCCTTTGTCTGTTCCTCGGTCAGGAAAACACAATCATGATGTTTTTCTTCCTGACCCTCCTCGGCCGGATAGGGCAATAAAGTGGCAGGGTTCAGGGTAGCGCATCTTTTTAGTGTAATATGTGGCGCCAAAAGTGTCAGCTCGTATCCTGTTAGCCGTGCACTTGTGAGGTATTGGGTCTTTGTTTGGTTTAGCAGAGCATCTACTGCGTGAGGAACTAACACCAGCAGTTTATGCGATAACACTATTCCCTCACTCTGTCGTATGGCCACTGCCGTTGCTGCTACCGCTCGAAAACACCCAGGCAACCCTCGTGCTACAGGATCCAAAATGGCAGAGAAGTATGCACATGGTCTCTGCTTATCCCCGTGTAGTTGCACTAACACTGACAACGCGCACCCATCATTCTCGTGTACGTACAATGTGAAAAGTTTCGTGTAGTCTGGTGTGCCTAACACGGGTGCAGAACAAAGGGCCTGTCTCAACTGTTCAAAAGCCTTCTGACAATCATCTGTCCATTCTAGAGGCATTGGTGTAGCTTTGGACAATAATGCTAGTAAGGGTTTTATGATGTGTGAAAAACCCATAATCCACTGTCTACAAAAAGACGTCAATCCTATGAAGGCACGTACATCTCTCTACGTGCGGGGGACTGGTGTATCTAAAATTGCTTGAATTCGATCAGATGTTAATGCACGCCCCTCCTTAGACAACAGATGACCGAGGTAGGTCACCTGAGGTCTACAGTATTGGAGTTTCTTTTTCGAAACCTTATGATTGGTTTGCGCCAAAAAGGAAAGCAACGCAAGTGTACTTTCCTCACATTGTGCATAAGTGTCAGCAGCAAGCAGAAGGTCATCCACGTACTGGATGAGAGCAACGCCAGACTGCAATTTAAACGAATCTAGCTGCCTTTTCAAAGCCTGGCTGTAGATGCTAGGGCTTTCAGTATAACCTTGGGGAACACGACAAAATCTATACGATTTATTATTTAACGTGAAGCCAAACAAGTATCTGCTATCAGAATGAACAGGAATGGAAAAGAACGCATTCTTTAAATCAATTACGCTAAACGTGGTGGCCGTGGGTGGGACCAGCGTAAGCAGAGTCGTAATATCGGACACCACCGGGTATTGGGGAATGACAATTTTATTGATCTCTCGCAAGTCAATAATAAAGCGATAGACTTTGTTGTCAGTATCTCGTTTAAGGATCGGAAGAATAGGACTGTTGCAAACATTATAAGGGACCTCCTCCACAACCCCTGCAGAAATCAAATCCTGAACAATATGTGTCAATGCAAGTTCACCTTCTCTCGAGATCTTATACTGTGGTACTCGTGGTAGAGGGGCCCCCTCCTTAACAGTAATGTGTATTGGTGGAATACGCATCTCTCCCACATCCGTATCTGAGGTCGCCCATAACGTATGCGGCAGAGAGGCCAAGGCTGGAATATCTGAGATGGCGTAAAACCTGTCGGGGTCAGGATAATTGTCATTCAGGATAACCCTCACTCCCTCAGGAGCGCAACGTATCGTTGCTCGAAAATATTTAAGCAAATCAATACCCAGGATATTATCTGGTGTATGGGGTGATAACAAAAATTGACCAAAACTAAAGTATTTGTCAAGACATAGTGCAAGGGGCTTGGACAATGGGCTGGGGGAGGGTGTGCCATCAAACCCTACACATGTAATCATTTCGCCAGACAGGGGAGCCCTCGGAACCAAGTTTTTCGACAAAGCGCTACGTGTAGCTCCTGTGTCAACTAGAAATTGATCAGTAGAACCCAGAATACCCGCTGTTACATATGGACCCTGCTGATCTACCGGCACTTCAACTGATTCCTTACCCCATCCTACGCAGTCCTATCCATGCACATAATCCTGATGCTCCACATTCTCACCCTCCGAAATCTGATATTGATTCATCCTGGCCACGGCCCCTCTCCTCAACCCTTCCACGATCACTTCCGCTACCTCTCGCTCCCGCATAACCTCCTCTCGACCTTCCGCCTCCTCGACCACGCTGACTACGCTGTTCACGAAGTACCGGACAATCTTCGGCCCAATGCCCAAACTCCTTACAATAAGCGCACTGATCCCCCGCTATGTCCGTACGACCATACGACGTATTTCCTTCACCTCGTCTACCTCTATCATTCCCTCTACCCTGTGTTCCCCGAACCTGCGCCAACATCACCTTCGTTTTCAATTCCTTCGCCTTTTTCTCTACACTTTCTTTAGCCTCCAATTCCTGCCGCTCATAGTACTGAGCCATAGTTAACAAAGACGCTGGGGTCGCCGTGGCCCAGGAACTTTCACTCGACTTCAATCGTTTTGCAATCTCCGGTAGGAGATTAGCCACATACTTATCTACAAACAGATGCCGACCCGTATCGTCTGTTAAAGATTGACCACTGTAATCATGGAATGCCTCCTCAAAACGTGTAAAGAAATCTGAAACTGTTTCATCGGGTTTCTGTTTACACGACGTTAGCATAGTCCAATCGATCTTTTTAGAGGGAACAAGCGTCTTTAATTTAATCAAAATAGCTGCCGGAAGATCTAGAATTAACTGACAAGGCTTACATGCCGGTTCCCTATCTAAATCGGCAGCATTTATTTCTTTCCATGTGCCCCCCAATATTGTTTCATCATTATTTTTACGAATCTGCCTCCACATATCAGGTGGTAAAATGAACCCAAAGAACAAATCTATATCCACAAGAGTCATCACACAAGACGAAATAGCCCCTTCCACCCCTTCATAAAATGCCGCCGGATTTTTTCGAAGATCAGGTAGAGAATTTTTCAATGCCATAACATCTGCTCTATTCCAAGGCGTGTATACCCAGTTATACACAAAATACCCTTTCGCATCCTTTGACGATTTATCATCATCTGTACCTTCCCCTTTTGGTGGAACATACAAGGGCGCGGCTTCACGCATAGGCATAACATGCAACGCAGAACTCTTATCTGAACCCCGGAGAGAACACTCCTTAATCTGCTCATCAGGTGCCGATTCGGCCTCCTTTTGCCTCCTTTTCCGCTCCTCCCGCAATCTGGTCGTTTCATCTCGCAATTGGATCAGTTGCTTAAATAGGTCATCAACATCTGCAAGATCAAATAAACCTTTATCCAAATTCTCACGATGCACTGACAAAGCTTTAGGTTCTAACGTGTCTGAAAGATCACGATACGCGGCAACAACTTCATCCGCCAAACTAGACAAAAAGTACATTAATTCAAGTTCCGACCATTTACCCCTCTCTGCAATCACCTCAGACTGAGAAACACAGTTCTTATTCACTTTACGAGCCCAACTACGTAAATGTGCGGACCTCTCCGCAGTAAACCTGAGAGCAGATACACCTTTCTTTTCCGACTTATCCTGCCCATCATCTCCCGGATCTTCAGCTGGAGCCGTCGGCGAAACGTACGGAGGCGGTGACCGATCTAGCAATGAAAAATCATCAAATTCATTATTAAGGACAGGATAAAGCGGTCGGCGAATAGGAAATTGACCAGTCGTTTGCAATTTACGTTCCCGTTCCTCTCTCTCTTTCTTCTCCTGAGCCTCCTTTTCCTCAAGCTGTAAAGCCTTATCCCGAGCAGCCTTGCGCTGCTCTTTGTCCGCCAAGGCAACTTCACGCTTCATACGCTCACGCACCGCTTTCTCCCACATTCGCACACAATCAAACATGTTTTGTCTAGACCTGCGTTGAAACAAACATTGCTCTACAAACTGTACTTTACGTAAATCAAATGACCCATGTAGAGGCCATTGCAATTCAGGATCGGCCTTTGTGTACTTATGCCATAATTTACTGTACATAATAGGGGGAAGGCCAAGTTTGATGTACATCTCGCGATTTGGTGTTCCCTCTGGGGGAGCCGGCTGTGCTTCCGCTAACCTAATTATGGTACCCTCTCCAAGACAGCACATCCCTCGGAGTGTGCTAAAAACAGGCATGTTCAAAAAGTATCACGAAAGCGTGACACCGCACAAAATGGCACTTACAGTACTTCACACAACTGTGCCGTTCAGAGGAAAAAAACAAAGTTAGAGAAACATCTCTACATGCCTGCCTATGTGAAGTGCACTACACATATGAGTTCAAAGATCACAAATTCACAAACGTTAGCTAACTCAAGGCAAATCACAGATCGTAGGACTTCGGCAAGCGCCCGAGGACTACCTTACCGAACACAAATCATAGAACTTCAGTAAGCGTCCGAAGACTACCTTACCGAACACAACTCTTACCCAAATTCTCAAATATCCAGATTCCAACTGCCAAGGTCTTGTGATCAAATCAGCCAAACGGCACTTTCCCGGCAACACAGACGATCGAAAACTCAGTCGGGGACCGGCGCCACCTGGAAGGTCAGATCGGAAGGAAAGGAAGAAACACCGTGGGAGCCAAGACTCGGGTCACTCGTGGCAGCGCGCGTCCATGGCGAGTTTCCAAGCCTTCGTCACGACCTCTCCTTCGGGCATCCGAGTCACCGATGAGTCCCTTCGTGGTCGCCAATTTGAAGTAATCAGGGTTCCCAAGGCCTACATGCTCCGAAGATAACCCACTTACACTCAAGCACTGTTGGCACGGAAACTGTAAAAGGCAAAGAACAAGTTTATTTAGACCCCATGGGGTGGTGGTACACTCAAACAGCACCCTTTGGTAATGCAAGAGGTATCACACCGAACACCGGTGTGACCCCGATTTATATACAGTTTTGGGGCAATAAAAGGTAGGCGGCACAAGTTAGGAGACATTTATATACATATATGGTCATGTTTTGGAACACTGCCAGCTCATTGGAGGGGGCAAAACTCCGCTGGTCAGTTTGGCGCACATTCCTGAAGGCTTACTGGTCAGTTGGGACTGCGCATGTGCAAGCTTGACCAGTACTAACAATAGCCTGTTGCTGGGCAGACTGAAGTGGTCAGTGGAACGGACAACGGACTAAAGGGGCACGCCGGCCACGAGGCCGCTTATGGTCTAAGATGGCTGCCGCATCATTCAAAATGGCGTTTTCATACATAGCCAAGTTAAGGAGGACAGCGTGTAGTTTCAGCTAATCGCTAACGCGGCCATGCCAATTACGACAATTCCAATCCCTCCTTTGGAAATTACACTGCATTTAACTACCCAACTTGCATATAATAAATATCAGTGTTCTCAGCTCCAGTGGGATGGTTTCTCAGGGAACGTCAGTTGGAAAGAGAGCGATGTAATAGAGAAGAAAGTGAGAGATCCCCAGCACTTGCTCCAGGCAGGTCATAAACATTTTTAAAATCACCCAATTAAAAAATAGTTAAAAAGTCCACCCCTCAATAAAAGAACTGCTCCGTGCTGCAGGTAATTGCTGTTTTCTCGCCTGGAACCAAAGTGATTTCGAGTAACTAGTGATTTGCGCTGGAACGGGCCCTCCCTCTCACCCCCTCCTGGGAGCAGACTCCCTAGGACTGCACCTGCAGCATCCTCTGTGGACATCAGAGGAACCCGGTCGAGGGATGCTGGAGCCGACTGGCCCATGGAAGATGGGGCACCTCACAGCAGCCGGGAGGTACCACTGGAAGGCGGGAGGAATGAGAGGGAGATCAACAGCCTGAATCTGCCGCGGCCTTTATGAGACTACAGTCTTTACGGGTCTCTCTTCCTTTTCCATGTGGTGAATCTGACCTCTTTTAAATAGTCAGTCAGGTTGTATGTGGTCCAATAAGGTACACGATCCATTCAACTGATTTAACCCACCAAGACTATTATCCACTGAACGCTACAATCTGAATTATATCTGCACGCTTTATTAAATTGCGCACGTTTTTACAGAGCACAGAAAGATGAAAGGCTGAGTTAGCCCGCCCCTATTATAACCTGTGTCATGCTCTCTTCAGCTTCAGCACGGACATCAACTGACGGGGATATTTAATAGGAAAACGTTTATTCTGGGAAGACACGAGAATAACACAAGAAGGGAGCCATGGAAATAGAAACCACGCGCGGTGGGAGGGGGCCTGCGCGATTCCCTTGCGGGAGTGTGCAGCAAGGCGCGATGATTGCAACCATATGGCCCCACCATATGGCATCGCGCTCTTCCGCAAGGGAATCGCCAGACGTGCACGCGTTGCCATTACAAGCAATGCAACGTGTTCAAGTTTTTGCCCCAAAGCTGTGCCTATGGCTAAAGGTCTCTCTTCTATGCAGCTTATGTGCACTGCGTAGGCGAGACCTGAAATAAAGGGGCCTTCTCCTATAATACCCTGGCATCCAGAATGATCTCCTTGTTTTTTTAGACTGACCTATCACTCATGACCTTCAGGAAACAATTAAAAAGTACTCTTCTTCTTCTGTCATGCAACCCCCTCTAAATCCTCTGTCTGCTTAAGAACATATTTGTTTCTATCTTTGCTCCTGTTAACCTGATATTAATTCCTTCAATATTATGAAAATATTTCTGTATCCTACGCATGACCGAGTGCCTTCTCTGTTTTGTGTAAAGAGTACCTCTGTCCCTGAGGGCTAAGTCTATGCTATCTATATAAAATAAAAATGACCGTAGACGGACAGAAGTTTAACTTTATTAGGTACACCTGTACAAATATGTTCATTGCCAGCGCAGACATGGTGGTGGGCTACCTGGAGATAAACCGGAGCCCATTTTACATTCATGTTTGGAGCCAGAGTGAAGCTTTAAGTTGGATCAAAAATGTGGGGTGCGGGGGGGGGCCCTCTGTAATTAAAAGCATGGCTTAAACATTTGAACAAATTTATGTGCATTCCATAGTGTGCCACCCGACCGGTGTTTTAGTGCCTCGATGACCTTTCACTTACTCACATTTTATTTATTTATTTATTTATGTCATTTCTAAAGCGCGCTGCAACCCTACGGGCATCCTGGCGCTGTGAAAGTGCGACTAAGAACTGAGCAGCAGAGGGCAAAGCGAGTGGAATGAGCAATGCTCTAGGGTAGTTGGATATTTGGGAAGAGCCAAGTCTTTATTTTTTTGCGGAAAAGCATCAGTTCGTTAGTTTTCCTGATTGCCATGGGGAGGCTATTCCAGAGGTGAGCTGCGGCTATGCTGAAGGCTCTGCCACCATGAGTAGCTTTCCTGATCCTAGGTATACTTAGGAGATTGGTGGATGAGGAACGGAGGGTCCGTGTGGGCTCATACCATTTGAATTTGTTCTGAAGAGGTTTGGGACCCAAGCCGGGTGCTGCCTTAAAAACGGTGCATAGAGATTTGAACCGGATCCTCTGATGCACGGGCAGCCAGTGCAGCTCGGCCAGAGCCAGCGTGGTAGAGGACCGTCGTCCTCGAGAAAGTACCATCTTCGCGGCTGCCGCCTGGATACTCTGGAGTCTGGAAATCAAATAAGCAGGTGATTCCAGTAGCAGAGCGTTACAGTAATCCAGGCGGCTGAGGATAGTGCTCCTGACCACGGTTGCTCTGGTATGTGCTGGAAGTAGGGGCAGCAGCTTTCTGAGGCCCCGCATTAGGGCGAAGCAGCTGCTCACCTGTTTGTTAACGTTGGTTTCCAGACTCAGGTTGTCATTGAGGCTGACCCCCAAATTCCGCACCATCTCCTTCAGTTCACCACCCTCAAACAGGCAACACACCCACTCAGCTGTAAACCACTGCATTTTCTTTTACATTCATCTTGTCACTAATTTAACATGACAACAGCTACCTCCTTCACACACATTTACAAAGAACCACAATTGCAGTTGGAATACAAGGCCAGAGACACCAAAGATTGTGTGACCCTGAATTCTGAACACCTTTTCTGACCCACTGACAGGCTCTGTGAGAAACTCTAGAGCTCCCAATTGTGGCTGATATAAACACCTGAAGGCGACTCAGTTCAAGGTATGCTCAGTACAAGAGTAATATACTGCACAGCAAAAAACACAGATAAACAACATCCTGGAAATCGCTAGCACTTTAAGGGGACGCAAGACTGAGTAAAACGTGAAATATGAACAGCAATTAAATTGCTGACATGGATTCCCTTAAATGTTTTTACAATCATTGTTCTGAAATCGATTAGAGTTTTTGCCTGTATTGTTAAGAACATGAATATAGGGCCCGACAGGGGCCCGTTTCCGTGTCTGTTTTTAATTGCCACTTGGTCTGAGACCCCAAGCGGCCCAACCAAATTAAAGCCCTAGCCCACTGTCTATAGTCCGCTGTTCCACACACCAACAGACTTGCACTTTGCATACATGAATAATGTAGTATAAAACAACATTAAAAGAATTATAATCATGTAATAATGACATGGTAAAAAATCATAATTCTTAGTATGTTGTTGGCAGCTGGAGTGGAGGACATTGCATGCTAGTCAAATGTAGGTGAATAGAACCACATGCCAGTGGCATAATGGGGCTCTTGAAAGAGCATTTAAAAAGTGAGCAGTGGTGGACTGGGATCTAAAATCAGCCCTGGAAATGTGCTCAGTCCAGTGGCATAGCACAGTGAGTGACTCCTACTATCAGCAGGAGGATTTGTGTTGGGGGGAGAAAATTATATGTTCATGTCTATAAGCAAACTGTGTGTGTTCCCTCGGGGCTTTTGGCCAGGCTGGATAGATAATAAATCCTTTATCCATCAAGTCTAAAAATCAGCCCTCTGATTCTCAGTTTACTGAGGGTTAGGGCCAATGGAATTATACAGCAGGGGAGGACTCAATTATGTGGCAGTGCTTACTAAATTACGCTGCAAGAAAAGACTAGACAATGGGGCGGCTTGTGGCCCCACTGCTTCTAAGCAGTGTAAAGAAGAGAAACAAAAAATGATAATAACTTTTAAGTTATTATCATTTTATGCAACCTGATGTGTCTTGCTGCTTTGCGGCGGGCGGGTGGGTGGGGCTGCTCTGCTCTCTGAGCGGGGCAGGGGAGGAGTGGTTTGCCCACTTCAAAGTGCACAATCACTGTTTGGTCAGCCTTCTCAGGCCGACCAAATCAGTCATACGCACTTCCCTGTTCTCCATTCAGGCTGCATTACAGAGTAAGTAAAACATGAAACTTGAACAGGAACTAAATCACCGACATGGATCCTCTTATGTTTTTTTACATTAATTGTTCAGAAATCGATCAGTGTTTTACGTCGTTTGTCAAGGGCATGAATTAAGGGCCCGATTGGGACTTATTCAGTGCCCAGTTTTTATTGCTGTTGGGTCTGAGACCCAGAGGGACCACTTAAAGTCCTGGGCCGCGGCCTACACTTCGCTGCCCCACACACCAACACACTTGCATTTTGTAAATATGAATAATAAATGATAAAATAGCATTAGAATAATTACGGTCCTTAAATAACGACATTATAAAAAAGAAGATAATTCTTAGAACATTTATGACACCTGCAGTGCAGTAGATATTCCAGCCTGCCTGCACCTGGAGCCGGCGGCTCCAATCCCTGTTTGTGAGAGGTGGGGCCTGGGGGAGCTAGAGATCCTTTCAGTTGCAATGGGTGGAATGCCCTGACACAGGACATGTAGAGGGGAATTTTGAGCTGGTCACTAATGCAGGTGAAGAGAACCAGATGCCTGTGGCATAAAGGGGGTCCTGAAAGAACATTCAAAAGTGAGCAGTGGTGTACTGGGATCCAAAAGCAGCCCTGGAAATGCACTCAACCCAGTCGCATAGTGCAGTGAGTGACTCCTACTATCGGCAGGAAGATTTGTGTACGGGGGGGGACCAAATGATGTCCTTTTCTATAACCAAATTGTGTTTCCTCTGAGCTGTTAGACAGGCTGGATAGATGATGAACCCTTTATCCATCAACCCTAAAATCTGCCCTTTGATTCTCAGCATACTGTGGATTACTCTTGTGTCCCATATAGCCAGGGCCCGTGGAATTATAAAGCAGGTGTGGAAAAATAGAATATTATCGTCATGTATGTCCCATTATACACCCTCTCATCCACGTCCTGAGTTCATCATGACGGTAACTAGTAAATTCGGTCACACCAACGAAAGGTTGCACGCAAAACACCTCTCTTCCTCAAAACTGCAACTGCACATTCCTATGGTCAGGCCGATTCCGAGAAACGAGCCCCCGTTGTAACCACCCCCGCTTCTGGTCAGACCAATTCCGAGAAATAAGCCCCCGTTTACCAAAAACACAACCAATTCAGAGAAACCAGCTCCTGTTTGCTAAACACATGACACCAGACATCCTGTCACGACTATTTCTCTTTTTCTTATCTAAGGAACCAGCCTAGGGTTATTTCTCAACTCTCTGCCTCTGCCGTGACTTCCTCATAATTGTGACACAGTTACGTCGCTACCGCCATAATCTCTGTATGATTGCCACACTCTCTCTCTCTCTCTCTCTCTCTCTCTCTCTTTAAACTGAATCTTACTCAAGGGAAGCTCCTTCCTCTTTTTTGTACATAAAATACCATGCTATCCGTGACAGAGCTAGAGACCATTCCCGAGCCTCCTTAGGTGACGGAGCTCTCCCTTAACTCGAGTTACTGAATAAAGACCCTGAATTCTAACCACCACGGACTCTGCTCTTCATGCTTGACCTTATTGATAATATAGAAATTCCGATCAAGGTAAATTACTAAAATATTAACCACAGCAAATTGGCGCCCGAACAGGGACTTCCCTTTCTCCCCACACGCCGGTGATGAGGACCCGAACCTGTCTCTTCAAGACATCGACGGACTTCCAAGTGCACATTGCAGGGTGTTCCTGCATGAACTCCTTCGTGTCGAAGAGGGACCGAGCCGCGGCCTAGCCATCCACACAAGACGTGAGGACGACAGCGGAAGTCTCGACCCAGAGCCCGAACATTGTGAAGTTGCCGAGTCCGAGGTCTTCAGAACCCCGACAAACCCCTGATCAAGAGCGCAGCGCAAGAAGTCCAGTGACCTTGTTTCCAAGGTCTTCAAGTTCTCTGCACCTCGGTGAGTACTGCTGGGGGTGTATCAAGACGGGTTCTGATCTTTTTCAGAGCACGGTCAAGACGGGTTCTGATTTTTCAGAGCTCGGTCAAGACGGGTTCTAGGTTTCTAGAAAACGGTATGTTTGTACTCTGATACTCAGGGTATATCAAGTTATCAAGTGTAAATTGTTTATTTTTTGACGAAAATGCCTTTGTTTTCTAAATTGTGTAAACTGGGTACCCGGAAAGGGTTACTGGAACAATCTGTACCAGTCCCCCCGAAGGATACTCCTGGTTACTTCATGTATACAAAATATGGAATTGGTGCCATCTTGTATTTGGATCTTTGGGAAGGTTACACTAAAGATTTAGAGATTGCGATTAGATGGCCAAAGAGTGGCACATGGGATTTGAATTGTATTATGGCAGTAGAAAAGAAATGTTGGGAAAAGAAAGCAAGACCCTCGATGTTAGAGAGCATTGATATATGGCGAAAGGAAGCACATCGAAGGGAACAGAAAGAGCAAGGGAAAGTGGAGAAAGCAAAGAGAATGTCAGAAGAGAGTAAGATGAAAAGGTTACAGGAGCAGAATGATGATATTTGTTTTGAACAAAAGAAAAGGGAGGTCTCGGCCTCTGTGACGGGTATGTATCCCGTCCTCTAGCAAAAGACAGGATCTAATGATAGCTCAGACCCTAACATCCCCACAGCACCTCCACGTCCTAAGGTTCCTTCTGCACCCGAAGACTTCATTACTACCTATTTAATGGAACCACCTCCTGCTTATACTAATCAAATAACAGCCAGACGAATAGTTACACAGACGGAACCCATCCCTAACACTTCGGGTGGTGTTCTACCTATGTTAGAATGTGAATATGACCCTACTCCAGGGGAAGGCCCACAAGCAGATGTCTCCCATCGCTTACGGGAAGCTCTAGAAAGCATACGGGAAGTACCAAATATCACGAATTGCCTAAATAAAATTTACGAGGCTCTCCGAACAGGAGAAGATTTAGAAGTTCTACAAGAGGCTATTAAAAATAGACCTATAGCTCATAGAAAATGCCTCTCACGATTTATGATTACCTGTTTCATCCGCATGATCTCGAGTTCGGGAAAAAGGGTTCCCGACAACCTACTTCAGCTAGATCAAGCAGTGGTAGCTGGAAATTATAATAAAAATAAAATAAATAGATCTCTTCATTCCTCTCTTTACTAGTAAGGTTTCCGACTCACATCAGAAAAATGCCCCTATCCAGGAGACAGAGAATGAGGGTACAGACGAGGACAGGGAAGAAGAAGCTGCTTTTCAAGGAGCAGTACGTTCCCGTACCCCTCGCTCCCTAGGTAGTGAGCAACTCAGGAGTAAGGCTAAGAAATTGTCAGTTTTTTTTTTTTTTTTTTTTTTTTAAAGACCTTTATTGTAAGTTGTTAGTTATACACAGCTCCGTGCCTACAACCCTGGGGCCGGCTGCTAATTCTTCATATTCACGTTATTTAAGTATTATACAAACATGTCCAGCTTCGTGTATATAGACCATTTATACAATTTTGCCAATATTAAGGTCTTAACTTTTCGATACAAACAGTAACATGACAGTTGTGGATTCAGAACTTACCACAGTATCAACATAACCAAATTGAGACTTCTTCATTCCTTCTTATATAATAACAGTATGCATTCAGGTGTCGACAGACCGGACCCCACGGGACCCGATGCCGTACTAGTTTCCACCTACAAAATCATTTCACGGTGAACCCTCTTCTTCTGTGTTCCGTGACATTAGATATTCTGTGAGATAGCACCAGAAATCTTTGGGCCTAGCCCTGATAGGTAACTCCTCCTCATAAGTCTGTAGTTTATCCCTGCAACTTGTCATATCCAGTAGCCACCTGCTCGTTTTGGGTGTCTGTCTGCAGTTCCAGCATTGTGCAATCTGCCTCTTGGCTAATAACAGCGCTATCGCACAGAATTTACGTTTTGTAGCCCTTAGGTGTGGGAGCACTCCCAGCAAGCAAACTCTAATCGTACAGTCTATCTCGACCTGTAACATGGTAGATAGTTCAGTAGTTATCTCCTGCCAGTAAGAGTGTACCGCTGTGCAACACCAAGCCAGATGTGTGAAACCTGCTCCCCCCGCATTACATCGCTTACACCTGTCATTATCTTGAAGGCCAAATTTATACATACGCTCCGGTGTGTAGTATGCTTGATGTATAAACTTGTAGTGGATAATTCGTAAATTACCGTTAGGTGTGAGGATCTGTGTTAGTGCGCATGTTTGTTGCCACTCCTCTTCCGTTAGTGAGGTCTCTAGTGCCTCATCCCACCTCTCCTTAGCCCTGGTACCAGCCTCTGGCATCTCGGCTTGTGCTGTGGCGTACAGTCTAGACACTAAATGTGAGGTATCTTGCGAGGTGATGACCATTTGTAGTGACTGCAGGCTTTCCGGTTCCTCTGGAAATGTCGGGAAAAAGGCTTGCATAGCGCGTTGCAGCCGGTAGTGTGTAAATAGAAACAGCAAAGTTTTATTCTTAATATAATTCAAGTCTACTGCATTCAGAAACTTGCCCTCATGGAACATGTCCCCCATTTTTTCGATGCCTACTTGTCGCAGTAGTGACATTCCTACTTTCTCCCCCGTGACAGAGAGCGCCTGATGATGAGGAAGAGGCATCGCTGGCGCGTATAATGGCTCTTTGCGTGCTAATCTGGCCAATTTCTTCCAAGCTTTAACGGTGGTGTCAATTGTATTGCTATCCTGCTTATGTAGAGGTTGGCGCGTGTGTGAAAGCATTGACGATAGTGGTATGGGTGCAGCATCTCCTTCCTCAATGGCTGTGTGCGTTAAGTATGGTATTTCGTGGAACCAGTATGCCGCGTATTGTGCTTGAGCGCATAGATAATACAGCAGAAAATCCGGCACCCCGAAGCCCCCTCTGTTATATGGTAGTGTGAGTGTTTGTAAGGGCACTCGTGCTTGTTTTCCCGCCCAGATCAGTCGTAAAATCAGGGACTTAATGCTGCGGAAGATTGCAGTTGGCGGTTCAATAGGGATATTATTGAAGAGGTACAGTAGTTTAGGCAGGACATTCATCTTTACGATCGCTATTCTATCCGCTAATGACAAAGGCAGCTGTATCCAGCGTGTTACTTTATCCTCCAGTCTGGATATAGCCGTACCATAGTTCGATCTAATCACTACTTCAGGATCTCTGTGGTATAACACCCCCAGATACCTTACCGGGTCTGACTGCCACTCCAAAGGGTAGTCTGTTGCTTGCGAGGTTGTCGTGTCCGTTAAAGGTATGATGGAGGACTTGGACCAATTTATAGTCAAACCTGAGTGGCTGCCGAATTTTATATACTCCCGCATTATTGGGTTTAAATGAGTGTCAGGGTTGCGTATATACAGAAGCATGTCGTCCGCATACAATGATATATGCAATGGTCTGGATGGGAACTGTAAGGCCGAGGCCTTGTAGTTCTGCCGTATTACACAAGCTAGGGGTTCCAGTGCCAGCGCAAATAGCAGTGGAGAGAGTGGGCACCCCTGCCTAGTGCCACGCTAAATATTAAATGCTTCCGAGACATACCCATTAATGCGTACCCTTGCACTCGGATTAGTGTATATGAGTGTGACCCATTGTACGAACCGCTTGGGGAATCCCATCCTAAGCAATACCGTGATTAAATAGCCCCATTCGATGGAGTCAAAAGCCTTAGCGGCATCTAACATGACCGCCACAGCTTTGGTCGATGGTTGAAGATAGTGGGATAATGCAAACAATGATCTAGTGTTGTGGGCCGTAGACCGTGTAGGTATGAATCCAGATTGGTCCGGTAAGACCAGTCGTGTCATAAGTGGTTTCAGCCGTATAGCTAATAACTTCGCTAGTATTTTTGAGTCAGTATTGATAAGTGAAAATGGTCTATAAGACTCACAGATCTCCGAGTCCTTACCAGGTTTTAGGAGCGCTATTATAGCAGCTTCACGCAATGTTGGTGGGAGTACTGAGTGTTCGAACGCCGCGCCAAACATGTCGACCATGTGTGGTGCAATGATATCAACATAATGTTTGTAGAATTCATTAGTGAACCCGTCAGGGCCCGGCGCTTTTCCGTTTGGTAGCGATTTTATTATGTCTGTCACTTCCTCAACCGTTATGGGTGATGCTAACATTTCCCTCTGCCCATCTGAGAGCCATCCTATTGCCACATTTTCTAGATAGGTGAATGTGTCCTCCCTGGAGGCTGTCGGTTCGATTTGTATAGTTCCCCGTATTCCGTAGCAAAGCAGTCTAAAATGTCCTTAGCCTGTGTGTGTATCGTGCCATCTTTCGCCTTAATACGTAGCACAGGGTTGTGTCCCTTACCATCACAGATTTTGGCCGCCAATCTACTGCCAGGCCTGCCACCCTCCCCAAACGATCTGGCAGATATTTTCCTATCTAGGTATTTGATCTCATCCTCCACAAATGACTGATGTTCAGAGTGTAAAGTCCTCAACTCGCCTAGATGTGTGATGTCACGTGTGGTGTCATAAGCTTGCTCTAGTTCCCTCATTCGTGTTTCACAGCGTGTAATTTGCCGTCGGATATCTTTTAAGATGCCGATCGTAGTGCTCATGCATATACCCCGGATTGTGGCCTTGAATGCTTCCCATAAAAGACCCGGGTCGTCCACCGTAGGTTCGTTTATTAGGAAGTATTCCTTGATCGCCTTGTGAATAGTGGTTGCATAGATCGTGTCCATGAGTGCGCGTGAGTTGAATCTCCAGTGAAAGGGAGGTGTAGTGTAGTTCGGTAGCACCAGTGTCAGCATCACAGGGTTGTGATCCGATAGCGTCCTTGGCAAGACCTTAACATCCTGTGTCCACAGTGCAATGGTATCTGAGCCCAGCCAGTAGTCCAAGCGTGACCAGCTGTTATGAGCTGCAGAAATGTGTGTTGCTCCCGGAACCTCTGGGAACTTGTGCCTCCATATGTCTGTCAGTGATAGATCTGAAATCATGTGTGAAAGTTTAACCCTGGCCTGCTTATGTGGCTCCATTGAATTTGGGGAGCGGTCTACCCCCTCCAACACTGTCACATTCCAGTCCCCCCCACAGATGATGTGTGTTGTTGTTAGTGACTGAAGATGTGTCCACAATTCCTGGTAGAAATCCGGGGCGTCCGTGTTGGGACCTTATACATTAAGTAATGTTATTTTTTGACCACGTAGCGTGCCTGACACAATAACATACCTGCCACCCGAGTCACATATTACCCTATTAACCGCAAAGTTCACCCCTTTCCGTATCAGTGTGATCACACCCCTCGAGTATGAGGAGTAGTTAGCCAAGTATGTGGATTCCGCCCACCTGTCACCAATCAGAGTACGTGTGTGAGGTGCAATATGTGTTTCCTGTATTACCGCTATATCTACCTCCCATCTCTTCAAGTACGCGAACACCTGTCTTATTTTTTTAGGTTGAGTTAGCCCCCTCACATTCCATGTCAAGAGGTTAATATGATCTCTACTGTTGCCTCCTGTTATCCGCGCCATATATCAAAGCGAATTTTCATTCCTGCCAACTGGAGTCTATTTTTCACAAGACAGTATCTCGATTCCCTCGCGCAGGTTAGTTGAGTCACCTCAGACTCCACCCCACCAACATTCCATAAATGCACTTGCATAATCAGTTTCAGTCTCAAAACATTAACAAACCCCCCCTGCCCACCTCCCCCACCCACTCCAGCAACCCAATTCTGCCGAAGCCATTGACCCATTTCTAACTCATACAATTAACCGTACTATATGAACAACTTTGGTGGGGGTTACCCTTTTGGAGGTCCGCCTGGGGCACAACTCTACACCCATATGCCTGGGTGCAGACGACTCACAATGACATAATACTTCCATGCAAGTTATCTGTGTCCGTTCCACGTCCACCCGCCGACCCTCGGCCAACATCTCATGAGACATGCCAGCAATTGACCACCTTTTCGGTACCCTCCCATGTAGCATGTACCCCTGTGAGCGACCGGGTCCGTACTCTCCACTCAGCCAAGCAACGTAATGATTGTTCGTGCACCATCTTATACCCTCTTTACAGTGATGCTCCTCACGAGGAGCCGCAATATCCCCTGCCAAACCTTGCATGTAGTTCGCACAGATAGATCCGTAAATTGAAAGTACTAGAGCCTGGAAAGGGTAGAGTGCCCTCGTGTATGTAATGTCACACTTGTCGCTCCCAATGTCTGAGTAGATCACCTGCACACGCACTATTAATGCACAAGTTTGCGTCCCGCATGTGCTATGCAGATGGCACCTTTGTGATATCAAAAGAAAGAAAGGAACGTCTTACCACAAGTCTGGTTCATACCCCCTTCAAACTCACTCCTCTACATCAGAGTCCGTGCGTTGCTCCTCTCGTGCGCGTTGTTTGTTTTGCTGTATCATTTTTTTAACAAAATCCTGAGCTGCTTTCGGGGACTGTAGTATCACCACCTTGTCCTTCCATGTCACTCGCAGTCTCGCCGGATAAAGCATGGAGTATCCTATGTTCAATTCCCTTAGTTTGGTTTTCACAGACGCATATTCTTTCCTCGCCTGTTGGACCGCCATGGTATGGTCTGGGTAGAACTCCAGAGTGTTTCCTTGGTGTGTGATCTTGCTTTTCTCACGCGCCAGGCGCAGTATCGTGTCCCTATCGCGGTAGTTGAGTATTCTCGCCACAATCGGCCGTGGTGTCGCTCCAGCTTTGGGTTTGGGCGCCAATGATCTGTGGGCCCTTTCAACTATAAAGATGTGGGATAGGGCCTCCGCTCCAAAAATGTCTCTGCACAGCTGTTCCACATATATCTCCATTTTGCCCGTGTTGGTGGTCTCCGGTAGGCCGGCTATGCGTACATTATTACGTCTGGAGCGGGCTTCCAAATCCTCCTCACGTGCCTTAATCACCTCCAGGACCCGTTCCATACCGGTACATTTGCTAGTCGTGGCATGTGATTCGTCCTCCACTGCTGATATTCTTGATTCGGCTTCCTCTAGTCTTTCGTCGTGTTTCTCGAGTTTGCCCGACATCCCGTCCATCCTGCAAGTAAGACTGTCTAATTTCCCATTAATGTCTTGTACATTAGCTTGTATGGACAGCAAAATCTTTTCCATGGTGGACGTAGAGTCCGCAGTCACCGATCCGTCCCCTTCCGACGCTTGGTCTGTACCTTTCGATGGTTTTTTGTTCTCAAAGGAGATTTTCGGCTGTTGTTTGTCCAATTTCCCCATTTCAATCGTTTCAGGAGGCCTGGTACGTGTCAGCTGCGTTGTCTGCCTGACGGTCTTGATTGACGCCGCTGTGGTAGCACTCCTGGTGGTTATCCCCGCGGAGAGTCTCGAGGGTCCGTGGGCTTCCAGCTTTCTTCCAACTCTCACCTCCGAACCCAGGTCAGCAGCGACGTGCCTGTCCTCTACCCGCTCGAGGGCTGTTGCTCAGTACCGTGCTGTAGCTGTATAGAGGACCATCCCAGATCCATGCGGGATAACGATAACCACTCGCCTATGCTCGATGACTCGTTTGGTAAGATCGCTCTTGCGGGCAGTGCTGGAAGCGTTGTTTGATATTAGAGTCTACACCTCTCATGGCGAGTAACACGCGCCCTGGTATGAACAGTAGCAGTATGGTGCGATGTCTCGGTGCCCTTCGCGGTAATATCTCAAGACCACTTCCACGCCCCTTTATGTTGACGCCTAAGGATGTAGTGTGTCAGTCGATCTGTAGGTCACACCATTAACCTTACACCATCTCAGTGGGCGACCTCGGAAGTTTGTTTGAGTGTGCTTGCTTCGTGCACTGACCTGCCCATCACGCTGTCCGTTCCTTCCCGCCACTTCCGTGGCTCAGCGCAGTCCTCGATATGCGGATGATCTGCAGCGCCACTAGTCTAGGAACACAGAAATCCTCGCTGCATCTGTGGGGGGATGGTCCGCAGCGACCACGTTCCAGGTTCCGCCGTATGTGTACTGGCTATGTCAACACATAGCGCGTCTTTCTCGTCTCGCCCCGCAGCTGCCTTCAGACCTTAGAAGTGCGCGGCAAGGAGTCTTACCCGCAAACAGGCGCCAGATTGCTTCATTCCCGTTTTCTCCGGCGCTCTCCACGCTGTGTACCTGGGCGCCGCCATTTTGATTGCCACCGTCCGGTATTTCTTAAAGGGGCCGTGCGTGACTGGACTTCAAACGAATTTCGGTCATGTCCTCCGTGCATATCAGGGTTCCGCCCCCTGACCATAACGCACTCGATCTTTGTTGCGGATGCAAGTGCCGGAGCTTCAGGGGGTCTTACCCGTGCGTCGGGGTCTCAATGCTCTTGGGGTATGCCGCCATTTTGCGAGCGTTCGCCTGGGGTGTCCGCGATCTTCTCCTCCCCACAGTCGATTTAGCGCCGATCCTCCGTCGGTGATCGCGTCATTCGGGGCCTGATGTCTTTCCAAACCCGATGGTGTTGTTGCTGGCGGTAACGATCGTCAAAACGGGCACAGAACGCACATTTTCGTGAGACGTCCGGCGGAGCTGTGTAGCTACCCAGCCATTCCGCTGTGCGCCCCCTAGCGCCTCCCAATTGTCAGCTTCTTCAGATAGATTGTTCCAACGAACACAAGAAGCCTTGGATGATTGGATGGACGACGAGCCTCCACTCACCACACAAGAAAAAGAACTCGCTCGATCAAGCGCTCACTGGGTGTCTCAATACTCCATATACGACCCTGACAGTCGCCCAAATGTTTTTATCGCTCCCTATGACATCTCAAAGACTAGCCAGCATATATATGGTTCAGCACCTCATTACCTTGTACGAAGACACTGGCTACCCGCCCAAAATGTTACGTCCCCTCTTACGGGACTGCCTAGAAGGGAGGTGGGTGGCCAGGGGACAAGAATTCCTCAATACATTCCTAGATCAGCAACAACGCTATGTCCAGTGCTTTTCTGATACATATGACTCAAATCCCCCTCAATACGGACAAGGTCAATTTCCCCTACGAGAAGTACACCCCGTCATAGATTCTGCAGGAAAGCTACGACAGACATTTGTCTATACTCCCTTGACAAAATTAGAAATATTAGAGATGAAGAAAATGGTCCCTTCTCATGAAAAAGATCCTACAGGATTCCATAGGGAACTCAAAGATATTCTGAAATTGGGCTCCTTTACTTATAAGGACCTCAATATTCTCCTCAAAGTCCTGCTACCTCAAGGAACATATGACAAGCTAAAGGGAAAGGATTGGGAGATTGAAGGGAAAAAGGTAGCATGGACAGATTTAGAGAAAGAAGACACTACTCATGATCCTGGACAAGGCTTGGGACCTCTGGTCCTGGAACTCCCTCGCCTTCTCCCAAAAATATTATCTCAGTTGTTGGCCACTAAGAAAGAAGATTGGGATGCTATCTCTGCATGCAAACAAAAACCAGATGAAGATGTAGGGGACTATTATACCAGATTAGAGAAATGTTTTCTTATCAATAGCAGTCTCTCCTCAGGTGGGGACGCCTATAGTCGACTATTTGTCTCAAAATTCGTAGAAAATGCTTTACCTACGATCAAAAATAGAGTACTAAAAGTTGAAAGTACCTGGCAAGCTAGTTCCCCTTCACAAGCACTACAGATGCTCCAGTATCATCAGAACAGAATTAGGGACGAACAAGAGCAGGAGAAAAGAAGGACAAAAGATACTAAAATGAAGGTATTGGTAGCACAGACTAATACGATTCCTCAGACCCATAAGCAAACTCCAGTATCACAAGAAAAGGTTACCTGTAATTATTGCAAAAAGCCTGGTCACTTTGTACGAGAATGCCCAGTCTTACAACACAATATTGCTACTGGAAAGACACAACCTCGCACCTATACCACTCGTCCCTCTGCTACAGCGTCAGCTACCCCAACTGATACTAAATTAGCGACACAACTCTATCAGTGTCCGTTGTCATCCTATCCTGAATTCCCCACGATTTCATGAGACAGCTGGGAGGAACACGATAGTCGTCCACTGATCCCAGTCCCGGTTGACCAAGAGGGTCCCTATGTACATGCTAAACTCCTAGGTAAAGAAACAACATTTCTGATCGACACCGGGGCTGGTAGGACGACAGTGCAGCACAACGAAGTTCCCAAGGTACCCCTCTCTGGCTCAAATAGTATTTCCTTGGGTTTTTCAGGTACACCTGTCATCAACAAAGTTTCTGAACCAATATCACTTCTGGTAGGCCCTCTTACAACTTCCACCGATTTGGTACTTACAAAGTTCTGTCCCGAAAATCTCCTTGGCATCCAGACACTAAAAGAACTAGGTGCTGTAATATGCTGTTCCCCGGAAGGGATCCGACTATTCCTCCGAGATTTCAAAGGTCATTTCACCACACGAGAATTAGATGTCAGACTAAGAGACATTCCTGTTACACTATGGGCTACTGATCCAACGGACGTAGGATTCATGGATATTACACCACACCTAGTGACATTGAAGGAAGTCGTTGTCCTACCTCGTGTCCGACAATACAAATTACCCCCAGATGCAGAACAAGCCCTTATTCAGATTATTGATGAGTTGATAACAAAAGGAGTAGTCAGAGAAGTACCTTCCAACATATGTAACTCACCAGTTCTGCCAGTCCGAAAGAAAACTGATGATGGTGCGCCACCAGTCTACAGACTCGTGGTTGACTTACGTGAACTCAATAAATGTGTGGTACCACAATACCCCTTGGTCTCAGACATCAGTACTCTGTTAACAGCTATAGATCCTGAGGCCACACATTTTACAGTAATTGACCTTAAGAATGCATTTTTCAGTATACCCATTCACCCAGACAGTCAGTACCTATTCAGATTCTCTCTACAAGGTCGCAGTTTCTGTTTCACAAGAGCTCCCCAAGGATATACAGAAAGTCCAAGTATTAACAGTCAGGCACTCAAAAGACAGTTAGACGAGATTGTTCTGCCCTCCAATACGACATTGTTACAATATGTCGATGACTTGCTGATCACCGCACATTCCGAACCAGAATGTGAACAAGCCTCACGAATTGTCCTAATGTTCCTTGCACAACATGGCCACAAGGTGTCAACCTCTAAATTGCAATTGTGTTTACAGCTGGTGGCATACTTAGGACACCTGCTGTCAAAGGAGGGTAGGGCACTCACACCTGGAAGAATTCAACTCATTTTTAACATTCCTACCCCTAAGACACAGAAAGAAGTCCGTGCCTTAATCGGCCTCACTTCCTATTGTATGCAATGGATTCCCCAGTTCGCCTATTTGGCCAAACCCTTGATACAATTAACGACCTCCGACTTTGCCACCTCCTCTCCATTGCCATGGACACCTGATCATACATTTGCTTTTGACACCCTGAAACAAGCATTATGCTCTGTACCTGTCCTAGCTACACCAGATTATGCCAAACCTTTTGTCCTCTTTGTCACAGAACGGGAAGGTACAGCCTTGTCAGTGCTCACACAAACACAGGCCAATAAACATCGTCCCTGTGCTTATTTTTCCAGTACTCTCGACCCTGTTGCACAAGGTTTGCCCGCCTGTTTAAAATCTGTTGCAGCTACGGCTCTGGCAATTCGACAAAGTGATTCCATCGTCCTAGGACATCCTCTTGAAGTGCAAGTCCCACATGCAGTAGAACTACTTTTAAATAGGACACAGACACAACTAAGCATGGGCGAATTTTGCGGATTCGCAATCCGCGAAATTGCGTATTTACGGATTCGCAATCTGCAAAATCCGCGAATTCTCGCAAATTTATCGGATTTTTTTTTTTGGTTTCGCAAGTGTTTCTGCCGTTTCGCGAGGGTTTTTTACCAGTTCGCAAACGCGAACTTACTTGTCGGGTAGCAACGGTCGCGACCATGTTGTTTCTACGTCTGGTTCATCACAGCACCCTCTTTTTCACCACTGCCACCCTCTGTTTCACCACTGCCACCCTCTGGCTCACCCATGCCACCCTCTGTTTCATCACTGTAGATTATGGGGGGAAAAGCACACCTGCCCTGCCTCAACTGACATGAATGAATTAGGGGCTGATTGATTAATGTGTCACTGAATTTGAACTTCCAGTCTGGCACCTGCTTCCTTATCTGTAATTGCTTTCTGTTGCAGTCTAATTTTTTTTTAGCAGGACCTTTGGCATACTTGTAGCTATTCTCTGAGCCTGCTGTGAGGGTCAGAGCAGGGTCATAGAATAGTTGCAAGTAGGCAACTGAACTCTGGAGGGGCCCCTCAGGAAGCACTAGAGGGAATTGTTACTAATGTTAAGATTGAACTTTTGCACCTGCTGAGTGCTTTCAGTTTTGCAAAAATCGTTTTTCTGCAATTTCGCGCGATTCGCGGGGCGCGAATTCGTGCGAGATCGATTTCGGAAGCCGCAAATTCGTGCGAATACACGATTTGGTTTTTTTGCGGCGTGTTTGTTCGCGTGATTTTTTGCGTGTTCGCAAGCCGCTTGTAGCGCAACGTTTGCGAAGTTACCCTAGCGGTCGTACATGGGCGCGGACATCTTGTTTGCGTGACGTAATTCCGTTTCCGGGCGCTATGTGTAATCTCGCAAAGTGTGCGGCTCGCTAGTACATGTTCGCGTGTGATCGCGGGGAAAATCTCGCGCGAACTTACCCACGCGGTCGTCAACGGGCGTGGCCATCTTGTTTTTCATTCATTGCTATGGTTCTGGGCATGCTTTCTGTATCCTCTGTCAATCTCTGCCATCCTTTGCTTGTTTGAAGTTTTTTTGTTCTATTTTACTTATTATCTATCCCTCTATTTTTCTAGCTCTATATTTTTGTGTTTTCTGCTACTTTGGGTTAATTTTAAACTACTTTTTTAAACTCTTTTCTTTTCTTCTTCCCTATTCTATTTCTTCTTTATAATTTACCTTCCTTTCTGCCCAGACCATGGTAAAGGGAGCCGGGAAGCAGCCCGCGAAGTGGAAGGGTCCCGCACCCCGTGCCCGGCTCCCGTGCGGGCGTTTGAGGGGGGAGCAAGTTATAGCTCGGGAGATTTTTAGTGCGAAGGAGGTGGCCGCACTAGTCTTTCATGTCCAGCGCCGCCTCCCCAAGACCATCATGGGAGGCGGCAAGATCGCTACCGGCTACAGGATCCGGGAGCGCCGGAAGCGGTGGGAGAAGGTGGGCCATGTTTGAACACTCTGGGGTC
This sequence comes from Lissotriton helveticus, assembly GCF_964261635.1. NCBI lineage: Eukaryota > Metazoa > Chordata > Amphibia > Caudata > Salamandridae > Lissotriton > Lissotriton helveticus. Next base: position 1,224,753,107 of record NC_136059.1, on the reverse strand, counting down.
CGGCGCACCTACAACCAGGACACCCACCGCTGGACGGATCTCATGGACCGGGAACGCGACTTGCTGGATGTGCTCGGCGTCGAGATCCCCAGGCTTGGTGAGTAGTAGTAGCTATTTATAGCTATTTCATCACTACTCTGCTTTCTCCCGCTCTGTGTGTTATTATTTTGCAAATTTTTGTTTTTTACCAAGAGCAATAATGCTGCCGATTACATTGTAGGTAAATTATATTTCAAAATCCTCTGTGCATTTCAGGTGCACTGCTCTCCTTCTCAGTAGCCTTGCTACTATGCGTATTTGTTTTCTATTTTGTGTTCATTTCATTGGCCTGAGAAATTATGTATGAGTATAGTGTAAAGAACTGCGTAATGCTAGACACTAAGGGTCAGATTTTCAATTACCGGCGCATCCCTGCAAAGTAGCAGGGATGCGCCAGTAATTGTGCGCCACGCCACCACCACCCATGGTGCGCCGTATTTACAATGCGGCGCACCATGGCCCCAAAACGTCACAGAAGCCTTACGCATCTGTGCCGTAAAGGCGGCGCATTGCTGGAGTTGCGTGACAACGATGGCGCAGCTCCAGCAATGCTCTGGGGTGCCCTATCTCCCCAATGCTGCGTCAAGCCGTACGTCTGCTTCAAGCAGGCGCAGGGTTTGAGTCACGCATCATTGTCCTACAAGTGACTGATTGACATCTTGTAGATTTCCCTCAGCTACTTTTAGGATGCGTTCCTGCGCAGGAACGCCCTCCCTTGCGCCGGAACGCCCCCTGATGATGCAGGGCTTTACAACGTGATGCATCTCCCATATGCGTCACGTTGTTAATATACGCCGCACCATGGCGCCTCTTTTGTTATGCCTCTGCGTCACAAAAGTCACGCAACAATGGAGCAAAAGAGCCACCAGGGGCTTGTAAATCTGCCCCTACAGACTCCAGTCCAGTCCTTCCTTTGTACACCAGGCAATAAGAAGAAATAGTGGTGGTGGATTGATAGTTTGAGTATTTTAATGACTGGTTAATGTAGTAGGAAACTTTTTAGTGTTGTCGCTGATCTGCAATCACGATGGAGTTTGTCTGTCACTTCGCGTGCTGCGGACTGCTGCCTGCCAGTCCTAGGCAAACCTTTTTAGTAGTTTGTTTAGTGAGTTGCATAACTTTCCAAGTCGACGGTCCGCAAATCAAGCAATACTAATATCGTAGTAGACCACATGAGATAGGTCAATATATCCCGTTCAATAGTTGTCTATTTGCTATTTCGCCAAAAGATTTTGTTATTGTTCTTTTGAAATGTTTGATTTGGTTGACAACAATCATCCATGTTTTTGGGTCTTTCTTTCTTTCATGTTGTACATCAGCTCCCCCTAGTGGCAAGAGGACATTGGAGGATGCTGCTACTGCTGAACCAGGCCAGGATCGGTCAGGCGAGGGCTCCTTTGCTGGCCCCGGTAAGTTTTAATTTTAATATAGAGTACCTATTTTTTCCTAGCGTTCCTCATTCGATTTTTTCTAAATCGTCTTAGATCTTCTTGTAGACTGTATCTAAATTCTTATCCTGCCTCGACTATGACTCCCTGTGGTATTACTAGATTATTCTTATTTGTCTGTCTGTGTAGCTAACTAAGATTAAACATTTGGCAAAAGGTGTAAAACGAAACTCCCATTCTAGTCAGCAATGTAAATGTAAATGTAAATGTGGGATACTTGTAAAGCGCACTGTTACTCTACCCGAGTGTCCTGGCGCTGTAGACCGCTGGGGAACCCGTCCTGGTTTTCCCTGTGAGATGGTCCCTTGCTGGGTATCTCCAGGGTGAAACCAGGCATCCCCGGCATTTGTGGGGGGCCGTTGTAGAGATGAGGCAAGCTTAATGCCCAGAGTTACCGAGTGTGTTCCCTGGTTAGAGTAGGCACTGAGGCGAGAATTATCGAGTCCGTTGACCCTGGTCCATGACCCTGCCGCGTCGGGAATTGAACCCTGGTCCCGGACCGTTCTCTGCTTACAGGTCTGCCGCCTCTAACCAGTGAGCCACACCTCTCCAATAGCTCTATGCTCTGAGTGCAGTCCTCTGGGATTGTCCATAATGTCTTTTCAAGTCTTCTAAATGTTTATGCTTTGACAATTACCAACAATAAAAAGGTGAATGACCACCAAGAAAGAATAAGATACTACTTTACTTTTGGTTTGGATAGGAGGACAATCCATACTACTACTGTTGCAGGGACAAATCTGTACAAACAGAACTATGGACACTAAAGTGCATTGTTTATCAATTATAATAGGCACAGGTCGACTTTCCACATACCTCAGTGATATCAGACTTTGAAGAACCCCCAATCTCCTTACTGACTAGATAGTGTGGCAGAGTCATTTAGCTCCCGAATTCATCGATGATTGATCCCCAATGATGATTATCCAACGCAGGACAAGAGTACGGAGTCAGAGTCCAGAAGTGTCAGAGGCACGGGCTCATGCATTGCAAATTGCAAAACCTTTTGCTCATTCACTCATGACCAAAAACCACAGAGTCTATTTAAGTTTTAAAGCTTTATTAAAAGTAAAAATATTTATTGAAATCAAGCTTGTCGGTTGATTAAAAATGGAAAAGTGCTTATAGTGATTTATTTCACACATTTATTGTGGGCGAGCCGAGCCCTCACCTGGTTTGAACTTTAATTTTTCTATTTGGTGCTGAATCGTTGGTCCCTCCGTCCTAGTGATGATGATTTGTTCTTAGAAGTGAAGATTCTGTCTGTTATGAGACAAATGGTGCGTGTTAAAAAGCAAGCATTCATCAGTTGTGCCAAAAAGTGCAGCAAGACAACACCCTTCCCTGGAAAAAGGGACATTTTTACTTTAGAGTAGACAGTCACAAATTATTAGCTTGTTTTCGGTATTCACATTTCTTCATTCCTAGACAAAATACTAGTGATTGGTGTATGTCTATGACATCTAACATTCTTAAATGTACTTTGTAGGTGGAACATCTGGTGCTGGGCCCAGCGCGGAGGTGGAGGAGGAAAGTTCTGGGGAGGAGGCGGTGCAAGTGCCGGACCAAACTGCTGTGCGGGTTGCCACGGTAGTGGCGGGCAGTGGTAAGCTCTTATATTCCTTACTTATTGAGATTGCAGACTGCATAGTGTGCTACCCGTGAGAAAACGTAAGGTTTGTCCAGATGAGAGACATGAAGAAGAATGATTGACATATAGTTTGAATGGATGAATGCCTGGATCATGGTACTATCTGACTCTTAGATAGCATATGTGTATCTCGAGAGAGTAGACGGTCACTGGATGAACTAAGTGTTACTTTGAAGAGCATGTAACACCGCACCCGCACGTCCGTCCCAGTGTAGGAAAGGCAAGGAAAAGAAGTTGTAATTTTGTCCGAATACTACCATGAATAGTAGCAGTAGTTTGTATTGCAAGCACAGCATATATCCGGCTATTACGATGGCCGCTCACTACATCTGTTAATAAGTTTAGTAGAACTCGGTCATTCTTGTGTGGATGTATCACTGTTCACTCAATAAAAAGCAAAGCACCTAAAGTCATCCCATATGTGAGCAAATACATACCATGTGCAGTGATAGATAATCAGATTATTTATCTTCTTCATTTTCCTTTTCTAGTATCTATTCATTGGCACTGTAGGGTGAAAGTTAAATTAATTAAGCAGTAGCCCTTGTAACAGAGTATTCTTAGTGCCACCCGTAATAGAAAAGTAAGAGCATCACCACCTGGATGTACTGGACTGGTACAGTAACGCAAGTCTGTCTCACTCATCATGGCGGGCGTCTGTTTTTCTCGGGTGCAAGTTGACTGCGCTGGCATTATGCCGGCTCGCAGAAGTTAACGTACCAATTTTGCTAAACAAGAGAGAAGAAGAAGAATAAGACTGGTGTACTGTCATAGTCGACTCTAATGGAGTGAGTCCATAGTGCTCGTGGAATTGATTCCTTAAACTACCACTAATGTTAGAGCAAGGATGAAGAATTGGGAGGTTAGATAGATACTGGCCACAATAGTTATGTACTGCGCTTCCAAGTTGCTAGTTCTACTGTGACACAACTTTCTGCTGAATCATTTTGTGTTAATCTTAAAGAGCATTGGTTACAGACTATGTAAGTAAGTAAGTAAGTAAGTAATATTTTATTGTGTATGGTTAGTTGAAACCTTTACAAAAGAGTAAATTTCAAAAGAGCTTATTACATAAAATAAATAAATAAAATGCATCTACAGACTGATAACCATTTTGGAGTAATAAAGTCTATCTTTCATTATCTAACTTCAAAGTCATTTATTTCACTAAGACTTTGGGTTTTGTCCCATTGATCACCTCTTTTTCGTTTTTCAGCAGTAGGAGGCTCGCTTTCTGAAAAAATCTGGTGGCCCTGCAGGCTATCTGCAGCTGTTGGCTGTTCAGTACAAACATGACTGCCGACCGACAAGTTCTGATTGGGAAAAGGCGGAATATTTGAAGGAGATAATACCGTCTCAAGTTGCTCAGAGAGGGACAGATGCACAGGACGTGAATCAATGTTTCTTCAGAGAGACCACAAAGTCTGCACAGTGCTGTTGGCCATGTTTGCCGCCATGCCGGGATCTGATCTTTTGAGATATAGGTTCCCAGCCGCAGTCGTAGTAGCATTTGTTGCGTAGATGGTGTTATGTGGTTAACTAGATACGGTTGCGGGACGCATCTCTCATACGTAGCCAGTACCATCCAGCCGTGTTTTTTCTTAGCCAATTCTGCTTTGTCAGCAATCCAGGATTTATGTTTTGCAGCACCATTGGCTACTTTTTTAAAGGCTGCGAAGGTATGTTTGGTGTTCCACGTCTCTTGCATGTCTAAGTTTTTCAATGCTTCTTCCATTGTTGTTTTCCATGCCTTTTCTTCTTTTGCTTGATTGTTAATTTCAGACCAACAGTGACCCATCAGCGTGTCCCCTTGAGCTGCTCTTAGTTTCCAGCACGTTTTTATTATGGCGGCTTGTCTGGCTTGGTGCTGATTTAGTAACCCGAATTCGAGGCATACCTGCGCCTGTGATGCAAACTGCGGGATTTGGTAAAGGTGTTTAAACAACACTGACTGTTGGAGGTTCAGGAAATTTGCGTCTTTGCCTCTATATAGGTCGGAGCCATACGTAAGGGAAGGTAAAAATTTGGCAGCAATCACTTTCAGCAGGTATTCATTAGATGGACATTTTATTTTTGTTTTTTGTATGTTTAAGGCGAACCGCAATTTATTTGCCTGGGCTTTTCTGTACAGGGTGTGCTCTCTTAATGACCATCTTGAATCAACCAGTACTCCCAAATACTTATAGGTGGCACTTTGCTCTATGTTGTTTCCAGCGATGTGCCATCTGAATGTTTGCTGCCCTGGCTGAGACACAAAGCAGACCACTTTCGTTTTTTTGTAGTTGAAATGCAGCCCATGCGTACAGGTGTATTTATGCAGCCTTGTTATAGCGTGTTGGAGACCCAGCGGGGTTAGGCTGCAAAGGACTATATCGTCAGCATACTGCATGCTCCTTATTTTGTATTGGGCTACATTTGGCGGGTCACTTTGGATCTCTGAGATGCTCTTGTCGAGGTCCGCAGTGAAGATGTTGAAAAGGGTGGGGGCCAATACACATCCCTGCTTGAGGCCGATGTGGGTGGTGATTTTTGATGTTGTTCTGTCCCCATTGCCAAGTTTTAACTTAACCCAGGTGGATGAGTAGAGATTTATAATGGCCTGTAGCAACTTCGGAGGTATGCCCCAGCTGGCCATTTTTTCCCATAGTATCTCTCTTGGTACTGTGTCGAACGCCGCTTTTAGATCGACAAAACAGGTGTACAGTTTTGTAGATTTGGCCATTGCTTTGTCGACAAGAAGATTCAGCGCTGTCAAGTTACATGACGTGTTGGTTCCAGGCCTGAACCCTGTCTGGGTGATTGGGAGGATGTTGTTGCGGCTAACCCAATCTTCCAATGCTTTCAGGAGATTTGATACATATGCCTTGGCCTCTACGTCAATTAGCGCAATTTTTATTTTTTTATTTCCGGTATTTGTAAAGCGCAACACTCATCCCATAGGATATCACGGCGCTGTGAAAACGAGGAAGACTGCTGATGGCTATGCCGGGGGATTAATTTTTGGGGAAAAGGTGAGTTTTTAATTTTTGGCGGAACTGAAGGTAGTTTATGGTGTGTCTGAGATCAACAGGTAGCTCATTCCACCTCTTGGCTGTCAGATAAGAAAAGGCGCGTCCGCCCGTTCTAGTTTTATAGATACGTTTGGGTTTGGCCAGAGCTAGGTGATTTGATCTTAGGCTCCTGTTGGGGACATAGAAGTCAATTTTCCCTTGAAGGATTGTGGGACCAGTCTTATGGAGAGCTCTGTGCGCATGACAGAGTATTTTAAAAGTGGCCCTCTGGCGCATCGGTAGCCAGTGGAGTTTCCTAAGGCAGGCGGATGCTGAGTCTCACCTGCCTTTATTACAGACCAGTTTGGCCGCCTGATTTTGTAGAACCTGTAGGCGGGAGAAGAGTTGTTCATTCATCCCTTCGAAAAGTGCATTGCCATAATTGAGGCGGCTGACCAAAAGGCCTTGAGTGACTGTGCGTCGGCAGTCCAATGGTATCCAGGGAAAGATTTTTGCCAGGAGTTTAAGTATTGCAAAGCCTTTGCCCCAGAGTAGTCGTATGTGGTCCTTCATGGACAATTCGTCGTCCATGATGATGCCCAGATTTCTGGTATGCTGTTTTGGGGTAGGGGCTGATCCCAATGAGGGTGGCCACCATGTGGCATTCCATGTAAGTTTAGCTCCTCCGAACAGTAATATTTCCGACTTTCCGGCATTGAGTTTTAAGCAGTGATTATGCATCCATAGGGCCATTTCGGTGAGACAACTATGTAGCTTTTTCTTAGTTATCTCCGGCCCTTCCTCCATTGTCACCATCAGCTGTGTGTCGTCGGCATAAGAACATATGCCGATGCCCCACCTTCTTCCAATGTTAGCCAGTGATGAAACGTAAACATTGAAGAGAGTGGGGCTAAGCGAGGCCCCTTGTGGGACCCCACAGCCGATGGGACAGGGTTTAGAGTGAAAAGGGCCCATGTGCACTGCCTGGGTACGATTGCTAAGAAAAGATCTAATCCAATTTAGTGCTGTGGATTGCACTCCTTTACTTAAAAGGGTGTTTAGTAGGCAATCGTGTGAAACGGTGTCAAACGCTGCTGACAGGTCAAGCAGTATCAGTGCCACTGATCCACCTTGGTCTGTGGTGCATCTGATACTGTCCGACACTGCCAGCAACGTTGCTTCAGTGCTATTATTGGATCTGAAGCCTGTTTGGGAGGGGTCCAGAAGTGAGTTGCTCTCCAGATATCGGGATAGTTGTGTGTTGACCAGTTTTTTCAAGGCTTTAGAGAGGTACGGGAGCTGGGAGATTGGCCTATAATTCTCCGGATTGGAGACGTCAGATCCAGCCTTCTTTCTGAGGTGGGTTACAGATGCGTGTGTTTCCAGGGTTCCGGAAACAACGCGGTTGTAAGTGATTTATTGAAGAGCTTAGTGATGAGAGGGCAGAGTGTTGATGAAATTTTGGAGAACACGAAGTGAGGGCAGGGATCCGCGGGGGAGCCGGATTTAACTGTTTTTAATACCGCTGATACCTCCTCTTCAGAAAATGGTTGGAAGCTAGTTAGGCGCGGTATATTACCTGAGTCTGGTTGGTCGTTGCATTTGTTTGTTGTGGGAGAGTGCTTGTCAGTATTCTCAGGCAAGATAGGAGTGTTTTGAGGGGTGAAGGTAGAGTAGATTTTATTAATTTTATCCACAAAGTAAGTGCTGATACGTTCACAAGCCTCAGTTGAAGGGGTGAGGGATTGTGAGGTGCTGGATGGGTCGCTGAACTCTTTCACTATTTTAAACAATTCTTTAACGGAATTGTGGTTCTCGTGAATTCGTTGAGTGAAGTACGCTTTTTTTGCGTCTCTGATGGCTAGGATATATTGTTTTCGTTTGGTGACATAGCTTGCTCTTGTTTCCAAGTTTTTTGTTTGTCTCCACCGATGTTCGTCTTTTTGACATTCCTTTTTAAGACTTTTAAGGAGGGGGGTGTACCATTTCTCCGTAGAGGCAGTTTTTTTCCTTAATTCCCTCATAGGGGTTATTTTGTCTAGCGCTTGGCGGATTCCGGTATCTAGGAGAGTGACATTGTTACAGATAGATAAGTCTTCCATTAGTGTGACCTCTGTCTCAAGAAAGTGATTTTGAAAATTAGAGTCGTTGATTAGCCTCCAAGCTCTATTGGTGGTAAGAGGGGTAGATCTAGACTTTAAAGGTTTACCAGGAAGTTTAAATGAGAAAGATAACAGGGAATGGTCGGACCAAGACAGGGGAAGGATTTCGTTTATCAGTCAATCAGTCTGTAATTCGCTGGATCTGTGCACACGCCTGCTTTGAAGATTGGGTGCAGAATGCTCCCTCTCCATGAAGAGGGAATACTTCCTGATTGAAATGCGTGATTGTACAGTGGGGTGAGGTGTTCTGCCCAAAACGATTGATCATGTTTGAAATGCCCATTAGGCAAGCCGTTCGGACCTGGCGCACCTTTTGACCTCAATTTTTTCAAGACCATTTGGACTTGGCATTGCGTAATCCAGTTTGCACCAAAGATTTGATCTTCTTCATGCTTTTCATTCAGCGGGTGGGTAAGGAGATGTTGGTTCCTTACGGGCGCATGGGTCATTTGTGTTTGCTTAGATGGTGGATCCAGTCTTCCTGTAGTATATTTACATTAAAATCGAGGGCTCAGATTTCTGTTTGATGTTTTTTCTTTACAGACCATACTTCTTTTTTGTATGTTTGCCTTAGGTTATATATTTGTCTCTTGATGTCGTCACCCCTCTTTGTGTCTATCCCTTTAAGTTTTCCGACTTCCTGATTGAAAATCCTTTTTTTACTCCCTATTGCTCCCAGGTGCGCTTGGTATACCTTATAGGGTTTTCTTTTGTTAGTCTGATTTTGTTGACCAAATTTGTTAGTTAGATTCTCGGTCATTTTTTCCCAGTATCCTGGTATGCTAGAGGGTTTTTTTCTTTGGCTTCTGCCAACATGGTTCTCACATGAACCATGATTTCACCTACATTCTTTCCGTTCCAAACTAACCGGTTAAGATTGTAAAGGGCCGGGGTTACAGCCAGATCTTTGGTTGCTGGGGCCCTTGAGTGTTGTAATCTGATCTCTATTACTTGTAGGCTGTGATCGCTCTCCAGTTTATGGATTATTCTGTAGTTGTCTACTATTTGGAATACCTCAAAGTCCACCATAGTGTAATCCAGAATTGATTGAGCCTTTTTGACAATTCTGGTCGAGGATGCCGGCTGGTCCTGCGAGAATCGGCCGTTCAAAGTAATCAGTCCGATTTCGGCAAACATTTGGGCGCACATCTTACCATATTTGTCTTTTTTGCGATGGTCTGTTATTGTTGGGGGGATTGATTTCCCATGCAGCTTGGTTCGTTGGATATCGTAGGCGGGATCTGTTTGTAATAGGAACATGTTCAGGTCTCCAGAAACCACCAAACCAGCCTGTGGGTAAGTGGCTTGCAAGGATTTGAGAAGTGCTTTAAGGGTCAGAATTTTCTCTAATTTGCTCTTAGATGCCGGGTGTATATAGATATTGCATATGACCAGTGACCGACACTCTTGCGTATCCTGTAGTCCTGAACTGGGGTCTGGCGGGAGGGTGGTTTTGATACATTGGATCCATGTTTGACCTGACTCGATTGACTTAAGTGACCATGGGATGCTGGTGTTCAAATAAATCGATAGACCTCCCGCGGCCCTGCCCGTTGCACCTCTTTTGATGGCATGTTGTTGAATTTCTTTGAAGCCATTTATGTGGTCCGATGAAATTGACCAAGTCTCTTGAAATAGTATAATGTCGAATTGTTTGAGGAAAGCTGTTAGTTCAAGATCATTTGTTTTTCCTCCCAGTCCATTTATATTCCAAGAGCATACCTTCAGGTTCGGTTTTCATGCTTCATCCCTCTTGTTGTCCGCTGGGCTTGCCGTTGGGGGTAAGACTTTCCGCATCTGGCTGGTAAGTCCTGCCCAGCCTTGATGGATGATCCGTAGGTTGGCCCATCCTACCTTGCTGCTGTCCGAACAGCCGACTGCACCCCGGAGTACTCCACTGTCGGACTTTGAATTTGCATCTGCCAACCTGGATAACGGGCCCGGGTATCTTTCAATTTCGATCGGTCTTATCTCGATTCCCCATTTTGCGAACTCTTCCCTATGTTGCCAAAATTCTTTGGCCTTCGAGGGATCCTTCCATGTTACCACGCTCATCTCTCTTCTATTTGCATTTGGAATTATTTTGAATTCGATACTTTCGATGTGTATGGTCTTTAGGTGTTTCAAAGTTTCGATTGAGTTTGTAAGTTTTAAAATGGCGTTCCGGTTAAGAATGTCGTGGTTCCCCCTGGAGCTATAATGTGGGATAAGTTCGTGGGCAAGTACCTCGGCTGGATGAAATGCCTCTAACTCTTCTTTTGGCCCCACCTGCCTGATTTGGATGGTTTTTAGGTTATTCGCTCGGTGACCCTGGTATAGAATATTTGTCTGAGCTACTGGCTCATTCTCGAATACTGGTTGTAAGAGACTTAGACACTCTGATCCTTCTGTAGGAGGACTTTGCTGCGACCCTTTGGCCAACGAGTTTTCTTTTTGTGACATGACTGACTTTGTGAAGTAATGTGTGATGGTTTTTTGTTCTTTTTGAGACTTTTGCAGGGGAAGACCAACCACTGATTTTATTTTTTTATTTTCTTGCACTGGATGGAAAACTTTATCGGTGTTTTTGAAATCATTTTGAGTTACTAACTGTGGAGGGGTTGGTGGGGAAGGGTACAGACAGATTTCCAAGCTTGGAACCAGCCATGCCGCTACGATAAAGATACGATACAGATTTACAATGACCCTATTAAAATACGGTCAGGGAAAAGAAGAACTTAGACTGCCTGAACTACTCTGTGGCTATAGCTACCAACATTGGGAACACGGATACTTAAAAGGGCAGATAGAAACTACACGGGCAAAAGATTGGTATAAAAACAACTAAGTGGACTGGACCGACTAAGAAACAGCCTGAAAAAGGGAATTATTTGACCCCACGAGGCTAGATAAAATCGTAGTGCCCTGAAGAAACTCTCTGGTAGAGAGTGAAACGCGTTGGCTGACCTTTTGTATACCATTTGGTGATCTGTATTTTATGACTGAATAAGGATAAATAAAGAAATGTTCTACATACGTAAAGGAAACGGTTTCTTTGGACTTCTATTTTGGTGCGCCCCCATAAACATTTAACAAACCATCTAAGTGATCTGGATAGCACAGCAACGCCAAACAGCAGCTGGTGTTGGGGTTGGCAGCACAAAACATATATAATAAATAGGACTTACTTTGGAACTGGAGTTTAGGTGCGGCTTTAAAGGGTCCGCTGCTGTGTTCTTTGTACTGGCCTTTTGAGCAGTGTTGTACCTTTTTTCCCTTGTTGCTTGTTTTGTCTAGCTTTCCTCAAGCGTTTGCGTCCACGTTTTGTTAAGGAGTTAGTTTGTTTTGGTTGCTCATTGGTTTGTGGCCCTGGGTCTTGACTACCTTGGTTGATTGGGTCGTCGGTGCCAATTGGTTAATGGGCGATGGTGACTGAGATGCTTTCTCCCGTTGGATCCTCAATTGTGTCCTCGCTGGATGAGGAGACCCTGCCGATGTTGGCGATAGTATTTTGTGGGCTTCATCCCATTAGTTCCTCAATTGTGTCCTCACTGGTTGGGGTGTCCCCGCTGGTAGTGCATGACGGGGGGTTATGGGCATTTCTTGCACATGGATCTTCAGTGGTTGTATGGGACTTGTTTGTGTTTTTTCTTACCTCTGACAAAATGTCTGTTAATATGTTTGGCAGTGCTGCTAGATGGGTCGTTATATCAAGGCACTGGCATTCATGGAACTTTGTGTGCGTGTCTTTCTGCACCCGTTCGATGAGGGAGTTAAACTCAGTTATTTTTCTTTCTATTCCTACGACATGAGAGGCCAGGATTTGCAAAAGGTCTATCTGTAACTCCAGTTTTACTGAGTGTTGAAGTAGCGCCGTCGAGATAGTTTCCATGATGCCTATAAATGGAATCCATAATGGAGCCTGTTCTGATGGAAAGAGATCTGACTGATTATCACTGGTTTGGGGACTGTGCCAAGCTTTTTCCTCTGGTTTGTTCCGGCAGGAATCTTGTGAAGCACTTACCGGACCTGATACCGGAGTTGGTGATTGATTGTACTCTGAGTTCTGGGACTTTGGAATTTTTAAGAAATTACTATGTTTGGTGAGATGACAGTGAGATGGGGTGAGCATCTCCTAATGAACTGTTTGATGGTTTTGCTGAATCTTCACTGCTGACTATTAAGCTGGTCTCGCTGGCGCAATTGGGTGTTAGTTGTGGTCCTAAACCTGCTGGACATTTTGATGTTTTATCATTCTTAAATAGCTCCTTGGAAATTATTTGACTTTCCTGTGCCCTACGACTTTCCGAGTTTGTATGTGCATTGCCAGTCAGCCGTTCTCCCTGTGAACTTTCTGTGAGTTCTGTGACTATGATGCTCCTGTCCCACATATCACTGATGGCAGTTCCTGTGGATATTGGGTGGGTGACCCCTAAATCGAGCCCCGCGGTACAACAGAGAAAATCCTGATTTATTATGGCCGGCTTTGCTGACAGGTTTAAAGTTTTTTCCTCTGGTGGGACCGATGTTTCTGTGTACGTTTCCTTTTTGGCATTAGGATTGTTTAGTGCTTCTCTTGAGTTTATTTGCGCTTTGACTGTTACTTTGTCAGCCATTATTTTGGGGATTGGCCATGGACTTTGGTTGATGACTTTTGTAGAGTTGCTCTGAGGCTGCGGGGCTGTCGTTGTCGGGCCAACTGACTGGGACTTTCTTTTGTTACTGGTGATGATCTTGAGTGTCTGTGCTTGCCGCAACGAAGGAGTCATGGACATTGAAGATATAGTAGATAAAGACGGTAAAGAGGGTGTAGAGGGATTAAGAAGTCTGTAATCTTGGCGTTTTTGATGCCTGGGGTTGGCTTTTGAGTCTTATTAGGGGGGAAACTGACACTCGTGTAAAGCCCGTCTGTTAGTTCTTCGTCGAATGGATCACTTGATCCTTCACTCATATTTCTGCGTTGCTGTTGGCGTCTTTTGTGTTTGATTGGCTCTGCTCTAACTCTGCCCGATCTCATGATGTGGAGTTAATGCAAACTAATGCAAGATTGGTGCGAGTGCGGGGGATCGGAGGATTAGAGTGCTTTGGCTAAGACTTAGTGTGTTCTTTTGAGTATTACAATGGTAGGCAAGGCGGTGGTGGCTATAATAGCGACAGTGGCGTGGAGTGATTGAAGCGGGAGAAAGGAACGGGCAGGGCACTTTGAGATGATGCGAACTGCACCCAGCCTAGTTGGGCCGCCTCCGCGTGCGCGCCTAGGCACTACACTCTACAGCTGCCGCTCTCGCGCTCAGGGTGCTCCCTCTCTCCGCCTATTGCCCACACAGCACCTTGTCACTTGCCACTTGCCTGTTGCCTTGCGCTGCTCCGATCCTCTCTTTCCTGGGGGTCTCTGAGGCTCTCATTCACATCTCATGCCAAGAAACGCGTGTCTGGAAGTACAAGACTCTGGCGCTGGTGCTGATGTGAAAGGTAAATTGGGTTAAGCAGATCTGGGGCTGATTGCTCCTGTCCGAGTCCGGACACAATTCCGGTCCTGGCTGAGGGGTTTTGAGGCTTTGGAGCCTGTGCTTGGAAGCTGTCCTGGCCCCGTCAGGTCCCTGCAAGCTCTCAGCTTCCTTGCCACCTGCCTTTCCTCCCCAGCATGTTGTCCACTGGGGGCACAAACTCTGCAAGGGCACCGTAAGGCAGATTCTCCAGATCTTGGAGGGCGATGCGTGGTGGATGAACGTGGATGGACGTGGTGAGAGACTTAAGACTGATAGCCGGCCCAGGCTATCGATGCAATAGGCGCTAACTAGCTGGCTGGAGCGCCTGGGACGAATGGGGGTGAAAACCAGCAACGTGCTGCAACAATAGCGGTAGCAGTAGCGGGTAGCAGCGAAGATCAAAGCGGGGATCAAAGCGGGATCAAAACGGCCGTCTCTGCTTCGCTCAGCATTCACCCGCTTCCTCCGCCTGCTCCACCGCTGCTCTCTGCCCTGGCGTCGGAAAAAGGCAGGCTGTGGATCGGGCTTTGGACCAGCCCTGCACCCGCCCCGACGCCCGAGTGCTCCTGGCTGCAGTCGGACTTTTGTGCTCGTTTTTCCAGGGGGGGCAGACCGGGACGGGCTGGAGCGGCAGGATCAACAGGGTCGGCCCAGACCTCAGCCGCGGCTCCCTGACAGCCCCCGACAGCACCTCTGTGAGGGAGATGCGGGGGGGGCAGACTGCGGGTAGCAGGTAGCAGGTAGCAGTGAGCGCGGTGAGGGTTTTCGGGTCCGCGGTCTGCAATCGACTGCCACGGACTCTCCTGTCGGCGTGTGACGTCAGCAAACCAATCACCCTGCAGACTATGTCTTTCTTTCTTCATATAGATGCTCCTTCCAAACCAACAAGGAAGGAGCTGGCTGAAAGGGCCCGGCAACGGAGGCTGGAGGCGACTGTCGCCGAATATCGGCGGCTGGTGGCCCAGGAGGAGGAGGACACGCAGAGTACGTCAACAACATCCACGGCGACTCCTGCATCCTCCTCCGCGCTCCCTGGGTCAGCCAGTCAGCGCAGGTCTCCAGCGGTACGGAGCCGGGGTACCGCAGCCACCCGCCACCACCGAGCAGCAAAGAAATCAGCTGCCCCCCACAGCAGTTGCAAAAAAAGGATGCACCGCCTTTCCCTGAGGGTTTCCTACCTCGAGCAGGAGCTCCTCAACACCAAGACCCTGCTCGAGACCCTCCGCAAGGAGCATGCTGACCTGGCCCGAAAAGTCAACAGCAGCCAGTAGGAGGAGACTGTCCCTTGCCCCTTTTTTAAAGACTTCTGGGGGGTGGGAATTGGGAGTTGGGTTTTCTACTTTTTTGGACTTCGTTTTCAGGGACATTCGTTGGGGTTCGGGGGGGGGTTGGGTCTTGCGGGAGATTTATGTTACTGGATATATAATATATACTTTAAACTTTATCTTAGCATACGTGTTTTTTACTGCTTTTGAGGCTGGTGGGTGGGAGTTTAACAGTCCTGAAACTTAAGTGGCATCTTGATTCAAGTTGTGTAAGTACTAATGGCCCAAATGTTTTCAAAACTAAGTGCCTCTCACAGAGTAAGTGAATTCAATAGTCCTAGGATTAGTGTCAGTCTCTCGTCTCTCCTAATACTTCATTATACTACCTCCCCCCAAACGCTTATCTTACCTGTAATTTGTGTTTGGAAATAGGGCTAGGCACAGGGCTGGCTGCACGCGAAATGGCGATTAAGGTTGGCAATCCTGGGCGGATGAAATGTCATCATTGCGGTGGTACTTGTGGTGTACACAGTGGCAGTTGCAGCATCTGAGAAAAAAATAAAATGAAACCTTGTTTGTCCTTACCGTAGCATTAGAACGGTACGATAGAGAATATAGCAGGTGACAGTACACTAGAACAGTGCCACAATGTAGCCTAACAAATGGTAAAGTATTTAAAGTATAACTACTACTTGCGTTGAATTTCTTTGACATTGGCTACTATTACAAGAAATAGTACTGAAGGTGAAGGACACAGCAGCGTAATAATTTAATTTGCCACGTCTAGGAGGAGGATGCTCTTGATGACCAATCAAGTTGATGGCGCACATGAAAATCTGCTTTCATTTGCCAATAGTGACTCGGTGTCAAGCTGAGTAAGAATATATCCTCGGATTCCTTCACCATCCTGTTGCTATGACCTTATCCTCCCCAGCAAGTGTGTGGAATTATTGCTGTCATTTAGTCACACATCAATCAAAACCACACAGCCCGGGGGAAGAGGGTTAGGGTTTTGAATATGGATGGGAATGGGGGTTTTTGGGAAAGTTTTGTTGAGAGAAGAAAAAAAAAGCACAGCATTGACAAACAATAATTGAAGATAAACAAATCTTTGGGTACAAAGCTAACCATGAATCTTTTAAGTGACATAAAGGAAGTGCATGCACTACTTCATGCATGGTTACTGAAAAGTAACTAGTACTTTCGACAACCGTGAATGAAAGAATGCGACAGTACAGGGCTGCAGTAATAATTATGCGTTTTCACTTGCCTATCTCTGCACTCAGAGAAACACTTGGTACATTAAATTAGGTTTGAAAAATAGCAGAAGTAAAACCTATCCAATGGCTGTACGGATGAATTTAGAAGCAGAGATCAAAGAAATGCAGAGTCACTCTCATAGAAGTTCACAGCAATAACATTACTTAAAAGATAATTAGAAAAGAACGGATACTGTATCTGTATGTTGTTGTAGTTGTCCTGTTGAATTTGGGAAGTTGTAAGATGCATCCAACCATTCCTCCTATTAGCGGGACTCCTCCATTCCATCTGACGCTCCGTCCATCAATGTTGGTGACCAGAAGACACCCTGTCCACTGCCTGACGGAAGCTGAATTGCGGCTCGCTAATGTGAAGCCTGACTTCATCCTTTTTTTCCCATTGCACAGGCTGAAACCCGGCCTGTAATTATTGATGGAAAAACAGGAAGTGATATTAGAACACCACTGACAAATAAATATAAGGTATGTACGCTGTATAGTGCAAAAAGTCACACTTTGAGATTCCTAATAGACAGTACAATATTTTTGAAAGTGCCTACTCTGTCTGAGTCTCCTTTTGAAGGATAAATAAGTATGGGCGAATTAATTTAGCGGATCCTTCCCCTCAAGCTAGGTGTACTGTAAACTGTGTTTTAGAACAAAATGAGACCTTCCCAGCAGTGCTCCCAGACCCTTACTAAACCCAGTCGCAAAAATGTAGACGACCCTAAGAAGACCCCCAATCAGATCTCAAAAAACGAGGCCTAGTAGAAAATGGTGACAAAGCGTACTTTGAAAGTAAAGTAGGCCCAATTCCCCCCTTACCCACCGTGGATTGTATTCAAACCACTTGCCACCAAGCAAAAGTATCCATACCCAGCATCGCTCCAAGACTCGCAAACCCCCCTCAAACAGCCCCCCGCCCAAACACATGCAATACAATACTGCTAACCCTAACGAGGCCTAAGTTAAGAATAGTGGCAAACGCTTTCTTTAACTAGGCCAAATCCCCCCTTCCCCACCATGGATTTTCTTCAAACCACTTGCAACCAAAATTACACATTCCCACGAGTGCTCTAAGACCCCAGAACTCAGTTGCAAAAATCTAGAACACCCCGAAACACATGCAACCCTGCTGCTAGTGCTAACCCTAACGAGCCCTAAGTTAATGTGCAAAAACGCTTTTCCTCATGGATTTTCTCCAAACCACTTTTATCCGGTACTAGACGTTCCCAGCAATGGCCCCAGAGCCGTCAACCCCGGCGGAAACAAGTAGAAGACCCCCAAACAGCCAAAAAGCAAAACTACAAAAATGGGGACTTAGTAATTTTCCTGGCAAATTCCCAACATCACTCCACGCGCGCTCTGCAGCTAGGCCCTAACTCCCCTTTGCCACCACGGATTTTCTTCAAACCACTTGCAATAAAAAGTATCCATACCCAGCGTTGCTCAAAGACCCCAAAACCCACCCACAAACACCAGGAAGCCCCCCAAACAGGCCCCCAAAAACGCTGTAGTGAGTGAAATGTCAGAAAATGCAAAAACGTTTTCCTCATGGATTTTCTCCAAAACACTTTTATCCGGTATTAGACCTTCCCAGCAATGCCCCAAGACCCGCCAACCCACCCGCAAAAAAGCACAACACCCCCAAACAGGCAAAAAGCAAAAATGGAAAATCTCATACTTAGAATTATTTTTCGGCCTTCTTTCAATTCTGTCCAAACACACTGTGCAGCAAGGTCATAACTCAACTTTTCCACCATGGATGTCCTGGAAAACAAATGCAATCAAAATTAGACTGTGCCAGCGCTGCTCCCAGACCCCAAAACCCACCCACAAACACCAGGAACCCCCCCAAACAGGCCACCGAAAACATGATAGTGAGAAAAAAGGCAAAAACTTTTTTTGCTCCGATTTTCTCCAAAACACTTTTATCCGGTACTAGACCTTCCCAGCAATGGCCCCAGAGCCGTCTACTCACCCGCAAAGAAGTAGAACACCCCCACAAGTGCAGAGTCTTTCTTCATTGGGCGTAATCCAGCCATCTGCTTTGAGGGAAATAGGAGTCTGGAGGAGGAGGATAGAGGAGCATGTTTTTGTGAACTTGTGAACCTGAGGAATGCAGACTGCGGCACCTTCAAATCAATAAGCAAATAAGTGTAGACAGTTCCGCTCATGGGCTTGTTTTTTGTGATTAGGTGATTAAAGTTTTTGTTATATAGATTTTGCAAAACAAAGAAAGAGACACACAGGAATAAAAGTGAAAAGGACGAAACAGAAAGTTAGTGATTCATTGACTCATTTATTTTCAAGGCTCGGTGTCAGGGAAGAAGAGCTTGTCCTCAAACTCTGCGAATTCATACGGGAGTAGGTCACTTAACATAGAAGAACTTCCCTCATCTAAGTTGGTGTCCTCCTCGTCTTCTTCCTGCGTGCATTCTCGTATTTTGTAATCTGGTGGTATGAGGTGCTGATTCATCTTGATCATTGTTAACCTCTCCACATTTTTGGGCGAGAGGTGGGTCCTTTTGGAAGTTACAATGCCACCAGCAGCACTGAAAACACGTTCAGAAGACACACTTGCAAGTGGGCAAGACAAGTGTAGTGTAGCTCCTATTTTCCCAATAGGCTCTGCGCATTGGAATAATACCTACAGCAGTAAAGGCCTAGAGCAGACGTTAACTAGGTCTACTACTGTCGATACTAGACTTAAGTTTTGGGTTTGCCAGCGTAGCTCAGAGTTCGCTAGAAACTTTCTCGAATGTTCAAGGAGGAATTAACTTCCCTGATTAGACAAGAAGGGATTTAGTTTCTGACAACCATAGAACATGACAACTTTGCTCTCCCCTAATCAAGAGTCAATCTCCAGAGTCGTGTGAGCACAAGGCAATTATTTTACTCAGTCAGTACGTGCATTCTTAGTCTCATCAGAATGTAGAGAAAAGGAAGAGACGGGCGTGTTCAATAAAAAGGTGTTATTTATTGATCAGTCTCTTTTCTCATACTTGAGAAATGGATCGATATTATTGCAATACTTATAGTTAAGTAAAGTGCATACATTAAAAGCAATAGTATAAAATAATACTGTAAAAACATTGATATGGTTTCTGAGCCATATGATGTTTCAAATGATTAAAATATATTTACATACACATATACATTTGACTAAACGTACTCAACTGGTGTTTCTAAATACGCCTACCCCGTGTACCTGACCTAAGTCTAATGCGTGGGCGGGAATAGAAAGTTACAGTTTAAGTTAAGTTTGTTTTTGCCAAGTGAATAACTAAAGAATTCTCTGTGAGGGGTTATTCAGTTCTGTACCTGGAAGTTAGGATGAATGAGGGATGGTATCTCTCTCTCTGCTCTCGATATTCCAGGCTGCCTGCGAGGGCTGCCCGAAAGCGCCGGTGCTGGGTCTCTCGGCTTGAGATAGCAGCGCGTCTCTCAGCGCGTCAGGAAGGCGGGGCTGCTGCCAGCGGGGTCTGCTTCTGCTCTCGGCTTCGGCAAGTATGGCTGCTCCGTCTTGTCACCACGCGTGTGTTTGCATTGGGCAAGATCGGCAATATTTATACCTTAAAGGTGCCGAGATTGACGTAAGGATGGACATAGATACGTCAATAAAGATGTCATACGACTTGCTCGTTAGCACATTCTTTTACTAAAGTTCTCTGTGAAATCAAAACAATGGCCGCACGGATTATCCAGGTTGTCATAGGTTTGATTTGTTATGAGAACGTCGTATGCCTTATCAGGGGCTGGAGGAATGTCGCTTGTCTAATTAGATCTCAAGCGTTATGACCTAATCAGATAACACGTTCCTGTGCCGTAGTGTGACTGCGTCAGATAACGGTATCTGCATCATGGGGGCTTTTCTTGCCTTGTGGTAAATAAATAAATAATACCCTATTTTTGGATGAATGAATGAATAACAGATAGCTCAATAAATAAGAGTCAAGATTCGAGGTAGTAGGAGTTTCTGCAGGTTTATTACAGCATAAGGACAGGATCAGGACAACCTGCATAGGAACAGGATGACAGGGGAAAAGAGGCCCGGCAGCTGCCGGGGCTTGGTCTGGGATGAGCGCGCTGCTATTCAATAACAAGACATTCATTTATATACATAACGCAAACACATAGCATTACATTGCAGTAGGCGTAGCAGTGGGTGGAGCAGAAGGCATGACGTGTAGCAGTCGCGAGAGATAACAGTAAAAAGAGGTGTAACTGGGAGTTTACTTAGACATGTGAAGTAAAACGTAACAGAATATGTCATGAATGGGCGGACACATAGGAGGGGGCTACCTAAGGAGCCGGGACCTCTAACCTAATGGTGCGCGAAAACTGGCAATGACGTGTTACTAGGAGAAGCTGGGGGCTACGAACTCTGTGCTAGGAGCAGAGACTAGAGTCTGGAGGGTCGGAGCGACATGTACCTAAACCCTATCTGGTATCTGATGTTTAGGGAACATGTTGATATAAACTAAAAGTCATGAGGGGAAAAGCTAACTTGACTCTAAGACTGGACCATGCATTATTCTACATGTAGTGCGTGAAGAATATTAAATGACCATTAAATACAGTATTTCTCTAACATGGAGACGAGAAGGCTAGACAATGACGGAAACTATTGATGCAGTTCAGTAGCTTAGGAATGCAGAGGAGGAGGACTGAACTGATAGCAGGAACTATAACATACTTTTGGCAGACTCAGAGGCAGAGCCGGGGTGCACCGGGCAGTGCGAGGCAGGAAGTAAGTGAAAGGTCGAGGATACAGGTGGGGGCTGTATCGCTCCTCAGCGAGGCTTTCAGGAGACAGGAGCTGAATCCAGGGTCCGGGCCCTTTTGAGGCCTAGAAACGGGGACTTTATAATGGAATAACGTGCACACTGAGAAACGTGGCAACATTATTTTACATAGGCCTGATATTCGTAGTATTCACGAGGACTGGAAACTAACATATTAGAGGTGGACACAACTGTAATTGCGTCATTAATCAGAAATGGGGAATAACATATGCATATTGGTCATGCATACATAACATATGATGGATGGGGCGTAGGGACACAGAACATGGCAAAATTTGCTTTTCCACATTCCCTCCTTGTCACTACGTTTCCATCAGGAAACATCAATATTCATGATACCGTCTATCATTTCATACAGTACCATTTGCTCGTCTCGAATTGTCTTGGAACGGGATTTAGAACGGGGCTTGGGACTAGGAATACAAGAGGTAGCACACATGCTGCAAATCGCAGGGCCACATTGTATACAGAGGCAGCAGCTAAATATGATCGCTACTGCAATACCTAGAAAGGACAGGACTTTCCATCCCCATGCGGAAATTACATTCCAGAACCAACCGGACCATGTCCAGGTGCCTGGATCTTGATGTAACAGATGGGCAATTTTATGGAGTCTGGTTATAGCTGAATAAACAGACGGCGCGTTATTTGGAATGAAAATGCAACAACTGGATCCGAGAATTCTACAGGCCCCGCCCCTATCGGCCAGTATGACGTCAAGGACGAGACGATTCTGTAAAACGACAATTCTCATAAAGGATTGTTCTTCAGTTAAGTTACCTAGAGCGGAGGCAGTCTCATCTACTACAGCTTCAAGGGTTCTTGTTAACCTACGAATAAGCTTACTATTTACAACTGTACCTAAATAAGGGAAAACACCTTTATCTATATCAATGAATTGCTCTGCGGCGGTTTCAGTATAATCGACAATCGGGAGATTTCTCTTGTGTCTAGTGTGTACTAAGAGAGAATTCCTATGATAATCAGGTGGGGCTAGAAAAACAGGTGGCAGTAGGAAAGCAATGTAACAGGTTCCCTCCCAATCGAGGGGCAGACGGACATATGCAGTTTGACCACAAACAAAATAAGAATGACGTGAAGCTATAAAAATAGATTTCCCACTGTCACTATACTGGATAACAGTAGTACATTCACTATGACCTATATGTACAGAACCATAACTACGGACACATAATTCGCCTTTGACTGGTAGTACTGAAATAGCGGGTGAGTCTGGAGTAGTATCAGACTGAACATTCAGAACCATGAAATTCGACGAATAATTTCCTAAATTATATACTTCATTTTCTAGATCTAAACCTGTTCTATGGGGGAAACCTTGCTTGTCTGGGAAACATGTACTGTTAAGAAAAGACATATCTGTTGAGGATGACGTTAGCGTGGACCATGCTCCACACGAACCATTGTGTGAGAATGGATAAGGAAAAAGTGGCAGAACTCCCTTCGGTGTCTGGAAAGGGGGGAGTCGACCACACACCCAACAATTAGTGGCATTGCTGGTCTGGTGTGAATAATGTAACATACGGATGAATGTGTTATTACGCATGGCGAGGCGGTATGAATATTCGTGAGGAGGCAGATCACTAAACGTGTGCTCTACTGTAGTATGAGCAGACATATTCACATGAGGAACTGGTAAATACAGATAGAAAGCATAGCTGGTGCAAGAAATCATTATGCTGAGAAATAATATGAAACTCAGACAAACGATACATTGCAGTGAACTTCGACTGACTCTCTCACTATGGGGGTCTATTTTATACATGTCAGAAACAGTCTAACCGTTTCACCTAGGGGAGGACTTATACAATCAAACTGGCTGACTTATTAGACCTGAGCTTCAACTTATACTCCTGCTGCGGAGTTTTCTCTACCAAGGGAGGGGTTGTAATAAAGTCTGGTGCGGGACAGTCCTTTAAAACAATGTTCTGGCAATCCTTTGAATCCGGGGAAATGTTCTTGGCAATGTCTTTGAAGTCTGGCTTTGGTCCTTTGAAAAGTTTTACATGAGAGAGGTGGACCCACCCCTTCCTGCCTTCTAACTTGACGGCAGTTCGGGTGGTCAAAAGGACCTGACGTGGCTCTTTCCAACGTGGTTCCAGCGGACTTGATCTGTCAAAATTGCGGATCATCACCAAGGATCCTGGAACGATCTCGTGCGGTGCCACCTCGGTATTGTCTGGAAATGCGGCGGCAACCTGTGAACGACATGAGTTGAGGGCAGACATCAAGGAAGCTAGGTAATCTGTCAGCATATTACATGAAACATCGGTAATACTTCGGGGTCTAGGAGTACCCCACATGTTAGGGGGGCGGCCGAAAACGACCTCATACGGGGACAGACCTGATCTGGAATGTGCGACCATACGCATGTAAAATAGAGCGACTGGCAAAGCTACTAACCAGTCCACACCCTTGTCTTTACAGATTTTTGCTATACGGATTTTCAGAGTCTGATTATGTCTTTCGACTAGTCCAGCTGCTTCTGGATGGCGTACACAATGGAACTTCCACTGGTACCCTAACAACAGGGAAACGTGTTTCATGAGTTCGGATGAGAATGGCTGACCGTTATCAGAATATACGACTCTAGGGAGTCCGTATCTAGGGAAGAATTCACGAACCAGCTGCTTGGCAGTGGTCGCGGCTGTGTAATCTGGGACTGGATATGCTTCTGTCCACCTGGACAAAGCGCATACAACTACAAGGACATACTTGAAACCTCGACATCGCTCCATCTGAATATAATCCATCTGGAGGACCTCAAAAGGGTGGTCAGGGGGCTGGAAACCACCTTGTTCCACCGGGACACTTTTACCTGGATTAAACTGGCAACATATCATACAGGTACGGACTTTCTGCTTGGCTGCAGCTCGTAAATGCTTGTTGAACCAAATGTTCTGGATACTGTCTAACATAGCTTTTTCTCCTAAATGTGCTGGACTATGTGCGGTATTGATAATAACTTGAACCATAGAATCGGGGAGAAACCATGTGGCTCTACCCTTCGTTAACCATCCTTGATCTGTCTGGACCCCTCCTTGTACAGACCATTTCTTGATTTCATCGGGAGTAGCATGTAACTGAATATCTATGACATCTTGTGTAGGGTCCTTAACTGTCATGCATGTAATCAGATCTGGAGTATGTGTCATGTTTACTGGAATGTCTGGTGTCTGTGCTGTAAGCTTGGCTGTGCGGTCTGCTAGATCATTACCTTGGGAAATAATGTCAGTAACTTTCGTATGTGCTTTGCACTTCATGATAGCAATAGATGTCGGTAAATGTATGGCATCTAACAGAGCTTGAATAAGGAGACCATGCTGAATCTTGGTTCCATGAGAAGTCATAAAACCTCTCTCCTGCCAGAGCACTCCGAAGTCGTGTACAACTCCGAATGCGTAACGTGAATCTGTGTAAACATTAACCTTCAGGTTCTTGGCGTGTATACAGGCTTGTGTCAGAGCAACTAGCTCTGCTGCTTGAGCGGACAGGGTATCAATACGGTGTGTTTCAATAACTTCAGTGTCAGTAGTCACTGCATATGCGGCGACTAGTTCTCCTGTACTAGTTCTCATACATGAACCATCCACATAAAGTGTCAGGTCAGGATCTGGTAACGGAATGTCTGTCAGGTCTTGTCTTGGCTTTGTCGTAACGTTAACTACTTCCACACAGTCATGTGTGTCTGGATTTGAATTAACTGATGGTAACAGTGTAGCAGGATTCAGGACATTGCAGCGTCTAATTTCTATGTGTGGCTGGAACAGTGTCAATTCATAACCTGTTAAACGTGCAATTGTCAAGTGCTGAGTTTGTGTTCGGTTTAAAAGAACTTCTACTGAATGTGGAACTTGTACTGTCAGGGAATGTCCTAAAACTATGGAATCACTTTGTCTGATAGCTAGTGCTGTGGCTGCAACTGACTTGAGGCACGCAGGCAACGCCTGGGCGACTGGATCTAATGTGCTCGAAAAATAAGCACAGGGCTTGTATTGACCTGCTTGATCTTGTGTGAGAACAGATAATGCTGTACCTTCGCGTTCTGTAACGAAAAGTGTAAAAGGCTTACTGTAGTTCGGTGTAGCTAGAACTGGAGCTTGGCATAGGGCTTTCTTTAACTCGTTGAAACTAAGTGTATGTTCAGATGTCCAAGGGAGGACAGTCGATACGGCTGCCTCCTGTGTCGTTAACTGTATCAGTGGCTTGGCTAGAAATGCATACTGGGGAATCCATTGTCTACAATAAGAAGTAAGGCCGATAAAAGCACGTACCTCCTTCTGGGTTCTGGGCTGGAGAAGATTCGCTATTAACTGGATACGGTCGGGTGTCAACTGCCTACCCCTCTTGGACAGCAAGTGTCCTAAGTA
Source organism: Lissotriton helveticus (assembly GCF_964261635.1). Classification (NCBI taxonomy): domain Eukaryota; kingdom Metazoa; phylum Chordata; class Amphibia; order Caudata; family Salamandridae; genus Lissotriton; species Lissotriton helveticus. The sequence continues at coordinate 1,224,727,626 of NC_136059.1, read as the reverse complement.
TACCACTTGCTGGACACAGAATTGAAGCTTTGAAGGTGACACCTTGTGCCCCATCTCGGCTAGAAAATACAGAACTGTAAGTGATGCTCGCTCGCAAGCACGTTCAGAACGGGCTGTGATCAGTAGATCATCGACATACTGGAGCAGGGCAGTGTCAGTTGGCATGTGAATATTGTCTAGTTGTCTCTTGAGTGCTTGACTGTAAATACTAGGGCTTTCTGTGAAACCTTGAGGAGCGCGTGTAAACATATAGCTCCTTCCATTTAAACAAAATCCGAAAAGAAACTGGCTGTCTGGATGAATTGGAACACTAAAAAATGCATTCTTGAGGTCAATAACAGTGAAAAACATGGCTTCGGAATCAATGGCAGTTAACAGGGAAGAAATGTCTGGAACAACTGGATACTGAGGAATAATACATTTATTAAGCTCTCGTAAATCAATCACTAATCGATATACTGGGGGTGCATTTGGATCAGTACGTTTCATGACTGGAATGATCGGAGAATTGCATACATTGGAGTCAGTTTCTACAACTACTCCTTGAGCCATGAGCTCGTCAATAATTTTGGATAAGGCTGCTACCGCCTCAGGTGGCAATCTGTACTGTCTGATTCGGGGTAACACTACACCTGGTTTGAGAGTCACACGATAGGGTGTGATTTGCATGTAACCTACATCAGTTGGACCTTGCGCCCATAAATGCTGCGGAACATTAGACAATCTGGAATCAAAATCTCGTAATACATAGTGACCCTTAAAGTCACGTAGGAACAGACGTATTCCCTCTGGGGAACAGCAAATAACTGCACCTAACTCTTTCAGTGTCTTAATACCTAACAGATTTTCTGGACATGCCTTAGTAAGTAACAGATCAGTAGTACGGGACAATGGACCTACTTCTAGAGTAACTGGCTGAGATATTTCATTAACTATGGGTTTTCCTGAAAATCCAAGGGAAACATTTCTTGAGCCTGAGAGCGGAGCCCCTGGAACTTCGGCGTGACTAATTGTGGTCCTACTTGCCCCTGTATCGATCAGAAACTTTCTGTCTTTCCCTAATACTTGACTGTGTACATAGGGACCTTCTTGGTCTACAGGTATCTCGATGAGAGGCAAGCCTACCTCCCTCTCTAGGCTGTTTCATGAATATGACTGGTACTCTGGATACTCAGACTGTGCATACTGGTACATCTGTGATGTAACATGCTGTGTTGCAGCAATAGGCTGCGGTACTGTAACTGTCTGTTGTGCATTCTGTGGCTGAGGAATCTGTGAAACTTGTTCTTGTCTCGGCGGACGTGGTCTTTCTTTAGTCTTACCAGTAGCTATGTTGTGTTTCAGAACTGCACACTCGTTTATAAAATGACCTGGCTGTTTACAATAATTGCAGTTCCCTTTAACGGGAGCCGCAGGATGACTGGCTTGATTCGGACCCCTCTTCTGACTGTCTTGAGGAATAGATTGTGCAACTAGCACTTTCATTTTCGTGTCTTTCATACGTTTTCTCTCGTGTTCTTGCTCTTCTCTGATTCTATTCTGGTGATACTGGAGCATCTGGAGCATCTGGGACGGAGTATTTGCTTGCCAGGTGCTTTCGACTTTCAAAACTCGGTTTTTAATTTGTGGACTTGAATTCTCGACTAATTTGGTAACGAAAAGATGAGGGTATGACTCACTACTTGTCTTGAGACCACTATTAATACTGAAACATTTCTCAAATCTAGAATAAAAATCACTAATGTCTTCATCTTGTTTCTGTTTACAGGCTGAGATGGCATCCCAGTCTTCTTTTCTAGTTGTCAATAATCTGGGTAAAACTTGAATCAATAATTCTGGTAATTCTTTACATTTATCTCCAAGACCGGTACCTGGTACTCGTGCCTTGTCTTCAGCTTCTAGAGCTGTCCAATCGATCTTTTTCTCTCCCACCTCCCATTCTTTTTCCTTTAACTTTTCATACACCCCTGCGGGTAGCAGAACCTTTAACATTTTAATGATATCTGGGTAAGTGTATTCTCCCATACGGAGCATGTCTTTTAATTCTCTATGGAACCCTGCTGGATCTTTGTCATGACAGGGAATTAGCTTTTTCATTTCGAGGAGTTCCATCTTTGAAATCGGAGTGTATACAAACACTCGTTGCATTTCGCCACCCGTCCCTTGGACTGGGTGGACTTCTCGTAACGGATTCTGTCTGTCTATGTAGAATGGTTTACTTTCTGGGGGTGAGACGTGAACAAAATGCGGGTTCAGGAACGTTCTATACTTGTGACGCTGTTCTAGAATAACACTAATTAAATCGGTACCTAGACCTCTCCATCTGTACTGGAGTAACTCGTTCAGGATATCGTGTAACGGGCCTGGATCAGAGTGTTGACCCTCATACTGAGTAATGAGGTGCTGGATCATATACATACCCACCAGTCGTTGCTCGGCTGGGGGCAGTTTCAGAAACATTTGTGCCACTATTTCGTCTGGAAAAGTGGTAGAATCAGTAATCCATCGGACTGCTGATCGGGCTAATTCTTGTTCATGCATGGTGCTTAACTCGCTATAACCGACTCGTGATTTCAGAATGTGATCGGTAGCTTGAAATACTTGTTCTAGAGAACAAGGCTCTCGTTCTGGTGCTGAATGATGAAAAATAGACTTGGGTTCTAGACGTAAATGGCGATCTGGAAATCTGGATTTTCCTACATACGCTATTCTGGCGGGATTCTCGTCTTCCTCTTCAGGATCAGAGATACTTTCTTTCTCACTTACTTGTGCTGCTTTACGCTGTTCGTGTAACCTTACTATTTCTTTACGAATTTTCTTGTACATACTTTCCATGGCACTAATGGTCTTGTGCTTACCCTCGGCTATATTATCACTCCACCTTGTCAGGATTCTCATTTCGGCGGGATCTTTAGACGGGTAATCTTGTTCTCTTATTAGGCAATTGATCAGGAACTTTAATATCATGAGCTGAATCTCGGCTTTCCTTTGAGACATAATCTCGCCAATACTTTCTGGATCATCCCCTGTACGGATGAAACGATATATTCTGTCTAGATCTTCTTTCATATTTGGTAAGGTGACTAGATACTCGGTCACCCTTCTTACGCGTACGGAATATAAAACCATATTATACTCGCCTGGGACTGCGTCATAGACACATTCGGCAAGGGCTTGTCTGATTTCTGTAACAGACTTATTACTCTTGGGAGTACGCTGTGATGCTTGAGCATGTAATTCGAGTGCTGATAAACGCTTGTGTGGCGGCGGGGTTTGAGGAGGACCTCCTCCTGCGGCCCCTAGACCAGAATCGTCGACTGACATTCTTCGTGCTTGCAGAGTCGGTAATTGTAACGTGGGCTGAACTTGTATGGCAGACTGACCCGGGGGTACCGCAACAGGTACTCCGGTGTCTGGAGGAACGGGAAGTGCCTGATTTACAGGGACTAGCGGAGCGCGAACAGGATTCGCATATTCTGGAACTGTGTCGTCCAAATAGGACGAAATAAAAATATCAGCTGCGGTCGGTTTGTGACGTAGCTTGGTCGGAACCAATGGTGGCGGGAAATTACTGGGTGCCTCTGGGGTCGCTTTTTGGCAAGCCTTCGGCAAGGAGAGGATACATACCCTTAATAAGGGCATGCCTCTGTCTGTCTGACTGTTCGGTTTTGACTTGTTCACCTATCTCGATTAATTCTCTTTCTTGGGCTCGTTCTTGGGATTCTCTACTTAACTCTGACTTTCTGACTTCCTTTTCCGTTCTTTTATGAGCTTCCTTACGCCATAACTCGATGGCATCTTTCTGTGACTGTCTGGCTTTCTTTTTCCATAATGCTTCTTCTACTCGCATGATACATTCGGCATCCCATGTACCCGATACGGGCCATCTATACTTTTCTTCTAACTGTTTGGTATACTCTACCCATAAATCTAGATACAATATGGCGCTTATGCCATGTTTCTGATACATAAAGTGACCTGGACTGTCCCTAGGCGGAACAGGAACTGCTGCTTCCAGCAGACCCTTTCTAGTTTTTAACTGACGTAACTTGGAAAAGAGCGGCATTCTAAACTTGAATCGGAACACAATACAATACACGAAAAACAATAACAATTGGGGAAACAATTCAGGCATACCACGACATTGGAAATACATTAAACAACATTATAAATAACAGTTCGAACAGAACACTACCTGAAAATACTGAAAACAGAACAGAATTCTCGAGAACGGAACAGACTAGAGTTACTGGATGCACTGCTATAACAGTACGGAACATACCGGTCCCATAAAGGAACACATCAAGACCCGTATCCACCTAGGTGAACACTTCGTTTGTGAGCTTGGGTACCACCAACCCACGGACCAGAGTCAATTTAGACTGACCCTGTCTAGACACTACCCCAGCAATGGTACTCACCGGGCAGCACGGAACGGAAGGCCTCGGACGGGACTGGACTACGACGACGAGCTTCGGACTTCGGACTTCAGTTACGGGTGGACCTCCGGATACCTCGGACCTTGGACTCTCGGCTTGGGCTCTGGTCGGGACTCGCCGCGTTCCTCCACCGTCTCGTTCGGATGCTGGACCGCCTCCTCCGTCTCCTCCGTGGGCCTGAGGGATACTTGAAGCAGAAATATCTGCCAGGTGCACGGTATGGTTCCGTCACGACTGCAGAGGGTCAGGGGGTCGGCGTGGCTTCAACGACGCGTGGGGAAAGGGCAAGTCCCTGTTCGGGCGCCATTATGTGGTAAATAAATAAATAATACCCTATTTTTGGATGAATGAATGAATAACAGATAGCTCAATAAATAAGAGTCAAGATTCGAGGTAGTAGGAGTTTCTGCAGGTTTATTACAGCATAAGGACAGGATCAGGACAACCTGCATAGGAACAGGATGACAGGGGAAAAGAGGCCCGGCAGCTGCCGGGGCTTGGTCTGGGATGAGCGCGCTGCTATTCAATAACAAGACATTCATTTATATACATAACGCAAACACATAGCATTACATTGCAGTAGGCGTAGCAGTGGGTGGAGCAGAAGGCATGACGTGTAGCAGTCGCGAGAGATAACAGTAAAAAGAGGTGTAACTGGGAGTTTACTTAGACATGTGAAGTAAAACGTAACAGAATATGTCATGAATGGGCGGACACATAGGAGGGGGCTACCTAAGGAGCCGGGACCTCTAACCTAATGGTGCGCGAAAACTGGCAATGACGTGTTACTAGGAGAAGCTGGGGGCTACGAACTCTGTGCTAGGAGCAGAGACTAGAGTCTGGAGGGTCGGAGCGACATGTACCTAAACCCTATCTGGTATCTGATGTTTAGGGAACATGTTGATATAAACTAAAAGTCATGAGGGGAAAAGCTAACTTGACTCTAAGACTGGACCATGCATTATTCTACATGTAGTGCGTGAAGAATATTAAATGACCATTAAATACAGTATTTCTCTAACATGGAGACGAGAAGGCTAGACAATGACGGAAACTATTGATGCAGTTCAGTAGCTTAGGAATGCAGAGGAGGAGGACTGAACTGATAGCAGGAACTATAACATACTTTTGGCAGACTCAGAGGCAGAGCCGGGGTGCACCGGGCAGTGCGAGGCAGGAAGTAAGTGAAAGGTCGAGGATACAGGTGGGGGCTGTATCGCTCCTCAGCGAGGCTTTCAGGAGACAGGAGCTGAATCCAGGGTCCGGGCCCTTTTGAGGCCTAGAAACGGGGACTTTATAATGGAATAACGTGCACACTGAGAAACGTGGCAACATTATTTTACATAGGCCTGATATTCGTAGTATTCACGAGGACTGGAAACTAACATATTAGAGGTGGACACAACTGTAATTGCGTCATTAATCAGAAATGGGGAATAACATATGCATATTGGTCATGCATACATAACATATGATGGATGGGGCGTAGGGACACAGAACATGGCAAAATTTACTTTTCCACAGCCTCATGGGCTGACTGTTAGTTAACTTGATAGTTAGTTTAACCAGAACAGGGTCAGGAATAGGGGGATCGATTCAGAACCTATAGGAATACATGACACCCACTCCACGCTAACTATGGTCATATTTACTAATCTATGCATAGTATAACATAGTACGACATACTATAGAGTATAGTGTATACCTTACCACCCCAAAATACATAAAAGCATTTTGAAATTTTCAAATATACTGAAAAATTGCAGTCATATATATTGTATGCACTTAAGCTATGAATTAAATGCAAAAGTAAACACGCATTTGTATGCATCATTGTTAATTTGGTATTTGAGAAATACACATGAAATGGCTCTTAATATGGCTATACAGAAAGGAAGTCCGAGACCATTTCATCACATAATAAAATATTTGTGAACATACCAGTGGGCAACTAAAGTTTATAAAGTATCTAAAAATAGAAATCTTAGTTCTCTAGGAATAGTTTCTTACTTTAAGCAGAAGATAAGTGTCCCGAAAATTTTGCAAAAAATAATTTGGGGCTTGCTAAAAAATTGTTGTCCGTGAACTGGTGGGAAAAACTGTTCATGTGACTTTATTTTTAAAGTTGAAGGCCGAATTCAGGGAACGCCGTGTGCGAGTTTACTCAAAAGTCTCTATTTCTGTTCTGGCGAGAACATCATATCATTCAGGCTTTCGAAAAAACTGTCAACAGCTTCATGGGAAAGTTCCACTAAGTCGGAAATAGGTGTAACCATGCATTCATGTGCATGATTGTCTCCATTGACATTCTGATTCGCATTGCTGACAGAAGGTCGTACCTGTTCGATGCTGCTTTCATCTTGAACTTCACTACTCTTCAATCGTAGTGGTGAAGATTCCAGGAATGCCGTCATCAAGATTGGCAGCCTTTGAGGGCAGCACAAAGCGTGAACCTTGGTAGGAACCAACAGTGTATCTGCATCCACTGGCGCATCCGATTGTAGTGTCAGACAGGTGTCTAACACGCACTCTTCTCCGCATAGCAGACACCTTAGTACAGGTAAAACACACCTTTGCCACATTGGTCGAAATGATAGAAACCAAGTCATGTTCAGGTCTCTAAGCCGGGAGAGTCCCAGGATTTTTGATATCCGGTCCCGGTATCCAATGGCTAGGATCGTATCTTCCATTGTCGCGAGAGTTTGATCTGTGACATGGGTTGCCATAACGAAAAATAAGGACTAAGAATAGGATTCCTGCAATTAGTCCCAGGATCAGGGGAAGTCCGCCAAAAATCGAATGGACAAAATCTGGAAAAATACCCAGTATGGCTTTGAATGGTGTTAATGCCATCGAAAATACTGTCTTAAATACCCCTGAGATCCCATTGGTATCAGAAATATTTAAGATTTCGCTCAGGATTTCCGCGAAATGTACGGGGGAATTAGTTGATAATAATGTATGTATCTCTGCAGTCGTCCTTGCGACTTGTAGATCATACGTTTCTTTTGATGACGTGAGCCTTGTAGGCGTCTGAAGAAGCACTGTTTTCATTCTGCTTAAAGTATCTATTCGAATAGAAGTAATTTTCAAATTGGGCCATGCCCTTGCCTCCCTGTCTGGAAAGGAGCTGGGGAACAAAGAACGTCCACAGCACTTGACCTTCGCCGTCGTAGTGACTGGATAAGGAGTCCCGGTCATAAGACTACAACATCTGCGGTCTACAATAAGAATGTAACTCCCATTATAGAGTCTTTGAAAGAATGGTTCTATTTCAGTTGCAGGTGCGCCTTGCTGGTGACATGAAAGGTTGTATGAATTCCCTTCACAGGCTCCGTGCAAACTAATACCATTACACAGAAGCGTGCCGCTTAGTGACATAGCACAATTGTTGCCACTAAGAAACACTTTCTGTCCTTTATTACTGACACATGCATGTGAATAGGGCAGGTTCCAAGTTGTTTTAAGGTACCCCTTTCCCAATTTCTCGTACATGCCAGCCTGTATATATTTTTGGCAGTATTGAAACCTGAAGGTTGAGATAGGGAATATTTATGATTCCGTGTATTATCCATTCACTGACAGGTCGTTCTGACATTGTCATTGGTAATCTTTCTAGTTTTTCAATGCTCAAGATTGTATAATCAGCACCCTTTTGCGCCATACCGATTTGTCTATCAGTAAGGTTAAAGATTTGGAATAGTGACGTTGTGTTGATTAAACGCCAAGGCACATAGCCTGAACGCAGATTTTGTAACGTCCAGCCAAGCTGTACAATAGAACGCAATTGTGACTGTCCATGTTGTAATAACAGTAAGTCTTGCGATAATATATCGATTGCTGAAGACACAATGCTGTCCAATGAAAAAATTCTGGAGGACAGAGTCATTAACCCATTGTCCACTACAGAAAGTGATTTTTCCAAATTGATACGGTCAATTTCCCGTATTCTTTCTGCTGTTTAAATTTGAGTAACCTTCCAGGCCTCATTGTATGCTGCATATACAGAGGCTGCTATGAAACGCTTTTGACGCTGTTTGCGTGGTCCCATAATGAAATCACGCAAGTCAGCACCATCAGTAAGTAAAGTTAGGTGTTGCTTAATTTCAGGCAGTGTGGAAGTTTGAAGCCATTGAAGGCATAATTTGCCCACACTGTAGGTTGTTATTATCCCTGGGTGATGTCTTTGGGGATATCTAGGGTCTGGCCTGGTCATTTTGAACCCCTGTGTTTTATTCAGGAATCTGTCTTGACAGTTATTTGTATCTGTGGGCCAGATCAACCATTGTTTCCAATCAGGATGTGTTCTGTTTTGGTTTAATATATGGTGTACGTCTATCTCTTCATCTGTATCAGAGCTATTGCTAAACATTGTTGGCTTTGGAATAGACGGTTTATTTAAATCTTTGATTTTGGCTAAGCCAAGACAGGTGGTTTGTTGAACAGTGTCATTTAAAAATATCATTTGTTCTGGGATCATGCAAGCTCTAAACAAAGCTTCTAAACCCTGTACTTGCCATTCTTTTGTACCCCAAACACTTTTCAAATCAACATTTTTGTCCCAATAATCAAATCCAAAAGTATTCATTTTTTCGAAAAATGAATCTGAGTATATCAACTTTGTGTTTGTTATCATGGTTTTCATCCCTGTCTTGTTTGATAATTTAAAATAAAATGTTTCAGCATTACTTATGTTAAAACCTGAAAAATATGAATATTTGTCATAAACGGTTCTTGAGCTCCCTTTTGGAGGTGTAGCACAATGTTCCCATTGATTATAATTTAAAACATTTCTAGTTTGTGCAGATTTATGTAAAAAATGGTTACCATAATGGTTATAGCAGTACATACTATCATAATTTGTAGAACCTTGCAAATAATCATGTTTTGTAAATTTAGCAGACATTACTAAATCAGACATCATATTATTAATGTTTTCGAAGTCCCAATCATCAGCAAATGAGTTTGGTTTTGCAAAGTCACTCAAGGAGATCTTGATTTGGTGTGGATATTTCAGGATCTCGACCGGACCATAAATTTCATAGTCAGTGTTGTCCCAGGCTACCCCACCAGGTATCGGATTGGCTGTGAAGTTGGCTGACGAAAGTTCTGAAGAAAGTTCTCTTTTCTCGACGTGTGAAGATGTGTGTGGTTTGAGGATCAAGTTGATGTTCTGACTTGCTGTGTCCATTTTAGCATATTTTCCCTCAATGAAGCGTCCCAAAGTAAATACCATGATGAGCCAAAGTATGAGGATAAATGCACCAAAACCCACCCAAAATTCAATCCATGGAGAAACCAGATATGTCTCTTTCAGTTGGTTCAAAAGTTCCTTAGCTTTGTCTTTAAAGAATTTTGATGATGGCTGTGTCTTTGATTCACTGAGGCTTTCAGAGGATTCATCGAAGTTTATGAAGTAACCGGATGCAGTTCTGTCAATTGTTCCAATTGGTTCAGGATTTTTGTTTCTTGCATTGTCACTTGGTACTTCAGTATAGATTGGTGTGTCTCTGCTAAATGTTTTTATTTGGGTTTTCAGAGGTCTGAGTTCTATTGCATTGTTGCATAGTCCTTGCTGTTCTTCTGTAGGCGTTTCGAATGTGATGAGCCTTTTTGATAGGACCTCTGTACTGGTAGCAAACCTTGGTGTTCTGCTACTTATTGGGAGTCCACTTGGCCTACTGTTTGTTATCGGCCACATGTTGTGGTTTTACCAGGTCGATGGATACAACTCGGTTCTCCTTTTTACCAGCAAGTGGCGGTAGTACAACTGATCTTGTCCCGTTGACAGACAAGACAGGAACTGCTTTTCTGTAAGAAGGCCCAAATTCCTTCTTTACCGCGATCTTCTCCCTGACTAGATCCCCGACTTTTGGAATCCAGACAGGTCTTGCTGGGACAGGTGGTGATTCTTCAGTGGTTGTTGGCTGTTGTTTCAACTGTATGTTGCTCAGGTCTTTTCTTGTTTTGTTTAAGTCCTGCAAAATAGCCAAACGGTCTTTGACTTCAAAGCTTTTTTCTTTAACCACTGAAGTCTGACTGTCGAGGTCAGAGATAATCATTCTAGTTCCAAATAATAATTCGTACGGACTGAATCCCTTCAGAGAATTTCTTGGCAAGTTATTTAGACTACGTTGGACACTTATTAGATGTTTGACCCACCCAGCTCCCGAACCTAATACCTTTGCCGTTATAGATTGCTTTATGTCACGGTTTTTTCTTTCAACAATTCCGTTCCCCTCAGGGTGAAATGGACAAGAGTACCGCAATTGCACGCCCATGCTGACCATGGCCTCCTTATAAGCCCGAGAGCTAAAAGCAGGACCATTGTCCGAATGCAGCATGCCAATTGCGTATGTGCCGATAAAGACTCGCAAATCTTTTATAACAGTTCTGGCGTCAGCCGTTCGCTGGGGCCACATCCATATGAATCTCATGCATGAGTCCACTGCAACCAAGATATATTTATAGTTACCATCCCTTTGTAAGGGACCGCAGTGGTCTAGATAAACACCGCCTAATGGTTTATCCGAGATTAGAAGGGGCGTCTGAGCTGGACGTCTCACCGTTGATACTTTCATTTTTTGACATATTTCACATTCTAGAACATAGTTCCTTGTTTGTCTTCGCATTTGTGGCCACCAGTATCTCTGTTTTAATAATGATACTGTGGCTGAGACGCCAGCATGGATAGAAGCAAGCCCTTCGTGTGCCGCTATTAATAGTCCTAACCTATGTTCCATGTTTGGAATTGCCCTATCCCCCACTCCAGGGATTCGAGCAAAAGGAACATTGTTTGCATCAGTTATGTATGAGTATTTTACTGGAAAGCCTTTAGGGAGTGGTTCTATCGAATCCTTTTCTGAAGCGCTGACAGCTTGTAATATTTCGCTGTCTATTTTTGTTTTTGACCGGGTGACGGCGGCTACGGAAGCCGTTTGCACAGCTGCCTTCGCGGCCTCATCAGCCAATGAATTCCCTGCAACGTGAACGCCATCACGTTGATGACTCAGTGTATGTATCACGTGAGTCTTTGGTAGTTCTTTTTGTAAAAGAGCTACTTGTTCCCATAGCATTTTATGCTTGATTGTGCCACCTTTCGCATCCTTGAAACCGTTCAGAAGCCAGATCTGCAAGTATTCATTATAAGATTGAACGCAATAATACGAATCGCACACTATGAGTGTGGGGAATTCTCGATCGGTATTTTCAAGCGCCATCTTGAATGCTAGTAGTTCAGCTCGCTGAGCTGTACAATCTCCTAGGGATTGTGTTTTAGTGAGGGTTGGTTTAAATTTCCCTTCGTGCCAACGACCTTTAACAATCGCGCACGCAGCACTGTAAGCTTGTTTACCCCCTACTGCGGGTTGTGCTGATCCGTCTGTATATATTATACAGCCGTAGTGATCTAGAGGCAGAATTTCGGTTGGCGGAGGACATTCAAATTCATATTGGAGAAATTCTTGTGTTTTTAAGTGAGGATCAAATTCGTACACCACGTCTGTTGCAGCAAGAGAGTTAGCCCATTGTATCCATCTCGGATGGAGTGCTTTAGCATTTGGAATGCTTGCCTTTGTTACCGCCTCTAAGGCTGGTATTGGTGTCACGATTACTATTCGTTTACCTTGTGCCAGGGCTCGTTCTTTTGCTATAGCTGTCTGTGTTGCTGTTAGAATTTTTTCCGTTGGGCTAAATTTCATTTCAGCCTTAGTGTACAAGTGTGATTTGAATGCAATTGGTACCTTTTCTCCCTCATTAGAGGTCAGGTATGTGAATCCGCATCTCCCTGGGATGACTCGAATCACAAGATTGCATGTGTTATCACGTGTTTCTAATTTTGTTTTAATTAGCATGTCTGTTTGTAGGGATCTCAAAATTTCTGTGTGTGTTTGAGTCCAACTGGATCTTTTGAAGTCTGGTTTAATTAGATCATAAAGGGGTTTGACCCTTTCTGCGTAATTTGCAATGTATGTTCTTCCGAAATTTAGGAAGCCTAGAATTGACTGTAGGTTTTTTAGTGTTTTAGGAGCTTGGATTACGGCACATTTCTCTAGGAAATTGTCTGCCAGGCTTTTGCCTTCACTTGATAACTCATATCCTAAGAATAGGACCGTCAGATGGGCAATTCTGGATTTTTTGAAGTTGAATTTGTAACCCTCTGCAGCGAAACCAAGTATTATGGTGTTCACTCTTTTCAAGTGAGTCTCCAAGTCATCATCTGTTAAGTAAATGTCATCGACATAAGATAATGCTTCATCATCATATAGTTGTAGTAATTCTGTTACTCTCGCTGAGAATACCCCCGGGCTGTTCTTGTACCCCTGGGCTAACCGACAGAATTGTTTTTGAGTGCCATTTACTGAGAATGCAGTTAAATATCTGCTCTCTGGTGCTATATTTTGACAAAAGAATCCATTGGAGATGTCCAAGGTTGTTTTGTATTTTTTGCGCACTATGTTATTCATTAGTGCAGCACTGTGTGAGTTTTGCACTGCAAAAGTTTTGCAACATGTGTTAAGGTGTCGGTAATCCAAAACTAGACGATATGAATTGTCTGGTTTGGAGACCGGAAACAAAGGATTGTTCATTTGTGAGGTGCAAGTTTCAATCACCCCTTGGTATTCTAGCTGATCTAGTATTTCATGTACCTGTTTTTTAGCTTCTTGCTTAATTGGGTACTGCCTTTGTGCAGTAGGTTGTGATTTTAACTGGATTTTGTGAGGAGGAGAATCCTCATCCCATCCTGCATGATTTTTATATAAAGCAGGTGCTAAGGCCACTGCCCACTTTCTAGCAAGTGTGTATTTTTTATGAATCGGGATTTGATTCGAGAAGGCAGGCATAATTACTTCTTCGCCATGAGGGCACTCCCTGACAAACTCTGGTGGCCAGTCTTTTTCAGCTAGAAGGATGTCATAGCCCTTGGAGAGGTTATCCCAAAATAGTCCCCTTATTTTCCTAGTCTTATCTCCCTCTATACGTAATGTTATCTCGTATATCTTGTGGGGCTTGCTAACTCTGGTGTCTGCAGTTTCCACTTGAAGATATTCATTCGTGTCCACTGTCTCCAGATGATTCATAAGGACTTTGCGAGCTATGCTCACCTCTGCTGCGCTGTCTAGCATTGTCTGAGCCCACTCTCCGTTTTTCAGTTGTGTCCTCAGTATTCTCGGCATTGTTAACTACCTTGATACAGGCTACCTTCTTTTTTGGAAATTGTAATTTCTTTTTTAGTTGAGCAGGTTCCTTGTCTTTGGACTTGGCGTGCTCTTCTCTTTGTTCTGATCGTCCTCTTCTTTCCGATTTCTGCGAGGAATTCTGAAAAGATTGAGAGGGACGTGTATCAATGTCTTGATATCTATCAGGTTTTTTAATATTATCCCTATTTCTAAGGTTATATCTATTCCCAGAGGGGTCACTCTGGGGTGACCTGTGTCTCTGGTTCGGAGATTTCTCTCTTCGCCTAGGAGACCTTCCTCGGGACTGGAATTTCTTTTCTTTAGGATTGGATTGTTTGTTTCCATCCCAGTTCTTTTTTGGTGAATTATTATTAAAAAATATTTTTTCTGGACTTTCAGTCAGTTGCGGTTTTACTGGTATTCCACCTAGACTATCTCTACCTAGTTCCTCATAGGATTTTTCTATGATTCTGGCAATTTCAGCTGGTTGGTCTGCTATATCTGTCTCTTTTAACCTCTGGCGGATCGCCACGTTTGCTGCTTCACCTTTTATGTTGGCTAATAATATAGCCGAGACCTGCTTGAAGTCTTTCAGTAATTTCATACCAAGAGTTAAAGCTGGTTCTGGACCGTATTCATCTTGAATTTGTTTTAGCACATCTGGTATTACCGAAATGGATGGAACACCGTGCGTTTTTGTGTAGATGGAAGCAAAGACTGTACCCCAAGTGTCACAGTCCTCTATGTGTGGTGCGATTCCCATTGGGAGACATATAGTCAGAATCCTGTGTTTTTCTAGCGGGGTGGTGTCAGGAAACACCGCCTCTATTTGGGTGATTTTCTGTGCCAACCAGAATGGTATTTGTTCCCGTTTAGCTGGAACTTTACCTAGGCAGGATTGGATGTTCTGTGGTGTAATTTTATTTGTGTTCCCCTGGTGAGGGGTCAGCTGTGGAAGTTTAATCGCTGGCTGAATTGTTGAAGTCCGCATTACATACTGAACTAATTGTCTATGAATTTTTATTAATTGTTTTAGTTGTACTAAAAGATCTGCTGCAGGCATTCTTTCGAAGTCTGGATGCGGTGTGTATCCGGCTAGTACCGGCCACGTTGCTCCTGGTCTTCCTAAAGGACCGAGCCTGGTGATGTGATTATTATGTTTTAGGGCACCATCAAATAAGAGCAAATGCTCTTGGAATTTGAGTGGTACTTCCACCTCCTCGAAAGGAGTGTACTCATTAGGAGGTTCCTCTACTTTGTAATAGTGGAAGTACTTTGTTACAGTATTTGCTGCTGGAAAATGTATCCATGTATAATATACCTCTGTCTGCCGATATTCGTGTGCCTCAATTACGAACATGACTGTGCCACCTCTAGGTGTCAGTCCATTTTCTATAAGTTTTAGAGTTATAGATCTCCTTTTGATGACCGGAATGAGTATTATATCCGCGTCTGCTGCTTGCATGGTAGCATCAGCATCTGCGAGTTCAGTTGCTAATCTAACTGCCTCTCTTTCATCATCACTTTCAGTCATTTTACTGACCAGATGGTATTATAGCTGTTTGCAGATCAGGTTTCTTTATGGAAACAGAGATTAGATGCACAATATTTTGGAACAGTGTATCCTTCAACGTTGACTATACCAAGAACCATACATAGGAGTTCCCTCCTGCAAGGTTTTGGAGGATATAACCTTTCACCCACTCCAGACGTCTTTGGAGTATAATGGAAAAAGGGGTCTGAGTGAGAAAGCACGACTGAGTTACTCTAAATGTCTTACGTTAGTTTTATCGCCCTTTCCAAACGCGTTGGGCGCCATGTAGTGTAGCTCCTATTTTCCCAATAGGCTCTGCGCATTAGAATAATACCTACAGCAGTAAAGGCCTAGACCAGACGTTAACTAGGTCTACTACTGTCGATACTAGACTTAAGTTTTGGGTTTGCCAGCGTAGCTCAGAGTTCGCTAGAAACTTTCTCGAATGTTCAAGGAGGAATTAACTTCCCTGATTAGACAAGAAGGGATTTAGTTTCTGACAACCATAGAACATGACAACTTTGCTCTCCCCTAATCAAGAGTCAATCTCCAGAGTCGTGTGAGCACAAGGCAATTATTTTACTCAGTCAGTACGTGCATTCTTAGTCTCATCAGAATGTAGAGAAAAGGAAGAGACGGGCGTGTTCAATAAAAAGGTGTTATTTATTGATCAGTCTCTTTTCTCATACATGAGAAATGGATCGATATTATTGCAATACTTATAGTTAAGTAAAGTGCATACATTAAAAGCAATAGTATAAAATAATACTGTAAAAACATTGATATGGTTTCTGAGCCATATGATGTTTCAAATGATTAAAATATATTTACATACACATATACATTTGACTAAACGTACTCAACTGGTGTTTCTAAATACGCCTACCCCGTGTACCTGACCTAAGTCTAATGCGTGGGCGGGAATAGAAAGTTACAGTTTAAGTTAAGTTTGTTTTTGCCAAGTGAATAACTAAAGAATTCTCTGTGAGGGGTTATTCAGTTCTGTACCTGGAAGTTAGGATGAATGAGGGATGGTATCTCTCTCTCTGCTCTCGATATTCCAGGCTGCCTGCGAGGGCTGCCCGAAAGCGCCGGTGCTGGGTCTCTCGGCTTGAGATAGCAGCGCGTCTCTCAGCGCGTCAGGAAGGCGGGGCTGCTGCCAGCGGGGTCTGCTTCTGCTCTCGGCTTCGGCAAGTATGGCTGCTCCGTCTTGTCACCACGCGTGTGTTTGCATAGGGCAAGATCGGCAATATTTATACCTTAAAGGTGCCGAGATTGACGTAAGGATGGACATAGATATGTCAATAAAGATGTCATACGACTTGCTCGTTAGCACATTCTTTTACTAAAGTTCTCTGTGAAATCAAAACAATGGCCGCACGGATTATCCAGGTTGTCATAGGTTTGATTTGTTATGAGAACGTCGTATGCCTTATCAGGGGCTGGAGGAATGTCGCTTGTCTAATTAGATCTCAAGCGTTATGACCTAATCAGATAACACGTTCCTGTGCCGTAGTGTGACTGCGTCAGATAACGGTATCTGCATCATGGAGGCTTTTCTTGCCTCATGGGCTGACTGTTAGTTAACTTGATAGTTAGTTTAACCAGAACAGGGTCAGGAATAGGGGGATCGATTCAGAACCTATAGGAATACATGACACAAGTAATTTATAGCCAGGTTGGTGATCATGAGAAAGATGGACCTCTGTTGAGTCATTCAGATAGGCCTGCACCATCAACTCAAGGTTCTCCCGGGTTCCTCCACTTTGCTTACTTTTTTCTGGGACCCTTTCAGAAGCAAACCCAAGCTCAGTTAGCCAATCCTCTTCATCACCCAATATTACTGTTGTGTCTGGTGCAGATGATACGGTTGCTGGTGTCATTAACGGCTGAGAGGGCAAATCACTCACTTCTGCCACAGCCACAAATGCAGAAGGGGATTTTTTTGACTGCGGACGGCCTGCTGATGCTGATGTACTGCCTTTTCCTTCAATTTCCTGCCGTTCTCTTTCAAACCGAGTGGCTGACACAGCTAGCCAATGTTTGTACTTTGTAACATCTGCGTCATCAAAAGGAAACAATACTCTGCCTGCCACTGCCTTTTTGTACCGTGGATCCAGAATAGTAGCACAAATGTAATGCTGTTCTGTCTTGATCATTTCAAGACGATCATCGCCAAGTAGGCGGTGTAATAACTTCTCCGCCAACTCTAATGCTTCTTCCTTTCCATCTTTTTCAAACTTAGAACACACCGCCTTCAGTCGGTGCTCTAGCATGCTCAACAATGGGATAGTTTTTCCCAAATTACAGTCCTCCCTGCTGACTGCACGCGTGAAGACCTCAAAAGGACGAAGCATGTATGTCAGGCTTTTAACTAGGTGCCATTGCTCCACCTGTATCCTCATGTCCATCATAGGTGTACCCAGTTTAAAGAAATACTGATTGACTACCGCATACTGCTCATACAGACGCTCAAGCATGTAGAAGGTTGAGTTCCAACGTGTTGCCACCTCCTGGATGAGTGCTTTCACTGGCAATTTACGTTCATATTGCAGGCACCTCAGCTGCTTCCGGGCCTTAAAAGAATGGTTGAAATGTGTGCACAGTCTTCAGCAGGTGGTCAGTAACTCGGAGACTGGACTTTCTTCACTCAAGAATTTTTTAACAACCAGGTTTATACAGTGCGCCAGACACGGCACTCTGAAATAGTTACCCATATCCATGGCCTTAACTACATTGGCGCCATTATCCGTGGAAACATAACCAATCATGCGTTTTCTTGGGGACAGCCATTGAAAGACCTTTGTGTTAAACTCATGCAAAATGTTTTCTGCTGTATGACTTTTCTCCATGGCAAACATGGCTATTGTTGCATGTTTCCGAGCAGCTTTATAAACTTTGTCCTCATCAACACCTGCATTTATCTTGCCTTTAACCCCTGAAAAAGAGACCCAGTGTGCAGTGATGCACATGTTATCAGTGGCTGCACAACTGCTCCACATGTCTGCTGTCAGATGTATAGTGTGAACAGCACTCTTCTGCAAAGCTGCCCCAATCACCTCGAGCACATCTTCATGTAGTGCTGGAATTGCAACTCTGGCAAAATAGAACCGGCTAGGAACCTTCCATTTAGGGCAGAGCGTTGCCACCATTTCAAGAAAACTCACCCCTTCCACAAAAGAAAAAGGGAGAAGGTCCAGCGCTAGCATTTTAGCCAGCCGTCTGTTATACAGACGCGCCATTGGGTGGTTGCGTTCATATGGCGCTTCTGAAAACAACATGCTTCTAATGGTGGGCTGGACCAATTTACGGGATGATGATGACTTCTGCGACCCAGTTACGCTCCGTGATGAACTTTTTCACGTTGGTGTCTCACTCTCTCCCACACTTTTAGTGTGGCTCATAGATCTGCTGCTGACAGGGGTACTGGGTGTAAGTGAAGAAATGTCTGACGCTTCTTCTTCCTTCTCGTCATCAGCAGATGAAACATCAACGGATACAATTTGTTGACTTGCAATTCGGGCATCCTTGATCTCCCTTAGGTGCGCCAGCCATTTGACAGTGTGCTGTCTCTTAAGGTGACCTCTCTGGCCTCCGGTACCATAGTTGGTACCAAGCTTACCACGACTAACTCGAACCTTACAAATGTTACAAATGGCTATGTTTTCCCTTGTTGGGCTACCACTAAAGAAGTCCCAAACTGCGGAATTCAAATGTCTGTGGGGAGCGGAGGAGGCGATACTGGGAATGCTGCTAATGCCAGATGAACTGGAGGATGTGTGTTGCAGAAATTTAGTACGTTGTGCACTTACAGCATCACTAATTGAGGACATGGAGGTCGAGGTGGATGGAGGGCCCTTCTGGCGAGAAAATATGGAAGCTGTAGGTGGTGGTGTTGGTGTACTAGTTAACTGCATTCGTGGTGGTCCCATTCCCACGTCGCCATTATCATCATCACGCTCAGCAGCATTTCGGGCTAGGGTGAAAATGTCTGTGTGCTGCATGCCCGCTGAGGCTGGAGTGACGCCTATGATGACTGCGTCGTCGTCGTGAGAGTCTTTATCAGCAGGAGCAGTATACGCCCCTTCTTGTTCAGCGTCATCATCACACTCCATGACTCTGAGACTTTCGGGGACCTTCCTTTTACGCTTAGCTACCTTTGTCAGATCATGGTGTGCCTCACTCTCAGACGGCCGTGGTGGTTCCCAAGTTTTATCCATATCATCAGAAGGAAGGGGGCTTGAAGAAGAAGTAGACACCATCCTTGATCTTTTCCTTGCTGGGGATCTGGAACACAATGAATCATGAGGAGGAGTGGCTTCCTCATGTGATACCTCGGCTTGAATGTCGATTTCCTGATGTGCCCCTACTTCGGGAGGAACAACTATTGTGGGCACTTGTGCTGCTCCATGCACCTCTGCTTGCTCCTCTCCTTGCACCGCCTCTCCTTCCACATGTACTTGGGCTTGTACTTGCACATGTGGTTGTTGTTGCGGCTGTGGTTGTTCAACACTCGTCAAATGAGTTACAACAACCTGTGTCGATTGAGGGATGCTGCTACTTTCTTGCGATGAGCCAACATCACTGGTCGATGGTGATTGAACAACTATACTGGCTGCCTCTGCAGCACTCAAGGGCTTGGACCTAAGTTGGCGTGGTGGTGGTGGCACTGAGCCCAATGGAACGGAGGTGCTGCTCCCAGCTTGGTCCCCAGCAGACCCCGCTGCTGCTGCAGGCGTACTTTTTTTTATCCCAAAAAATGTGGCGGTCGTCACACCAGTCTCCTTGGTAAGTGGCGCCAGTTGCTTCTTCTGCTCCTTACTGGCAACTTTCTTGCTAGAGGAGCTACGGGCAACTTTTTTTGGGGCCATCTTCTTCAGAGCACCACTCACTACCCCTGGGCATAATGGATGAAAGCTAGGCAAAATGGGTGCAGGCCTATGACACAACAAAGCACACCGCCTGCCTTCAAAATGGCCCCTTGCACCCCAAGTACATGGCCAGGGCCTGCCTGTACCAGCAGTCAAAATGGCTCCCACCCACATGGCCAGTCCCCATCAACAGTACACCCCAAAAAACGAAAAACACAAAAATCACCACACTCCAATGCCATCCATGCCCTCCATGATGTTTACATGAAAGAGACCCCACAGAAAGACTCAGTCCATGCACCACTGGGTACCCCTGGGCAAAAGGCCCCAACAGCAGCCAAAAAAATCGAAAAAAACACACAAATCAGCACAATCCCATGCCATCAATGATGTTTAAATTCAAGACACCCCACAGAAAGACTAGGCCCATGCACCACTCACTACCCCTGGGCATACTGGATGAAAGCTAGGCAAAATGGGTGCAGGCCTATGACACAACAAAGCACACTGCCCGCCTTCAAAATGGCCCCTTGCACCCCAAGCACATGGCCAGGGCCTGCCTGTACCAGCGGTCAAAATGGACCCCACCCACATGGCCAGTCCCCATCAACAGTACACCCAAAAAAAACGAAAAACACACACAAATCACCACAATCCAATGCCATCCATGCCCTCCATGATGTTTCCATGAAAGAGACCCCACAGAAAGACTCAGTCCATGCACCACTGGGTACCCCTGGGCAAAAGGCCCCAACAGCAGCCCAAAAAATCGAAAAAAACACAAAAATCAGCACAATCCCATGCCATCAATGATGTTTAAATTCAAGACACCCCACAGAAAGACTAGGCCCATGCACCACTCACTACCCCTGGGCATAATGGATGAAAGCTAGGCAAAATGGGTGCAGGCCTGAGAACACTGCCTGCCTTCAAAATGGCCCCTTGCACCCCAAGCACATGGCCAGGGCCTGACTGTACCAGCACTCAAAATGGCCCCCACCCACATGGCCTGTCCCCATCAACAGTACACCACAAAAAAACGAACAACACACAAAAAACACCACAATCCAATGCCATCTATGCCCTCCATGATGTTTACATTAAAGAGACCCCACAGAAAGACTCAGTCCATGCTCCACTCACTACCCCTGTGCAAAAGGCCCCCACAGCAGCCCCAAAAATCGAAAAACACAAAAATCAGCACAATCCCATGCCATCCATGCCCTCAATGATGTTTAAATTCAACAAAACAGTTGTATCATGCACCCACATAACTAACCCTGGTCCTACTGGATACTGTGGCTACCCACAATATATTTTATTTAATGTTCTGAAAAAGTTCCAAAATTGTAGTTGCAGCAACTGTAATGCCCCAAACAAACTCACTTGTGAAAGTTGATTTCTAATCCATAAGTGATCCAAAGAAAGTCAAAAAGGCCTCAAATCCAAATATCCAGCAGCATCCACAAAAAGTAATCCTTCCAGGTCAAGATCCAAATGAAAGTGACCAGCACATGAAGAAAGCACTTAGAGGAGCCTGCTGGACAGGAACAGGAAGTTGGAGACTGTGGGGCACTTCCTTCCTCCCCCCCAAAAAATGGACTCCTTGCAAAAAAAGTGCAGGCAAATGTCAACCTTAGGAGTTATTCTGATAAAAATAATCATTTTTAGAAGGTTTATGCTGCTTGTGGATTCTTGTGCAAAATTGCAAATTTTGAAATTTCGCGAGTGCGAGATTGTTGCTGCTCGCCGCATCTACGTGTTCGCAATTGCGAACTCTCGCGATGCGAGCTGTGCAAGGTGGCAAGCCGCGATGACGTAATCGCGGTCGCCAAACTCCCGCGGGATCCCGCAGCAAGATCCAAAATGGCGCAGCACACGCAAAATATGGAGAAAAACAACTCTGCAAACGCTGAATGACGGTAAGTGAACACCGCGCACCGCAAAATTGAATCACCAAGCAAAAAAATACGCTGCGTGCGAATTTGCGGATTTTCGGCAAATTCGCGCGAGTTCGAGGATTGCGAATTTGCCGAAAATCCGCAAAATCCGCGAGCGGAACGGATTTTACGCCCATGCTTAGACACTACACTTGACCATAGCTCGTCTCACAGGTTATGAAGTTACATTATTCCAACCCCACATTATCATCAAGCGATGCAATATCCTCAACCCAGCTACACTATTACCCACTGTTCCAGTAGACAACCAAACACACGACTGCCTAGAGATAGTCGAACTAGTCACAAAACCCCGGTCTGATCTTGTAGATGTACCTTTAAATGCACCAGTACACACACTGTTTGTAGATGGTTCCCGTATGCGCCTCCAATCAGGCGAACTTTCTGCAGCTTATGCTGTCACTACAGAAAATACAGTCCTTCTAGCAGCTAGAATACACGTGCATTCAGCCCAAGCAGCGGAACTCATAGATGTTAGACAGTCTAAATTTGATATGGCATAACAAACACCTACGTTCAGCGGCTAAACAAAAAGTACGAACCTGTATGATTTGCTGTCAGTTCAATCCAGGGAAGAGTGTCTCAGTTGAACAAGGAGGGTTCCATCCTCCAGATCACCCCTTCGAAGTCCTCCAAATGGATTACATACAAATGGAGAGATGTCGGGGACATAAGTATGTCCTTGTAGTAGTCTGTACCTTAACCCGATGGACTGAAGCATCCCCCGTCCCAGATTATGGTGCCCAGATGACTGCCAAGCAATTGGTGAGGGAGTTTTTCCTCGGTATGGGTTGCCAAGAGTCATATACTCTGACAACGGACAACCATTCTCCTCCAAACTGATGGAGGCTGTTTCCTTACTGTTAGGATACACCTGGAAATTTCACTGTGTCCGACACCCCCAAGCCGCAGGTCTAGTCGAACGACATAATCAGACCCTAAAGACCAAATTAGCCAAGATCTGTGCTGACAAGCAAATAGACTGGGTTACAGCCCTTCCGGTTGCCCTTTTCTACATGAGAATGGTGGCACATTCCCGGACGGGTCTGTCCCCTTATGAGGTCACGTTTGGGAGACCTCCGAATATATGGGGTGTCCCATCCCATAAAAAGCTAACTGACATTGATTCTAATGTACTGACAGATTACCTAGCTTCCTTGATGTCTGCACTACGTTCTTGTTGTTCACAGGTGGCTGCTGCCTTTCCAGACAAAACAACGTCGGAGGACCACGCCATTCAACCCGGCACCTGGGTCCTAATCCGGAACTTGATCGCGCCAGCCCCCTGGAAAGAAGGTGGGCGTCTCCCAAGCTGGTGCTGCTCACAACGAGGACCGCCGTCAAGGTTGAAGGACGAAAAGGGTGGCTCCACGCGAGCCATTGCAAGCGGTTCTTCGGACCCACTCCTACAGACTTTGTTGCTAACCCCAAAGACATTGATATTAAGACAACAGACTTTGTTTCGCCCCTTCCTGAACTTTCTCCCCAAGAAGAGTACAGATCGCGGCTGCGATCCCATCAGAAACAAGCTAGAGACATTGCATCTGACCAAGACCTACCGGTGGCTATTTAAGTCCAGGACGTCGGTTTGGTGAAGCGGTTGCTGGGAAGTTTCGGGCCTCGGATGCAAAATTGACTCAGACTAGCGAACAAGAAAATGGAGAATTTATTTAAAAATGGAAATTTATTCCGTAACAAAGTTTCTATCTTACTACTCTTTATGATTTCTATCTTTTGTATCATGGCTTGCCTAGGTTGGTTCCTTCATCTAGCTTTCCCACCGTCTTCCCCCACGCCTTTGAACAACACAGCTATGCATTCACACGTAGATCGTCCTTTACATCTCAAGAACAGAAGAAAGGAGTCTTCAATAACACATTCATCTCCACGCTCCACCAACATCAATTGGTGATTAACAAAACTAATTGCTGGGTCTGTGGTTTAATGCCACACTCCGCACACGGAGGAATGCCTTTTATTCCTCTCCCTTTTGGCTATGCTGGATCTACCTATGCACTCTCTATGATATTTTCCGCTTCTTTTAGGAATATTCCTGAGAGCCAGGCCAAGAACGCTAGTACCTGGAACGAGATAAAAACAAAAACAGTACGAGCCGTCGAAAAGATGGTAACTTTTACAGCAACATGGGGACGAGCAGACAATAGTGAAAGCACCAGTTATTCCCTCTTTAATGACACTACCTCCTTTAGGGAGACGTTTTCAATCCAGAAGAGACAGACAGAACAGGGAGGATGGGCCGTGCCCCATAAGGGCCTAGTCTGCGTAAGAGGAAAGGGCAAGGGTCAGAAAATGGGAGATAGTGAATTTAACAAGACATACACCCTACCTGATCCAAATTTCCCAACGATGGCTACTGCCCCCAACACCTACTTTATCTGTGGACCTCACGCACGGACTTGTCTACCTCAAGGCTGGTCTGGGAAGTGTTACATTGCATTTCTCCTCCCCCCTACCTACACCGCCCCAACAGATTACCATCTAAGTGACCCTCCGACCGTAATTAATAGACGGCGAAGGGGGGCCATAGATGCTGAAGATACAGCGGACCAAGAGGCCGGCGATTTCTTTAAAGGAGTCATCCCATTCTAGGGGCCTATGATCAACAGCCGCCACATAAGACAACTGACTCGTGTAGTCCAGGGAGACATAAACGAAACAGCTGGTGCATTAAGTAACATCACCGCTGAGATGGCTGCCGACAGACTCATGACGTTACAGAACCGTATGGTCCTAGACATCATATTGGCCGACTGTGGTGGTGTATGTGAACTGATCGGGTCCAGCTGCTGTATATTTATCCCAGATAACGCACCCTGGGTGTATTCCGCTATTTCCCGCCTTCATATACTTTCCAGAAAGCTAGATACAGACACTGATGCCTGGTCCCTGACGGGTTGGCTCTGGGGCCTCCTGTCCTCATGGGGATGGAAGGCGCTTACAGTTATAGGTCTTGCTCTAGCCATTCTCTTCACCTGCTGCCTCTGTATTCAGTGCGGTCCAGCACTCTGTAGTTTCTGTATCACTACCTGCATTCCCAGACCCCAAACTAGAAAGAAAAACAAGGAAAGGATTATGTTACAAGAACAAGTGGACAACTTAATGAACATAGAGGTAGATTAAGGAAGACAGTCTTAAAAGGGTATATTATGGGACAAGGAGGGAATGTGGAAAAATAGAATATTATCGTCATGTATGTCCCATTATACACCCTCTCATCCACGTCCATGCACGCAAAACACCTCTCTTCCTCAAAACTGCAACTGCACATTCCTATGGTCAGGCAGATTCTGAGAAACAAGCCCCCATTGTAACCACCCCCGCTTCTGGTCAGACCAATTCCGAGAAATAAGCCCCCGTTTACCAAAAACACGACCAATTCTGAGAAACCCGCTCCTGTTTGCTAAACACATGACACCAGACATCCTGTCACGACTATTTCTCTTTTTCTTATCTAAGGAACCAGCCTAGGGTTATTTCTCAACTCTCTGCCTCTGCCATGACTTCCTCATAATTGTGACACAGTTACGTCGCTACTGCCATAATCTCTGTATGATTGCCACACACTCTCTCTCTCTCTCTCTTTAAACTGAATCTTACTCAAGGGAAGCTCCTTCCTCTTTTTTGTACATAAAATGCCATGCTATCTGTGACAGAGCTAGAGACCATTCCCGAGCCTCCTTAGGTGACGGAGCTCTCCCTTAACTCGAGTTACTGAATAAAGACCCTGAATTTTAACCACCACGGACTCTGCTCTTCATGCTTGACCTTATTGATAATATAGAAATTCCGATCAAGGTAAATTACTTAAATATTTACCACACAGGGAAGGACTCAATTATGTGGCAGATTTGACTAAATTATGCTGTAAGAAAATCCATATTATGCTGCATAATGAAGCACATTTTGCAAGAGTATTGCTTCTTTATTTTGTCATTTTTACACAGGTTAACACTGTCGGAGAAAACGTTTTCACATCATTAGTTGCAGAATAACACCCAAATGTAGTTATAAGCGAGAGAAAGGTGACCAGTCAACTTTGTAAACGAACATCTACTACCTAGCAACATGTGTTGCTGCATTTCTGTAACATTTGAGCCATGAGAGCTGGAAAATTTTTTGTTTGTTGTTAAAATCTGCATATTATGTAGCAGATGATAGATTATATGGCAAATGCTGTAAATGCATAATTATGATGAAAACACAGCAGCTGCAAGATCAAAACGTTCCGGCGCCCTGCATATAGCTCAGCACGAGAGTGGACTTAGGAGGGGGAAACTATCTGATCTCTGGGACACAGTCCCTCGATCAGAACCCTTGAAAACAGTTTTCGTGTTACAGAAAAATATGTATGCATTAAAATAAATTAAAAAACAATTTCTTCACCTTCCACTCGAAAACACCTGCAGCAGATTTGTCTGATTTATGCCACAGCACCTGACCATCTTCATTTCACCCACCGGTAATTTAAATGGGCTGCAAGGGCGGTACGTTTTTTTGCTTTAGTTAACATGCAGATTTAGGCAGATTCCTGTGTGAATGCTGAGTGAAAGGAGCAGCACAGGCAGGGTTTTAATACCAACAAATTATGAAGCTACAAATCGCCCATTCTGAGCACCTTCAAACCCTACGTTGCAGTGACATCTCAAGGGGAGGGCAAGATGGGGCACATGCCCCAGCTCTATTTTTCTCAGAACTCTTGGGCCCCCTCCACATCTGTTGAATGTGCCAGGAGGTGGAGCATAAAAAGGACACTACACCTTGCCACACATATTAATGTATGCTCCCTCTTTACAGACTCTTTGTTTGATCGCCCCATCCGATAGTAATCAACATATCAGGTAGTATCAAGCATTACATAAACTCTCATGGATGAAGTACCAAAATAGATACTAAACCTCTCTACGAAGGAAGGAAGTCTGAGTCTTCCAAGCTCGGATTTCAGCTATTTTGATTTACAGACACTGCATTTGTAAAATACAACATTCAGTTCACTAAGCAATCCTACTGCCTGTACAGATTTTCCGAACTCCCACTGTAAATCAGATCAGAATGCTTTAGCTTAAAGTCCATTTTTTACTTTTTACTTGCTGTCAAAGCTAGCTACATCAGGATAACATACTCCTAAGTTTATATAAGAAATAAAGTATCCCCCACCGTTCATTATGAGGATGTTCGAAGTCACCAAGGAGTTCTATAACCATGTAGGGGAACGAGGCTGAAAATCGAGTACCTTTGTAAGGTTATAGAACTTAGAGGTGACATTCAATATCCTTATACTGCACGGCAAGGGGTACTTTATTCCATAACATATATGGTACACCATCACCTTTTCTACAAACCACTTAAAAACTTAGTGCGTTGCTCTTTCATATAAAAGAGAGAGCATGTTTTCAAACACAAAGAATAAAAATAGCCCTTCTGTTGCAAAATTATACACATCAAATACCTGTTAGATTTACGTTGCAAAATGATATTAGAAACAGTTCAATACAAGTCATTTTTTTAAGGCTAGAGTAGCTCAGATTTAGCAGAAACATGCACAAAGGTTCTACATTTTCTACAATTATCACAGGAGAAAAAAATAAGCATGTTCTTTCTGCTTATCATTGTAAGGTAGGAAAATAGAAGAAAGAAAAGCAAAGGAGCATTTTCTATGCTTGAAAGAGCTGCATTAATTATGCTCTGTGACCTGACCTGCCTTTCACCTCAGCTGCTGGCTATGGCAGTAAGCATTGTAAGGTCAGATCTCAAATGTAATAACTTATTACAGTTGAGTTTTGAACTCTTCTCTTTATAATCGTCGACTGGGTAAATCCCAAGTTGCCATTTATAAAGACATTAGAGGCAGTGATTAAACAGTGATAGCTGAATACCATCTATTATAGCACTATAACATTATGTCTAACTTGATAGTCGCATGGCAAACATATGTCCAAGTTGAAATTCTTGTGTAATCTTCAAATGCAACTTGCTGTATAATGAAGGTCACACCTACCTCTCTGGTAAACAAACTTTTTTTTACACAGAAATATCTTTAGTCAAATAAAAAAAAAACTTTATTTGATCCTTGTTCGAAAAGATCATAAAAGTTCAAACGTACAAATAAGAAACATTGATCATTATACACAAAAGACTATTAAAATGTCCTATAAAAAACAATATCCTAAAAAAAATTACAACTTTTAATTCATTCCAGGTTATTATGTGATTTCCTAGTATTTAGAGAGAGACATAAAAAAACGCAACTAAGTAACAAACAAAGTGATCAGACAACAGCTGTAAAAAGTACATCCCTGGGCTACATTGCCTAAAGTTTAATTTAATTGTGATTGGCAATATGAATCTTTTACGAAGCTCTGAATAAAAATTACAGAAAATTAAGACATGCAGTTTAAACTGCGTGAACACACAATCACATGAGCAAGGGGGGTGCTCTTGTATTGAAAACATTCCTGCTGGATAGGCCAACATGCAGGGGATAAGGGTTAAACAAAATGTAAGTAGTTTGAATCTATGGCATTGGTTTGTCACGGACAGTAAGTATGAGGTTATCCCTTCGTTGATAATTGGTTCCTCTAAATAGGATCGTACCATATATTATGGGCTGGTAATTTTGTATCTTTCTTTTGCCTTTAAATTTAGAAATCAGGTTTTAATCTTCTTTTTAGAGATGATTAGGCGTTTACTTGGCTTTTCAAATATAAGCGCTAGACTTAAAGAAATTAGACCGTTTTTGACATACATGATCCAAGGAATCCTGTGTACTTGCTTTAGTGAAAGGCAGTCTTCAAAAAATTGATGTGTAAGGTTAACAGATTCCCTTCTTCAGAAAGAGTGTTTTAAAAGAACTGGGGCCAGGGTAATCAGCTCCAAAATATGTGGGGCATTCTGTTCAGAATGGCAATAAAATGTGAACAACTTATGAGGAGACCTACCAGTTTTTTCCTAAAAGTGTCTTCAAATTGCGAGTCGTAAATAAGGAATGGCTTCCCATTCATTTCTATGGGCCAAGAGACCCATAGGAATGAGTGGGAATTGCATGCGCAATTTGCAAGTACCCAATAGATACTCGCAAATTGCGCATGCAATTTCAAGGATGCAAGGGTTCCAAAAGGACACCCTGTTGCACCCCTGAAATATGCGTGTGTGCATATGTAGCACACATACATGCCCTAAGGGCATGTATGTGAGCCACATGGCACTTTGAACAATGCAAAAAAGTGAATTTTTCTAGGAAGTCGCAAATTACCATCAACTTTAAGTTGGTGGTAATTTGCGATTCCTTAAAGCAATATCGGAATTTGCGATGGCTACTAGATTAGCATTTAGGGAAACGCAAATTGTGATCCTCTAAATGTGTGCGCAAAATAGGGATTCGCAAATTTTGTGATTCCTTAGTTTGCAAGTAGGTTTTTTCTTCCTACATTGCACTATACAATTTTGCAATCACAAATGGTGAAATTCGGCAAATGTCAACGTTTGCAATCACAATTTTGCTTGATACATCTGGCCCATAGAGTTTTTTTTGCCTCACCTGTTGAGTGTAAATACCTACCTATCCCAGTTGGCAGGTTATAGCTGCATGGTGACTAAAAGGTAAAAAAAAAAAATTAACATCAGAGAGTTTTTGAGGGATGCAGAAGCTATTATATAATCAATAGTGGATCCCTGAAAAATACTACCAAAGGTATGTTGAACAAACCTGTGCTCATGGCAATGGGATTCATTATGTCTAGGTCTTTTATAATAAGTAGTCTATTCGGTGCATCGCCATGAGAAATATGGGTAAAGTCCACCTACCGTGGGTTAGGGGGCTCCCCCCCGAGAACAGTTTGAAAAAAGAGTGGGCAAATGGTGCATTTTCAAGCAAATTTGAGAAAGCAGGAAGGTTAATAAAGCAATTGTGAATCTGTTCTAACGAAGACAATGACTGGCAAAATTGTCAGTCTAATCGGATGCTTAGCAGACACTGGCCTACCACGTGCTCTGTCCATCTGTGCCACTGTGTGCTAATCTTTCACAAGTCCAATGTGCCCCTGTTACTAATTGACAGGAGAGGATCCCGGCGCTTCCCTCCGACACAAAAGAGTACACATTATGGTTAAATGGTTTGTTTCTGCTGGGGGTAGCCCCAGATGCAGGTCTCATGCCTCCCAGGGACAAGGCTGTCCGTCGTCTGATAGCAATATTGCAGAGGGAGGTTACAAAGGGAAAGGGGAGATAAGATTAGATATGTAGAGTAAAGCAGAGGAGCAGAAAAATAGAGAGGACCACAGGAGAAAGGGAGCACAATGAGACAGGATGCTAAGAAAGACATCAATGATTGGGGAGAGAATTGGGAATAGAGGGGCAAGCAGAGAGAGAGAAAAAGACAGAAAAAGGAGAGGGCAAGGAGGTAGACCGGTTGAGACACATAATACGGCCCAGCACCAATAAAAAGATGGAAGGGCAGAGAGTGAAGGAGAGAGACAGCAGAGACGAAGAGGGAATCAGAGAGAGGAAGAGAAAGGACGGGGCGAGCACACACTCAGGTTGAGACATCTAGTTGAAGACCGGCAGCGAGAAAGAAAGAGACAGAAAGGAAGGGGGAGTAACAGAAGGAGTGAGACAAGAAAGACAGAAAGGAAGAGGGAAGCAGAGAGATGGCGTGAGAAGAAACATGCAGCCAGTCTTGCTGGACAGAACACCCCACACCCAACTTGCCTGCCGACTGGGAGATCTCCAGACTCACCTGTACCCCAAATAACCGGAAAGGACTCAAAAACGTTTGGTTGCTCAGCAGGGTCTTAACCAATCAGAGCACATAATATAACACAATGTAAACCTTTGAACATTCCTTATATTAAGTGACGTCACGTGCCACGTAAATTCTAACATATCACCTAACCCACACAATTATTAGAATGTTTACTAATATGGGTGTCTCTTTAGGGCCACATTTGGCATTCATGTGTTTTTTTTTTTTTAAATCAAGTTATGGTCAACATATATTGCTTGATATATCAACAAAATGGTTGGACCGAAACAAAATGAAATTCTCTAAACCAAAACATATAACAAAACAGCACAATTAAAAGCTGATATCGTGCTAAAAGCCATGAAATACAAAAAGCAGAAACCTACCACATAAGAACACATGTGACGTAACATAAAAACTAGCATCACGAATATATACCATGACATAACATAAAAAACTTTTTTTATACAGCGTTTCCTGATAGTGGGTTTGGCTTTATGAGCCTTTCATTTGATGTTTCTGCCACCCGGTTCTCTGGTATGTCCTGTAACAACCTTCTAAGGAAGAAATGTTGGGTTTACATGTCTAAACTTCAAGTTACATCCAGACCTCTCTAAAAGACCTGTTAATTCCCTGACCAATTCTATTGGAAACCTGTGGCCTACAGGTGACACCTGCGTGTCTGCAGTAGGCACAGTAGCCTTCTGAGCTGTGTCACGGGGACTGGAACATGCGCGTTGATTGTTTTATCGCTAATGAAACCTATGGTGTGAAGGTTAGACACAAATCCTCGCCCTATGGAAGTTATCTTACTAAACTATTTTACTGCAACTTGTGGCCAGTAAGTCACAAATACCCGTATGCTAGCCGCAGGCACATTAACACACTGAGCTACCTACTGAACCTACGTTTTACATTCACAGTGGCTTTCTGGATAACGTATTAGTGCTATACAACAGAACATATATCATAAATATGTTGCACATAATATACATGCTTACATGGACCTGGGAAACTTTCAATTCTTGAGTTTTGATAATGCAACTAGTCCAGATGTCTCTCGGTTTCTCTCTCCCTCTCACCTTCTCTCCATCTCCCACACCTCTCTCTCCACTCTCTCATCATTTACCTCACTTTAGCATCAGAGCGATAGCCCTAATAAAATACAGCAAATGATTACATGCTACAGCTTCCTGGTGAAAACAGTGCCAATTTCCAGGACTGAAAGGGTGCACTGAAATGTTTAGGCCTGCAGGCATCTTTAGCTTAGGGAGTAGGGAACGGCGGCCTCTGAAAGTAGAAGGTAACAATGCTGTAGGCAATCTCGGATCCGACTGCTTGCACTGAGTCTAACTTGCTTGCTGCCTACCCCAGGCCCGGACCAGAGGTCAAGACCACAAAGAGGAGTGTCACACTGCCGTTCAACTCCAACGGCTGCATTTTACTTATGGCACTAGGGTCAAAGAGGGGACTGTGTGAGTGCTTTCAATCTGAAAAGCTAAAAAGAGACCAGAATTGCAATACGGTCATGCTCTTGTTATTTTTAGCCTTGTGATAGCATTTGTAAAATATAACGGTGCTTCTCACAGCTCTTGAATGATGATTTTGGTGTTAAGCTGCTGACGGGATTCTTTCACCTGATCGTGGGTATTTTGTGAATATATTTATTTCCGTGCAAGCCAATGGAGCAGGCAGCTACTGTTCAGTGTCTGGTGTCTCGAGACTGTTCACATTTTATTTGGCGTAAAAACCAGTTAATCAGGGATTATGGATTCTTTGGATTTTTTTCATGCCGCGTGTAGCATTTGATTGCAAAGTGCAGGTGGAAATGGCAGGATCACTTTAAAGAGTCTGATGGTTTGCTGATTTCCCGACTGACTGCTCCCCACTTTCCTGTTGAATGGAGACCCAGGAAAAGCTACCAGTCGCAAATAAAACGGTAATTGCTTTGCCTGACTGAAATCTCTGCAAGGCGACTACCTCTTTAGTAGAAACAGGAAGATGCTCCCTTGCTCTTGTTCGGCTGAATCTCGGTTCTTCATGTACCCTCTCACTGACCAGGCTTTCATGGTGCAAGGGCTCAGGCCGGTCACTGCACCCCTCCCTGCACGGGTGCCCCTGGTAACGGTTCTGACCTGCTCCTGGCACCCTCAGTGCTCAGGCTGACGAGCAGTGCCACCTTGGCTCTATTTACTTAATCAAAAGTCTTTTCATGTGCTGAGTGCAGACCACTATTTAGCTGCTGTGACTCCGACATAAAAAGGTGCAGTTCCCCCCTGCTGGCTCTGCGCCTCCTACATGCCTCGCAGAGAAATAACACCTTGCTGCATAACCTTGGCAAAATTAGAGCGTCTAGCATAGTCATCCCAAAGAAACTACTTTTGTTGTGCACCCGTTCAAGACAGAAAACACTACAGAGAAACACCAATGAGAAACACTGTCAGCCCTATACTTATAACATTGTGAACTTGATATTGCTCACTTTAATCACTGCTCATTGCATTGACCATGCTAAAAAACCTCTGTTGAACATGCTTTTATATGAAGGCGGCCATTGTGGGAGGAGGTGAGGGGCGTCAGGGGGATTAGAATATTAAAAATAAAACGTACCTTACTGCTGCGTACCGCCCGCCTCCGCTCCTGCCAGGTCTTGGTGTAATGGTACAGCGGGTCCCGTGTTCCTGCTGCAGGAACAGGAAGTAGCCTGCAGGCCGCCTCCCTCCCCTACCGAAGCCAATCACAACGCTGCACTGGCAGCATTGTGATAGGTGAGGCGCAGCAGGGAGCGCCCCAGTCAGGCCATTTTCTCTATGTAGGCTGCGAAAAAGAGGGAGTGCACATGACTGAGTTGGTCGGCCCTTGGGCCGACCAAATAGCATAACCCACAATAGTGGGTAAGCCACTCCCCCCGGTCCTCGAGAACAGCAACATAAATGGTAGTTTTTACCGTTTATGTTTCTGCCTTTTCACACTGCGAGAAAGCAGTGGGGCGACACCCTCACCCCCCAATCTGGTAAAGTGGGGAATACCTTCACCTGTCTCATCAGTTAATCCACATATTGCTTAGGTTAGAAAGGAGCAATCACGTGCGATAAAATCACCCAGCCATAATTTGCGAGGTATCTGATTAAGAGTATTGAATAATGCATTGCTCCTTCCTTCAAGTACCTCAACAACCTTTGTCATTTCACCCGCGGATTAGTATTATAATAAGGAATGATAAGCATGATATTACCGCCTGTACCTTTTAGAAGTAATATATTATAGTAGGGGGAATCATTATGGGTAGACAAAACTTCAATATTAAGGGTGTTTTTCATCAGTCAGAATCCCTCCCCTAGCACGATCTGATTTTGAAGGAAGGGCAGAAGTGTTAAAAGGACGGTAACCGTCTAGATGGATAAGCCCTTTTCCCATGTCTCTTGAAGACATGTCAAATAGAATGCAGTTATGATCTTAATCCATTTGTGGTCAGACGACTTTAAACTCCAACCCTGCAATATTCCAGACAAATAACTTAATCTGGTTGTTTTCTTCTGTGCAATGCAGGGAATGCTCTGACCCTTCCGTAACACAGGTAGGTGCTGAGATGGTGGTTGACCCGTTGGTCCTCAGTCAATCACAGGCTTCAAGATCTGCAAGTGCAGTGAATCAATTACAAGTTAAAAGGGGATTAGCTGCAGGCCTCAAGTTGGATGATTGTTTCGCTGAATGAAACACAGGTCCCTGTCCCCAAGGGTTATGTTTTACTGTTTTATAAAAGAAGCCTAATGGCAACGCAAGCATCTGTGTATCCGGGGATGGGTCAATAGGTAATAACCTGAAGAGATTCTGCATCGTAAGGTAGGACCTAAAATTTACTACCACACAATCCAGCCTGAAAATGTTATTTTCTTGCCGTTATGTATTTTCTTGCCAGTATGTGGAGAAAGATTCTGCCTGTCCCTTTGCATGTTTGTTAGTCCAATGACGTACTTTATGAATTAGTTGTTCAGTTGATTCCCTTTGATTACAATTTAACTCTGGAGTGTTAGCCAAAATATTCACATATGGACAGGCTGCTGGCGGAAGGGCTAGTTTTGTATAGGAATCTCCTTGGCCTTTCCTTTCAAATATGTGCCATTTTTCCAGCCTCAACACTGGCATGGCAAGGTCCGGATCACTGGATGTTCTCTGGGTCTGTGTGGCATTAAACTGATATATGGCAGGGTGGGCGAACAAACAATTATTCCTCAATCTATGGTGAGAAGACCTGATAGGGTCCACTGACAACAGGTGTGCAGAGAGACTTGTTTGAGGATCTTTAGACACTCCACCATCTCTATCTTTCTTTGGGGCTTGTCTTACCCGGGGTTCATAGTTTATTTGGGGGGACAACGAGGGGACTCTGGCAGGCCGTTATGAGGAGTTGTAATAGAGGCCTGATCAACAGGATCTCTCTGTAGTGTCCTTCCCCCCATCGAAATAAGTGAAGCTATATTGGCCTCAATTCTGGTTAGTTTTTCCAGAAAAGGTTGCAGCAAATTGATAATAGTCTGTTCGACTCTATAGAGCCATACCTCAGGAGCTAAAGGAGTAGCCAAAGTAGGACCCGAATCAACATGTGAAAATGTACTCGTTTACCCCCCCCCTCCTTTTTTCTTCTTAGTGGGAGGTTCTGTGGGCGAAAGTATAACCCTGTCCAACTGCAGGTTTATTTAGATCGAGTGCTTGGGACAGGTGGATGTTGGACTGGCACTTGGGGGATCGATGGCAGTTGCAGACTGGATCTCAGTGTTAAATTGCTCAGGTGGGGGGCAAACTCCTCCATGTAGAGCCTACGTTCAGGGATATTGATCTCTTTTTCCAGGGCATCTGAAGTCCTTAGGAGGAAAGAGTCCAGAGTGTTAGTGGACTCACCTCCATGTGTCACAGAATTGGCCTTCAGTTTCCCCATCTTCAAGCGCTGCTTCAGGGCCACCAAAACAATCGCGTTGGGTTGGGGGAGGAGGGCAGTCCCGTCTCCTGTGGGCCACGACGGGCAGGACAAGGCAGTGCTTGAGAGCGTGTACGGGGTGTATCCTTCCTGGCTGGGGGCTGGGAGTTTGACTCCTCTACTGACCCCCCAACCTTCCCCCACCACCAGCACACTGGTCAGCAGGGCAATCCTGGTGCTGGCATTGACGGTCTCCAACTGGACTTGATGCAGGGAAGGTTCTCAAGTGGTGCAAGCCGCAATCCGCACCTGTGTCAGGCTGTGTTAAGGCCTGTTAGTGCTTTACATTTTACTGTTTTTACTGTGTTATGCTGCTATACTATTTCATACAGTTTTAAACTCTAGTGTGGGAGCTGTGATACGGGGCTGGCTCATCGCTGCGTGTTGCAGGGTGAGTCTACTCTACGCTCCTGGGGGAAGTCTCTCCTGTTATTTTGCTGTCCTTTGCCTTGATCCCGCAATTTGTTTTTAGAAACCCTGTGTCCATTTTGCACTGCTTTTGAGGGCACTTTTAACAGTTTTTTTAACTTGTATTTACCGAGCAGAGAGCCATTTCTTCTCTACTCAGCAGGGACATTCATAGGTGCTATTTTGAAAGGTGAGCAGTTCAGCTTTCTTGGACTGCTCCCAGGCATCTATTTAATGAGCACTGCTATGCTGACGAGCAGCGTTGTCAAGCTGTTTTAAGGTCTGTGAGTGTTTTACTTTTGGCTGTTTTTACTGTGTTATGCTGCTATACTATTTCATACATGTTTTAAACTCTAGTGTGGGAGCTGTGTTACGGGGGAGGCTCATTGCGTGTTACGGGGTGAGTCTACTCTATGCTCCTGGGGGGGGGGGGGGAGTCTCTCCTGTTATTTTGCAGTCCCTTGCCTTGATCCTGCAATTTTTTTAGAAACCCTGTGTCCAATTTGCAATGATTTTAAGGGCCCTTTTAGCTGTTTTTTAACTTCAATACACGAGCGGATCGCCATTTCTACTCTGCTCGGCAGGGACATTCACAAGCACCGTGTTGAAAGGTGAGCAGTTCAGCTTTCTTGGACTGCTCCCTGGCACCTATTTAATGAGCACAGCTAGTGGAAAGTGCATCTCCTTGCTACATGATTATCTCCTGGCCTTAAGAAGCAACCGGTGCACAAAAACTCTATGGGGTGACTTGTGCAATTTTGCCATGTCCTTCCACTGTAAGGAATTTAATTTTAACTGGGAGATCCAGGATATGATAACCCAGAGGAGAGAAAAGCATTCTACTGCTCGGGGATCGTCAAGTGGTGAGGTTAGAGCCGGTTTGGTTAAGTGTAAATCACTCCCAAAGCAAGCGGACGATATTTGGTTATCTCTAATAGATAACACCTGGGAGGTGATGTTTCTAACTGAGACGTGGTTAAAAGTGGATTCTCTACCCACCTTGACCCTCGCTATTCCTCCCGGCTTGTGTATTTTCTGTGCTAACAGGAGGGGTGATAGACGATGTGGTGGGGTTGCTATCATTACGAAAGAATCCTCGGACATTTCTACTTCAGAAATGATTATGCCAGGAAATATTGAAGCCCAACATTTCTCTATAAAACAGCCCAACATTTCTCTATAAAACTGCCCCCCACCCTTTGCTTTGCCGGCTTGTTAATTTATCGACCGCCGGATTTCGCAAATGGGAAAACCTTGGAATTGTGTAACTGATAGCTCAAAAATCGTTAAAGCACACCAATTTCATAGCCCTTGGTGATTTTAATCTCTAAGTGGATGATCCCACTTGCGCCCAGATCTCCCAGCTAATAAGGACACCTAGTGGAGCTAACCTCACTCAACCTCTAAATGCCCTCACACACAGAGCTGGCCATACCCTGGACCTCATTTTCTCTAGCATCACTACTATGAGAGTTGAAGCCCCTCAATGTCTGGTATGGACGGACCACTATATGGTCCCTTTCTTATTCAGCTTGGGTAATCTACAACATGAGGAAAGCAAGCAGACGGTGCTGAGAAGAAATTGAAAAAAGACGACAAACTGATAGTTCGGGCCCTGTGCTTTTAGAAAAGGTCTACAGAGTTTGGGTAATCCGAATGAGGGCGTGGCTGCATTTAATTCTAGGATTACCTCTGCCCTTGATTCAGTGGCTGCTCTGAGAGTGGTGAGGACCGCGAGGGAGTTACCATCGGCCCCCTGGTTCTCAACTGAACTAAGAACTGAAAAGTATAGGTGTAAAAATCTTGAAAAGCTGTGGAGGAAAGATTACTCTTAGGAGGCCAAGATAGCATATAAGGAAGCCTTGAAAAAACTCAGATAAATGATGAGGGCAGCTTGGAGAGAATTCTTCATCTTGCGTATTGAAAGTGCGGAGATTACAAGTAAAGATCGTAAGAGCCTTCACCAGGCCTTCGGCTCTTGAGGGAAAGATTCCAGCCTCCCCGTCCCTGTATACTTACCTCTCTAACTTCTTTGAAGAGAAAAGCT
The DNA here is from genome assembly GCF_964261635.1 of Lissotriton helveticus. Classification (NCBI taxonomy): domain Eukaryota; kingdom Metazoa; phylum Chordata; class Amphibia; order Caudata; family Salamandridae; genus Lissotriton; species Lissotriton helveticus. Next base: position 1,224,689,454 of record NC_136059.1, on the reverse strand, counting down.
GGAAAGTCAATGCCTCCTTCAAGGATAAAGTGCACACCGCGGCACCTCATTAAAAGGACAATGTCAAATCTGGTGGAACTCTCTCAGAGTTCCGCCCCATATCCCTTCAGGAATCTTTAGCTGAAATCTTAAAGTGCAAGCCACGTGCCCCATCAGTCCCCTGCCCACCCAAGCAATTCAGATGCTTGGCTCTCTGGATCAATCCAGTCTTAAACCTGATCTGGAACACATTGCTATCCTCTGACATCTACCCTGATATTAGGAAGCATGCTTTTCTGCTTCCATTGTTAAAATCGGATGCAGATCCCACGGCGCTGGGCAACTACCGCCCTATCTTACTGCTACCTGCACCCGCTAAAATGTTAGAGAAATTGGTCCAACGGCAACTGGCCAATTTTATAAATGGGAAACAACAAAAGAGTAACTATGCATACATTTCCCCTGCTTTTTCTTTCCTTTGGAGAATATTTCCAGTGTATGCATAGTCACTCTTTTGTTGTTTTCCTAATATATTACTAGGTTGTTCAAGAGTGCCTCCCTCCCTCCCTCTCACTCTCTTTGTTGTATACAATTTTATAAATGATCATGACATCCTACAGGATACTCAGTCCGGCTTTCGATCAGGCTTCAGCACTGGGACAGCTTTGGTGGAGGTGGCAGAGTCAGTGAGAATGTTGGTAGATGCAGTGGCATCTGCAAAGCTGATCCTCTTAGATCTGTTGGTGGCCTTCGACCGCTCACCACATTCTTCTGGAAAGACTTCAGCAGATAGGGAAATAGGATACAGCTCTTGCTTGGATTACGTCTTATCTTACAGATCGATCAAATGAGCCTTTCTCCAACCGCATCAATCAGACCCTAAACTATTATGGTGCGGCGTGCCACAGGGCTCGGCCCTCAGCCCTTTACTTTTTAATATTTACCTGGCGCCCTTCTTTACTATTATTAATTCCTGGGAAGTAAAAGCTGTCTCTTACACTGATGACACCCTGCTAGTGTTCTCATTCAAAGACCACTCTGAGGATTCGTTTGCCAGATTATCATGGTGTTTAAAGGACATCGCATGTTTGATGAACCTTAACAAACTCAAATTGAATGCACATAAGACCGAGGTCCTATTTTTCGGCCAGGTCTCACCACTGCCCGCTGGACTTTGGTGGCCAGTGGAACTGGGTATTCCCCCCTGTCCCAGCAAAATCCACTAGGAATTTGGGCATCAAGTGGGACTCAGATCTTTCCTTCGCAACTCAAGTCAAGCACATCACGTCATCCTGCTTCGGGAAACGAAAAAGCCTTAGGAAATTCCTGCACCTTCTACCTGAAGAAAGTCACAGGATTGTAGTCCATGCTACAGTGACATCTCAGCTGGACTACGCGAACAGTCTGTACCTTGGGCTTCCTCTATATCTGATCCATGGACTCCAGATGGTACAAAATGCGGCAGCAAGACTTTTCTGCCAGGCACCGTTCCGCCACCATATCTCCACACATATTACGAAACTGCACTGGCTTACAGTTGCAAAAAGGGTCGAGTTCAAGTCCTTAACGATAGCCCACCATGCCCTACATAACAAGGGGCCAAGATATCTCAGTCACAGTCCCATACCAACCTATATGCACGCTAAGATCTAACTCCCAGCACTTGCATTGCGTACCCCGTTTTGCCAAGTCTCGAGTGGGAGGCAGATCTTTCACAGTGAAGACAGCCAAGCTATGGAACACCTTGCCAGCAAATATGCGTGGGGTTGATGGAGCGGGATAGAAAACAGAAATCTGTTTAAACCCGTGAAGTCACACTTCCATAAATAAATTAATAATGCTAACAATTTGTGCTGTGTATAATAATTCAACCTAGTTTAAAGTTGCATTTTCACAGAACACGCGGGAAATTAACATGTGTGCTCATAAATGTGCATTATGTTGCATTCTTATGTATGTGGAAAATAATAAATTAATCTTGTCTATTGTCATGTCATAACTAATAGCAGCTGTTTTTAAAATAATGGCATGTGCTTATTTTGCTTCCCTTGTCTATGTGGTGTCACTATATTCTTTATAGGTGCATAAAGAACCCTGCTGGATTCATGAAGACTGGTAGATATAAAATGCTGCTTTATTTGTGCTTTACTGCTAGGTAATTTAGACTAATGGGTTAATAATTAGCAATGATGGGAGGCAACAGAACAAACTGTATTTCTTTCATTAATCATTCTTTGTGTTTGTTTATATAATAGTTTTACAAGTGAAGCTTAGAGATGGCTGCAGGAAAATAGTACCCTTTTAAAAGTGGCGCAGGGACAGTGGCGCAGAAAATTGACGCTTTCTGAAAGAGGCCTAATGATGAAAATGGCTCAAGTGAAAATAATTCCAAGAAGGATGGAAAAGGCCTCTGAGCTTTTATTTTGAAAGGTTTTGGATTGAACTGCTAAAAAGATGACTTTTTGGAGAAATTTGCTAACGTTTGCTAACGTGCCACGGGAGTTCAGAGCTGACAAGCTCAAGGTTAAAAGGAAGCTGTCGCTACAAAATGTAGCAGCCTAAGGAGAAGCTGCCAAGACTTCTACATGAACAATGAACTAGTGAATTTGCCCGGGCATGCAAGAAGGAGGTGTCACAGTTTACTGTGGTACGAGGTGGCTCAGCCAATGGAGAACTAGAATTCGTCTGCTGGAATGTGAAAAATAGTTAGCTCAGCTAAAATTAGGGTATAAGAATAGGTTCAGAGAACACATAGTTGGCTTACGCTCGAGAATTCTGGAGGACGATGTTATGCTGATGGACTTTACACGTGAGGACAGGAGTTTTTATTAATTACTTTATTACTAGGTGATGAGGGTAGAGACTGAGATATAGTTAGGATTTTGGAAATGCTTAATTTTACTTTTTTCTGCTAATGAATAATAATTCTTGATTTATGCTCTTTTTATTAATACTGAATAAATCTTTCTTTATGACATTTTCTAATGCTTGTTTAATAAAATACCAAAATCTAAGTTTTTCTAGATGTGTTAAAATAAACTTTCTAAAATGACAAGCTGGTCTTGATTATTGCAGATGGTTTAAACAACTATATTTAGATCTTATCGCCTCATGATTCAAGCGCTCTATTGTTGATATGGGCCTAGTGTTGTAGTGTAAGTTTTGTGGTAGTAGATAGTGTCATTTGTGCAATATTTTGGTGAGAGCGCTGGATCAATTTCTGGTAGCAGAGGATGGTTTATATATGTTGTTTTTGACATACATGTTACATGCATGATACATATATGTAGGTAAATTCATAGGATTAAATTTTAACACATGTTGAGTTTGTTTGTTTTGTGGTATATGTGAGTTGTACCGGTACAGTTTGTGTGATGAGAAGGCAGTCACACAAGACATCTGTTCTGTTTGCAGTGATATCGCCGAGTATCACTAGTGGTATCGCCGTGTACCACAGTGTTGTCGCCGTGCAACACAGTTTTAGGGCTAGGTGTGAATCTTGTAATAGTGAGGGTTTTCTAAGAAATTAGAGCAGCATGAGAATAGGGACAAAGCGCCTTTCATAAAACTCACTGTGATAAGAGTATTAGTTATATTCAAGCTTGAGTGAAGGGCAGGGTAATGCCGGTGCATGATTATCTATAAACAGGTGAGAGTCCTGTACGGGTACATGTTTTATATCTATAAACAGGTTAGAGTCCTGTACGGATAACGGTGTTATTTTGCTAACGGTGCATGATTTCTATAAACAGGTGAGAGTCCTGTACGGATTTCATGTGTGTTTGAAGTTAGGGAATTTTCAGTGTGAAAGTGCGTGATTGTTTTGTAAGGTATGTTCAAGTGGAACTCTTAGATACTGTCACTTCGCGGTGCGTTCAGAGGAAAATGAGTTCATATTCTTACGTGTTAGAAGGGTAGGGTAAGAGTTGCTCTACTGGCAAATGGAAATTATCCTTAGTGTGAATAGCGCCGACTATTCCGAAGTGTGGATACTTGAATGTATGTAAACTATCCTAATTAGAGAAGCAGACAGATGAGTTTCGTTTTTTTGTATTCACTAAAATGTACCAAAAGTAATTCTAAGGTACTTAGGAAAGTTCAGGATAAAGTCTGTACCATTCTAAGACTTTTTATGATGTTGTGCAGTGTTTAAATACATTTAAAAGCTCTGCACACTAATAAAATACAATTCAAAAGTGTTCAGCATAGTTGAAAAGTATAAAAAGGTGAACTGTGCTATTTTAAAACATTCAGGAGCATTTTAGAATGTTCTGTGTTAATTAGGCTATAATTAAGGTATTCCACGTTGTTAATCATTTAGAAGTAAGTAAAAAGTGATCAGAATTAATTTTATAAACATTCCTCGCTTTAATTATAATAATAAATCATTCTCCGTAGTTTAAAACGATTAAAAAAGTGCCCCAATCGAAAATTGTAAGGGAGGGGCTGGTTTTGCGAGTGAGAGCGTGTGGGGAGAGCCTGCAGCTGCAGCTGCTGCATGCGTCATAGCCCTGCCGCGCTCTGGTTGGTAGAACTGTCTGGAGCGTCATCATTAAGTAGCGCCCTGATTGGTTTATATCCCTGGAGTGTCAGAGCAAGTGCTCCCATTGGATAAAATACGATCTACATTTAAAATACTGTTATAAGTATATTCATTTCATTCTTTTTCTCTTAAATTGCGCTATATTAGAAAGTAGTGATCTGATTAGTAGTGTAGTTTTCTGGACTCGATCTCATTCTCAGATTTCCTGTTGATTGATATGCTTTCTTTTAGTTTACTTTCCTTTAGTTTACACACCGCCTAACTATACTTGCTCATCTTGAGCCTACCTTATGTTTTGCTCGTTGTTTAATGCTCGTAGTTTGAATAGAACATTTCTCGCTGTTCCGAGTATTTTGTAAAGGAGGGGCTGCTGCCTGGGGAGAGCTGCCAGCTGCAGCGGCTGCTTGCGTCAGCCGCCGCGCTGCCATTGGCTAAAACGCCGTCGCGTCATTGGCAGAGCCGCGCTCTGATAGGGCGAGGCTCCGTGAGCTGCGCTCTGATTGGGCGAGGCTCTGTAATTAATTATTGGTATCTTGTAGTGTGGGTTGTATAGAAGAGTCGCGCTCTCATTGAGCGGGGTTCTGGCGAGGCCTGTGCGTGTAGATACGCTATGTCTCCTTGACCTGTTGGCCTCCCTTGAAGTTGAAGAAATAACGAAGGGGCCGCACTGTGACTGGTGGAAGTCCCGTCGCGTCATCACAAGGCCACGCACCCATTGGCTATTGACGCGCAGCGTCATCACAAGGCCGCGACCTTATTGGTTAAGGCTCCGTGAGCTGCGCCCTGATTGGGCAAAGCTCTGTAACTGTGTACAAGTGTCTGGTAATCAAATTTAGAGTTAAAACACCGTTTTAATCCCTTTTTCTTCGGCGTTATAATGTTTTAAAAGAAGAGCATAGCGCGCTCTATTAAAGTTCTAATTTGGTAAGGGAGGGGCCGTTTAATGAGCGAGGAGAGAAGGGGAGAGCTGCCCTAGCTACAGCGACTGTTTACATCAGCCGCCGCGCTCCCATTTGTGAAATACCCGTCGCGTCATCAAGGAACTGTGCCCTGATTGGCTAGGAGTACAGTAGCGTCACAGCAAAGTCGCGCTGTGATTGGATAAAGCGCTAATAAGTTGTTTATAGAATTTAATGTCTGTTTCAACCCCGCTTTGGTTTCCTTTCAGATGCGCTATTATATAAAATAAAGCGTGTTGCAGCTAAATTGAGAAACAAGCGTTGCGCACTGTATTGTAATAATAGAGACTGAAGTGCGAGGGAAGGTACACTCTGATTTGATAAGGCGTCCGCAATATCGGAGCAAGGTGGTGTCCTGATTGACTAAAGTATCGTTGGCAGTGCTACATTAGGCTGAGGCAATTTGCCACTTCAAAAATAAGCGTTTGTATTGTGTGAATGTCCCCAGTCTGATTTTTTCCTCATTTCAGTCGCTCTAATTAAAATTTAAAACGTGTGTCACAGCTGATACATGTTATTGACTTTGGAGCAGGTGGAGAGTGTCACTTGTTGTGCTTAAACTAAACAGCACATTGTTATGAGCTAATGTGCTCTGAGTGTTTTGACTTTATTTTTCTTTGGAGTGGGAGCTCTGGTGTTGATTGTTTGCACTTGTGAGCGTCCCCACTGCAGTGGCACTGTTGATTTGAAGAGGAGAGGGTGTGTCACGGCTGGTTCATTGTGTGTCACAGCTGAGACAAGTGTTGTGTGTTGTTTTAGAATTAATGGCACGATGTTATGAGCCATAGTGTTCCTCATATTAAAGTATTGAGCTAGTTTTATAAATGAGACGCTGAGCGCGGGAGGGGGAGAGAGACTACAGTAACGGTATAACATTATAGTTACTGCTGTGATGTGATTGGCTGTGCTAGCGAAAGCTGCGTTCTGAAGCGCTGTGTTGCGATTGACTGAGGGACTACACATGGTTGATGTGTGTTGTGTTACCAGATGCCCTGTCAGTAAAGTGTATGTGTGCAATGTTCTTTCTCACACTCCCTGACGGTAGCTTTTACAGTGGATATTAGCAAATAGATTAGGTTTTCTTTTTTCACAGGTATATGTTGCAGAAGGTGTGTAAGTGAAAAATAAGTACATTTAAAACACATGTAATTATACGTTGGTATTGTTATAAATAAAAATTTTGCGTTGCTACTGTTTTTGCGAATTAATTTTTCTTTACAGGTTAAATATAATTAGTGATATAGGTAAATTAGGAGATATATTAAATTGACCAAATTATAAGGTTTTCTACACCTGATAGTGTTAAATTAATTAATTAATTGATCAGCAAGCACTGCAAGGCAAATTTAGAGAGTACATTTACCAAATTAATTAAAGAAAATGTCTTCCTTGTATAAGAAAATGAAAAAGGTTGTTGCCAAATGCGAGAGTAAATTAAAGATTCCCAAATTAGCGAAAATAAATAATAAAAGTGTCAGAATAGAAATTACTGATCAGTGTAAAATTGATGTTGTAAATATGGATCAGAACAGAAATTCACGAAGACCCCTAGAGCAAATTAATGCAACGCCAAAAGTGTCAGATCAGATTGATAAAGTGCCAGTTCAGAATTTTACTAAAATTAATGCAATTGAAAAACATGATGAAATGTTTGGTACATTTGGAATTAATATTCCTGATCATGTGAATTCATCAAATGATTTGAAGGAGTCTATGAAAATTATGGAAAAAGAGATAGTGCCTGTGCTGGGAAAAGATGAAATTAATTCCGCAGTTTTAAAGGTCCCATTAACTGAAAAGGTTTATTCTATTGTACTTGAGATTGAACTAGTAGGGATTACAACCGAGCAAGAAACAGAGATGACTTCAGTTCTGGTAAGTGAGAAGTCTGACATTGACCTAATTGAATTGACACAGTCAGACGAGTCAAAATTCTGGTCAATTAAAAGGGAAACTGAGATAAATGAGCTAAATAAAGAGCTACAAATACAGCGACAGGTAATGGTTCAGCAGAATGACATGGCTTCATTGCCATTACACATTTTTGTTAATGAACAGACAGACAAAACAGATACAGGATTAAATAAAGATCAAGAAAAGAGTCCAAAAAGAACAAATGCACTTCCAGAATATTGGTATGAAAATGATGGTCTTTTGAGTGAAGACATCAAAGTAAAAGATACAATTGATCAACAGATTAAAACATTGACTTCTGCAGGTTCACTTAACAGAAATACAAATTTAATTAAAAGATTGATTGATGATATTAAATTGGTAGAAAGGTTTGCTGTCGTGATATGTGCAGCATACAAAAAGAATGATGAACATGCTTTGAGTTCACTAATACTAACATCTGTAGTTGAAACATGGCAGGGAGTCAAAGATTTACAAGATGAAGCAACTCATGAGGAGAATAACACATGGTTGAGAAACACATGGTTGAGTGTAGATTTTAAACAGCGAGATGAGGATGAGATTTGGATACACAAAGATGACAGAGTAGTTTCGCTAAATAGCATGATTACTGACATGGACAGAATATACCATAAAATTGCAGAATTTCTTTACCAGAGGTGTCTGACTTATCAGCAAGTGAATACAATTAAGAGAACAATTATGAGATTGGGAACAGAATTACAGGAGAGTGGTTCATTGACCAGATTACAAATGGATTTCTGTGAAATGTCACTGCATGATAAACTGTGCTACATATTTGTGATTTTCTGTTTGATTACAAAATGGATTGAAACATTTCAGATGCGACATAATGATGAAATTACTGTTGCAAAGTTATCAGATAGCAGAAGACATATTGAAAACAGACTGCTCCATTGTACAGATAGACTAGAAATTTCAGATGTTGAGGAGCATGAGAATGTTACTATAAAAGACAGAGATGTAAAATTGTGCCTAGCTGCAGGTACAAAGTGGACAGATGTCCTTCCACTTGTTTTGATGTTTCTGAGAAACACTACTGATAAAAAGACAGATTTAAGTCCACGTGAGATTATGATGGACAAAGTCATGAGACAGACATTCATACCAGAGAAAAGAATGATGACTATCAATGATAGCATCAATTTGGAGAACTGCAGGAATTTATCAGATGAAATGATTTCTGTGTTTGATGAAGATGAAACTGAAGTGCAAACAAGAGAAAAAGAGCAAGTACTTGAATTGTTACCAGGAAAAAGAATCAGGAAAAAGGTTCGTCTAAAAAGAAATTCTCTAGTGCCAAGGTGGCAGAAAAGGAGGTCAGTCAGTCTTGTCACAGCAAATGCAGAGAAGTGCAAAAGACTGAAGAGGTGGATTAACACTGGCCATACTTTTCGTGTAACTACACCTGAAAATCCTGATGAGGATAGTGTCACAATTGATGATTCAGATTCTGAAGAAGAGCCTGAAGAGAATCCAGATCTTGAAGATCGACAAGTTGGTCGACATCTGGAGAACATGAATAAGAAACAAGCCTTGATTGAAGAAGACTTGAAAGTTGTGGTTGAAGACTCAGAAAATGATGGAAATCTGCCAGAAAAAGAAGCAGAAGAAGAATGTGATCAGATTATGATTCAAGACCAGGAGAGTATTGAAAAGCAGAAAAGTAGCTCTGAAAGCAGGAACATGAATTCTAAAACTGGGAAGTTAAAGGTAATTGTAGAAAAAGAAGAAAATGAATTGCCAAGTACCAGCTACAAAAATGACGTTCCTAACGGAGTGAAGTTGCTGAGTAAAGAAGTACCTGAGTCCAGAATGAAAATTTCTGACACTGAAACTGATGAAAGTGATGAAGATTCTGAAATAAGAAAATTCAGAAAAGGAGCTTGGAGAACAGAATGTAATGTGACCAAGCAAAAGAAGAAATTAACAAGAAAAAGTGATGAATGGCCAGGAGAAAATGAAGGCCTAAAATTCAAATTGAGATACAGATCAAAGAAACAGATTAATGAGATATCAAGTGAAAAAGATGCTGTAAAGAAAAGTGAGGCAGGAAAGAAAATAGAAATGATATCTGTAATGGAGGTAAATAGTCACAGTCAAAAAGAGATTGAAAACAAAAGTGACAATGATTGAAGTACATACCTGTTGAATTTTTAGGTTTCTGTTTTTGGCATAAGGCTGAAGAAAATGTGTTAGATGACACAAGGTCGAAGAAATTCTGTTAGCTGAAAAATTAATTTGTGACATTAGGTCGAAGAAAAACTGTTAGAAGGTTTAAAGAGTATATAAAAAAAAAAAAAAAAAAAAACATTTTGAAAAGGGGGTGTTAGAAATTTTTAAAAAATTTAGGTAAAATTTTTAAAATTTTTGTTTTATTTTTCTTTGCAAGCTTAATGAAAATAAAATTCTGCTTTGGTTAATTTAGGTTATTGTTCTTTTAGAAATTAACAAGGAGAAGTTTAAAGTTAATATGACAAGCAAGATACAGACATTTTATTAGTTATAGTTTTTGCAACACATTTATTGAAGCTTAGTTGTATGTTACACAAGAAAAAGAAATAGAACTAGAGGGGTTTCTTAAAACTCAATATGAGAATTGCAGATAAACTGATGAGATAAGTCTTTAGAAATACTAACACAGGTGAAATTGAATCATGTTCATTTTAGATAAAATTTTTGCTAAAATATTGGGTGGTGGTGTGGTGATTTGTTAATCACCAGATGAGGGAGTTGATGGAGCGGGATAGAAAACAGAAATCTGTTTAAACCCGTGAAGTCACACTTCCATAAATAAATTAATAATGCTAACAATTTGTGCTGTGTATAATAATTCAACCTAGTTTAAAGTTGCATTTTCACAGAACACGCGGGAAATTAACATGTGTGCTCATAAATGTGCATTATGTTGCATTCTTATGTATGTGGAAAATAATAAATTAATCTTGTCTATTGTCATGTCATAACTAATAGCAGCTGTTTTTAAAATAATGGCATGTGCTTATTTTGCTTCCCTTGTCTATGTGGTGTCACTATATTCTTTATAGGTGCATAAAGAACCCTGCTGGATTCATGAAGACTGGTAGATATAAAATGCTGCTTTATTTGTGCTTTACTGCTAGGTAATTTAGACTAATGGGTTAATAATTAGCAATGATGGGAGGCAACAGAACAAACTGTATTTCTTTCATTAATCATTCTTTGTGTTTGTTTATATAATAGTTTTACAAGTGAAGCTTAGAGATGGCTGCAGGAAAATAGTACCCTTTTAAAAGTGGCGCAGGGACAGTGGCGCAGAAAATTGACGCTTTCTGAAAGAGGCCTAATGATGAAAATGGCTCAAGTGAAAATAATTCCAAGAAGGATGGAAAAGGCCTCTGAGCTTTTATTTTGAAAGGTTTTGGATTGAACTGCTAAAAAGATGACTTTTTGGAGAAATTTGCTAACGTTTGCTAACGTGCCACGGGAGTTCAGAGCTGACAAGCTCAAGGTTAAAAGGAAGCTGTCGCTACAAAATGTAGCAGCCTAAGGAGAAGCTGCCAAGACTTCTACATGAACAATGAACTAGTGAATTTGCCCGGGCATGCAAGAAGGAGGTGTCACAGTTTACTGTGGTACGAGGTGGCTCAGCCAATGGAGAACTAGAATTCGTCTGCTGGAATGTGAAAAATAGTTAGCTCAGCTAAAATTAGGGTATAAGAATAGGTTCAGAGAACACATAGTTGGCTTACGCTCGAGAATTCTGGAGGACGATGTTATGCTGATGGACTTTACACGTGAGGACAGGAGTTTTTATTAATTACTTTATTACTAGGTGATGAGGGTAGAGACTGAGATATAGTTAGGATTTTGGAAATGCTTAATTTTACTTATTTCTGCTAATGAATAATAATTCTTGATTTATGCTCTTTTTATTAATACTGAATAAATATTTCTTTATGACATTTTCTAATGCTTGTTTAATAAAATACCAAAATCTAAGTTTTTCTAGATGTGTTAAAATAAACTTTCTAAAATGACAAGCTGGTCTTGATTATTGCAGATGGTTTAAACAACTATATTTAGATCTTATCGCCTCATGATTCAAGCGCTCTATTGTTGATATGGGCCTAGTGTTGTAGTGTAAGTTTTGTGGTAGTAGATAGTGTCATTTGTGCAATATTTTGGTGAGAGCGCTGGATCAGGGTGGACACAGAATGGGAGTTCATGCAGATCCTGAAGACCTGGCTCTTTAGCCAAAATCAGCACCTGGCCAGTTACCCTTACCTGATTTCTGCTACAGCACTGGTACACCTCTGTGGAGCACTGTATAAGTGCCACTATTATTATTCCTAGTCAGACTGCTGCTGCACCAATCCAAGCTCAACCCTTGACAACAGCATCTAAGGTTGTGTCACACCATTCATAGCCATAGGATGGTGTAACCTTTTTGTTGGTTATCCCTTCAGCATATCTTTAATGGAATCTGCACTTCCCATCATGTTTTTTTTGTGCTGACAATTGTCCCCCGAAACACACTTAGTAGCCCCCCACCACACTCCTTCAGCACTCTCTCACCTGCCCTGCAGGGTACTCTCCTACAGTATACAAGGGAGGAGCACGAGAATTATGGTTTAAAAAAAAAGTAGGCAAAGTATTTTGAGTCTCTGGGGGGAGGGGTATTAAAGTATAAACTTCCTTGGAGAGTAGTCTCACTGACCAAATTAACATAACTCCAAGTTCACGGTTTTCGAGGAATGTATTCTTCTTTGCGGGGCCGGCTGCCTTTCTAAAAGGGCAAGTGTAGTGTTCCTACTTCTTGGTATCTGTAGAATGTCATCGCTGTTACTAGGCTACGCTGCCTAGAATGTGGAACCTGCATTGTGTGAAAGAGATTGTAAGTAGTTTTTCTAGGCCGCTTGCTGCTGGACCAAATGGTCGGCTAACGGTTCGAGTGAATCCTGCCGTTTGCGATCCGAAGCCGACTCATCCTGGTCCTAGGGAACCCCCGTCTGCTTGCCCCTGGGCTTACCCATGCCCCCAGGAGTACAACACCACTAGCCAAGTAAAGATGAACAGTAGATTCCACCAGCGCAGTCACCGGAACAGGTGTGAATGGCGGCCCCCACGTCTCAGGGCGATAGAATCAAAAAACCAGAGCTACTGTGCACACACCCCCTTCTCTCTGGGCAAGGTAGGAAGTAAAATCCGCTATTTCCATGAAAGTAACAATCCAAGAACAGTAGTTGTAGTGAATTAGATTTATTTCATAAATAGGACCCACGACCTGGTACATCAAGAGTATAGCAGTAACTGAACAGTAAAGACAGTGGACTGAAAGATGCACCATAACAATTCCAGAATATAGAATTAACGAATACAAACCTTCCATAAAGAAGTACACTCTCTACACACCCCTCTCCTAAAACAAAAAAACAAAAAACAAAATAAATAAATAAATAAATACATTCAATAATAAACAAAATCATGAGAACGAACAGGATTTCTAACACGAGAACTGCATCTACTTGCTGCATGATCCCCAGAATTCCCAACAAAATTATCAACATTTTCAACATTTTGACTAACAGCATTAGCATCAGCATAACCACCCCCAACATTCAATGAAGCTTGAGAAGAAGTAGAATGCCCAAAATTATTCTTCTGAGCCAGATTTTCAAAATCCAGCCAACTAGAATCAGATTGTTTAACAGATCTGTCACAAATGATTTTCGCCTGTTCTTTCGTAATTTTAACAACTGCATTTGTGTTCCACCAACAACTTTCAAAACTCTAGTGGGCGCTGAAAACTTTGATTCACCTTTCGTAACTCTTATAGGTTTTTTAATGATCACCCAAACACCAGGAGACAACGAAGTAATTTTAACATGTTTTTCTTAAATAATTTTTTTTCTTATATGTTGCTTGTTTAAGTTCAACCTGTTTTCTGACTTTGTGAATATCCAAACCAGAACTTTTCTCTCCAACTTTCCCTTTCCACCAACCAGGGTTAAGCGAAGAAACAGGTTTTCTACCCCTGAGCAAAAAATAAGGAGAGACGTCTGTGGTAGAATGCGGAGTAGTGTTGTAACTCCAAACTTTTTCACAAAGATACTTGCAAACATCCAAATTATTAGAAATAGCTGTTTGAACACCTTCCTTCAACAGACGGTTAGCTCTTTCAACCAGACCGTTTGACGAAGGACTATATAAGGGTACTAACACATGTTTCACCGAGGCACCATCTAAGAAATTCTCAAATTCACTTGAAATAAAATGAGAACCATTGTCTGTTACAATTTCAATAGGCAAACCTTCCACCATAAATAAACGTTGCAGAAAAGTAATTACAGAAGAAGAATCAGGCCTCTTAACAAAAGAAAAATAAAGCCATTTTGAAAAGTAATCAATGATAACAACCAAATATGTATTCTCAGAACCAAGCAAATTAAAAGGACCTGAAAAATCCAATCCTAATTTTTGCCAAGGACCAGCCGGCCAATCAACAGGGCACAAAGGTGAAGTAGATAAACGCCAATGCTTATCAGAACATAAACATTCTGGACACTTGTTAACAAATTCCTTCACCTGTCCATCAATGCCAGGCCACCAGTACAAATCCTTAATTTTCCTGACAGTGCTTGAAGTCCCTAAATGCCCCTCATGAGCAAGTGAAATGATTTTAGAACGAATACCTTCAGGAGGAACCACTTTATCTTCCCTCACTAAAACATTGCCTACAATAGACAAATCCGCAGCCACCTGAGCAAAACACTTATCTTGCATTGACAAACTTCTATCACAGGGCCAACCGTGCACCAATAATTTTTTAACCCTGCTGAGACAAGGGTTATTGCCATCTGCAGCTAACCAGTCAGCTTCAGAAAGCTTACCACCTTCAGCCAAATCAGATATGGTAAAAACAACATCAAAATCATTACTTTTCACCTCAGATACACCATCCGTCACTTCTAAAGGAATACGAGACAAACAGTCCGCCCTGACATTTTTTCAACCTGGAATGTATTTTTTGTCAAAATTATACTCTTATAATCTAGCCAACAATCGGACCAGCCTGGAAGAAGCTCTATTAGAAAAGCTATCCCCTAACATATAAATCAAAGGCTTATGATCGGTGAAAAGCTGAAAACGAGAGCCCCAAAGGTACATGCGGAATTTCTCAACAGCCCAGCAGCATGCTAAAGCCTCACGTTCTACTGTGCTATAGTTAGTTTCAGCACCATTTAAAACTCTAGAGGCAAAGGCTATAGTGTATTCTTGACCTCCAATCATTTGGCTCAACACAGCTCCGAAGCCTTTTGAACTAGCGTCTACTGTGACGATTGTCATCTCTCCATGAGAGAAAGCTCTAATAGCAGGTGCATTCAAAATGAATTTTTTAACATTAACAAAAGCTTCTTGCGTACTAGTTGACCAAATGTATTTAGCATGTTTTTTCAGCAAATCACGGAGGGGTTGTACAATTAACACATATCCCTGCACAAAACGAGCAAAATACTCACTGAGTCCCAAGAACGCACGCAAAGCATCCTTATCCTGAGGCCTTGGCGCATCCTTGATTGCATTAATTAAAGATATCTTAGGTTTTATACCCTCTGCCGATATATTGTGACCCAAATAATCAACACAATGAGTGACAAATTTACATTTCTTCTTGTTAACAGTCATGCCAACACTCTCAAGCTTTTGTAAAACACATTCAAGAATTCTATAATGAGATTCAAGAGAGGCAGAATGAACTAAAATGTCATCCTGAAATGCCTGGATGCCATCAATATCAGAAAACAATTTATCCATAAGACGTTGAAACACGCTGGCTGCGGAAGCCAGTCCAAACGGCAAGCGTTTGTACATAAAAACTCCAAACGGAGTAACAAAGGTGGTTAGGTGTTGAGAGTCCTTTGCAAGGGGAATCTGGTGGTAAGCAGATTTTAAGTCAATAGTAGTAAAAAATCTGCTACCACCTAAATTCGCCAGCAATTCCTGAATTCTTGGCAATGGGTGACAATCGACCAGAATATTACAGTTTAGAGCCCTCAGATCAGCACAGAGACGAATCTCGCCAGAACTCTTCCGTGCCACGACACTAGCGGAAACCCATTCAGATGATTCCACAGGAGTTATGATGCCTTGAGAACATAAATCTGAAAGCATTTTTTTTAAATCATCACGAGCACACAACGGAATAGGTCTACACTTCTGAATAACTGGAATAGCATTATCCTTAAGAATAATTTTGTGCTGAAAACAATTGACTAAACCAACTTTGTCAGAGAACAGTAAAGAATATTTTCCCAGTAACTGCGACAAAGTGGGGTCATCAGGTGTTAAAGGAACATCATCCGATATGGAGAGAACAGGAAATTCACCCAACACAACAGGATCTGCATGCCCAGGTTTAGGCATAATTCCCAATTTGGCTTGATCCTGCCAACCTAAGATATCGCGGCCATTAACTGCCACATATACCTTGGTGTAAATCTGTCTTCCCCTGAAATTGACAGAGTCTGAAAAATAGCCACACATGGTGATATCAAACTCACCGAACGCTTTTGGATCAGTAGGTTTGAGTAACACATTTGACAAAAATTTCTCAAAAGTTCTAAGATCCAAGATGGGGATCGGAGAACCAGAATCAGCCATGACATTAATGTTGATTACTCCGATCATCATATTGCATAGAGGACCCTTACACTTTGTTGTATCATTATTCAGAGTGTTAATCTCTATTGTGGAAAGGGTGCTACTCATAGCTTGGCACAATTCATCCTCATCAATTTCAACAGCATTCACTTTTTTCTTAAACTTAGAAGCTCTACATACTGTATTGAAATGTCCAATTTTCTTGCAAGTGATGCATCTTTTACGCAAAGCTGGACAAGTAGGATTGTTACCATAGTGGTATTTTGAACCACACCTATAACAAACTGCTTTACTATCAGAATGTGTTGTCTTACCATCAGAATGTGAAGTAAAAGATTTAGCTTTAGCAGAAATAACATTTACAGTGGGATCATTACCCTTAACACACTCTGAAGAATCCGTAGACATAAGTTTTGTAGAAACTTCTTGTGTCCAAATCTTCGAAGATACTACAGACCTTTCAATGTTGCGAACGATGTCCATTACCTCATCCAATGGCGGATTCTTGCAGGTCAAAATTCGCTCTTGGATTTTTTTATTAAAACAATTGAAAACCAACTGGTCCCTAAGAGCTGTGTCTAAATACTCTCCAAACTGACATTTAGCAGCTAAAACTCTTAACACTGCGAGATAGTCTTCTATGGACTCATCCTGCATTTGTTTTCTTTTGAAGAAAACATGTCTCTCCACCATAACAGAAGGCTCATCAACATAATTCTTTCCTAGTCTGGCTAAAGCCTCTTTGTAAACGTTCCATGTTTCATCACCAGATGGCGATGTTGCAACAGGCAAATTATCAAAAACATCCTGACCAGCACTACCTAGATGATTGAATAATAAAGCTCTTTTTCTAGATGCAGGATACTTAGTAGCATCAATGGCTTCTAAATAATTATCAAAAACTCTGAACCATTTATGCCAAGGTACTTTAGGTTTACCCGGAACCTGCAAAAAAGGAGGAGGCTGCATAACGTTATTAGAGGAAGCAGACGACATATTTAAAATAATATGTACAGTTGTTAAAATTGCAGACTAGAAAATAGAATATAAGGATAAAGTCATCCAAAATAAAATGCAGTTAGAAACGTGTGCTTATCACAGAAGAATAAGCACTGAAGAAAATGAAGTCTCCAAGAATCGTGTCAATTTCCCATCCAAATGCAGTGAAGTGCCAAATTTGGTGTTCAATTCTCATCCAATGTCAGTTTTGCCAAGTTTCTCCTCACAAAAGATTCAAAATGGCAGATAAGGTGACCTTGACGTGCTGTGCGTAGCGTAGCGTGTAGACGAAGAAGATTGACCCTTTAGAACAAACTCAAACCTCATAGGCAGGCAGCAAAGAAGCAGAACGCAAGCAGGCAGAGTGAAGATCGGCCCGTGTAAAGAAGGTAATGCACGAGTTAGAATTTCAGTGGAGTTTCAAAAAATGCATTGCGTGAATGGCACCGTAACATCCAAATAAGTTTTGTAAACGAAATGAAAAGCGCTGAATTTCCGAATTCCAGGATAAATAACTGACAGAATGCCAAGTTTCACACCGCTTCACTCCGTATGATAAAAATTAAAGTTGGTGCAGACAATACTCGCACAAAAAGGCAGAGAAGTTCTATAAATCAAACTCTAACATTTGCTAGATGAATATTTATTCTCCCACACAAGTTTAGTAGTACAGTACCTTATTGGTGTGGTGAAAAAAATATCGTCAGGATAGATTTCTTGAATTAATCGATGAAATCACGAAATAGTTCTTTTCCAAAGTCGGTGGGTCTTCAAAAGCGTCGCCAATAAATGTAGGAAGTAAAATCCACTATTTCCATGAAAGTAACAATCCAAGAACAGTAGTTGTAGTGAATTAGATTTATTCCATAAATAGGACCCACGACCTGGTACATCAAGAGTATAGCAGTAACTGAACAGTAAAGACAGTGGACTGAAAGATGCACCATAACAATTCCAGAATATAGAATTAACAAAAACAAACCTTCCATAAAGAAGTACACTCTCTACAGCAAGCAGCCCAGCACGCGGCAACACCCCTAGAGGAGCGGGGAATGCTCGGTGGCAACCGGATCATGGCCGCTCTCTTCCTCAATCCGTGGAGGCACAGAGTCAGAGCCAGAGCCCCCCAAGGGTATATGTCCAAGGTCTGCAGCGCTCTGCCGCAAGCCACAGGAAAGGGTGCACAGCACACAGGTGAGCAGTCCCAAGCTCAATCTCCTGACCCCAAATAGATGCAGCGGTACTCACAGAAGCAGGCCCCACAGGGAACCCCTGCCCCAGTCTGCCAAGGAGTGTACAATGAGCTTCAGAGGCATCACAGTGGTGGGTCTCCGCCCGCCGCACCATCAGCAAAATGGTGCCGGCCTCCAAATGCACCACTCTGCCAGCTATGAGTGACCACCGGGCTGTTTCAGCAAAGGAGAAGGCCCCCCCTGGCAGCCCACACATCGGAAGGCAACAGCAGCAAGAAGGCTCAGATCGGCCCCAGGGCAGTCGTCAGGAGTACAGTCAGGAGCATGAGGGCTCCGTCGCAGTACGCAAGTCAGTTCAATAGAAAACACTGTGTTGGGTACCCTTCACCTTGGCAGCACCCTCCAGTCAGTGTCTGGGCAGCAGAGCCCCCGTTGGGACTCCGAGGCTATCCAGGTAACCATGAGGATCAGGTGGGCCCTCTGCTTTAAATTATTTATATATATATATATATATATATATATATATATATATATATAGATATATATATATATTTCCCTCAATTGTGGCGCTTATTTTGCGCTTATTTACTTCTGAGCAGTTCTGTTCTGGCATTTAGTTATTTTATTTATTTATTTTTATTTTGAACGTTTTATATAGCGCGAACCAGGGCAAGTGGAGTAAATATACGCTATATTACGGTATAGGATAACACAAAATAGGTAAGTTATACATACGTCTAGATCAAGAGAGGATGGTGCTAAGCTAGAGCAAAACAACAAAGATAAAGAGAAGGACGAATATGAATGAAGAGAAGCAGGTAATACATTGCAGTGAGTGGACATAGAGTTCACGTGAATTGAGCCATGTGGATAGCTTTCACTTCTCTTTTGAAGGCGGTAGAGGAAGGGTTCATTCTGGTTTCATTGGGCAAAGCGTTCCATATCCTCGGAGCCATACCAGAGAAGGATCGGTTATATGTTTTTTTCTTGGCAAATCGTTGAGGTTGTAGGAGCAGAGTCTTGGCACTCCTGGAAGCTCTGCTGCCCGCCGAGAGCACGAATTTCTGGGCAAGGTATTGTGGGGCCTTGTGGTAGAGGGCCATGTGAGTCATACAAGCGATTTTTAAATGAATTCTGGCTTCAAACGGTAGCCAGTTGAGGGCTCACGGGCTCACAGGTCTGGGGGTATGTGGGCGTTTCTCTTAGAACCTGTGATGAGTCTCGCTGCTGAGTTTATCGTGGCTTTTAGCGGGGCTGTCGATGACCTCGGGAGTCCGCATAAGGTTACTGCTCCATATTCCAGGCGTGGGATAACCAGGGCTTGAACTGCTTGTTTGAGATCGAAGGCGGGCAGATAGGGTTTCAGTTTTCGCAGGGTCTTAAGGTGGAAGTTGGCTCCCTTTGTTGAGGTGCTGATGTGTTTCTGCATCTTAAGATTACTGTCCAGCGTTTCCCCTAGAGATTTTGCTGAGTCGACTATGAGCGGTTATCCATTGAGAGCTGTTAGGTGCTTCAACCAGTCTATGATAGTGTGAGTTTTGTTAGGGGGAGCGATTACAAGGAATTCCGTTTTGAGGGAGTGGAGTTTCAAGTGGTTTTCGGCCAGCCAAATTTGTTTTTTTTGTAGTGTGGTGTTGAGTGATTTGATGTCTTCCAGAGAGTGGATTTTGATGTATATTTGGGTGTTGTCAGCATACATGTGGAAGTGTATCTTGGAGAGGCTGAGAAGATCAGTGAGCGGTTCCATTAAAAGGTTTAATAGGGTGGGAGAGAGGGAGGAGCCTTGTGGGACTCCCAGCGTGACAGACGAGGGAATGGACAGGGATTTGTTGACCTTGAATCTTTGGGATCTATTTTGGAGGAAAGAGGCGAACCAGTTAAATACATTTCCAGACAAACCCATTCTGTGTTTCAGGAGATTCAGCAGGTTGTCGTGTTTGACGGTGTCAAAAGCTGATGACAGGTCGAGTAGGATTAGAAGACAGGCTTCATTTTGGTCAAGGATTTTTAGAGCGTCGTCTAATATATGTGTCATAAGTTGTGATAAGTAAGTTATTGCTGCTTTATTATCATAATGGACAGTTGTCTAGTGTTGTGACTTAGTCTACTCTGCGGTCGCGCCCCTGCGCCGCAGTGGTATACTCCTACATTCCGAACGTTCCAGGGTGAGCGCCGCTCGTTGACAGCCAGTGACTGTTCACCGGCTGAAGACGGCGGGCGCGTTGATGTTGTGTCTGTTATCTTAATAAACTCATAATTGAACCATATGATGTCTGCGCCCTTTTCATGTGATTACAACATCTTTTGGCGACGAGGACGGTCTTCAGACGGCGGGTGACACAACATACAGCGAAGAAACTAACGGAGAAGATCGGCGAAGACATCGGAAGCCGTCAGCTGACAGACTTAAGAAGAAGTTGGAGTGTGCTTTCCTGTCAGTGGTGCAGAGGCTGTGAGGGTAGAGGCGGTGCCTGCAGAGCCATAGATTTCAGCAACGTTATGCAGCAAGCGGAGTTGGTGAGAGGTGCCTGAAAACAGCTGAGTACCCAGCGCCAGTATTCACTCGTCACTGTGGGAAAAACGACATTGAGGTGTGCTTCGCGAGTGAGGGAAGCGCAGCGGAGGCAGCGAAAGCGAGGTGCCAGAAAACAGCTGAGTGCTCAGCGCTAGTGTTCACGCGTCAGTGTGAGGTAAAGCGGCATTGTGGTGTGCTTCGCGAGTGAAGGAAGCGTAGCGGAGGCAGTAAAAGTCACACTGCGACTAGAAACGAGGAAGAGCGCGAAAAGACACTTAATGAGGGGCACTAATTACCTAACACCAGTTAGCGACAGCTAGTAGGAGATAGCGACCATCTCGGGCCCCACTTTGCATGTCAGTGATATTTATCACTAATGACATGCAAAGGGGGCGTGCCAAGATGCTAGCGACTGGAAACAGTCGCTAACATCGCTATCTCCTAATACCAACTTTTGGAGATATTCGCGCTAAGCGCGAATATCTCCAAAAGCTAACACCTGCCCTGAGCAGTTCTTAGCCATGTTATCCAATGGGAGGTGGATAACATGGCTAAGAGCATTAGCTCGGTAATGCATAAATATCGCTGACTTTTCAGCGATATTCATGCATTGTGGCTGTTTTTTATCGCATTTGCGATAAACCTTGGTAATACCAAGGTTTATCTGCGGTAAAAATCGCCGCAGCTCAGCGGTAAATTTTTGTCTCTAACCAAGCAATAGCGATAATTATCGCTATTGCTTGGTAATATGCACCTATCTTTTTTTTTTTTTTTTTGGGATCAAAAACTTTTATTGCATCATTCAATTACACTGCGGAACGCCTACAACCCAGTGGGCTGGCCGCTATCTTTTAGTCATACTTTCAGTGCTACATCACATACATTTCGAAGAGATAGCCAGCAAAATATCGAGCATTGCAGCCTATTCAATCACAGGTCGTGGCATTCAAAGCAGTTCGTCAGAAAATAATGGTTGTTGATTTCCCAGTTTTATAACTAAACAAACAAACAGAGTAACCGTTAGGAACAAGATTGTGGTCAATTTTAATGTGATATTGATCATTCGTAAGTATCTTTTCTAGGTGTCCCATGACAGAGCCTTCCGTAGTTTTGTCACTTCCCATAAGATTTAATTCTATGTCTAAGCCTGTAGGCCTGTAACGTGTACTTCCACGCATTTCCGGCCCTATAGCCCTACGAGGTATTGTAAAAAGTGTCCCCCCTTCTGTATCTGGTCCCATTGATCTCACATATCGCTTATTCAACTATCCCTCCTCCCCCTCTTCATCCGAATCGTCCAGGTCATCCTCCGGCAATGGGTCACATATCTCACCTCTGTATATATTCCATTTTGACCAGATTTTATTCCATTTCCCCGGGCAGGCGCGGCTAGAGTATACCGCCCTTTCTGTCACCATTGTCCTGTCCATGTTCAAACACCATTGTGACTTGGTCGGTGTTTCTGGAACCCCCCAGCGCTGTGCGACATCTCTCTTCGCTACCATCAATCCTACTGTGACCCAAATTCGTCCATGCCGTGAGAGATCTGTAGGTTCCCATATATTGAGGAGGCACCTCTTCGGGTCAGGTAATAGTGTTAATTCTAGTGTTTGCGAGTATCTGTTTCCAATATTCTTGAATTCGGGGGCAGTCCCATATGGTGTGGAAGAATGTACCCTCCTCCCCGCATCCACGAAGGCAGTAAGGGTGTTCTATCCTGTGTATACGATGTAGCATTGTTCTAGTATAGTATACCCTATGTACTATCTTCAGTTGTACTAGTCTTAGTCTTGAGGAGATGCCGACCTCCCTAGGTGACGCCAGTGCCTCACTCCACTCATGTTCATCCATCTCACCAGTGTCCCCCTCCCACTTCGCCTTCAATGTCAGTGTTGGGTCTGGTGAGTTGTTAAGTAGTTTGCGATAGATAAGGGATGTTGCGCGTTCTATCATAAATTCAGTAAGAAGACGATCCTCTAGCGGGGAGGACTCCGGCAAGTCGGTGTCCACAGGCAGAACCGCCAGTATTGCGTGTCGTATCTGAATGTATCTGTAGAGTTCCCTCTCACTGAGGTCATATATTTCCTTCAACCTATTGAAGGGTATCACCCCGCCCCTTTCCCAAAGATCTCCCACTGTGGAGATCCCTATAGTGTCCCAATGCGAAAATCCTTTGCTGTTTCTCATGTGACCGAGGACTCGGGAGTCCCACAGTGGAGTCAGCTTGGTGATTATCCCTTTCCATCCCAGTGCATTTGTCGCTGCGTGCCAGACCGCGACTGTTAATTTGGTGGGTCCCACTAAGGAGCGAATTTTGCGGTGGTCGTATAGCGGAGCCAACATGCTGTCAGAGCCCAGTTGTCCCCTGTCGGCCCGGAACGCTGGCTCACCCTGTGAAGCATGTAGCCAGTGGTTGATGGGTTTAAGGTGCGCTGCCCAGTAATGCACCTATCTTTTAATGTGACTTTGCCTTACCACAGGTGCTCAGGTTTATAGTGTAACACTGCCACCTCCTGGTAGATGTGACACACACAATTTACTTAAAGTATCACTTAAACACTCACTCAGAAGATTATTATAGGTAGTGTAGTGCAAGGTATATGCTACAGTGATAAAGTTTCATCTTGCTTTTGTCCATGATGAGTCCTCATGTCAGATTAATATAATAACTAGAGAAAAATATTGTGTCAGACAATTCGGGCGACACATTTAATTAGAACATGGATGTAAATGCCCTTGACCTTTCTGCTGTGTCTACTCCTCCCCATTTTTTAAATCAACCAGGTAATCCAGGTATAGCATGGGAGGAGTGGGTTGAAATGTTCGATAATTACCTAGCGGCACTAGATGCACAAGACTATGCTAGCAGTAGGAAGAAAGCTATTCTACTTAATAATCTAGGGAAGGAAGGTCAACACATTTTTAAGTATTTACCTGTTGCTAATGATGAAAGAGGCCAACCCATTGCAGATGTGTTTGAAGAAGCACGAAAAAGGTTGGAATTGCGTTTTGCAAAAGAAACTAACATAGCGCTGAGGAGATATAAGTTTTATACTCAGCCACAAAGAGTAGGGGAGTCCATTGATGATTTCGTCACTAGACTTAGGGAACTCTCATTGAAGTGTAAATTTGGACCCATGACAGAAGAGATGATTAGAGACCAATTGATTGTCCAATGTAGGAACAGGAAGACCCAAGAACGTCTATGGGCTGCTAAAGACCCCTCCCTTAAGGACGCAATTGACATCGCAAAAATAATAGAAGAGTCTGATTCATGTATGAAGGAGATGGATCGCAGAGATTCAAAGCCCAATGTGTCTAGCGAAAGCAAAACCTCTGTTGTGGAGAGTAGTGAGGGTGAAGTGGCTGCTTCAACGAGGTTTAAAGGAATAAGGAATAGCCCTGGTGGTAGAACATATCCCAAAAGAGCCAGTAACAAAATTTGTGGGAAGTGTGGAAGTGCTTATCATGCATCAGACTCAAGGCAGTGTTGGGCCATAGGGAAAGAGTGTTTGAAATGTGGCCGCAAGGGTCATTTTGCTAGAATGTGTAGGGATGCCAACAAAGGTAAAGTAGCCATGTTATCTGATGAGCCTTCAGAACACTACAAACAAGACAGAATCTTATGTGTGGAACAATCATCATGTGAAGGTAGCGAAAAGGATGAGGTTCTTTTCACTGAGAATCAAAACCCTAACGGTAAGAGGAGACACAGGCCAAAGGCAGGATTTATCATTGGGGATAAGAGTGTTGAACTGTATACCATTATTCCCAAGAGAATTTTCAAGCAGGAGTGGCCTAACAAGAGACTGATGCCTAAAGACATAAATCCGGGTGGGTATCAGGGTGAACAAATAGACATTTTGGGATACATGGCAACAGACATTATGTTTAAAAGAAGATCTGTGAGGGGGAAGGTGTATGTTGCAGAATCTGGACCCCCCATATTAGGATGGTTTCATCAATTTGACCTACACATCAGAAATTGACCCACACGCTATCGAGCAAGTCATGGTAGTAGATGACCTCTCGGTAGAAGACATCTTAGAAGGTGGAAAAGGTGTATTCAGAGAACAACTAGGCAATTTGAAAGGTTATGTGCATAAAATTAAACTCAAAACCAATGCAGTCCCTGTAAAGCACAATTTGAGAAAGGTAGCAATTACCGTAAGGTGGGAGGTGAAGAGAATGCTGGATGATATGCTGTCCAGCGGAGTTATAAAGCCTATAGAATGCTCTTCATGGATTTCTCCTGTTGTAATTTCACAGAAAACCGATGGCAAATTGCGCTTCTGTGTGGACCTCAGAAGTCTTAACCAGAACGTAATCCCAGACACCTTTCCCCTACCCAACATAAACGAGATGATGGTGTTGCTAAAAGGGGCGAAGTACTTTTCAAAGCTTGACCTTCGTCATGCTTACCACCAAATACGCTTGCATGAATCTTCAAAACACTTGACAGCTTTTGTCACCAATGAAGGCATATTTCAATTCACGAGGATGCCCTTTGGGCTATGTTCAGCTGCAAGCGTATTTCAGAGGATGGTCACAGAAATTTTTAAAGGGGTGGAAAATGTAATATACTTCCAAGATGACATCTTAGTGTTTGGTGAGAGTGTGAGTGACCACAATTCTGCCTTGAAGAATGCCCTTGCGAGAATTTTAGAATCTGGCTTGACTCTGCACAGGGAGAAATGCTCTTTTTTGGCAACAGAGGTAGAATATCTGGGGCATTCCATCTCATCAGAGGATGTGAAACCAAAGAGAGATCTCTTAGCATCCATTAAGTCGGCTCCTACCCCCACAAATAAAGACCAAGTGTGCTCATTTATTGGGCTTATCGAGTATTACTCGAAGTTTGTGAAGAACTTTGCAAGCAAAACTGAACAACTCAAAGTGCTCTTGAGGAAAGGGGTCAAATTCATTTGGGGGGATGGACAAGAGAAATGCTTTAAGGAGATAAAATCTGAGATATGCAATGCAGGAATCTTAGTCCCATTCGATGTGCTGGGAAAGACAATCATCACCGTGGATGCGAGTGATACCGGATTAGGAGCTGTGTTATCACAGAGTGACGGAAACAGTGAAAGAACAGTAGCGTTCTCATCCCGTACCTTGACATCAACTGAGAGTTATTTTGCAGTCCCTTGCCTTGATCCTGCAATTTTTTTTAGAAACCCTGTGTCCAATTTGCAATGATTTTAAGGGCGCTTTTAGCAGTTTTTTAACTTTAATACACGAGCGGATCGCCATTTCTACTCCGCTCGGCAGGGACATTCACAAGCACCGTGTTGAAAGGTGAGCAGTTCAGCTTTCTTGGACTGCTCCCTGGCACCTATTTAATGAGCATAGCTAGTGGTAAGTGCATCTCCTACCTACATGATTATCTCCTGGCCTTAAGAAGCAACCGGTGCACAAAAACTCTATGGGGTGACTTGTGCAATTTTGCCATGTCCTTCCACTGTAAGGAATTTAATTTTAACTGGGAGATCCAGGATATGATAACCCAGAGGAGAGAAAAGCATTCTACTGCTCGGGGATCGTCAAGTGGTGAGGTTAGAGCCGGTTTGGTTAAGTGTAAATCACTCCCTAAGCAAGCGGACGATATTTGGTTATCTCTAATAGATAACACCTGGGAGGTGATGTTTCTAACTGAGACGTGGTTAAAAGTGGATTCTCTACCCATCTTGACCCTCGCTATTCCTCCCGGCTTGTGTATTTTCTGTGCTAACAGGAGGGGTGATAGACGATGTGGTGGGGTTGCTATCATTACGAAAGAATCCTCGGACATTTCTACTTCAGAAATGATTATGCCAGAAAATATTGAAGCCCAACATTTCTCTATAAAACAGCCCAACATTTCTCTATAAAACTGCCCCCCACCCTTTGCTTTGCCGGCTTGTTAATTTATCGACCGCCGGATTTCGCAAATGGGAAAACCTTGGAATTGTGTAACTGATAGCTCAAAAATCGTTAAAGCACGCCAATTTCATAGCCCTTGGTGATTTTAATCTCTAAGTGGATGATCGCACTTGCCCCCAGTCCTCCCAGCTAATAAGGACACCTAGTGGAGCTAACCTCACTCAACCTCTAAATGCCCTCACACACAGAGCTGGCCATACCCTGGACCTCATCTTCTCTAGCATCACTACTATGAGAGTTGAAGCCCCTCAATGTCTGGTATGGACGGACCACTATATGGTCCCTTTCTTATTCAGCTTGGGTAATCTACAACATGAGGAAAGCAAGCAGACGGTGCTGAGAAGAAATTGGAAAAAGGCGACAAACTGATAGTTTGGGCCCTGTACTTTTAGAAAAGGTCTACAGAGTTTGGGTAATCCGAATGAGGGCGTGGCTGCATTTAATTCTAGGATTACCTCTGCCCTTGATTCAGTGGCTGCTCTGAGAGTGGTGAGGACCGCGAGGGAGTCACCATCGGCCCCCTGGTTCTCAACTGAACTAAGAACTGAAAAGTATAGGTGTAAAAATATTGAACAGCTGTGGAGGAAAGATTACTCTTAGGAGGCCAAGATAGCATATAAGGAAGCCTTGAAAAAACTCAGAAAAATGATGAGGGCAGCTTGGAGAGAATTCTTCATCTTGCGTATTGAAAGTGCGGAGATTACAAGTAAAGATCGTAAGAGCCTTCACCAGGCCTTCGGCTCTTGAGGGAAAGATTCCAGCCTCCCCGTCCCTGTATACTTACCTCTCTAACTTCTTTGAAGAGAAAAGCTGGAAAGTAAATTACTCCTTCAAGGATAAAGTGCACACCGCGGCACCTCATTAAAAGGACAATATCAAATCTGGTGGAACTCTCTCAGAGTTCCGCCCCATATCCCTTCAGGAATCTTTAGCTGAAATCTTAAAGTGCAAGCCACGTGCCCCTTCAGTCCCCTGCCCACCCAAGCAATTCAGATGCTTGGCTCTCTGGATCAATCCAGTCTTAAACCTGATCTGGAACACATTGCTATCCTCTGACATCTTCCCTGATATTAGGAAGCATGCTTTTCTGCTTCCATTGTTAAAATCGGATGCAGATCCCACGGCGCTGGGCCACTACCGCCCTATCTTACTGCTACCTGCACCCGCTAAAATGTTAGAGAAATTGGTCCAAGGCAACTGTCCAATTTTATAAATGGGAAACAACGAAAGAGTGACTATGCATACATTTCCCCTGCTTTTTCTTTCCTTTGGAGAATATTTCCAGTGTATGCATAGTCACTCTTTTGTTGTTTTCCTAATATATTACTAGGTTGTTCAAGAGTGCCTCCCTTCCTCTCACTCTCTTTGTTGTTATACAATTTTATAAATGATCATGACATCCTACAGGATACTCAGTCCGGCTTTCGATCAGGCTTCAGCACTGGGACAGCTTTGGTGGAGGTGGCAGAGTCAGTGAGAATGTTGGTAGATGCAGTGGCATCTGCAAAGCTGATCCTCTTAGATCTGTTGGCGGCCTTCGACACAGACGCTCACCACATTCTTCTGGAAAGACTTCAGCAGATAGGGAAATAGGATACAGCTCTTGCTTGGATTACGTCTTATCTTACAGATCGATCAAATGAGCCTTTCTCCAACCGCATCAATCAGACCCTAAACTATTATGGTGCGGCGTGCCACAGGGCTCGGCCCTCAGCCCTTTACTTTTTAATATTTACCTGTCGCCCTTCTTTACTATTATTAATTCCTGGGAAGTAAAAGCTGTCTCTTACACTGATGACACCCTGCTAGTGTTCTCATTCAAAGACCACTCTGAGGATTCGTTTGCCAGATTATCAGGGTGTTTAAAGGACATCGCATGTTGGATGAACCTTAACAAACTCAAATTGAATGCACATAAGACCGAGGTCCTATTTCTCGGCCAGGTCTCACCACCGCCCGCTGGACTTTGGTGGCCAGTGGAACTGGGTATTCCCCCCTGTCCCAGCAAAATCCACTAGGAATTTGGGCATCAAGTGGGACTCAGATCTTTCCTTCGCAACTCAAGTCAAGCACAACACGTCATCCTGCTTCGGGAAACTAAAAAGCCTTAGGAAATTCCTGCACCTTCTACCTGAAGAAAGTCACAGGATTGTAGTCCATGCTACAGTGACATCTCAGCTGGACTACGCGAACAGTCTGTACCTTGGGCTTCCTCTATATCTGATCCATGGTCTCCAGATGGTACAAAATGCGGCAGCAAGACTTATCTGCCAGGTACCGTTCCGCCACCATATCTCCACACATATTAGGAAACTGCACTGGCTTACAGTTGCAAAAAGGGTCGAGTTCAAGTCCTTAACGATAGCCCACCATGCCCTACATAACAAGGGGCCAAGATATCTCAGTCACAGTCCCATACCAACCTATACGCACGCTAAGATCTAACTCCCAGCACTTGCATTGCGTACAGGTACTCTCCTACAGTATACAAGGGAGGAGCACGAGAATTATGGTTTAAAAAAAGTAGGCAAAGTATTTTGAGTCTCTGGGGGGGGGGGGATATTCAAGTATAAACTTCCTTGGAGAGTAGTCTCACTGACCAAATTAACATAACTCCAAGTTCACGGTTTTCGAGGAATGTATTCTTCTTTGCGGGCCGGCTGCCTTTCTAAAAGGGCAAGTGTAGTGTTCCTACTTCTTGGTATCTGTAGAATGTCATCGCTGTTACTAGGCTACGCTGCCTAGAATGTGGAACCTGCATTGTGTGAAAGAGATTGTAAGTAGTTTTTCTAGGCCGCTTGCTGCTGGACCAAATGGTCGGCTAACGGTTCGGGTGAATCCTGCCGTTTGCGATCCAAAGCCGACTCATCCTGGTCCTGGGGAACCCCCGTCTGCTTGCCCCTGGGCTTACCCATGCCCCCAGGAGTACAACACCACTAGCCAAGTACAGATGAACAGTAGCTTCCACCAGCGCAGTCACCGGACCAGGTGTGAATGGCGGCCCCCACGTCTCAGGGCGATAGAATCATCCAGGGATCACCCTTATTTGTTGGTCATGAGGAGCACGAATGGCCAGGCACCGGTGTCCAGTCCCCACGAGCAGGGCCAAAACCAGAGCTACTGTGCACGTCGATGACACACACCCCCTTCTCTCTGGGCAAGGTAGGAAGTAAAATCCACTATTTCCATGAAAGTAACAATCCAAGAACAGTAGTTGTAGTGAATTAGATTTATTCCATAAATAGAAACCACGACCTGGTACATCAAGAGTATAGCAGTAACTGAACAGTAAAGACAGTGGACTGAAAGATGCACCATAACAATTCCAGAATATAGAATTAACGAATACAAACCTTCCATAAAGAAGTACACTCTCTACACACCCCTCTCCTAAAACAAAAAAACAAAAAAACTAAATAAATAAATAAATAAATACATTCAATAATAAACAAAATCATGAGAACGAACAGGATTTCTAACACGAGAACTGCATCTACTTGCTGCATGATCCCCAGACTTCCCAACAACATTTTCAAAATTTTCAACATTTTGACTAACAGCATTAGCATCAGCATCACCACCCCCAACATTCAAAGAAGCTTGAGAAGAAGTAGAATGCCCAAAATTATTCTTCTGAGCCAGATTTTCAAAATCCAGCCAACTAGAATCAGATTGTTTAACAGATCTGTCACAAATGATTTTCGCCTGTTCTTTCGTAATTTTAACAACTGCATTTGTGTTCCACCAACAACTTTCAAAACTCTAGTGGGCGCTGAAAACTTTGATTCACCTTTCGTAACTCTTATAGGTTTTTTAATGATCACCCAATCACCAGGAGACAACGAAGTAATTTTAACATGTTTTTCTTAAATAAAAATTTTTCTTATATGTTGCATGTTTAAGTTCAACCTGTTTTCTGACTTTGTGAATATCCAAACCAGAACTTTTCTCTCCAACTTTCCCTTTCAACCAACCAGGGTTAAGCGAAGAAACAGGTTTTCTACCCCTGAGCAAAAAATAAGGAGAGACGTCTGTGGTAGAATGCGGAGTAGTGTTGTAACTCCAAACTTTTTCACAAAGATACTTGCAAACATCCAAATTATTAGAAATAGCTGTTTGAACACCTTCCTTCAACAGACGGTTAGCCCTTTCAACCAGACCGTTTGACGAAGAACTATATAAGGGTACTAACACATGTTTCACCGAGGCACCATCTAAGAAATTCTCAAATTCACTTGAAATAAAATGAGAACCATTGTCTGTTACAATTTCAATAGGCAAACCTTCCACCATAAATAAACGTTGCAGAAAAGTAATTACAGAAGAAGAATCAGGCCTCTTAACAAAAGAAAAATAAAGCCATTTTGAAAAGTAATCAATGATAACAACCAAATATGTATTCTCAGAACCAAGCAAATTAAAAGGACCTGAAAAATCCAATCCTAATTTTTGCCAAGGACCAGCCGGCCAATCAACAGGGCACAAAGGTGAAGTAGATAAACGCCAATGCTTATCAGAACATAAACATTCTGGATACTTGTTAACAAATTCCTTCACCTGTCCATCAATGCCAGGCCACCAGTACAAATCCTTAATTTTCCTGACAGTGCTTGAAGTCCCTAAATGCCCCTCATGAGCAAGTGAAATGATTTTAGAACGAATACCTTCAGGAGGAACCACTTTATCTTCCCTCACTAAAACATTGCCTACAATAGACAAATCTGCAGCCACCTGAGCAAAACACTTATCTTGCATGGACAAACTTCTATCACAGGGCCAACCATGCACCAATAATTTTTTAACCCTGCTGAGACAAGGGTCATTGCCATCGGCAGCTAACCAGTCAGCTTCAGAAAGCTTACCACCTTCAGCCAAATCAGATATGGTAAAAACAACATCAAAATCATTACTTTTCACCTCAGATACACCATCCGTCACTTCTAAAGGAATACGAGACAAACAGTCCGCCCTGACATTTTTTCCACCTGGAATGTATTTTATGTCGAAATTATACTCTTGTAATCTAGCCAACAATCGGACCAGCCTGGAAGAAGCTCTATTAGAAAAGCTATCCCCTAACATATAAATCAAAGGCTTATGATCAGTGAAAAGCTGAAAACGAGAGCCCCAAAGGTACATGCGGAATTTCTCAACAGCCCAGCAGCATGCTAAAGCCTCACGTTCTACTGTGCTATAGTTAGTTTCAGCACCATTTAAAACTCTAGAGGCAAAGGCTATAGTGTATTCTTGACCTCCAATCATTTGGCTCAACACAGCTCCGAAGCCTTTTGAACTAGCGTCAACTGTGACAATTGTCATCTCTCCATGAGAGAAAGCTCTAATAGCAGGTGCATTCAAAATGAATTTTTTAACATTAACAAAAGCTTCTTGCGTACTAGTTGACCAAATGTATTTAGCATGTTTTTTCAGCAAATCACGGAGGGGTTGTACAATTAACGCATATCCCTGCACAAAACGAGCAAAATACTCACTGAGTCCCAAGAACGCCCGCAAAGCATCCTTATCCTGAGGCCTTTGCACATCCTTGATTGCATTAATTAAAGATATCTTAGGTTTTACACCCTCAGCCGATATATTGTGACCCAAATAATCAACACAATGAGTGACAAATTTACATTTCTTCTTGTTAACAGTCATGCCAACACTCTCAAGCTTTTGTAAAACACATTCAAGAATTCTATAATGAGATTCAAGAGAGGCAGAATGAACTAAAATGTCATCCTGAAATGCCTGGATGCCATCAATATCAGAAAACAATGTATCCATAAGATGTTGAAACACGCTGGCTGCGGAAGCCAGTCCAAACGGCAAGCGTTTGTACATAAAAACTCCAAACGGAGTAACAAAGGTGGTTAGGTGTTGAGAGTCCTTTGCAAGGGGAATCTGGTGGTAAGCAGATTTTAAGTCAATAGTAGTAAAAAATCTGCTACCACCTAAATTCGCCAGCAATTCCTGAATTCTTGGCAATGGGTGACAATCGACCAGAATATTACGGTTTAGAGCCCTCAGATCAGCACAGAGACGAATCTCGTCAGAACTCTTCCGTGCCACGACACTAGCGGAAACCCATTCAGATGATTCCACAGGAGTTATGATGCCTTGAGAACATAAATCTTAAAGCATTTTTTTTAAATCATCACGAGCAGACAACGGAATAGGTCTACACTTCTGAATAACTGGAATAGCATTATCCTTAAGAATAATTTTGTGCTGAAAACAATTGACTAAACCAACTTTGTCCGAGAACAGTGAAGAATATTTTCCCAGTAACTGCGACAAAGTGGGGTCATCAGGTGTTAAAGGAACATCATCCGATATGGAGAGAACAGGAAATTCACCCAACACAACAGGATCTGCATGCCCAGGTTTAGGCATACTTCCCAATTTGGCTTGATCCTGCCAACCTAAGATATCGCGGCCATTAACTGCCACATATACCTTGGTGTAAATCTGTCTTCCCCTGAAATTGACAGAGTCTGAAAAATAGCCACACATGGTGATATCAAACTCACCGAACGCTTTTGGAGTAACGTCAGTAGGTTTGAGTAACACATTTGACCAAAATTTCTCAAAAGTTCTAAGATCCAAGATGGGGATCGGAGAACCAGAATCAGCCATGACATTAATGTTGATTACTCCGATCATCATATTGCATAGAGGACCCTTACACTTTGTTGTATCATTATTCAGGGTGATTATCTCTATTGTGGACAGGGTGTTACTCATAGCTTGGCACAATTCATCCTCATCAATTTCAACAGCATTCACTTTTTTCTTAAACTTAGAAGCTCTACATACTGTATTGAAATGTCCAATTTTCTTGCAAGTGATGCATCTTTTACGCAAAGCTGGACAAGTAGGATTGTTACCATAGTGGTATTTTGAACCACACCTATAACAAACTGCTTTACTATCAGAATGTGTTGTCTTACCATCAGAATGTGAAGTAAAAGATTTAGCTTTAGCAGAAATAACATTTACAGTGGGATCATTACCCTTAACACACTCTGAAGAATCCGTAGACATATGTTTTGTAGAAACTTCTTGTGTCCAAATCTTCGAAGATACTACAGACCTTTCAATGCTGCGAGCGATGTCCATTACCTCATCCAATGGCGGATTCTTGCAGGTCAAAATTCGCTCTTGGATTTTTTTATTAAAACAATTGAAAACCAACTGGTCCCTAAGAGCTGTGTCTAAATACTCTCCAAACTGACATTTAGCAGCTAAAACTCTTAACACTGCGAGATAGTCTTCTATGGACTCATCCTGCATTTGTTTTCTTTTGAAGAAAACATGTCTCTCCACCATAACAGAAGGCTCATCAACATAATTCTTTCCTAGTCTGGCTAAAGCCTCTTTGTAAACGTTCCATGTTTCATCACCAGATGGCGGTGTTGCAACAGGCAAATTATCAAAAACATCCTGACCAGCACTACCTAGATGATTGAATAATAAAGCTCTTTTTCTAGATGCAGGATACTTAGTAGCATCAATGGCTTCTAAATAATTATCAAAAACTCTGAACCATTTATGCCAAGGTACTTTAGGTTTACCTGGAACCTGCAAAAAAGGAGGAGGCTGCATAACGTTATTAGAGGAAGCAGACGACATATTTAAAATAATATGTACAGTTGTTAAAATTGCAGACTAGAAAATACAATATAAGGATAAAGTCACCCAAAATAAAATGTAGTTGAAAACGTGTGCTTATCACAGAAGAATAAGCACTGAAGAAAATGAAGTCTCCAAGAATCGTGTCAATTTCCCATCCGAATGCAGTGAAGTGCCAAATTTGGTGTTCAATTCTCATCCAATGTCAGTTTTGCCAAGTTTCTCCTCACAAAAGATTCAAAATGGCAGATAAGGTGACCTTGACGTGCTGTGCGTAGCGTAGCGTGTAGACGAAGAAGATTGACCCTTTAGAACAAACTCAAACGTCATAGGCAGGCAGCAAAGAAGCAGAACGCAAGCAGGCAGAGTGAAGATCGGCTCGTGGAAAGAAGGTAATGCACGAGTTAGAATTTCAGTGGAGTTTCAAAAAATGCATTGCGTGAATGGCACTGTAACATCCAAATAAGTTTTGTAAATGAAATGAAAAGCGCTGAATTTCCGAATTCCAGGATAAATAACTGACAGAATGGCAAGTTTCACACCACTTCACTCCGTATGATAAAAATTAAAGTTGGTGCAGAAAATACTCGCACAAAAAGGCAGAGAAGTTCTATAAATCAAACTCTAACATTTGCTAGATGAATATTTATTCTCCCACACAAGTTTAGTAGTACAGTACCTTATTGGTGTGGTGGAAAAAATATCGTCAGGATAGATTTCTTGAATTAATCGATGAAATCACGAAATAGTTCTTTTCCAAAGTCGGTGGGTCTTCAAAAGCGTCGCCAATAAATGTAGGAAGTAAAATCCACTATTTCCATGAAAGTAACAATCCAAGAACAGTAGTTGTAGTGAATTAGATTTATTCCATAAATAGGACCCACGACCTGGTACATCAAGAGTATAGCAGTAACTGAACAGTAAAGACAGTGGACTGAAAGATGCACCATAACAATTCCAGAATATAGAATTAACGAATACAAACCTTCCATAAAGAAGTACACTCTCTACAGCAAGCAGCCCAGCACGCGGCAACACCAGCAGGGATGGAGCTCGGCCGGGACAAAGACCCCCCCTCCCCTAGAGGAGCGGGGAATGCTCGGTGGCAACCGGATCATGGCGGCTCTCTTCTTTAATACGTGGAGGCACAGAGTCAGAGCCAGAGCCCCCCAAGGGTATATGTCCAAGGTCTGCAGCGCTCTGCCCCAAGACACAGGAAAGGGTGCACAGCACACAGGTGAGCAGTCCCAAGCTCAATCTCCTGACCCCAAATAGATGCAGCGGTACTCACAGAAGCAGGCCCCACAGGGAACCCCTGCCCCAGTCTGCCAAGGAGTGTACTATGAGCTTCAGAGGCATCACAGTGGTGGGTCTCCGCCCCCCGCATCATCAGCAAAATGGTGCCGGCCTCCAAATGCACCACTCTGCCAGCTATGAGTGACCACCGGGCCGTTCAGCGAAGGAGAAGGCCCCCCCTGGCAGCCCACACATCGGAAGGCAACAGCAGCAAGAAGGCTCAGATTGGCCCCAGGGCAGTCGTCAGGAGTACAGTCAGGAGCATGAGGGCTCCGTCGCAGTACGCAAGTCAGTTCAATAGAAAACACTGTGTTGGGTACCCTTCACCTTGGCAGCACCCTCCAGTCAGTGTCTGGGCAGCAGAGCCCCCGTTGGGACTCCGAGGCTATCCAGGTAACCACGAGGATCAGGTGGGCCCTCTGCTTTAAATTATATATATATATATATATATATATATATATATATATATATATATATATATATATATATATATATATATATATATATATATTCCCTCAATTGTGGCGCTTATTTTGCGCTTATTTACTTCTAAGCAGTTCTGTTCTGGCATTTAGTTATTTTAGTTATTTATTTTTATTTTTAACGTTTTATATAGCGCAAACCAGGGCAAGTGGAGTAAATATAGCTATATTACGGTATAGGATAACACAAAATAGGTAAGTTATACATACGTCTAGATCAAGAGAGGATGGTGCTAAGCTAGAGCAAAACAACAAAGATAAAGAGAAGGACGAATATGAACGAAGAGAAGCAGGTAATACATTGCAGTGAGTGGACATAGAGTTCACGTGAATTGAGCCATGCGGATAGCTTTCACTTCTCTTTTGAAGGCGGTAGAGGAAGGGTTCATTCTGGTTTCATTGGGCAAAGCGTTCCATATCCTCGGAGCCATACCAGAGAAGGATCGGTTATATGTTTTTCTCTTGGCAAATCGTTGAGGTTGTAGGAGCAGAGTCTTGGCACTCCTGGAAGCTCTGCTGCCCGCCGAGAGCACGAATTTCTGGGCAAGGTATTGTGTGGCCTTGTGGTAGAGGGCCATGTGAGTCATACAAGCGATTTTTAAATGAATTCTGGCTTCAAACGGTAGCCAGATGAGGGCTCTCAGGTCTGGGGATATGTGGGCGTTCCTCTTAGAACCTGTGATGAGTCTCGCTGCTGAGTTTATCGTGGCTTTTAGCGGGGCTGTCGATGACCTCGGGAGTCCGCATAAGGTTACTGCTCCATATTCCAGGCGTGGGATAACTAGCGCTTGAACTGCTTGTTTGAGATCGAAGGCGGGCAGATAGGGTTTCAGTTTTCGCAGGGTCTTAAGGTGGAAGTTGGCTCCCTTTGTTGAGGTGCTGATGTGTTTCTGCATCTTAAGATTACTGTCCAGCGTTTCCCCTAGAGATTTTGCTGAGTTGACTATGAGCGGTTGTCCATTGAGAGCTGTTAGGTGCTTCAACCAGTCTATGATAGTGTGAGTTTTGTTAGGGGGAGCGATTACAAGGAATTCCGTTTTGAGGGAGTTGAGTTTCAAGTGGTTTTCGGCCAGCCAAATTTGTTTTTTTTGTAGTGTGGTGTTGAGTGATTTGATGTCTTCCAGAGAGTGGATTTTGATGTATATTTGGGTGTTGTCAGCATACATGTGGAAGTGTATCTTGGAGAGGCTGAGAAGATCAGTGAGCGGTTCCATTAAAAGGTTGAATAGGGTGGGAGAGAGGGAGGAGCCTTGTGGGACTCCCAGCGTGACAGACGAGGGAATGGACAGGGATTTGTTGACCTTGAATCTTTGGGATCTATTTTGGAGGAAAGAGGCGAACCAGGTAAATACATTTCCAGACAAACCCATTCTGTGTTTCAGGAGATTCAGCAGGTTGTCGTGTTTGACGGTGTCAAAAGCTGATGACAGGTCGAGTAGGATTAGAAGACAGGCTTCATTTTGGTCAAGGATTTTTAGAGCGTCGTCTAATATATGTGTCATAAGTTGTTATAAGTAAGTTATTGCTGCTTTATTATCATAATGGACACGTTGTCTAGTGTTGTGACTTAGTCTACTCTGCGGTCGCGCCCCCGCGCCGCAGTGGTATGCTCCTACATTCCGAACGTTCCAGGGTGAGCGCCGCACGTTGACAGCCAGTGACTGTACACCGGCTGAAGACGATGGGCGCGTTGATGTTGTGTCTGTTATCTTAATAAACTCATAATTGAACCATATGATGTCTGCGCCCTTTTCATGTGATTACAACATCTTTTGGCGACGAGGACGGTCTTCAGACAGCGGATGACACAACATACAGCGAAGAAACTAACGGAGAAGATCGGCGAAGACATCGGAAGCCGTCAGCTGACAGAAGTAAGAAGAAGTTGGAGTGTGCTTTCCTGTCAGTGGTGCAGAGGCTGTGAGGGTGGAGGCGGTGCCTGCAGAGCCATAGATTTCAGCAACGTTATGCAGCAAGCGGAGTTGGTGAGAGGTGCCTGAAAACAGCTGAGTGCCCAGCGCAAGTATTCACGCGTCACTGTGGGAAAAATGGCATTGAGGTGTGCTTCGCGAGTGAGGGAAGCGCAGCGGAGGCAGCGAAAGCGAGGTGCCAGAAAACAGCTGAGTGCTCAGCGCTAGTGTTCACGCGTCAGTGTGAGGTAAAGCGGCATTGTGGTGTGCTTCGCAAGTGAAGGAAGCGTAGCGGAGGCAGTAAAAGTCACACTGCGACTAGAAACGAGGAAGAGCGCGAAAAGACACTTAATGAGGGGCACTAATTACCTAACACCAGTTAGCGACAGCTAGTAGGAGATAGCGACCATCTCGGGCCCCACTTTGCATGTCAGTGATATTTATCACTAATGACATGCAAAGGGGGCGTGCCAAGATGCTAGCGACTGGAAACAGTCACTAACATCGCTATCTCCTAATACCAACTTTTGGAGATATTCGCGCTAAGCGCGAATATCTCCAAAAGCTAACACCTGCCCTGAGCAGTTCTTAGCCATGTTATCCAATGGGAGGTGGATAACATGGCTAAGAGCATTAGCTCGGTAATGCATGAATATCGCTGACTTTTCAGAGATATTCATGCATTGCGGCCGTTTTTTATCGCATTTGCGATAAACCTTGGTAATACCAAGGTTTATCTGCAATAAAAATCGCCGCAGCTCAGCGGTAAATTTTTGTCTCTAACCAAGCAATAGCGATAATTATCGCTATTGCTTGGTAATATGCACCTATCTTTTAATGTGACTTTGCCTTACCACAGGTGCTCAGGTTTATAGTGTAACACTGCCACCTCCTGGTAGATGTGACACACGCAATTTACTTAAAGTATCCCTTAAACACTCACTCAGAAGATTATTATAGGTAGTGTAGTGCAAGGTATATGCTACAGTGATAAAGTTTCATCTTGCTTTTGTCCATGATGAGTCCTCATGTCAGATTAATATAATAACTAGAGAAAAATATTGTGTCAGACAATTCGGGCGACACATTTAATTAGAACATGGATGTAAATGCCCTTGACCTTTCTGCTGTGTCTACTCCTCCCCATTTTTTAAATCAACCAGGTAATCCAGGTATAGAATGGGAGGAGTGGGTTGAAATGTTCGATAATTACCTAGAGGCACTAGATGCACAAGACTATGCTAGCAGTAGGAAGAAAGCTATTCTACTTAATAATCTAGGGAAGGAAGGTCAACACATTTTTAAGTATTTACCTGTTGCTAATGATGAAAGAGGCCAACCCATTGCAGATGTGTTTGAAGAAGCACGAAAAAGGTTGGAATTGCGTTTTGCAAAAGAAACTAACATAGCGCTGAGGAGATATAAGTTTTATACTCAGCCACAAAGAGTAGGGGAGCCCATTGATGATTTCGTCACTAGACTTAGGGAACTCTCATTGAAGTGTAAATTTGGACCCATGACAGAAGAGATGATTAGAGACCAATTGATTGTCCAATGTAGGAACAGGAAGACCCAAGAACGTCTATGGGCTGCTAAAGACCCCTCCCTTAAGGACGCAATTGACATCGCAAAAATAATAGAAGAGTCTGATTCATGTATGAAGGAGATGGATCGCAGAGATTCAAAGCCCAATGTGTCTAGCGAAAGCAAAACCTCTGTTGTGGAGAGTAGTGAGGGTGAAGTGGCTGCTTCAACGAGGTTTAAAGGAATAAGGAATAGCCCTGGTGGTAGAACATATCCCAAAAGAGCCAGTAACAAAATTTGTGGGAAGTGTGGAAGTGCTTATCATGCATCAGACTCAAGGCAGTCTTGGGCCATAGGGAAAGAGTGTTTGAAATGTGGCCGCAAGGGTCATTTTGCTAGAATGTGTAGGGATGCCAACAAAGGTAAAGTAGCCATGTTATCTGATGAGCCTTCAGAACACTACAAACAAGACAGAATCTTATGTGTGGAACCATCATCATGTGAAGGTAGCGAAAAGGATGAGGTTCTTTTCACTGAGAATCAAAACCCTAACGGTAAGAGGAGACACAGGCCAAAGGCAGGATTTATCATTGGGGATAAGAGTGTTGAACTGTATACCATTATTCCCAAGAGAATTTTCAAGCAGGAGTGGCCTAACAAGAGACTGATGCCTAAAGACATAAATCCGGGTGGGTATCAGGGTGAACAAATAGACATTTTGGGATACATGGCAACAGACATTATGTTTAAAGGAAGATCTGTGAGGGGGAAGGTGTATGTTGCAGAATCTGGACACCCCATATTAGGATGGTATCATCAATTTGACCTACACATCAGAAATTGACCCACACGCTATCGAGCAAGTCATGGTAGTAGATGACCTCTCGGTAGAAGACATCTTAGAAGGTGGAAAAGGTGTATTCAGAGAACAACTAGGCAATTTGAAAGGTTATGTGCATAAAATTAAACTCAAAACCAATGCAGTCCCTGTACAGCACAATTTGATAAAGGTACCAATTACCGTAAGGGGGAGGTGAAGAGAATGCTGGATGATATGCTGTCCAGCGGAGTTATAGAGCCTATAGAATGCTCTTCATGGATTTCTCCGGTTGTAATTTCACAGAAAACCGATGGCAAATTGCGCTTCTGTGTGGACCTCAGAAGTCTTAACCAGAACGTAATCCCAGACACCTTTCCCCTACCCAACATAAACGAGATGATGGTGTTGCTAAAAGGGGCGAAGTACTTTTCAAAGCGGCGAAGTACTTTTCAAAGCTTGATCTTCGTCATGCTTACCACCAAATACGCTTGCATGAATCTTCAAAACACTTGACAGCTTTTGTCACCAATGAAGGCATATTTCAATTCACGAGGATGCCCTTTGGGCTATGTTCAGCTGCAAGCGTATTTCAGAGGATGGTCACAGAAATTTTTAAAGGGGTGGAAAATGTAATATACTTCCAAGATGACATCTTAGTGTTTGGTGAGAGTGTGAGTGACCACAATTCTGCCTTGAAGAATGCCCTTGCGAGAATTTTAGAATCTGGCTTGACTCTGCACAGGGAGAAATGCTCTTTTTTGGCAACAGAGGTAGAATATCTGGGGCATTCCATCTCATCAGAGGATGTGAAACCAAAGAGAGATCTCTTAGCATCCATTAAGTCGGCTCCTACCCCCACAAATATAGACCAAGTGTGCTCATTTATTGGGCTTATCGAGTATTACTCGAAGTTTGTGAAGAACTTTGCAAGCAAAACTGAACAACTCAAAGTGCTCTTGAGGAAAGGGGTCAACTTCATTTGGGGGGATGGACAAGAGAAATGCTTTAAGGAGATAAAATCTGAGATATGCAATGCAGGAATCTTAGTCCCATTCGATGTGCTGGGAAAGACAATCATCACCGTGGATGCGAGTGATACCGGATTAGGAGCTGTGTTATCACAGAGTGACGGAAAAAGTGAAAGAACAGTAGCGTTCTCATCCCGTACCTTGACATCAACTGAGAGATGTTATAATTTATAGAAAAAGAGACCTTGCGGCTGCTTGGGGTGTGGAATATTTCAGAATGTATGTGTGGGGAAGTAGATTTAAGCTTCGCACCGACCACAAGCCCTTGCTGAAAATACTTTCACCAGGAGGAACAGGAAAGGGGTCAGCCAGACTAGCCAGGTTAGCCTCAAGATTACCAGAGTACAACTTTGATCTTGAGTTCATTGCGGGCT
Source organism: Lissotriton helveticus (assembly GCF_964261635.1). Lineage (NCBI taxonomy): Eukaryota > Metazoa > Chordata > Amphibia > Caudata > Salamandridae > Lissotriton > Lissotriton helveticus. Next base: position 1,224,647,697 of record NC_136059.1, on the reverse strand, counting down.
GGCGCAACGTTCAGGCTGATTGCATTTCTCGTTTGTCTTTGAAGTGGGAGGAGGTGGACAAGACAGGTGTGTCTAAAAAAGAGTGTGAATGTGCCATTTCGTGTGTTGATGAAGTAGTTCAGTGGAGTTGTGGTGCAGTCAGCAAGGAAGAGTGGGCTGAAGCCATGTCCCATGATGAGGTTTTGAGAAATGTCAGGGGCCTCATCTCTAAAGGTAGACGTAGAGAGAGTACCTTACCCATTAGTGTCCGACCCTATAATGCAGTCATCAACGAGTTATCCACCGTCAATGATCAGATCATCATGCGCGAGGATAAGTTGATTCCCCCTGTCGATGTCCGCAAAAGACTCTTTGACTTGGCCCATGAAGGGCATCTGGGCCAAACCATAACAAAAAAAAGGTTGAGGAATGAGTTCTGGTGGCCAGGAATGGATGGTGACGTTGTTAGGTGGGTGGAGAGGTGCAGTGAATGCTGTGAGTCAGAGAAGCGACTAAGAGTGGGACCCCAATCCGTCCCTAGTTCCATCTGGGACCCTGGCGTGGTGCGGCATAGCGTATGCCTTGATTTTATTGGACCTATGCCCGGTGTCCACCCCAGCAAAAGGTTTGGCCTAGTAGTTATGGATGTCCATACTCGGTGGCTTATTGCTTACCTACTTCCTGAGATTACCACCCGCATTACTATCAAAGTTTTGCGCAACATTTTCAAGGAGGAGGGCTGTCCCTCGGTCCTCATCACGGACAATGGGACCCAATTGTCTTCAAATGAGATGAGGGAATTCCTGAGTGAGTGTGATATAAAACATTCGTTCACGTCTTTGTACAATCCACAATCCAATGGGATTGTCGAGAGGGCCAATCGCATGATCAAGGGTGCGATAGGTCTGGCACTTAGCAACAACCTGGATGTTGAAAGGACTCTGAATGATCCGGTATGGGCATATCGCACGACAGAGAATTCTACGACTGGTGTGATCCCCTTTGTAGCCATGTGGGGCAGGAAACCTGCCTCAAAACTAGTGCCTGCTTGGATCCGGAATGTGATTGAGGAGTGGAAAAGTGGAGATCGTGACGAAAGCATTCACGGGCGTGATTCAAAGAAGGCACAAGGAAGGGAAAAGAATATGTCTAACATACTGGTTGGTGATTGGGTCAAAGTTCGTTCTGGACGTGTGGTCAGAGGTTTGCGTAAGTTGCTTGGACCTTTCCAGGTTAAAGAAGTATACCCCTTCTATGTTGTTTTAGAGAATGGTGACAAATGGAACTTGCGTAGGGTAGCAAAGTTCTGTTCCAGAAACCATTCTTCTGAAACCTTTAATGGAAATGCAGTCAACAAAAGTACATGCTCAGAATACATGCTAGCCCACAATTGCCAATTGCTTGACAGTGCCCGCGCAGGTCCTGAGACGAGGGCACCAGACCCCGGAGGGGATAACTTGGGCACAGGCCAAAGAGCAACCGTTCCAAATGATGTGCCTCAGAACCCTCCTGGCGCTCAGACATATCAAGAGACCCTTACGGGCCAGGAGGCTTCCTCAACACTTGCATGATTTCCTTGTTGGCTGGTCTGTTGGTTACTTTCCTGTATTGTTCACCACTCGTTCCCTACCTGCGTGTAGAGGAAAGGGGGGTATGTTGTGCCTTAGTCTACGCTGCGGTCGCGCCCTCGCGCCGCAGTGGTATGCTCCTACATTCCGAACGTTCCAGGGTGAGCGCCGCTCGTTGACAGCCAGTGACTGTTCGCCGGCTGAAGATGGTGGGCGCGTTGATGTTGTGTCTGTTATCTTAATAAACTCATAATTGAACCATATGATGTCTGCGCCCTTTTCATGTGATTACAACATCTAGCTGTCATCCAAACGTGTGGGAAAATGCAGTAGGCCTGAGCCTGTGGTATGATAAATCTTTCCTATTTGTATTTTATTTCTAACCAGACACGAGGGGATGAAAACAATGGCATTGAGCCTATGTAAGTAAACATCCCGAAGACAGGAAATCCAATACACTTCTTGGAGACGCAGGGAAGACCCTAATAACAATAATGTTGCAAAATCTCTAATCATTTATTAACTAAGAAAGCGAAAGAAGAACCCAAACATTGTACTCTAATAGTTCCCAGGAGATAGAAACTTTTAGGGGAGATAAAAAAACTTGCAGTGGCCGAACTGCAAAATATATGCAACCACCTCTAAAGTCTGCAGCTCTACTTTTAAAAGGCCTCTTTAAATCCACACATTTATATTCTGACAATATTGTAATACTGAGCATTGCTTACTCCATGCATATGTCCTTTAACATTGAAATCTACTTTATATCTGTACGTATTATGTATTCTTTTGTATTTTCCTAGCACTGGGACCTGTGAGTCTATGTAATATTGGTGTGGTGTCTACCTGTAGTAATCTATTCCTACAAATCTGTGGTTATCTCATATTTTGAAGGCTGCACCCAGCTGTGCATATCCGAAAACGTATTCCTTACCTCCTCTCACCCATCTGCACATAAACACATACATATTCCTTCACTAAACTGCACACAGTGAAGCCTGAAACACTGTATTCAATCTCGGCTTTCCCCGTTGCCAAATTGTGTGATCCTAGGCAACTCATTTCTCTTGTTCACTTCCACAGACCAACGTATTTTTACACATGCATATTTTCTTTCTTCTCAATCTCATTGTTCGCTGCCAACCACAGGAAGTCTGTTTACTGTCTGGCTCTATGACCAGAAGCTGCGGTCGGCCAGGAATGCTACTTCTGAAGGCAGTCCAAGAAAAAATCTATTAACTTTTCAGCACCACTTAATATCTAAAAACATGTGTTGTCTCTAATTGTAATATGCAACATGTATGAATCTTGTTATAAAATAAAAATGGCTTTCTTGTAAAGCGCATGTTCACTCAGAAATGGCTTTCTTGTAAAGCGCATGTTCACTCAGAATGGTATTTTGACGATAAACAGCAGATCTTCATTGTTCCCCAAATCAATGGTACTCATTTCATCCACCTCAGAAGGATGAAATGCTCAATGGACCTAGTAGCATATGAACCTGTGACTATCAAGTCAACCAAAGGCTCCCACAAACCCAAACCACGTTCATTTTGTGTCATGCATGTTGTGTAAACACCGTATATTCTAGTCTTTTGCTCTTAAGGGCCTACAATGATGTATTGGAACTATATTTATCCAAAAGGAAATGGGATGTAACTAGTGTGCATTCCATTCTATCGTTTTATCTCTTGCTTGTGCCTGCCTCGGCTGCTTCTGAATTCGGGAGGCAGGAGTAAATTATTCTGTACTTAGTTGCTCAGTACTACAATATTTGGTGTAATCTACAGTGTGAATTATAATTGGCCATCCAAATAGAGAGCTATTCATATGCATTTGAATCTGAAAGTATCTTCTTTTATGCAAGGAAACTATATTACATATATTGATGCATTTTTAGTCTTTTAACATTGTGGGCCACAGAAAATTGTATGTACTATGTTAAGTCTATGATCCAAAAATATCAAAGTGAATAGATACATTTTACCTGGTATTACATCTTCTATTATTGTACTCTGGGAGATAAGTGACGGCAGTCCTTGACCTCACTTTATTTTGTAATTTTGTCCTTTGTGTGGCTGGTCTATCATTTGACGCTGGGCCAAGTCTAGGGTGTAATAGCAACCAGAAAACGTAAAAAAGGTGTCTGTGTGTTGTGGCGAGAAATGCATGTGAAAGCCACTTTCTGCCACCAGACTGAATATTCAAGTGGGAGAATTTCATTACTGATAGTCCAAGCATGCCAGAAAGGCAAGGTGTGAAGCGCGAGGTGTGACTGTCAAGGAACTGAATGTACTTCATTCGGGGTATAATGAGTTAAAGTAGGGGAGTCTATTTAAAACCGTGATAAAAAAGGCGTAATTAAGAGTTGTGATGGCAGCTACTTGGAAGCTGGACACAGTATTCACTGGATGCACCGCGCACCAGTTGCGTGGTCTCTAATTGAACCTGTCTCAGTTAAAGTAGTTGTGCTTGGCACGTACCCAGATGTTCCTGCTGATTACTTCTCACTGCAGTACACAAGAGAGAAGTACGTCAATATATAAGATCTCATTTAACAGTACTGAAAACCTGTTGCACCACTGTGAGAGAAAGAGATGAGAAAGGCCCATAGGCCAGACAAGAGATGAACAGTAAATATTTCCCTTCTGTTGTGGTCACGGGCCACACAAACACTGCGTATCTAAAAATAATCAACGCGGATGTGAAACAAAGAGAATATATTTGTCAATTTGTTAGCTCCAGAAATACTATTCAAAACAACAATTGTAATCAGCCAGCAATAGCAACACAAGAATAGATATTTATGATGCTCCAGTGCCTTGAAGACAAACCCTTGAATGAGAAAATTAACCATGCAAGTATTTAAAATGTCAAAGTACATTTAAAGGCAATGAAAGGGTCAAATGTCATGGTCCTGTGGCACTGCACCAAGCAGCTTAATTTGAGGGGGTGCTTCTGCAAATTTATGACAAAATAGATGTGTAAACGATAGAGAAATATAGCTTTCTAATTTATATGAAAGAAGAACCATTTTTTTTATTCAATATATAGTCTGGGAGTCTTAGCAAAGTCTTGGCATTTAAAGACACATCTCTGGAGTGAAGAACACACTCATGCAATGCAAATATATTTTAAATCAATGGAAATTCTTTCATAATGCAACATACATTTGGCTGAAATGTTATGAATGCACACGTTAAGATAGGAGGAACAACCATTATTGCTTTTCAATAATGTTTTAGAATAAGGGCAATGCAGAGGAGAGAGAAAGAGACCATTCCAAAGCACAATAAGAAATTAGAGCTTCAGCCAAAGATTTTTAGATAGAGGGCTGAAGGAGACCACACAGGCATCAGCGACCCAAGGGGTCACTGCAGCGGGGTAGTCCGTCGAATGGACTAAGGAGCAGATCTTTATACTCTTTTAATGATGACCCATTGACCACATAAGGACAACATTATCAGGTGCCTCTGACCTATAGGACATGACACATTTTGGTCACTTCTGGGAAATATTTAAGAAAATAGACGTGCCACCTATGCTACAAAAAGTTTCTCCAAAAGGTCACAGAATTTTTGACCATGAATCATAATCAAATTGAACATCTATTGAACAGTATTTGCGTCACTTCAGGGAGAACGGCCTATAAGCCAGGGAAGAGAGGGAGAGACGCCAAATTACAAATGGAGAGAAGGTGACAGACATTATATCAATTAAAGTACTCCGCATGTAGCTAAAAGAGGCGGAGAACAAAGGACACATTTTACCATGAAGAGAAAGTGGTTGAAAGGCGTTGGCTGCTGCCAGGCTCGAGAGAGGAACCCACAAGGCGATGTGATGAAGGAAAAAAGTTCCCCTTTTGAAAGAATGCAGTTGAAAAAAAGACACTGTGAATCTCAATGCGATAAGATGCCTCCCATTCCTTGCAGAAATAAATGTTCAAACAATACAATTTACAATAAATAGGTAATCAAAATTCAAAACAAATGTGAGCCGCCAGACGCAGTCCCATACACACGTATTTGTGGCACAAAGTAGGAGATGCCAGACGCAACCACCTGTCGCCAAGTGCATACTTCAAAATATAAATGTGAAGAACTAATACAACAAATCAGTGTTAGTTGTTGTGCATTACGTGGTCAGTTATCTGAAAGTGACTTGTACTAATTAAATGTGGTGCTGCGCCACATGGGTCAAACAGGAGCTAGGCGGGTGCGAGGGACAACTATATAAACCCACAGAACTATTTGCGCATTCTCTTCTGTTGGCCTAAATGCGTACAGAAGGATGCCTTAAAATAACATAGAAAAAAAATAAACGTCTTTAAGTTTCATTTTAACACATGAAGAGAACAGAAAACCACATTGGAAAGCCTTTTGTTCACAAACCATAATCACACAATACTTATGTTGACTGTCTTTGGAAATAAAAATATATTACTGACAGTCCCTCGCAAACGCCAAGGAAGTCTGATAACAGTTTATCATAAATCCTCATGTGCCAGTCACAAGACGTAGAGTGACACATCTTATCTGGGACTCGGAACAGCTCCTGAGCCTGCAAGTAGCTGATATTTGCCTTAAGCAAAATCCTTGCCTTCCTGCACAGGCGTAAACTCTTAAACACAAGAGGAAATCGTTGTTGGCCAGACAGATATGGTCTTCCTACTTCTTTCTCAGGACTACTGACCGAGAGATATCACTTCCCTATCAAACCTTATAAGTTGACAGAGGTATACCTTAAATATATTTTATAACCAACCCAAAATTGAACAATGAAAGATGCCAGATGCAATCTTTCCTCGGACTCTACGAGAAGCACAGTAAAGTATGTCTATTTATAAAAAGATAAACACATAATTCAATTAACTTCCTAACATCACCCTTTTCGCTCAGAGCTCCACTTCGCACACAAGTTTCCTCAGCTTGGGAATGTTCTTTATAAGCGAGGCCAGCTAGGCAGGGAAGAGGACAAAGAGGGACGCAGATGTCTCACAAGTGCTCCTCCAAAATCATTCCCAAAAAGACACAAGCACATCAGGCAGTTATCATAACTTACCCTAGCGCTGTTCTCCGTGGTTCAGTCAGAAAAGAGGCACGAGTGTTTAGTCTGTGTCCTCGCCCGGTCCCAGCTGTTTCCTGTCAGCTGGTGCTGCAAATCCGAGTCATAGTGAAACCAAGGAAGGCTTGGGTCTATATACTAACTGGCCTAGACCACTCTAAATTGGAACAACAAAACAGATGGCCAGATAGATTATTTAGAAAACCTGATTGAACCCCATTTAGCTTTAAGAATCCTGAGCGGGCACACTTTTCATTCAGTAATTTTTTACTTATTTCATAGTCTTTAAGAAAGCATTCACATATGTCCGAGCATCAAAACCTTTTCAATAGCAAAATTCACATAAAGTACGATATTCAAAACACATTTTTACAGACAATATAAATGAGACATATTTACAATAACACCATATATGTGAAGAAAAACACAAACAGAAGATGCCTCTGTTCACTCAATGTATAGGGCACCAGTCCTGATATAAAACCAACAAGCTGGGGCCATTCAATTCTTTTTGCTGGCCAACTAGCTTGACTGTGCTGGAAACATATACAACCAAGGGTCAGTTCTCAGGTAAACAATGTCCTAATTTACAGTCCTGACACGCCCTTCCTGAATCCCGTTCCAACACAGAGTCAACGCGTTTCGAACCCGGCTGTATTTTAGGGGTTCTCCTCAGGACCTGGACTGGAAACTGTCCTGTACTGATGTGAAGTCTTGACGGAGCAACTGTTTTGCTTCTCCCAGGGCACTAAGATTCTGGCGGTAGTTAATTATCTGTCCTCAATCTATTGCAGTTTTTTTATGGTGCCCGGTGCTTACAGATGGAATTTATCCCGATGAAATCATAGTTGTCACGGGAATACTCGTTATGGATCCTATCTACCGGGCTTCTGCTCCGTGTTTTGCGCTCGATGCAGAGTCATGGCACCAAATGTTCGAGGGAGGTTTTAGGGAGCGTTTCCCTGGGGGTCAGGGGGGCACGGGGGCACTTCACTGAGTGATCAGAGGACTGATTTAGGGACAAAAGGGGTTCCTTAATTCGAGGCAGGGTATCTGGGAACGGTCGCACTAAAAATTAAGGAAACAGATGTGTGAGTCATGGAAACCAAGCCAGGAGGTTTACAGATTTACTTAAGAGGCACAGTGTTGAGAAAAAGGCATTATTAATGCAAATACAGAATATTTGTGACTTCGCATTCTCTGATAGTCACTTGAACAGTATGTATTTCTGCATGAACACAGTGAACTGTTTGAGAGAGAGAGACACTAAACCTCAAAAACACATTACAGATGTACCATGGGAACGATATAACTGAAGGAAAACTTTCACAAAATGCAAATCACATTTGATCCAAAATACTGAGAATACTCACGTACCTACCTAAAACCTAAAAGAAAGCAGCCTTGCAAGTGTAATATAAGCTTTAAATTCTCAATAAGAAAACACCAATTTAGAGGCAAAATAGCATACATGGTATATACAGCAAATATATTGGCAAGATAAATTATATCTTTAAAACAAAAAACAAGAGCTCTTGGGAAGTACCCACACCCGCCTGCCATCTACTAACAGACGGGTGGGGTAGTCCGACGAGAACTGTGTGGGCTCCCCTTTTATACTCTCTAAGGCTATGAGAAGAGTCTACCGTAACGTCATCTCATGCCACTTCTACCTACGTCACTTATAGCATAGTTTGCACATTTATCAGCACGTAGACTAGGTGAAACGTTATATTCACAGGCCAAGCACTCGTCGTAAATTGCATAGGGCAAGCAGAAATATATACATATATGGATATATGTCCTGGTTATTCATCACCCCAGCTTGACGTGGCTGCGGTGGGAAACTTCCCTTATTCTCATGTACAGACCCAGGATGTGACGAGCCATATTTCAACACAAAAGTGAGACATTGTACTCTGCGCCAGTGAACTTCGCACACGGGTAGGGTGGGGGCTCTTTAGTTTGGAGCAGGAGGCCTCGCTGAGAGAGGCTGGCTGTGATTCTTGGTCAGACAAGCTCAGAGCCTGCTGCTCAGTAAACATGGGTGCAGAAGTTTGGTCAACTTAACAAAAGGCTTACAAATTAGGCTGTCAGGGCCTACCTAGGGGCTCGTACTTCAGGTGTGGGGAGAACGGGCCTGGGGTACCCCATGATAAAAAATAGACCCTCTGTAATTAGGAGACCCAAAACCTCTGCAGAATCCTCCATGCATCTGATGATTCACAAGGAGAGTTTGGCCAGGTCGTTGGGATCCTTAGGACCATCCAACAGCAGCAGGCTGCCCAAAATGACAGACTGGACAGGTTCGTGGACAAAAGTGATGACCAGACTGCGGTGCACGGGGACATTGTCACCTGCCTCCGCCATATTGCCACAAACATGCCCATACCTCCTTGTGTGCCAACTATATCCAGTGCAACAACATCTGCACCAGCCACAGGGAGGGATGTGCACTCTGGTGGAGGAAACCCTGCACCGCCACTGCCTGCACCTGAGGGTCTTCAGGAAAAACGTTGGAAAGTAGGATCTGCTTCTTATGGTTACTCCTACTTTTTGCTTGATTAAATACTATTTTTGACTAGTCTAACTGGGATCCTGCTAATCAGGACCCCAGTAGATCTGCTTTCTTCCTAAATTGTTGTATTCAGTACCTAGGTACATCCCAGATTGGATATTGGGATACCCTTGTCAGTCTCTAGTTTATGGTAAATATGTACCCAGGGCATAGGTACCCCAGAGGTTTCACATGGGCTGAAGCATGCATTATGCCACCCATGAGAGACCATGCAAACTGGAACTACAGGCCTGCCATTGCAGCCTGCGTAAGATGGTTCATGCACCACTTAATAAAGATATAGGTTCACTATATCTAAGGGTCACTGCACTTAAAACCTATAAGTCACCCCTGTAGCAGGCCTTTACAATTCTGAAGGCAGGGTGCTTGGCTCTAAGTGAGAGGGTGCTTCTGCATGAGCAAGACACCCCTGCAGCCTATGGAGTCCATTCTCCCGGGTTGTCAGTTAAGTAGCCATATCTATACTAATATAATAAAGAGAGAACCCAAACCTTTGAGGCGAGTAAGCTCAGGAACAACAGCACCAATCACAACACCCAATACAGCATTGGAAAGGACAGTTGCAGCAGAAAGACATAGGCTATACAGATGCCCACCATATACATTAAAAACGTAAAAGAACCTTTCCGGTAAAGTAGTCCCTTGTGGGCGTGGGCGGGGCGCGGCATTCCGACAAAAAGAAGTGTTCCTTGTGGGCGTGGGGAAACAAAACGTGTGCGTTGTGCTGGGGGCGTGACCAATGGGCGCGGCAATTGCGCACCAGCAATTGCGCGGCATTCGTAAATCCTGGAGCGGACAAGTCATGCAAAAAGTGGAGGTATGCGTTCAGCTGGGGGCGCGGACACACATGTTACAGGGTCACATACAAAAAGTGGCTGTATGCGTTCAGCTGGGGGTGCGGACACACACATTACAGGGTCACACACTTAGCTTTTTTATTTGTGCTGGGGGCATGTCAGATGTACTATGTGCGTGTGCATTGTGCTGGGGCCGTGTCAGACGTACTGGGGGCGAAAGCCTTTACAATAACACTGGGCTGTGCGTTAAGAAAATTCCAGTGCATTCGCGGTTCACGCCATGTGGGTTGTCTAAATGGCAAAATAGCGGATGGCAAAATACCGGACACACACGTTACAGGGTCACACACTTCGCATTTTCATTGGGGCTGGGGGAGTGTCAGACGTACTGGGGGCGAATGTCGTTACCATAACTAACGGACTACACAGCACACACACTGCACGGCAATTGTTACAGAAGGCATCTCACTCATCTTATCTGTTCCGATACTTACTGAATGCTGCATACTACCTTTTGTCAAACTTGCCGATTGCTGCATACATAACGACTTACATTTCTGGACACAGTGTAGCTAACAGGCTTTCATCTCTAGGTCCGGCAATGTCCATAACCTATTTATTCTCCGTCCAGATTCAAATAAAACAAAACATGTTGTATACCGGGAGATTTAAAAATAATTTTGAATTGCCTATTACACACATTGCACTGATTCTATTTCATACCCGGACAATGTCGGGACGGGCTGCTAGTACTATATAGAGGGGCATCACGTAATTACGCGATGACCAATCTCGAAAACGACTGCAACAAATCCTATCATGTTTGGTATCAAACATGTTGGAATAAAACCCCACACCCTGAACGGTGTGGTAGGTATGATTCCAAGCACTGGAAGAGCCCTCCGTTAGGCTCTCAGTTATCCTGGTACCAGTCTTCTAGTCCCGAACAGCACAAAATGGTTGCTGCCGACCAGAGACACATTTCTGTCCTTCTGCTGCTGAGCCAAGCTTGAGCAGGGGATGGCAGAAAAATAGGCATCCTGTCACAGGGAGGTGTGACCACCTCCCAGAGAGGATTTAGTGTATTAGAGCTGGGTTGGTGCGCTTGCCAGTGCCAGAAAGTCTGCATGAGGAGCACATTTTGTGTCCGTGTGAAGAAATACAAACCTCCTAAGGGGTTCACTGATACACCTGGTCCTTTAAACCAACAAAGAAGAAATTGGCACGGAAGCTGTAATATAAAAACAATGCATTTATTAACCTCAGATGAGGGAGACTGCGTCATACGGTACCTTCTGGCCACTGTAGGAGGACATTTTAATGAGTACAGAGAACAGGGGCCTTATATATGCATAGGTTACATAGCCAGCATAAAACGAAGGGGAGGTCCTGGCACATACAAGAATACTTACTGACTAATATGGCTATACAAAATGTGCCTGCTCAACAAAGTGGGAGGAGAGATATTTATCCTTACATCAGCAAGAATAGCCTGACAGTTATATACTAGGAGCAGGTGCATTCTTCCAGCTAGGCCTTTCTGAGCATGTGCAAGGCTCTGGAAGAGGGAGAAAGCACATGGCAAGCACATGGCTAACTAAGATGGCTGCCAAGTGCAAAATGGCTTTCAGTTCATGCTAACAGCGATTCCTGCAATCTTTAACAGATAGTCCTTTTAGCATGAGCTAAACACATCCCTATGATCTAGTAGGAACATAGAAAATATTTTGCACATTTATTCTCATGAATTCATCAATATTCTAATCCATTGCTCGGTGGGCATTTTTCATTCTAAACATTTCATTAAGCTTGTATATCTAAGGTATAAGCAAGAGTACAAAGGGAACAGAGCATTGGGTCGTAATTAACATACAGATAGCAGGAGAGAGTAATGACCATTATTACAAACTGAATTACCAATATTTCTCAACCCCAAGCAGAAAGCAAATCCTAGAACCATCTAGTCTAATTCTATGTAAAAAAACAGTGTCCTTTTATGAGGGCTAGAGTATCAATTAATATGGTCAAGGAAAGGGCAAAGCAAATTTGTCAACTGGTCAAAAGAATATTTCTCTCGTAGAAAAAACATTATTGCTAATGCAAATATTAAAGCAGTCAGACATATTATTACAAAAAACGATCCTGGAACCAGGGGACCAGGAGGACCACACAGGGTCATACAAATTAGGACGAGGAACCGCAAAGGGCTGCTCCTCCTCAAAAATGGGACGACTAAAGGGGTACATTACAAACAAAAAGAAGTCCTTGGGGAAATTGAAGCCGCTGTACAACCAGCCAGAGGGGAGTCTTCTTCCTGAGTCTGTTTGAGCCTCACAGGCAGGCTCTTGTTGTTACCACGATGGAGCTGCACAACTCGCAACTCAATCACGGCCCAGTTTAAGAAAAAGTATTTCAACGATCCTGTCCAGTGTCTCAGGCAGTGCACCAGTTTTCTTCACTTTGATCCAACAGGCACCAAGGACACAGTACCTGTACCATGAACTCAAGTCCTTCCCTAACTCCGGTATTGCTCTGCTGGTGCACTGCTCTTTTGTTGGGGCCACTAATGGTATCCAGTGTGCCCAGGTATCTCTTGATTAACAAACAGAGGTGCAAACTTTTTATTCACTTTGGGACCAGGGTTCAGGGGCTTGATGCCGGGATCTCTGAAGCAACCCTCGTTTCAAAAAGGGTCACCTCAAGCAAAAGCCTCCTTGCCGTTCAGGTCGGTCTGTGACTCTCAGCTGGTCAATAAAACCTTAATCCACAACTTCCCTTTCTGATTTGTGACCCCGTCTTTCGGCCAAGACAGTGGCAGGGGTACACACTCCACATCCCAGTGCTTCCGCCTTCACTGAGGTCCTAGTTGCCAGCAACACCTGTGCTGGTTACCTTCACCTAGGCTTCAAGCTGGACTAGTGCTGACTCTCCAGGCTGGATCTGATGTCATGGCCCCTCTGGCAATGGTTGTAAGGCAGCAAGTATCTATTGGTGGACAGAACAAAAGGTCTTTGGACAAGGCACAGAAATAATCTATCAACAGAGAGGATAGTCTCAGAATACTTCCTAGTCTTGGGACACCTCATATATTAGCAAGGCACCCAAGAACCACTTCATCTATCTGAGAGTAAAAGAAAACCTTGACCTATTACACTATTTGAAGCAGCTATGGAAGTCTGTGTTCATTTACTAAATTCTGAGGAAAAGAGAAAAACAATACAGACATACTCTAAATCATGGGTACTCACAAACTTTCTCTCGGGGCCAAATTTACAGTGTGGTTTGTGGCTGAGGGCCGCACCGTTGGGGGCGGGGCTGGAGCAACAAAAAACTATGATCATGAGGTTGAACACAGGCCCGTGCAGCGGATGCCTTCGTCCACTGAGCCAAGAGACCCGGCATACACACATCTCTTTCTCTCTCTCACTCTATCTATCTCTCTATCTCTCCCCCTCCCTCTCTGTCTCTCTCTCTCTCTATCTCTCCCTTCCTCTCTGTCTCCCTCGCTTTCTCTGTCTCCCTCTTTCTCTTAGTCTCCCTCTCTCTCTCTGTCTCCCTCTCTTTCTCTCTCTTGTCTCCCTCTTTTTATCTCTGTCTCCCTCCCTTTCTCTCTCTGTCTCCCTCCCGCTCCCTCCGTCACCCTCTCCATCTCCCTCTCCATCTCTCTGTCACTCTGCCTCTCTGTCTTTCTTTGCCTCTATCTGTCAGTTCTTGTCTCTTCCTCTATCTGTCTCTTTCTGTCCCTGTCTCCCTCTCTGTCTCTCTTGGTCTGTCCCTGCCTCTATCTGTCTCTGTCTGTCCCTGTCTGTCTCTGTCTGTCTCTGCTTGTATCTGTCCCTGCCTCTATCTCGATCTATATCTTTCTGTCTCTATCGTTGTCTCTCTCTGTCTGTCTCTACCTCTATCTGTCTCTGCCTCCATCTGTCTCTGTCTGTCCCTGTCTCCCTCCCTCTGTTTCCCTCTCCGTCTCTGTCTGTCTTGGTCTCTCTCTGCCTCTATCTGTCTGTGCCTCAATCTGTCTCTGTCTCTATCTGTCTCTCTCTCTCTGTCTCTATCGCTGTCTGTCTCTACCTCCATCTGTCTTTGCCTCCATCTGTCTCTGTCTGTCCCTGTCTCTGCCTCTATCTAGCTCTGTGTGCCCCTGTCTCTATTTGTCTCTGCCTCTATCTGTCACTGCCTCTATTTGGCTCTGTCTCTATATATCTTTATCTGTCTATATCTGTCTCACCTCACCATGCTCTCACTCCCTGCTGCCTTCTGCCATCTCACCTGGCTCTCACTGCCTGCTGCCCTCCGTCACCTCCCCCACCAGCTCTCAGTCCCTGCTGTCCTCTGTCACCTCACCCCAGCCCAGGCTGAGACACACACACAGCTGCACCCCAGTACTTCACAGGTCTTTAAAATACCATTTACATGTTAATGAGGCTTTGTTCACCTCTTGTTAGTGCCCCTGCAGCTCCACTCTGAATATCGCTGGAATCGCCTGGACCCTATAGAACAGTCTCTGAGTCCGCGCTGCTGCAACCGGTGGTGTTTGCTGGCACTTTAAAAAAAAAAAAACACACACAGGTATGATGTCTGCAAGGTCCACGGGACACCAAGGAAGGCTTGCCAGGCCGCTGGCGGCCCGCGGGCCGTACTTTGAGTACCCGTCCTCTAAATCCTTACATTTGTGTATTCCTACATTATTCATCTGAAGAACCCTCAAGAAAAAAGGAAATATTCTACACTTTTACTCATAAACTTTACATTACTTGTACAGGACTGCAGACACTTCTAAAATGATTTTTCCTAATAAAAGCACCTACATTGTATGCTTAGGACCATGCTCTCATGTTATAGGCGCAGCAGGAAAATCTAAAACTGCTAATTTAACAGGGATTCTTATTACATAAAGAACTTAAAAAACTTCAACATAGTGGGTACATACATTTCTTCAGCAGAACATGTTGTGACAAACAAACTCCTATATAACAATGTTTTCTTCAAAAATGTTTGCTGAGGATCACATGGGCGTCTTTCCTGCATTCTACTTTTCACGATCCAGACTATGCAACATCAGCTCTAATAAGGACCGTCAGCTTATTTACACAGACTAGCTAACAATAATGGTGTTATCACCTGAGGATTTTAGAACAAAAACTACCCACCTCTAGTTCCCCTTAAAGGTCAAATCTGGGAACAGCAATCTAGACTACTCATCCTTTCATAATTTCATCAGACAGGAAGGACAGTAACATAGCATATATATTTTATTCATTTTATTAATGCTAACAAATTTGAAAACAGTATTACTGAATAGCCAATTAAATGTTTCATGGCTGTTTCCCAGACAGCTTAGACAGGCTCAAAAGACCTCCTTTCCCCATTTTGACAGTAGGAAACCTAAAACAGGTTTCACTTCTGTCGACACTATCAACCCCTATTTGTGGCAACTGGGCACAAAACAAACTTGTAGGAGGTAGACAGCACATTGAGCTAGCTAGAAAACATTAATAACCAAATACCAAATCCTTTAGCAATTGTAGTAGTTGTAACATGAGGGTGAATCAATACAAACTAAATCCCATGGCATCCTTATCTCAGCCCTTGCATAGTAATCTTTAAGCTAAAACCATTATTTGTATATACATGGCAGAGCTATGCTGCTTATGAGTGCCCATATATACCACTATATTTCCTTCTGTTCATACGAGTGCACAAAAACTTGTTTTTGCCAAAAATAGTAAGCAAAACTTCTCTCTCTCTCCCTGCGCTGTCATCTCGTCTTTCAAAAAGTTTCAGAGGTCGAAGTGTCAAAGCAAACCTTGCTCTGAGCCCTGCTAGGCTGCTAAATGCAGAATTCGACCTTTAACCCTTACCAGCTGTCCTATTTTGTGCAAGGCTTTCCATGCAGTTTTCCAATTCAAAGGGACCCTGGAGACTGATAGCTGAAAAGCAGTCCTATTCCGTTCCTGTTTGCCAGTAATTTAGAGGTAGGATAATAACTTCTGCTGGTTTTTTATACTTAGTTTCATTTGTGTACAATGTGCTGTGTGCTTTTCTAACAGTATAGAGGTCAGCTGTTTGTTCTACACTTACATGTGGCCATTTACCGAAGCCTGAGATCAGTTTGAAAACTGCTCTGAGTGACAGAACTGCTTTTAAAAGGTACATTTTGCCCAAATTCGATTTTGGTGTTAGGGCCACTAAAAATGAATAACCTACAATGTTTTGGCATATTAGGGATCCCCAGGGTGTCCTCTATATATCCCACAGATGGGGGATGAGAAATGTATTAGGCACACCCTTATAAAAATAAGCTTTGTACGCCTGGGTAAAGTTACATTTCACATTTTAGTTCCCCCCATTGCGGTACAGCACTGCTTAAATTCAACTTTGATTCTAGGAGTTCATAGTATGATAATTAGGCAGTATAGATATCAAAATAAAAATGTGTGCACTTATTTTTAATGAACATTTTTTTCTCATATCGTCCAAATTCCCTTTTTAAAAAAAAAAAAATCAAATAACACCAACCCTTTTGATGGTTCCACATTTGAAAAGCACACCTCATTCCTTTTTGCTTTAAAATGTATTCTTTTATAACCCTAAGCACAGAAGCCTTACTGAAACATGAAAATTCTGTGACACTTTTTAAAGGACAGTTATTATTTAATATCAGACCCACGGATGTGCTTATGTAAAAAGGCATTAAGAAAGGAAATCCCTACTTTCAATCTTTTCTCTGTTATCCAAAATATTGAAACTGTCTTTTGTATCTTTTTAAAACAGTCTGTAATGCAAGCCTTTATACCAGGTTTACACTGACTTAAAATCTAGTTGACTCAGCATTTTCCCTCTGTGGCCTGTGGTCAGGAATAACGATGTGCTTTTTACGCAGCTGTTGCTCTGACCAGCAGGCATCAACATCTCACGCCTTTCAAGCCAGCACAAATCTATCGTTCTGTAATGTCGGGTTTATTTTGACAACAACCAATTCACTCAGATGATGTGATCGCCTTTTAATGTCTAATAGAATGTATCTAAGGAAAATGCTGTAACATTTTGTATTTTAGTCATAGTTATTGCAAAGCACACAATTTCGTTTTTCTTCCTCTGTATGAGGCATATTTTAATCCTATTGAATGTGAATTCTAATTTTATGTTTAGCACTGTGCCAATTTGCACATATCTATAGTTTCTTACTTTGTCAATTTTAATGGTAGTGTGTAGCTATTTAGCATATGTTACATAATTAATTTCTGGATTTTTTATTTAATATGTGATTAGTTAAATGACATTTTGCATAACAGAATGATGACAAAAAAACCAAACACATTGAGCTCATTCCAGACATTTTCAGAAGGGGGTCACACACTCAGAACACACTATAGAGAGCCCTTAAGGCTAGCCATTCTTACACAAAGAACGCAATCACAACTTACTCACACAAGTACCACCGATGTCAAACCACAAACCACATAGACATTTAAACACACATCAACACTTAAGACAGAAACAAAAGACAGACCGCAGACTGTACTTAAACCAAACCGTCTGTAAATACTAATTGTAAGTCATATTTACAAGAAAAGCTCTCAAAAGTAGCCCAAAAAGACTGCACAAAAAACAGCCCAAAGACTGTTCCAATTCACCAGTTTTGGCTGGCAAAACACTCAAAAAGCACTCTGCATATCACTACTTATGGATGTTAAAGTGCACAGATCAGGATCCTTTTTTATGTACATATTTAATTCCATGGGGTACTTAGTCACTAAGGAAGAAATACGTTTTTATACATAAACCTATTTAGGTAACCCCTCTCAGGGTGCCGGCTGATTCCATCTAGTTCCATAATGGTACTTCCAAGAAAGCAACACATTCTACGATGTGTGCTAAGAACAGGCATGCCAAGAATATTGTAGCATATAGAATATTATGAGCCAAGTGGCACCTGACTCAATGTGTGCTGTTCAAGTTTTCACAATTTAGAGAAAAATCTCCTCATTACCTGCCTACATAAATTGCAATTGACATAAAATCACACAAATCACGATAATCAAATTATTGGCCAATACAAGTCCAGCACGTGTCGACAACCTTACCAAGCACAAATCTCCAACCTCTCACTGCCAAGTTCTGAATGACCTAACGGTCGTTTTTAGAATACTCAAGCCAAAAACGTTCTCAGTCGGGAGTGGCAAACATTTAGAGGATCAAATCAGGAAGACCAGAAATATACTGGGCAATATTTAACACCTGTGCATAGTCCAGTGCAAACCAGTCCTGGGAGCTTCTGGCTCTCGCACAAAATTGGACAAAGGACATGGGAGTAACCTCTCCCCTGTCCAGACCCTCCCATGCGAGGGTCCCTTGAATCTTCCCAACCCTTTCCAAGGGTTTACCTGGCTATAGGACTTTAGATTCGCCGTGGGATAAGATTCAGATCAGGCACCATTGCACCTCTACTGTCTGGGCACTCTGGACTTCCCTGGACTTCATTTGGGCCTGACTTTGTCTCCCTTCCAGTCTACTGCATCATCTGTGCATTATACAGGAACCTTCCAAGGCCTGTTAAGCATCAAGGACAACTGAAATAATCTCCCATGCAATTGCAGGCACGATAACCAAGTAGACCGGTCAGCAGATCCTGAGCTCCTCCGGACTCCGTGGGCTCTGCAACACAGGTGGTGGTTTTCCTCAGCTCCCGAGGCCTGTCCTGTCTTCTTGCCAAGTTTGAGGACAGTATCCCTCGTAGGTGTTGCAATAACCGAACCCCTGTGCACCACATCTAATTTGCATTTACAAAGGCTTGTTGGATTCTTTGCAAGAAGATCTTCATGCTCAAAGTAGCCCCAATCTCATGCATCTCCAGTGATCAGAATCTGCAGCCACACCGCATCGTGTGCATTGTGCCCTGCATCTTTTGGTGAGCTGCTTAAGGTCCTCTCGCGTCTCCTGTGCCTTTGGCCTGTGAGTCCATTTGAGGGTAACCTTTGCTTCTTTTGGGCTCCCCTGATTGCTCAGGGCCTGCCCTGACTCCCCTGCTTGTGGTGAGTCCCCTGCAACTTGCTGGTCCCAAAGCTGCTCCTTCTTGACATCCTGTGTGGGCTGCATTTGCCAAGGCTTGTTGGTTCTCCCGCCTGACACCGACCCGTCAGCACTCAACATCCTTTGTGGGACAGCTCGTATCCAGTTACTAGTCTTCCTCAGCGTCGCCTGGTCCAAACAGCTGCAGAGTCAAGGTCACCGTCATCTGTCCTTAAGCACCAGACATTGGTGAGCATTCATCTACCAAGGCTCCTGTTCCCTCTGCTTTCAGGTACTCCTCTTCAAGAGTCCATGCTTGGACTCTTCCGGACACTGTCTCCTCTTCCAGCAGTGACACTTTCCTGAAGTCCTCCATTGGGTTCGACAGCTGTTTATGACACCACCTCACACCTATCACCCGGCTTCCCTGGGATAGGTAACTTGGGTATCTCAGTATCCACGGTTGGGGGGCTCTCCAACCTTCTGTCTTCCACAAGGTTTCTTCAGGGTCCACTGGGAAGGGTCCTTAATCTCTAAACTTCCAACGGCGACTTGCGCATAGACTGGTACGGAACATGCGGTCGTGTTTGCAGACTGCACATGCTCTCCGTGGGCTCCCTAGCTACTCACCCTGGGTGGTTTCTTGGGGTCCCAGCATTTCTACAGCCTATCGACATCGTCTTGACCCAAGTTGTGGTTCTTTTTTTAAAAACGTTTGATTGGATTTTTACGTCATCATACATGTACAGCAATCAGGTAACATTTTCAGTGTATTACATGTGGCATCAACATTTCAACAGGTGATAGCTGCGTGTCCGTTGAGGCTGGGGGTGCAGCTCTGCTGATGTATGGTATATTGGAACCATGTTTGTAGGTGAGCTCGAGAGGACTATTGTGACACCCAGTCCCTCATGACAGTTGCTAGACCTTTCTGGTCTGTAAATGGTAATGCGAAGGGGTAATCCATATTCATAACCGAACTGGGAAAGTAACTCTGGAAGATGTGGAGGGAGTTGAGGGGGGGGGGTGGGTTTAGTTGGCGTCGCTCCTCTATGGTTTGTTATCCACGGGCAATGGGTCCCGTCGCTGCTGGTGGAGTGGTCTACTGTAAGCATGGGCGTAAAATCCGCTCCGCTCGCGGATTTTTAGGATTTTCGGCAAATCCGCAATCCGCGAACTCTCGCGAATTTGTCGAAAATCCGTGAATCCGCTCGCGGCGGATTTTTTGCTTGGTTGCGGCGCACGGCGTGGTGCACGGCGTTCACTTTCCGTCATTTTAGCGTTTGCCGAGTTGTTTTTCTTTGCGAGTGACGCGCCATTTTAGATCTTGCTGCGTGTTCCCGCGGGAGTTTGTCGCCCGCGAATACGTACTCGCGGCTTGCCACCTTGCACAGCACACCTCGCGAGAGTTCGCAATTGCGAACACGTAGTTGCGGCGGAAAGGAACAATCTCGCACTTGCGAAATAGAGATTTTGCAATTTCGCACAAGAAAATCACCAGCAAACAGGATAAACCTTCAGAAAATTATGATTTTTATCAGAATCACTCCTCAGGTTGACATTTGCATGGCCTTTTTTTTTGCAAGGAGTCCATTTTGGGGGGGGGGAGGAAGGAAGTGCCCCACAGTCTCCAACTTCCTGTTCCTGTCCAGCAGGCTCCTCCCAGTGCTTTGTCCATCTCCTGGTCACTTTCATTTGGATCTGGAGCTGGAAGGATTACTTTTTGTGGGTGCTGCTGGATATTTGGATTTGAGGCCTTTTTGACTGTCTTTGGATCACTTTTGGATTAGAAATCAACTTTCACAAGTAAGTTTGTTTGGGGCATTACAGTTGCTGCAAGTACAATTTTTGAACTTTTTCAGAAAATTAAATAAATTATATTGTGGGTAGCCACAGTATCCAGTAGGACCAGGGTTGGTTATGGGTGCATGATACAACTGTTTTGTTGAATTTAAACACCATTGAGGCCATGGATGGGCTGGGATTGTGCAGATTTTATTGTTTTTGTCGTTTTTTTGGGCCTGCTGGTGTGGCCCTTTGCCCAGGGGTGGTGAGTGAGTGTTGCATGGGCCTAGTCTTTCTGTGGGGTGTCTTCTTGAATTTAAACATAATTGAGGCCATGGATGGGCTGGGATTGTGCTTATTTTATTGTTTTTTGTCGTTTTTGGGGGGCTGCTGGTGTGGCCTTTTGCTTGCCCAGGGGTGGTGGTGGTGCATGGACTGAGTGTGCCTGTGGTGTGGTCTCACTCTCTTTGATGTAAACATCATGGATGGCATTGGATTGTGGTGATTTCTGGCTGTTTTTATGTTTTTTGGGGGTGTACTGTTGATGTGGACTGGCCATGTGGGTGGTGGTGGTGGCCATCTTGAGTGCTGGCTGGTACAGGCAACATGTGCTTGGGGTGTAAGGGGGCCATTTTGAGGAGAGGCAGTGTCTGAGGCCTGCACTTATTTTGCCTACTTTTCATCCCTTATGCCCAGGGGTAGTGAGTGTTGCATGGGCCTAGTGTTTCTGAGGGGTGTCTTCTTGAATTTAAACACCATTGAGGCCATGGATGGGCTGGGATTGTGCAGATTTTATTGTTTTTTGTCGTTTTTTTGGGCCTGCTGGTGTGGCCCTTTGCCCAGGGGTGGTGAGTGTTGCATGGGCCTAGTCTTTCTGTGGGGTGTCTTCTTGAATTTAAACATAATTGAGGCCATGGATGGGCTGGGATTGTGCTTATTTTATTGTTTTTTGTCGTTTTTGGGGGGCTGCTGGTGTGGCCTTTTGCTTGCCCAGGGGTGGTGGTGGTGCATGGACTGAGTGTGCCTGTGGTGTGGTCTCACTCTCTTTGATGTAAACATCATGGATGGCATTGGATTGTGGTGATTTCTGGCTGTTTTTCTGTTTTTTGGGGGTGTACTGTTGATGTGGACTGGCCATGTGGGTGGTGGTGGTGTCCATCTTGAGTGCTGGCTGGTACAGGCAACATGTGCTTGGGGTGTAAGGGGGCCATTTTGAGGAGAGGCAGTGTCTGAGGCCTGCACTTATTTTGCCTACTTTTCATCCCTTATGCCCAGGGGTAGTGAGTGTTGCATGGGCCTAGTGTTTCTGAGGGGTGTCTTCTTGAATTTAAATACCATTGAGGCCATGGATGGGCTGGGATTGTGCAGATTTTATTGTTTTTTGTCGTTTTTTTGGGCCTGCTGGTGTGGCCCTTTGCCCAGGGGTGGTGAGTGTTGCATGGGCCTAGTCTTTCTGTGGGGTGTCTTCTTGAATTTAAACATAATTGAGGCCATGGATGGGTTGGGATTGTGCTTATTTTATTGTTTTTTGTCGTTTTTGGGGGGCTGCTGGTGTGGCCTTTTGCTTGCCCAGGGGTGGTGGTGGTGCATGGACTGAGTGTGCCTGTGGTGTGGTCTCACTCTCTTTGATGTAAACATCATGGATGGCATTGGATTGTGGTGATTTCTGGCTGTTTTTCTGTTTTTTGGGGGTGTACTGTTGATGTGGACTGGCCATGTGGGTGGTGGTGGTGGCCATCTTGAGTGCTGGCTGGTACAGGCAACATGTGCTTGGGGTGTAAGGGGGCCATTTTGAGGAGAGGCAGTGTCTGAGGCCTGCACTTATTTTGCCTACTTTTCATCCCTTATGCCCAGGGGTAGTGAGTGTTGCATGGGCCTAGTGTTTCTGAGGGGTGTCTTCTTGAATTTAAACACCATTGAGGCCATGGATGGGCTGGGATTGTGCAGATTTTATTGTTTTTTGTCGTTTTTTTGGGCCTGCTGGTGTGGCCCTTTGCCCAGGGGTGGTGAGTGTTGCATGGGCCTAGTCTTTCTGTGGGGTGTCTTCTTGAATTTAAACACCATTGAGGCCATGGATGGGCTGGGATTGTGCAGATTTTATTGTTTTTTGTCGTTTTTTTGGGCCTGCTGGTGTGGCCCTTTGCCCAGGGGTGGTGAGTGAGTGTTGCATGGGCCTAGTCTTTCTGTGGGGTGTCTTCTTGAATTTAAACATAATTGAGGCCATGGATGGGCTGGGATTGTGCTTACTTTATTGTTTTTTGTCGTTTTTGGGGGGCTGCTGGTGTGGCCTTTTGCTTGCCCAGGGGTGGTGGTGGTGCATGGACTGAGTGTGCCTGTGGTGTGGTCTCACTCTCTTTGATGTAAACATCATGGATGGCATTGGATTGTGGTGATTTCTGGCTGTTTTTCTGTTTTTTGGGGGTGTACTGTTGATGTGGACTGGCCATGTGGGTGGTGGTGGTGGCCATCTTGAGTGCTGGCTGGTACAGGCAACATGTGCTTGGGGTGTAAGGGGGCCATTTTGAGGAGAGGCAGTGTCTGAGGCCTGCACTTATTTTGCCTACTTTTCATCCCTTATGCCCAGGGGTAGTGAGTGTTGCATGGGCCTAGTGTTTCTGAGGGGTGTCTTCTTGAATTTAAACACCATTGAGGCCATGGATGGGCTGGGATTGTGCAGATTTTATTGTTTTTTGTCGTTTTTTTGGGCCTGCTGGTGTGGCCCTTTGCCCAGGGGTGGTGAGTGTTGCATGGGCCTAGTCTTTCTGTGGGGTGTCTTCTTGAATTTAAACATAATTGAGGCCATGGATGGGCTGGGATTGTGCTTATTTTATTGTTTTTTGTCGTTTTTTGGGGGGCTGCTGGTGTGGCCTTTTGCTTGCCCAGGGGTGGTGGTGGTGCATGGACTGAGTGTGCCTGTGGTGTGGTCTCACTCTCTTTGATGTAAACATCATGGATGGCATTGGATTGTGGTGATTTCTGGCTGTTTTTCTGTTTTTTGGGGGTGTACTGTTGATGTGGACTGGCCATGTGGGTGGTGGTGGTGGCCATCTTGAGTGCTGGCTGGTACAGGCAACATGTGCTTGGGGTGTAAGGGGGCCATTTTGAGGAGAGGCAGTGTCTGAGGCCTGCACTTATTTTGCCTACTTTTCATCCCTTATGCCCAGGGGTAGTGAGTGTTGCATGGGCCTAGTGTTTCTGAGGGGTGTCTTCTTGAATTTAAACACCATTGAGGCCATGGATGGGCTGGGATTGTGCAGATTTTATTGTTTTTTGTCGTTTTTTTGGGCCTGCTTGTGTGGCCCTTTGCCCAGGGGTGGTGAGTGTTGCATGGGCCTAGTCTTTCTGTGGGGTGTCTTCTTGAATTTAAACACCATTGAGGCCATGGATGGGCTGGGATTGTGCAGATTTTATTGTTTTTTGTCGTTTTTTTGGGCCTGCTGGTGTGGCCCTTTGCCCAGGGGTAGTGAGTGTTGCATACTTGCATGTCCCTAGTCTTTCTGTGGGGTGTCTTCAATGTAAACATCATGGATGGCATGGGATTGTGCTCATTTTTCTGTGTTTTGTCGATTTTTTGGGGTGTATAACTGAACTGATGTTCCTCTGTCTTCCATTGCTTTTAGGTGCACAAGAAGACTCAATAGAACCACCAGTGCCAGGAAGAAGTCCTGCAGCGGTGTGTGCAGCATAACGTCACGCGACGTCACGTCTGGACACAGAACCCTCTGCAACTCGTGCAACTGCTGCCTGCTGACCTGCTCTGAAGAAGATGGCCCCAAAAAAAGTAACCCGTAGCTCCTCTAGCAAGAAAGGTGCCAGTAAGGAGCAGAAGTTACCAAGGACACTGGTGTGCCGCCCGCCCCTTTTTTTGGGAGTAAAAAAAAAAGTATGCCTGCAGCAGCTGCAGCGGGATCTGCTGGGGACCAAGCTGGCAGCAGCACCCCCGCTCCATTGGGCTCAGTGCCACCACCACCACCACGCCAACTTAAGTCCAAGCCCTTGAGTGCTGCAGAGGCAGCCAGTATACTTCTTCAATCACCATCGACCAGTGATGTTGGCTCATCGCAAGAAAGCAGCAGCAATGTCCCTCAATCAACACAGGTTGTTGTAGCTCATCTGACGAGTGTTGAACAACCACAGCCGCAACAACAATCACATGTGCAAGTACAAGCCCAAGTACATGTGGAAGGAGAGGCAGCGCAAGGAGATGCGCAAGCAGAGGTGCATGGAGGGTCACAACAAGTGCCCACAATAGTTCTTCCTCCCGAAGTAGGGGCACATCAGGAAATCGACAATCAAGGCGAGGTATCATTTGAGGAAGCCACTCCTCCTGATGATCCTTCATTGTCTTCCACACCCCTAGCAAGGAAGAGATCAAGGGTGGTGTCTACATCCTCTTCAAGCACACCTCCTTCTGATGATACGGATCAAACTTGGGAACAAACAAAGGTAGTTAAGCGTAAAAGGAAGCTCGTCCAAAGTCTCAGAGTTATGGAGTGTGATGAGTCTCAACAAGAAGTGGCGGATACTGCTGCTGATGAAGACTCTGCCAACGACGACCCAGTCATCATAAAGGTCACTGCAGCCCCAGCGGGCATGCAGCAAACAGACATTTTGACCCTAGCCCGAAGAGCTGCTGAGCGTGATGATAATGTTGTCGATGAGGAGGCAGTGGAAACACCACAATCATTGGAGTTAAGTAGTACACCAACTCGTCCCGCTTCCATATTTCTTTCTGGCAAGAAGAGACCTCCGTCAACCTCGACCTTAATTAGTGGCGGTGAAAGTGCAAAACGTACAAAAGTTGGGCAATCCACATCCTCCACTTCATCTGGCATTAGCTTCATGACCACCACCACCAGTATCGCCGCCTCCTCCATGTCCCACAGACACTTCAAGTCCCCAGTTTGGGACTTCTTTACTGTTTGTCCAAAAAATCCAAAGTTTGCCATTTGTACCATTTGTAAGCAAGCAGTTAGTCGTGGTAAGCCAGGTACCAACTATGGTACCGGAGGCCAGAGAGGTCATCTTAGGAGACAGCACACTGTCAAATGGTTTGCGCACCTAGATGCGATCAAGAAAGGCCAAATTCAAGGAAACGTTGATGTTTCATCTGATGATGACGAGCAGGAAGAAGACGTGTCAAACACTTCCCTTACACCCAGTACCCCTGTCAGCAGCACACCCAATGTGAGGCACACTAAGAGTGTTGGAGCGAGTGAGACACCAACCCACAAAAGTTCACCAGCGAGCAAAATTGGGTCAACGAAGTCATTATCAGCCCGTAAATGCTTGGTCCAGGGCAACATTAGAACAATGCTTACTTCAGACGTGCCATATGAACGCAACCACCCACTGACGCGTCTGTATAACACTAAGCTGGCTAAAATGCTAGCTGTGGACCTTCTACCTTTTTCTTTTGTAGAAGCGGTAGGTTTTCTTGAATTAGTGGCAACGCTCTGCCCTAAATGGAAAGTTCCGAGCCGGTTCTATTTTGCCAGAGTTGCGGTTCCAGCACTACATGAAGATGTGCTGCAGGCGATTGGGGCAGCTTTGCAGAAGAGTGCTGTTCACACAATACATCTGACAACAGACATGTGGACCAGTGGCCCAGGCCATGATTACATGTGCATCACTGCACACTGGGTCTCTTTTTCAGGTGTTAAAGCAAAGCTAAACGCAGGTGTTGACCCGGACAAAGTTTTCAAAGCTGCTCGGAAACATGCAACACTAGCCATGTTTGGCTTGGAGAAAAGTCACACAGCAGAAAACCTTTTGCAAGAGTTTAACAAAAAGGTCTTGACAATGCTATCCCCCCTAAAACGCAAGATTGGTTATGTTTCCACGGATAATGGCTCCAATGTAGTTAAGGCCATGTCGGAGGGTGGCTATTTCAGAGTGCCATGTTTGGCGCACTGTATCAACCTGGTAGTTCAAAAATTCTTGAGTGATAGAGACAGTGCAGCGTTCGCGGTAATGGCCACCTGCCGCAAAATGTCCAACCATTTCAGCCATTCTTTTAAGGCCCGGAAGCATCTGCGGAGACTGCTACTTCAACGTAGAATGCCAGTGAAAGCACTCATCCAGGAGGTGGCAACACGTTGGAACTCAACCTTCTACATGCTTGAGCGTCTGTATGAGCAGTATACGGTACTCGATCACTATTTCTTCACAGAGGGTAAATCTCAGAAGGAGGACCTGCGGATGACTGCGGCGCAATGGGACATAGTTAAAAGCCTGACAGACATGCTTCGTCCTTTTGAGTTCTTCACGCGTGCAGTCAGCCAGGAGGACTGTAATTTGGGAAAAGCTATCCCATTGTTGTGCATGCTGGAGCACCAACGGATGGCGGTGTCTTCTGAGTTTGAAAAAGAAGATGAAGAAAAAAAAAAACATTTCATTTTGTCAGAGAAATTATTAGAGCGCCTACGTGGTGATGAACGTCTTCAAAAGATCAAGTCCGATCAGCATTACATTTGTGCTACTATTCTGGATCCACGCTACAAAAAGGCGCTGGCAGACGAAGCATTCTTTCCTTTTGATGATGCAGATGTTCAAAAGTACAAACATTGGTTAGCCTGGTCAGCCAATAGGTTTGAAAAAGAACGGCAGGTTATTGAAGGAGAAGCCAGTACATCAGCATCAGCATCAGCAGGCCATCCCCAGTCACAAGAATCCACTTCTGCACCTGTGGCTGGGGCACAAGTGACCTCTCAGCCGTTAAAGACACCGGCAACTGGATCATCTGCACCACACACAATGACAACACTAACAGTGGCTGCGGAGGAGGATTGGCTAAGTTTGATGGGGTATGGTTCTCGAAAAAATGTCACAGCCACAGCAAAAAGTAAGCAAAGTGGAGGAACCGTTGATGACCTTGAGTCGATGGTGCAGGACTATATGAATGACTCAACAGTGGTCTTTCTTAATGAGGAGCCATTGCAGTATTGGCATGGCAAAAAACAATTGTGGCCACAGCTCTACAACCTGGCTATAAACTATTTGTCTTGCCCACTCGCAAGTGTGTCTTCTGAACGTGTTTTCAGTGCTGCTGGTGGCATTGTAACTCCCAAACGGAGCCGCCTCTCGCCCAAAAATGTGGAGCGGCTGACAATGATCAAGATGAATCAGCACCTCATACCACCTGATTACAAAGTACGAGAAAGCACGCCGCATGAAGACGAGGAGGACGGCAACGTAGATGAGGGGATTTTTTCTCTGTTCGGTGGCACTGACCTCATCCAGCCTGAATTCGCAGAGTATGATGACGAAATCTTGTTCTTATTCCCTGACACCGAGCACTGAAAATGAGACAATCAATCAAGAACTTTCTTTTTCGTCCTTATTCCCTTTTATTCCTGTGTGCTTTGTGTCTCTCTTTCTTTGTTTTGCACAGTTAATTTAATTCAAACTTTAATCACCTAATCCCAAAAACAAGACCATCATCAGAACTGTCTTCACTTGTTTGCTTATTGCTTTGAAGGTGCCGCAGTCTACATTCCTCAGGTTCACAAGTTCCGAAGAACATGCTCCTCTATCCTCCTCCTCCAGACTGCGATTTCCCTCCAAGCAGAGTGCTGGATTACGCCCAATGAAGAAAGACTCAGCACTTGTGGGGGTGTTGTACTTCTTTGCGGGTGAGTTGACGGATTTGGGCCCATTGCTGTGAAGCTCTAATAATGGACAAAAGTGTTTTGGACCAAATATGAGGTGGAAATTTCTTGCCGTTTTTGCTGACTTGCTTGCCTTTGAGGTGCTCTTTGGCGGGGTTCCGGGGGTTTGTGGGTAATTTTTGGGGTCTGTCGAAGCACTGCTGCGACAGTCTAATCTTGATTGCATTTGCTTTTCAGGAAATCCGTGGTGGAAAACAGGAGTTATGATGATTGATGATGATGACCTAGCTGAACAGCGCCGCATTTGGACCGAAGGCCGAGAGATATTGTAAGTATGAGATTTAGCTTTTTCGCTGTTTGGGGGTGTTGTCGGTTGTTTTTTTGCGGGTGGGTTGGCGGGTCTTGCCTGGGGCATTCCTGGGAAGGTCTAATACCGGATAGAAGTGTTTTGGACAAAATCCATAAGGAACAGCCTTTTTTTTGCTATTTCTTCTGACATCTTGCTCAATGTAGCGTTTTGGGGGGCTTCCTGCTGTTCGTGGGTGGGTTGCGGCCGGGGTCTCTGTCGAAGCACTGCTGCGACAGTCTAATCTTGATTGCATTTGCTTTTCAGGAAATCCGTGGTGGAAAACAGGAGTTATGATGATTGATGATGATGATGACCTAGCTGAACAGCGCCGCATTTGGACCGAAGGCCGAGAGATATTGTAAGTATGAGATTTAGCTTTTTCGCTGTTTGGGGGTGTTGTCGGGTGGTTTTTTGCGGGTGGGTTGGCGCCGGCGGGTCTTGCCTGGGGCATTCCTGGGAAGGTCTAATACCGGATAGAAGTGTTTTGGACAAAATCCATAAGGAACAGCCTTTTTTTTGCTATTTCTTCTGACATCTTGCTCAATGTAGCGTTTTGGGGGGCTTCCTGCTGTTCGTGGGTGGGTTGCGGCCGGGGTCTCTGTCGAAGCACTGCTGCGACAGTCTAATCTTGATTGCATTTGCTTTTCAGGAAATCCGTGGTGGAAAACAGGAGTTATGATGATTGATGATGATGATGACCTAGCTGAACAGCGCCGCATTTGGACCGAAGGCCGAGAGATATTGTAAGTATGAGATTTAGCTTTTTCGCTGTTTGGGGGTGTTGTCGGGTGGTTTTTTGCGGGTGGGTTGGCGCCGGCGGGTCTTGCCTGGGGCATTCCTGGGAAGGTCTAATACCGGATAGAAGTGTTTTGGACAAAATCCATAAGGAACAGCCTTTTTTTCAAGGTCAAATTTTGTTCTAAAACACAGTAGTACACCTACCTTGAGGGGAAAGATCCGCTATAATATTTTGGCCATACTTATTGATCCTTAAAAAGGTGACTCAGACAGAGCACGCAATTTCTAAAATATTGTACTGTCTATTAGGGAAATCAAAGTGTGACTTTTTGCACCACACAGCGTACATACCTTTTATTTATTTATCAGTGGTATTGTAATAGCACTTCCTGTTTTCCGTTCAATAATTACAGGCCGGGTTTCAGTCAACATCCGCCAGGCAGGCAGTGGACAGGGTGTCTTCTGTCAGTGGTCACCACATTGATGGACGAAGCGTCAGCTGGAATGGAGGAGTGCCGCCAATAAGAGGAATTGTTTGCTGCATGCAACTTACTTACCAAATTCAACAGGACAACTCCAACAACATACGCAATACAGATACAGTATCCATTGTTGTCTTTTATTCTATGAGTGTGACTGCATGTGCTTACCTTTAGTTTGTAACCAAAGATTGTCTGTATCTTCAATTATTGTTTGTCCATGCTCTGCTTTTTTTTTCTTCTCTCAACAAAACCTACCCAAAAAGAAACCCCCATTCCCATCCATTTTACAAACCCTAACCCTCTTCCCCCGGGCTGTGTTGTTTTGCTTGATGTCTGACTAAAATGACATCAATAATTCCACACACTTGCTGGGGAGGATAAGGTCATAGCAGCAACAGGCTGGTGAAGGAATACGAGGATATCTTCTAGACTTACTCAGCTTCAGTACTATATCTTCTAGTAGTAGTAGCCAATGTCAAATAAATTCAACGCAAGTACTAGTTATACTTGCAAGCAAATACTTTACCATTTGTTAGGCTACATTATGGCACTGTTCTAGTGTACTGTCACCTGCTATTTTCTCGATCGTACCGTAACCGTTGTAATGCTACAGTAAGGAGGACAAACAAGGTTTCGTTTTCTTTTTTTCCATAGGCATGCAACTGCCACTGTGTCACACCACTAGTACCACCGCAATGAGGAAATGTCACCCGCCCAGGATTGACAACGTTAATCCCCATTTCACCTGGAGCCAGCCCTGGGCCTAGCCCTAATTTCTAACACAAATTACAGGTAAGATAAGCGTTTGGTGGGAGGTAGTATAATGGAGTATTATTTCGGAGTAGACAAGAGATTGACGGTTGTACTACTAAAGTCCTACGACTGTTCAGGAAAACAAAGTTACTGTTACACCCCCGCCCCCCACCCACCAGACTGAAAAGCAGTAAAAAACAGGTATGGTCAGATAAAGTTGAAAAATATATTTATTTAGCCCTAACAAAATAATCTCCCTCACCCACCCTAACCCCAACGATTGTCTCTGAAACGTCCCAAAACGATCCCAACTCCCAAATCCCACCCCCCAAAAGTCTATAAAAAAAGGGCAAGGGACACTCCACTACTGGAGGGTGCTGGTGCTGGTGCATGATGCGGCATGGGCATCATACTCCTTGCGGAGGGTGGCAAGCTCGGAGCGGAGGCCCTTAACCAAGTTCTTATACCTCAGGACCTCCTGCTCCAGGTTGGACATGCGGACTCGTAGGCGGCGTTGGCGTTCCTTGCAGCTCCTGTGGGGGGCAGCTGGTATTTCGGTTGCTTGGCGGTGGCGGTCGTCTTTCTTAGCCCGGCTCGGTCCCGCTGGCTTAGTCACGGAGGAGGATGCAGTGGTCACAGTCGAGGATGTTGCCCCGCTCGACTGCGTGTCCTCCTCCTCCTCCAGGGCCACCAGCCGCCGATATTCGGCGACTGTGGCCTCCAGCCTCCGTTGCCGGGCCAATCTAGCCTGCTCCCTCCTTGTTGTTGATTTGGAAGGAGCAACTATATGAAGAAAGAAAGACATAGTCTGTAACCAATGCTCCTTATTAATAACACAAAGTGATTGAGCCGAAAGTTGGGTCACAGAGTACAAGTAGCAAATTGAAAGCACAGTACATAACTATTGAGGACAGTATCTATGTAACCTCCCACTTCTGCATCCTTGCTCTAACAGTAGTGGTAGTTTAATGAACTAATTCTACGACCACTATGGACTTCCATTACAGTCGACTATGACAGTACACCAGTCTTATTCTTCTTCTTCTCTCTTGTTTAGGGAAATGGGTACGTTATCTTATGCAAGCCGGCAGAATGACATGGACACAGCACAGTGAACTTGCACCCGAGAAAAAAAGTTGCACACCATGATGAGTGAGACAGACTTGCGTTACTGTACCGGTCCAGTACATGCAGGTGGTGAAGCTATTACTTTTCTATTACGGGTGGCACTGAGAATACTCTGTTACAAGGGCTACTGCTTAATTAATTTACCTTTCACCCTACAGTGCAAATGAGTACTAGAAAAGGAAACTGAAGAAGCTAACTAATTTGATTATCTATCACTTCACATGGGACGTATTTAATGACAGATGAGATGACTTTAGGTGCTTTGCTTAATATTGAGTGAACAGTGATACACCCACACATGAATGACGTACTACAAGTAAACTAAAGTTATTAAGAGAGGTACGGAGTGTCCACCGTAATAACCAGATATATGCTGTGAATGCAAACGCAATACAAAGTACTGCTACTATTCATGGTAGTATTGGACACATTTACAATTTCTTTTCCTTGCCTTCCCTGCACTGGAACGGACGTGCGGGTGCGGTGGTACATGCTCTTCAAGGTAACACTTACTTCACCTGGCGACCATCTACTCTCTCTAGATACACATGTGCTATCTAAGAGTCAGAGAATACCATGCTCCAGGCATCCATTCAGTCAAAGTATACGCACACATACAGTTTCTGTTTCACCCACCCAGGCTGCTGTCCTTCCACCCATCCTTGCTTCATCATTGACCCAGCCATGCACCATACCATATTCTTTCCTTCCCAGCCACCTCGGGGGCCAAGCAAACACATATCGTTCTTCTTTGCCAGCCATCATACAAGTTCGCGTCCCACTTACTTACACCCTTCTTTCGCTTTTCGTTCATCCCATCCATCACGTTCGTCTAAGAACTTATTGGGATTCTTCTCACCAAAAACTTCACAGCTAAGTCGAAGTACATTTCGAGGAGGCTACTACCTGGTTGATTTGTAATTGTAATACACCCGTGCAGAAAGCACACTATGCAGTCTTCAATCTCAATAAGTAAGGAATATATAGCTTACCTGTTTCCGCCACCACCGTTTGATCCCCCACAGGAACGTCCGCCAGCTCTTCTACCGCCGCCTCCTCCCCAGAGGCCTCCGAGTCCTGGTCCAACACAGCCACCTCCGCGCTGGCCCCGTCACCAGATGTTACACCTACAAAGTACATTTAAGAATGTTAGAATACACCACTCACTACTATATAATATTTGGTCTAGGAGAAATGTTAAAAAAACAGAATACAATGTAATAATTTGTGACTGTCTACTCCATAGTAAAAATGTCCCATTTTCCAGGGAAGGCTGTTGTCTTGCTGCACTTTTATGCACAACTGATGAATGCTTGCTTTTGATTTTTAACACGCACCACTTTTTCTCCTAACAGACAGAAGCTTGACTCCTGAGTCCTAAGAACACGACCAGGATCAAGTTCAAACCAGGTGAGAGTTCGGCTCGACCACAAGAAATGTGTCCAATTAATCGTCAGCACTAACCACTTTTCCGTTTACAGTTAAATAGTTTTATGACAAAGTAGATTTTAATAAATGTGTTTACTTTTAATAAAGCTTTTAAACTTAAATAGACTCTGTGGTTTTTGTTCCTCTAGACTAGAGTGGATGAGCTAAAGGTTTTGGAATTTTTGCAAGCATGAGTGCCTCTGACACTTCTTGACTGTGCTGTGACTCCGTACTACTCTCTTGTCCTGCGTACGATAATCTAGAGATCATTGGGGATCTATAATCGGTGACTTCGGGAGCTGAATGACTCTGCCACACTATCTAGTCAGTAAGGAGACAGTGCATAGAGGTATTGCTGAATATAATGGGAGTCCAATGGAATTGCCAAATGTCCAATCTTAGTTAGCTACACAGACAGACTAATAAGAATAGTCTAGTAATACCACAGGGAGTCATATTCGAGGCAGGATAAGAATTTATATCCAGTCTACAAGAAGATCAAAGACGATTTAGAAAAAATCGAATGAGGAACGCTAGGAAAAAATAGGTACTGTTTATTAAAATGTAAACTTACTGGGGCCAGCAAAGGAGCCCTCGCCTGCCCGATCCTGGCCTGCATCCTCAGCACCCTCCTCCTGTGTCCTCTTGCCCTTGGGGGGAGCTGATGTACAACATGAAAGAAAGAAAAACCAGAAAACATGGATGAGATTTTTCAACCAAATCAAACATTTCAAAAGAACAATAACAACATATTTTGGAAAAATAGCAAATAGATAAACAACTATTCCACGGGATCTATCTCATGTGGTATACTACGTTATTCGTATTGCCTGATTTGCGGAACGTTGACTTAGAAAGTTCCTATGTAACTCAATAAACAGACTACTAAAGAGGTTTGCCTAGGCCTGGCACTGCAGGCAGCAGTGCGCAACACGTGACAGACAAAGTCCATCCTGCTTGCAGATCAGTGAATACTCAAACTATCAATCCACCCGCCACCACCGCCACTATTTCTTCTTATAGCCATGTGACTGTCTAAAGGAAGGACTGGACTTCAGTCTGTTGGGGCTGATTTAGAAGTCCCTTGCGGAAGTTGCGGCTGATTTTCCTCCATTGTTGCGTGCCTTTTCTGACGCAGCGGCAGAACAAAAGACTCGCCATGGTGTTGGTGCGGCGTATATATTTAAAAAAAAAAACACATATGGGCATATGGGCGATGCATCACGTTGTAAAGCCCTGCGCCATCAGGGGGCGTTCCGGCGCAAGGGAGGGCGTACCTGCGCAGGAACGAATCCTAAAAGTGGCTGAGGGAAATCTACAAGATGTCAATCAGTCACTTTTAGGACAATGATGCATGACTCAAACCCTGCGCGCTTGAAGCCGACGTACGGCTTGATGCAGCATTGGGGAGATAGGGTACCCCAGAGCATTGCTGGAGCTGCGCCATCGTTGCCACGCAACTCCAGCAATGCGCTGCCTTTACGGCACAGATGCGTAAGGCTTCTGTGACGTTTTGGGCCAATGGGTGGTGGTGGCATGGCACACAATTACTGCCGCATCCCTGCTACTTTGCAGGGATGCGCCGGTAATTGAAAATATGACCCTTACTGTCTAGCATTACGCAGTTCTTTTCTTTACAGTACACTCATACATAATTTCTCAGGCCAATGAAATGCTTCTGAACACAACATACAAAACAAAGAAGCATAGTAGCAAGCAAGGCTACTGAGAAGGAGAGCAGTGCACCTGAAATGCATAGAAGATTTTGAAATATAATTTACCTCAATGTAATCGGCAGCATTATTGCTCTTGGTAAAGAACAAAGATTTGCAAATAACAGAGCAGGATAAAACAGAGTAGTAAATGTACTACTACTACTACTCACCAAGCCCGGGGACCTCTACGCCGAGCGCGTCCAGCAAGTCCCGCTCCCGGTCCATGACATCGGTCCAGCGGTGGGTGGCCTGGTTATATGTGCGCCGGACCCCAGAGATCTTGTACATGGCCCGGCACACCTTCTCCCACCGCTTGCGACGCTCCCGGATGCCATAGCCGGTCGCGATCTTGCCGCCTCCCAGGATCGTCTTGGGGAGGCGGCGCTGGACGTGGAAGATCAGTGCCGCCACTTCCTCCGCGCTGAAGATCTCCCTCGGGACCACTTGCTCCCCCCTTAAACGCCCGCACGGGAGCCGGGCACGGGGTGCGGGACCCTTCCCCTTCTCAGGGTGCTTCCCGGCTCCCTTTACCATGGTCTGGGCAGAAATAAACTTAAATGATAAAGAAGAAATAGAATAGTGAAGAAGAAAAGAAAAGAGTTTAAAAAAGTAGTTTAAAAGTAACTAAAAGCTGCAGAAAACACAAAAATATAGAGGTAGAAAAATAGAGGGATAGATAATAAGTAAAATTAGATCAAAAAAACTTCAAACAAGCAAAGGATGGCAGAGATTGAGAGAGGATAGAGAAAGCATGCCC
The DNA here is from genome assembly GCF_964261635.1 of Lissotriton helveticus. NCBI lineage: Eukaryota > Metazoa > Chordata > Amphibia > Caudata > Salamandridae > Lissotriton > Lissotriton helveticus. The sequence goes on along the minus strand of NC_136059.1, from coordinate 1,224,611,954 downwards.
AGAACCATAGCAATGAATGAGAAACAAGATGGCCGCGCCCGTTCACGACCGCGTGGGTAAGTTCGCGCGAGATTTTCCTTGCGAGTACGCGCGAAATTGTACTAGCGAGCAGCACACTTTGCGAGATTACACATAGCGGGCGGAAACGGAATTACGTCACGCCAACAAGATGGCCGCGCCCGTGTACGACCGATAGGGTAACTTGGCAAACGTATAGCTAGAAGCGCCTCGCGAACACGCGCAAGATCACGCGAACATACACGTCGCAACAAAAACAATTTTGTATTCGCACGTATTCGCGGCTTCCGAAATCGATCTCGCACGGATTCGCGCCCCAAAAAACGCGCGAAATTGCAGAAAAAACGATTTTAGCTAAACTGAAAGCAATGAGCAGGTGCAAAAGTTCAAACTTAACATTAGTAACATTCAAGGTAGTGCTTCCTGATGGGCCCCTCCAGAGTTTGCAACTATTCTATGACCCTGCTATGACCCAAACAGCAGGCTCATAGAATAGCACCATAAAGGTCCTGTGAAAAAAAAATTTCACTGCAACAAAAAGCAAATTACAGATAAGGAAGGAAGCAGGTGCCAGCCAGACTGGAACTTTCAAAATTACTGACACATTAATGAAACACAAATTAATTGATGGCAGTTGAAGAAGGGCAGGTGTGCTTGCTTTTTTCAACCACCATAATCTACAGTGATAAATAAACCTAATAGGTGCCAGTGAGGATGTACCAGAGGGTGGCATGGGTGTCCCAGAGGGTGGCAGTGGTGAAACAGAGGGTGCTGTGAACCTGTGATGATAAACCAGACGTAGAAACAACATAGTCGCGGCCGTTGCGAGCCGAAAAGTAAGTTCGCAATTGCGAACTTGTCCCAAAATCGGCGCGAACACGCGCCAACACAAAAAACGGAAAAATCCGCAAATCCGCTAGAGTTCGCGGATCTTCGCGGATTGCGAATCCGTAAATCCGCAAGTTCGCGTACGCGAGATCCGCTAGATCCGCCCATGCTTAGTCTACTGTGGGTGGCCGGAGGGGTGGGCTAGTGCGGGGGGTTTGTATTGATCGATGTGCGTTGGGTCCTGGTTCCTCTTGGGTGGCCTACGGGGTCTCCCTGTGTGCAGCCTGTGTTTGTGTAAAGTTATGGAGGATCATCGCCCATTCCATTGCTATGGGGTCCCGTCGCATACCGCGTGAATCTTCCTGCCTGATTATATCTTCTTCTGTGGAAAAGTAAATTTTGCCATGTTCTGTGTCCCTACGTGTCATCCATCATATGTTATGTGTGCATGATTAAATATGCATATGCATTCCCCATGTTCGATTAATGACGCAATTACAGTTGTGTCCACCTCTAGTATGTCAGTTTCTAGTTCTCGTGAATACTACGTATATCAGGCCTATGTAAAACTACGTTGCCACGTTTCTCAGTGTGCACGTTATTCCATTGTAAAGTCCCCGTTTCTAGGCCTCAAAAGGGCCTGGACACCAGATTCAGCTCCTGTCTCCTGATGCCTCGCTGAGGAGCCATACAGCCCCCACCCGTATCCTCGACCCTTCACTTACTTCCTGCCTCGCAGTGCCTGGCTCAGCCTTTGAGTCTGCCAAAAGTATGTTATAGTTCCAGTTATCAGTTCAGTCCTCCTTCTCTGCATTCCTAAGCTACTGAACTGCATCAATAGTTTCCGTCATTGTCTAGCCTTCACGTCTCCACGTTAGAGAAATACTGCATTTAATGGTCATTTCATATTCTTCATCACGCACTACATGTAGAATAATGCATGGTCCAGTCTTAGAATCAAGTTAGCCTTTCCCCTCCTAACTTCTAGTTTATATCAACATGTTCTCTAAACATCAGATACTAGATACTGTTTAGGTACATGTCGCCCTGACTCTCCAGACTTTAGTCTCTGCTCCTAGCACAGAGTTCATAGCCCCCAGCTTCTCCTAGTGATACGTCATTGCTAGTTTGCGCGCACCATCAGGTTAGAGGTCCCGGCTCCTTAGGTAGCCCCCTCCAATGTTTCCGCCCCATTCATGACATATTCTGTTACGTTTGCATCACATGTCTATGTATACGCCCCGTTACACCTCTTTTCGCCCTTATCTTTCGCGACTGCTACGCGTCACGCCTTCTGCTCCACCCACTGCTACGCCTACTGCAATGTAATGCTATGTGTTTGCGTTATGTATATATGCTCATGTATTATTATTAAAAGTCAGCGCGCTCATCCCAGATCCAGCCCCAGCAGCTGCTGGGCCCTGTCATCCTATTCCTATGCAGGTTGTCCTGTTCCTGTCCTTATGCTGTATTAAACCTGCAAAACTCCTACTACCTCGAATCTTGACTCTTATTTATTGAGCTATCTGTTATGATATATGTCTAGTCAAAAAGAGAGGTATTATTTATTTATTTACCACATAATGGCGCCCGAACAGGGACTTGCCCTTTCCCCACGCGTCGGTGAAGCCACGCCGACCCCCTGACCCTCTGCAGTCGTGACGGAACTCTTCTGTGCACCGGCAGATATTTCTGCTTCAAGTATCCCTCAGGCCCACGGAGGAGACGGAGGAGGAGGTCCAGCATCCAAACGAGACGGTGGAGGAACGCGGCGAGTCCCGACCAGAGCCCAAGCCAAGAGTCCAAGGTCCGAGGTATCCGGAGGCCCACCCGTAACTGAAGTCCGAAGTTCGTCGTCCGTCGTCGTAGCAGTCCAGTCCAGTCCGAGGCCTTCCGTTCTTGCTGCCCGGTGAGTACCATTACTGGGGTAGTATCTAGACAGGGTCAATCTAAATTGACTCTGGTCCGTGGGTTGGTGGTACACAGACTCACAAACGAAGTGTTCACCTAGGTGGATACGGGTCTTGATGCGTCCCTTTATGGGACCGGTATGTTCCGTACTGTTTCAGTAGTGCATCCAGTAACTCTAGTCTGTTCCGTTCTCGAGAAATTCTTGTGTTTCTGTTCTCAGAATTCCAGGTAATGTTCTGTCCGAACTGTTATGTTATGATGTTGTTCAATGTATTTCCAATGTCGTGGTATGCCTGAATTGTTTTCCCAGTTGTTATTGTTCCTCGTGTATTGTATTGTGTTCCGATTCAAGTTTACAATGTCTCTCTTTTCGAGATTACGTCAGCTAAGAACTAGAAAGGGTTTGTTAGAAGAAGCAGTTCCTGTTCCGCCGAGGGACAGTCCAGGTCATTTTATGTATCAGAAGCATGGCATAAGCGCCATATTGTATCTAGATTTATGGGTAGAGTATACCAAACAGTTAGAAGAAAAGTATAGATGGCCCGTATCGGGTACATGGGATGCCGAATGCATCATGCGAGTAGAAGAAGCATTATGGAAAAAGAAAGCCAGACAGTCACAGAAAGATGCCATCGAGTTATGGCGCAAAGAAGCTCATAAAAGAACTGAAAAGGAAATCAGAAAGTCAGAATTAGGTAGAGAATCCTTAGAACGAGCACAAGAAAAAGAACTAATCGAGATAGGTGAACAAGTCAAAGCCGAACAGTCAGACAGACAGAGGCATGCCCTTATTAGGGGTATGTATCCTCTCCTTGCCGAGGGCTTGCCAAAAGCGACCCCAGAGGCATCCAGTAATTTCCCGCCACCATTAGTTCCGACCAAGCTACGTCACAAACAGACCGCAGCTGATATTTTTATTTCGTCCTATTTGGACGACACAGTCCCAGAATATGCAAATCCTGTTCGCGCTCCGCCAGTCCCTGTAAATCAGGCACTTCCCGCTCCTCCAGACACCGGAGTACCTGTTACGGTACCCCCGGTCCAGCCCGCCATACAAGTCCAGCCTGCATTTCCATTTCCCACTCTGCCAGGACGAAGAGCCTCAGTAGACGACTCTAGTTTAGGGGCCGCAGGGGGAGGTCCTCCTCAAACCCCGCCGCCACACAAGCGTTTAACGACAGCCGAATTACATGCACAAGCGTCACAGCGTACGCCTAGACATCAGACTGTAGCAGAAATAAGAAAATCCCTTGCCGAATGCTGTTATGATCCAGTCCCAGGCGAGGATAATATGGTTTTATATTCATTCCGCGTAAGAAAGGTGGCCGAGTATCTAGTCACCTTACCGAATATGAAAGAAGATCTAGACAGAATATATCGTTTCATCCGTACAGGGGATGATCCAGAAAGTATTAGCGAGGCCATGTCTCAAAGGAAAGCCGAGATCCAGCTCATGATATTAAAGTTTCTGATCAATTGTCTAATAAGAGAACAAGATTACCCGTCTAAAGATCCGGCCGAAATGAAAATCCTAACAAGGTGGAGTGATAATATAGCCGAGGGTAAGCACAAGACCGTCGGTGCTATGGAGAGTATGTACAAGAAAATCCGTAGAGAAATAATAAAGATACACGAACAACGTAAAGCAGCACAAGTAAGCGAGAAAGAAAGTAACTCTGATACTGAAGAGGTAGAGGACGAGAATCCCGCCAGAATAGCGTATGTAGGAAAATCTAGATTTCCAGATCGCCATTTACGCCTAGAACACAAGTCTATTTCTCATTCTCCAGCACCAGAACAAGGTTCCCTAGAACAAGTGTTTCAAGCTACCGATCACATTCTGAAATCACGAATCGGTTACAGTGAGTTAAGTACCATGCATGAACAAGAACTAGCCCGATCAGCAGTCCGATGGATTACTGATTCTACCACTTTTCCAGACGAAATAGTGGCACAAATGTTTCTGAAAATGCCCCCAGCCGAACAACGACTGGTGGGTATGTATATGATCCAGCACCTCATCACATTGTATGAGGGTCAGCACTCTGATCCAGGTCCGTTACATGATGTCCTGAACGAGTTACTCCAGTATAGATGGAAAGGTCTAGGTACCGATTTAATTAGTGTCATTCTAGAACAGCGTCACAAATATAGAACGTTTTTGAACCCGCATTTTGTTCATGCCTCACCTCCAGAAAGTAAACCATTTTACATGGAGAGACAGAATCCGTTACGAGAAGTCCACCCAGTTAAAGGAACGGGTGGCGAAATGCAGCGAGTGTTTGTTTACACTCCGATTACAAAGATGGAACTCCTCGAGATGAAGAAATTAATTCCCTGTCATGACAAAGATCCAGCAGGGTTCCATAGAGAATTAAAAGACATGCTCCGTATGGGAGAATACACATATCCAGATATAATTAAAATGTTAAAGGTTCTGCTGCCCGCAGGGGTGTATGAAAAGCTCAAGGAAAAAGAATGGGAGGTGGGAGAGAAAAAGATCGATTGGGCAGTTCTAGAAGCTGAAGATAAGGCACGAGTACCAGGTACCGGTCTTGGAGATAAATGTAAAGAATTACCAGAATTATTAATACAAGTTTTACCCAGATTATTGACAACTAGAAAAGAAGACTGGGATGCAATCTCAGCCTGTAAACAGAAGCAAGATGAGGATATTAGTGATTTTTATTCTAGATTTGAAAAATGTTTCAGCATCAACAGTGGCCTCAAGACAAGTAGTGAGTCATACCCTCACCTTTTTGTTACTAAATTAGTCGAGAATTCAAGCCCACAAATTAAAAATCGAGTTCTGAAAGTCGAAAGTACCTGGCAAGCTAATACCCCGTCCCAGATGTTGCAGATGCTTCAGTATCACCAGAATAGAATCAGAGAAGAGCAAGAACACGAGAGAAAACGTATGAAAGACACGAAAATGAAAGTACTAGTTGCACAATCTGTTCCTCAAGACAGTCAGAAGAGGGGTCCGAATCAAGCCAGTCATCCTGCAGCTCCCGTTAAAGGGAATTGCAATTATTGTAAACAGCCAGGTCATTTTATAAATGAGTGTGCAGTTCTGAAACACAACATAGCTACTGGTAAGACTAAAGAAAGACCACGTCCGCCTAGACAAGAACAAGTTTCACAGACTCCTCAGCCACAGAATGCACCACAGACAGTTACCGCACCGCAGCCTATTGCTGCAACACAGCACGTTACATCGCAGATGTACCAGTATGCACAGTCTGAGTATCCAGAGTACCAGCAGTATTCATGAAACAGCCTAGAGAGGGAGGTAGGCTTGCCTCTCATCGAGATACCTGTAGATCAAGAAGGTCCCTATGTTCACAGTCAAGTATTAGGGAAAGACAGAAAGTTTTTGATTGATACAGGGGCAAGTAGGACCACAATTAGTCACGCCGAAGTTCCAGGGGCTCCGCTCTCAGGCTCAAGAAATGTTTCCCTTGGATTTTCAGGAAAACCTATCGTAAATGAGATTTCAAAGCCAGTTACTCTAGAAGTAGGTCCATTGTCCCGCACTACTGATTTGTTACTTACTAAGTCATGTCCAGAAAACCTATTAGGCATTAAGACACTGAAAGAGTTAGGTGCAGTTATATGCTGTTCCCCAGAGGGAATACGATTGTTCCTACGTGACTTCAAGGGTCACTATGTATTACGAGATTTTGATTCAAGACTGTCTAATGTTCCGCAGCACTTATGGGCGCAAGGTCCAACTGATGTAGGTTACATGCAAATCACACCCTATCGTGTGACTCTCAAGCCAGGTGTAGTGTTACCACGAATCAGACAGTACAGATTGCCACCTGAGGCTGTAGCAGCCTTATCCAAAATTATTGACGAGCTTATTGCTCAAGGAGTGGTTGTAGAAACTGACTCCAACGTATGTAATTCTCCGATCATTCCAGTTATGAAACGTACTGATCCAAATGCACCCCCAGTATATCGATTAGTGATTGACCTACGAGAGCTTAATAAATGTATTATTCCGCAGTACCCAGTTGTCCCAGACATCTCTTCCCTATTAACAGCCATTGATTCCGAAGCCACGTTCTTCACTGTCATAGACCTCAAGAACGCATTTTTCAGTGTCCCTATTCATCCAGACAGCCAGTTCCTTTTCGGATTTTGTTTAAATGGAAGGAGCTATATGTTTACACGAGCTCCTCAAGGTTTCACAGAAAGTCCTAGTATTTACAGTCAAGCACTCAAGAGACAACTAGACAACATTCACATGCCAACTGACACTGCCCTGCTCCAGTATGTCGATGATCTACTGATCACAGCCCGTTCTGAACGTGCTTGCGAGCAAGCATCCCTTACAGTCTTGTATTTCCTAGCCGAGATGGGGCACAAGGTGTCCCCTTCTAAGCTTCAATTCTGTGTCCAGCAAGTGGTCTACTTAGGACACTTACTGTCCAAGAGGGGTAGGCAGTTGACACCAGACCGTATCCAGTTAATAGCGAGTCTTCCTCAGCCCAAGACCCAGAAGGAGGTACGTGCTTTTATCGGCCTCACTTCTTACTGCAGACAATGGATTCCTCAGTATGCATTTCTAGCCAAGCCACTGATACAGTTAACGACACAGGAGGCAGCCGTATCGACTGTCCTCCCTTGGACATCTGAACATACACTTAGTTTCAATGAGTTAAAGAAAGCCCTATGCCAAGCTCCAGTTCTAGCTACACCGAACTACAGTAAGCCTTTTACACTTTTTGTTACTGAACGCGAAGGTACAGCATTATCTGTTCTCACACAAGATCAAGCAGGACAATACAAGCCCTGTGCTTATTTTTCGAGCACATTAGATCCTGTAGCCCAGGCTCTGCCTGCGTGCCTCAAGTCAGTTGCAGCCACAGCCCTAGCTATCAGACAAAGTGATTCCATAGTCTTAGGACATACCTTGACAGTACAAGTTCCACATTCCGTGGAAGTTCTTTTAAATCGAACACAAACTCAGCACTTGACAATTGCACGTTTAACAGGTTATGAATTGACACTGTTCCAGCCACACATGGAAATCAGACGCTGCAACATTTTAAATCCTGCTACACTGTTACCATCAGTTACTTCGAATCCTGACCCACACGACTGTGTGGAAGTAGTTAACATTACGACAAAGCCAAGACAAGATCTGACAGATATTCCGTTACCAGACCCCGACCTGACACTTTATGTGGATGGTTCATGTATGAGAACTAGTACAGGAGAACTAGTCGCCGCGTATGCAGTGACTACTGACACTGAAGTTATTGAAACACACCGTATTGACACCCTGTCCGCTCAAGCAGCAGAGCTAGTTGCTCTGACACAAGCCTGCATACACGCCAAGAACCAGAAAGTTAATGTTTACACAGATTCACGTTACGCATTTGGAGTTGTACACGACTTCGGAGTGCTCTGGCAAGAGAGAGGTTTCATGACTTCTCATGGAACCAAGATTCAGCATGGTCTCCTTATTCAAGCTCTGTTAGATGCCATACATTTACCGACATCTATTGCTATCATGAAGTGCAAAGCACATACGAAAGTTACTGACATTATTTCCCAAGGTAATGATCTAGCAGATCGCACAGCCAAGCTTACAGCACAGACTCCAGACATTCAAGTTAATCCGACACAGACACATACTCCAGATCCGACTACATGTATGACAGTTAAGGACCCTACACAAGATGTCATAGATATCCAGTTACATGCTACTCCCGAGGAAATCAAGAAATGGTCCGAACAAGGAGGGGTCCAGACAGATCAAGGATGGTTAACGAAGGGTAGAGCCACATGGTTTCTCCCCGACTCTATGGTTCAAGTCATTATTAATACCGCACATAGTCCAGCACATTTAGGAGAAAAAGCTATGTTAGACAGTATCCAGAACATTTGGTTCAACAAGCATTTACGAGCTGCAGCCAAGCAGAAAGTCCGTACCTGTATGATATGTTGTCAGTTTAATCCAGGTAAAAGTGTCCCGGTGGAACAAGGTGGATTCCAACCCCCTGACCACCCTTTTGAGGTCCTCCAGATGGATTATATTCAGATGGAGCGATGTCGAGGTTTCAAGTATGTCCTTGTAGTTGTATGCGCTTTGTCCAGGTGGACAGAAGCATATCCAGTCCCAGATTACACAGCCGCGACCACTGCCAAGCAGTTGGTTCGTGAGTTCTTCCCCCGTTATGGACTCCCTAGAGTCGTATATTCTGACAACGGTCAGCCATTCTCATCTGAACTCATGAAGCATGTTTCCCTTTTGCTAGGGTACCAATGGAAGTTTCATTGTGTACGCCATCCTGAAGCAGCCGGTCTCGTAGAGAGACATAACCAGACTCTGAAAATCCGTATTGCAAAAGTATGTAAAGAGAAAGGTGTGGACTGGCTAGTAGCTCTGCCAGTCGCTTTATTTTATATGCGCATGGTCGCACATTCCAGATCAGGTCTGTCCCCGTATGAGGTCGTATTCGGCCGCCCCCCTAACATGTGGGGTACTCCTAGACCCCGAAGTATTACCGATGTTTCAAGTAATATGCTGACAGATTACCTAGCTTCCTTGATGTCTGCCCTCAACTCATGTCGTTCACAGGTTGCTGCCGCATTTCCAGACAATACCGAGGTGGCACCGCATGAAATCGTTCCAGGATCCATGGTGATGGTCCGCAACTTTGACAGATCAAGTCCGCTGGAGCCTCGTTGGAAAGAGCCCCGACAGGTCCTCCTCACCACCCGTACAGCCGTGAAGTTGGAAGGACGCAAAGGCTGGGTACACCTTTCTCATGTCAAACTTTTTAATGGACTGAAACCCGTCTTAAAGAACATTTCCCAGGATTTGAAGGATTGCCAAAATATTGTTCTCAAGGACTGTCCCGCAAAAGACATTGCTACAACCCCTCCCCTGTTAGAGAAAACTCCGCAACAGGAGTACAAGCTAAAACTCCGGTCTAGTAAAATAAGTCAGTCAGTTTGATTGTCTAAGTCCTCCCCTAGGTGAAACGGTTAGACTGTTTCTGACATGTATAAAATAGACCCCCATAGTGAGAGAGTTAGTCAAAACTCAATCCGATGTATCGTTTTTCTATGTTTCATATTGTTTCTCAGCATTATGATTTCCTGCACCAGTTATGCATTTTTCTTGTATTTCCCAGTTCTTCATGTAAATAAGTCTGCTAATGCTACAGTAGAGCACACGTTTAGTGATCTGCCTCCTCATGAACTCTCTTACCGCCTCGCTATGCGAAATAACTCATTTATCCGCATGTTACATTACTCACACCAGTCCAGCAATGCTACTAATTGTTGGGTGTGTGGTCGACTCCCCCCTTTCCAGACACCGAAGGGAGTTCTGCCACTTTTTCCTTATCCATTCTCACATAATGGTTCGTGTGGAGCATGGTCCACGTTAACGTCATCCTCAACAGATATGTCTTTTCTTAACAGTACATGTTTTCCAGACAAGCAAGGTCTTCCCCACAGAACAGGTTTAGATCTAGAAAATGAAGTGTATAATTTAGGTAATTATTCGTCGAATTTCATGGTCCTGAATGTTCAGTCTGATACTACTCCAGACTTACCTGCTATTTCAGTACTACCAGTCAAAGGCGAATTATGTGTCCGAAATTATGGTTCTGTACATGTAGGACATAGTGATTGTACTACTATTGTCAAGTATAGTGACAGTGGGAAATCTATTTTCAAAGCTTCACGTCATTCTTATTTTATTTGTGGTCAAACCGCATATGTTCGTCTGCCCCTCGATTGGGAGGGAACCTGTTACATTGCCTTCCTACTGCCACCAGTTTTCCTAGCCCCACCTGATTATCATAGAAACACACATCTAGTACACATTAGACATAGAAGGGAGTTCCCAATTGTCGATTATACTGAAACTGCTCTAGAACAGTATACAGATTTCAACAGAGGTTTCTTTTTCTTTATAGGACCTATCCAGAATAGTAAGCTAATCCGTAGGTTAACCAGAACCCTCGAAGCTGTAGTAAATGAGACTGCCTCTGCTCTAGGTAACTTAACCGAAGAGCAATCTGCTATGAGATTTGTCGTTTTGCAAAATCGTCTCGTCCTTGACGTCATACTGGCCGATAGGGGCGGGGCCTGTAGAGTCATCGGATCTAGTTGCTGCATTTTCATTCCAAATAACGCGCCGTCTGTTTATTCAGCTATAACCAGACTCCATAAAATTGCCCATCTGATACACCAAGATCCAGGCACCTGGACATGGTCCGGTTGGTTCTGGAATATAATTTCCGCATGGGGATGGAAAATATTGTCCTTTCTAGGTATTGCAGTAGCGATCATATTCAGCTGCTGCCTCTGTATACAATGTGGCCCTGCGATTTGCGGCATTTGTGCTACCTCTTGTATTCCTAGTCCCAAGCCCCGTTCTAAATCCCGTTCCAGGATAATTCGAGACGAGCAAATGATACTGTATGAAATGATAGATGGTATCATGAAAATTGATGTTTCCTGATGGAAACGTAGTGACAAGGAGGGAATGTGGAAAAGTAAATTTTGCCATGTTCTGTGTCCCTACGTGTCATCCATCATATGTTATGTGTGCATGATTAAATATGCATATGCATTCCCCATGTTCGATTAATGACGCAATTACAGTTGTGTCCACCTCTAGTATGTCAGTTTCTAGTTCTCGTGAATACTACGTATATCAGGCCTATGTAAAACTACGTTGCCACGTTTCTCAGTGTGCACGTTATTCCATTGTAAAGTCCCCGTTTCTAGGCCTCAAAAGGGCCTGGACACCAGATTCAGCTCCTGTCTCCTGAAGCCTCGCTGAGGAGCCATACAGCCCCCACCCGTATCCTCGACCCTTCACTTACTTCCTGCCTCGCAGTGCCTGGCTCAGCCTTTGAGTCTGCCAAAAGTATGTTATAGTTCCAGTTATCAGTTCAGTCCTCCTTCTCTGCATTCCTAAGCTACTGAACTGCATCAATAGTTTCCGTCATTGTCTAGCCTTCACGTCTCCACGTTAGAGAAATACTGCATTTAATGGTCATTTCATATTCTTCATCACGCACTACATGTAGAATAATGCATGGTCCAGTCTTAGAATCAAGTTAGCCTTTCCCCTCCTAACTTCTAGTTTATATCAACATGTTCTCTAAACATCAGATACTAGATACTGTTTAGGTACATGTCGCCCTGACTCTCCAGACTTTAGTCTCTGCTCCTAGCACAGAGTTCATAGCCCCCAGCTTCTCCTAGTGATACGTCATTGCTAGTTTGCGCGCACCATCAGGTTAGAGGTCCCGGCTCCTTAGGTAGCCCCCTCCAATGTTTCCGCCCCATTCATGACATATTCTGTTACGTTTGCATCACATGTCTATGTATACGCCCCGTTACACCTCTTTTCGCCCTTATCTTTCGCGACTGCTACGCGTCACGCCTTCTGCTCCACCCACTGCTACGCCTACTGCAATGTAATGCTATGTGTTTGCGTTATGTATATATGCTCATGTATTATTATTAAAAGTCAGCGCGCTCATCCCAGATCCAGCCCCAGCAGCTGCTGGGCCCTGTCATCCTATTCCTATGCAGGTTGTCCTGTTCCTGTCCTTATGCTGTATTAAACCTGCAAAACTCCTACTACCTCGAATCTTGACTCTTATTTATTGAGCTATCTGTTATGATATATGTCTAGTCAAAAAGAGAGGTATTATTTATTTATTTACCACACTTCGACCCCCCCCCATTTCTTGACCGCCCCCCACCACACGGCTATTGGGGGGCCCCCCAGTTATCGCCAGTGCATAGCTATGCTGCGTTTAGTGAGGAATATGGGTAGTGTTGCAAATTTGGGCTCTACCTTTTTTGTTTATGTCGCCTGAAGGTTCCGAGGGGGCACGCTTCCCATGTGTGAGGTTCTGTCAGGCCTGTGACCTCTTGTATTGTATTGTGCACTGTGGCCCAGAAATCTCGTAGTGTGGGGCTTGTCCAAAACATGCGGACAAAGGAGGCATCAGGAGTGTGGCAGCGGGGCAGTCGAATTGTGATGCCGGAAAGAAGAGCTTAAGCCTAGCTGGCGTGAGGTAAACGGGGTGTAGGACGTTAAACCGAACATTTTTTTAAATATTTGGTTGCAGGACACTTTTTTGTGGTGTTCTAGGGCTGTGAGCCATTCTTTGTCATGGAGGGCTCGGTCAAACTCTTCCTCCCAGCGGAGCTGCAGTCGGGTCAGTGGTGTGCGTGTGAGTTCCATAATGGATTTATAGATCCACGTGATATGATGCCTTCCATTCCCCATGTATAGGAGTGTGTACCAGAGTTGTGGTTCTTATACCACTTTCTTCATATATGCTTTGGTCCCCCCTGGGGCCCACTGCGTATAACGTGCTATTTACTGTCGTTCTGTGCTAAAGTATTGTGTGCATTGTGTTTATCTCCTTTTTAACATTCTAGAAAGCATTATATAATAAATACATATTTTAATAGATACTTGGTGTGGTTCCTTTTCATTTAATCTATGCATTAAGATTGCCTTCTGGTAAAACAGGGCTGCTTTACACTCCTGAATACTGCTCTCCACAGCTACCACTTGGATAGCTGTCTAAGGTTGTCTGAGACCTCTTAAATCACCATAGTGGTTGTGTGGACTGGTGCAGGCTGCCCACCTACACAAATGGATTGCATATACCAGGCTAGCCTCTCACAAACGTGGAGTCAGTTGTCCAAAGAAGAGACGTGAGAGACAGATGGCTACGCATCACCCCCAGGAGGTGACTACCTGATTCTGATATCCTCCATCATGTGCCAAGTATTCACTTTGTGGACTGTCACTGAAATCTCCCACATTGGCTGGAGGATCTGAGTTGGACTATGGAATCAAATAACTGTGAATCCACTTTGGAATTGCTCATCTACAAACACTACAAACTCCTATCTGCACTTACTTTTCAATTTTCTGGTTGAGTACACCAGTATGATGTTGACTGATGTCATCACATTATGCACTAAAAGAAATAACTATGCACACATAAAGTGGTTATGTTGTGTCTTTGAATGCCAAATGCAAAAATTTAAATGTTGTTGAAAAAAAATCAAAGAATGAAGGTGTCTACAACATTGGTAACACATCACTTTAAAGAAGAAAATCAATGGCTTGGGAGTATATGTACCTTGTCACAGCATGATAAATAGACATAACAAGGTCATTACACGACCTGTAGGACATGTTACAGATGCAATGCAAGTCTATTGCTTAAAATACTGACACCATTATCATGCACAATAAGCAATCATTGTTAGCAAACCAATGAATCATAGAGCATGTTCAGCTTTAAAATATTTGTATTTTTGTATATTTCTAAAGCGCAAACAATCGCTCCAAAAGGAGCATCCTGGCGCTGACTAAACAGTGTGCAAGAACCAGAAAAGATAAGCGACTATATGAAGGACATTACGTGATTGTCAGAGAGAGAATAAATCCACGTTTTGAGTTGCTCTCTAAATTGGTTTTCCTGGGTTAGGGATCTGAGATGGTTGGGAATAGAATTCCACGCTTTAGCAGATAGAAAAGATAAAGGGGCATATTATCAGGGGGGTTTATCTCCGCTTTTTTGGCTTTAAAAGCCAAGAAAGCGGAGATAAAATTATCTCCCTATTACCTAGCTGTCGCTAACACCAGTTAGCGACAGCTAGTAGGAGATAGCGACCATCTTGGGCCCCACTTTGCATGTCAGTGATATTTATCACTAATGACATGCAAAGTGGGCGTGCCAAGATGTTAGCGACTGGAAACAGTCGCTAACATCGCTATCTCCTATTACCAACTTTTGGAGATATTCGCACTAAGCGCGAATATCTCCAAAAGCTAACACCTGCCCTGAGCAGTTCTTAGCCATGTTATCGAATGGGAGGTGGATAACATGGCTAAGAGCATTAGCTCGGTAATGCATGAATATCGCTGACTTTTCAGCGATATTCATGCATTGTGGCCGTTTTTTATCGCATTTGCGATAAACCTTGGTAATACCAAGGTTTATCTGCGATAAAAATCGCCGCAGCTCTGCGGTAAATTTTTGTCTCTAACCAAGCAATAGCGATAATTATCGCTATTGCTTGGTAATATGCCCCAAAGACTTGCCTCCTTTAGTCTTAAGTTTGAATTTTAACGGCTTGATCAGGTTCTGACCTGAGGATCTTAAGGTCCTTACGGGATTGTAGTGTGGAAACCGTTTGATGAGGTAGATCGGGCCAGTGCCATTGAATGCACGGAAAGCTATAATTAAGATTTTAAACAGTATTCTTTTGGGGAGTGGTAGCCAATGAAGGGTTTTGAGGGCGGCCGAGGCAGATGATCTCCTGGGTAACTTGAGAACAAGTCTAGCCGCTGCGTGCTGCACGCCTTGGAGTTTTCTGAGGGTGTTTTTCTTTTTAACGCCTGCCATCAGACCGTTGCAATAATCAAGACGTGCAAGGATTAAAGCCACTGCCACTGCCTTTCTTGAATCTATGGGTAGAAAGTCGAAGAACTTTTTCAGTGACTTAATGATATTAAAGCAGCTTCCTGCAACATTCCTGACATGTTGGTCGAAGGATAATTCGGCGTCAAATAGAACGCCAAGATTCCTCGCTGATGCAACTACTTGAGCGGCGCCGGGATGCCCTCAGGCCACCATTTGCTGGGGCAGAATTGGGGGTTTTTACCCTTGGGAAGAATTTCGGTCTTACTGGTGTTGCATTTAAGATGGTTTTGATCCATCCAGCAGAAGACATCTCTTAAATACTTCTTCAAATTCAGCTCAGCATCTGTAGAGTTGTTCTCCAAGGGAACAATAAGCTGAGTGTCATCGGCATATGATGTTACTAATATGCCGTATGACTCAATTAAAGAGATGAGAGGGACCATATAGATGTTGAACAATAAAGGGCTTAATATTGAGCCCTGAGGGACTACAGAATGTACCTTCTTCTCTTTGGAAAGAAAAGTGCCCAAGGAGATGGTCTGGGACCTGTCTGCTAGGAAGGAGATTATCCAATCCAATGCAACATCTGTAATTCCTATATCCCTAAGTCTATCAATCAATAGGGAGTGGGAGATGGTGTTGAACGCCGCCGTAAGATCTAATAAGATCAGGACGGCGTTCTTCCCTTGATCTTGTAATAGCTTTATTGAATCAGTGAGTTCAATCAGGGCAGATTCCGTGGAGTGGTGTGAACGGAAACCCGATTGCTGAGGGTGAAGGATATGATGTAAGTCTACGTAATTTTTTAATTCTTTATGGACCATTTGTTCAGTGATCTTACCCAGAACGGGGAGGAGTGAAATCGGGCGCAAATTAGCAAGGTCTGTAGGGGATTTATTTTCTTTTTTCATGAGAGGTCTCACGATTGCATGTTTCCATTCGCTAGGCACAACGCCTGCGCTCAGGGAAGCATTAACAATCTCATTTATGATGGGATTGACAACCTCAATTAGTTGGTGGAGGATTCTAGGGGGACATGAATCCAAGGGGGCACCCGATTTACATGACTTGATTGCCTCCCGGGTCTGGAGGAGCGTGACCGGAGTAAAAGTTCTAAGACAGCCCTTCAGGTTCTCTCCACAGTCCGGTGGAATAGCAAACAAGGCTTGACAAGGAGCTTGGAAATCCTTTTGTATTAATGAGATTTTTTCTTCAAAGAAATCCACAATCTGATTGCAGAATTCTAAGGAAGGTGGGATTTCTGGTTGTAGGGCTCCAGGATGGGTAAATGACTTGACAATGGAGAATAACATTTTTTGTTTTTGTTTGGCTGTATTAATATTATTGATATAAAAGTTCTTGGCTATTTTAATCGCCGTGATGTAAAATTTCCTCTGCCGGGTATATAGGCTTCTTTCTATCGGGTCATAGGTTTTTCGCCAGCTACGTTCTTTTTTTTTGCATAATAGATGGATTTTTGCTAGCTCAGGTGTGAACCAGGGGGCATTTATCTTCCCTTTTTTCCCTTTTCCTTGGGGGCGATTCCGTGGAACTCTGTCCTTAATCTCCTGTCGCATCCACGTATGAAAGCATTTGGAGCCCTGGACAACATCACCAGGCATGATGGGGATAAGTGTGTCAACGATGGGGTTGAGCTTCAAGTTAGCCTCTACTCGCGTCCAGTTGACATGGTTCCCTAAGTTATGAGTCAGTTTGACTAAAGGTTGGGGCTGTGAGAGCTTAATGTAAAAGGGGACCAAGAAGTGGTCTGACCAAATCTGCGGGACAGGAGGCTGAGTCTCTAAGAGGGGAAAATTAGTGCATATTCCGTCCAAGGTGTTGCCTGTTTGATGGGTGGGCTGTGTGACTGTTTGTTGAAGGTCAAAAATCTCCAGGGTTTGGAGAAAATTCAGTGCATGTGTATCAGATGTAGATTCCAATTGTAAATTAAAATCACCCAATCATGTAAAATGTGGATAGCGAACTAAGAATTGTCCTAAGGAGTCACTTAGTGAATCTAAAAACGCCAAGGCACTACCTGGAGGGCGATAAATCAAGCTGCCTGAAAAGGAAGATGAATCATTTAGCTTGATAGAAAAGCCCAGTCCTTCAACCCCTTTTAGGGGAGCTAAAGTAAAGGTGTGACATTTTATATGGCTTTTGAGCACCACCGCTACTCCTCCTCCCTTTCCTTTCATATCCTCTGATATCCTCTGAATGTGTGAAAACAAATGAGGCACAACTCATTGTGTAGCACGTTTATTCTCCTGATAAAAACGTGCCTTAACCAAATGTAAAAGGACATTACACAGTAACAAAAGGCTCATCAAGTAACGAAAAATGTCCACCAGTCCAAAAGGAAGTGTGTGCCATGGATTTACAAAACAGTCCAATGTTTGACTAAGTCACATAATCAGGGGTCTGGTGAGGTCACAACTTGCATGTTGGCACAGCCAAGTACCATTGTAAGGAGAAACATAGAACAGAGTTAGGCACACAGGACTAAGCCTGATTACTTTAGCAAACAATGTCATCTGAAGCACAAGATTTTCAGTGTGGACACTAGCTATGATTCACGGTAATACTGTACATGTCAACTTGTCCATCTCAAAATAAATTGTCACACAGCTGCCATCATGGCAATTTTCAAACACTCACAAGCATACATACACATTGTCCACCATCAACACATGTTTGTATAGTCCCAAACTTTCATTGCATAGCTACAATCGTGAAAAAATTCTGGATGAGCTTTTGTCTCAAATCCACGCCATCATCATCATCCCCACTGTCATCATGTCCCAGCCTAGGACCCTCCCTCGCTGGCAGCTGCTGATATCCGTCGTCCTATTTGAGTGGAATTTCACTCCGGATAGCAAGATTGTGGAGCATGCAGCAAACGGTGATGATGTGGCACATCTTCTATGGTGCATATTGGAGGGCTTCTCACCTCCGATCAAGTCAGCAGAAGCTGGTCTTCAAGAGGCCAAAAGTATGCTCAATGATTTGTAGGCTCCTACCATGGGCCTCATTATACTGCACTTCTGCAGGGGTGAGTGGGTTATGGAGTGGTGTCAGTAACCAATGTTGGTTGGGGTACCCTGAATCACCTATATTGAAAGCAAAATATTGAATCATTGTTGGTTAACAGAGCATTATCTGACATACATTCTACACACAACACACCCCTGCTACATCACCTACCAAAAAGCCATGCACGGTCTGGTTGTAGTTGAGACATCAATCGTGGGATGGCGCTGCTCCTCATGATATATGCATCACGTGCAGATCCTGGAAAACGTGCACAGACCTGGGAGATGGACATGTCCGGCACATTGAGGAGTGGTAATGCTTCCGGTTGCGATACACCACCTCATTTGCCTGTGGTGGTACCCATGGAACATGGGTGCCTTCAATCGAGCCAATTATGTGGGGTATCCCACCCAATGCATAGAAGTCATCCTTGATGACTGCCAAATCACCACGTGAGGGGAACTTAATGTAGTGGCCCAGGCAACGCAGAAATGCCCCCAAAACATCACAAAGAATGCAGCTGAACATGGTCTGTGACATGCCATCAGCTGTTGCCACTGTGTACTGAAATGAACCAATGGCAAACAAATGTAAAGCAGCCACAGCCCGAACTTTGGGTGTCAGTGCAGGTGGATATGGGCGACCAGGATGCAGATTAGGTGACAACTGCGCAGACAAATGTTCAATGATTGGCCTGGTGAATCTGTACTTCCTGATGTTCTTCCATGGTTTCTAGGCCTGGAAAGGGCTTGTGGACTGCAGGTTGTCTGCGATACCTATGTGCACAGTGTAAATAAAGTTGGTGTCAGGTCACAATGTACAAAGAAACATGCATTCGAACAAGCAGAACAGTACATTTGAACAGTACATTTGAACACAACTGAACCCTACAGATCATTTGAAATACAGATTCAATTTACAAAAGGATGACCTTAGATACATCTCACAGTATCAGTACCATACCCAGACATGTGGCCAAGGTATGGTGGCATAGAAATTAGAGTGGTGTAGTGTACAACATCATTAGTGTTTGACACTCATCAATGTGAGCAAGCATCACATACTCAAATGTTACACATAAAAATGAATATACTTTTATGAACAATTACATGTTCAATAGGTAGACAGTATAGGAACATGGAATGGAAGAGATGTGGGACACCTGATATACACACAGGGATGTAGAATTCCTATAACCCAACGCCCAGGACATATCTTTGGGGTCAAGGGCAACAAGTTTTCATGTGTAGTTTGTCCTTGGGACAAGTAGGCCCAACCCCCTGCAGCCCAAACCCTTTGGCTGCCAGTTTGCAGCACCACATTATGGATCAGGGAAGGGCACTGTAAGCAGTTGAGGTAATATTTTTGTCCATATGTTAATGTGCTTCAAACTTGTATTTATGGTTCATTAATTGAAAACCTTTATTATTAGGGTGCGCGCTCTAAGTAAATGTTGCAAGCTCTGACTCCACTACTGGCAGTGGGCCCACTACAAAAATGTATACACACGTTTTCAAAGTTTAGCAATATGAGGCTATGTATAATGCTCCCAGAATGCTCTCTGATTTGATGCAAATATTAGCAGCAGCTTGAAAGCAAGATTGATGATTCTTTGCTTTCAAAATAAAATGTTGATAAAAAAGGAAAGCATGAAAGAAAACATTTAGCTAAACTACTGTAAAATTGCAGGTACCATTTCTTTGCAGTATCATTTAGTAACCTGTGTTGATGCATGCTAGTATTTCCCAAAAATATTCATAATAGACAATCAGTGTAACCAGTTTCAATAGAATTATGGGAAACAAAAATAAACAAGCATTGGCAAAGTCAGTAGGTCTGAAATTGGTGGTTAGCCTTTTAGTTTTGTCAATGTGTGACTAGTTTCGGCATGGTTTTTGTAAAACCTTCCTGATGAGGGAGCTGCAGGGCCCTAACCATTATAACAAACATTGGCAAAAGCAAAAATAGCTTTTGGTCTCCAAAAACACACACTGCCACAGTAGTTACTGGAACTGAACAAAACTACTTAGTGTGCCAATATGCTCCTTGTGAACTAGCAGAATGATGTCTAGTCACAATGAAGCAAGCCAATATAGATACAGAATTTTAATAAACGCAAAATGTCATGGTCATCGCCAGACCAAATTACAAATTAGGGGCCTAAATATTAAAGAAAGTCTCAAAAGTGCATCCATGGTATATGTCCTTGCATTTAAGTGCAGCTATATGGCTTTCATGAATTCCCAAGAATTTTCTGAAGTTGGACAAGAAATCATACTCTTAGAAAATATTTGTGAACTTCATTTTAGATGAGCAAACATGCACATGTAGATTTGCTCATGCGAAAGTCTGAGTGTTTGAAAGTTCAAATTCCCTCCAACTACTGTTTTTCCCAACTCTGCAAGAAGGTTTTTGTTTGCCATTGTCAGGAGTAAATTTCCAACATCTCAGTATGGGAAAAGATTAGAGAATAGTTGTTGAAAACCCTTAAAACATGAGTTAATAGGTTTGCACAGACTCAAAGGGCATTCTAACCCTGGAACTATTGGGTTACCCTACCAGTATGTAGATCTGCGGAAACGTGGGAACATAAGAAGTATTCAAATGCTACTATGGTATGAGCCCCGGTATAATCAAAGAGGCTATATTAGAACTCTTATATAATGAGACTGCTGCCATAATTTGTCGCCACACTACATGGTACCAAAGGGACAAGTGGATTTTGTTACAGGACAAGTAGATTTATGAAGCAACCTGCCCCATGGACATGTAGATATTTTATTAAATTCCACACCCCTGACACATCATCTCATATACACAATCATGCCCACCAATGTCACAAATTGGACATTGTCATGCAGCTATGTCAACATTACACATACAATCCGATACACAGACTATGTTCAATGTTGATGATGATAACATATGTAACACCACCATACACTGCAGGTTTGGCCACACAGATAAGACTAGTAATTCACATTTCACAAACAAGCTGAAGATGCAGAATAATCATCTGTCTACTCATCCAATGGTAAAGCTTGAGCCATTACTTACACAACAGACATCTACAGTCTGAAATGACAATTGCACAATGGCTCATACAGTTACAAATGCAGTGACAAGGTAAGAATGCACATGTACACCCACACAAAAATAATGGGCACTGTGACCAATACTATGTGGATAACAGGATTTCTGTCCTAACATGCTTGTAGGTGACAAAAAAAAAACAGTGTATCATGTCCCCCTCACATTTAGCTCCTCATGCGAGTGCGCCTTATCCAGTTAAAGGTCACTTTTATTACTTAATAAGTGCAGCCACACATGTAATGGACAAAAATACAACAATCACAGCAGTGTGTGCTCTGACGACTGATTAATCAAAGGACATGGTAGCCGCATCAGGAACAATTTGGTCACAGTCTTTGGTTGTCATGGTGAAAGACGCGGGCGAGTATTCACAGGACTCGGTAGCCGCATCCGAAACGATTCTGTCACAGCCATTAGTTGTTGGTTGTCATGGTGAACAACGCGCATTTGGGCGCATGTCTTCAGCGCGTGGAAAAACGACTTGGTTACCTCCCATCGCCAATGTATTAAAGTGAATCGTGGTTAGATAAAGAGCGTTTGAATGTCAAGGTAGGCGTGTCGTTTGCAAGCAATGTTATGCATTGGACCGATTTGTACAATGCGGCTGACGCAAATCTATCACTTTTGATGCAGGTATTTGATACCGCCTCTGCTCTAGAGATATGTCTGTCTGATCCCCAGAGATGGCACTTGCCTGCACCACCTGCTTCATTCCTGCACCTACCCATCTCTCCGCTGCTGTGACAACCTCCTCTGGTAGCTACAATGGCAAGGACACAACCCAGGGCCCCAGCTTTTACTGAGGAGGAGAACCAGGCCCTGCTGGACACTCTCCTGCCACTACACAGCTGGATGTATAGCAAACCAGAGGAACAAGTGAGTGATGACAACAGTGCATTGCCATTGGACATGTGCAATAACCGAGCATCACTGGCATTAGGAATCTCAATCATAGATATTCATTTAGGCTTTTTGCAAGTTTCACTGTATGTAGGGAACGGTTTTGGGCTGGCACACTGCTGTAGAAGTGTATGTACTGGGGCAAACATGTCCTCACTGTTCTCATGGAACAGAGTTAGATGTCTAGGGTCAAGCGGGCCAGATGGGGAGGCAGGACATTTTCCAATGGGGCAGCTCATCTATGGAATAGACTACCTCTGGACATGAGATTTCAAGCTAATAGGAAGCTGTTCAGGAAAAACCTGAAGACGCTTCTTTTTGTCACTTAAACTGCTGCTGATGAAAATCTCTGGACTCCTTACACACACCAGCGCCAAGCCGCCACGGCAATCGAGCGCTTTATAAACTCTTATCCTATCCTATTGAACTCAGGACTGATGCACATGATGCTACCTGCCTTCCCCTTAGATATTTTTGAAAAACAGACCATTATCTATGTATAGTAGTGTAGGACTCAGAAACATGATGCATGTAAACTAAGGGACTATCACCATGTCAGCCTTACAGATCAACTCCCATGAGAAGGCAAGGATGTGGCTGACCAACGTCAAGAAGGTGCATGCCATGGGGTCGCATATCGTTGTGTCCATCATTGCTGCATGAGGTGGTAGGACCTTCGTGGCTTGGCCAGGAAGATAGCAGAGGTCCAGCTGGGCGTGTCACAACCTGGCAAGCGAGGGACATGTGATAGAGTCATATTCAGGGTAGGAACAGTAGTGACATGCATGTGTGCATCCAAAATTTCAAAACATGTGTACGAGCGTCAGCATGAATCCCATAGCTTGACATGTGTCTGCACATTCACTGATGGGTGAGCCTGTTCTCTGAGTGGTTTGAAAAAATCATTCAAGTATGTTGCGATTGGGAGGGCGTGGCCAAGCAGCATGGCCAACAGGACGTAGGCTCCTTCGGCTCCCGGCGGGCAGACACAGAAATCCTGATGATCCTTGCAGGCTCGTCGTTCGCAATAAAAAGGGGGGGTACACGACTCCCAAGTACCTGGGGCCACATCCTGTTGTAATTTGCGAACTGAATGTTGGAGGGAGAGCGCAGAAGTCAGACTGAGCTCTGTGGAGGCGGGGCTGGATTCACGTGAGGCCGGGGTCTGCGGCCTGCTTTAGCGTGACGAAGGCGGTCTACAATAGAAGTGCTGTCGGACACCGAAGCCCCTGGGCCGGGGGGAGCGCCGCTGCCGGGGAGAGGATCGCTGCCATCTGGGGCCTCGACTTGCTGGAGGTTGCTGGTAAAGCTGCTGGACATTGAGGGAGTGCCCCCGGTGATCGCCGCGCCGGCCGGCGCTGGAGCGGAGGAATTGACTTGCCCTGCTCAGGCCCCCTGGACCAACCCCCTTGTGAAAGGCCCAGCTGGGGAGGCGCCTGCTGCTGTTGGGGCCCTTCCGTTTGGACTGGAGCTCTGCGTTTGCGGCGGGCCCCGGCGGAGGATTTGAGCGCCGGCCCGCGCGGAGTAGGGTCGGAGCTGGTGTCATGCAGGGCTGAGGTCTGCGGCCTGGTACCGTGGGACGAAGGAGGACTGCATCCCGGGTGCCCACAGTCATCGGGCCTCAGGACGAGAGGAGCGCTCCCGCGGCGGAGGGGCCCTCTGCCATCTGGGACCCCGGAGTGCAGAAGATCGTCGGTGGAGCTGCGGGCCGACCACGTTGGTAAAGACCCGATTGAGGAGGAGCCCGCTGCCATTGGGGCCCTCCTGTGTGCCCCGAGGCTCTGCAGCAGGGATAGGGCCTGGTGGCGGACTTGAGCGCTGGCCCGCGGGGAGTCGTGTGGGGTCAGAATACTGTGCGGCCGTAGTCTGCGGCCTAAGAAAACTGCAACCTGGGTGCCCAGGGTCATAGGGCCTCGGGACGAGTGGCACACGCCCGCGGCAGAGGGTCCACTGCCATCTGCGGCCCCAGGGCAAAGGGAAGCGCCGGGGCCCCCGCCTGACGCAGTGGGGGGAGCCCGGAGTGCTAGTCACGCCGGCTGGCGCTGGAGTGTGAAACCCGGCTTAGGCTGTTGGTGCCCTGCGGGACTGGTGGCGGACCCTACCACGGAGGATGGTGAAACCAGCAGCTTGTGCCGTGGTGCTGGGGGCTATCTCGGCCCTCCTGTACTAGCCCTAAAGACTGCTTGAGGAGCTGGGGGAGGCACCCTTGGACATCGGGAGCCTCCTGAAGACTGGGAGCCCTGTGAGTGCGGCGGGGACCTGTTGAGGATCGGGTTGGCGGAGGGCCCGCCTGAAACTGCGGCCTGCGGCCGTCCTTGTGGGGATATAGATCTGGAGCTGGACTGCAGAGCGTGAGTACCTAGGAACATTGGCGGCGAGAGCCCGATTGTGGGTTCTAGATTGGCTCCTCCTGGTCTGGATCATCGGGGCTCCCTGGGTCAAGCGGCCGCCCTGTCGAGCTACTGGGGTGAGACGGCGGCACTGGGGGCTAACAGCTGCTCCTGGCCTGCCTGAGGTGTTGACGCGGCCCCCCTCCCTCACGGGGTTCACTGCGATTGCCTTGGGACTGGCCCGGATGAGATTGGCCCACTGTTCCTCCGGCGCTGTTGGTGTTCCTTGCAAGGCCCGCGACGTATGGGCCTGACATAACGGTGAGTCGGAGTGGACATTGGGAGGAGCTGCGATGGGTCGGCTGATCACGGTCCCTCTGCAAACACGCGGGCCTTTGACTGTGTATATTAGAGTCTCCATCGCCATCTAGAAGGCCAAAGACAGATCGGTTGGGGGCCTGCAATGCATAAGGATAGGATGTCCCATGCCTCGGAGCCAAACACCATAACGCAATACACCACTCAGCATCTCCCCTCACAGAGGATCACGCGCCAGTCCGGGCAGGACGAGAAGGCTGAGGCTCCCGACGAGTCCTCCCCTTCCGGAGTTGATCTCACTCTGCCTTGGAGAGACAAATAGAAACGGTGTCCATTGATGTGAACTTATTGCGGACAGATCTACGAAAGGTGGCAGATAAGGTTTCAGATGCGGAGGGGAACATCTTGCTGTTGCAAGGAGAGGTGGCGTCCCTCAAAAAGACAGTCTCACAACTTACGGCCGTGACGGGCGCATTTAAGCGGAGGGCAGAGGATGCGGAAGGGAGGGTACGCCGCAGTAACATCAGGGTCCTTGGCATTCTGGAACGAGTGGAGGCGGGTAACGCGGAGCGCTTTCTCGAGCACTGGATTCGTACAACACTGTGCCCGGCGGGTCTGTCGGAGGTCTTTGTGATTGAGCGGTTACCCCGCCAAGACCTGGGGCATCTCCGCGAGCCCTCATCGCTAGGATTCTCAATTACCGAGATAGAGACGGCATCCTGAGAGCGGCGAGGGAGACGGCGGATCTCTCCTTTGAGAATGCAAGGGTATCCATCTATCCGGACTACACCCAGCAGGTGCAGGAGCAGCGGAAGTCCTTTTTGGCAGTTAAACAGAAACTTCGGGAGTTGCACCTACAGTATATGCTGCTCTACCTGGCTAAGCTTAAGGTTCTGTTGCAGGGAAAGGTGCAATTCTTTGACACCCCAGAGGAAGTCTGGGAGTGGCTGGAGATCAGGGGGGATGCCCTCCCCCCCGGCGAGCAGGGGGGGCCCGAGGTACTTGGGGGACACGACTCAGATACAGCTGAGCGCGAGGAGAGGCGGGGAGTTACAGTGGGGGATGATGTGGCCCTCCGCCTGGAACCAACGGAGTCTGAGGGCTAACCAATGTTATCGAAGACTCCCTTACCGGGAGGGGTGTTGGTCCCAGACACCCTGCAGCCCACTACCGAAGCTATATCACCTACCAGTTCTCCGATCCCTGAGACAGCGGGGGCCCAGTTGCTTAACTCGGCGGCCCAACCTTGATGGGATTGTGTGGATATGTATGGTTTGTATGATGCAGGCATGGCTGGCCGGCCTCGCCGGTTCGAGCCCTGTACTAATGCTGTGATAGTTGGCCTTGCCGGGAGTCGGGTGGGGGGGGTTCCTTCTTTTTCCTATTCTTGGATGGTTAGCCCTGTTGGGCGAATGGGGTGGCTGTGCACGTCCTGGCACCAGCACGGGAAGGGCATATTGGCAAGTTCTGTTGTTGCACGTATATTGCTCGTGGGAGGGGGGTGGGGGGAATGTTGGAAGTGGTTGTTGAAGGGGAATGTTTCAAGCATCATATGTATTACATTTCGGGCACAGGATGGGACCTACATTGTGGATAGAGCACTGTGGTGGGGTAGGCCACATTGTCAGACATGGGGTATAAGTTTATGAGATGGAACGTGAGGGGACTGGGCACGTGCACTAAAAGATATAGAGTCTTTTCTTTTCTTCGTAGACATGGAGTCTCAATTGCATGCCTCCAGGAGACCCGTCTTACAGATGAGGGAGCACAGAAATTGGGAAAAAAGTGGAGGGTCAGATATTCCATTCATCTTTTTCTACCTACGCCAGAGGGGTACTGATCTGGTTGGAACCTGGGGTCCCGTTCGCTATCCAATATGTGGAGTCGGATATACACGGTAGATACCCCCTTCTTAGGGCGAAACTGGATGGTAGGGAAGTTGTCATACTGAACACTTATGCACCCAACACGGATGATCCAATCTTCTTACAGGCCCTTCAGGACGTCCTGATTCATGATCTGGAGGCCCCAGTCATTTGGTTTGTGGTCTTTAATTGTGTTCTTGATCCTGTCCTGGATAGGTCTCCACCTCGAGAGGGCACAAAACCCCGTATGACAGAGCAGCTCAGGATGGTCATGGAAAATATAGGGGCGGTGGATATTTGGCGTCAAAAGAACCCGACGCAGAAAGTGTATACCTGTTTCTCCCCCACCCATAACATGTACAGTCGCCTAGATAGGATCTTAATAGCGAATGCTGAGCTTAATATGTCCATTGAGGTTGGCCACCAGGCTCGTATTTTATCGGATCACTCTCCGGTAGCCTGCATGGTACAATGGGGAGCTCCGGTTACCCGTCCTCTGACTTGTAGGCTTCCAGTGGATATCCTCCGAGATCAGGTGGGGAGAGCCCATGTGGAAACAGCCCTTGGGGATAATGTGGACCTTATTTGGGAAGAGAGAGGCATTTCTCTGGCCACTAAGTGGGAGGCCCTAAAGGCGGTAAAGGGAAGCGTGCATGGAACTCACCTATGGGGTCCGGAAACAGCTCCACCAGGACCTCCGGAAGGCAGAGGATACTCTTTTAAATGCCCAAACCTCAGCGGCCCCTGACGCCCTGCAGAGGGAGGAGGAGCAGACTGCCCGCGCCCGGGTACATGATATTCTTGACCAGCTCGACAAATACACCCTGAGCCAATATAGGCAGCGCCTTCATAGAGAGGGCGACAAGTCAGGTCGGCTCTTAGCTTGGATCCTTCGGAAGGAGCAGGCCCCGGAGCGTATTGTAGCCCTGCGAGACCTGAACAGGGACATGGTTCATTCGGAGCAGGACATCCTCGGGGTCCTCTAGTCCCACTTACAATGAGTACATACCGCAGACCCAGATATCTCCGAGGCCTCTTATCTCCCTTATTTACAGGGATTGACCCTGCTGACCCTTTCCGAGGCGGCCCGAGAGGAACTTGATGTAGTCCTAACACTAGGCGAGGTCCGTACAGCTCTGGCCCGCTTGCCGCGTGCGAAGTGGCCCAGAGCGATGGGTTCTCATCGGAATTTTATCATGAGTTCGGGGGTACACTGTCTCGTCTCCTCTTACAAGTGCTTTTTGAAGCATTCGAGAGCGGGTCTCTTCCCACAGAGCATGTCATGGGGGGAAATTTGCATGATCCTCAAACCGGGGGGTGACAAACATGACCCTTCATCGTATCGCCCGATTACTATGATAAATACGGACGTGAAGATCTTGTCCAAGCTATTGGCCACCCGTCTGGCACCTTACATGGAGCATCTGGTACACCCGGACCAATGTGGATTCATTCCTGGGAGCAATACAGCCATGAACCTACGGCGCTTGAATCACGCTAAACATGAGGTTCAGGGTAACGAGGAACAGTCGGTACTGGTTTCCATTGACCTCGCCAAAGCGTTTGATACGGTCGATTGGGGCTATTTGCAAGAGGTCCTCCGGGCGATGGGCTTGGGCCCAAATGTTTGCCGTTGGATTCGTATCCTATACAGTTCCCCTCAGGCCAGGGTACGACAGGGAGCGGCGTGATCGGAAGAGTGGCAGTTGGGAGGGGGGACACGACAGGGGTGTCCCCTCTCGCAACTACTTTTTGCCCTGGCTATAGAGCCCTTTGGCGTGCAGATTCGCTCTGAGATGTCGCAATGGAGCATCCAGGTGGGAGACACATGTAATGTTATCTCCCTGTATGCAGACGACGCCTTGTTTTATTTGAAAGCCCCGAGAGAGGTGCTACCGATATTATTACACCATCTGGACCGGTTCGGCGAGGCCTCGGGGTTGAGGCTCAACCGCAACAAGTCCCTGATTTTTCCACTGTCGGGTCTTGAGTCGGCGCCCCTGGAAGACCTGCCAGAGCTAGGGCTGGGAACGGGAGGGCTTTCGTTATTTAGGTATCCAAGTGGCCTCAACGGACACACAATTACTGGCCCGCAATATTGATCGGGTGATTAAGTCCCTGCCGCAATCAGTGTCCTTTTGGAATACTCTGCCGTTATCTCTGATGGGCAGGCAGACCGTCGCCAAGATGGTAATGCTGCCTAGGACACTTTACGTCCTTCAAAACACGCTATGTCCTCTTCCCCCTAGAATTTTTCAGACCCTGTACATGCTACTTACATCCCTGCTTTGGGCGGGTCGGCGCAGCAGAGTGGCTCTCCATACTGTTGTGCGTTCCTACCTACGAGGAGGGAGGCCTAGAAGCCCCGAGCTTTGACTTATATTATTATGCCGCGCAGCTGCAACCGACGGCCAGATGGTTTGCAGACGCGGATGTCTGGGAGACGCGACTACTGGCCGGTAGAGCAACGGTTCAGGAGCTACAGGTGGCTTTGATGCAGGGGAGAGGGGCAAAGGATACTTTGACCTACGTTGTAAGACACACAGCGGGCGTTTGGCTACGATTTATAGAAAGGGTCTTGCGAGCAGCGCCCTTTCACAGGGAACTCCCGATCTGGATACTGGCACCCATGTTAGCAATGGAACAACATATGTCCTTCCGTGAATGGAGAGAGGGGGGCTGTGAGGTCCTAACCAATCTGTACCCTACCGAGACCTTTCTGACATACGAGCAGGCGGAGGAGACCTTTGGCCTTAGTGGAGGACAGTTTCTACACTATCAAGGACTGAGCGACATAGTACGCTCGGTCTCGCCTTAGTGTCCGGAGGCACCTCCAATGACTCACACCTTGCATATTCTTATGTCCTGCGGCAGGGGACGCAGATTAATCTCCCTGCTATACGCAGCTATGAAACGAGACTCCGCCCCGCCGGTGCCACCGGCCTGGGAGGCGGATTTGCCGCTGGACATGGGGCAGTGCAAGCATATAGGGGCTCTGACGCGTAAGGTATCATGCAATGCGCGCTTTAAACTAATACACTTTAACTTCCTGCACCGTACCTACCTCACTCCGATTCTGTTGAGTCGTTACTCGGAGGACAGAAGGGACAGTTGCCCCAGATGTAGCGTGGAGGTGGTGGGTTTCCTGCACTTAGCCTGGGACTGCCTGTTAATTAGGTGCTTTTGGGCAAGCGTTGTAGATCATATAACTGACACTACAGGCCTCCAGATCAAGCGAACACCCTTACATTGCTTACTGGCGTTAGTCCCAAGGCCGAGGAAACGGAAACTCTCATATATTACTGCAACTGATTTTGGTGCTGGCAAGGCGCAGGGTAGCTATAACTTGGATGGGACAGAAGGCCCCAGAGATACCCACATGGCTTAGAGACGTGAGGGAATTGTCCCTTGCAGAAGAAACACATATGCAGAGTACTAGGAGGAATGAGAAATTATAAGAGGACCTGCTTGCCTGGCGAGTCATGTGTATCTCAGGTTTGGCATCGAGAGAGCAATCTTCCCAAAGTGATTCCGAAAGGACCAGTGGCGAATTATTTCCAGTGCAGGGATCGGGGTCTGATGTGGAGGCGGGGGTAGCTCCGGAGGTGTACTTGGCACAGTGCATGGTGCGAGGTCTGGTTATTTCCTCACGATGATGCCGCTTCATTTGTCTGTTATGCTACTATTCCTCATGGTTTTAAGTAGATCCAGGTGCAGCCTATATCCAAAAAAGTGCCATAATGAGACTGTCGATTTATTTGTATACATGTGTTTTAATGGGATCACTGACATAATATCGACTACAAAAATATAGGCATTTAAAATATCGACTCCAAAATATCGACTACAAAAATATCGAATTCCTATCTACAAACAGGTAAGTACAAAAATAGCGAATCAAAAATATTGTTTAAAAATATGTACTTTGTAAAAATATCGAATTTATTAAAATCAATGTAAAATTAAAAAATTAAAAATAAATAACTAAAATATACTTAAAAATACTTAAATAACCTTAAAATTATTAAATAATTAATTTATGTTATAAAAAAAATACAATTTTATTTGTTAAAACATATATATATATTAACATAATCTTATTAAAAAATATACAATATTATTACCGTAGCATAGCAAGAGTGTTAAAATTACTATTCCCACTCCAATGAGTGCAACAGTAGGGAAAGTGTTGGATAGCGTAGCAGTAAAAATTACTATTCCGACTCCAGTGAGTGCAACAGTAGGGAAAGCGTTGGATAGCGTAGGGGTAAAAATTACTATTCCCACTCCAAAGAGTGCAACAGTAGGGAAAGCATTGGATAGCGTAGGGGTAAAAATTACTATTCCCACTCCAGTGAGTGCAACAGTAGGGAAAGCGTTGGATAGCGTAGGGGTAAAAATTACTATTCCCACTCCAGTGGGTGCAACAGTAGGGAAAGCGTTAGATAGCGTAGGGGTAAAAATTACTATTCCCACTCCAGTGAGTGCAACAGTAGGGAAAGCGTTGGATAGTGTAGAGGTAAAAATTACTATTCCCACTCCAGTGGGTGCAACAGTAGGGAAAGCGTTGGATAGCGTAGGGGTAAAAATTACTATTCCCACTCCAGTGAGTGCAACAGTAGGGAAAGCATTGGATAGCGTAGGGGTAAAATTTACTATTCCCACTCCAAAGAGTGCCACAGTAGGGAAAGCGTTGGATAGCGTAGGGGTTAAAATTACTATTCCCACTCCAAAGAGTGCAACAGTAGGGAAAGCGTTGGATAGCGTAGGGGTAAAAATTACTATTCCCGCTCCAGAGAGAGCAACAGTAGGGAAAGTAAATACTTCATATATTATTTAAAAATATATAAATTAATATCTATAAAAAAATAATTAAAAGTAATTACCAATTTAATATAATGTAATAATTAATCAATTAAAATTACAAATTAAAATTAATTATTACAATTAGTTACCTATTAATACAAATTAATTACAAATTAACAATTAATTAATTAACAATTAAAAATTAATTAACAATTAATTCAAATTAAATACAATTAAATAAATTGAATTATTTAATTAATTATAAATAAATTACTTCCCACCCTATTCCCCTATAAACCCACAACCCGCTACAGAAAATAAATTAGTAAAATTAACATAATTAGCAAGTAATCAATTAAATAAAATTGGCAATTAAAATTTAATTAATTACCCATAAAAAATTAATTAACAATTAATTCTAAATAAATACCAATACATAATTTTACATATTTAATGAATTATAAATAAATTACTTTCCACCCAATTCCCCTATAAACCCACAACCCGCTACAGAAAATAAATTAGTAAAATTAACATAATTAGCACTTAATCAATTAATTAAAATTAATTGCCTATTAAAATGTAATTAATTACCAAATATAAATTAATTAACAGTTAATTAAAGATGAATACCAATAAATACATTTACATATTCAATTAATTATAATTAAATTACTTCCCACCCTATTCCCCTATAAACCCACAACCCGCTACAGAAGTAAATTACGCAAAAATTAAAAAACAAAATTAATTAATTAAAATAAACTATAACATAAATACAAACTTTTCACACATATAATAACATAAAAAAACACTATAAAAAATTCGATATTATTAAAAATTCGATAATTTTAATAACCTATATTATATACTTCGATATTTTAACTTTCTATATTTTTAACATTTGACATTACATTACTTACCTTGAAAACGATATTTTTGATGTCTATATTCTGTCCATTCGATATTTTGTCCATTCTATATTTTAAACTCGATATTATGTCCATTCGATATTTGTTACTCGATATTTTGACTGTTTACCATTTTAATGATGCTGTCTGGGGGGAATTTTCTTTTGTAACTGTTATATTACAAAACTGAATATAAAGGTTTTTTTTTTTAAAAGTATGTTGCGATTGGTGCATTCAACTATGGAAATCCCATGCTAAACATTTTTGTAGAATGATTTGTCTATGTTCAGGCCTAGATTAGTTTGGCTTGGCCCGTGTGTCACTGTTTTTCCCCAGACGTGCTGCTATGTGATCACATGTAACTCATGGGCCAGTCACAGCTATGATAACTCTGGTCACATGTCACACTGACCTTACCCATGATATTGTTCAACATTCCTTTTTTTTTATTGGTCAACTGGAGATTAGTACAAAAACATCCAACAATATGAACAAAAGACATAAGAAAATAACAAAAAAACAGAAGTCATTTCGACTATATTTACATCTTTCCAACTTACATCAGTTTAGCACAATACCTTAGTCGGTCAAAAACAATGACCCCCAATTTGTCATAAACTTTACCGTTGACTTAGGGCTTCTTACTTTAGCCAACGCCTGCTCCATATCATAGATTTGTCTCACCAGCCGCCACCAATCCATAACAGATGGTGGTTTTGGCGAGATCCATTCTCTGGCTACAGTTAATGTAGCCAAAACTAACAGTATGGAAAATAAACTATTGTTTTTAGAATGCTCTGGGCTATAACCCATCATGATCTTCCTAAGTGGTAAAGAAGCCCCTATCCCCAACTTCTGAGATAAGACCCTCCGAACACCTAACCAAAAAGTATCCAATTCTGGGCAAGTTACAAACATATAAGAGTAAGAGGTGTGGTGCCGCGGCCAGGGAGACTGACGCTGGGGCTCACGGTTCGATCCCCGGATCCGGAGACAGGGTCTGCCCAGCACCATGTGACTCTGGGCAATAGCTCGCTTGATCTTCCGAACGGCCCCCAGCACCGGGATGCCTCCGGGTAGCTGTGCGCTTTAAAAATACTGGATTTATTTATTTATTTTATTATATGTGTTATATCAGCAGCATATAATTTACACCTGGGGCATCTTAAGCGTTCGCTGGTCGTAATATTATCTTTAGACCACCTAGCTATTCTTTCCAGAGTATAATACAGGAGAAATAACCTACGATGTTGTTGCAGTCGTAGATTAGTAGAATGAACCACCTTATCTATTATTCTAAAAGATTTTGAAATAAGTCCTGCTGTTATAGGCTTCCCTAACACATTGCTCCATTGTTCCGCTAGTCTACCAGCTTCCTCTATTCTATGAATATTTAACAATTTGTAGACCCTACTAATCAATTTCTTTAATTCTCCTTCAATTAAAAAAAACATACCTCCGAATCCGTTGTATTCAGCAGTTTTATATCTCTTAAGAAATAATGCCGTATCTGATAATATTTAAACTGCATATAATCAGGCAGCTTATATAAAACCTGCAGTTTCTCAAAAGACATAAAGCCATTATAATCTTATATGTCCCCAAGGCTTTTAACCCACACCTGTCCCAGCTGCTGCCGATTGCATCCTGAAATATTTTTGGCAAGCCTGGATTATGCCATAGTGGATAGTTATCATGATACACAGATATATTATTTTTAATCATAATAGCATGCCATATGGATACGTTATCCTGAATAGTCTTAAATTTGCTCTTTTAAATAGTTTGGGTCAGTCATCCTATACAGAAACATATTGACCTCATCAGTTAAAGCAAACTCATGCCTAAAAAAAATATTATCAGGGTTGATAAGGCTCTGAAAGCGAATAAAGCAAGCGGCCCAAAAGTACTACTTAAAGTCTGGAAATTCCAAATCCCCTTGTGAAAAGGGTAATTTTTATCATTCTATCGCTCGTCGCGCTTTCTTGTATCCCATATAAAACTACTTAAAATACCATCTAATCGATTGAAAAATAAATTCGGGATCCACAAAGGTATAGCACGAAAAAGGTAAAGAAATTTAGATACCTTCATTTTTATTATAATAATTCTACCAATAATTCCTATAGGTAGTTTATGCCATTTTTTCAGGGATTTACCTGTTTCTTTCAGTAATTCTTCATAATTCAAAGAGAAAATTCTACCTATTTGCGCGGTTATTTTGATACCCAATTATATTGCTACCGGGCAGACTACCGGTATGAAATCTGTCGATTCATAATTTAACAAAACCTGAGTCTTGTTTTCGTTTAGCTTTTAGCCTGCTACTAGGCCAAACTTGCGGGCTATTTCAGTTATCGCTATTAACTCATCTGCTGGCTTTGTTGAGAAAACCGCTACGTCGTCTGCATAAGCGATGACTTTAAGTGATTTAGTTCCCACCTCAAAAGCACTTATGTATGAATTATTTAAAAGGGCTTGTATAAACGGCTCCATGTACAAAGCAAATAAGAAGGGTGAAAGGGCACAGCCCCGTCGAGTGCCAAATAATATGGGAAAAATAGATGATTACAGCCCTAGATATACAAGTTTAGCACAAGGTTTATCATATAGAGCGAGTATCAGCTTTTTGAATTGGCCCTTAATCACAACAGCTGATAGCGTTCCACAAAAACATCCTCCCCACTCGGTCAAACGCCTTCTCTGTGTCTAATATCATACCGAGTGGGGTGGTTGTAGTCTGTGCCACATCAAAAGCAGTCCCTGCCAGATTAACGTGTGCTGTTGTATCTCGCCCTTGGATAAACCCATGCTGATGGCAAGAAACTAGATTGGGCATTATTGGGGATAACCGATTAGCAAGAATTTTCGCATAAACTTTTACATCTGCGTTTGAAAATGAAATCGGCCGGTATGACCCGCACTCCTCCAAGAGTCCCGAATTTTACCATTAATGCCAATAAATTCTATAACCTTGCTAAAAGGCTCCAGCATGACATTTTTAAAAATCTTATAGAATTCCAAGGGGATTGCGTCCTCCCCTACTGCCTTACCAGAAGGCAGCCCACTGATTGCCCTCTCCAGTTCATCCACTGAGATACTTTCATCTAATAAATCCGAAGTCTCCATCTCCATACTTTTTAAAACAATTGTTTTGAATGTAGAGGACAATATCCTCTTGCTGAGGATCAGATAGAGGAGTATAAAAGTGCTTGATAGGATGAAACAAACTGATCCAATATCTGCTTTGGTTGTTTATACAAAATACCATATCTCCCCTTAATTGCCTTAATGTGAGCCTTAGCCCTATCATCTGCAACCTTATAAGCGAGAATCTTACATATTTTTTCACCAAACTCATATTGTGATCTACGATATTTATTATAGTTTACCATAATTTTCTCTCTAAATTTGCTTTTAAGCTTTGACCAAAGATCTATTAAAAAGGGATCCCAGTTCTTCCAGTTTTTCAAGTTCACTAACCCCTTTCATTGCTACTTCTGCATGTTGGTCTTCTGCAGTATGTATTGCCAAAATAATCTCTTTATCCTTATTGCTTTGATCTTTATGATGGTGAAAAATATATTGTTGAGTATGGCCTTACATAACAGCCTTGCATGTATCCCAGATTACTATAGGGGAAGCAGATCCTGCATTTTCCCTAAAAAAACACTCAAGCTGATTTCTAGTCTTTGCCACATACTCCTTGTCTGATAATAAATACCTGGGAAATGAGAAATTTCTGGGCGTCCTAGTCTGATCCTCTACTTTTAATATTAAAAGAATAGGATTATGATCTGAGGTTACTTTTGGGCATATTTCCATATCCATCTCCCATATGGTGGTAGCAGTGACCCAAGCCATGTCTATCCGAGAATAGAGTTTGTGTGGGGCTGAATAATAAGTATAGCCTGGAACCAAAGGGTACAAAGTATTCCACACATCTCTCAAACACTGTAAGCGCCCTAACTCCTTAATTGCAGCCCTTGTTTTTCGCACTCTATGAAATGAGCCCCGTCTAGTTGTATCTATTCTGTAATCGATAACACAATTAAAATCGCCCATCGCCACCCGTTCCCCTTCCCAGTTCAACAATTCAACATTTATCACATCAAATACAGAAGGATCATCGCTATTAGAACCATACAGTACAAAAAATACACATTTCGTTCCCCTAAATATTAACTGAGCTATAGCCCACCTCCCACTTCAATCAGCCTTTACCTTACCGATCGTAGCAATAAAACCCTTATGCTTTAGAACAGAGACCCCTCGTATAGAGGCACTTTGAGCTGAACTCCCTATTACCTCAAATCCCAATTTTTTTAACAACCCACGGTCTTTATGTGCCAAGTGCATTTCCGACAACATGACTATCTGTGGTCTATACATTTTCAGTTCTTCTGCCACTAATTGTCTTTTAATCTTACTATTTAACCCTGCCACATTCCATGCTAAACATTTAAACCCTGCCATAGCAAAAATAAAAATCTGTAACCTTTTTCTTTTAACACTTTCTTTCTGATGCTTTTTCCTACTCCTTTATTATTTTCCTCATTTTTAATTAACCTCCAGGTGACTTTTATATTTTTTAACCACCCCTCTCCCCTTCCCGCCCTCTTAACCTCCACTAGAGGTTGTCCCACCCACCTACAACTAGAAGGAGGAATCATCCTCTTTCACAGCTGCCGTTGAATTAGGCAGCTAAGTGAGAGCCAATCCCCACGGAAACCCCAGAGGTTCACAGCCCATTGTTAACTAACAGTGTGCCCCACTATCTTTAAATGGATCTATCAGCTGTCTGAGTTGCCAGCGCCTGTCCATTGTGGCTTTACAAAAATCAGAGAGAAAAAAGATCGTAAATGATTCAACCGTAACAGGTGTTCTAGGACCTGCTTTCAAAAAAACTGCTTGCCAAAGCAAAACATTCCCAAAATAAATGAGAAAGGGGCATGGAAAACGTGTATCTTGTCTATGCTGTACCAGTGGAAGTCTATGGGCTCTTTGGATCTGACAGTCCCAGTCCCAGTCCCCAAGATCCGGAAAAGCATTTTGCAAAATCTTCACAATATACGTCCTAGAGTCCGACCCTTCTGACCCTTCCGGAATCCCAAATAATTTCAAATTCTGTCTCCTTTGACGATTTTCCAAATCCTCTATCTTACACTGCTTTTTCTCCAGAATATCATCATGTTGTTGCACCCTGCCAATGGTTTTTAGGGTTGTTTCTTGCCTTCGGCAACTCTAGATTGAAGATCCGTTATTTCATTTGTAAGAGTCATAACCTTGAAGGTCACTTCCTTCATCGTCTGTTGTATGCCTTGATTATCAGCCCTGACTTGGGCAAACAGCTCTCGTGTCTCTTCTCTTTGTTATTTCAAAGATTGTAGAATTAGAGTGAGCATTGAAGTTTCTGATTTAATTTCATTTGTTTGAGGACCCCCTCACATGCCTCTTCATCCTCCAGTTCCTTCCCCATCACATTCTCCCCCTTCTGTTGGCAAGTACTTTCGGATTCCTCTACTGGAATCCCATCCACTGAAAGTCTGAGTGCTCCACACTTATCGTCCACAATACCAACATCTGACAACCGAGAGATCAGAGATTTAACTCCTCCTTTTGCCTGTACCCATCGTCGAATTGGGCTCACTGTTTCTACATTTATATGCTGATGCTTTTTCTATCAACCTGTTGTGTAGATCCACTTAGGGTCTTAGTAGATTTTTCTGGCTTACCTCCCTTAGGTGTCTTATTCGTTGATGAAGCCCTTTTGTTTTTCTTTTTACTAATAGATGAATTAAAGCTTTGCTTCTTTGTCAATGGGGGGGTTTAGCAGCTTACTTGATTTTACCCCCTTTTTCTTATGTGTCTGGGGCAATCCCTTTGCCAACACAGATGTCGCACTGACTGTTGCAGTCATTCATGAGCTCAGTGACTGAATTCAGGGCTAGAATATTGTTCTCCCCTAAAGTATCTTGCCCATTTATAACTAGATTCAATTCTTTAATGCTAGTATCCCCTTCTGATTCCTGGGCCACTATCTATAGATTTTAATCCATTCATATTTATCTCAATAGATTCACCCTCTTCCAGAGCCTCAGCAACCAGTTTAATTTCAGCTTCTATCCCATTCACACCTTCCTTATCTCGCTTCTCTCTGCGAGCACTTTCAAGGGAGTTCCTTCCTTCATAACACAAATCAGCTTCAATATCATGCTCCCCCTGCACAGTACCAGCCTCATAAAAGTATGAAGACATAGAGACATTTTGTTGCAGTTCTACTGCTTGTTCCACCACCTCCGCTAGTTTGTAACAAGCATTCGCTTCCACTGCCCTCTGTCAAAAAAAGATCCGCTGACTGCTTAGTTTGTAGGAAGCACAATATTGGTTTCCCCAGCTTCCCCGTAGCTTTCTGGCCATCAGTCAGCCCGGGTCTACCATCCAAAGCACCGGCAGCACTTACCAAAGTAAGATTAGTCGTTCTAGTATTTCTAACCGTGTTTTAGGGGGCGCCATAGACAGTCTTCGATTCTGCCACTGGAGTACAACACGGCAGCACAGTCGCGGCAGCGAACGCTGAGCCGCCAAGCACTCTACCACTCGAGCGAACGGCAAGCGCCGGGGGCCAATTCACGTCACTGCCAGCATTCAGCACCAGTCCGCAATCAGCTCGGCTGCATGGTCCGGCAGAAATCTCCCCTCTCTCTTCCCGTTCTCGCAGCGGTCACACTGTTGCTTTCCTTAGCAGTCTGCAGCTAGCCAGTGGATCGCAACACCGTCTCCATCTCCGTCCTTGTCCTCCAACTCTTATTCCTACTCCTGCTCTGAGAAGTGCTAAAAAACACAGTTTACTGGGATATCAAGGCACTCGAAGGTACTTCTTGTTTTTTAATACTTGAATCCGCCGTAAGCTTGTCAAATCCGTTTGTCCACAAACATTTTTTTCATATTAAAAAAGAACCGCTGGTGCTCACGGACGGCTTCAACCTGCCATCTTGGCTCCTCCCCTATATTGTTGAAATTTCCATACACAACATTCTAAAGATTCAGTCCATGTGTAGGGCTGTGTGAGGGTGAAAACACAAGCCAGTCAGTGTCAAACACAGGTTGTCACTGTGTGCTGGCTCAGCGTGTGTAATTACCATCATGTGACCACGCCTGGCCCAATGGTCGCCATGCAGTAAGTGTATTTAACAGGATTGCCTCTGTCCGTTCGGTTACCTCCCCTTAGGCTCAGTCAAGCCCGGGGTACCGACGGGCAGGTGAGGACAAGAAGATATTTTTTCATCTAGGCTCTTTCTCCTCCATTTCATTGTTCCAGCTCACTTATAGCTGACAGGGTTTTTTGGTAACTAAATATTGATCGGTTAGATTTATTGTGTACTACGGGTGTCTGGTCTAGAGTGTGGTTACAGCAGACATTCATAAGAGTACTAATCATGACTTAATGGTTAACTATGACCATATCGCACAATATAGAATTACAAGATTATGTCTTGGACATTAGCACTAGTCCTCTACAAAGATCTCTTTTTACGTCTATCTTACTCTGAGAGATCTTGGTGGGAGGCCATGGTCAAATAGGGTGACCTAGCGACAAGGTTTTATTGT
Organism: Lissotriton helveticus; assembly: GCF_964261635.1. NCBI lineage: Eukaryota > Metazoa > Chordata > Amphibia > Caudata > Salamandridae > Lissotriton > Lissotriton helveticus. The sequence continues at coordinate 1,224,571,884 of NC_136059.1, read as the reverse complement.
TTAAAATGGGAAACTGGCATACAGGGATACTCACTCTGTTTGTAACATATGTTTACCCACCACACAGAGTGGGGCCTCATTCACTAAGCAGATGCCAGGTGAGGTGAGGAGCACTCCCACATAGAGATGGGGGAGTACAACATTTTCTAAAATGTACCCTTTTTTGACCATTTAAGCTACAAATAGAGCAATAAATTGGAATTTGATGCTAGCACTATAAGATGAATCATTGAGTAGCAGTGCTGCAAGATTTTCTGGATCGTTTCCTGTAACGATTTACTATGTTGAACTATATTTCAGGAATGAACTTGAAGTTCCTGTGACATCCGACAACCAAATTGGGACTCACAGGAGCTGGTAGGGTGTATCGCATCCATTTACTATTATTGTTTCTCTTGCACAATTTTCAGTCTCAATTGCAGTATTAGATTGGTCCTGACGAAATCCAAATCAACAAAAGAGTGACTACATAGACAGAAATACAAAGAAAAAAGAGGGCAGTGAAGTAATACGATTACTACCACCAAGGTAAAAATACCAGACCGAAAGGGACAGCAATAAAGTAGGTTTTGCATGCACAGTGTAGAAAAAGAACCCTCAGGCACCAACTGAGAGTCGGTTGCCAGTTGTCTTCCTTCGGTTCTTGTTTGGAAAAGTAATCTACAACAGTGATAAAAAAGTGAATTAAAAGGAGTACGGGCTACTCCCCAAACCAGAAAAACTCTTTTAATAAAGGGGTAGCTCTGACTCCATTAAAGGCATTAGTGAAAGACGGACATAAGGATGGTTGTGTTAGTTTGAACCAAGATGCCCTATACAAAAAACACACAAAGGTCGACATGTTTCTGCTATAAGGAGCCAAGAATCAGCTCAGCATTCGTCAGGACCAATCTAATCCTCGCCTCATGAATGACGCACGCTAAGGCGCCGCTACCAACTGTGGCGGGACAAACAAGAAGATTACAAACTTGAAGGTAACCGGTGCACAGGTACTTCCTCGTGCGTCCCCTGCAAAGCGTGAGGGATGTAGGATCTATATTAAATCAAACATGAAAAAGAGAAAGGGAAAAGGGTAAACTACTGAACATTTCCCAATTTAGCCATACATTAGCAGCAGTACAATTATTAAGTGCAGAAAACAGATTTGCTGGTATATTCTTTACAGCTAAACCTATTATGGCGCCAGCTGAGTGTTTTTAAAGTCGACATCAGTTTCGAATATTCGAGCTTTGAAGGGGACGATCAGGTAACAATAAAAATGAAACTAGGTCAGAACCCATGGCTTTTTTTCTCCCGAATTAAAAATAACTTAATACTAAACATAGATTTCGTGTCCTTGCTATTTTTCAGGCTGCCCGATTTAAACCAATCAATAAGACTGTTCGGAAAATCCCTATATTCTTGTGGCATCATATCCGATGGCTCAAAATCTTGGCAATTAATAATGAATATTATGCATTCTATCTATTCATAACAAGGTATTATATTTTAAAGCAAGCTATTCGACCTCCACAATAGATATCATTTGAATGCAACAAGCGATTACTGATCATGGACTTATCATTTCTTATCCACAGAAACAAATTTATAACCGCTAAACCTGTTCATAGTCAAGTCACCATATATCTTTGGAGACAACATAAAATTGGACATTTTTAGGTATTTCCGTACCTCCTTGATTGAGATAAATTAGTCTATTCTTAATACACCTTTAGAGTTTTGATCTATAATGTATCCTGTTATCTCTCTTTAGTTCCTCGGCGTATCATTTTGTCCAGGAAGCTTTACATATTTGATCGTTATCCCACCCTGACTCGCCCAATAGCCCTAGGTAAGAGCACTATTTATTCTCAAACCACTGAAATAGTTCAGTATGTTTAACTTCAAAGCTACTCACAACCAGGCATCGATCACAATACCGGGCGGTGTGGGTCTTTCTTCCCCCCTTCCCTTGACCCCTCACCGATCCTTTCCCCCCCCTCCTCCCTTTTTTCTCCCCTCCCCTCCTCCCTTTTTCTTTCCCTATATAGTTCATGCCTTGAAATCACTATCTAGGGTGTGGCTCCTTTTCATTGTTTAAATCTCAATATCTCCAAGTTAAACACCAATCAGTTGTCCCCCGCATATGTATTTTTAAACTTAATTATTCACAGTGTACTGGAATGTATGACATGATGCTCTCTTGTCTCTTTATTAGGATTATCCAGTGGTTTATCCTGACGAAGGCGTGCAGAACGCCGAAACGCGCGTAGAAATTTATATTAGAACCACTATACAGATCTAAATCCTTTTTAACCAATGTATTACAACAATTCCTTATTGTATTTGATTTTAATATGATGAATGTACTGTATTATTTTGTATGCAATTAATGGTCTAAATACATGTTGACATTGTTTTTTATGGTTTTCTAGTACAGCATTGAAATTATATATATATGTATATTATTTTTAATAAATTGAATATCTGTAGTTAATTAATTTGTTATCATTTCTTAGTACACTTGTGATCATATCTATTCTCATTGTATTTTGTGGTTGGATTTGCCTATTAGCAAACTGAATAGTTGCCTAGGAACTTCTATTGTTAAAATGTGAAAACAGATTGACCACCCTCCCGCTGCATTTTGAGGCGGATGTTGGGTGTGGTAGGACGGAGGTTTGAAGTACTGTTCCTGTACTGTTACTAGAGCAAATCTTAAAAATTTCTAATTGTGCTGATCTAGAGTGCATTTTAACCTTTTAAAATCGTGTTTGTTTTGCTGTATTCACCGCTACTGCGCGCTGATTGCTAGCGCGTCAGGCGGCTGCTCTAGCGTGTGTATTAATTTCCTTTGTGCGCTGACTACTAGCGTTTGTGCCTACTTTGTGACACTACCTACCTGACGCTCATTTCTCCTCCTCCTTCTCTCCTCACTCTCCCCACCTGAGGCGGAAAGCCGGGTGTTCTTCTGCCCGCAACTTTGGCATTTTTTCCCCACTCCTCACTTCTCTCCCAGACTGCTGGTGTGGCAACAGCAGCGCGGGTGATTATTGCGCGCATTTCCCCAGACCTGCTCGGCTGTTTGGGCACGCAAGGCATTCTGGGTCCTGTAGGCCAGTAGGCTGCAGTTAGTGTTCAGGGGCCATCTTTGGAGGATTACCGGCGCGCTGGTCGGCGGACCAATGGTGCGGTCTTCCCCACCTTCCCAGGATTGGCTATAAAGCAGGCCCAGACTTTCCCCCGGACTGATTGATCACACTCCCGCTGCATTTTGAGGCGGATGTTGGGTGTGGTAGGACGGAGGTTTGAAGTACTGTTCCTGTACTGTTACTAGAGCAAATCTTAAAAATTTCTAATTGCGCTGATCTAGAGTGCATTTTAACCTTTTAAAATCGTGTTTGTTTTGCTGTATTCACCGCTACTGCGCGCTGATTGCTAGCGCGTCAGGCGGCTGCTCTAGCGTGTGTATTAATTTCCTTTGTGCGCCGACTACTAGCGTTTGTGCCTACTTTGTGACACTACCTACCTGACGCTCATTTCTCCTCCTCCTTCTCTCCTCACTCTCCCCACCTGAGGCGGAAAGCCGGGTGTTCTTCTGCCCGCAACTTTGGCATTTTTTCCCCACTCCTCACTTCTCTCCCAGACTGCTGGTGTGGCAACAGCAGCGCGGGTGATTATTGCGCGCATTTCCCCAGACCTGCTCGGCTGTTTGGGCACGCAAGGCATTCTGGGTCCTGTAGGCCAGTAGGCTGCAGTTAGTGTTCAGGGGCCATCTTTGGAGGATTACCGGCACGCTGATCGGCGGACCAGTGGTGCAGTCTTCCCCACCTTCCCAGGATTGGCTATAAAGCAGGCCCAGACTTTTCCCCCGGACTGATTGACCACCCTCCCGCTGCATTTCGAGGCGGATGTTGGGTATGGTAGGACGGAGGTTTGAAGTACTGTTCCTGTACTGTTACTAGAGCAAATCTTAAAAATTTCTAATTGCGCTGATCTAGAGTGCATTTTAACCTTTTAAAATCGTGTTTGTTTTGCTGTATTCACTGCTACTGCGCGCTGATTGCTAGCGCGTCAGGCGGCTGCTCTAGCTTGTATATTAATTTCCTTTGGCCGCTGACTACTAGCGTTTGTGCCTACTTTGTGACATCACCTACCTGACGCTCATTTCTCCTCCTCCTTCTCTCCTCACTCTCCCCACCTGAGGCGGAAAGCCGGGTGTTCTTCTGCCCGCAACTTTGGCATTTTTTCCCCACTCCTCACTTCTCTCCCAGACTGCTGGTGTGGCAACAGCAGCGCGGGTGATTATTGCACGCATTTCCCCAGACCTGCTCGGCTGTTTGGGCACGCAAGGCATTCTGGGTCCTGTAGGCCAGTAGGCTGCAGTTAGTGTTCAGGGGCCATCTTTGGAGGATTACCGGCACGCTGGTCGGCGGACCAGTGGTGCGTTCTTCCCCACCTTTCCAGGATTGGCTATAAAGTTAGGAGCCTTTTTCTCCGCGCAGCGGTCGCGTGGTGCGGGCTCGCCTACTTTCGCGCCAAAGGAGTGCCTAAGGTAAGCCCGTCTGCGCCCGTCAGCATCCCGGAGGCGGTCGTGTGCGGGCAGTTGCTCTTTGTCCCTCTTTTGGACTGAAGCCTTTCCCAGCATGCTCACCTATACATCTGAAGAGCTTGTCTCTATAAGAGGAACGGCGGGCTTCTGTCATAGGCTTCTTCCTGGGAGACATGCTTTTAAAAAACGTTGCTCTGCCTGTGGCTGGAGCTGTGGGGGCCTGACAGCGTCCTTCCCCCAGGACTCGCCTATAAACCTGACTTGTCTTCTGCTGAATACAAGATCTCTTTCCAGACATTCTCTGGATATTTACAATCTGCTGGTGGACATGAACCCTCTGTGCCTTTTCCTGACGGAGACTTGACTGGGTGAAAATTCGGGACCCGGCCTTGTGTCGGCTATCCCCCCCCAACTACGTCATCATTAGGAAAGATAGAGCACAAGGCAGAGGGGGTGGCATAGCCCTGGTAGTGGATAAACGCTTTCCCTGCACCACTATTTCGATAGACGACATCGTAGGCTGTGAAACTCTTGGGTTTTCTCTGGCTGTGTCCCCACATCAAACTTATACAGGGATCTTACTCTACAGACCCATTGGCCCCCTCGGCGCCTTTTATGAAGAGCTTAACACTGCTGTAGCAGCTCTGTGCCTAAAAAAGGACCACTGTCTGTTGCTGGGGGACTTTAATATCCATACGGATACAAACACTGATGTCGATACCATCAAGCTACTAGATGTTACCACCCCGTTAGGTCTGGTTCCTTACATCACTACTCCTACACATAGCAAAGGTCACACGTTAGACCAAGTTTTCTCCACCACACCTATTGCCGTGTCTCCTCCGTGCCCGGTTTTATGGTCAGACCATCTTCTTGTTAAATTCCGGATTCCTGTGACCAATAAATCATTAACACGACCCTTAGAGGACGCGCGTCAGACAACGAGAGCGTACAATCGAGTAACTCCATCTATGCTGACACAAGCTCTTGTGGACCATCCATGCCTGTTGTCGGACAGTCTTGAGACGGATCTTGCTCTTCTGCAAGACTGGTTGATGGAGAGATTTGATGAACTTGCTCCTGCCTTGTCCCCCCGCAAAAGCTGCAAGCGGGCATCTGCCCCATGGTTCACAGCCTCTCTTGCGGATTTGCGTCGCAGCTGTAAAAAAGCGGAAAGATCTTGGCGCCGTCATTATGATCCCCAGGAGAAAATTGCTTATAGAGAGTCCATCAAGGCATATCACGGCAGCATCATCCTGGAAAAGAAAGCGTACCTCGCTAGGAGAATTGAGGCCGCCACTGTAGCTAGCAAGGAAATCGTTCTTATAGTTAAAGAATTTACTACGCCCAGTTCTGTTTTGCCCACGCACCAACATTCGGAACTTTGGGTGTCGGAGCTGGCCTCTTTCTTTATTTCTAAAATTCAAACTATTCAAAACTCATTTCCCACCAATATACCGAGTATGCCTTCTGAAATGTGTGCCTCTTCCCCCTCTCTTTCCCTTGATGATGGTCCTATTCTTGCCAATTTTCCGTTTCTTTCGTTAACTGTTTCTCATGATCTGTTGTCCAAGCTTAAATCTGGCTCACCCTTGGACCCCTGTCCTGCAACATGCCTGGGCAAAGTGGCCCCAGTGATAAACGATCTTGTCAACCCAGTGCTGAACTGTTCGCTCAGCACGGGTGTGGTCCCCCAGGCATGGAAGCATGCCCTGATCTTGCCGCTTCTGAAGAAGCCTGGTCTGGATCCTTTGCTGCATGCCAACTATAGGCCTATCTCCCTTCTCCCGGCCTTGGCTAAGGTCGTGGAGAAGCACGTCCATGCCTCTCTTTCCAATTTTTTGGAAACTAATAACATCTTACATGACACTCAGTCAGGCTTCCGTGCTAATTTTAGCACGGAGACGGCATTACTTGAAGTCACAGATGCCATCAGAGAGGTGCTGGACGCGGGAGGTAAGGCCTTGCTGGTTATGCTGGACTTGTCGGCGGCCTTTGACACCATTCCCCACAGCGGACTGCTGTGCAGACTTAAGGAGATCGGGCTGAGGGGAGCGGTGTTCAATTGGTTTAAGTCCTTCCTTGCTGGTCGCCGATAAACGGTCTGGGCCCCTACGTTCTCCGCCGAGATGATGCCATTGGAGGTCAGGGTGCCGCAGGGCTCTGTGTTGAGCCCTACTTTGTTTAACATCTACATGGCACCCCTGGCGGCTCTGGCAGAGTCCCAAGGTGCCCAGATCGTGTCCTATGCTGATGACACCCAGCTTCTTTTTACTTGCCCGAAGGGTGCTGATTTTGACGGTGTGCAGATCAGTGGCTGCTTAGGAGCGGTTTTCCAATGGTTTGAGCAACACAGCCTGAAATGCAATTCAAATAAGTCGGAGCTGCTATTTTTTGGCTGCCCATCAGACCCCAGGTGGCAGTCTTGGTGGCCATCAGATATGTTCCCTCCCTTGGCTGTGTCCTCCAGGGCTAAGAACCTGGGTGTTCAGATTGATGATGGATTGACACTGAAACCCCAGGTCATGGGCCTTGTGGGCAAGTGTTTTGGCATCATCAAAATGCTCAGGAAATTCCTCCCGATGTTGTCTCTATGTCACCGGAAAGTGACGGTCCAGGCTTTGATAGGCTCCCGCCTGGATTATTCTAATGTGCTCTATCTGGGCCTGCCGAATTTTCTAATTTCTCGTCTGCAAGTTGTACAGAATGCCTCTGCTAGAGCCATTTTGGGCTTCCATCGCAGAACAAGCGCGACGGCACTGTTACAAAAACTTAATTGGCTCCCCATTAAAAAGCGTGCGGCGTTTAAGGCTCTCACGCTAGCCTTCAAGGCGCTTCACGGCATCGGAGCCAAATATATCAGAAACAGGATGGCTTTGTATATGCCTTCACGCACTTTGAGGTCCACTTCTCTGGCCTTGGCAACTGTCCCTCTTGTCCGACGGGCCCGACTGGGCGGGCGTTCCTTTCGCTATTTAGCTCCCAAATTGTGGAACTCCCTGCCTGTCCCCCCGAGACAGAATACCAGCCTTTTGAAATTTAGGAAAGAGCTAAAGACATGGCTCTTTGTACAATAGTCCTCACCTGGTCTGCCCGCCCCTAAGCACCTGTTCTCAATCTGATGAAGCGCCGGGACACTCCTTTGGAGTAGCTGAGCGCTATATTAAGACAAACTTTAACATAACATAACATAACATAACAGAACCCACCAAATACCCAGTAGAAGATGGTAACTTCAAGGTATAGAATATATCCAACAATTTTTTTTTTGTTGTTAATTGGCTCGTTGAACTCAATAACATTAACATAAATCATGTGCCTACAACAACCACTGCATCAACTTCGCAGCGTTACTGGCGATATATTCACCTACAGGATATCTACCTCATCAAGGTATACATAATCTATTATGATTTGTAAGCAATGAGGGATTCCTATAATCATAGTTGAACAAGTGCCCGTTGAGAATTAATATATAAAAAATACACCTTCCAAATCAGAAGACCGGTAGAAAGAAGCCTTAGGGTATGACACTCACTCGTGCGTATTAGGAGAAGTGCCCCTTAGGCTCGTGGCAGGGGGAATTCTTCATGCCCGGAGCATCTAGAAAGGGGAGAGACCGGGTCATATAACAGCGTGGTTTATCTCGTTCAAGTCTCTCTCAAAAGCATAAATCGCCCGGGAAAAAACGAGCAGCAAACGATGTAAGCAGAAAACAGTTCACATCATCGTTTAACTTACTTTCGTCCCGGCGACTGCCCTCCTGAGAACCTAATGTGTCCACACCACGGCCCGAATACACCGGGGACGCGGAGTAACGCTTGTTTTTGTCAATGCGTGATCGACGTTGATTGCGATCACGTGATCGTCAGTCAGTTCCTAATGCTTAAAGGGGCCAAACTGTTTTACACACTAGGTTGATACGTGTATGCAGCATCTATCTTCATTGAAAAGAAAACTTTATCAATGCGACAGTTTTTTTAAGTGAGGCCACAGAAAAAGTAAAAGTAAATAAGCACATCATTCTTGATTATTGCGCTCACAAGATGCAACACAACCCTGTGCGAACAGGGACAAAGAATACTTTTCGTCATTTACTAATGAGCACGATGTGTTATCAGCAAACATATTCGGACAGCCAGGAAAGGTGTCTATTCGAAAAAGGACACAGTTTAGGAAAATCATTAATGTATAGTTTTTACACTGACTGCTCGGTCAAATCATTGATATTAGACGGCGTTCGTGAAAACCCCCCAATATTATATACAGCAGGAGGCTCTTAGTTTGTAGTTTGTGTAGGCCAAGATGTTTGGATGTGTGTAAAAGTCACACGTACAGTGAACCATCTGGGACAAAGGAGCCTTACATACAAGAGTTTTATAAACCTAGAGATATGATAATGGTAGCTGTCATTCAACGATGGTGAGGCCGAATGGCAGACATGACCACCAAAGAAGAAAAAAAAATTCTTTAAAGGAGGAAACAGACATCACTTAGAGAGCAGAGAAGTTTTTTATCAGTAGTCTCGATAGAAAATGTACCGTCGCATTACTGAACCCCAGGGTATAGCATCATTAAGTCCCTGTGTATGCGTGGAAAGACGGTAAATCCATCTTTGTTCCTTCTCAAAGATGCTCTAACTTAGAGGATGGCAAACTCTGGCATCTCCGAGGTCATACGAATTGCAATTCAAGTAACGTTATTTATCTTGTCAGTTGTACCTGCAATCTTAAATATGTAGGGATGACGACGATAAAAATAAAAATGTGTATCGGGGAACATCGCAGCAATGTGAGGTGCCGTAAGAGCACTACAAAATTAACTGCTCACTTTCTGGAATTTGGCCACTGTCCGAACGATATCAGATGGACAGTAATAGAGCAACTCAGTCAGAGCAGTGAAAGTAGAATTTTTGTATTCCTGTCTATGTAGTCACTCTTTTGTTGATTTGGATTGAGTATTTCAAAGGGGTATAAGAGTGGCCTTTTGACCCTTTCTCTCCTGTTGTTTACATGGTCCTGACGAAAGCCTGGTTTAATGACACCATTATGGCTGAAACATGTAGACCTGCCTATTTCTCGCTAACAATAGTTCTTTCAAACTATTAGCCCTTTGTTTTTAAACTTGACACTAGGATAGTGCCTATTAAAGTTATTTGAAGTGTCCTAGTAGTCAATTTTAACTCTTGCACATTGTTCACTTTTCCTTTGTTTTGCACTGCAATTTTTCAGCACCACTGTTAACAACTTCACTGTGGCTGTATCGATCACTGGGTTGCAAATTTCAGTGCAGTCTTCTCCATCATGTGATGTGGACTGCACTGTTCATACAACCTACAGTAAATCCCAGATGATGATGCTCTGCCATTGGCGTGGGCTGATGGTATTTTCTTTAACTGTGTGAAAGTTCGGTCCTGACTCTGCAGCTTAATTCTGCTCATTTCTTGCCCCACTGCCTGTAGACAGGCAGTTTCTTGATATTGCTTTCCCAGACCTCCATGCCACAGCCAGGAATCATGGATCACTGGCGGTTACGGCGGTCCCAAATCGCTTCGACTGCCGTACTCGTGATACAGCGGGCAGTGAACTGGTTCGGCGGTCCTCAACTGCCACCGCACCTCTACCATGAGTTTGCCAATCCTATGGACCACCAAACTTGTAATCAGGCCCTTGTAGTCCTTGCAACTGTTTTTGGACGCATCGGGTACTTCATCTATGAGGAAAGTCACTTAAGACTGCTTCCTTTAATATTAAAACCCACTGGAAGACTCAATGATTACTCCCTTCAAGATGTAACATCTTAAAATCCTTAAACAGCCTAAACTTATTGCAGGGGATGAAAACATAATCAAATCGATGGAACTGACAGCCAAAGCTAAAAGTGGCAAGTGCCAGATTATCAAGGTTTGGGTGACCATTCAGACTTATTAGGCGGCCCTTGTTCAACCAGTCACCAATAAAATTCGAATCACTCCCTGTGGTCCCAGGTGGAAAATGTGCCTCTGGAATATTATACATCTTTAGTATATCTTACAATAATGAATCTATTCTAATATTATCTATTTTAGCATTGAGATCACCTGCTATAATCACGGCACCCTTGCTAAATTCTGTGGAGATGATTAATACCTTTGCTTCCAAGCTTTCCAGAAATTCAGACAAATTACACACTGATCATAGTTATGTACATTCCAAATATATAATGTTATGCTCCTAGAGAATTCAGTATGCTATGACAGCCCTGGCTTGTCCAGGGAATGGTTTCAACATATTTGCTAAGGGGAGAGAAACAATTGCTTATATTTAGTGAACTTGGCCAACACTCATTTTTACATGTATTTCTCTAATTGTTAACCATGATCTTCAAATGCTCTCTAGATGTATTAACGTGAATTGACACACAAAGCCTCACATTCCTCAAATGATTGTAAGAAAAGTTCTGCTCTTGGTTAAAACAAACTTGATTACCTGCTAACTCTCCAGTATGCCTCAAAACCCCTTGGTGCTGACCACTTTGTGATTTAATTACCGAACCTAGTGACACTGATAACCCAAGAAGTTTAAACTCTCTTCTGCTTTGCAAATTGTATGAGAGGCAAAAAGAGAAATAAAATCAACTTTACTTAATTCTCTTCCATAATTATTTGTCAAAAACCTTACAGATTTTAAATCAGCAGTTACGGTGTCTGATAATTTAGGAATGTGATTGAACTAGGAAAGGAGCTATGCTCTGCTTAGAGGTCACAGTGTTCTTGTTTTTTTTTCTTTGTGGAGAATATTAAACACCAAGGGATACTTTGGGTAATTTGAACATGTTGTATCTTTCACTTATTCTGACTTTGATTCTTGACCTTCCTTTTTGTTCTCCTGGGAAGCATGGGTTGAAACTTTTGGCATATTCCTTTTGTGGGATGGTTTTGAAGCAGATAGGATTTTAATTTTCAATTTTGCAAAAGACCCATCATCAAAATTAATTCGATTACTTAATTGCTCTGGGAGTTGTTTATTTGTCTCCTTTATTTTTCTGGCCATTACCTTACCTGTCTGAGCAGTGTTTTGGCTGGAATTTTCTTTGCCATTCCATGCATTTTTTCCATAACTAACTTCTAATATAATGCAGGTAATTTTGGTATCTACTATTTTAGACTCTAAGTCTAACCAGTATAGGCGGGTCATAGATACATACAGAGCCCTTCTCCTCTTCAGTATTATTGGAGGTTACCCTTTGGGCTTTATTGACAGTGATTATTTTATCTTCCCTCACATTTATTCCACCTGTTTGATCTTTTGAACTTCATGTACCGGCCCTATAAGAGTAGGTAGGCAAATATATACCTTTTGTAATTCCACATTTATTGTTTTGTAGTAAGGAAGTATGGGACTGTTGATTTGTGTTTAGCACAACCAAGGCTTCCAAGATGCTTTTAAAAGTTCCTTGGATAGCAGGATTACAAATGTAAAGCGGACAACATTGTCAAGCTGATTTGCTCCTACATTCAGTAACGATGGTGAGGTAACTTTGTCTTCACTCTGCTTATCATGACCTAATGCCATATCAACTAAGTTGCCTTGAACCTACAGCAATGCAGAGGCTGTACTTTCTGTACAAGAACTTGCATTTATCAATGGTAGTGATGTTATTAATTGTAGCCTTGGCAAGGGTGACAATCTTGGTTCAGGGTTTCCTTCATATAAGCCAAATGATCTTGCAAAAGTTCATACTTCTCTGAGCCCCCAAATCAATACGTGTATTTACAGGCTTATCTTGAAGGACTGGACTATTTAAGGCCCAGCGGTGCCAGGGAACAACACCTAAAACCTTCGTGGGATACCTGTTCTGGCGCACTAAAGACAGAGACACGGGAGACTTCCTTCGGCGTCAAAGATCAGCGTTTATTACTGCAGGGATGCAAAAGTCGTGAGAAGTACAACAGAGTGTAGGTTCCAAGAGTCTGCTTCAAATTGCATTTGTGGGTCGCTCTCTTTTATACAAGATCTTGTCATTGCACAATATGTAAGCAAAAGGTTACAGCTCAGTTCCCACAGTAAAATTCAAAAGGATCGCTTTCATGTATTCAGAACCCCGGAACATAATTACATTAACATCACCAGTTCCAACTGTAAAAGCACATCTTCCCACCATTAGGTACATTCCACTTGAGTTGTAAATAAGCAAGAGAAAGAGACAAGAACAGCTGCAGGGAAGTCAGACAACAGGGAGGAGAGAGTGTGAGGATAATATTGGATGCGTAATCGTAGCTTAAAAGGGCTTGATCCCAGCACGTGCGAGGCTGAAACAATAGACCGGCACGGCAGAATCACCTTCGAGCGGAGGCAACTGCTTTAGCAGTGTCCTCCCCCTACTCATAAAAGACGCATGAAAAGGCATATGCTTCTTCCGTGAAGCTTGGGAACAAAAGGTCACGATGCGGACAGTTGCCTGTTCGCTGACTACGTGAGGGCAAGAAACAAAATGGATGCCGTATCTAAAATGGAACCCGAGGGTTCATTGGAAAAACCTGTAAATGAGACGAACTCTTCTGAGTAGCATGGCGATACTGCGTACACTTACTAAACTCGTCATTTACGGTTCATAGATACCACACTCGTCCATATTCGGCGATGCCCAAAACGTCGTAACGATTTTCACGGAACCTCAGACGCTCCTTTTGCCCTCATGTAGGCAAGAACTAGTCGAAGTCGGAGTCAATCTCGATTCTCATCAGATCATTCAGATGTTGTTGGAACATAATTCTATCCATCAATGCCTCTTTGGTAACAGATGGCCTTCTTATACACGTTGTAGCACAAAGGCCACATAAGGCAGGACCACACTGTACACAAAGACAACACGTGAACAGAAACGTCACAACAACCCCTATAACCATGAGAATCTTCCAACCCCAAGTCGACATTAGATTCCAAAACCATCCTAGAAGCGTCCAATCTCCCTCGTCCACGTGTATGGACTCCGAGATTTTGTGCAACTTGGAGATGGCTTGATAAACCGTTGGAGCGTTATCCGGTATGAATATGCAGCAGCTCGAATGGATGACTTTGCACACACCACCTCTATCTGCTAGAACAATGTCTAGAACCATACGGTTCTGTAACGTCATAAGCCTATCCGCTTGAAGCTCTGCTGTCAGATTACCAAGGGCGCTTGCAGTTATGTTAGCGGTTGACTCTACTACACGAGTTAACTGTCTCAGATTTCTGCTATTGACCATAGGGCCCCAAAACGGTAGAAAACCCTTGAAGAAGTCTCCTGCTTCTTGACCGGAAGTATCCTCTTTACTAATGACGCCTCTCACAACTCTGATTTTGTGATAGTCGGCAGCAACAGTGAAAGTAGGGGGCAAGAGATTTGCAATATAGCAGGTACCTGAGAAGTCATGAGGTAACCACGTATATGCTCGGTCATAACATACAAAATAGGTACCCTTGGCAGTCAGAAAGACAGGGGAAGAGAGCATCGGTAGAACGTAAGTATCCACACAAGCACTCTTCCCAAGCTGGGCTCTTGGATTTCGGCCACGACCTTGCAGACAAAAGTGACCTAGGTGAGGTACAATCCAGATCGGAGATGAGCTTTTAAGCTGCCTATCACCCACTGATATACTATACTCAGCCTCACTAAGGTACTTATAGGCCTGCACTTCCTCCTCTGGGATGAGCGAAGCATCAAAAATGTCTCTATCTAGATCAGCCATCGCTATCGCCAGAGACTTATGGTACGGGCCAGGACCAAAGCTTGCTGAGCGTGGCTCTCGATGGGGGTAGGAATCTAGTGCACTACGGAACATGATTTGGAATGCCCGAGCTGACCCTTGGGGGCTGTACGGAAGAACCAAATATGGGATACCCCTGTCCATGGTATGTGGCATTAGCCCACACACCCAACAATTTGTAGAATTTACCACCAACTGATGCTGATGCAAAAGTTGCACAAAGGAATTGTTTCTAAATTCCGCACGTCTGACTTGCTCATGTTGGGGCAATAGGTGAAAAGAATGTGGAGAAACAGTAGAGACGAAATTTAGATCGTGAGAAGGAGAGGTAGGTAAGGCAGAAGGCAGTAATGATTGAAAACCAAAATATACTCCACCCACCAGCAGCATAGAAACAGTTAGGAACAACATGAAAACCTGTAATAAAAAACATTTTGTTCGAAATGTGCTGTACAATTTAGATCTTTGCGCCGTCTTTTCCTCTAGCTTCGACAGCTTGGAGAACTCCATCCTCTAACAACCGTCCGCAACGTTCTTGACGCACTTCGTTCTGAGTAGCGATTATCAATTCCCAGGAGTTCCCAGAAATCGACAAAAGAAATTGACCTAATGTCAATAACTGCTAAACAGAAAGAAGTACCCGCGCGGCCCTACGGCCAACCCAGATGGTAGGTTTTAATCAGTTAAATAATCAATTTTATATACGTCTCCTAGCTGTTCTGGAAAAGAAATACATACATAATAAAATGTCTACAATGGTCAAGGCAAAATGTGAGGGGGTATTTTGAAATCAAAATAATAAAAAAATGTATTCATCTTTATTGCGTGTACGAAGAAAGTATCGGTTTCTTCCGGGTCGAGTCTGATCTTCAAACAATGGATTGGATGGCGAAAGAGTGTTCGATTGTTCAGGCAATTGTTCAGTACTTGAATTCTCCAATGATGAAGGAAAGGAAATTGTTTGAGAGGAATCAACAGGGGTGTCAGATAAAACTGAAGTGTTCCCTATGGGCTGAGCTTCGCTAAATGGGACAAAGCGCTGGGGAACGTCAGTTTCAGACGAGGAAAAACCTTTACGTATCCATGTGTCTGCCGGCAGAGGAAGCGGAACCTTCTTGGTGTGGGTGGCATGCACCCAGTGTTTTCGTCCCTCCAGCCGAACCGCCGTCCTCGTGGCTAGTAGCACCTGGAAGGGTCCCACAAATCTCGGCTCAAGGTGACGTTTTCGTCCGAAATTACGGGTGAGGACCCAGTCCCCTGGTTGGAGCCGATGACCAGGACCCTCTGTTTGTGACGGCAGAGCCTCAAAGACCTGTTGATGAATCAAACTCAATTTAGCAGTCAGATCATATAGATAATCAATCAACATTGGATATTCAAGTCTGTTAAACTCTTTAGGCCTCGGAACCCCCCAAATGTTCGCAGGACGGCCAAACACAATCTCATATGGGCTAAGCCCTACTCGAGAGTGTACAGTAGCCCTGGTCGATAAGAGAGCTAGAGGCAAAGCGTCGGGCCATGATAAACCAGTCGTTGCCTGGATTTTAGCAAGCTTCAATTTCAGGGTGCCATTATATCGGTGCCATTATATCCTTCCACCAAACCTGCTGACTGAGGATGATTAGCACTATGAAATTTCTGGGATATTCCTAAACCACGACACACACTCTTCATCACACTTCCCACAAACTCACTTCCGTTGTCCGACCATACAATCCGAGGCATGCCGTACCTGGGGAAATACTCTTTGAGCAGAATTTTAGCTGTGGATAGAGCAGTATTATCCTTAAGAGGGTAAGCCTCAATCCATCTGGAGAATGCGCATACTACGACCAAAACATACTTCAAATTGTTGCATCTCTCCATATGGATGAAGTCCAATTGGATAACTTCGAAAGGACATGTAGGAGGGGCAAAATGACCAGGTGGAGTGGGGGTGCCCTTACCGGGATTATGCATCAAACATACCATGCAATTCTTAACCACTCTCTCTGCACATTTAGTAATCCCATCATTCTTCCATACAGGAGACAATAACTTGCATATGCCCTTCGAGCTAATATGTGCTGTGCCATGGGCCATTGTAACAACAGCAAGCACATATGCATCCGGTAACATCCATCTCTGTTTCTCTGACAAGTCAACCCAACATCCATTCTCGTCTAACTTGCCTGTGCTTTCTTTCCACTTAGTCTTTTCCATTTCAGTGGCCTCATTCTGTATTTCCTTCACACTTTCAACTGTGTCCTCACACATGCTAGTCTCGGCTGGCCATCTTACCGAATTCACAACGTACATTCGATTTGTCAGATCTCTAGCTGTCTCTTTAGCAGTTTCGTCTGCAAACGCATTACCATGACCAACATCATCTGTCACTTTTCGGTGCGCACTACATTTAATTATGGCCACCTGCTTAGGCAATGTAAGTGCATCTAAAAGGTCATTCACAAGCTGTCCATGCTGAATCTTCGTACCATGCGACGTAAAAAATCCTCTTTCTTTCCACAATCGCCCAAAACTATGTGCCACACCAAAAGCATACTGACTGTCTGTAAACACATTCACCCGTTTTCCTCTAGACAACACACACGCTCTCGTCAAGGCAATCAACTCAGCTGCCTGAGCCGAGTTCTGACTCAATCTCGCAGTTTCCACAATCGTACTCAACGTCACTACAGCATACGCAGTCGTCACATCACCATTCGGTAACTTAAAACAGGAACCATCAACATACAAAGTACCATCGGGATCTACCAATGGAGTATCTTTTAGGTCAATACGACCCTTCGTTTCTTCTTCAGTTCTCAGATAACAGTCATGTGGTGCTACATCACTTGACTCCGTGTTGATCGGCAATAATGTTGCTGGATTCAACACATTACACCGTTTTATCCGTATGTGACTAGCCAGTAACGTCAGCTCATACCCAGACAACCTTGCGCTCGTCAAATGTTGAGTTTTCGTTCGGTTCAAAAGAGTGTCAACTGCATGCGGAACCATCACCGTAAGCATATTATCCATGACCAGACCTGCGGACTGTCGAATGGACGCCGCAGCTGCCGCTGTTGCTCTTAAACAACTCGGCAAAGCTCTAGCTACTGGGTCTAAGGTCGAAGAAAAATATGCGCATGGGCGCTGTTTGTCACCAAATTGTTGCGCCAGAACACTCAACGCACAACCATCCCTCTCGTGAACGTACAGTGTAAATGGCTTACTGTAATCAGGAGTACCTAACACAGGAGCCGAACACAACACATCACGTAATTCAGAAAAACCTTTTTGACACTCTTCAGTCCATGGCAAAGGAGTCGGAACATCCTTGCAGGTGAGAGATAACAATGGTTTCGCCAATAGTGAAAAATTTGGGATCCATTGTCTGCAGTATGACGTGATACCTAGAAAGGCACGTACATCTCTCTGAGTTTTTGGCACAGTCATTTGGGTAATCGCTGCAATTCTCTCTGGGGTCAACCTTCTCCCTTCTTTTGACAATAAGTGACCTAAGTAGGTTACTTCTTGGCAACAATATTGCAGCTTGGAAGGTGACACCTTGTGATGTAAGTCACATAAATGCCGCAACAACGATACTGTAGCAGTTCTACAAATATCTTCGGTATCAGCAGCTACCAACAGGTCGTCAACGTACTGAATCAAGGCTGCGCCTGCCGGTAATACAAATGAATCAAGTTGACTTTTAAGGGCTTGACTGTAGATCGACGGACTCTCACAATAGCCCTGTGGTGCACGTTTCAGTCTAAAACTGCGACCACCTAATTAGAATCCGAATAGGTCTCTGCTTTCCTCAGCAATCGGGATACTAAAGAAAGCATTCTTTAGGTCGATCACCGTGAACCAGGAGGCAGACGCTGGAATCAGGGTCAACAAAGTCGTGATATCAGGGACCACGGGGAACTGTGGAATCACGATTTTATTTACTTCTCTCAAATCGATTATGAAACGGTACACAGGAGGTTTAGATGGATCAGTTCGTTTTAAAATGGGTAACACAGGACTATTACACACATTTCCCCGAGTTTCTTCAACGACGTCCTTTTCGATCAGATCGTGTACAATCGTTAATAGCGCCCGTTCTCCCTCAATGGAGATACGATACTGAGGTATACGTGGCAATCGCACATTTGGTTTCAGCTTGATCATATAAGGTGGGATGTCCAAGAGACCCACGTCATTGGGACCTGTGGCCCATAGAGACGCAGGAAGGGAGCTCAATTCCGGCGGGAGTTTATCGATCGACAAGTACATAGGAGAGATTACTCTCCGACCTAATGTAAGCTCCACTCCTTCAGGAGAGCAATACAATGTCGCATATAACCGTTTTAACAAATCCAAGCCCAGAAGATTCTCACCACAACCAGTAGATAAAATCAATGGAGCCTCCAGCTCACGAGGGCCAATTGTAAGGGGTAAAGGGCTAGAGACAGGATTGCTAACAGGGGCGCCAGAGAATCCAACGGAAACATTTGTTAAGCCGGACAAAGGTGCGCCAGGGAGTTTCGAATGCATGATGGAACTTTTCGTCGCACCAGTGTCTAACAGAAAAGGCTCAACTACGCCAGATGTAGCAACTGCGACGTAAGGCCCACTCTGATCAACCGGAACTGATACTACTCCCTCTCTCTGTCGGTGGCTGTCCTAGTAACGATCGTTTACAACAGTCTCATGTTCAACGTAATAGTCGTCCGCATAATACTGCGCTGATTTATCGGACCTTACATTTCACTGGTCAAAACAATTAATCGCGTCCGAGGACGTATTAGGGCGTTCAGTCTGATTTTGAAAGGTACCGCGGCCTCTACCTCGAGATGCTTGTTGAGAACCACCACGACCCCCTCGTGCCGATACACCATTAAGGCGATCACGTAAAGCCGGACAATCATATTTTATATGTCCCTCTCTTCTACAATATGCACACTGGTTATACCCAAGCATAGATCTGAAGTCAGAGGAGTCAGGACGTGACTGTATTCTGGAGGATTGCGATTGTGGTCTATATTGCTGTTGCGAATCATTTTGATTTGAACGTGGAGGATACGCTTGCTGCAACAAAACCTTTGTTTTGAGCTCCTTCGTTTTCTTATCTACACGATCACTTTCTTCTTTTTCCCTATTCTCATAATATTGAGCCGTCGCTAATATCTGTGCAGTGGTTGAAACAGCCCATGCACTTTCTGAATTCTTCAATTTGTTGCATAGTTCAGGTAACAAATTTAACACGAACTTATCAACGAATAACCGCTGACCTCCCTCAGTGCTCATATCCTGACCACTATGATCGACAAATGCTTCCTCGAACCTAGTAAAGAAGTCCGAGACACTCTCGTCTTTCTTTTGCTTACAAGCTGACAATTTATCCCAGTTCACCCTCATCGCTGGCATGAGAGTTTTCATAAGTGTAATTATTCTCTGAGGTAGATCCGTAATTAACTGCTCAGGCTTAGCCCCACCAACTTGTCGGCCATCAGCTGCTATTAGTGCAGCCCAATCACCGCCTAACTCATTCGCATGATTTTCCTGACGAATTTTCGCCCAAACCGGTTGTGGCACAACATTACCGAACAGCATGTCGATGTCGGCAAGGTTCATAATAGTAGCATCTACCAATTGGGACAACTCTTTATAGTAACCCGCCGGATTCTTGCGTGGATCAGGCAAAGATTGTTTCACCTGCAAGACTTCTGATCGCTTCCATGGGAGGTGTATCCAAACTCTTTGGAAATGTGGAAGAATCGGAGGATTAGCAGCAGGAGCACCTGGCATGTATACTGGCGGAACTTCTCTCATGGGATACTGACCAGGAGCCGCTTTCCAAGTTTCTAAGTCGTCATCATTAAATGACACGCGAGAAGGCACTGTGGATCTAAAGGATAACAATCGCTCTAAGGCATGTCGTACATCGCCACCTACAATCATACCGCTCGAAAATTGACTCTGAAGTTCAATCATATCGGGCGGTACGTTATCTAAATTGTCATTATACCATTCTTCCCTCAAAAAGTTACACATTTCTTCGAACACGAATCTCTGTGTCGGCTCATTAAACTGAGAAAACGTCTCGAAAACCATGCGTGGAGGGTAGTTGGCAGGATGTCGTATCCACCTATGTGCCATTGTCACTAACGTCTCTTTTTCCCTTCCACTAGGGATCTGAATCCGTCTTTGGGGAGTTTCAGAAGTATCGGATGGAAATAACTGACCAGAAAGCGGTGAATAAAGGGTAGCAACAGTGTTAGGGATACGATTACGAACAGAAGGAGAAAGGAGAACAGGAGCCACAACGTTTGAAGTGACGGCAGACACAGCAGAAGCAGGCAAGATAGTCGGGGTGGCAGGGACAAGAGGCTGAGAAGGTACAGGCAAAGGAGCAGTAGGAATAGAGACAGGTGGTGTGAGGAAAGTAGGACCAACAACGGGCTGACCCGCAGCCGCCGGAACAACAGGAGGGACAACAGGAGGAACAACAGGCGGAACTACAGGAGGAACTACAGGGGCTGTAGCACCCTGTGCATAAGGAGGTGGCGATTTCATCAAATACGCTAACAAGGGATCCTCCTTTAAATCCTCTTCTTTCTTATCCTGACTAGTTGGTAAAACCGGATAACATTTGTCTATCCTCATGTGATGCAGTCTAGTGGGAACTTCTATTTCTTTTTCTTCTTTATCTCGCTGACATTGTTGTACAACTTGCATTATCGGAACGATACCTTCTCTTCGATTCTTTTTAAACTGTTTGATTTCTTTCTGCTTGGCCTCTTTACGCCACAACCGAAAGGAATCAAACATAGCTGGCCTAGCTTTCTTTTTAAACAATTTAGCTTCAAGATTATCTAAAATCGCAAGTTCAAAACTTCCGTGCGGTGGCCAACTAAGGACACCATCTTTTTTCGTGTAACGGACCCAATATTTACTATATATAATAGGGCCCACACCATGTCGACTATAGAGCTCATATATCGGAGTTCCAACTGGAGGTATCGGACACGAGTCCTCCAACCGGGAATCCTTGTTGCAACATTTAAAGAAACCAAGAAAACCACTATGGCTAGGCATCGTGCACACTAACCTAGTATCAAACTTCAAGGGTTACCGAAGTACTGAATCTTCGTGAAAGACAAAACCCTCGGTTTTTGGCAATTGCAACTGTCAAATAACAACTAAGAACCAACAACTAAGAACCACAAATGCAATGGAACCATGCAAACAACAAAGTTTCAACAAGCTGAAACAATTATTATTACATTTCTTATATAGCGCCAGAATCGACCCCCGAAGGGGTATCTCCGCGCTTGCCTTGGGAACCCGTCCTGGTTTTTCCCTGTGAGATAGCCCCTGCAGGGCATCCCCAAGGTGAAAGCCAGGCATCCCGCCGCAGGGGGGCCGTTGTGGAGATTAAGCAAGCTTAATGCCCAGAGTTGCAGAGTGTGAACCCATGATTAGGTCAGGCACCGAAGCGAGAATTATCGAGTCCGTGGACATTTGAGCTCAACACCCTGCCGCGTCGGGAATCGAACCCTGGTCCCGGGTCTGACCTCTGCTTCAGGGTCTGCCTGCTCTAACCAGTGAGCCACACTTCTCCACAGTGAGCCACACTTCTCCACAACAACAACTAAGGACTGGGAGCGACCCACAAATACTTAACTGAGAGCTTCAATGGCGTCACCAGGAAGGCCCGTCTATCGTCTCGCTGTACGAAAGGTCTACGCCAGGCGTCGAAAACAGGTTGACAGTCAGGGCATCGGTCCGTCGCAGCCGTCAGGAGGCGGGAATCTTCGCGGGAAAAATCTTCGGACCACTTATTTCGACAACAGGATCGATGAAGCGGGGTGCACCTTTTCCTCGGAGTTTTCACACGAAATTCCTCACAATCGTCAGGCTTTGGACCGGTACCGCCGATGTCGCCCCACGTTGGGCGCCAACTGAAGGACTGGACTATTTAAGGCCCAGCGGTGCCAGGGAACAACACCTAAAACCTTCGTGGGATACCTGTTCTGGCGCACTAAAGACAGAGACACGGGAGACTTCCTTCGGCGTCAAAGATCAGCGTTTATTACTGCAGGGATGCAAAAGTCATGAGAAGTACAACAGAGTGTAGGTTCCAAGAGTCTGCTTCAAATTGCATTTGTGGGTCGCTCTCTTTTATACAAGATCTTGTCATTGCACAATATGTAAGCAAAAGGTTACAGCTCAGTTCCCACAGTAAAATTCAAAAGGATCGCTTTCATGTATTCAGAACCCCGGAACATAATTACATTAACATCACCAGTTCCAACTGTAAAAGCACATCTTCCCACCATTAGGTACATTCCACTTGAGTTGTAAATAAGCAAGAGAAAGAGACAAGAACAGCTGCAGGGAAGTCAGACAACAGGGAGGAGAGAGTGTGAGGATAATATTGGATGCGTAATCGTAGCTTAAAAGGGCTTGATCCCAGCACGTGCGAGGCTGAAACAATAGACCGGCACGGCAGAATCACCTTCGAGCGGAGGCAACTGCTTTAGCAGTGTCCTCCCCCTACTCATAAAAGACGCATGAAAAGGCATATGCTTCTTCCGTGAAGCTTGGGAACAAAAGGTCACGATGCGGACAGTTGCCTGTTCGCTGACTACGTGAGGGCAAGAAACAAAATGGATGCCGTATCTAAAATGGAACCCGAGGGTTCATTGGAAAAACCTGTAAATGAGACGAACTCTTCTGAGTAGCATGGCGATACTGCGTACACTTACTAAACTCGTCATTTACGGTTCATAGATACCACACTCGTCCATATTCGGCGATGCCCAAAACGTCGTAACGATTTTCACGGAACCTCAATCTGATGGAGGTATTTTTCGACTTGTCTTTCCATCCTTTGCTGCAAGAAAATGTCATGATGCATATTTCCTTATTTACTCTGATAATGGTGATCTAAGATCCTTGTCTTTTGGATGCTAACAGATTAGCCCCAACTCATTATCCTTACTTTGCCGGTTCACAACTCAATCTCACTTTCTTTGCTTGGGGGATTACTAGATCCCACCACTATATAGTCCAGCCGGATCTTGTGGGGCCTTAATGTATGCATTGGAATTTGGGGTTTCTCTATATCATTTCCTATCTATCGTAGCTTAAGTTCACTACAGACTTGCACCTTACACACAAGCTGCACTGGCACCACATTCACTAGATTCTGGTCTACCATTCTATGGACACCGAACTCGATTGGCCAAATGAAATGGTCATCAGGATGACTATTCATCCTTAGAGACTAGCATAAGGAACGATGGGCACAAATCCAGAGCCGAATCCCAACAACCAGGGGCATGAGCCCACCAGTAGCTACCATTTTTCAGGTGAACCTACATGGTTCTCAGCTGGGCAGTACAGGAAGGTGGAGTCCCTCGTCCACTTGCGGATACAGTCCTCATAACAGTGGAACTTGGTGGCTTTGCCCTGCCGTAAGATCCATTACTGCCGATACTCAAGCATTGTTTTCCAGGGTGCCACAGAGTACACCACCCTGGTCGTGCACAAGCCAACACAGCAATAAAGGCAACCTTCAGCCTGCAGCCTGAGAAGGCTTGAGCCACCTTACCCTGCCAAACCACTAGGCCTTCCACTAAAATCCCTGAGACAACTTTGGGCCCTAAATGATCTGTCTTGGTGGATAGGAGAGCCCTAACAGTGGGCACAGGCACCCAGGGTACCAGCAAAAGCTTACTCTTTTCTGCTTTGGATCTTGCAAGCCCTCGGGTGACCAGTCCGGGTGCTCATGTGAAACTCCTGGGCAATGGCCCACGCTACAAGGTCCACAGCGGGTGATGAGTACAATTTAAATCCTGTTTATCCGAAGAGCTCACAATGCCTGTGCCTCACAATGCCTGAGCTCTCCTCGGGCCGGAACGCGCCCCCATCACCCCCCCCACCCCCACCCCCCGCTCTGTCTGACAGCACGCCCACCATCTCAAGCTCTCTGATTAAGAATATTTGTGCATATTCAAGCAGATGGATTGCAATTGAGAGACGCCAACTCCACAACACAATACTACAGTAACACATCACAATAAACAACAAAGCAATGTAAAAACGACACAACAAATATACAGCAAATACACCATATTGTTCAACAAAACTAAACAAGACTCTGATATCACCCGGCATACCAACACAAAACACAATACAACAATGGACCACAATAATACACCTACTGTATACAAAGAAATACGCTTTTGCCAATGCATTCTATTAGGTTGTCCTGTGTTTCTTTTTCTGGTTTTAAAGTGTGGTGTTTTTATGCTGTACTGTGGCTTATAATTGGTTCCGTTTCTGTTTGTGTACTGTTATGTTTTTGTTGTGTTATTATTTTACTTTATATTATATTATCGTGCTCTGGGGTTTACTTGAGAACTGTTACCAAATGCTGCTAAACTTCTAGCCCAGAGCAGCATATTCCTTATAAGTTTCAGTGACAAACAAAAGTTTACTATTGTCGAAAAATAGGCTTAAAAGGTGTAGAATATCTTCACCCACGGCCCCCAGCACCTCAAAACCTTAAAGGGTAATATGTTTGTGCTTTACAAGTATTATTATGATGAATCTCAGGTGACTTTGTAGACCTGTCTCACTTCAGGTTTCAGGTGCTGCTAGTTTGTACAGCAGCCTTTTGTTTCTAATATCCCTCACTGGGCAATAATAGTAGACATCAGCACTGGAAAAGCAACTCAATTTTTCTAGCAAATGTAGTATGAACATAGATCCTACAATAGTTGTGTTTAGTGAACTGAAGAATAATTGCGCATTAATCCGTGACTTGCAAACCTCCTGCAATGTTATTTTTATTTTTGCAAGAAGTCCCTGTGCTACTACAATGGCAGTAATAACGTCACTTCCCAAAACACATTTGGATATTTTTGAAACGTAAATAAATATTGCACTTATACCACTAAAATGTTTATTCTGATATTCAGTTATAATGAATTATTTTGCATTGCATGAGGCATTGGGCCTGTGATGATAATACTAATGATATTTTCCTTATCTAAATTGTAGAGGCTTCCTGCAGCTGCCGGTCAACCATTGGTAGGTAAATTTAAGTTGATATTAAAAAACTCACCTTTTTTGTTGTTCAAACACTGTCTGCGTTATTTTGGCATCTATGCACTTAGGGGCTTATTTATGAGAGGCTTGTGGTGCTGAGTGTCACCTTTTTCGATGCTTCCTCAGTGCATGCCTCTCAATCATATTTATGAGACCACGCAAACCCGCTTTGCATGGCCGAATATATATGGAGAAAGACAAAGCAGCACAGGAGACATTCCATGGGCATTGCAGTGGGTTTTTCCACGCAGCACCCAAGGATTTGGACGCTGACAAGATTTACTAAATCACTTAAACCTGGGGCAGCGCCAAAACCTTACGCTTCCCCAGAGCAGGCATAACGAGAAGCAATATTTTTATTTCTCTTTGTTTTTTCCTCTTTCCATGTGTGCTGCATTCTGGAGCACGCACCTAGAAAGATGAAAACACCTCTTGAGATTGACTTTGTGGAGGAAGGTGCCCCTTCCTGCACCAAACAATCCTGCCTGCAACAGAGGCACCCTTGCACCAGCATGCAAGGGTGCCTACTACGGGCCCGCTTTAAGGCACCACTGCTAGCCAGGTGTATGCTTACACTTCATTGGTGCTCTCCTGCGGCTCCTCTGGTAGAGACATGGAGGGGGAGGGGTGCCTAAGTGGGGCCGGGCGAAGGAAGATGGAAGAGGGAAGTTCATCGGCTGTGCAGACTTCCCATATCCCCTCAGCAAATTGTGCACTAGCACAGGGGAAAAGAACAGGCATGCACTGTATTTCATAAATACGGTGCCTCCCTGCCCTTTAACATTGGCGTAGGGCAGCGCAGCAAGACTTGCAGCACTGCCCAATGCCAATTCCTCATAAATGAGGCCCCCAGAGCTCAGTTCAAAAAGCCTAAAGATAACAAGTCAGAAATCAGATCCCTTGATGTTACTCATATGTTTCATGAGGGTCTAACATTTTAGAGGTTCCCAGATGATGCAAGAACTTCCACAGGAAATCTGCTACACTTCCACTCCAATATGTAAAATGTATCCAGACATATTTTCCAAAAGGCAGTACATTCTGCATACAAAAATGCATGTAAATGTGCATTTGCACTAGAGCTCAAAGAGATTTTTATTACACTGGTGTAATGAGAGTAAATTCAGTAACTACGCATTACTTTTGTGATGCGAAATTACGCGATTACATCAGCTTGAGTAATTAAGATTCATTTGAGGAAAAAAATCACATCACAGGAGCACAGGAACAATGAACTAAGAGAGGCTGCTGGCCACTACTGTTCATTTCGTGTAGCATTTAGTGCTATTTTATTAGTGCAAAATATATCCTCTGAACAATTTTGGACACAAAGGTGCATTTCGCCCTAAGAAACTAGCTCTAAATGCTGGATTATGCTTCTCACACAATTAGGCATAATTACAAGTAATTTTGAGGTAATTACGAGTAATTATGTTAGATTATATTACACCAAATATGCTAATTTGCACCTGGAACTTTTTCTTTTTTCCATGAGTAAACTATTTTCTCACTGTACAAGTGCTACATATTCAGGTGTTTTTTCTATATTTCTGCTGTAGAAAAATGGCACTTAGGGCATGATTTACAAACAGCATTTTGGAGTATGAAAATCAGTATTCATTAGCACTGCTACACATACTACAAAATACTATTAACAAATCAATGGCCAGAGATCTTCACCTCTGTCTCACCTATTTTGTTCACGGTGAAGATCTCCACACTAATGGCAGAGATCCCCGCAGCCGTTGGTCTATGTTTTAGCAGTAAATGGGAGGGGCAGAGGGTACTGGATTAGGGGAGGGCGTTAGGAAAATGTAAGGAGGGGGTTAGAAAGTGACATGCTAAAACATCTACATAAGAATAAGGCAACTGAAATTCACAAAATCCACTTCAAATTCCCCTTGTAACTCTAATGGTATCAGACAAGCTTAAATATACTCCAGACCAGCATTAGAGTAAGTGAAGCACTACACATGGCCAACACTCACATGGAAAACAATGGAGGTAGGAAATCATCATAACACACCATATAAATGAATGTTAATGGAATTTAATCTATCTATCTATCTATCTATCTATCTATCTATCTATCTATCTATCTATCTATCTATCTATCTATCTATCTATCTAGCTAGCTATCTATCTATCTATCTATCTATCTATCTATCTATCTATCTATCTATCTATCTATCTATCTATCTTTTAAGTGAATTAAATTAATTCTAAATGTACTGTACATATATATATGCACACACACACACGTTTCAGTGACAAATCATTTATTATAATTAATGTTTATTTTTATTAAAAAAGAAATAATGAACCTAGATTTAAAAAATACATGTGTAACAATTTCTATAAATATAAAAATAAAAAATATAAGTATTTAAATTAAATAGTAGATAAGACCTAATGGCCAGAGTTGCCGAGATTCCAATTCTTGCCTCGCCTCATCATCCAGTGATTCTGGGCAAATCATTTAATCTACCTGTGCTCACAGGGTTTCCCCTATGTCTGAGATGAGAAATGGAATGCCCTTTTTGGGAGAGAACTTCATGGCTACAGAAGAGTTCTCTGTGAACGCTCTTGCTTTGTGGACTCTGAATTAATTGACCCATTCTTTTATATCAGATCTGTGAATAATATATATATATTTTTTTTCATTGATTCTATTCTTAAACTATACATTAGCATAATGGTTTCAAATTGGTAAGACCCTCTCCTTCTTTTTTATGTAAATCTTTCCAATTTCAAACTTTTGGAGGCAATATGTACTGTACAGCCTAATATACGAGCCCGTTTTAAAACATACATTTTTTATATTTTTCTTTCAGGGAGCGAGGCGTGTTCCAGCTTTTGGGGTAAGCGTAATTTCCTAGTCAATTGCATACATAACATCACAGAGCCAGTATATATTTGAATGCAGTGAGACGCACAGCAACTTTGCAGATACCTGCATGAAACACAAATTAATCACAAAAATATGCTTATGGGGCATATTTAGAAGGGTAGTTGTGTCGCTCTTACAACACGCAACGTGGTGCAAGCGCGAAAAAAGCCCAAACTGCGATCTGTGAAGCCACGCAAGACCACTTTGCGTGACCCTGAGCGGCTTCATAAATCTGGTGATCCTTCCTGCACAAAAGCAATCTTGCAAGCAACACAGTCACCCTTGCATCATTGCGCCCCCCAATCTTTTTAAATGGTATATAAATCCTCTCGTTTTATATTGATGATACATACTGATCAATAATGAAAATATATTAACCAGGTTTCAACTGAAGTAAACAATCTAATGCCTGATTAAGTACTATTCATCTAGGGTTCACTTGACTTAAGTAAATACGCATTATTCAGGCCTGACAGTTTTTCAGTTATATTTAATTAATGTCCATTGCATCATCAGTATTGTGGAGTTTGTACAGTTTCAGTAAACGTGGAGGTGAGCCAAGGCATGTTCAATGAAAGAATGATGAACGTTTAGCTAGCAATAAATCAAGTTTCACTTTGCAAAACTATATAGAACACAATGAAAATATACCAATGCATCACGCATTACTAAAAGTAAAACAAGAATTTACAAGACACTTGTCAACGTTGGCAGGTTCAACTAATGTAAAAATTGCAACATTGATGACGTAATGTACTCATATTAATTAATATTAATATTAATATTAATATTAGTATTCATATTATTAATAATATTTATAGTTAATATTAATTAAGGGAAGTGTCATTTGACACTTTCTTTACCTTAGAATATTACTTTAGAATATTAAAACTCACTCCTCCCATCTCGCTTGTGTAAACCCCCTGAGAAGGCTCTTAAGATTCAACGCTAGGGCAGAGAATTAAACACTGGGAAAAAGAAGGACGAAAAGAGGAAAGAGAATGGCTGGGACACAAAGAACAGTTCAAAAATGACAAATGTTCAGTCAGCAGTATATAAGAAATCTTTGCCAGTGGGTGGCGTGCCCTAAGGATAAGCAATGGGCTCCTCAGGTAAAGTTTTATTATTGTATGTTTCTAACAGATGATCTCATCGATGGGCACGCAATGTAGTATACTTGTAAAGCGCACAGCTGCCCCAGCAACGGGGCGTCCCGGCGCTGTATAACTCTGGGGAACCCGTCCTGGCTTTCCCTGTGGGATGGTCCCTTGCTGGGAGTCCCCAAGGTGGAGCCAGGCATCCCCGGAATTGGTGGGGCCGTTGTGGAGAATGAATCAAATGTTTCAGAATGATCTTTTGCATATCATGTTAAAGGAATTTGGCTACACTATACGTTTTATGGGCCCGATTCACAGAACTAACTTAAGGCAAAATCCTAAACTTACTACCATTTTTGTATTCACAGAAGGCACTTACTCATTTTGGTATTCACAGAAGTTAGGAGTCCTAACTTTAGGACTCCTAAACGCCTTCTGTGAATGCCGAAAGTCTTAAAATCAGGATTTTTCTCAGTTTAGGAGTAGTAAAGTTAGGACTGAGAAAAATCCTAACTTTACGACTTTAGGTGTTCACAGAAGGCATTTAGGAGTCCTAAAGTTAGGACTCCTAACTTCTGTGAATACCGACATGAGAATACCAAAATGAGTAAGTGCCTTCTGTGAAACCAAAATGGTAGTAAGTTTAGGATTTTGTCTTAAGTTAGTTCTGTGAATCGGGCCCTACATTTTTGAAATGTGAATGAGAGAAGAGAAGGAAGTATAGAGATGGCCTGAGTTTGATAATACAGTGTAGCATTACAAAGTGTTCTCGAACCCTCGGGAAGCCACTTGCTGGTCAGCATGTGAATATTCTGATTGAAAGAAGTCTGGGCACG
The DNA here is from genome assembly GCF_964261635.1 of Lissotriton helveticus. NCBI lineage: Eukaryota > Metazoa > Chordata > Amphibia > Caudata > Salamandridae > Lissotriton > Lissotriton helveticus. The sequence goes on along the minus strand of NC_136059.1, from coordinate 1,224,541,709 downwards.
ATTACGAGTTTTTCGCAGTAGCGGCTCCTAGAGGGAGTGGTGTGAGGCGGTGAGGCGGGGGAGGGGCAGGGTGGCGGTAGTAAACTATGGAACACGGCCGAACCGAGGTAAGGATATAAATAAATAAATAAATAAAACGAATTACATTGCGCACACTGCAATGGCGATGCAGCGTGCGCAATGTAATTTGTTTTATTCATTTATTTATGTTCTTACCTCGGTTTGGCCGTGTGCCATAGTTTACTACCCCCCACCCTGCCCCATTGTAATATGGTGGCTGGACCGCTGCAGTGGTGGCGGTCGGACCGCCACGGCGAGTACACCTGACCCAAGACTGCCATTCTCGAAATAAGGCCCCCTATCTTTTTACTATTCATGTGTGTCTATAAATTAAATTTCTTACTTTCAGCAGCATACGCTGATCAAAATATTAGCTGTGTGAAACAGAGGTATATTATAATAAACAGTAAACATATTATTACCTTAAAATTGAATTTAAAAAATGCCCAACTGAACATTGCAATTGCTAATTTTGCGGTTGAAATGACAGCACCCTTTCTCTCATGTAGCAGAGTCTAAAACATACTCAACGTTATTCATCAATATAAGGGCTCTAAATAAGGAAGCAATCATCAATCAACAAAAACGTTCCAAAATATTTCTTTACTCATACTTTTACTTTAGTGTGATGAGATTGGACCGTTCTCTTACACCTAGATCCTTTTTTGAAAGGTATTCTGGATTTCCATCATCAATGTTTCAAAAGGGGTATTTCTTTTTTCTTTACAGAAAAAAAGATAAGTGGTATCCATCAACAAAACCTCAACAGTACAATATTGGTGAGAAAGTTATGGTTTTAAATTGCAAATGTATTTATCATGTGCATGAACTGTCAGTGACTTTTAGAACATGCTCATCCACAGACTTAGGGGCACATTTATCAAGCAGTTGCGTCGCCCTTGCGCCATGCATTGGGGCACAAGGGCCACGCAATGGAGCACAAGAGTGATGCAACTGCTAAGTAAGATATATCCAGCCACACAAGGCCACCTTATATCCATCCATAGATTTTGGCACATTTCCAGATTTACCAACACTGATAAACCTGGAAATGTGTCAAAATGCTACACCTCTACAGGCGAAGTGTAGCGAGGGTCTCCTACTTTTTTCTCTATCTATGTGTGCTGCATATTTAGAAAGAGGAAAATGCCTCAGAGGATTGTTTTTGTGCAGGAAAGTGTCTCTTCAAACCTGCTTACAATGGTGCCTGCATTGGCGCTTTGTGGCACATTGTGTGCCAGTGCAGGGAAAAGGCAGAAATGCACCATATAATGTTAAACACTACGCATTCCTGCACTTCCCTATCACGCAGATGGCTTGCTGAACTGCATGTTTTTTTGATAAATGTGCCCCTAAGATTGGCCAAGCCAAGATGTCTAGCTTTCATGTACTACCATATGCAAACACCGGTATGCCACATCTTGTTTGCATATGTAAACACATCAAATCGATTCCTATTGGTTTGGTGCTTCGATTTAATATTTCAAAGAGCCAGAGGGTTCTCACTTTGGTTTCATGCTTTAAATGCACAGTAAAATAACTCTCAGTGTGGGTCACGTTAAACAGCTGGAATATTGATGTACTACAGGCCTACCCTTCAAACGCTAAGGTCCCCATTTATGAGGTTTTCCCGTAGGGCAGCGCCACAGCCCTTCCTGCTGCGCTGCCCTACGGCATAAGACATGTGAAGGAATGAACTGTATCTATCTGATACGGTGAATTCCTGTCCTTTTCTTCTGCGCCGGTGCACAATGGTCTGCCATGCGCCAACACAGCCACCTTTGCACCAGGAATAATTATTTTTTTGCAGGAAGGGAAATCTTCCCGTACAAAAACAATTGCAAGAGGCTTTCTCCTCTTTCTGTGTGTGAGTAGAATGCAGCACAAATAGAAAAAGGAAAAACGAGGAGAAATAAAAATATTTTTCCTCGTTGTGTCTCCCTTGCGCCTCCCCTTGGGAGGCGTACGTTTTTGGTGCTGCCTCAGATTTACGGTTTCTCATAAATCTGGGGCAGTGTCAAAAAGCCATGGATGTTCATGGGAATGTCCCCCGCAACACCCATTGCACGCCCCTTTAACGCAGAAAATTGTGTTAAAGGGAACAATATATTTGAGGCAGCATTAAGCCAAAAAACGTGACTTAGCACAGCCGCGTAAATATAGAGCTCCTGCGCCATGGAATGTCACAAAAAGTGGCATTCCGGTGGCGCAAGGGGGCTCATAAATGAGGCCCTAAGTGTTCTGTGGTACCAGCAGTGACAGAGAGGTTTCCTCCTTTCTTTAGCTAGAATGTAACTCCCGAAATTTCACTTCATGAGTGAGGCAAGACTGAGTATAAACCATATTTATGAGGACATACTCTTAATTACAGGTGTCTTTGGTGGAAATATTCTCTTCTGCAGTAAAGTACTTATCTTGCGAGAGGTGGCCATTTTAATTTAGTATTGATTGGGAAAAGACAATTTCACACTTAAGTAATTGTTCACTCTTATTGATGAATAAGGAAATCATGCTTGTATTTTTAACTTCTTCTTAAAAGAATTTGTCTTCATGATCGTCGCCTGCGCACATATGATACTTAAAATTAGCCAAAATGTTTGAGGGCCCGATTCACAGAACTAACTTAAGACAAAATCCTAAACTTACTACCATTTTCGTATTCACAGAAGGCACTTACTCATTTTGGTATTCACAGAAGACACTTACTCATATAGGTATTCACAGAAGACACTTACTCATTTCGGTATTCACAGAAGTTAGGAGTCCTAACTTTAAGACTCCTACATCGCCTTCTGTGAATACCGAAAATCATAAAGTTAGGATTTTTCTCAGTTTAGTAGTAGTAAAGTTAGGACTCCTAACTTTAGGACTCCTAAATGCCTTCTGTGAATACCTCAAGTCTTAAAATTAGGATTTTTCTCAATTTAGTAGTAGTAAAGTTAGGACTCCTAACTTTAGGACTCCTAAATGCCTTCTGTGAATACCAAAAGTCTTAAAATTAGGATTTTTCTCAGTTAAGTAGTAGTAAAGGTGAGAAAAATCCTACTTTTAAGACTTTCGGTATTCACAATAGGCATTTAGGAGTCCGAAAGTTAGGAGTCCTAACTTTACTACTGCTAAATTGAGACAAATCCTAATTTTAAGACTTTCGGTATTCACAGAAGGCATTTAGGAGTTCTAAAGTTAGGAGTCCTAACTTCTGTGAATACCGAAATGAGTAAGTGCCTTCTGTGAATACCAAAATGAGTAAGTGCCTTCTGTGAATACCAAAATGAGTAAGTGCCTTCTGTGAATACCAAAATGGTAGTAAGTTTAGGATTTTGTCTTAAGTTAGTTCTGTGAATCGGGCCCTGAGTATCTGTCTGCACATTAACATATAATATCTTGAACTGAACAATACTTTTGTTGAAACGATGCCATAGTTAAAAAGGAGAATGTTTTTTGAGAGACGTAACATTTGACTGTCTCTTAAGTGAGGAATATATCTTTTCTTCGACTTGTTGCAGTTTTGTGGCTGGACTGCTGACAGACCACGAGAAAAGTATGACAGGGGTCTGAATGCAACAAATTGTGACTGAAAACTCATATTAACTAATTGAATTATTTTTTACGAAGTCAAATGATTTTTTAGCCGAATACATGACAGAGGACTGCACAAAGTGATAGATTTGGTAACAGCATCTCAGTATAATTAACGGCCTGTTTTAGAGTATGGATGAAGAGTTACTCCATTGCATGATATATACCCCTGCCTTACTACATGTGCCAAAGGATTTACTCAGTTGTACTATGGAGGCCAGGATATGCGTCATGTTTGTGACTGAGCAACCCATCTGCTAAACTCAAAATCGTGCCCACGGTCTGTAAAAATACAATCCCAGTATATTCTCTCATTCAACATGACTAAAAACCACCCTCCAACCTCTAACTCAGATCCTTAGACCTTAGTGGACTGCAAATTCAATTGCATTGCGAGGGGATTCTTCTCATCTAAGAAGTTCTCCACTTCATCATATTCACAGGGTGACCATCTTAGATGAGGTGCTTTTTCCTAGCTCAGGAAGCCAATTCAAGGGTAGCGTGTCAAGTCATGCTCAAGTAGTGAAATTGAAACCTGCTGGCTTTGTCTGGAGTGGAAGAATCCGATCCATTCAGGGGCAGAGCTGAACATTTACTCCCAATCTTCTAGCCTTGTCAACAAAGTTCATATTGTAAAAAGTTTCTGAGAGGCCCTAGAGTAAACAAGGCCATTGCGTCGCCGTGCATCCCTTTTTGTTTATGCACCAGCAGTGCAATGGGCTTGCCCATATTTACAAGGCCACGAAAGCCACCCTGCGTGACTTTTCATGAACTTGTAAATATGTTTCCCTTTCACGCACAGCTCTATATGAAAGGAGCATTCCATGGGTGTTGCTGTGGATGTTCCCATGCAAAATTCATAGAACCAGACATATTCCCAAATTTACAACGTTTTATAAAGCTGGGAATGCATCAGAATCCTATTAGTGGAGTGGTGTGGCTCACTGGTTAGAGGCGGCAGACCTGGGAGCAGACGACAGCCCGGGACCAGGGTTCAATTCCCAACGCGGCAGGGTCGTGGACCAGGGTCAGCGGACTCAATAATTCTCGCCTCGCTGCCTACTCTAACCAGGGATCACACTTGGCAACTCTGGGCATAAGCTTGCCTCATCTCTACAACGGCCCCCCACAGACGCCGGGGATGCCTGGTTTCACCTTGGAGATACCCAGTAGGGACCATCTCACAGGGAAAGCCAGGACGGGTTCCCCAGCGGTCTATTGTCAGCGCCGGGACACTCTGTCTGAGCAGCTGAGTGCTTTACAAAAACTCCATCTATCATAACATAACATGCCTCCCCAGTGGGGGCGTAAGAGTAGCGCACTGAGGAGAAATAATTTTATTTCTCCTTGTTTCCCTCACTCTATGCATGCTGCATTTGCCAGCATGCATGGAAAGACGAAAATGGCATCTATGATTGTTTTTGTGCAGGAAGGTCTCCCTTCCTGCACAAAAGCAATCTCCTGTGCAACACAGGCACCCTTGCAATGTGACATAAGGGTGTCTGTGTTGGCGCACGGCTGCTGTTTGTGCACTAGCGCAGGGGAGAAGGGCAGGAATGCACCATATCTTGTTGATACAATACATTCCTGCCCTATTAATTTGACGCACGGCAGCACAGCATGAAGACTTGCTGCACTGAAGTGTGTCAAAATATAGTTAATGAGGCACAAGTTTATTGTCTTTGTCCGAGGAAACCAATCATAACACACTGCAGTAGGCTTTTGCTGCGCAACTGGCTGGACATTTTTGTAACTGGTTTTCCTTTTTTGAGATCTCAGTGAAAAACAATAAAATACCACATTTGCAAGGAATATTTTACTCCACAACAGATTTGATCTGTTTAAAAAAAAATTAAAAAAGGAACTCTCCTGTAGCGTGCATTTGAGACTTGGGCATGTGCAACCTGCACATAGAAAAATGATGTATGTATGACATGCAATTGACAAAAAGCAAAGCAGAAAAAACAAAGGACTTTATGCATATTTAATTGCCTGAAGAACCAAGAGAAAGGTGTAGGAAACAACCATATAGACAAAAGTCCACATATCTTTTGCGTATTCACAACGTGGAGCAAACTTTCTTTTACAAATCTTTCTGCTCATGAATTGCTACAACCCCAAAGAAGATAGACGCAAATGAACTAAGTTACTCAAGCACACCTGATACAATGGAACAAGCATTGTAGGAAAGGTTTATGCTAGATATATCAATTAATCATATGTGATAGTAATGGTAACGAGCAAAAATATTAAAAAAATTATAATGGAGTATGGTGTTCTTAATTGTGTGCAGTAATATTGATAATAATATCTGCACAGTGGCGACTCCTCCCCTAAGGCGGAGGAGCGTCACCCTACTGCTTTTCGCGTTGCAAAAGAAGGAAAAATAAAAAGATGTTCCTGCTGCGGCAACTTTGCAGGGCGTGGCTGCTCTGATGTCAGAGCAGAGGGAGGAATGGTGGGCACACTCTGCAAGTACTCATGATTGTTTGGCCAGCCTTCTTGGGCCGGCCAAACAGTCATGCGCACTTTGTATGTTCAACACCCAGGCTGCATTACAACCTGGGTTGGGACATGCCCAGGCTCCCATTCCCTGGCTGTGTCCCGAAACACAGCACTCAGACCAATCACAACGCTGTATTGCAACGTTGTGATTGGCTTAGGTGAGCTTGGGTGCTTCCTGTTTCTGGCCCGACGTGAGTGACGATGGAGGGGAGACGCAGCAATAAGGTAAGTTGATTTTCATTTAAATGCCAGCGGTCCGCCACCCCGATCCACGCCAGCCGCCACTGTGCCTGCAATATTACTGATTTTTTCTATTCTATCCCACGTAGTGTGGGAATGTTGCACTATCATTGTCTATTAGTAGACAACTAGTACTCAATGTGCATTATTTCAGGTGAAAAGTTTTTGGTTTCTCCTATGGATACCTTGTCGGTGTGTATGGAAAATGTGCATATTTATTTCATAAGCACACTTTGCTACGCAGACTTATGTGAGTTACTTTCATTGCACAAATTGGGCTCATTTCATTTTTAACCATTTTAAGTGATTTGTTAGCCCAAACACTTCCACAATAAAAAAGCAACACTTAAGTATACATATTTCACCAGAAAAATAGTATTCCAATTTGATTTCGATTTCAGAAGAAAATTACAATTTGTTTTTTCGGGGGAAATTATTGCGTATATCAACTAGCGGCAGTATTGTGTGCGCAGGTTGCAACTGATATTTATATTGAGTAGCGCAAAGTAATATCATTTCACTTAGATATTCCGATGCAAACACTCGTAACAGTGCCAATAATAATGTAGATTTCACCAATGATTAGTGCCGCCCTTTCAGGAAAAGCTTTGACACATATGAATGTGCTAGTTTGTAATAGATTTGGTGGCCATCTTACCCAAGGTTTATTCTTTGCACAATTGTGCTCAAAGCATTTCCATTGCATCTGACACAGCGTAACACAACTTTAGAGGCATTTCACGTAGAATGACATTGTTGCAGTTCTGGGAGAGGACATTAAGGTGCATACGTACAAGGACTTAATGCTGCCTTAGCTCCAATTTTTTTATGTTATGGCGGCTATTTTTTTATTACCTTATTTACAAGTTGACGCTAACTGGAGTTAGCAGCACTTTTCCTGCGAAAACATGGATTTTAAACATTGCCACTTCTGGTAGCGAGAGTTAACGAAAATGATGAGATGCAAGGTGTGTGTTCCTGCGCAAAAACTGCTGCTAAACCCACTTTGTGATAATTACAAGGAATCCCTTATGTGGTGCAAAACCCAAAAATATGCCCCTAAGTTCAGTTAAAAGCAGTTTTTTTCAGACCAGAAAATGGCTGGTCTTAAAATTGGTGCAAACACTTGAGGCCTCATTTCAAAGGTTTTGGTGCTGGACAGCGCAGCAAAGAATATTGCTGCACTGCGCTACACCAAAACAATAGCTCAGGAATGCACCCCACAATAAGATAGGGCACAGTCCTGGGCCTCATCCATGAAAAGGGTTGCATCGCTGAAACAAAACAGCGTTGCTCAACTTTTTACTGCGCCCTCCTTGCGACACCATGTATGCGCCATATTTAGTGCGTTCCATGTCGCAAAGATTTACGGATAAGTCAGTGTTCCTGACGTATCTGTTAGTGCTAAAGTCACGCATTGCTGGAATTTTATCGCAAGCATGACGAATCTCCAGCAATGCATGGGGCAGGCCTATCCCTATGGCACTGCGTTACCCATATGCCCGCCATGAGGCAGGCGTAAGGTTTTGACGCAGTGGCATCCTAGAATTGTTGCAGTGAAATCTAAAAAGTTTCACTGCACCACTCCTACGAGGATTTGTTGTTTGGGAACGCCCACCCTGCAGACATCCTACCTGACGTAGTTATAATGTGGCATAGGGGTTCACAAGGTCACGGATATGCCTAGATGAGTTCCTTTGTACAGTCTAGTTTAGCATCCAGGGTGTCTGCTGTCACCTGCTGCCACTGACATGGATGAGCTGCCAGTTGGAGCTCATCGGTGTTGGCATCTGTAAGCGTTGGCAGAGTGGTGGAGCTGAGGGATTTGCCAAAAAGTTCTTTGATGGCCTTGATCCAGCTGAGGCTAGGGGGGGTTATGATGGCGGTGGTGTATGGTGGGCATGGTGAAGGCGTGATGCATACTATTACGGTCGGTCCAGGAGTGTTCAGGGGTGTGGCTGTAGTTGAAGTTCCTGCTGGTGGAGAACACGGGGTCGAGTGTGTGTCCGGCTATGTGGGTTGGTGCGGTGACTAGCTGCTTGAGTCCAATGTTGGCAAGGTTCACCAGGAGGGTGGTGGTGTTCTGGTCACTGGGGTTGTCCAAGTTGAAGGTGAGGTGTCCGAGTAGGATGTAGTCAGTGGATGGGAGAGTCTGGGTGCGAGAGGTCTACAATGGCATCGGTGAATGGGGGTTAATGGGCCGGGGGGGTGTGGACGAGGGTGTCGCGGAGGGTGGGGTTAAGGTTGGTCTGTACCTGGAAGTGGAGGTGTTCCATGGTAGCAGTCGGGTCATTAGCGTGCGTGGTCTGTTGGAGTGTGCTTTTTTAGACAATTATTTATTTATTTATTATAAAATTTCTAAAGCGCGCAAATACCTTTCGGTGTCTCGGCGCTGGAGTTGGCAGATTTCAGAGGATTCTCATGACAGCTTACTGGTTGAAAAGCCAGATCTTGAGATGCTTTCGGAATGATAATAGTGAGGAGTTGAATTTAATATGGGAAGGGACCTGATTCCATAATTTTGAGGCGGCCACTACAAAACGTTTATCTCCCCATGTTACCTTTTTTGTACATGGAATTTGGAGCTGTTGGGCTGAGGATGAACGTAATGTTCGACTAGGGTTATATAGTTTAATTGCATTTTTGAAAAATTCTGGTCCATTGTTGTTCAAGGCCTTGTGAATAATACACATGGCCTTAAACTTTATCCGGCTTCTTATCGGTAACCAATGGAGCTCACGAATGATGGGGGAAATGGATGAGTACTTCGACGTGCCCGTAAGAATCCTTGCAGCCGCGTTTTGAACAAGCTGTAATTTGCTCAAAACTTGCTCCTGTGCGTTAAGCAGTAGGCCATTGCAATAGTCCACCTTAGATAGTACCAAGGTGGACATTAGGGTCTTACCTACAGTTGGGGGAAGAAATGGAAGCAATTTCTTTACCATTCTCAAGGTAAAGAAGGAGGCTGAGACCACTGCATTGGCATGGCTGACAAAGGTTAGCTTATTATCGAAAAGCACACCCAAGTTTCTCACTTTAGCTACTGGAAGTGGGGGAATTCCCAGTTCCGGAGGCCACCAGACTGGGGACCAAGACGGGGTCAATTCACCAAATACCATCACCTCCGTCTTGTCAGAATTTAGCTTTAAGCAATTCTGATTCATCCAGACACTGATGGCCTTCATACCGTCCTGGAAGTTCGCTGTCACTGCCTCTCCATTTTTGTGTATCTCCAGGACCAGTTGTGTGTCATCGGCATATGATGTTAATCCTATGCCGAATGACTTAGTTACCCTCGCCAAGTCCGACACATAGATATTAAAAAGTGTCGGACTTAGCGAGGAGCCCTGAGGAACTCCACATGGCAGGGTAAAGTCAGGAGAGCAGTAGCACCCCATCTTCACGGACTGCACCCTCTCGGCTAGGAAGGATGCCAGAGTTGCTCTAGCCCTACCCTGGATGCCCATGGCGGCGACACGGTCGATCAAGATGGTATGATCGACCGTGTCGAAAGCCGCAGAGAGATCCAAAAGTATCAGGATCGCTGCACCACCCCTGTCCATAATTATCCTAACCTCCTCTGCTGCTTTTATCAGAGCAGTCTCGGTCCCATGGCCCTTCCTGAAACCAAACTGTGTGTTGTCAAGTAGATCGTGCTGGTCGATGTAATTCGACAACTGTTGGTTCATTGCCTTTTCAATTATTTTTGAAGGATAAGGGAGTGAGGCAATAGGGCGATAATTTTTGGGCTCTAAAGGATTCAATGTAGGTTTTTTTAAAAGAGGTTTTACAATTGCCTTTTTCCAGATTGGGGGATAGTTGCCTGTCTGGAACATGGTGTTACAGATGTTGGTGAGTACTGGGGCTATTAGGCTGGATAATGATTTAAGGATAAGTGGAGGACATGGATCCAGTGGTGATCCTGATTTGACAATGTTCATTAGCTCTTCCATAGATGGTTGGGATAGTGGAGAGAAAACCTCAAAACTTGGTTTTGGTGACATGAGAGGAATCTCCAGAGTGGCAGAGTCAGTACTCGTTATTCTTGTGAAGTTGTCAAAAATATCCCTAACTTTAGCCTGAAAGAAGTCCGCTACTTTATTTCAGAATATTTGGGATGGTTCTATTGGGGAGGGAGCAGGAGGATTAGCTAGCTTTTTTACCACTTGGTATAGCTGTTTGCTTGAATTATGAGCTCGTTCTATTTGTGTGCTGTAAAAAGTACGTTTTTCTGCAACAATCAGCTTTCTGTAGCTCAGCAATGCTTTTTTGTATGTATCTCCATCGTTGTTGTCATAATTCCTACGCCAACGCCTCTCCAAGTTTCTGCAGCGTTGTCCTTCGAGCCTTAATGACTCCGAAAACCAAGCCGCAGAAGGTTTGATGCGATTAGGCTGCATTTTTTTGTTGGGTGCTAAGTGGTCAAATGCCTTGTTTAGCCAACGTTCATAAGTATGGGATGCTTCCTGAGCATCCGATATATCTTCGGGTACCGAAGATTCCAAAATATTGTATAAAACAGTGGGGTCAATATTTTTCCAATTACGACATAGAATCTGCGGGTGTATACTAGTAGAGGGATTCTTATGCTTTCTAACTAAAATTGTAAATTTAACGGCTGAATGATCTGTCCATATCAGCGGAAACACTGTAGGGTGCGTGATGTGGGTATTGTTGGTAAATAAACCATCCAAGGTGTGTCCTGCTTGATGGGTGGCTGAAGTGACCTGCTGTTCTAAGCCAGCGGCTGAAAAGTCAGAAATCAAAGTGTGCGATTCTTTATCATTGAGGTTTTCTAAATGGAAATTAAAATCTCCCAGTATTGTGTAGTCCTGATTAGCAGCTACTGGTTCTAATAGGTGATTGAGAGATTTCAGAAAGGATGCACGTGAAGTGGGTGGTCGGTAAAGCAGAGTTCCCTTAAAAGTTTGTATAGGGGAAAGAGCAATAGTGAAGGCGAGGGCTTCCACAAAATTATAATCAATAGGTTCAGTTTTGATGGCTAGCTTAGCTCGATGTATAATAGCTAGACCCCCCCCTCTTTTTCCAGAGGATCTATCTACTCTTATTACATGGTAGCCATCTGGCGTGGCGACATTAAAATCCGGTCCGGATGCGAGATCTGCCCAGGTCTCGGTTATAAACAAAACGTCAATGTTTTGACTAATTATTAATTCTGCAACCTCATTTCTATGTTTTATAAGCGAGCGTGCATTTATGAGTGCGCAGTTTATGAGTTTTTCGTTATTGTTTCCAACAGATAAAGAGGAAGGGTGTTGAGAATGAGATGATACAATCGTATATGCACAGTTTGAGCAGACATTATGAGGTAAATTATACAGTGAGCACAAATCGAAATGAGTACAGGTCCTGTCGTATAAGGTGTTTCCTATGCTCAAAAGCTGTGTTCTAGGATAAGTGATTACCTTCGGCGTTTGATGGGTTCTATAACGGCCAGAGGGTCTGGCGCACAGCGCAGTCCCAGCGCGGACTGGCGCAGACTGGCACCCCTTTGGCGCGGCTTTGGCGCGCTGACGGCGCGCCCGCTGCGCGCCCGAACAGCCATCACTATTTATGCACAATGCCCCTCCCCACGCTAGAGCGCTGACTCTGTTAGCGGCGGGATCCGGCCCTCAGCCAATATGGCGCCCTACCCTGCCCTCCACATCAAACGGCACGAGAGCCGCGGTGGAACGGGGCTGGTAGGAGAATGCACACAAAGTAAATAGCCACAGGTACAGCAATGTTTTAAAATGTCATTACAATTAAAATTTGTAGTTTTTAAAATTAATTTCAGCGTGTTAGTCCAGCTGGGGTCAGTGCAGGCAGAGGAGGATCCCCTCGCAATCTGCCAGACTCCGAAGCAACACCCAAGGAGCTGCCACCACCTCGAGAAATCGCCCGGGCTCCCAGAGATACAATCTATTTATGCACAATGCCCCTCCCCACGCTAGAGCGCTGACTCTGTTAGCGGCGGGATCCGGCCCTCAGACAATGGCAATGCCTCCTCCTCGCTACTTGGGGTGGTCTGTGCGATTTAATTTGCTCGTAGTCATGGATGGGGATGGCGATAGCTGGTCCGTAGCAGAGGTTGGTCCAGGTTTACGTGAACAAGGCGATGTCTGAAGAGGTGGCGTTGAGGACATCACAGATTTCTGTTGAGTGTTTGTGGAGGGTCCGCACGTTGAGGAGGATACAGTTGAGCCGGTCTGCTGCTCTTTTGGTCGGCTGGGCAACAGGAGGCGCTGGTGTACTGATGTGGCAGAAGGTGCGTTTGCAGTTTCGACAGGCGCAGGGTGCAAGGGAATTCTACAGTGATGCTAGATGGCAGGCACTGTGGCTTCCAGGACTGATGGCGAGGAGGGTGCTGGCATCGTAGTGGTGGAGTGTCAGAGAGGAAGGGTCCTCGATGTTGAGCACAGCTCAGGGGCGGACGGTCGCACACAGGCTTCCCTTTGACACCCCAGTGGTACGCCTGGTGAGCATGGCCTCACAGCTGCCGCCATTAAGTAGAGCTGCGGGGGAACTGGACAGCTGGGAGGCGGGAAACAGGAGAAAGGACACTGTAGGGGGCAGGGACACGGTGGGGTAGCGGGTTGTAAATATATATATATATTTTTAAATCTTACCTTGAGGGAGGGTCCTGCGTCCTCTGTGCTCAAGCTCTCCTGAGTCTGTTTCCAGGAACAGGAAGCAGGCAGCCAGGCTCCCTCCCCTAAGCCAATCACAATGCTGCAATGTTTGTTCTTGAGTACTGTGACAAGGCGCTAAGCCAGGGCCTGGCGGGGTAGACATGTTCTCCATGATGGCTGTAATGCAGCCTGCACTGCGAAGAGGGAAGTGTGCATGAGAGGGCCGACCAAAAAGTAATTGCGCACTTGAGTGGGAATACCACTCCGCCCCTGCACTGCTCCGTGAGTAGAGCAGCCCCACCCACCCTCCCGCCCACCAAAGGAACATAGCATGAGAATATGAGAAAGTTATCATCATGTTATCTTTCCTCTTCTTGCACTGCTTGAAAGCAGTGAGGCAACGTTTTTCTGCCATAGCGGAGGAGCCGCCACTTGGGGTGCATCACCCACAGGCTCTATGCCTTGGCCCGACTCGACCCCCGGGCCTCCTACACTATTCGTCCCAAATTCTCCTCACTTGGACATTGACACTGTGGCGCAATCCGCTGCACTCTGTCCAAATATGTGACTTAGCCAGTAGGAGCCTCAGCCAGGTAGGATTTCACAAGCCTGGGTACAGCAGTCACCAGCATGTCTGCAGTAGAACCTCCGGATGGAGGTAATGCAAACAGAGCCCCCTTATGCATAAAGTTGTAGCGCTCCCACCACACAAGTGCGGCCCAGCTCAGGGGAATGACCCTCCACCCTGTCTGGCCAGCGCAGCATCCTCCAGTCTGTGATGCAGAAAGGCGTGGCTCACCGTTGGTAAAACTCCTCAATGCATCCTGGTGTAATGGTGGTACGTAGAATGTGAGGCAGACCTCCCTACATTGGTGCGCAGGAGCACATCTACCGTTCACAGCTCCAAGGGGCTCCAGGCAGTCTTCTTACACAGGTCAGCAACATGTCTCCATGTGACCTGGCAGACTTCACCACCAGGTAAGGGCAATCGCCGAAGCCTCAATGTCTACTGCCAAGGCCCGCAACTCAACAGCACCTCCGCATCCCACTCCGGGTCCCAGATGCAAGCACAGCAAGGCCTCCGGGCCCCGGGGACTGTCTGCGCTTTCAAGGTTTTGGCTGCTATGGTGTTGCAAGGAGGGCGCTATGAAAAGTGATGCATCGCAGGTTTTCCACAGCGATGCACCTCTTTTCATATATGTAGCTCTGATTCTGCATTTCCTCTTCCCCTGAGACTCTGGCTGGTCATCCTGGCTGTAGGGGGTTTGGGGAGGTTGTTGAGCTGTGTTGCACTTGCCCCTGCCTGCTTCATTCTGCATTCCATTGTTTTCCTTTTATTTTTTTAATTGGAGGTGGATTTTTTTAGCTATTTTTGCCTCTAGAGGCAATAAAGGTGAAGTTCTGCTGACTAACATGAGTTTTTTGCCCGCAAATTGGCCTTTTGTCAGTTTTCACACGCTAACGTTAGAATTTGTATCGCCTTCACTGCATTGCAAACTGCATTTACCAGAATGTTAAGGGGCGAACTGTGCTGGGAGGTCCTTTGAGCCACTGAGCTGATGAGCTAGTGGAGATGCGCCTGTGTGCCTGTGAGAGGTACTGAGACCGGTAAGAATGTTGGCAGCCTGCTCAGCAACCTCAGAAGAAAATCATTTTTGATCTCTACTGATGGTGGATAAAATCCAGAAACACGTGTCTAGAGATGACAGCACTAATCTGCACCAACATTGGTGGAACACTCCAGCAAAATACCAAGTAAGCGTGCACTGCAAACTGCATTTACCAGAATGCTAAGGGGCGAACTGTGCTGGGAGGTCAGCAGTGTGCTCCCACCCCTTCCTGCCTTCATGCTAGTGTTAGCAGCAGTATTCACCGCGGCTACCTGAAACTATCGCCATGTAGTGACGTATTGTAAATACATCGCTAACAGGGCAGTAGTTTTTGGTGACAGGCCATGTTAAGAAAACTGCCACTAACTAACGCTAATGCTAGTTAGCTGCAGTTCTTGTACATATACTCCTAAGCATCTTCCTTTGTGACGCCTTGTGTGCACGTGTGCAAATCTTCTGAGTGTAGCCTGACTGAGGAATTAAGATTTGTGCAAATTTATGTGCAGTCTTACTGTGGTATTGAAAATCGTGCAAATCTGTGTGCAGTATGACTATTGTATTACGCCTTGTGCATGACAAGCCCACACCCTGACTTTGATTGGGCCTGCTGGTCACCCAGAAGGGTGGGTGCAGTTCAGTTGTGTGAAAACTTTCAGTTCTTCCACAGTCAATGTGGTGGTCTAGGCACCAAGGGCCTCATTTATGGGCTTTTCGAGTAGGCCAGCATAGCAAGGCACCTTAAGTGTTAAGGGGTAAGGAATGTGTGGGGTTTAGGCATAGAAAAGGGTTTTTAGGTTTCAGAAATGTGTGTAGTTTGAGGGTAGAGAGAGATTTTACAGTTGAGGAAAGGGTGAAGTGTAGGAGTTGAGACTTTAGGGTTCAAAGATGGGTGTAGTTTAGGGTTCAGTGATGGGTGTAATTTAGGTATATTAAGGACGTTTTAGGTTTCTGGGATCAGTGGAATTTAGGGGTAGAAACAGCTTTTAGGTTTCAGAAATAAATGGGTGTAGGTCAGATGTGGTGAGGGTTTTTAGGGGTAAGGAATTGATGGTGTTTAGGGCTGGTGAGCCATCAGCGAATTAAAAGCATCCCAATTAATTGTTGACAATGTAAAATATATAAATATGAGAAAATGTTTCCTGAAGTAAAGCACTGAAATAAACACCATCAGACAAAACACTTTCTGAAAGTAAGACCCGCAAACATTGTATTTACGCCTTAAAAAATGAGCATGCAAAAGCCAATTTCGAACAAAAAAGGCATTCTATGAATTAATTTCTATGAAATGATAAATGCCATTCATTTTGAAAATTCCCCTGAAACAGTTTAGGTTAAATGGTTTGTTAGTAATTGTATTCCATGTAATCATTTTTCTATGAAATTGCATACAACCGGTTGCACAAATAAAATAAATGAGTAACAGATAAAAAGCATTTACGTTTTTTTTAACCAGCTGATTTTTGTCTTTGCAGGTTCAAACACCATGAAATGCAGAGATTTCTAATTTGGGGCCAAAATCCCTTTAGATCAGTACAGAACAGCTTTACGTGGGCACCCCTACTGGCTCTCCTCTACCATCCAAAAGACGAAGGCTCATGGCACAAAAGAAAGTACCAAATAAAATGTGCCTTTCCTCTCTGTAGTGCTTGAAGAAAGCATAGTGTAGAAGTACACATTGCTAAATCAAATTTTCTGTGTGAAAACTGTTTGTCTTATTTTCTAAAGTAATTTAAAAATAAAACACATAACTCTTTAAAAAAATTCAAACTGTGCTAATTTTTTTGACAACGAATTGAAGCAAGTTAGAAGGGAACACTACCTAAAGTAAAAATAATGTTGAAAGTGTTTAGTTTTTCCCTCCTTCTCTGGACACGTTAATTGATTTGACAATTTTCACAAAAAAGAACTGCATTTGGAAAATTGAGGGCACATGCACCACTAACCTCAATAGCACCACAATTTAGGGAAATGGGCAGAAATGAACCAAGTAACCTGTTTGGGTAATTGCTCACACTGTTTTAACAGACAGATTTACATGCAGTGTGATGTCAAACTGTGGGGTCCATTAGGATAGCGGGTGGACTTTGTCCGCCCGCCATCCTCCCGTGGAATGGGACCGCACGCCATAGGTGTGGGGGTCCCGTTACAGAGATTAGGATGCATCCGCCACACTGGCGGGCGCATCCTGCATTCCTGACATTGTGGAGGGCGGTGCTGAGTCCACCGCCCGCCACAATGCCAAGAAGGCATGTCGTGCACTTCCATGCACAAAATGGCAGGCACCGCGCGTTGCCTGCCATGTGTGCATGGCCATGTGCACCCCCCTAGCCCCCGGAGTCCCTGGGGGCCCTCAACGGGCCCCCGCAGGAAGACTCCGCATGCCTTTCTGTGGCGGCAATGACGCCACGGAAAGGCATGTCCCAGCACACATCCTAATATGGCTGGCAGTGTCTAACAGACACCGCCACCATATTAAACCCTTTTCTGCCCGGTCGACTTGTCGACCGGGCGGAAAAGCGGCGGACGGTCCTTCCGTCCACCGCGGACCCCCCAGCCATTGTAATATGGCGGGGGGTCTTTGCTGAGAGGATGGCAGGCGGATTGCTACTGCTGGCCCGGCGGGGAGATCCGTCGCCATCTTAATGGGCTCTGTATGTTTATTCTTTCAGGAACAAAAAGAGGATGAGTCCGGGAGTAGGAATTATTATTATTTTCTTTGAATACATTTTATTGAATCTCGAAAAATGATAAATACAAAAACAGTGCATTGCCTAATGATAAAGATAAATTTAGTAAAGAAAAAATATAATGAATAAGAATTAAGCGAGTAAGAATTAAGTGCAAAGAAGGAAAAAAACATGCTTAAGACGCAATGTAAGTCAAACATTACAGTTTTAAGATGATAGAAAGAAGAAAAGAAGAGAGAGAAGAGAAAAAGAAGCTGAAACAGAAAAGATAAACACATTTCCTTGAAAAGATACAGGTGTAAAGTATTAAATATGAAATACTGAATGCAAGAACATTCCAAGAAGTAAACCATATTCAGAACAATATAAACCTCTTATGAGAGAATATGTCATGCAAAAGTTTAAAATTAGGTAGAGGTAAGCACATGTACCTTACCAGTGCATGATAGGTAGGGAGTGGCATCTATAATTTGTGTGCTTCATAGATTACTGCGGTGAATCAATCTTGTAGCTGACTAACCTGTCATGAAAACAAACTGAGTTCCACCAAGATAGGAGAGTGGGCTTGTCAGTAGACTTTCAAGTGGATGTGATAGAGGAAATAGCTTTGGACAGCAGTAGATCTAGTGATTTACCAATAGTCTTGTTCCAGCGCCAAAGGTCATGGGCACTACCTAAGAAAAGTCGTTTATTAAAAAAAGGTACATGAATTTGAATAATGTCAGTAATACGGTTTCAAATTGAAAACCAAAATGTAGGCAGAGTGGGACAGGTAAAGAACATATGGAAGTCTGCACCTGGGACAGTGAGACATCGCCAGCATCATGTTGCATGAGCTTGGGCTTAAAAAGGAAGGCTGGGGTGTGGAAAAGTCTGCTGTAGAAGAAGTAGTGTTTGTGTGAGACTAGCAGTGCAAGGAGTAGAATTCATTTTTATCCATATTAAATGTTAAAGTCTCAACATGTGTTTTGCTGTATTGGGGTCCGGTGTAATCAGAAGCTCATAGATGTGAGCCGCTTTTGAATGAATAGTATTGGCATTTGGGTGAGAAGGAGAGCAGGAATTAAATGGGTCCAGAGGAAATTGCTGCAAAATAGTGTTATGGATCAAGGTGCATAATTTGCTATATTGGGAGTGCATAGGGGCACATAGATCATAAGTGGAAGAGAGTTCAGAAAAGGGAATAGAGGAGCCAGTATTATAAAGTTGAGAAATGAGTTAATACATTTGTTCATCTGTGGTAAATAAAATATTACCCTGGCATAATTTCTAGGCATTAACAATTATCATGCATAAATTGAGAGGCAGTGTCCGTGGTATCTGAGTTAAAATGGGCTTTATTCCAATAACTCGAGTCATGGGAGAATATGTTCCATCACCACTGAGGTTCAGGAAGAGTCTTCTAACATTTAATAACAATGAACAGAATATATACATTTTACTCCTTGTACATAGGGCGGAGCGCTCCAGGCAGAGCAAGAAAGAAAGAGATAAGAGCATGTGGGCGTACATGAGGGTGTGTACTTTGATGAGTCGTAGGTAGGTGATAGGTAGGTGTCATAGGTGGGTGGGTACTTAGAGGAGGAGTTTGCATGACCAGCTCGAACTTTGTCCTACTTGTGTGCAACATGAGCATGACGTGCAATTGACGTGTAACTGGGAGGAGAGCTGACTTTCAGTCTAGAAGAGATCTCTTGTGTCAAGGCGACCAGCACGCCTGGTACTAACTGATATCTTGAGTCAGGGGATGTATTATCTGAAGCAAAGGTTGCTCGTCACTAAATGTCACTAGTGACCTTTGTATCATCTGCAAAAATCAACATCGGGTATTTAAACCCGCCCAAAGATGGTGCATCGGTCGGGGTGTCAGAAAAGAATTTTACAACCTGATTAATGAACAAAAGGAATAATGTGGGTGCCAACACGCATCCCTGTCGCACACCGCGTGTAACTGGGAAGCTATCAGTCACCTGACCTTGTTTACCCCATCTCACTTTAGCGAAATTTTCTTCATGAAGTCTAACCACTAAGTTAAGTAGTTCGGGAGGCATACCCATTAGTCTGAGGGATTTCCACATTTTCTCTCTTGGTACTAAATCGAAAGCCGATTTAAGGTCCACAAAAGCGGCATAGATGGTGCCACCACCCAGCTTGACAACCTTCCAAAACAACATGTTAAGTCTAAACACCTGATCTAGGGTGCTGGTGCCTACTCTAAACCCAGCTTGCATAGGGGACAAAATATTTTCTTGCTCCATCCACCCCTGGATTCTCACAAGTACCAACCTGGCAACTATTTTTTGGATAGAATCTATCAAGCTTATGGGGCGATAGTTCCCCGGGACTGAGCGATTTCCTTTTTTAAATACTGGCAGGATCTCCGCCCCTTTCCAGGAGTCCGGAATCCTTGCCCCTGCAGCGATTGCATTTACAAGCAAGGTTATATAGGGAACCCAAATGTCAAGATTGATTTTAAAAAGATCAGAGGGTATTGCGTCCATCCCAGGCGCTCTACCTGAGTGGACTGCACCCAAAGCATACTTCGTGTCAGATGTATTAAAAACAAGCGGGCAGTCGGGGTTAGGAGGCAAGACTACATCCAACTCTTGATCAAAAACCTGATCCACATCCGGAGCTCTCAACTGCAATGAATAAAATGCCACCCAGTCTTCCACTGGGACATGATTTACTGGGGTTTTGGAATCCTGGTTCACACCCCATCTCCCAAAACTTAATTTGGTTTGACGTTAAACAAGCCGAAAGGAGCTCTGACCAATGACGGTCCTCCCACTCCTTCTTCACGGCCCATAGCGTTTTTTTGTAGGAGAGCCGGGTCATTCTAATAACTGCGATATCTCTGGATTTAATCGCTAGGATCAGTCTACTGTGTGCTTCCCTACAGCTTTTATTATACCACTTGGTCCGAACTTTATCCTTCCTTGGTATTAATGGGGTTGTTAACAGGGTTTTTAATTCCGCAAAGCACTGATCGTGAAGGTCACTAATCTGGGAGATTGACCCCTGTGAGGATAATGCAACTTCCATTGGAACCAGTGTCTTTGCCACTTCTTCTTCTATACCTTTAATTATGGAGGGGTCTGCAACTACCCTAGACCATTTTACTCTTTTCCTGTCATTACACAGTATAACATCTGACGTTGAGCATGTGGTAATAGAAGGCCCATCTCCAGCGTCTAGAAGCTTGAGACTCAACGAAAGGGGGTTATGGTCGCTCTCTGGGCATTCCACAACCTCCATGTCAATAACCTGGGACCAAAGCTCATTTTTAATAAGTATGTAGTCAATACGACTCTTACTAACCCCGTTATTAAAGGTCGGTTGGCCAGATTTATCGGAGGGTGTGCGTCCATTAGCAGCAGCACGCAGCCCCCACTCTAGACACAAGCCCAGCCAGTGAAGTGCTGCCTCAGTGCCCTTAACGCCCCTTGGTACTACTAGGGGCGGGATGTCCCAAGCCACATCTTCATCAGCCCCCAGATCCTCTCCCACACTATTCAGAGGCTCAAATGAGCAATTCAAGTCACCAGCGACCAGTACAAGACTGTCACTGTCTATTCTCCTCAGCAGAGAGTCCAAATCATCTATAACTGGCTGTTTACGACCTCCAGGGCGTCCTCTAGCGTATATATTTATGAGTACTAAGTCCTTTTTGTTGTTGCCTCTACTACACTTAATACACAAGAGATCCGGACTGTCTACCGAAATCTCCAATAGACTAAACCCCACGGACTGTCTTATCCATACCACTAACCCTCCTGAGGGTCTGCCCTTTGGGCCCTGTAGAGCAGGCTTGAAAAAGTTTAAGTATCCAGCCCTATGGATCGGGGTAACTGCCCAACTTTCCTGTAAAATGGCAATATCATAGGAGTCAATGAAATCTGCCCAATCTTCACTATCCATACGACCCCTTAGTCCTGCCATATTCCAGGAAACTATTTTAGCTGTCCCCACCTGGTTACAAGATGGGGCTGCGTCTAGGGAACACTTATCCTGTTCTAATTCAGCATTAGCCCTCCAAAGGGGACTGGATCTCAGGGAAGTTGATTTAAGGTATGATTCTGCATAGTCCTTACTATTACCCACCTCCACGACCTGATTTCCTGGAGAAATAGAGAGTTGGGTACAACCTATGGTATCCCTACTAGTACTATGTGGACCATGAACATGCCCCAGTCAATCCACACATTCCAGCCCAGACAATGGATCAAACCTGTTAGAGAGGCTGGGGTAGAAAGGCGAGTTGGGAAACCTCTCTACCACATTTCTCCCCACCGGTCTGTGGGATGGAACATTTCTGGGAGGAGGCGGACCATACCTTTTAGGGTAGAAGTAGGACAAGCTTAAGGATTGTACATCCCCTATTCTACGAATACAGTCAACCACCCATGGATCCCGGAAGTTTATTAGGATGCAATCGCCTTCCAAGTCCTTTGGACAATAACCCACCCAATCAACTCTACGGACTGTCAGAATCTTAGTAGAAGAGGAAGGTGGGAGAGGACGATTTTTATTAAGCCAAAAGGCTACTTTATTCATTAAGTCACCATGTGATTCTGATTGTTTGTCCCTTAAGGGTGCAACTCCTGTCAGGACGATAGTATAAGGTGTGGCAGCGAATGGTAGATCAGCTGGGGGAGGCCTACTTCTTGTAACTCTTTTAGGAAGTTGTGTACACCCAGCTGCAACACGAGTACTATTATTTTGATGGGAAGTCTGTTTAGAACTGCCTACCCCTGAGGTGGAGGCCTGTGCAGAGCTCTCGGACTTGGAGGTAGATATTAAAGGTAACCCATGAGATTTAAAACTTGCCTTCTTAGGTATGACAGTTTGAGTAACCGGGGTGGAGGGTTTATTTAGTGCACTAGATGGCTTCGAAGTCCTAGCCTTAGGGACAGGTCTGGCGTCACAAACCTTTGACGAATCCCCTGGTGAGAAAGCCTTGGTAATTGTATCAATATGGCCTATAGATTTAGGGTTAGAAGGACCAGAACCACTAGAAGGGGCCAATTGCTTAGCCTGGTGGCTAGCCATTTTTTAATAGACAAGAATTATCTCTAATGGTGGTCTCTAGATTGTCAATTTTTAAATTCATAAGTCTAGTTCTCTCTAATACCGGGAGCAAGAGAGTCTTAATTAGAATTTCCATTTGTGCTAGCAGGTCGGCATTATTTCCATTCATATTTACTATGCCAGTAAGGGGGACCCTCATGGAATTAGAAGCAGAAATGGAAATAACAGGGCCACCCGATGGGATAGTAAGTAATGGATCATCCCTTGGAAGAAGAGTTTCAGACACACGCGGCGATGGACTAACGGTTTTTAGTGCCTTTGAAACTCCACCTTTCTGCCGGCCTTTATTACGCTTCCTCTTTCCAGGGTGATTCATCTCTAGAGTCTCCTCTGAAGAGGAGGAGTCTAGTAGTGAGGGTGTAGCAGATAATGCACTATCTTCTACACCACTCACAGATGAATCTGCATCACCAATATTATTATCAGAAATATAATGCAGTAGAGGGGAGCATTCAGTGTCGTTATGTATCTCAACTGGTACAAGAACCACATTAGGGGGAGGTGGTTGGTTAGGTGTTGGGCTTGGTATTGTAGCAATATGCCCCAAAGAAGAACGTTTCCCATGTATTAAATCTAGGGACAACCTTTTCTCAACGAAAGCTATTTCTTTTTCTAAGATACCTGTAGCTTTGGTTATAAAAGCATCCAAGGGGCCTGATACCACCCCATTTGAAGTCTGGAGTGCTACAGAGCGATCTCTACCTGAACGTAAAGGCATATTTAAAAGCAGACAGGTATACAACCAGAAAACAGACAATGTAGGCACAGTGGACACCCAACAATAACTAAGACTGAATGTACGACTAAGCCACTAAATCACTTTGTAGTAATATTCACCAAGTCTTTGTCCAAAGACCAAGAGGGGTGGCCCAGCCCGGCCTCCTACGGCCCTAGACGGCCACAGACGGTCCCGCCCACAGACGGTTCCGCCCTTGTCCCGGGCTTCTCCCGGGCGCACTCCCGCGCGCTCCCGCGCAGCGTGTACACAGTAATCTTTTATTGGCAAGGGACGTGATTGGCGGGGAGGCGGGGCCGGCAGGGAGAGCAGCCCAGCTGGTGTTGTTCAGGCACGCAGCGACTCCTGGTCCACGGAGTCCCTGCCTTCTCCTCGCAGCCCTGCCGGTCAGTTGGTAACAGCCCCTTCAGCTTCAGTAACTCCCGCGGTTAGGACCGCGCTGCGGGACCCCCGAAGCGGGTCCGGCGAGTTGCTGACGATTACCCCTGGTATGAAGGACGAGAAATATAGCAGCAGCAGGTGGGTGGCTAAACTGTCAAAAGCCAAGTAAGAGAGACCCGCTTTCAGATTCACCAGGCCCCCGTTTTAACTCCGTGGGCGGGGAGGCGGGGCCGGCAGGGAGAGCAGCCCAGCTGGTGTTGTTCAGGCACGCAGGGACTCCTGGTCCACGGAGTCCCTGCCTTCTCCTCGCAGCCCTGCCGGTCAGTTGGTAACAGCCCCTTCAGCTTCAGTAACTCCCGCGGTTAGGACCGCGCTGCGGGACCCGCGAAGCGGGTCCGGCGAGTTGCTGACGATTACCCCTGGTATGAAGGACGAGAAATATAGCAGCAGCAGGTGGGTGGCTAAACTGTCAAAAGCCAAGTAAGAGAGACCCGCTTTCAGATTCACCAGGCCCCCGTTTTAACTCCGTGGGCGGGGAGGCGGGGCCGGCAGGGAGAGCAGCCCAGCTGGTGTTGTTCAGGCACGAAGGGACTCCTGGTCCACGGAGTCCCTGCCTTCTCCTCGCAGCCCTGCCGGTCAGTTGGTAACAGCCCCTTCAGCTTCAGTAACTCCCGCGGTTAGGACTGCGCTGCGGGACCCGCGAAGCGGGTCCGGCGAGTTGCTGACGATTACCCCTGGTATGAAGGACGAGAAATATAGCAGCAGCAGGTGGGTGGCTAAACTGTCAAAAGCCAAGTAAGAGAGACCCGCTTTCAGATTCACCAGGCCCCCTTTTTAACTCCGTGGGCGGGGAGGCGGGGCCGGCAGGGAGAGCAGCCCAGCTGGTGTTGTTCAGGCACGCAGGGACTCCTGGTCCACGGAGTCCCTGCCTTCTCCTCGCAGCCCTGCCGGTCAGTTGGTAACAGCCCCTTCAGCTTCAGTAACTCCCGCGGTTAGGACCGCGCTGCGGGACCCGCAAAGCGGGTCCAGCGAGTTGCTGACGATTACCCCTGGTATGAAGGACGAGAAATATAGCAGCAGCAGGTGGGTGGCTAAACTGTCAAAAGCCAAGTAAGAGAGACCCGCTTTCAAATTCACCAGGCCCCCGTTTTAACTCCGTGGGCGGGGAGGCGGGGCCGGCAGGGAGAGCAGCCCAGCTGGTGTTGTTCAGGCACGCAGGGACTCCTGGTCCACGGAGTCCCTGCCTTCTCCTCGCAGCCCTGCCGGTCAGTTCGTAACAGCCCCTTCAGCTTCAGTAACTCCCGCGGTTAGGACCGCGCTGCGGGACCCGCGAAGCGGGTCCGGCGAGTTGCTGACGATTACCCCTGGTATGAAGGACGAGAAATATAGCAGCATCAGGTGGGTGGCTAAACTGTCAAAAGCCAAGTAAGAGAGACCCTATATCATATATCACTCTCTTCTCTGAAATTCCACTCACTGAATCCGTTGCGTAAAAAAAACACATGTACAGAGTTAAAAAATATGTTTGCTATATATATTTTTTCTTTTCTGTTATATTAATCAAATGAATGAATATATATACAACTCAGTTCAGTTGAATTGAGTTTAATGAAATACAACAATTGGGCTATTTATCTTAATTGTTTGTTAGAATTAACTTGCAGCAGGTAATCCCTTCCCACTTAGGCAGCAGGGCAGAAGAGTAACAGTCGTTCATGCAGAAGATCAGCACAGCACCCCTACTGAGTCTTCAATAGGTCCAGATGTATACTGAAAAGCTGGGTGTGAGGATCCAATATTTTTGCTTGGTGCCAGATTTGAAGTAAGAGCAGTTTCTAGAGGTTTACCCCACCTAGCGGTCTTTGGAATTTCCTGCCATCCTCCCTTGGCCCCATCTTGTTTGGATCACAATAGACTGATTGGAAACTCTTTGGGTCTGATTCACAAAAGTATACTTAGACCAAAAGTCTAACTTTAGAAGCAGTACAGTTAGACCTTGGATCTAAACATAGACTTCAGGTCTAAACTTAGACTTTTGGTCTAAGTTTACTTTTGTGAATCAGGCCCTTTGTGAGTGTGCTGAAGCAGAATCTTTGTGATGTTAAAGAGTAGTAGGTGACAGCTCCTCCCACCTACCAAGTCAAAGATTGCCCATACTGCCAACACCTATTCTAACTTTGTCTCACTGTCTGGGAGCATGTGACCCAGGAACAGGATGTTGGCACCAGATGGTTAGGACAAGAAAATGCAAACTTTCTAGGAGTGGCATTTTAAGAATTACAATTTAAAGTCCGACTTTACCATCAAAGTGGGTTTTAAATGACAATTCTTTAGCCACCAAATTCGATATTCCTACTTGATACCAATTGAAAGTTATCACTTATTGCATGTAATAAGTTAACACAAAGTTGTCCTATGGGCGAGGTAGGCCCTGCAGTATTGAAAAAGGAATTAAAGAGTTTTTCGCTACCAGGACATGTAAAACATAAAAGTATAAGTCCAACTTTTTATGTACACTGCCCCTTTCCTGATGGGCTGTTTAGGGCATACCCTAGGGGTAACTTCAGTGTATTAAAATAGTAGTATACAAACTTGGGTTATTGGTTGACTGCGAGTCTTAGCCCTGGTCAAGCAGTAACCACAATCCTTGTCAGGGTAAGGGACAAGCAAACCCCAAATTAATCTGTGCTCAACTCCCTGGTAGCTTAGCACAGAGCAGTCATGCTTAATTCAGAGGCAATGTGTAAAGTATTGTGCAACACTTCAAACAGTAATAAAGTGAAAAACACTGCAAAAAAGATCTCACACCAAGTTAGAAAAATAGAGTGATTTTTAATTAAAAAAATAAGATCAAAATAACAAAAATGCAATCAGTAGAACTGAAGAATTTTAGTGAAAATAGTGCTAAAAAGCAAAGAGCATCAACTGTGGATACCTGGTTTTGCCATGGACTGGGGGCCGGTTACAGGGAATCACTTAAGCCTCCTGCACAAAAGTACCTTAAATCCTGTTTTTTTTTTTACAGACTTTTATATAGCGCAAACTTGACCTGGTATCGGGTATTAGAGCGCTTTACATAGCACCAGTTGCGTTAAATAAGGACACCTTTATTTTTGTTAGGCACGGGAGATTAAGTGATTTGCCCAGAATCACAGGATATTCAGCGTCATTGCCGAGACTCGAAGTCGGTTCCCCAGATTCGAGGTCGACCGTCCTAGCTGCTAGGCCAACTCCTATGGTTTGCAGAGTGTTGCCAGGATCCACATCGAAGATCCGTCATGCAGCTGAAGTGATGTGTCGGTTCCAAGGTGCAGTGAGGCTGCGATACGAGGTCCTGTGTCATCATCGAGGATTCCATCAAGGAGGACTTACGATGTGAAGTCCAGTGTCGAGGATGCATCGCACAGTTGGGGCAATGTGTTGATTCCAAGGAGCTGGAAGGCTGTGATGTGGAGTCTTGCATTATTGGCAAGGCTGCCATCGATGAGGGATGCAAGAGCCTTTGCCAGGGATGCATCATGCACTGGCAGTTCCGAAGAGGCTGTGGGCTGTGAAGGGGATGTGGGTTTTTGTGACGGGCCAATACACACAGCAGTTGCAATGGTTGCACCGAGTAGCAGAGGAGATGTGTCAGCTCTGTTCGGTCCACAGAGGCTGGAATAGCACCTTAAGTCCACTTCCAAGGGTCTAGGACTAAGGTGGAACCACTTGGCATGGTAGACTCACAGTTGGCAATGGTCAAATGCTTGGGATGGGGTTGTTGGAGTCTTCTGTCCCTAATGTTCAGGTCAGGAGGCCAGCCAAATAGCCCTTGGAGTCAATCTGGGGTCTGGGTTCAACAGATGCAGGTCTAGTCCTTCTCACCAAGGCAAGCGGGCAGCATGCAGCAGATCAGAGGCAGTCCTTCCAGCAACACGCTGAAGAATTGGTGTCTGAGGTCAAGTATTTATACACAGTTTAAACAAAAGCAAAGGTGCACCACCAAAGATCCAGAATTTTTAAATCCGTGTCCACAATGTATTCTCCAAAGTTCTTATTTTATTTTGGTACAGGTTTAAAACACGATCAAAAAAGAGCAGACGTGTTTCGTCCTTACTTCAGGGCAAAATGAGTCTGTAAATTAAACAAGACGATGGTTGATCCAAGGAATAAGAGTAACCAGGGATATGGTATACTTCCGTCAGCTTGTCTATTTTATAGAACAGGCAGAAAGCTCTTCACATATGTTGAGCGAAGGATGTGGTCCACCAATCAATACATTGGTGCCACTGGTGATATCAATGTACTTGAAAGCTTCAATTAATTTTGCATTTTTAGTCAGAGCCTTGTCTGTCAAAGTAAGACAAATCTTTGTATAATTACTCCAAGGTGGAATAATCCATGGTCCAAAGGGAATAAGAAGGAACCAGTGCAGTTGGCTAACGTGCCATTACCGGCCAGGATTAGTCGGTATACGAAATCCTTGCGTCTGCTCGTCGGGATTGTTATACATAGTTGTGCCTTTGAAGTAGGGCAGAAGCTTCTAGAGGTGAGACATGCTTTTGAAGTGCACAGATGACCTGCCTTCCTGGCTCCAGACTAACTACAGGGGGTATGTAGGCCTTCGTGTGGAGGCAAGACGCTGCCTATTCAACAGTAAGAGGGGCTGCGCCCAGTACATCCTTCTCATCCTGGCACTGATGGCCCACCCAGTCACACCTAAGCTCCTATTGTGTGTGGCTGTCTAGGAGGAATACACAAATCCTAATTGTCACCAACACCCAGTCGTGTGACCCAGAGACAGGCTGCAGGCACCAAATGGCTAAGGCAAGAAAATGCCAACTTTCTGAAAGTGCATTTTTAGAATTTTTATTTAAAATCCGACTTCACCATAAATTAAGATTTTAAATTGGGATTCCAGAAACACCAAACATGAACTACTCATTGCTTTCCATTTTATCCTATGGGAGGGATAGGCCTTGCAGTAGTGAAAAATGAAGAGTTTTTCACTAGCAGGAAATGTATGTAAAGCTTAAAAGTACATGTCCTACTTTTTAAATACAGTGTACCCTGCCCTCTGGGCTGCCCAGTGCCTACTCTAGGGGTGACTTATATGTATTAAAAAAAAAGGTTTGGGCCTGGTAAAAGGTTTATTTGCCAGCTCGAAATGGCAGTTTAAACGACACACACAGGCTCTGCAATGGCAACCCTGGGACATGTTTAAAGCGCTGCTTAAGTGGGTGGCACAACCAATGGTGCAGGACCACTAGTAGCATTTCATTTATAGGCCCTGGGCATAAGTAGTTCCACTTTACTAAGGACTTCCAAGTAAATTAACTATGCCAGTAGGGTTTAAGGCAATGATACCAGGTGTCAGGGAAAGACCACAAGCACATTAGCACTGGTTAGCAGTGGTAAAATGCCCAGAGTCCTAAGGTCAGTAAAAGGAATTCGGCAAAAGCAGAGGATCTGAAGGCAAAACTTTACGAGAAAACCACGGCAAGGAGGTCAGGTCTAACAATGGCGGAAAATCACCATCAGAATCAAGCCAATTCATCCAGGCATCGCTAATGTTAACTTTCTCCAGAACACATTTTGAGCTTTCAGTGCAGCTCGAGCAAACCTAATGCTCCCATCGAGGATATCCAAGTCAGAGTGGTAGACCTTCACTCCCAAGTATTGAAACATTGTATGCTCACATTTGATCTCTCCACTTCCAAGATCCCACATTTGGTCTCTCCACTCCCAAGATCCAGCCTGTACTGATATAGTCTCAGGTCAGTGAGGAATAAGCATGCCTTTGTCCAGTTGACAATCAACCTGGGCACGTTTCAAACACCCTCAAATCTTGGGCAATAGGCACCAGATCTACTTCTACATCTCTAACAATCACCATCATGTCATCAACATAAATTAATACCACTGTAGTGTCCCTTCAAGCAGAAACCCCCACTGCTGTCCAACTAATCTCTACCTGGTGCAACTGTCTCCTTTCCTAAGGCAAACATCAGGGCGGACATTGGGCATTCCTACAGTGGACCCAATCTGCAGCCAACTAAATAGGCGCTAATAGACCAAAAATTATCTTAGATTGAATGTGTTCCAATCCAGAGAGAGTCTGGCTTGTCATTTTGATTGGGTCGAATCTTATGTGGCATGATGGGCAAAAAACGTGCCTGGTTACGATGACATTTTCGGCGGTCCTCCCGCCCGCTTCTTTGGCGGTCCAACTGCCCAATTAGGAAGTGAGCAGGAACACCGCCTCAGGACTTCCAAAACAGCTGGTATTTCTGCTACCACGGTGGGAGAAGCAGAGGCAGCCAGTGGAGGTGGTCTTGTCATTTTTCCCGGAGTATGAACTGCTTACTGCCGACATTTACTTGGCAGGGGCACCGCCATGTGTGAGTCGGCAGAAAGCAGTACATGTGCCTTAAATTGTGCGGAAGGTCATTGCGCCCCTGTGTACATCACTGATACATATGTGAGGCACTCCAATACCTTAGGTTTGGGTTTACGCTGTGTCACAAAGCTCACTCATCGTACAACTTACGCCCAGCCGGCTGGAACCATGTTGTGGGTGTGTCCAGCAGTCAGCAGTGTGGCAAGCATTGCATTCCAGTTCATTTCCTGCAGCAATACATACCGCTTTCATTTCTCCGCCACATTGACACTGTCAACCCTGTGGGAAACTCGTAATATGGCAGGCGAGGAGGCCAGCTGCTCGATGAAGAACTCGGTCCTGCCACAGCGGTGGGATGGAGGTAAGACCACATGATTCGTAATCAGCCCCCTATGGGTTGGAATGTTACCCCAAGTGATTGTCAGTGGTTAGACTATTTGCAAGCTTTCCACCTATCTCTTTTTGTGTGTTTGATGTTATGCCCTAAGTGGGCAATGATATGCCCAGACATGACTCCCGTGCTCATGGTGCCAGTGGAACTGAGCAGCAAGCAACTGAAGAGGCTTTATTAGCCTTATACCAGTCTCGAGTTACTTGTGTTCTGGTTCAGGGAGGACCTGGCTTGGGATTTTAGGATGGACTTTCTGATTGGTGCAGGATCAAGGAAGAATTGCATATGGCTGTGTCTAATCTGAGGAGACAGTGGGTAAAAAACAGTGAGTTGGTACTCTCTCCTAAGTGATTGCCAGTGGTGGGACCATTTGCAAGCACTCCTTCCATCACCTTTTGTGTGCTTGATGCAATGCCCTACATGACCACGGGTATGCTCAGACTTGGGTCTCATGCTTACACTGGAATTGAACCCAATCTTCACCCGACCAAAGAAGTCGAAATAGACTGAAACCAATCTTGGTTTGCTTGTGTTCTAGCTTAGAAAATAATTTGCTTGGCAGTTTGGACGGAACTGTTCATATTGGTACAGGACAAAGGCCAATTTTCATATGGTTGGCTCTAACCTGAGGTGGCATGGTAGTCAAACAAACAATGAGTTAGATTGCTACCCCATGCGTTTGCAAGTGGTGTGAGAAACTTGGGTGGTTGGTTGAGGTGGGTGTGAGTTCTTTCCCAAGCAGCAGCCACAATCCCTGTCAGGGTGAACCACATAAATCATCCCTAAATTAACCTGTGCTTAACCAATGTGTAAAGTATTTGTGCAGCTTTGCTTATTTGCACAGCCTTTTTCTTCTGTCTCCCGCCTCGGTCCACTGCAGCATCTTGCTGTTTGAGTGGAGGGCGTGGCTGACAGCACGCAGATCACTGACAGGGCACTTCTGGTCGAGTAGGGGGCGGAGTAGTGCTTCTGCTCGCCCTCCTACTTCAGAGTGATGTGTCAGCGTGTGTGCACCGGATCGCGGTGAGTTGGCTGCCGCTTGAGCTCACCTTTAGGAAGAGGTGTGGTACCGCGGCCAGGGCGACTGACTCCGGAATCTGGGGATCACGGTTCGATCCCTGGCTCCGGCGGCAGATTAGTCCAGCACCATGTGACTCTGGGCAATAGCTTGCTTAATCTTCCCAACGGCCCCCAGCGCCTAGAGACCCTAACGGGTGATTGTGCGCTTTACAAATGTGGATTATTATTATTATTATTTAGCTGCACTATGGTTACGGTGATTAGAAAACGTTTTTAACATTTAATTTTTTTTTTATTACAAATTGCTCACTTTTAAAAACCATTTTAAAACGCACTCCCTGTATAACTGACTTGCACATAATTCGAAGAGGGGGCGGAGTAGTCCTTCCGCTCGCTCTCCTACTTCAGACCGATGTGCCACCGTGTGTGCACCGCCAGTCTGCGCCCAGCCGGGACCAGGGGCCAGGACCCCTGCTCCTTCCGTGAAAGACCCTAAGAGCCCTCTGGTCTGCTCGAGAATTTCACTTTTGGCGTTAGCCACATTTGCTCCTTGCAAGTAAACATCATGCATGGTTGCGTCCAGGGCTCGAGTCGGGGTACCACGCGGGTGGACGGCGTCCCCCCACTTATTTTACCAGGAGCTCGATTACTGGAGCAAATGGAGCCACACACTCACTCTTTGGCCCCTCTGGGGCGAGATCGGAGCTCATTCAGAGCGCTGCTCACGCGCTCGCTTCTCTGATGCAATCGCATCCAAGGGGTGAGCAAGGGGAGGCCATGAGTCTGATGGGGCAAGCCACCTTTCGAGACGTCACTTCCTGTCGTGACGTCAGCGTCCCCCCACTTCTTTTTTTAGGACTTGTGCCCTGGTTGCGTCCCCAGGGAACACAGAGAGGCCCTTCTCCTGTATTACCTGCAAATGGTGTAGCCTAGCACAGTTTGATCAGTCGCATAGAAAAGTGGGTGACCAAGCAACACTCAACAATATTTACTTTAATGTTTGGTCGATACCTAAACACTCCTTTGAGATTTGGGACACCATCAAGGAGACAGATCCTGACCTGGTTTTTATCACTGAAACCTGGCTGGATAGTAATAACTTTCCTGACATCGCAAAAGCCCTGTCCCCTGAAATCAAAATACTAAGGCAAGACAGGCAAGGGTGGGGGGCAGGCCATTCTGTTCAAAGACTGCTTCAATTGCCTCCCCATCACAGTAGCTCAGCTGGGAGAGCATGAACTAATGCCATTCCAAGTGTTAAAAGGAAATCACATTATACTTGGTGGGGCTGTGATCTATAACCCCCCCTGGATACCAGCCAGAATTTAGCGCTAAACGGCTTACACAGTTATTTCCTGCTTGCCTAGAATACAAAAATGTTATGGTTATTGGGACTTCAATGTCCACTTTGAAAAATCTAAAAATACAGTGGGAATCCATCTGGAAACCGACATGCGGGTCCATCAACTAAAACAATGGATCAAAGGCCCACACACATTGCAGGGCATACACTGGATCTATTCTCCAATATAGAATCCACTGCAGTCAAGGAAATCAAACCCGTCACATGGACCGATCACTCACTAAATACCTTCTCATTTACCCAACTCGCAATATCAGCGAAAGCTCCCAAACCTACACACGGGCCATACAGAGCCTGGAAATTAGTCACCCCTGACTTATTTCAACTCCACTTTGCCCCTAACGATTTAGAGGCCCTGGGAACCCTCCCCACCAATAGGGGCACAATGAACCTCTAAACCGAGATTACCAATACACTGGATCAATGTGCACCAAAACTTAAACTTAAATCCACAAAAAGAACTGTATCCGAAGAGTGGTACACAGCAGAACTTAAGGCACGAAAAAAAAGTGCAAAATATTGGAAAACAACTTGAGAATGTCCATATTGGACCCCGACAAGTCAGCATACAAAGCAGAACTCAGTAGCTAGAATTATGCAATTAAGAAGGCCAAAAGGACATATTTTGCACAACGAATAAATGAGAACAGCAACTCAGTAAAAGAGCTATACAAAATAGTATGAGAATTATGCAAACCGACCTGCGTGTCCCAAACCCTGCATCCATCAGTGGAATGCTGTGAGATGATTAGTGAATTTTTCACGGATAAAATATGCACAATCTACTCGTCATTTAGCATTAATACCTCAGGAGATCCCATCAATTGGGAAAACATAGACCCTCTTCCCAACCCCCCCCGTAAGTATGGGCCGTTTCAGCCCCTTTACAGAAGAGGAGGTCGCAAAGACAATGGGGAAGTCAAATCAGGATCCCCTCTTGACCCCTGCCCACATTTCATCTTTGCGCAGATCATACCCACCCTGGGCCCATATGTCACGCAATTATTTAACCAATCTCTGAGACAGGAGTCTCCCCAGTTATCTGGAAACATGCCATAGCGACCCCCCTGCTGAAAAAGACAGACTCAGATGTAAATAACCCAGTTAACTATCGGTCAATCGCCCAACTCCCCTACCTCTCCAAAGTATTGGTGAAGTTGGTCAACAGACAATTGTCTAACTATCTAGAGGACAACAAACTTTTGGAACCCTCGCAAAGGGGCTTCAGGGCCACCAACAGTACTGAGGCAACTCTCCTGGCCGTCCTAGATAATGCAAGATCATTGCTGGACCAGGGAAAGTCAGTAGCCCTGATCCTGCTGGACCTGTCGGCAGTGTTCGACATGGTCTCCCACCAGCTTCTATTGGAAAATTTGAACAAAAAAGGGATACACACAAAAGCCCTTCAATGGCTCAGTTCGTTCTTGAGCAAAAGAATACAAACCGTGCAAATGTGTGCCTTCACCTCAAGTTCAAAAACCCTCAGTTGTGGTGTCCCGCAAGGAGCATCTCTGAGCCCTACTCTATCTAATGCCTATGTATCATCCTTGGCAAAAATTGGTATGAAGTGGGGCTTTGGTATTTGTTCCTATGTGGATGACAGGCAACTGACAATAGCCATCAGAGACAGGCACGAGGACACCAGGGCTAAACTCAGCAACTGTCTCACTGAAATGGCAACCTGGATGTCGGAACACTGCTTAAAGCTCAACGCTGTGAAATCTGAGATCCTGCTCCTCGGCGGAGCAATCATATCTGGGATGCGGCATGGGGGCCCCACTCACTGGGAGATGCCACAGCACCCAAGCAGTGTGCAAATGATTTGGGTGTTCTCATTATTGGCACCCTATCCATGCAGGGTCATGTGTGGACCCTGTGTGGAAGAAGCTTCGCTACGCTGAAGCTTTTAAAAAGGCTTTTTCCCTGGATCCCACTGGAAAGTAGGAGAAAAGTCACACAGGCCCTACTGGTCAGTAGGCTGGATTATGGAAATGCACTTTTTGTTGGCATGCCAGACTATCTGTTTAAACGTCTGCAAGCGATACAAAATGCTGCGGCCAAACTGGTGTGCAACAAAGGCAGATACAGCTCAGCAACCAATTGCTTGAGGTAACTTCCCTGGCTGCCCATGCATCAAAGAGCAAGATTCCAAAGGATCCTACGGCTACTATGATGGAGTGCCTTGTGAGCATGTCCTAAGAGCTTAAATTGCGATTCTCCTATTATCATGCCTAGAGAATCTAGATTTCATTAAAGACACGGAGGCTCACATTATACAATGACTTTTAATTGCAGATCCAAGCAGGCGCATCATAATACAAAGGTTCCAATAAGAACACTGAGATAAACTAAGACATAAAGCATAGCAGC
Source organism: Lissotriton helveticus (assembly GCF_964261635.1). Taxonomy (NCBI): domain Eukaryota; kingdom Metazoa; phylum Chordata; class Amphibia; order Caudata; family Salamandridae; genus Lissotriton; species Lissotriton helveticus. The sequence continues at coordinate 1,224,506,665 of NC_136059.1, read as the reverse complement.
CATCTGCCTCCTTTAAATGCGGCTCCAAGCAGATAAGTAGCTTACTATCTTCTCTCCTATACTTTCACTAATATTGTGTTTCGGTCAATATAGATTTATATTGGGGGGGTTTGCGTGAAGGGTGGCTTTATCCCCATCACTTCCCTCCCCCCCCCACATGGTCTACTATTTATGGAGATCATCCTCTCCCTCTGTTTGTATAACCTCTGCTTTCAGGTTGTCTTTAATGTGCTTTTACCTTACAGTTAGATCGTTCATATTGAAATCTGCCTTGTGTGGCTTAGCCTCAGGTACTTTGCTCTCTATGCTCATTATCGCCGTTGTTCGCCGTCCCCCCCCCCCCCCCCCCCTTATGCAGTTATGAACCCTGTAGGAGCGTCTTGGGCCTCCTCGCGCTGTTATCCCTAGCGCTTGTGTGGAAAAACGTGCAGTGAGCTCCTTGCGCTGTAGTTAGCCTTAGCGCTTATGTGAACAAACTAGCGCTGAGCTCCTCGCACTGTTACCCCCCGAGTGAAGCGCTGCTCATGAATAATTGATTGAAGCGCTGTACTTGCCAGGATAAATTGATTGAAGCGCTGCTGCTGGAAACGATAGATTGAGCGCATTTCGTCCGCTCTGTAATCTCCGATCGCGGAAATAGCAGGACGCGCATTAGAGGAAAGTTCCCTGGCGAGAGTCACGCTTCGTAAGTGTCCCGCCTAGGAACTTTCCTCACTCACCGACAGTTGGGAATCAGCTATTTGACCGCGTTTCACGAAGGATCATCGATTCAGCATTGAATCCATTGAAATAATAAGAAATAACTACCTAATTCAACATTTGGGTTTGGCAAATTGCAAAGGGGGCTCTTGCCACTGCATAGACTGCACATTAAATACATTGGCCTTTGTTTTGAGAATCCTTGATTATATTCAGCCATATATGCCCTTAAAGAGATATCATTTATGCCCTTAAAAAAAGATATAATTTATATAGATTAAAAAAAAGAAAGGGGTGAATAATTATTATTTAATTTAAAAAAAAGGGGAAGGAATTTTTTAGATGGAAAATGTATCTGATTCTGAATCAGAATTAAATAATACTGCACTCCCCAATTTTAATAGTCAGGAATTTCGACTTCTAATCCAAAGGGAAATGAAGTCTTGTATGTTGCAGACCCTTGCCCAGGTTGCACCTTATAAAAGACCCCTTCCCTCTCAGGAAGATGTCTCTGATGAGACTCCCTGCGAAGGCTTAATTGTGAATGGCAAACGCACAAAGAAGTCTAATTATACAACTCCTCAGGTCACAGCGAGCACAGGGGGTCCTAGCACCTCTAACGATATTGGTGGTCTTGGCACCTCTAAGCAACCTGGAGGTCTTCGCACCTCAACTAATAAGGCTGTCCCTAGCGACACGTTACCTTTGGGTGCCCTTCGTGGCCCAAACATCTCGGATGCCCTCAGCGGCTCTATATCTCATAGTGCTTAGAACTACACAGGGGACTCGAATGAGGACAATTCTGATGATCCAGACGAGTATATTCTGGACCTTGATGATGAGGATGTTGGCCTATTCGAAACGGAGGATGAACCCCCTTCCTACTCAAAAGACAGTATTCTAGACCCCTTAGGGGAAGAAATGTTTTCCCCCCTGAATTTAAAACGCCCCCGTTCATCGCAATGGTCTCCTCAAGAGCATGTCTCAAAGTTCATTAAGAAATGCATACGTTTCCCTCTTGAAAGGGAGACGAGAAATATACTAAGGGCAGAGTGTTCTAAAACCCTCCATTGATGAAAAGGCATGCTATACCTCTAATTTAGATCCGGAACTGATTAAGTTCCTCTTCAGGCTTGGTTGCGATCCCAGGAAGGGACTAGAAAAATCGTTTGAGGGGTGCCTGGACCGCCTATTAGATGTCCTTGGACCCCTTACAAGGATACTTGATTCCGCAGAGGAGTGCCACCTTCACGGTACCCCCCTCAATACAGATTTGATTAGGGGATGGAGTCAAAGAGCACTCATTCTTCTAGGCAACGCCAACGCGAGCATTAATGCTGAAAGACGTAGACTGATTCTTTACAAACTCGACCCTAAACTTTCCAACATGGCGGAGAAAGAGCCATCCTCAAACCCGAAAGGCCTCCTCTTTGGGGAAGAGCTTATAAAATCGCTTGGAAAGTACATGTCTACTTTCACAGCACCTGATAAGGCCTAACATAACATAAGGAGAGTGTTTAATAACAATGTTTTTGAGAGGGCCGGAAGAAGGGGCCTTTCTTCCGGCCGATTTAACCAGAGGCCCTACCAGAGATCACACCCCCTTCGGAAGAGGCTATCAACAATATAATTACAACAACACCTTCAATCGTGGAAGAGGAAACCGAGCCAGAGGGGCAAGATCACGAGCTTCATTCAACTCGAATCCTCCAAGTAAGTCCTGCTCCTTTACTTTCTCCTTCTATCCCCCTAAAGGTGGGAGGCAGACTCAAGCTTTTTTCGAAAAGATGGGAGGAAATAACATGAGATCCTTGGGTTCTGTCCACAGTGAAAGGCTTTCTGATAGATTTTGTTCAAACTCCGTTTCAAGCTTCTTTACCAAGGGACATTCCTGTTTCAATAGAAAAAGAGAAAATAGTAGAGGAAGAGATCTCCTCTATGCTTCAGAAAGGGGCAATAATAGAAGTTCCCTTGGATTCTTTAACCTTCGTAAGCACATTGTTCCTCGTGGAGAAAAAAGGAAAAGGTTGGAGACCGGTCATAAATCTGAAAGGCCTCAACAAATTTCTTGTTTACAGGTATTTCAAAATGGAAGGAATTCATCTCCTGAGAGATCTTCTCCAAAAAAGAAGACTGGTTAGTCAAACTAGATCTGAAGGACGCCTACTTCACGATTCCGATGGCGGTTATGCATCAGCCATTCCTACAATTTCTATGGAAAAATCATCTTTAACAGTTCCATGGTCTCCCCTTCGGGCTTTCTTCCGCGCCTTGGTGTTTTACCAAGGTAATGGGAGCAGTAGCCTCCTTCCTGAGGGGAACGAGGCGTCCGTCTTATTATTTACCTCGACGACATCTTGATAATGTCTCCATCAAATTCTCCTAGACCTGGAAACGGTTATGAATCTGCTAGAAAGTCTAGGATTCATTATCAACAAAGAGAAGTCCATTCTAACCCCCTCAAAATCCCTTGAGTTTCTGGGTTTCACTCTGGACACTTCCAGGTGTCTTCATCTCTTACCTCCTTCAAAGATCTCGAATATCAGGAAAGAGTTTCGACATGTCTTGAGGCAAGAGGATATCCCTGTAAGGGAGCTGGCAAGACTACTAGGTCTCTTATCTTCCTCCATCCAGGCAATCTTTCCAGGCCCTCTGAATTACCGGGCCTTGCAAAGGATGAAAGGAAGGGCCTTGAGATCCGGTCTCTGGTACGAGGACCGAATCACCCTAGATTTGGACGCCAAAGCAGAACTGAACTGGTGGTTGGAAAACCCAGAGGCTTGGAATGGGAAAGCAATTTTTGGTTCAGAACCAGATTTTGTTTTGGAATCGGACGCTTCCCTTCATGGTTGGGGTGCATGCTTCCTAGACCGGAATACGGGTGGCGTATGGTCTCGGGAGGAGTCATCTCACCACATAAATTTCCTCAAACTTACTGCTGGCCTGTACGCCCTTATGAGTTTCAAGCGCTAAATACAGGGGAGGTCGGTTGTCCTGAAGATGGACAATGTTTCTGCAGTGGCCTACATCAATCGGTTGGGAGGTACGAAATCTGCCGACCTTTCCAACCTAGCAAGGAGACTCTGGATGTTCTGCTTAGAACACAAAATTGCCCTCAAAGCGGAATACTACCCAGGGAAATCGAACGTTTCTGCCGATTGGAATTCCAGATTCCTTTCGGACTTCAGCGACTGGAAACTCAACGTCGCTGTCTTCGACTCACTAATTTCTTGCTGGATAACTCCCTTCTGGTTCCCCACAGTTCTGGAGCTACCTTACGAACTTCTCTTTCTGATACCTTCGCTGGAAGATCTCCTTACAGACGTAAACGGAGATCCTCACCTCCTGACCCTTTGCGGGAGTTTGAACCTTCTTGCTTGGAGAGTGTCAGGAGATCCAACGAAGTCTCAGGACTTTCGACATCAGCTTCTACTCTCCTCAGAGAGTCTTGGGCGCCGGGAACTCACTACAGATACAATAATATCTGGAAATCTTGCTTTCGTTGGTGCCTGGAGAGGGATTTGGATCCCAAACAGGCACCTATCGTTGATGTAGTGAACTTTCTAGCTGAACTTTTTGACAAAGGTTTGAGTTATAGATCGATCAATTGTTGTAGATCAGCGATCTCTGCGGGTCATATTCTTGTTAATGGCAAAACGGTCAGTAAAAACGTCATTGTTTGTAGAGTTATGAAGAGTATTCGTCTTAAAAGACCCCCGAAGCCGAAATATGATACACTCTGGGATGTGAATTTGATTCTAGATCTTTTCACTTCACGGCCAGATAATTTGCTTTTGAATAGGACATTTCTATCTATTAAACTCACCACTCTTCTTTGCCTTATCTCTTGTCGTAGAGTTTCTGACATTAAGGCTCTGGAGATCTCTAACAGGTCCTATAATTTGTTTGGAGTCAAATTTGAGGTCTACAGAAGAACAAAGACTATGTCTGACTCAATCTTTTATCCTCGTTTCGACCCTTGTCCGAAACTTTGTGTAGTTGAATGTATGAAAGCTTATGATTTGACAATGTCTAGCCTGCGACCTTTTGATGAGAATCAACTTCTCATTTCCTTCGTTAAACCTCATAAGGCCATTTCCATATGAGGTGTAACGAAGGAAATGAGAAGTTGATTCTCATCAAAAGGTCGCAGGCTAGACATGTAGAATTTAGATTCTCTAGATTTCATTAAAGACACGGAGGCTCACATTATCCCACCCATCCCATTCCCTGTTTGGGTTTGGTGTTTCATTATTATTCTCACTTATAATATGTGTGTTCATTGACATGTTGTTTCTAATATTTTTGCATTGACATGTTATTTAAATGGTTCAATTCGTTTCACTTGACATGTTTTGTGGTTACTTTGTCTCTTTGGATACAATTTTCATTGTCTTCTTTCTTTTCAGATAATCCTTCTGCTTGAGCTACGTTGGATGATTTCTCACTGGCTGGTTGCCTTCTTCAACTCTTGTTTGGATTTTATTTCGAATTCTCTTCTTCTACTGGATCTTCTTTTCGCCTGATTTAAAAGAGGCAGATGGTTGCTATGCTTTTTGTCTTAGTTTATCTCAGTGTTCTTATTGGAACCTTTGTATTGTGATGCGGCTGCTTGGATCTGCAATTAAAAGTCATTGCATAATGTGAGCCTCAGTGTCTTTAATGAAATCTAGATTCTCTAGGCATGATAATAGGAGAATCGCAATATAAGCTCTTAGGACATGCTCACAAGGCACTCCATCATAGTAGCCCTAGGATCCTTTGGAATCAAATCAAATTCTACACTCCTCCCAGGTGCCTAAGGTCACGTAGTCAGGCGCTACTTGAGACTAAAAGGATCAGAAAAATCAGGGCAGGTGGACGCACCTTTTCATACCTCGCAGCTTTGCACTGGAACAAGCTTCCACTGGAACTACGGCTGATCGAGGACTACATGGCGTTCAGGAAGAAACTTAAAACCCACTTATTCCCCAAGGACTGATGCCACCTACCTTAACAGCCCCAGCCCTAACCACCACCCTGCCGCTACATTAGCGCCGTGATATCCCTATGGGATGAATGTTGCACTTTACAAATAAATAAATAAATACACAAGCAATAATAAAGTGAAACACAAAACAAGGAAAATCTCAAACCAATTTAGAAACATAGAGTAAAATCTATTGAATAAAATGACTCCAAATAACAAAAATCTAATCAGTAGAACCAGAGATATGATTTTGGCAAAATAGTGCCTAAAAGTGGAAAGCTGCAACTGCTGTAATGTGGTCACCCTGCACTGGGATAAAGTCACAAGTTAAGGCCGACATCGTTGAAGTGCAAGCCAGATTCAGGGACCCGGTTAATCTCCCTGAGAATTGTACATTATGTCCTTGATGTGAGGCGTCTCATCACACTGCTTCATAATGAGTCAGTTCTGATGAGGTGCTGCATGGGCTGCAATGAGAGGCCCTTCATCGAGATACAGTGCACTGCATTGGTTCTGTTGAGGAGCTGCGAATACATTGGTGCGTAGTCCTGACTCAAGCTTCATCGAGCTGCATCGGTTTCATTGAGGAGCTGCGTGGTCCTGCGTCGAGGTGCTTCATGCTGTGTTGGTTTTGATGGAGACTACAGTTAGGCTGGTACATTTGCTTCAGCCCAACTTCCAGGGTCCAGGCCTGGGGTGCCACCTGAGGGGTCAGGACTCTCTGCAGGCAGAGTCCAGATGCAGAGTTCAAGGGTGTTGAAGCTTGTTTTGTCTCTGTAGTTCGGACCAGGAGGCCAGCCAACAAGCCCTTGGAGCCAATTTGGTGATCCTGGGTTCAAGATGCAGGCCCAGGCCTCCTTCCTCAGGTAGCAGGGCTATCCTTTCAGCATCAGGGCAGTAAAGGTATCCTTCTTCTGAGTCATCTAGAGATCCAGAAGTGATCTGAAGAGCAGGACTGGAAGTCCCCTTTGTATGCCTGGTGCCCACTTTGAAGTGGAAGAAGCTTCTTGTGAAGTTTTCACCCTATAGTTTTGTCTGGAATTTACTGCCTCAATGCCCTGGTCCCAGTCTGTCTGCAGGCACATGTGTTATTAAATGTATCAAAGGCTTGTAAACCAAATGCTACTAGTGGACCTGCAGCACTTGTTATGCCACCTACTTAAAGAGCCCTGTAAACATGTCTTAGGTCTGCCATTGCTGCCTGTGCGGGCAGCTTTTATCTGCCATTTTGACCTGGCAAAATTACCATTTTGCAAGGCCTAAGCCTACCTATTAGACCTGGCATCCTTGGCATGGTTTACCCCCTAGGTTTTTGCCTTCAACCTTCCTGTTTTCTGACTTCGTTTTTGATGACTTTAGGACTCCTCACACTTTACCACTACTAGCCAGTGCTAAAGTACTTGCGCTCATTCCTTAAAACATGGTAGAATTGGCTTACACCCGTAAAGTAACACTACCTCTGCCCAGAGACTCCAAATTAGGCGCTACTAGTAGGCCTGCAGCACTGATTGTGCCACTCATTTAAGTAGCACTTTAAACATGCGTCAGGCCTGCCATTACAGCCTGTTTGTGAAGTTTAAAAACAGCCATGTTGTCCTGGCAAAGTAAAACTTTTTCCAGTACCCAGACCTTCCCTTGTAATACATGTAAGTCATCTCAAGGATAGCCCAGATGGCTTAGTGCAATGTACTTAAAAGGTGAGACATGTACATTTTAGTTTTACATGTCCTAGTAGTAAAAAACTACTCTTACATTTGTTTTTCATACGTGCAAGGCCTAACTCTAGCATTGGATATCATTGGAGATACTGTATTACATTTAATAAGCTGCATTCCAAATGGGAACAGCGAAACAGATCATGTCTGCTGTCTTTGGAATTGCAAGCAAATATCCTAACTTATGGTGAAGTCAGATTTTAAATTACAATTTTGAAAATGCCACTTTTAGAAAGTTGGGAGTTTCCTGCCTTTCCTGCCTTAGCCATTGTAGTGCCTACAGCCAGTCTCTGGGCCACATGACTGGGTTTAGTTGACAGCTGAGCTTTGTGTATTCCTCCTAGGCAGCCACACGCATAATGGTGGAGTTTAGATGTGACTGGATGGGCCAGCACTGTTAGGTTGGCAGGAAGGAGGGGAGCTGGGCCCAACTCCACTCACACTTAAATAGACTGTGCCCTGCCTCCACACAAATGGCTGTATACCTCCAGTAGTTAGCCTGGAGCTAGGGCCAAGAAGACAGGGCTCCTGAGCACCTCAAAGGCATTCCTCTAGATGCTTCTCCCCACTTCAAAGGCACAACTGGGTAAAAATATTGGACCTCAGACACCAATTCTTCAGTTCACTTCTGGACCTCTTGATACTCTGCCAGGAAGAAGGACTGCTGCTGCAAGGACTGCCACTCTGCTTGACTGCCTGCCTAAAGGAAATGCTGCACTGCTGTACTGACCTGTTGCCTGCTGCTCTCTTGCCTGTGAATGCAGAACTGGACTGGCAACTTCATCTTGAACCCAGTACCCCAGAGTGACTCAAATGGCTAGTCTACTGGCCTTTTGATCTGATCCTCAGGGGCATAAAAGGCTCCCCAATCAGATCCTGGACCCGCTGCAGCAAGTTCTTGGCCCCCAAGTACTGCCCCTTCAGTGTGGCTCAGTGCTTTTTAAATTAAGCTTTTGGGCTCTTCATTGCTGCAAACAGGTCAGTTTATACTGGAACAGAGCCAATTGCTCTGAAATGCAGTGGAAGGCGCTGACAGCCTGTCTATTTGCACAGCAGCATTGACAGCCTGCCAATGTGAAGTTTCAGTCCGCCCGTCCGTGACTCCTGTCCTGCTCTATGCACCACGCTGACTGCCGCTGTGACTCCCTCCAACGTGAACTGGACTCTTGGCACAAAACTTGAGAAGATAAAACTTCAGCTGGACTAATGTGAGACTGTATCTGAACCCCTCTCCATCACAGTCAGCCTGTAATTTTTACTTTCACCTGGTCCAGTATGACCAGCTAGCTGCGATTGGCGCTTTCTGCAATGAACATATGTTAATTTGGGGTTTGCTTGTGCCTTACCCTGACTAGGATTGTGGTTGCTGCTTGACCAGGGCTCATACCCCAGTCAACCAGCAACCCAATGTATAACACTGGTGATCAGCAGTGAAGATGGGACTAGTGTAGTGGAATGCCATACAATGATTTGGCGTACCTTACCATTTCACTATTAAGAACAATTTGAGTTGTAAATTCTCCCTGATTGGCCTTTTTGTTTTAAATTCATTCCTACTCTACTTGATTGATTGTCTCTGTGACCTCACCAGCAAAGTTGGAATTTGAGCATGGTAACCTGGAGAGCTATAGTGTGGCTCAGCTCAAGGAGTTTTGACAGGAGAGGGGGGCTGAAAGCTAAAAGGAGCACCAAAAAGATGGAGCTCCAAAAGGCCTTTAGGGCATGCGCAGAGGCCCATCATGTGCCAGTCACAGCAGATGATCAGGAGGAAAAAGGTGATGAGGAGGGAACAGAGCGGGACTTGCAGGAGGTTCCTGGAATGCAGTCTGCTGAGAAGGAGGGTGCCTTTTCCCCAGGATTGGATATCCCTCACTGTGTAGTAAGCAGTGTGTCCTCTTGCAACTTGACCCCAGTGGAAAGGGCAGAATGGAAGGCAGAGGGGGAGTACAGGCTGGTGGTGGCCAAGCTCAAGACGGAGAAAAATAGACTTGCTATGGAGGCAACACAAAGGAAACTGGCCAGGCAGGAAAATAAACTGGCCATGGAGAAGGGAATACCTTGAAGGGTTTGGCTCATTAGAGGAACCTTAAGGAGCTAGACATTGAGGCCAGACAGGCATAATCCAGCAGTGATGGTGGCAGTATTTCTACAGTGCCCTCTGAAGACAAGATGGACCATATTCCCAAACTACTGGTGTCTGGCATTGTCATAGGGGACACTATTGATAAGTGGCTTGAGACATATAATGCACAAGATTCCTGAAAAAGATTAGGGGGCTAGTCTGGGGAGGCATATCCATAGTGAAGGGAGGGAGACCCTACTTGCAGTAAAGAAGGGAGACAGGATGATGGATCACCAGGAAGGAAGCCCTTGTCAGGAAGTATGGTCTCACCCAGAGAAGTACCGACAGAAGTGTAGGGACAGTTAGAAACTGGCCCATCTGACCTGGGTAGATTGTGTAGATTTCTTTTGCAAGGCACTGGATGGTTTGATGAAGGGTAGTGAGATAAAGGATTATCACTGTGTACAATTTGATTGCAAATGAGCACATGTTCAGTCTTTGTTTTGCAGCTCTGCACCAACACCTGATTGACCAGAAGCTCTCTGACCCTAGTGAGCGTAATTCAACTTGTCCACGCAACTCCTCAACTAGAATAAGTAAATACTATATCCTGCTGTGGATTATGCATTTAATGGTGGACACTTGTGTAAAATTCCATCCATATGTGAAAATATGTGTTATCTATGTTTTTTTTGTACAGCACCATGTCACTAATCACAATCAATAACTAATTGTTTCACAGTCCACGTGCTTTACTGTTTTGGACCGCCAGATATTTATTAATTTATCCAAAGAGTAAAAATGAACTCATCCTCTGAACTTAGTTAAGTGTTTTGTGTTTGTGTGTTTCCTTCATTTGATGTTTTATATAATATCCATGAAACGTATTAAGTACAGCGAAACTAAGTATACATGACTCCCGACAGCACCATTGTTTTTGTTTGGCAGTGACCTTGAGCACACAATCTGGGAGAAGATGGAGCTCAGGTCCAACTTGGAGATGTTAGGGTTACCTGAGTGGGTGTGCCTCGCCACACAGTCCATGGTCACCCAAGAGGGTAGTCATGAGGACCTAGAGTTTGTAAGAATAGTCCAGGTGCCTGCCAAAAAGAGAAAGAGGGAGGGGTGTGGGAAACCCGCTCCTGCAACTCCCACGGTCCTGGAGTAGGCTAAACCTGAGTGTGAGACCATGTAACCTAAAGGGGAGGATGTTGCCACCCGTGGGATCCTACCTGAGCTAGCCAAATGGCAGCAGGATGTGGTCCCACCAGGGAGGAGTTCTGCTTGGTGCAGATGGAGTGCCCTACTATTGTGGGCCTACGGCAACTGCCTGAGGCCCAGGCAGCTGGCAACACCTCTGATGATCACCTGATTTACTGGGAGAATAGTCTCCTGTATAATGAGACTAAGGTTCCTGAGCCTGGTACAACCCGTACGTGTGTTGGTAGCCCCCCAGTCCTACAGATCCTTCCTACTGGAACTTGCTTATAATATGCCCTTTGCAGGTAATTTGGGGCAGAACACAACCTTTGGCAGGTTCTGCTCTGCCTGCCAGGCCAGTAGCAACTTGGGATAGAAGTGAAACCATTCCCTGCCATTAGCACCCCATACGAAAGGGTGGGCATCAACATTGTTGGGCCTATGGACTCCAAGACAGCCATGGCCAACAGGTCTTGGTGGACCATGCCACCTGGTACCTGGAGGCTATCTCTCTGAGAACCTTGACAGAGCTTGGAGTGCCCATGTTATCAATGGGAACTTCACCCATGTGGGATTCCCCACGGAGGTGGTGTCAGACCATTGTACAAACTTCATGTCAGGGTACTTGAAGGCCAAGAGGAAGGAGTGAGTGGTAACCACAAGTTCTCCAATCCCTACCAGCCAAAATGAATGCGCTTGATGAGAGGTTCCACAGGACCCTGAAAGGCATAATAATGGGCCTGTCAGATTCCATGAGATGGAAGTGTGACATCCTCCTGCCATGCTGTCTATTTACCTAAAGGGAGGAACTGCAGAAGGGGGTTGGCTTCAGCCCCTTTGAACTTCTGTATGGGCATCCTGTGATTGGACCTCTCAGTCTGGTGAAGCAGGGCTGGGAGTAAGCTCCCAAAAAGGCCCCCAGGGCATGGCCAGGTACATGCTGGCCCTCCATAACTAGATGAAGTGCTCCTGGAAGAAAGCACAGAAGAATCACCAAGCCAGTCAGAAGGGCATGAAACGGTGGTATGACCAGAACACCACTCTGTTCGAGTTTCACCCTGGCCAAAAAAGTGTGGTATATAGAGCCTGTGGAGCCCAGGGTCCTACCAGACTGGTGGCCTAGGCTCTGAGAGGTAAATAAATTCAACATGTCCCCTACGACTACGCAGTACCATTACTCAATAGATTCGAACAACTGTCCACATTGGAGGACATCGATTGACTACACACACTCGATGTGTGTGTAGTGAATCTTCAGTCACCACCTACTATGACTGGGATGGCTGGGGTACTAGCAACCAACCTGCCGCATAATACATCGCCTAAAGTGCATCTGGTTTAGAGGGAGGGGTGCAGAAGATTTAATGGTAGTCTTTCTGTTGAGACTCTTAGAGAAAATGACCAGCAGATAGTTGATACGGCAGACCAACTGGGCAATGATAGTGTTAATGTGGGCAATGTCCAAGGTGTAAAGTTAGTTTCCTGGAACATTGCGGGTATATCGCACAAAATGAATTCGGTGGATTGGTTTAATTTTATTGAGCTGGCAGATATACTATGTTTCCAGGGCGGTTGATGCTGTATTTTGCCAAGGCTACCTAAATTTTACGAAACCAGCAGAAAAAGATGAACATGGTAGGCCTAAGGGTGGCTTGACCACCTGGATAAGACAATCGGGGCTGTACTCTGTGCAGGAGGTTACCATAGATTTAAAAGATATCTTAATATTAAAAATATCGGGATTGGCAACCCCGGATGTTCTACTTATTAATGTCTATGCACGAGGATTGCAAGGAGGGAAAGCCTCTCCCACTGTTTCTATGGTAGATTTGTTTTTAACAGATCACAGAGCGGGTAACAACGTCATAATAGTTGGTGATTTTAACTGTACGTTCGAACCCCTGGATGTGCATGACATTAACTTAGCTAACGAAGAGGATGCTGAATGGTCTATTCCCCAGCTAGACATCTCTCCCATTAAGAAATGGACTGGTGCAGGTCTCCAGTTAAAAATACTCTGCCTAGAGCATGGGGTAAGGGCTGTAAATGGACTAACCAAGTCGGACAAATTAGGTTACCATACTTTTAATAATGGGGTACGCTCCAGCAGAATCGATTACATCTTGTTGAATAAGGAGTTGTGGTGTAACCTTGTCAATATGGAGGTTTGCGATAGACCAGAAAGTGACCATAACTCTCTGGTGCTCTCTGTTCTAGGCACAACATTAGTCCGTGGGGCTATTTTAGCAACACGTGATGATTATGTTGAAGTAAGAATGACCAATGACACCAGACGGGTTAAGTGGGCAAGTGTCCATCAGAATGAAGAGCACTTGGCCTACATGAAAAACATGTTGGAAAGTGCTATTAGCAAGTTGAGGGTTTGTGCAATACAGGGGGAGGTGAATGGAAAAATAGTTCAGATACATGAGGAACTCTTTTTTAACCTTAAAAGTTTTTTTATCAAGAGAGCCAAGAAGCCTAATCATGATACTATCCAGAAAGCGGCAGCTTGGTATGACAGCTCTTGTAGAGTTGCATATAAAAAACTAGCTGCAGCAATACGGTCTAAGGATAGGCCTGTTATATCTATGGCCAGGGCTGATTACAAGAGGGCCCAGTACCAGGCTAAAAGGGCCAGGGACGACCAGCATTGAGGGGACTTGTTGGAAGCCTCACGTGGGAGGAATATGTGTTTGTTTTGGCACTTGGTTAGGTGGGGAAATGGTATTCCTAATAATGTCCCACATAACCATGTAGAGCCAGAAGGGTGGGTTGCACACTACACAGCACAGTTCACCAGTGAAGAGGATAACTCCGGAGTATCAGTGATCACACCTCCAGAAACAATTCTTACTTTTTCTAGACGTGAGGTGGAAGCTGCACTTCAATCTGTCCCAAGAGGCAGGGCCCCGGGGCCTGATTGTATTCCGGCCGACCTTTTTATTTACGATTTGCCACATTGGGCAGAATATATACAGATTGAGGCAAACCCTGTGGCCACTGGTGCTACAACTCCAAGTACATGGGCAGGAGCAGAAATAATCCCTATTTTTAAAAAGGGGGACCGTTCAATGCCGGGGAACTATAGGCCCATCAGCCTTTTAGATTGTATATAAAAGGTCCTGGCAAGAATGATCCTAAACAGACTCCAGTATTGGCTGGACGAACACAACATTCTGTCCAACTTGCAGGCTGGGTTTCGGTCCTGCACTAGCACTATAGATCAGGTGTTCAGATTTTTACTTTTATACTGGCGTGTTGTGGTAATAGGGGGGTGGAACTCTATACGCTGCCTTTGTCGATCTGAGGTCAGCGTTCGATCTTGTTCCTCGAAATAAGATGTGGCAATCCTTCTTGAAATTAGGCATGCCTCGGGACATTTTGGTCATGCTGGTACGGCTTCACACTGCAAGCTATGCGCAGGTGAAATGGGGTGCTGATCGGAGCCTTACAGATACATTTCCAATCAAAAAATGCATAAGGCAAGGGTGCGGCTTATCCCCAACTTTGTTTTCGTTATACATAAACAGGGTGGTGAGCTATTTTGAGGATTTCCCCACAGACACCCCCTCCCTAGCAGGCATAAGGATCCCCCTCCTTATGTTTGCCGACGACACCCTCATCCTCTCCAAGACTCGGATGGGTCTACAAAGAGCCCTTACAAGATTTGAGTTGTTCTGTAGGGATCATGCATTAATAATTAATGTGGATAAAACTAAGTACATGATCCTGCATAAGCAGAAGCGGATTGTTGGTAGTGTCAGTATGACAGATGGGCAATTGGAACAGGCAGATACATTCTCATATCTGGGGGTACATAGTGACCGTAAAGTGACCTGGAAACCGCAAGTAGATCTTCTTATAGCCAAGCACGCCCAATTGTCGGGTGCCTTGATTAAAGAGCACAAAGCATCCTACACCAAACCAATAGCCCCGGTACTCCAAATATATAACACCAAAATTGGTGCTTCCATTCTTTACGGGGCTGAATTGTGGGGCTTTGCTAATTTGGACAACTTGGTACTAGGTCAAAATAAGTTCATGCGGTCTGTGATTGGGCCCCCTCAATCGATTCCCCTGTTACCCCTGTCCTTGGATTTTGTCTGGCACTCCATTAAGGATGTGGCAAAGTTTAGGCCAATAGCCTACTGGAGGAGGATATGGGTGACCCCCGAGTTACAACACTATGCGTTGGCTCTAAACGACGTCAAGAATCTGGACGTGTCCAATAAAATTCCATGGTTAACGTGTGTGAGGGACTTACTCATTGTGATGGGCATGAGTAGCTTATGGACAGATCCAGGGGGTACAGTATTTCCATCTAAGATAGAGCTGAGGGCAGCCTATTGGAAGATGGTCAGAGCAAAGCGGTATGCGTCTTCAATTGGGCCGTCATTGTCTATATCATTTCTTGGACAAAAACATGAAGCCAAGTTCGAGGACTATTGAGACATAATTACTGTTCCAAACGAAAGAAAACTATACCATCAATTCAGGGTGGGCTCCCTACCTATTAAAGCTTTCACTAAGAAATGGAAAGACTTGAATGATGATACCTGTCCCTACTGTTTAGATCAGGTGGAGACGGTGGTTCACATTTTAATTGCCTGCCCAGCCTATTACAGACCAAGGCTAAGATGGTTGAAACCAGTCTGCTAGAATATGGGAACTAGGATGAGCAATGAGGCAGTGCGGATTCTGACTACCTCATTGGAATAACCGATAGTTATTGCTGTCGCAAAATGTTTGAGACGGATGTGGGTTATTCGTTTGAAAGCACATTTAAGTATCTAACGCTGGGTAAGAATAATAAACACTTCAAATAGGTTACCCTGTGAAACGATTGGTTATATAATGTCTCCCGCACAATGCACTTTATAATTTGGCGTCCAATGCACATTTTGCACATAGCCCATTGGTAATTCCGTTTTGCTGCGCTGGTGAATGAAATGTTATAAACGCTTCATGTATTAGGAGTTCTAACTTGATTATCAAGATTTTTAAAGTACTTAATGTATATCCCTGTTAATGGAATACAAGTGAAATAGACAAGGGAAGGAGGGATGGGGCCCCCGGCCCAAACGGTATAGCGCCTGTGCTCTATAAGCAAGAGGCAACGTTCTGGGCGGAAGCATTAGAACCACTGTTTAGGGAAATCAGGTTGACAAATATTCTGCCAGAGTCATGGAAGGGATCCATCATTGCACCAATTCATAAGTCAAGGGACAGGTCAGAGCCTCAGAATTATCGGCTAGTTGCACTACTGGACAATGAGGCAAATTTTTCACGGGAATGCTCCTGGAAGAGCTCCAGGCCTGGGCAGAAGCAAAATCCATCATCCCCTTGAACCAGACCGGTTTTGCAAAGAATGTGGGGACGACCACAAATATAATAACGATGGCAATGCTCTTTGACAAGGTGGAAACGACTAGGAGCTCCTTGCATTTGTGCTTTATCCATACTAATATAATAAAGATAGAGCCCAAACCTTTGAGGCGGGTAATCTCAGGAACCACGGCACCGATCACAACACCCAATACAGCGTTGGAAAGGGCAGTTGCAGCAGAAGGACATAGGCTATGCAGACGCCCACCATATACATTTAAAAGGTAAAGAACCATGCCAGCAAAGTAGTCCCTTGTGGGCGTGTCTGCATTGTGCTGTGGGCGTGTGCTGGGGGCGTGACAAACGCTGGGGGCGTGTGGTACGTTCCGCCCTTCATGCCATGTCTCATATTGTGTGCTAATCCCACCCTGCTCCCTTTAAATACCCCTGCACCCCATAATCATAACCCACCTTTACTCATTAAAATACCCCAACACCCTTAAACACTAACCCATCTTAACCCTAAAAATACCCCTGTACCCCAAAAGCCAAACCTAGCCCTAAACCCTATAAATACCCCTGTACCTCAAAACTCAAACCTACCCCTGAACCCTAAAAATAACACTGTACCCTAAAACCCAAACCTAGTCCTGAACCCTTAAAATACCCCTGTACCCCAAAACCCAAACCTACCCCTGAACCCTAAAAATACCCCTGTACCCCAAAACCCAAACCTAGTCCTGAACCCTAAAAATAACCCTGTACCCCAAAACCCAAACCTACCCCTGAACCCTAAAATACCCCTGTACCCCAAAACCCAAACCTAGCCCTGAACCCTAAAAATACCCCTGTACCCCATAACCCAAAAGTATATCTGAACCCTTAAAATACCCAAACACCCCAAAACATATACCTCTATACCCATACTTACCTTATCCAAACATTAAAAAAAATCATGGTTTTACCATTCATGCATTTACAACGAATTTCTTTGTAAATTTATGCGTTGTAAAAGCATATAAAATGTAATGCCATGTGTTATAATGGCATTGCGGAGTCATGGTACTTTCGTAATGAAAGTATACGGAGTGATGGTATGAGGAAAGAAAGTTGCGGAATAATGGGTGTTTACCCTCCCCCGGTAAGTACATTGGTGGCACGGCGGCCCACATCTCCAGCAACATACTCATATTTTTTCACCACCCATTTGAAAAATGCACAGGTCTCTCTCATTGATGGCCAGCACCGACATACACTTTTAGACACACCGCCCGCCACGAGTTCTAGAATTGTGAACTTTAGAGCTGGGGAGCTACGTTCGAATCTCGGCATCAGCTCAACATCCTGTGATTCCAGGCAAATCGCTTTGTCTCCCCGTGCCTACCACAAATGAATGTGTTCTTCTGTAATGTAAATTGTGCTCATGCCATGTTGTCGAGTTCGCGCTATATAATATTGCAAGGAAAAATAAAGTAGGGAAACTCGAGTTCACACACTACTGAACGCGCACTCTTAAGTGCATCAGCAGTGCACTGTGAATCGGAGCGTTTCACAGGCCTGTCACAGATAAGAAATGCTATCTAAACGAAATCCTACAAAACAATATACTACTGGCCAGCAGCAATTCATACCCGGACAACGTCGGGACGGGCTGCTAGTTGATTATAAAGCAGCCTTCGATCATGTAAAACGAAACAGACTGTGGTCCAAACTGCAAAGCTGGGGGCTCCCCCAATCCCTTCTAAACCTCCTGATAAACCTGCATACTAACACCTGGGTCCAGATTAAGCTGGGCGACGGATCACACTTGTCGAGACGCATTCCAATGGACAAAGGGCTTAAACAAGGCTGCGTTCTGGCCCCCACTCTTTTTAACCTGTTTGTAGCTGATCTTATACTGATATTAAACGCCTGTAACTCGCACGCTCCAAAACTGGGAGACATCTTAGTGCCATGTCTCTTATATGCAGACGACATAGTCCTGATCAGTAAAACGAGAGTAGGCCTCCAACATCTTATAAAATGCCACACATGACTATTCAAAAGCAAAACGGTCTAACGATAAACCTCGATAAAACTAAAACCATCACCGTGAGCAAAAAAAGGGAAAAACCCTCAGTATGGTTCGGGGGTAACACCCGAATAGAGAGTGCCGCGGAATACAAATACTTGGGTGTAAAGATTGACAAAGGAGGTCAATTCCTTGCACAGAGAAACAGCATCAGGTACAAAGGAATCGCTCTGGCAACCTCCCTAAAATCTTTGAACTCCAAACTAACCGGCCCGACGATTATGCCCATAGTTGAGGTGATTTGTGCAAAGTTATTGTCAACAATAACTTACGGAAGTGAAGCCCAGAAAGGAAGAGACGCTAAATTACTGGACTTCACAGTTACAAGCACGTTTAGGATTATATTTGGGTTACCCAAATACACCTCTCCCTCGCAAATAAGGCTCGAGTTTGGCATCCAGAAGCAATCTCTTGCGAGACATGGGGCATACATCATAACGTGGGATAAAATACAAAAAGCCGCCTCAGGGTCACTAAACGCACAGTAATGGAAAGAGATAAGCGGACACACTACCTCACCCGCAGCGAGATACCTCAAGCAAGGATTACAAAAATTGGGACTGAACCAACTGTGGGAAACTCCCACCAACTCCGGTGTACTCAAGAAACTAGTTTGGAAATCAGTCAAACACCTATCGTGGCTGGAGGACAAAGCCTCACTCGCTGAAAGGTCTCATGGTTGGATGACTCTGAATACTTAGAGTGAGCAAGCTGCCCAGAAGTACTTTAACACGGGTTATGCCAAGCTTACAAAAATTAGCTTCATGAAGTTTAGACTTGGCTTGTTACCTGGCACTCAGCACTCTCCACCCTGGCTGAAGGAGAAAGTGGACCCTAGGTGCCACCTATGCGGGTCAGCACCGGAAGACCTGCTGCATCTATTATGCTCCTGCAAACAACTCTCACAAGAACGGCTACAAATATTAAAAGTGAAATTCAACCAGCGTGGAATTTGAACTAGGAGGGAGGCTGTTCTGGCTTGCTTTGCTCCAAGTGACCCCCAACTAAACTCCGCTTTGGTAAAACTTTTGACAGCATGCCTAAAGAAGTTGCCGGAAATCAAAATATTGGCTGAAATCTAACTTTTAAATTTACCTGTGCATTTATAAACAAAGGAAAATATCCAAGAATTATCGTGGTGTTAACAAACGTTACATGCATTTCTGGTAATAACATGCCTAAATAAGTGACTTCTAATATCTGAATTTTTATTGTACAGTCTCTTTAATAGAATTTTTTTTTTTCACAACCAAGTTTATTAAGCAAATGATCATCACAAATGTGGCATCTCCACACATCAAGAACACCACAACAAAATCAATATAGCAATTACACAGGCAGCAAATAATAAAACAGATTCAGAATAGGCTTAGTATAGAAATTCCCCAACACCCTACCCTAACCCCCAACGCCACCCCCCCCCCCATTCTAAGAACCCCCCCCCAACCCCCCCCACCACACGTGTATATATAGCAACAGGGAAGAGAAATATGTGGGTGTAATTCCACCAGGGCGTTATCGCTGCGGGCCAAGATTGTCACTGCGATCAAATGTCCTCCTCCTGCTCCGCCGGGGGGTCCAAGGACAGACCACGATAGTCGGCCCAACGCTTCCAAATTTTGTAGTGTTTGCGCGGGCACCCCCTCGCCTCAAAGATAGGCCTCTCCAGACCCATGAAATAATCCAGCCCAGCCTTCCACGCAGACAAGGGGGGAGCCCTCACTGACTTCCACGCTCGGGCCAGGTCCCGCTTAGCCACCACCAGCCCCAATAGCAACAAGTGGCGCTTATATACATTACCACCAATCCCTTCCATGATATGCAAGAGGCCCAGCCGGTGGGTACGGGGAAGATCCCAGCCCAGGACCTCAGCCAGACAACTCCACACGCCCCTCCAGAACCCAGTCAATCGGCCACACGACCACACCGTATGCACCAGAGAGGCAGGCACCACTCCACAACGCAGGCATTCCGAGGACGCAATCAACCCAGCCTTCCACAACCGCTCACGGGTATAATAGGCACGATGCAGATATTTGAATTGAATTAGCCGGAGCCGGATCGCAATGGCAGTTCCACGTGGGGATTCCAGTGCCTCCCTCCAGTCGTCTTCATCAAGGGGGCCCACGTCCACTTCCCACGCCTCCCGAAGGGAGTGTAGGGTGGAGGAGCAATGAATTACAAGTGTCTGGTAGATCCTAGAGACCTTCCTGTCCCCCAAGTCCCCCATAAATACCTTGGCCTCTACTGGACTAAATTCCGGCAGGGAGTCGAGACCGGCAATGCTCGGGGCGAGGGCATGCCGCAGCTGGAGGTAGCGGAAGAACTGGGACTGAGGCATTTGGAACTCTGCACGGAGCTCTTCAAAGGATCTGAGGGCGGTGCCCGACACAACCTGGCCCAGCTGAGTAATCCCAATGGCCTCCCAACCCTCAAACCCAGTCAGGGCCGCCAGCTCCGGGAGCAAACCATTGTGCCAAAGCGGCGTCTCAGCCGTCAGCCTGCCCCACCATCCCATGCGGCGCAATGACTGTCGCCACACCGCAAAGACCACTCCGGTGACCGATGGCAATGCACGGCGTAAGCGAGCGGAATAGAGAATCGTGTGGAGCGTGCGGTCACCCATGAGCAACCGTTCCAGGGCATAAGCCGGATCTCCTCTATCACCATACCACCATTAATTTAGGACCAGCAGATGGGAAGCCTGGTAGTAAGAGAGGAGGTCCGAGGTGGCCAGGCCACCACTGTATGTGGACAGAAAGCACGTCTTCAACGCCACTCTGGCCGCACCACCCCCCCACAGGAAGCGGCCCAGCACTGAGTTAACCTGACGGAACCACTCCAGGCCAATGGGGTATGGGAAGTTCTGAATTTGGTACAGGAGCCGCGGAAGCGCCACCATCTTGAAGATGGCCGATCTCCCAAAGATAGTAAGCGGCATTCTAGCCCATGTCTTGACATCAGCCTGAACCCGCTCCCACACCGGCAAGACTCCACGCGCCCAGGCCACGGCCCGCGACTCCGAGAGAAAAACTCCCAGATACTTTAGGCCGTCCAAGGCCACTCGCAACTCAGCAGCCCAGGGGTCAGCAACCACACCACCGCCCAGCACCCACAGGGTCGATTTATTCAGGTTGAGATGAAGGCCCGAGACCCGGCCAAACTCCCGCATGATTTCCAGAACTCGGGGACCTGATCACCGTAGATCCGTAAGGAAGAGGAGGACGTCATCCGCATACAGTGCAATCCTATCCACCAGAGCCTCACTCCAAACGAAACCGCGCAACCGGTCATCCGCACGTATCCGCGACGCCAGAGGTTCCATGGCAAGGGCAAACAGGTACGGGGACAGCGGGCAACCCTGCCGAGTACCACGACCCACATGGAAGCGCCGAGAGGTAGCACCGGCCACGCGGACCGAGGCCGTAACGTTGGTGTAGAGGAGACGAATGTACGACAGGAAGACCGGCCCCCGGTTGAGGCGGGCCAACAGTGTGAACAGATATGCCCAGCTCACCGAATCAAAGGCCCGGTCCATGTCCGCTAGGAGGAGTGCCGCCTGTTCATCTCTAGCACCCATAGCATCCACTGCTGCCTGCGCCCGCCGAATATTATGGCGAGTGGCCCTGCGAGGCATAAATCCAGCCTGATCAGGGTGGACTAGGTCAGCAACGTGGGGCAGGAGGCGGTTTGCCAAGGCCTTAGCTAGAACCTTGGCCTCAATGTTGAGAAGGGAAATCGGCCTGTACGAGTCATGTCGGTCCGGTGCCCTGTTCGGCTTCAAAAATACCACGATTTCCGCATGACGCCAATCCGGCGGCAGCTCTCCCCGAGCCCGTGCCTCCTATAGAGCACAGCGATAGTGGGGCCCCAGTTGGACGTGAAACTTTTTGTAGAATTCACTCGGGTAGCCACTCGGGCCGGGCGCCTTACCCGTATTCAGTTGACCAAGGGCCTCTCCGAGCTCCTCAGCCGTAAGCGGGGCGTCCAGTGCGGTTCTGGTCTCATCGGGGACGGCCTGCGGTAGCAGGTCGTCAAGATACGCGGAAATCTCGCTCGCCTCTAAATGATCCCGGGGAGCGTATTGCGCCTCGTAATAACGGGCAAAGCTAGCCGCCAGCAAGTCCGGGTCGGTCATGACCGAACCGTCATCTGCAGTAAGGCCCGGCAATACCAGGGGCTGGAAGGTCGCCTGGCACAATCTATGCAGCATAGTACAGGACTTGTCGCCCCACTGATACACCCTGCTGCGCGTGGCGAGCCACGCCTGCTGGGCTTCCTCATAAAGAACAGAGGCGTATGCTTGCTGGGCCTGCAAGAGCTGCCTCACAATGCCCTCGTCGCTCCCAAGCCGACCACGCTGCTCCAGCTCCTCCACGCGGGCCGCGGCGGTCACTATGGCCTCCCGATGTTTTCGTCGGGCAGCCACGCACCAAGCTATATCCACGCCCCGAAGCGTGGGTTTCAGCGCCTCCCACACCACCACCGCACTCACATCTCCAACCAAGTTCTCGCGCCAGAAATGATCAATCGCCACACGCAGGTGATGCACATATGCAGGCCGCTGCAACTGCCAAGAGGACATCCGCCATCGAAACGGCTGTCTCGTGGAGGGGAGGGTCATGGTAGCTAGGACGGGGGAGTGATCAGACAGGCCCCTGGGAAGTATCATAGCATCCTTGACCCGACTCAGACAGGCACCCGGCACAAACAGATAGTCCAGTCTCGAGAAGGACCCATGCACCGCCGACACATATGTGAATTCACGCACAGCAGGATGAAAGTGCCGCCATACATCAACCCAGCCCAGACCACTCGCAGTCGCATGCAATTTGGTGGGAGCAATAGTGGGGGGGGGGATCCGACACCACAGGCACCCGCCTCAGACGATCCAGGCCTACATCCATAACCTCGTTCCAGTCGCCCCCCACCATGGTTAGGACCTCCGGAATCTCATCCCACAGCGCGAATAGCCGCTCAGACAAGGCCCACTGCAGAGGGGGGGGGGCATATACGCTACCAAAAACCACCTGTTCAGTACCCAACCGGCCTTTGATGAAGATATATCGGCCCTGAGGATCAATCCACTGCTTGTCATGCACATAAGCCAACCTGCGGTGTACTAAGATAGCCACCCCCCGCGAACCCCTCGTAAAACCGGCATGGTACACCTGCTGAAACCCGAACCTCTGGAGGCTAAGGGCCTTAGAGCCCAGCATGTGAGTCTCTTGAAGCAGCAGCACATCTACCATCTCTCTTTTCCCCCAACGCAGCACTGCCCCACGCTTGATTTTGTCCAGAATACCCCTCACATTCCACGTCACAACACGCAGGGTCTTTTGAGGAGGTACAGTCGTAGTATCAGCCATGATCAAGACAGTGTCCAGCATCCGGCCCCCCACCCCACCCTGGCGCACCCCACAAAGCAACAAGATCAAAAGCCAAAGACACGTGTGGTCCCACCCTCCCAACCCGAACACCCAGTACCCCAAAACCCACCCGGCCCCCTCCGGCCCCGACCCCCCCAACCCCCAACAATAAGACAACCCCCCCCTGCACCCCACACCCCCCACCCCAATACCTCAGAAAACAGTGAAGTATCTGTCGCGGCATGGAGAGACCCGGGTCCAGAACAGAGAACCCAAGGCCCACCATACCAATGGATCCCAACACCCCCATCAACACTCACTCACCACCCCCCCAACAACACCCACTACTCGTGAGGGTCTAAGGCCCATAGAAGCCGCCACCCGAGCCCCGCAGTGGCCCTACCCAGAGCCCCAGAGTGTTTTAAAAGCATACAGAGAAGCTCAGGCAAAGTCTCATGGAACAGTCTCACCAGTCGATCCATTGCGGGCAACACCAACGGCCAGGCACCACCAGGGTTCAACTGCCAGCATCAGAGTGTTCAGAGTCAATTGTGTCGGTCGTCTGCGTCGCACTGGCGGAAGCTGACCGTTTCTTAGATCTGGACCTTCGATGCTTCCCTCTCCGGTTGGTGCGGTCCGTCCGCTCCGGTGATGATCTCTGGGACCCGCCAGGATCCAGCCCCGGCTGGGCGTGGGGCCGAAGTCGCACCGTCTCATCGGTCCAGCGAAAAACCTCCTCGGGTGTATCGAAGAAGTGTGTCCGGGACTGGTGTACTACCCGCAGGCGGGCCGGGTACAGGAGAGAGTATTGAAGCTTCAGGCCCCGCAACTTAGCCTTGGCGGCCACAAAGGATTGTCGCTGCTACTGAACCATTTTCGTGTAGTCCGGGAAGATCATTATGGCATGATTCTCATATGTAAGCGAGCCCTTGGTCCTCGCCTCCCGCAGTATGGCATCACGGTCATGATAGTTCAGCAGCCGAGCGATGACCGGCCGAGGACGTTCCCCCTCAGGCGGCCGCTGAGTCAGGGCCCTGTGCGCCCGTTCAATCACAAAACACGCCGACAGGGTCCCCTCGGGGACCCAGCTCTCCAGCCAGTGAGTCAGGAAACGCTCCATGCCATCTTTCTCGCACCGCTCCGGAAAGCCAAGGAAGCGGAGGTTATTTCTCCGTGCGCGCCCTTCGGCATCCTCCACGCGGGCCGCAAGCGTCCTCTGGACGCACTCCACCTCCGCCATTCGTTTCTTTAGGGCGCCAATGTCTGTTTCGGTCACCGATACTCGAGATTCAGTCTCAGTGATCCTCGCCACTGCGTTTCGGAGGTCCTGGCGAAGCAGCGTAACGTCCGCTCCCACCGCCCCTATTTTGGCGTCCAGCATGTCCCTGGATTGGGTAATGGCCGCCAGGATTGCAGCGTTGTCCGGCCCTGATCCGCCACCTCCGCCAGACGCCCCGGCGCCACCATTGGGCCCGGCAAACTTGTCCATGGGGCCCTGCTTGGGCGGGCCCCCTCCGCCACCCCTGGTCATGGCCGCTCACGGACACTGCGGATCAGCACACTGGACTGGATGGGTAGGTTCAGCAGGCCCAGGGCAGTGAGTCCACAACAATAAGCACAGGACCACGTTCGGACGTCGGGGACCAGTGCCCGCGCGGGAGGGGCAGCGGGTCAATATGACTCCGGTGGCACAACACACAAGGCAGGACCCCACAATGCCCACAGGTACCTCCAGGATCCAGAGGAGGCAGGGCACCTTCAGCAGTATCCTCACGTAGTGGTGCTCCCAGGCTGCAACTGTGTCCTCATGCAACTGCGGCCCAAGAATACAGCAGTGTCCCCACGCAACGTTGGCCCGGGAATGCAGCAGTGTCCCCACTCACCAGCGGCCACCGGGTGAAGTACTTGGCCAAAGTCTGCGTTGTTGCCGCCACTCGCAGCGGCGCGCCCACTGCCACCTCTCGGCTGTCCAAAAATCGAGGTCCTCGGCCCACAGCCAGCCACCAGGCCGCCGACCGCCGTCAGCACCCCAGGGTCCCAGAGGGAACAGAGCCGCTAGAACCCGGCACCGGAGGAATCAGGGCCCACTCACGGACCGACGGCGTCCGCCCGGCACCAACCACGGGCTCAGGGCCAAGCGCTGCAGGGACGTCCGGAATCCGCACCACAGATGGCACCTTCAGCCGCGCTCCGACAGTCGCCACACGGCGTCACCAAACTCGAGGTCCCCGGCTCGCGGCCAGCCACCAGGCCACACTCCGCCGTCGGCGCCTCAGGGTCCCGGCGGAGACAGAAACGCGGGATCCCGTCACCGGAGAGAACAGGACACTCTCCGAAGTCAGCAAGACTCGCCAGGGATCTTCTGCGGGCTCGGGGGCCAGGATAAATGTCTAAAGTAAGTTCGGGCCGGCGGGAGCTCTACCAAGCTGCGACCGCCATCATCGCCCGTCAAGCCACGCCCCCTTTAATAGAATTTTTAACCTTTTGTAACTAAGGAGTTTTTATATACAAAAATGTGTCTGTAATGAAATATTTTTGTGTTGCAATGGTTTTAACAAACTATGCAAATAAAATAAACTTGACTATTGGGCCATCATGAACTGACGGCCCACCAGCAACAAATTTTCAATTATTTTTTTTTAATTGATTTTCACAAGATCTTATTGCACACTCTGTGCAATAAGATCTTGTGAAAATCAATAAAAATAAATTATGATGCATCACAAATTAAGAAACGTTGGGTATATGTCAACGTGCAGGCATGAATAAACCAGGTTAACACGGAGTACAGTAATCCCGTTCAGCAAAGGAGACAGGAAGCCCACTCATTAAGATTCACTACAATCTCTGCGGTTTTACGGTAATCCCAGGTGTTTCCCTCTCCATTCCGGCCCCCACAGAAATGTGTTCTGGTAGTGGTGGAGTACCACCCGTGTCCCATGTTGACAGCAGATGGGAATGAAATGGTTGCCATATATCCAGGGGCCTAGCCGCGGGTGGCTATAGCTGTGCATATGTGTCAATGTTGGTGTTGCAATAGGTCATGCTGTGCAGCTATGTGTGTAGCTTGGGGGTGCATTTACTGCCCCCCCCCCAGCAACACAATTTCACATGCCAGTGACAATAACAAATCCCTAAATTTGCCAGGCTGGTGGACATGGGCTTGCAGAGGTGGAGCTTCCACCCCCACTAAATTACCTTCTCAGTCAATTTCTTTGTGTTTAGGAAATGAGCAAGTTGTTTTCTGTTAAATAATTAAACATTCTTTCTTATTGTTTCTATTTATTTTGTTCACAGTGCTGCTTAAATTATGTTTGATCTCTTCCACGAGTATGTATTCTTGAAGGTCATGTAAACGTATACTGGTATGCTCGCTTATCCAGTTGCACCTCATGTGATTTCTTCAGGTTTAGCGAAAACCTAATGATGCACAAATACTAGACCTTGGAGTCTTTTGTGTGGTTGATGTCATGTGTAAACAATAGTCTGCCATCATCTCGGCAATGCTCACCCTGTCATTCTTGCCTTCATCCTATACCTGAGCTGGGCTAATAATAAAGCATGTTCCTCACAGTCTTCCCTTTCCTGTTGTGCAAACCATTTTTATGCCCATTTTACGGAATATCGAGATTAGGAATAACACGGCACACTAATAGTGTAGACAGAATTTTGTGGGACAAAATATCGAAATGTAGGTGCATACAGAGGAAGTATAGATTTACTATTCTTAACTCCACATCTGTGTACCTTGAAGATATAGATATCGACAAGGCACGTACATATGGAGCTAGGTATAGAAAATATAAACATACTTACCTTTTGCTATTTTGTCCTTCAATTTTATTGACATGATATTTGGTGCCATCAAGATTTCTACCTCAGTATTCCAGGGACACGCCCATTCTTATCACTGTCAGTCAGATATTTTCCACATATCAAATAGCCATACCTAAAATACATTTTTTCATAACCCATATTTATAATGTATCCTCATATTCATTGTTGTAGAAGTGTCTTGTGTGAATAGAGTCAGACTCAACAAACCCCTCTCACAACTAAAGAAATTACAAACATGTTTTTTTGTTACTATTCTAACATATTAATTCGCTTCTATATTTCCTGGTAAGTATCATGTTTATTTTTGTAATCAACGGGTATTGCATTAATGAAAGTAAAATTGTTTTCAGGTACCCCACTAATGAAAAGCCTTCCCATTAACTGTGCATATTCTCAATGTATTTTTCCCTGCTTCATGTTACTGTGTTTTTCCACTAGGTGATGCCATATATGGTCTTCCCACAAGGACAGGGGCAGGGACAGGTACATTTTAAGTCATATTTTTATGAATACATTTTTGGTTGCTTTACTTGTTGGCATGTTCACACAACCAGGCCACATAGAACTATTGGAGCTAATCGCTCCCACCTTAGAGCTAAAGCTGACTAGGGGTGAATAAGGTGTGTTTTTCTCGGTTATCACCCCTTCTCTAAAGCCCTAGCAGTTCAACCATTGGTCATCTCCATCTTCTGCAATCCTGCTATTGTAGGCATCCCCTTTGGTGGCTGAAATCATAAGATTAGCTTGCTTGTGGATCATCTCTTGCTTACTTTCTATCGACCCGCTACCTCCCTACTGGCTACAGTTGACAGACGTGCCGCATTTGAGACAGTATCGGCCCCAAGATCACCATCACTTGCACGCTCCATCTAACTATACCCAGAAAGGACATCCCTGCTCTGCAAGCCCTAGCACTGTTTAGGATTTAGGTGATAGCCTAACCCTACTATGTCCTCTTGGACACAGGCCAAATTGCCGCAACTCTGAAGGTCGATCCTAGCATATATCAGACACTGGAAACCACTCATTGTCTCTTGACTGGGTCACATCAATGTCATAAAAAGAAATGACTTCCCATCGGCCATATACTTTTTTCTTGTCCCTGCCTTCTCCTATCCCCCAAGATTATATCACTCGCTTACAGCGGGACGTTCGCTACTTTATCAAGAATGGGAAGCAGCCAAGGATCTGTAACTCTTCCCTGATGCAGACTAGAGAAAGTGGTGGACTGGCCTGCCCTAATATTCTTTAGCACTATTGGCCGTCAACTTACATCTCTGAGAAGGTGGTCCACTAGAGTGTGAAAAATGGGTTCCTTATGGATCTGGCAGTGACCTGCTGGCCCCTCCAGGTTCTAGCTGGCTATGCAAGCATGCTTGACCGCACAGCACCTGGGGAGCGGGAGAATGGGGGGGTGTGGGTGTGTGTAGCACCTATACACTCTGTATAGCTAGGCCCACTAGGGCAGTACTCGACATATGTGACAGATTGGGAATCATGAATGGGCTTACTACCTTCTCCTCCACCACACTCTAATTGCATGCAAACACGATCTTTGTGGGAGCCTCCTTAGAATTCTTCAAGCAATGTAAGGCTGATTCTCATCTCCCTGAAACGACGAGGCTTCAGTACTACCAGCTGTATCATTGGGGTCTGCACCCATCTAATTATTATGGGGCTACTAGATTAAATACTCAATTAGAAAAATTGGTGGGATCCTATGACGGTTCTAAGGGTCTAATTGCCAGAACATTCAAAACTCCACAGCCCCTCAAACCCTCACATTTCAAACTTTCTGGCAGACTACCACTACAGAGGGCATTTTGTCTAAGGAATTGCAAACCCTTTGTTTGGTGAGACACCTAAAACGTACAGCAGCTTATCCTACAAGGAAATGGCTTATAAGATCATGGTCCCATTGTATTATAAACCAGCATACTTGTCCAGCATATACCCTTTCAAATCTTCCCTCTGCCATCAGTGCTTACTAGTAGTGGGATATACTTGCCACATCTGGTGCTCCTGCAGCCTCATTACCACATATTGGAAAGTGATCCTGTAACACATTAAGGGCACCATAGCTTTATGTTTCACTCGCCTGTGGGATGTGATGGCGATGCAACAATTTTCCCCAATTTACTTCGCACATAAGCTAAATTTCATCGTTTGGCTACCTCTGATCCGCTATCTCACCTGCTTGGAGTACACCTGCTTCAACCCAGCAAAGCTCAGGGCATTTCAGCTTTTTAATAACCTTTCATCCATGCTTAGCTTCAATAGCAAGCCCATGTGCCCCACCCGCCCATAAGCATCACCCCTACATGCACTTTCTCACGACTTTGCTCATACTGTGGAACTTTATGTTGACAACATTGACCGGCGAACAGAAGACCCTCCCCCCACTCACTTGACAGTTTCATGCTGGCTTCTGTGTCCCACAGAGCCTCCACCCGATGCCCATTAATAGTTACCCACTGCGGACATCTGGAAGCATTTGAAGGCATGTGGACTTTTGGTGCTATTTCTCCACCCAAGGAAATGAGTCACCTCTGCCCGTCCCCCAAAAGTGGCTGGCACTGCCTCCTTCCCAAGTACTACACTTGACAATCCAGTTGTCTACCCACAGCTAGGAGGATGTGCCCTTATGGGACATTTGGAGTGGCCCTTGTTCTGCCCATATTTGTAGCACTCTGTATATTGTGGCTCAACCATCCCTGTCTTATGGTTAAGGAACCCATTTTTAGGATCTGTCTGGGACTGGTTACCACTACTCTCATGGGAATTATTTTTGGGACCTTCTGAGTAATCCTTGCTTTTAGGTTTTTATCCTCTTTCTTTTGTTGGCTACCCTGAGCGCCTATGTGAGTGTCACTTCATATGCCTTCTTGGACACTCTCATGGTCGCCCAGAGGCCCGCTTCCCCAGCAAGCTTTCCGGGGTCTGTCAATTTACTGTTAACTAAGTGCTGGTGCAACAATGGAAAACCATTGAAAGCTGGGTTTTTGATGCAGTAGCTCCCGACCCTTTTTGCCTGGTATTTAATGAAAGTTTGAATGAAGTGTACTAGGTTCCTGCTAACCAGGTCCCTAGTGCCAGTGTTCATCCCTAAAAATGCACAATGGTTTCTCCTAGTTGGCAAAACCTTAGCACCCTCTAAGTCTGTAGTAAGTTTTATCCTGGTACCTAGGGTCTGCAGTATTAAAGAGGGTCTCTAAAGGCTGCAGCACGAATTGTGCCACCCTAAAGGACCCCTCACTTAACATATGCAGGTCTGCCATTGCAGGCTGTGCATCTTGGCGCAGACAAAAGTGAAAGTAGCGTCCTGTATTAATACCCAGGTATAAATTAGATGTTTAAATATATTTAAATATACTTTCATCATTACACTTAAATCATTTTTTAAAGTAACTCCACACTCCCCTTTAGGGATAGGAGGCAAGGGATATAGGTATAATGGGTGGGGTAGTGTATTAATGTCCAAGAATTAATCTTTACACCTAGGTATAATATAGGCTTTATGCTTTATTTGTAAATATAAAATTATCACTAAACAAACATTTTTTAAATTACTGCTACATTTACCTTTAATTGTAATACCTGTGTATTAATTACTAGGGGGCTTATGATGTTGTGCGGATTCACTTCCGCCTTACACCGACGCGGTCATGGGACTGACCAACACCCGGTCGGCAGTCCTGACTGATTTCAATGCCATCAAACACAGTTCGTTCACATTTTCCCTTTTCTCAATGGGAGTTGGTTATACGGCCGTAAACCAGCCATAACACCAGCTCCCATTGAGGTAAGGGAGGTAAGGGAGGTGCATGAATCAACAGTGCCCCCTTGGCCTCCAACCAAAGGAAGCCCTGCTGGGGGCCCCCAAACACGCTTTCCAACATGGTTTCCATGTAAAAAAAAACGGCATGGAGACCATGTCAGTAACCACAATTGTAATCTCTAGGGCAGAAAGACCTGCCCTTGAAATTACTTGCCAGCTTCAGACAGGCAGACGGGCTCTCCCAGCCCGTCCGAAGTCAGCCGGAATGACCGGCCGGTTTACTTTTCGACCACCTCCAACATAATTAGGCGGTTGGAAAGTAAACTGTCCACTCCATTACGATGCGGCCCTAAAGGCTCCGATCACAGGTCGGAGCATTTACGGGCCATATCGTAATCCGCCCTTAATGTTTTAATATAAATACATTTTATAATATAACTTTAATATTTTTGAAAGTACTCAAACACATTTAGGAACGGGATGCAAGAGAACTAGGAGTAATAAGTGGGGAAGTGTATCAATACCCAGGCATTAATTTAAATACATGACTACTAGGAGTTAAATATATTTTAATGTAATTTTATATTTAAACGTAAAAAATGATTTGGTCTTGCAAAACTCACATTTAGGAACTAGGAAATATGAGTCATGAACTTTATTAGTAGCAGGGTATTAATTTTACTACCTGTGTATTAATAGGCTTTAAACTGTATTTTTCAATTTCATTTTTGTTTTTAAGTTCTGCAACACTCACCACTACTCTCTCTACGCCTTCATCTACGGATGATCAACGACCCCCTACTCTACTCAGAACTGCGGCTAGTAGCAGTAACTCTAGTAATCACCATCATCGCACTGGTGTAAATTTCCAGGCCAGCAACCCTCTGTCTGCTCCGCAGGGTCCAACCTCCACCCCCCTAGCCTACCATGAAGACCAACGTCTGACTACCCCACTCAAAACCACTGTTAATAGCACTAATATTTCCCATCAACGCGGTGCTTTAAAATGCCAGCCCGTCAATCCACCCAAGTTATCTCTTAATCTAACTCACTCCCCCACCTTATCAGAACCTTCGAGGGAACTTCGGCCTGGGCTGCCTCCTACATTTGCTGAAAATAGTGGTAGCAACTCCCCACGCATCGCACACACCTTACCAACTCCCTCCTCTAGAATTAGTAAGAACAACAACATTTATACCCCTCTATCAACACCCTATCTCAGCACACCCCCGCCCCATCAAGATTCTCCTAAAACACAGACTGACGTCACTGTCCGAAACTTACAAAACGTTATCCTTGAAATTAGAAACATCCTACACCTTGCTGAAAACTCTCTGTCCACTCTGAAACAGCTTTAAAAATCCCTAGATACAGGCAAGAAGGGGATACAATCTATCCCACTTCCTCTATCGGATCGATTCTTGCGCACTTGCAGACCCAACAATAACACATCCGACAGTGATATCCTATCACTTCTTCAGCATTATGATACCGTGGCCAGTCCTACTTCTATTAAAGAGGAATACGCTATACTCCCAGTCCCTAATGACCCAAGGCGAACTTCTCATCCAAGGCCTAGAGGAATAAACTTGAATAATCTTCAATCAGAACCCCACACGTAGAGATCCCTGAACCAATTGTAAAGAGCGCCGCAAACGCGCTCACATATCTTCTACTGAATTGCCGGTCAGCACCAAAACACGCATCGGACATCGCAGACCTTGCCCTCAACGGCAAAATTGACATAATCATCCTCACAGAAACTTGGCTTAAAGAGTCTTCCTCCCCTTGCCTAGATCTTCTTGTCCCACCCGACTACAACATCATTAGATTAGACATAACGCACAAGACAGGCGGAGGTTTAGCCTGCATACATCGGTCCAACCTCACCATCTCGAAATTTCATGCGGAACCTCTTGTCTCCTGTGAATACTTGGGGATTTCTGTTAATCCCTCAAGTACCAACTCCTACAAACCACATATTCTTTACCATCCTCCAGGGTCGAATGCTGAATTCACTGAACAATTGATGGAAATTATTACCTCAAACTTTTCCCCTCACTCCAAAGACATCTACCTAGGTGACTTCAATCTTCACTGGGACAACCCCCTGGACAAGCAGGTTAACGCCCTTAAAACCTTCCTAGCAGACCATTCCCTGACCCAAGTCATCGCAACGCCAACTCACTCAAAGGGTTCTACTCTTGACTGGATCATATCTAATCAAAATACTATTGACTCGCTCGAGGTTGTGCCATGTGACTGGTCAGACCATCACATTATTACCGTCCAAATTCCATCTGCCACCAAGAAAATTTTCCCACAACAATGTAAGCATAAACAGTGGATAAGAGACACAAAAAACATCGACTGGAGCAGCCTAGCCATGCACTGTGAGAAGGTTCTTACTCCCCCCAATAGCGGATTAGACGTCAATGACCTCACAGCTCACTACAACTTCGTAATGACTGAAGTTTTCGAGCAAGCCGCTCCACCAAAACTCAAAAGGATTCCGGAAAAAGACAATAATCCATGGTTCAGCGAAGCATTAAATGAAGAGAGACGTAAGCTCAGAGCAGCGGAAAGGAAATGGAGGCAACATCCCTCCCCTAATCAGCTTAAACAACTCCACAAATCGAGAAACTACTACAATAAAAGTATCCTACAATCAAAAAGAGACTTTTTCAGATCAGAACTTGACAAGGCCAAGAATAGACCAAAGAAACTCTTTGAAAATCTAAAACAACAATCTAACAAATTAGCTAAATCCTCGCTCCTAACATCAAAATCGCAGTTGAGCAGTGATGAATTTTCCTAATTTTTTTTCTGTTAAAACTAACTCTTTGCAACTTGAACTTAGTGCTGCTGCACTCAATTCAGCCACCCCTAAGAGCAATCAAGTCAATATGCCTGCAATGCTTGAGTTACCAATGCCCAAATATAACTCTCTCTGGGCCACGTTTAAACTCTATGATCTCAATGAAATCACCAATATTATTGCAGCGACTAAACTTAACAACCACTTCAACAACCCTGTCCCCTCGAACTATTTACCCCACCTCTTCCATATCATCTCTCCTCTTTGGACTAATATCATCAATGCCTCACTAATACAAGGTCACATCCCAGATTGCTTAAAAACAGGACAAGTCACCCCCATCCTTAAAAAACCTACAGCAGATAACTCCGACCCCAACAACTTCCGACCAATAACCAATATTCCCACGCTAGCCAAGGTCTTGGAAAAATGTGTTCAGCAACAACTAAACCAACACATTTCGAACTTCAACCTACTGAATACGCACCAATCGGGTTTTAGGCCCGGGCACAGTACAGAAACAGCCATTCTACATATAGTGGATGACGCCTTGCAAGCCCTGGACCGCAAAAAAACATGTCTGCTAGTTTTACTCGACCTCTCATCAGCCTTCGATACGGTCAACCACGACAAACTTCTAAGAAGACTAGAACCCAGGATGGGTTTCTCTGGTATAGTCCTTCAGTGGTTCAAATCCTTCCTGGAAAATAGAACGCAATCCTACTTGATCAATAACAAGCTCTCAGCTTCCTCCCTTAACCTACTGGGAGTTCCTCAAGGCTCCACACTATCGCCCATGCTATTCAACTTATACGTAGAACCACTCACCGAGCTACTTCAACAGGAGAACATATCGTTCCACATGTACGCGGATGACACCCAACTGTATATCAAGATCTCCTCGATTGAAGATATAAAGTCAATGAATACAGCCCTTGAAAAGACAATCTATTGGCTATCTACCAACTTCCTCAAGCTAAACTCGCAAAAAACTGAGTTTCTCCTAATTTCCCCCCTTAAGAACGCCACTGAGACAAAGGAATGGATCAAAACTATCACGGCGTTGAACTGTACGCCAACAGTAGTGGACTCCTCCATATCACTAGGAGTCACTCTAGACAAGAACCTGAATATTCACAACCATGTCAACTTACTGGCTAAAAATGCCCGCTTCCATCTAAGCTATCTCAGAAAAATGAAACCATTTCTTGAGACCACGGACCTCAAAGCTGCTGTCCAATCCTTAGTTATTTCCAGACTTGAGTACGGTTGTTCCACCCTCGCGGGACTTCCCAAACTTTCAACTGCTCCTCTAAAAGCCTGTCTTAACGCTGCAGCAAGACTTATAACAGGACCCAGGAAATTTGACTACATATCACCACACCTGAAAGCACTCAACTAGCTACCCTATGAAGTTCGAATTCACCTAAAGATGGCTTGCATCACACACAAGGCGCTGCACCACAACACCCTCAGTACTTAGCCCAAAAACTCAGCCTATCTGGAGGAAACAGACATTCTAGGAGTGGGAATAATCTACTTCTGAAACCCTCACACTCACATTTCAAAAAGTCTAAACCCTCCAACAGAGCATTCTCGGGGGCAGCCCCAAGAATTTTGAACTCCATTCCACTTCACATCAGAAAAATCTCCTCTATCCCTCTCTTAAAAAAGGAAACAAAATCATTCCTGATGAGCAAATTCCTACAGTAAACCTGTTTTCTTGTTGGTTGAACAGTCTAATCATTGCTGCCTCAAGAACTTATGACCCACACGAACTTGAATGATCTTTGAAATGTCTTTCAGATTAAGCTTTCGCATTGTTGTTACTCCGTGTTACTTATTTTGAATGTTCCCATTTTTAGGTCTCGCCTGGAATTAGCATCCGAAGGATGCGTCCAGGCTGGAGACTTATAGCTGCCTGTCTCGGGGGAATGAAGGACAAGAGGGTGCCACGCGCTTCTCTTGTGCTGGATTTGACTGCGTGCACGCGCACCCACACTCACGCATGCGCACATACACAGCCACACGCATACACAGCCACACGCATACACAGGCACACACCCCCCCCCCGTCGCCGCCGCACTTACACACACACTAGCGCACCTACACGCACACACAGAGACCCCCCCACACACACACCAGCGCACCTACACACACGCACGCACACATACAAAGACCCCCCTCCCCCCGCCGCTGCCATCGCCATCGCACACATACACACACACAAGCACACACAAGCGCACCCCCCTCCCCCCTAGAACTAAGCCCCACTTACCGCCCTTCGGGACTTCTGTAGCCGGGGCTCTCCCTCGGGCATGGGAGCCCTGCTCTCAGGCACTCCGTGGGCGCGTGCGCGGGACTTCCGAAGACGGAAGTCCCGCCCAAAGGAACTGGCTCAAACGCGCATGCGCAGTGACCAGACGCTCCATCCAAAGCAGCTCTGCGCCTCCTCGCACCTGGCCCATACAAAACTTGTCTTTATTGAAGTAAGAGCAAGACAAGAAAATGGCTTAAGAAAGCAAAATAGCATTGTGTGTCATAAACGCACCGCATTATCTCAATTGTTTCAAAAGTTTTTCTTGTCTCAGGGTTCAGCCGCCTTCTTCCTCCGTTTTGTCGTGGTCGCTGTGAATCGGGACGGGGTAGAGTAGCTTGTCCTGGACCCGGCTTCCTTGTGCCTCGGTGACACTGATCACTGCACACCATTCAGATCAGGGCCGCTGCGCGCGCTGCTCTGGGCTCTGCTTGTGGGAGATGTTGAAGGTGCTTTGCTGTAACCTGAGATTTGGAAGTTGGTAGTAACCATGGTCACAGGTACACACACGAGAGGGAGGCGCACAGGTGGTTCACACGAGAGCGCCCCCTGCACAGGTAAAACATACACCCCCTGCTCGCAGAGACCAGGCAGACAGACCGACAGACGCCATGCATCGGTCCAGGGGCACCGTAGGTTAAGCAGGTGGTGGCAGCTCCTGTTCCTCACTGGGGGCATTGTGACAGCGAGAGGCTGCAGTGACTACAACTGTATTCTTAACAGGATGACAAGCGGTGTCCCTGCATGATTTAGATGCAGGCACCGAATTTTATTTTAAATCATTGCAATTTGGCTCATTTAAAGCTTCGTTTTTAAAACATTATATTGTGTATTTCTTACCTCTCGTGTGGCCTCCCCAGCCCCGGTCCATCACGGCTGCTCGTGCCCATTGTGTGGAGGGCGGGCGCCATTTTGGGTGTAGCCTGAAGGCTGCTTAGACCGCAGTTAGCGGTCCAGCTGCTCGGGGGTGCACGCTATAAAACGCGATGTGTCCTCGTGCGCGCAGCGAACGAGCGCAGTGGGCGCGACGAATGCGCGCCGAAGTCGCGCCCAAGTCCAGCCCGTCTGCGCCCGTCCGCGGCCGGACGGGGCTAGGGGCATGCCCTTCCCATCCCTTATTCCTCTGAGGCTTTAAAAACTATACAAGGCAACTGGCCCCTGCCCGCCTCCACTATTTGCCGTATTTCCTCTCTTGGTCTTGCTCCCTCAGCTTCTCAGTTTCCTCCCTCTCTGCTGACACCCTCGAAGCAACCTTCTTCTCGCGCTGGTTCCTCCTCTGCCCATCCCCCATTATCTATCATTCTGCTCAACACCAGGTCAGCGGTTAAACACCATCAGGAACTGTTTGTCCTACTTGATTCCCACAAGCCTGACATACTGTTCCTAACCGAAACCTGGTTTTGTGAGTCTTCCCTGCCTTCCCTTTTGGCTGTCCTTCCCCCCTCCTACGTGGCCCTCCGGGCTGACCGCCCGGCGAGCAAGACAGGGGGTGGCGTGGCGCTTATTGCCCGCTCTGACTTCAACTTCCAACTTCTCCCTTCCCCTCCCATTGTCCCCACTGAGCATCTTGTGGTTCGTTCATCCATTTTCTCACCTCCGCTCACCTGCATGCTAATGTACCTCCCGCCTCAGTCTTCCCCCCTGTTTATACAAGCCTTTCAGGACCTTCTGGCCACGTTGGCGGTCAATTACGCCTCAGTCCTAGTGCTAGGCGACTTTAATTATTGGCCCATGGACCCCCTCGAATGCACTTCCTCCAAACAATTCACAGAGTCACTCCAATCTTTGAATTTTGCTCCCCACATCCAAGTTCCGACACATACACACGGACACGTGCTAGACCAAGTTTGGTCCCTTAACAGCTCTGTCTCGTCCATGTCTGTGTCCCCATGCCCATGGTCTGACCACGCCCTTATCTCTTTTTCCCTCCACCTTAACCCTGTAACCAAGGTCCCGCTCGCAAAAAACACCTGGGCGCGGAACTGGAACCGCGTTGACCTCCCTTTGTTATCCTCTTCTCTCCTCAACTCCTCACCCAACCTGGCGGGCCTATCCTCTTCACTGCAAGCCACCGCCATTGACACCTGGCTTGCTGGAGGCTGCGACCCAGTAGCCCCCCTACGTAGGATCTCAACCAGAAGACCTAAGGAGTCAAACCGGTGGTTCAGTGAAGACTTGAAGGATAAAAAGCTGACCCTCCGGCGAGCTGAGAGGCAATGGAGAAGGGACTACTGCCCCTTATTGAAAACCCATTATCTTACACTATTAAGTGACTATAAAAAAGCTATTATCGAAGCCAAAACTGCCTACTTTTCAGCTAAAATTCTGGTGGCAGAGAATAAATCTAGGGAGATTTTTACAATTGTTCATGATTTAGCTTTTTCTGAGAGGGCTACACCCAAACCCCTTCCCACCCAGTCCTTATGTGATTCACTGAATTATTATTTCCTGGAAAAAATTATTCAAATCAAGACTAATATCCCACCCCCCCCTCCTACTTATGTTGCACCTCTCCCTCCCACTGTTCAGTGCTGTCTCTCTTCAATCCCCCCTCTCACTGAAGAAGTATTCTTGGAAATACTTCCCAAGGTAAAGTCAGGTTCTCCGGCAGACATTTGTCCGGCCCGCATTCTTCAACAGATTTACTCTGTCTGCACTCAGCCCCCGATTACTCTTCTCAATAGCTCCCTTGCGCAGGGGGTTGTGATTTCAGCTTTCAAAACTGCCACAATAGTGCCTATCCTAAAGAAGCCTGGAGCAGATCCGTCCGCCCCAGTCAACTATCGCCCCATTTCCCTGCTGCCCTTTTTGGCCAAGGTGCTTGAGCGCCATGTTACATCGGCACTCAGTGCCCACGTAGAAGCAACTGGGGGCCTGGCGTCTCGTCAGGCGGGTTTTCGACCCAGGCACTCTACTGAGTCTGTCATGGTGTCGGTCCTGGATAACCTCAGGGAGGGCATGGACCAAAACAAACACCAGGCCCTGGTGCTCCTCGATCTCTCCTCCGCTTTTGATACGGTAGACCAATCCATCTTGCTTTCACGTATCAGAGCGGCAGGAATCGGGGGCTCAGCCCTGGTCTGGCTGTCGTCCTTCCTGAGGGACCGCACCCAGGCTGTCCGGCTGGGGGATTTCACGGCAATTCCACTCAATATCACTTGTGGTGTCCCTCAAGGCTCTTCTCTTACCACTCTTCTGTTTAATCTCTATATCTATCCTCTAATCTTTGCTCTTCAGCAGATGGAGGATGACCTCCAGCTCATCTTTAACCTTTCTCCTTCGTCCCATTCTCTCTCTAATTTTCAGTATATTATGATTTTCATCAGGGACTGGATGAGCCACAACCACTTGAAACTGAACCCTGATAAAACCGAGTTGGTTCTCACCGGTGGCTCTTCCAGTCCCTGGAACTCTCTATTCTGGCCCTCTTCCTTAGGTCTCCCTCCCACCCCCTCTCCTACAGTCAAGACTTTAGGTATTAAAATGAATAACCATCTTACCCTACACTCACAAATTAGTTCTGTCGTCTCTTCTTGTTTTCTCACTCTTCGTACTATTCGCACTGTTTCCCAATTCTTTTTCCCCTGGCACTCAAACTCATCATGCCTGCCTTAGTGATCTCCCGGCTGGACTATGCCAATGCCCTGTATAACTTTTGGAAAAAGAGGGGTGTGGGCCCTATATAACGGCATTCCAGCCTACAGTTTAAGAAAGCTCTAACTGGTGCAAAATCAGGCGGCCCGGCTAGTATACGGCCTCTCCCGCTCCCACCATTCCACTCCGTTATTGAGGGCGCTCCACTGGCTGCCTGTCAGGGAGAGTTCCGTCTTTAAAACTGGTTGCATGGTTTTCCAGGCCCGCCAGGGCTCAGCCCCTGCTTTTAATGTCTCCCTGATAAAGGAATACGTCCCTGCCAGAGAGCTTCGCTCATCCTCTCAATCCCTTCTGCAGGTAACCCGTTATAAGCGGAAAAAATGGGGAGGGGCCAACTTTTCATTCCTGGCACCCACCTTTTGGAACTCCCTTCCCGACCATTTGCGGTCGGCCAAACACTACTCCCTTTTCCGTAAAGGCTTAAAAACCTTCTTGTTCAATCAGGCATTTTCGTAGTAACCTATCTTCTGCTCCTCTTCTGCTAACTCTGCCTTCACAGCGCCAAGAAACCGTCTAGGTGAACGCCGCGCTTTACAAGTATTTTAAATTCAAATTCAAATTCACCGTGGCCTGCCTCTTCCTCCTGCTCCTCTCTCTCGGCTTCGCCCAGACCAGTATCCCCCTCACCCAGCCGGCCACCTGCGACGCCTCGCAGCTCTTTAACACGGCCACCCTGGGGTGCAGCAGCTGTGGGACAAACAGCATCAAGAGTGCTGATGGTGAGTGTGGGAGTGGGGGCGGAGGGGGCTTGGGTCAAGGTTACTGATGTAGGAAACCCGTAAACGAAGCTTTTTTTCCGATAATTTGCATTACCTTTGCTTGGAAAAAGGCCGTATGTTTGGATCTGCTTGCAGAATGACAAGTCTGATGAAACTCCAGATTTAAACACAATCGCCATAAAATGCAGTACTGTTGTATATTCCCAACAGCCAGGAATTGCGCCTGCTTCAGAGTCGCCGCCCTCTTCTGAAAGGAGCAACAGTGGAGAACATTCTCCGTTCAATGCTGATAAAGTGATTTATTCACAGCTTGTGTTTCTCCAGTGCTCCCTCTCACCAAGATTAGTGGCAGCTGGTGAAATTTGAAAGTGGTGTGGCATAAACGTTTGGGATGACTTTTATGTAGTGAGCGACGTGGGCAAGCTTAATGGACAAACATGAGGTGCAGCAATCCTCTTCATCAGTTACAGCTTCACGATCACTCTGAATCCCCTAAAGGTAGACATCAGTTACAGCTTCACGATCACTCTGAATCCCCTTAAGGTAGGCATCAGTTACAGCTTCACGATCACTCTGAATCCCCTGCAGGCAGAGCAGCAGCTGTAGTGTGCGCTCTAGTCTATGAGCGTGAACGCGATGACGCGTCACGCTATAGACAGGAGCGCGAGGCGCGCGCATGCGCAGGAGGAGCTTGGTGAAGGCGCGAACAGGGATAACGGCAGTTGGCGACCGGAGCGAGTGCTGCACAGACGCTCGGCGCCCTAATGCTCATAATGCTTGGTGATAAATTCGAATAAAGAAGTTACACACCTACAGAGTCTCAGTGCATAGTGTGGGGGCAAGGAAGCGACATTACATTGGCGACGAGGCTGGGACCACGAACACCATTGAGCACAGTGGCCAGGAGCAGGCACCCTACAACAGCCCCACACCAACCAGAAGGACAGAATAGCAACAAGGATGAGCAGAGGGCGTGGCAGTAGCGCAACAGCACGAGTATAAACTACAATACAGCTTAAACAACCAGGTCAGTGCTGGGCTAGGGAACGGAGATTACAGCTAGCACCCTGGCAGCCAAAGGCATCACCCCCAAGACAGAGGAAGGGGCGCAAACTGACAACCCCACGCAGGCTATAAGGGACAACACCCCAGGTAGTCCCAGAGGGCAAGGTGACACGGCAGGGAGTGCAGGAGCATCCGGTGTACCCGTCCAACACAGTGCCCAGGCGGTAGACCCCAGAGGCGAGGCCAAGATGGCGAATCAAGCGTCGGCCCTGATGGCCCCTGTCCCATTCCTGCCTAGACCGGGGGAACCACAGTTAAAATGGGAAGATTGGAAGGAATACTTTCAAAACTACATTGAGGCACTTGAAGATGAAAATGATGGGGCATTCACCCCGGAAAGGAAGAAGAGACTGTTACTCCACAACCTGGGCCCGGAAGGGGTGAGAGTGTTCAAAAACCTGGTGCCCAAGGAAAGGGGAGCGACTGAAACAGATGTCTTTAAAAATGCACTAGATGACTTGGACAGCCATTACCGTCCAGCAGTTTGTGTCTCCATAGACCGGTATAATTTCCAACAGAGGAAGCAGGAGGCCGGCGAATCGATTGATGACTATGTGGCAGCGCTCCGGCGTCTGGCCATCACGTGCCAGTACGGTGCTCTACAGGAGGAGTACATCAAAGACCAGATTGTCATGCATACCACCAGCAGGGCTGTCCAAGACAAACTATGGGCGCAGAACGAGACATCACTCAAAGAAGTTGTTGCAATGGTCAAAAAGGCAGAAATGTCAAAACGCGGCGCTGATGCAGCCAAACGAGAGGGCGCACCGAGACAGATGATTAACAAGATCGACGAAGCGTCCCAGCCCAGCAAACCCAGAGGGATGTATGGAGACCAGAGGAAGGATTCGAGATGGACAGGGAAACAGACGGTCCGCCCCGGCTCAGACAACAAGTTTGCGTGTTAAAGATGCGGCAGCACGGCGCATTCGGCCCACGATAAACGCTGTCCCGCGTTCCGCGCCAGATGCTCGTTTTGTGGCCTGGTCGGCCATTTTGAAAAGGTATGCCGCAAGAAGGGAAAGAAGTCCACGGTCAAGTGCGTCGATTCAGCCACAGCGGACGTCAGCGAGGAAGTCGACCTGGAAGATGGAGATTTGGTGCTATGCATCGAGGACCAGGTGCTGGAAGTGGCGGGGAAGCGAAGAGATAAGCCTCGCACTGACATGCTGATAGGGGGAGTGAAGGTACATGTGGCTGTCGATTCAGGATCTCCTTGGACCATCGTGCAAAGATCCATATGGGAAGAAGACTTCGTGCCAGTAGTGGGGCCAGACCTATGGCCGCCGGACATCAAACCCATCTCGTATACAGAGAACGCCATTCCACTGGTGGGGTGCCGAGACTTCACATTTGAATTCAGAGGAAGGTCAGCCACGTGCACCCTGTATGTGGCAGAGAAAGGCCCATCAGTGCTGGGGTGGAGAGACGCAGGGGATCTAGGAATCATACTCAACCCAGGTGGGAAAGAGCAGATTCTATTGACGGACGAGTGGCCCCTCACGAGAGATGAAGACTGGAAATCTGCATACCCCAAGGTTTTTGATGGCTCGGTGGGAAAACTGGACAAGTTCGTCCACAGAATGGTCCTCAAGGAGGGTGCAGTACCAGTGGTACACAAAGTCAGGAACATACCCATATCCACTAGCGGAGCGGTACAACAAGAACTTCTGAGGCTGGAGGAGCAAGGCATCATAGAGCCGGTGGACAGTGCGGAGTGGCTATCCCCCTTGGTGGTGGTCAAGAAACCCAATGGACAGGTTCGTCTCTGCGTTGACCTCCGCGAGCTCAACAAAAATCTCATTGTGGAGAGATTTCCCCTGCCCAGAATCGAGGAGATGCTCGCTAAGACGAAAGGTGTAACACACTTCTCCACCATAGATCTCACGTCGGCATACTATCAGATTGAGCTGCATCCTTCGAGTAGGAAGTACACCGCCTTCATTACACCCTTTGGGTGCTACCAGTTCCGGAGGATGCCCTTTGGCCTGGCATCCGCAGCGGCTGTATTCCAGAAGCTGA
This sequence comes from Lissotriton helveticus, assembly GCF_964261635.1. Classification (NCBI taxonomy): domain Eukaryota; kingdom Metazoa; phylum Chordata; class Amphibia; order Caudata; family Salamandridae; genus Lissotriton; species Lissotriton helveticus. The sequence goes on along the minus strand of NC_136059.1, from coordinate 1,224,463,042 downwards.
TGCATCGGCTGTTCAAGGACATTTCGGGGGTACAGTACTTTCAGGATGACATCCTGGTGATGGGCTCTTCCAAAGGAGATCACGACAGCAAGCTGCATAGAGTCCTGGGAGTGCTGAAAAACAGGGGGTTAACTGCGGAATGGAGCAAATGCAAGATTGGTACTCACTCAGTGACATACTTAGGTCATGAGATTGGCACGCTTGGAATTTCACCCAAGGAACAAAATGTGAAGGCCATAAGGAATGCCAAAGCTCCCAGCACCAAGGAGGAAGTGCGGTCATTCCTTGGAATGGCCGAGTATTATAGCAAGTTTGTGAGGCACTTCGCCACCAGGACATACAGAATGAGGCAACTCATCAGAGACAAGACAAAGTTTGAGTGGGACTCAGAAGCGCAATTGGAATTTGACACGATAAAAGACTGCATCAGCCATGCTGTTCCACTGCAAGGGTATGTCCCCACGGGCAAGACCATAGTGACTACAGATGCCAGTGATAAGGGCTTAGGGGCGGTCTTGGCACAAGTGAGGGAAGATGGATCTACTGAAACGATCAGCTTTGCTTCACGCGCGCTGTCCCCGACGGAGCAAAGGTACAGCGTCATTGAAAAAGAGATGTTGGCGGTCACCTGGGCCTTAGGCAAGTTCCGGCAGTTCGTTTGGGGCACAAGATTCAAGCTTCAAACCGATCATAAACCCTTGATCAAAGTCTTGACGTCCTCGGGCCATGAGACAGCGACCCCGAGAATAGCAAAAATGACTCTGAAGCTGCTCGATTACACCTACGATGTGGAGTACCTACCAGGAACGCAGAACAGGGTTGCAGATTACCTCAGCAGAGCTGCGGCGATGGAAGAGGCGCCGGAGGAAGCCCTGGATAAGGAGGAGATGGTGGCCAGCATGGAGGACCATGAGACGACGATAAGTATCCAGGAATGGGTGGCAGCCTATGATCAGGACGTGGAAAAGGTAGAGATAAAGAGACATCTGACGTCGGGCTGGCCTGACAAAAGGAGGCTCACCGAAGGAGTACGGAGGTTCTATGAAATGAGAGAGGAACTGTCCCTGAGTGACTCGGGAATTTTCATCTACAGAGGTGAGAGGGTCGTGCCACCAGAATCACTAATACCCAGATTATTAACACAACTTCACGAAGGACACCTGGGTATTGTGAAGACCAAGGCACGTGTCAAGCAAATGTATTGGTGGCCAGGCATGGATATCCACATAGAAAGGCAAGTGAGGGAGTGTGGCCAGTGCCAAGGAGCGGACAAAGTGCTAAGACCACTCCGACCAGCCTTGGGGAAGTTTGACACTCCGCAGAGCCCCTGGGAGAACGTGGCCATCGACATACTAGGGCCTGTCCTGGACAGCAAAGGTGTGAACAAGTATTTATGTGTGGTAATAGACAAGTATTCCAAATGGCCTGAAGTGGACATTCAAGAGTCCATGGATACGGACACGATTCTGAAATTCCTGACGACGGTGTTCTTAAGAGAAGGTATTCCCAAAAATATCCTCAGTGACAATGGGCCGCAGTTTGTCTCAGACAAATGGATTAGGTTTATGAGGAGGAACGGGATCGAGTCTAAACACACGGCAGTATATCATCCAGCATGCAATGGTCAAGTGGAGCGGTTCAACCGCGTGCTAATGGGCTCCATACAGGCAGCCATCACGCAGGGAAAGGACTGGGAGACCGAAGTGATGAGTATGCTGTGGGCCTACAGGATCACCCCCACGGCTGTGGGGTACAGTCCATTCCAAGTGCTAAGAGGACGACATCCGTTCACCCGGGACAACGTAGTGTGGAGGGAGAAGACCATCACCAGCAAATGGTCCCCCGCGGTGGTTCAGCACAACTTGGAGAAGGCCCAGAAGATCTATGCCGCAAACTATGACAAACGTCGCAATGTGAAAGGGACTGAGCTGGAAGAAGGAGAATGGGTCAGGGTCAAACTCCCTACCCTACAAAAGAAAGGTGAAAGCAAGTATAGCCAGCCTTTACAGGTCAAGGAGGTGCGAGGCAGGGCAGCCCTCCTCAGCGACGGCAGGGTGTGGTCCCAAGACCGCATGGCCAGAGTCAACAAGATAGTTGTGTGGCCCAAGCCCGAGGAGATAGAGATACAAGTGGATTCCCGAGAAGCCAGGCCTCAAACAGAGCACAACGATGAAGTCCTGCCCGATGGAGCAGGAGAGGACAGTGAGGCGGAAAATCCAAGCACAGAGTTTACCGCCAGAGACGGTACACCGACCGGTGTAGTGCAGAGTGGAGATCAGAGAGTTGGAGCGAGATCAGGAGGAGAAAGAGAGGTGGAAGAGAACATGCCGGTAAGACACACCCGTAGTGGCAGGGCAGTCACTGTGCCCTCTCGATATAGAGACTTTGAAATGAGTGGACACTAGTCATAGGCATGCCAAACCTGAGTGCCCTCCAGAGACTATTGGGGACCATGCACACACAGTGATAGTTGGGGAAAGGTTGTTTTGTTTATTGTTAAAAAGGGGAGATATGTAGTGTGCGCTCTAGTCTATGAGCGTGAACGCGATGACGCGTCACGCTATAGACAGGAGCGCGAGGCGCGCGCATGCGCAGGAGGAGCTTGGTGAAGGCGCGAACAGGGATAACGGCAGTTGGCGACCGGAGCGAGTGCTGCACAGACGCTCGGCGCCCTAATGCTCATAATGCTTGGTGATAAATTCGAATAAAGAAGTTACACACCTACAGAGTCTCAGTGCATAGTGTGGGGGCAAGGAAGCGACATTACAGCAGCTACATCTTCATATTGACCCTGAATCCCCTGCAGATATGCAGCAGTCCCTTCATTGTCACTCTGAATGCCCTGCAGGTAGGGCACCAGTTACAGCCTCAGATCACTCTGAATGCCCTGCTGGTAGGGCAGCAGTTACATCTGACCTGGAGGACTGGATTGGGTGCTTTACGTGGGCCGTATAAATCATTGTGGAACCTGTCTCTAGTCATCCCCAATTTTTCAAATTTCGCCATAGTATCGTTTTCATGAAACGTCTGTTGAAATTAATATGATGTGAGGTTTTGTAGAACACTTTTCTGGTATAAGAACTGAAGATATAAAGCAAGAGTGCTGGTACGCTAAAGCAAGAGCCACAAACGTGTGAAATAGTGTTTGAAATGGAAAAATAGAGGTGCAAGGACCCTATACCACAGTACCTGCTTACTTTTAAAAGTACCGGTACCGGGTCTGTGAACTTTTTATTACACCGGCAATCGGCCGATAATTACATTTCACGTGTCTGGTGCTTTCCCCAGTCTCTGCCCCAATATATTTGATCTCTTCTCCCACCAGATGTATGTACTAAGATGAAACGCTTTCCACACGTTGAACACACACATTTTTATTTTGAAGGAAATTTTTAATATTTGAACATGATGGTTGTATTATTTACATGGCAACAATTTTTCGGGGCTCGCTCGTTTCATGCCTGGGTTCATAGAGCCGTGTGGCTCTCCCTGTTTGTTGACTCGCCCACATTTACCACGAACGTTTGAGTGTTTGTTGTTTTCAGTAAGGGTTGTTATTTTTTAAAAATATTACATGCACTTCCTGATTGCTGAAAAACCAAAATGGTATTATCATCAAATGTTATGCTGTGTAGTCATTACATGTGTTTCGTTGTTGTTTTTGCCACATTGTCCTTGGAGGTTGGGCTCATAGCAGAACTGAAGTGTCACTGCCTGTCCTACGGCCAAGTTAGGTGTGGAAGACTGAATGGCGATTTTCAGACCTCGAACCGTGATATGGCTTTGAATAAATCGGGTATTTTTCCCGCAGGTGTAAATCTGTACAGGACTATTTTTCAGCTACAGGAATTGCTGGCTGCCTTTTCATCTCGAATTGAAAATTGTATTGATGCCGTTTACAATAAGACCTAATTAAAGATGTGTTTTTGAATGTGCAGTTAGAGTCTACCTTTACAAAAAATAGACTATACCTTTCGTTTTATAAGACATTTGAGTTTGTCAGACTTTACTAAAACTCCAGTGGGTTATGCCTTCATTCAGCAGTTTAAAGGCACCACATGACTTCAGGAGGTGAACATACCTGGGCTTACATTTCGTTTTAGAAAAAAAAGGAAAAAACCCAAAACAAACAAACCATTTGTAGTCACCAACTGCAATAAGCACATCTGCAAACAGTTTTACATGGCAGGCAGGCAAAATCAGTATGTCCCTGAGGTCAGGGCTTCTCAGGTGATTTTCAGCCTGTTCTTAACTGTGTTTCTGATTTGACAGCCCTTTTGTTTGGAGATTATTTTCCACCTAGGTTGGGTTTTCTTTGCATGGTTTTTCTTTTTTTCTTTTTTTTTGTTCTTCCCTCAGTCTCTCGGACGCCCCGGTCACCATCACAGCTCCTATCTTTTTTCCATTCCGACATGATGGCGATGTATGTTGTGTCTCTTGTCTGTCAGTGGAGTGCAAAGGTGTTATGTTAAGAGTCTATAAAGCACCACATATTTTTAGGTCTCGACCACCACCACAGCATCACTCAGCACCACCACAGCACCACTCGGCACCACCACAGCACTACTCAGCACCACCACAGCACCACTCAGCAACACCACAGCACCACTCAGCACCACCAAAACATCAGTCAGCACCACCAAAGCAAATACACAGCACCACTCAGCACCACAAAAACAAAACTATGCACCAACACAGCAACACTCAGCAAAATGACTACATTACTCAGCACCAGCCTAGCATAAGTCAACACAACAACAGCCCCACTCAGCAACACCACAACACCACTCAGCACCACCACAGCACCACTCAGCACCACACCAGCATCAATAAGGGACACACCAGCATCACTGTACACCACCACAGCACCACTCAGAAACAGCACAGCAGCAATCAGCCCAACACCAGCATCACTCAGCGCAACAACAAAATAAATAAATAACACCCAAACATCACTCATCGCCACACCAGCACCACTCAGCGCCACCACAGCATCACTCAGCACCACCACAGCATCACTCAGCACCACCACATTATCACTCAGTACCACCACATTATCACTCAACACCACCACAGCATCACTCAGCACCACCACAGCATCACTCAGCACCACCACAGCATCACTCAGCACCACTACAGCACCACTCAGCACTACTACAGCACCACTTAGCACCACCCCAGCATCCCTCAGCACCATCCCAGTATAACTCAGCACCACCACAGCACCACTCAGCATCACCACAGCACCACTCAGCACCACCACAGCACCACTCAGCACCACCCCAGCACCACTCAGCACCACCCCTGCATCAATATGCGCAACCATTCAACAACAACTGGTTCAAATATGTTCTCTCAATGTTTCAAACTTTATTACAAATGTCACAAAAAGATGTTAATATTTCGCTTCTGTTCTTGGATTTTCGTCACAATAAAATACACTGAGCATAATCTTCACAAACGTTTTTTTAAAAAGTTTAAGCTATTGCCATTATAAATTAAAATCACTTTTATTTAAATATTAATTATTTAAAAAAATTAAAAGCCATTGTAATTTGTAATATCAATACAGCTAAATCACGTAAATGCAAAACATGTTGCATTACAAATGCTATAGGTGTGACATTTGCGAAAGTTAAAACTATTGGCATTGTAAATGACAAAGCGATTAATTTAACTATTTTCAAAACCAACACATAAATAAAAACAATTGTCATTTACAAGACCAATAGCTCAAACTTTCCTAATGCGAGACCTATTGCATTGCAAATGCTTGTTATTGTTTCTCAGTACACCCTATGTAAAGCGCTCTGTTACCCTAGCGTGGGTCTGGTTCGTGCTATATAAAACTCTAAAATAAATAAATAAATAAATAAATGCAAGGAAAATAAGGATTGTGGATGGAACAGTGTAGTAATGAGTATAAATTTTACTAGTTGTTTAAATATATTTAAAATAGCTTACATCATTTAACTTAAATACTTTTACAAAAGTACTTCTACACTCACCTTTAGATACTGGATGCCAGGGATATAGGGGTAATGGGTGGGGTAGTGTACTAATATCCAGGTATTCATTTTAATACCAGTGTATTAATTGTTGGGATATATCTAAATTAATTATATATTGATTTTGTTTGAAATCCAAAACTCACCTTTAGGGATGGGATGTAAGGTATATCGGAGTAATGGACAATGAAATGTATTAATACCCAGCTAATAATTTAAATACCAGGGAATTTATTAGTAGATGTTAACATTTACTTACATTTATCATTAAACTTTTAAAAAAATTTTTAAACAACTGTGGCACTCACTTTTAGGGATGGGATGCAAGGTATATAGGGGTAATGGATGGGTAAGTGGATTAATAACCAGGTAATATTTTAATTCCAGTGTATTCGTTTTTTGGATCTAAAAAATATTTGCACGTAATATATAACTGTAGATATTCTTGAAACCTGTTCAAACAATTTCCTTTAGGGATGGCAGGTGTGGTATATCTCAGTTATGGGTGGGACAGTATTAATGCCCAGGTACTTATTTTAATACCAGAGTATGAATTACTTGGGGGCACATTAGGATGGACGGCGGACATCCTAACGCGAAATGGGACCGCCCGCCATAAGGGCGGGGGTCCCGTGGGGGCCATTAGGATGCGCCCGCCACAGTGGCGGGCGCATTCTGCATTCCTGACTTTGTGGCGGGCGGTGCACTCAGCACCGCCCGCCACAATGTCAGGAAGGCATGTAGTGCACTTCCATGCACAACATGGCAGGCACCGCCCGGTGCCTGCCATGTTGTACATGGAACTGCATGTGCACCCCCCAGAATCCCTCTGAGCCCCCAATGTTAAAAATCACCTGCCTTTCCATGGGGGCATTGCCACCACGGAAAGGCACATCCCCGCCTGCATACAAATATGGATGGCAGTGTGTACCAGACACCGCCACCATATAAACTGCTTTTCCGCCCGGTAGGTAATCGGACGGATTGCCTAACGCCGGACGGTCTTCCGGTGGGGGGAAATTAGAGGCGGGCGGAGATTTTTGGCGGGCGGATCGTCACCGCCATATGGGCGGTGGCAATCAGCCCGTTATCATAATGGGCCCCTAGTTGTTTAAATATATTTAAATATACTTTTTGCATTGAACATAGGGGCTGATTAGGATGGCAGGCAGAAAAGCATCCTGACCGCCGCGTTCGCGAAAATGTTCCTTCCGCAGGTACCGCGTCAAACCCTGCAGTCAGATCAGGATGTAATGCTTGAAACACGCTACCGCGGCGGTCAGATGAAAGGATTCCCCGCCGGAAAAGCTGAAAATCCGTCCGCTGCATGCGGATTTGCTGTGGAAAGGCCAAAGACCGCCGTTTATCCAGCGGTCGTGAACACATGGAGCTATCTGCAGTATTGCCTCCGCCATCACCGAATACCTGTATTCTCCGCAGCGGTGTGATGGGCTGTTTGAGGCATTGTAATATGACCGGCGGAAGCTCTTTATTGGCTCCGTCTGCTACCGGTGCAGACGGAGATTTCTGACGGAACCACAAACACTGCAGCAGACGGGGAATGGGCTATCAATACCCATCCTAATACGGCGGTTGCAAAGACCGCTGCTGGAGTGCAGAAAAATTAATTTTCTGCGCCCGCCAGCACCGCAGTCATGCCTCCGCCGACCATCCTAATCAGCCCCTATTAATTAGTTATTAAAAGAGCTGCAAGGGATGTAGGGTCAATGGGTCAGGCGGGAGTGTATTAATACCCCGGTATTCATTTTAATAAATGTATTTATTTATGGAAATTAAAATCTATTTAAATCAGGAAGTAAGGCATATAGGGTAATGGATGGGAAGTGCAGTAATACCCATGCAGTAATACCCATGTATTCATTTGCGTAATTCAAATATATTTAACATTATATAGAAACATTTTTGAACTGACGACAACCTGCCCTTCAGGGATGTGATATAAGGCATACAGGGGTGGGGTGGTGTATTTAATGCCAGAAATGAATATTACCTCCTGAATATTTTTTAGTAGGTGTAAAATGTAATTGTATCAGTAAACTTAAATAATTTTTTTAAGTACTGCTACACTCACCTTTATTTAGAATGTAAGGGATACAGGGTTAATGGATGAGCTAGTGCATTAATACCGAGGCACTGATTTTAATACCTGATTATTTATTACTAGGTGCTGCAATGTATTTAAATGTAATTTTACCTTTAAACTTAAATATATTTTTGAAATAATGTAACACTCTCCTTTAGGGACATGAAACAAAGGGATAGGTGGACGTGGTGGGGAAGCATATTAATACACAAGTATTAATTTTAATAATTGTGAACTAACTAATAGGCTTTTAACTGTTTTAAATGTAAAATAATTATTAAACATAACTTTTTTTCAAATCCTACTGTAATACCTTCAGGGGTAACAGGAGGGGAGGGGAAGAGTATTAATACCCAGGTACTACTTTTAATAACTGAGTATTACTGTTTACAAACTAACTGAATTTTATTTTAACCCCTTCGATGCTGATGACGGCCCCCAGCCGTCATGCATCAAGGTGGGCGTGTGCTGATGGCGGCTGGGGGCCGTCATGAACCCGCCCACTTCGAAAAACGCCGCACAGGCGCAGAATCGCGGCCGCGCCCAAGGGGTTAAAATAGAAAAATAAATGCAGTGACATTTAAAGAGACATATTTCAAATTTAAACCACAATTATGAATACATTATTTCAGTGATACACTTTATTTTAGAGTAAGCTGCAGGAAACAAAAACACCATGTTTTATCATTTTAACATTTATTTACAAATAGTTGAAAATGTGACAATTTGCATGAAAAGAAATAAATATACTTTTTTTAGGAAAACATTTATTGCCATAAATACTATTTTCAATAAAAATTATTGAAAGTTTTTCCCTTGCTTTCACATTTTTTCAATGGTGAAACTGTTCTTTTTTCTATTGGTATGCAATGCCAACTCTCTTTCTCTCAGTGATGACCAGGAAATTGAGCTTGTCCTTGCAAAATTAATAATGATACATACAAGACAGAAAACCCCAATAATTCAAATTTGAAATGTTTACTATAATCTTTTCACTCTTGTAGAAAGCGTGTGCTACAATTAGTAGATAATTATGAAATAAAACCTCTAGTAATGAAACCAGAACAACGAGCACCACAAATATTTATATTGCGGTAAACACATTAAGATACTAGATCCTATGTATCATAATATTCCTATTCAGTCCACTGAGAGCTTAATAGGATTATACCTCTGCATTTCTCAAAATTTTTATTGATAACTACATTGAAAACCTTATTGCTCTAGTAAGGTTGCCTCTTATGTTTGAATGCATTGTAAATGTATCCATCTGAAGAATTCATGTTATAGTACCGTTTGGAAAAGGAAACACAAACATTTGTTAGTCAGTTTGCTTATTATGCCAAACAATAGGTTCAGCTTTGCTAACTAAGGGGTTCATTACGATGACGGACGGACTTCGCCATTGTATCGTATGTGGGACCACCCGCCTGCAAGGCGGCAGTCCCACGGTACGAATAACAAAGCGACCGCCACTGAGGCAGTCGCAATGCCTATGTGCAAAGACGGGACAGTTTACATTTCCCTGCACTACATGGCAGGCACCATCAGGTGCCTGCCACGTAGTGCAGGGATATGTAGGGGGGGGCCATAGGTGCTCCCACAGGTCCCGTGTTTGAGGGTCCAAGGGGTAAGGGGGGCTGCTACTGGTCCCCAAATTACCTTTCTGACTACATGGGTTAACTGCCATAAACAGGCAGGTGGAAAGGGACATCATAATCCCTACGGTGGTGCCTGGTAGGCACCGCCACCATTTTAGGGATTGGGATGCCCTCCCCCGCACCGGCGGGCTAAAGGAGCCCGGCGGATACGTGGCAGTCGGAAATTGAACCACCTGCCATTCTAATGGGGCGAAAATATTTACAACAAGGGGTGGTGAGGGACAGAGTCTCTGAATTAAGCAGAATACTCTCACCCAGTCAAGAGATCTGGGCTAGATCCAACACGGTTTTTTAGCTCATTGCACCATCCCAGTTTCAGAACCTGGCTGTATGCAAATTAGTCTGTCCCTGGCCCAGTGCATCATGGGAACAGGGCAGACCAGACTACAAAAGCCAATTCTTACACTGGGAAGGAAACAGGCTTCCGGGGACCGGTTTCTGGCATTACAGCCGTCTTCGGCCCGGCTTGCTTGAATCCTGATGGTGCAATGAGCAAGGGACTCATGTCTGAGTATACCCTTCCACACTTAGGGTGGACAAAAATATTTACAACAAGGGGTGGTGAGGGACAGAGTCTCTGAATTAAGCAGAATACTCTCACCCAGTCAAGAGATCTGGGCTAGATCCAACACCGTTTTTTAGCTCATTGCACCATCCCAGTTTCAGAACCTGGCTGTATGCAAATTAGTCTGTCCCTGGCCCAGTGCATCATGGGAACAGGGCAGACCAGACTACAAAAGCCAATTCTTACACTGGGAAGGAAACAAGCTTCCGGGGACCGGTTTCTGGCATTACAGCCGTCTTCGGCCCGGCTTGCTTGAATCCTGATGGTGCAATGAGCAAGGGACTCATGTCTGAGTATACCCTTCCACGCTTGGGGTGGACAAAAATATTTACAACAAGGGGTGGTGAGGGACAGAGTCTCTGAATTAAGCAGAATACTCTCACCCAGTCAAGAGATCTGGGCTAGATCCAACACCGTTTTTTAGCTCATTGCACCATCCCAGTTTCAGAACCTGGCTGTATGCAAATTAGTCTGTCCCTGGCCCAGTGCATCATGGGAACAGGGCAGACCAGACTACAAAAGCCAATTCTTACACTGGGAAGGAAACAAGCTTCCGGGGACCGGTTTCTGGCATTACAGCCGTCTTCGGCCCGGCTTGCTTGAATCCTGATGGTGCAATGAGCAAGGGACTCATGTCTGAGTATACCCTTCCACGCTTGGGGTGGACAAAAATATTTACAACAAGGGGTGGTGAGGGACAGAGTCTCTGAATTAAGCAGAATACTCTCACCCAGTCAAGAGATCTGGGCTAGATCCAACACCGTTTTTTAGCTCATTGCACCATCCCAGTTTCAGAACCTGGCTGTATGCAAATTAGTCTGTCCCTGGCCCAGTGCATCATGGGAACAGGGCAGACCAGACTACAAAAGCCAATTCTTACACTGGGAAGGAAACAAGCTTCCGGGGACCGGTTTCTGGCATTACAGCCGTCTTCGGCCCGGCTTGCTTGAATCCTGATGGTGCAATGAGCAAGGGACTCATGTCTGAGTATACCCTTCCACGCTTAGGGTGGACAAAAATATTTACAACAAGGGGTGGTGAGGGACAGAGTCTCTGAATTAAGCAGAATACTCTCACCCAGTCAAGAGATCTGGGCTAGATCCAACACCGTTTTTTAGCTTAATAGGGTTATACCTCTTCATTTCTCAAAATATTTATTGATAACTACATTGAAAACCTTATTGCTCTAGTAAGGTTGCCTCTTATGTTTGAATGCATTGTAAATGTATCCATCTGAAGAATTCATGTTATAGTACCGTTTGGAAAAGGAAACACAAACATTTGTTAGTCAGTTTGCTTATTATGCCAAACAATAGGTTCAGCTTTGCTAACTAAGGGGTTCATTACGATGACGGACGGACTTCGCCATTGTATCGTATGTGGGACCACCCGCCTGCAAGGCGGCAGTCCCACGGTACGAATAACAAAGCGACCGCCACTGAGGCAGTCGCAATGCCTATGTGCAAAGACGGGACAGTTTACATTTCCCTGCACTACATGGCAGGCACCATCAGGTGCCTGCCACGTGGTGCAGGGATATGTAGGGGGGGGCCATAGGTGCTCCCACAGGTCCCGTGTTTGAGGGTCCAAGGGGTAAGGGGGGCTGCTACTGGTCCCCAAATTACCTTTCTGACTACATGGGTTAACTGCCATAAACAGGCAGGTGGAAAGGGACATCATAATCCCTACGGTGGTGCCTGGTAGGCACCGCCACCATTTTAGGGATTGGGATGCCCTCCCCCGCACCGGCAGGCTAAAGGAGCCCGGCGGATACGTGGCAGTCGGAAATTGAACCACCTGCCATTCTAATGGGGCGGGCAGGGAATGGCCTTTCGATGGCGGGATGACCGCCACTGTGAGCCTGTTGTGGCGGTCTCTCCGCCATCGTAATGACCTCCTTAGTTTTGTTTTGAAGGTTTTTTAAAAATGCCAGTAGGAAAGTGTCTCTTTTAGACATGGTTGGCCCAATGATTTGCCTTGTATCTGATGCAGCTTGGACTTTAGAGCACTGATTCCTGCTAACCAGGCCCCTAGTGCCAGTGTTATTTCTTAAAAACAAGGAAATACCTAATTCATCCACAACAGGCCCTTAGCACCTGTAACTCTCTAGTAAGTAGTACCTCCCTGGTACCTACTGTATGGGTACTAAGCCTCAGGGCCACCTTAGAGCATCAGCATGTCTTTTGCCCCTCCAAGTTTAGCCAGCACCACACCCACACAGACTCTCATTGCATGCAGTGTGAAATAATGCTCTCCAAAATGATAACATCTGTGCCATATCCCCTAACGCTGAATGGTAATATTTGTAAGACGCCACTACAGCAGGCCTTAAAGACCTAAGGCAGGGTGCATTATATTCCATGTGAGGAACTATCAGCATGAGCAAATGTGCCCCTGAGCTGTCCAGTTCAATTACTGCCAGTACAAGTGCACATGGACCTGCAGTTGAGTAGCACGCATTAAGGGGCCAATTCCAATCTCGGTCCGAAGGGCTCCGAATCAGGTTTGGCATTAGCGGGTCGGATTCGGAGATTGAATTTCCGTCCAGTTTGTACACGGGTCCGGATGTCGAAGTACAATGCGAACAAGAGCGAAATCTCCGCCCGAATCGTTTCCGGGTCCAAACCACTCCGTACGGCTCGGCTGTAACCTAACCATGGCGCGAAATGGAGGCGAATTCCGACCAAGCCAGTACGATGTTCGATTCGGACATCCGGATCGAGTCGGAGCTTCTGGCTCTCAATAGCTCCCGGAGCTGGACTTTGGGGGTCCGCATCGGACCCCCTGTTACCCGCAGCCCTTTTGGCTCGGACACAGGTCCCCAATACAGGCAGGTACGGTGCGGATGGCACCAACGCGTACCCACTGTAGGGGGCGCACTTGTACGGAACGTACCCATTCAGTCAATGGGAGCCCATGTACGCTTTGTACGACCAGCTCCCATTGACTTAAATGGGAGTCCGACCGAAACGAGTCCGACAGCATACGGCCGCATCGTACTCACTCGGTCGGACTGCAGGAGTCCGGATCGGTCAGAAAACAACCCGGATCCGGCTCGGTCGGAGTGATTTCCGAACCAGATCGGAATCGGCCCCTTAATGGTAATTGTGTTTCCAGTTGTGGGTGGATGCAATGTGGGGACTAGTTTAAGGTTAGATTTAGTAATGGCTTCAAAATGAGATGATCCCAATGTAGATGAGTGATAATTAACTGGGTTTTTCCCATGGGCATAGTATGTTTGATGGGTGCGTGGTTGTAGGAGGCAAGAGGGAGAGGATATCGGTGTTGGATAAGTGGCTTGCTACTCATTGGGATCAGAAGTCTAGATTTGGTTTGCAGTTCCATTTGTTTTGAGGGGACCTTGTGTCTGCAGTGCAGGTGGCAATAGGGCATTCTGGTTCCATTAGTGCTTTTTTTGATTCAGACTTTTATGATACAGGTTAAAGATAATGTGTAGTAGTTTTGGGATGTCAGCCCTCAGACATAATTCTGTTTTTAGGTCAGGCATTGCCAGAGTGGAGGTGCTGTCTTGTTAATTAGATGAATGAGAGTTTTTGGGGGATGAGTAGGGATATTAATGGTTTGGGTTAGCCTCAGGAAATGGCGACGGGTCAATGCCCGTGAAACTGCTCTTGGCTTGAGGGTTGGGAAGATGGGAGTTGGAGGAAATGTAGTGGGTCAGATTTAGATTCTGAATGGAGGGAAAGTGTATTATCTGAAGAGTGGGAGGTTTATGATTGGTAGGCATGGCAAATGGCTTCACAATGTCAGATAGTTGATTGTGAGAGGACTTGCTGCTAATACTCCAGTGATCAGAGTTAATATTCGGTTCGCTTTTTGATTGGATAGGGGAGTTGTTAGGGTAACGTTGGCTTGTGGATGGGCCATCCCTCTTAGGAGGGGAGGTGATACTCTGTACTGTGGCAGCTTGAGTTATGGGCATAGTTCTCGAGCAAGGTGAAATTAGCCTGGGTTGTCGTGGGGCCATGGGTTGTAGGGAGGGTAGAGGGCACAGGAAAATGGTAAAGAGAGGAGTGGATGGGGGATCATTCGAGGGGTAGTGGTTGGCCATGGAGGGTGTAGGGGCTATATTATTGCCCATCGTATTTTTAATGTTGGAGAAAAGATGGTCAAAGAGCTCCAGGTTGCTATTAGATGGGATCAGAGACATAGAGAACACAAATATTGTGACACATAAATATCGCACAAAATTATAATTTTCCTATACATATAAAGCAAAGTTCAAAAAGTTCGATTTTTAAAAATGTATGGCTTAAAATAGTAAATATTTTGATGTTTCATTACTATAATGTAAAATGCATACATTTAAGTAACATTTTATAATACTTATAACTACACACTTACATAAGCATACACACAAATAAATATGTTTGTATGGTTCTATACAGCTATGACATTGCTAATAAAAAATATGCACATTACATTAAATATAGTTTTTTTCATCTACCAATTTAAAATGCATCTATATTCATAAAAAATAAAAAGATAAAATACATGAAAAAATCATTCAAAACATATATATAAATTATATATACGATTATAAAAATAAAGAAAACATATTACATAGATGGACAAAATAATACCTTCTGTGAAAAATATAGTATTTGTACTGAATTGTATATAACAGTAGGGAAAGCTTTGGAATCCGGAGGGGCAAAAATTGCTATTTCCACTTCACTCATTGCAGCATTAGAGAGGAAGTAGTTCACTTCAAACAAAGACAATTTTAACAACTCTATTAATTTACCAAAAATATAAAATTCTTACTATTAAAATGTCATGTATTTGATTCTAAAAACGTAAATAATTATTTAAAGTATAATTTTCAATTAAAACAAATATTAATTTGAATAAAATACCACACTATATTCCACCAAACAGCCAAGAACTAAAATTAAAAAACAAAATGAACATACTAAGTAATAGATAAAACTGGTAATAATTTTTAATGTATAACTTAAATAACTTCCTACCCCATTCTGCTACAAACAAAACAAAAAATCCCTAATATATAAAATGAACATTTAAATAGAATTAAAATATGTATCAATAAATTAAATATTTCAATAATAATGTGTACTTTATTTGTATTTAAATAACTTCGCACCCCATTGACCTGCAAGCAAAACAACCAGCACCTAAAATGTAACTTTAAAAATATGATAATTACAAAATGTGCATAATTATCAAATAAATAATAATCAATAATTTAATTCCCCACCCAAAATTCCCTACAAAAACAACCCACACTTAAATTATAATTTTAAAAATATAATTACATAGTTATTGATTGAATGATTAAATAAAATAATTGTTAAATATTTAGGATTACATTTTCACCCTGTACCGCTACAAAACCCAACAAGCCACGCCTAAAATATAAGTATATAAGAATATATTAACAATGTACTTAATCAATTAAACAAATAATAAATCAATATTCATTATTAATTATACTTAACTTCCCACTGTTTTACCACTAAAAACCTCACCGTTTGCTTCAACACCATTATTTACAATTAGCAATTAAATAAAAATTATAAATAACAAAAAATTGCAAACCATATTTAAAAAAATATATACAGTTTATACCATTCAATTACAATGTAAACTAAAATACATAATAATTAAAAAAAGCTATTCATTATAAACAATATTTACAACACATTTTTGTAAACAATATTAAGAACTGATATTTTTGACAACGATATTACTCACCTTAAAAAAATAGCTATTTTTGTAAACAATATTTCTGCATCATGATATTCAAGGATCACAATATTTGTGTAGCTCTAGGGTTTGTGGGAGATGTAGTTAGCTTGACAGCAGCCCCAGGGATTGCCGATGACTATTGGTTCAATGAGAGAGGAGGGGTCACGGTACGTTAACAAGTTTAAAAAGGAAACGGAAATGATGAAGGCAGGTGCCGTAATTAAGCAAGATGCAGTATGAAGCGCAGATACACAGTAACACGAAGGTATGTGACCTAGGGGAGGTGAACCGTAGCATTGGGTTAAAGAAAAGAATATGAGAAGTTATTGATAAGTGTCTCCAACTACATGGATAGGCTAAGGGATAGAAATATGAAGGGCTTCAAAGCAATGTTGTTATGAAATAGTTAGAGGGAAAACACTGCGTGAGGGTCAGTTGCAATACTTGGCATGGATTCTATATATATAAATAGCCTTTTTGAAAAGATGCACTGTGTATGTTTCAACGGTCTGGATAAATAATTTACAGACTTATGTTCTTTTAATTATAGTGAAACCCCTGAAGAAGAGCTCAAGAAAGCTTGAAATGCATTGGGTATAAGATGAGTCACTTCTAAGGATGTTTAATATGTTCCGGCGTGTCGAGAAAAAAGCTTGGATTAGCTTATCTGTGGCATAAGAAGCAGTTGAACGTATTTTGTCTCACGTGTGATTTACCATCGGAAATAAATGAAACTTTTGGAAAAAATATGAGTACATGGATTAATGTTTGGAAATATGTTTGAAATCATGGAGAATAAGTGCTAAATCAAAGCAACGCTGTGCGCCCGTGCAAGGAACGCAAACACGCTCCGATTCTGTTAGTTATTCAAGTGTGCCACTTCAGTTAGCCTGTGTTATGGAATACTCTCAGCTGGTCCGATGGATTTTAAACCGTCGACGTTTCGACCCTATGAAAGCCCAATTCTTGGGTCAATGCGGGTCTTCATCAGGACTGTGGGGCAGGAAGAGGGAGATGTGCCGCGTCTGGGACCTCTTGTGAGTTGGACCCAGGCTTAGCTTGTGAAATAATCACGGGTTGCTTTACCTTATCCTTCCTTTACCATTCCATCCATCTAACCATCATTTCACCCACCTTTTATCAATCACCCAGCCTTTCACCCTTCCACCCAGGTTCCCATCCATCTATCCAAACATTCATCCTTCAATCCATTCTTACATGCACCCACCCATGCAAATATAACTTTACTCTTCCATCTCTCAGAACTTTCACCTTTGTATCCATCCTTTTATTGACCTCTCCTTCTTGTCGCAGTTTCTTCCTTCTTTTCATATTTCCTATATTTCATTCTTCCTTTCTGCCCTCCCTTTATCTTTTCCTCTATTTTCCTCATTCTTTCTCCATCTGTTATGGTTTCTACCCCGCATTTAGAAAAGAAATGCAGAAGGTTTTTAGATAGTGCGATCTCAACCCAAAAGTATTGGAGCACTTTACATGATATTTATTATTATATGTTTTTTTGTATGCATGGGGAGATTAATTGATTTGCCCAGAATCACAGGATGTTAGGCTGACCCGAGACTAAAAACCCATCTCCAGCTCGAGCATTAGCCACAACCCCAACCACAAGAGCGGAAGTATTTTCAATATTATATACAACTTGATGCAAAAAACACCCATTGATAAAGCCAATAGTCTTGGCTTCTTGTAGGTGTAATGTTACTTGTATTGTATATCTGGATGCAATGACAGAAGCAGCAAAATATCAGTAGGGTGGCACACTATGCGATGCACATCTTTTTAATGTAATTGCTTTTAAGCCACACCCTTAATTGCATCGGTTACGCACCTTTGGAAGATCACCGAGTATTTTCATCCCACTCAAAGCCCTGGTCTACACATGCGGTCAGGTTCTTGGCGCACATAGCCTTGGCTGCAGTGCACACAGACCTTACTCTGTCGCACACAGAGGAAAATAATTAGAAGGAACATTGCTCATGGGTAACCTTGATTTTGTTTATCTTCCCCCATTTTAACTGGACCCTGTTTCATCTTACTACTACGGGGTTACCGGCACTTCTACTATGCTGTCTCACTTGGTGGACAGACTTCAGCTCTAATTAAACTATGGCATGGTTGCTATAGATGTGAAAAGCATAGCTGACCTTGCACACCCTATGGCTTAACGAAGGGGTTAACAAAATATAATCAAGCTTTGTCTCCACTCCGTTCCTCCTAAATGTTTTCACAATCCTTCCAGTCCCTGAAATGTCTTGACATACCATGTCCATATTTAAATCTGTGACCGCCTGGTTTAGTCTATCCCCATACTCATCATGTGCAAAATGATGGGTTTGATTGCCCCTTGCATCCACCACGCCGCATGTAGAGAGTACTTTGTTTTTACAGGGGTGTATGTTAAAATCCCCCTGCCATATTATGTTGTTGATAACCCTTTTGGTCTTGAGCAGTATTGCAGTGATCTCTTTCTCAACCTCCCCCACCAGCTGACGCATCAATGGTCCAAATCTAATATTGTAGTAGTTGACTAGCAGCCATATCCCTTCTTGCGGTATTTCCAGCAGTAAAATATGAAAGTCTGGGTTGTGATTACTCTGCATTGTCACAGTGACTAATAGGTCATTCTGGATTAAGGTTAATAAGCCCCCTTTTGCCCTCCGTGAGAAAGATGGAATTGCTTTAGTTTGAAAGGATCTATAACCATTCACAAAAACCAAGTCCGTAGCCCAGGTTTCTTGAAAGTGCACTACCTGGTGATCCTGCCACTCCTTCAACCATCCCTTTTCACTCAGCTTAAGTAATAAACCTGCTACGTTCCAGGAGGTAATTTTTAGATTGTCCCTCTGTGCCATCGGTCCCAGTGGGGACTGACACAAGATATCGTTAAAGTTGTTATTAATTAGGGGTGCCCAGCCCTCTAGGTTACTTTCAGCACACGGGGAGTTGGCTTGGAGTCAATCAAATTCCTCTAGATCAGATAGAGGTGCAAAACGGTTCTGATGGTTCATATCTAATATGCCCCTAGTACTATCACCCCGCTGCAGGTTCGTACCCTGTTCAGCAATATACAGAATCTGTGGCTGCATTCTCTGTGATCTGGGCGGCCTATAAAAATAACGCAGAGGTAACAGTACAACATTGGAGATACTTGCGGACATCTGGCCTAAATGTGTTAAAATAGGACCTGCTACATGCCTACTATTAAAATTCATAACCACGCAATCCCCCTCCCAGTGCTTACTCGAGGGCCCCACCCATGAAACCCTTCTTGCTATCAATATTTGATTCGCTACCATCCCTCCTGACGCTCCTGTTTTATTTAGGGTTTGACTTAGCCAATGAAGGGCTTTCGATATCGACTGTGGGTTGGATTCCGGCTTGATCCCTCCATAACTAAGGAACATTTCACAGTACTAAGACCAGAGGTGCAGCTGCTGGTGGGAGATGTAGAGTTTGATCCATCTTCACCACCCGCCCCTTAGTCAAACCTGTTTCCCTCCTTAGAGCATCCCCAGGTTGACCCGCTATCGTTGGTGCCTCATCCATTCCCGGTAGACTGGTGGCTCTATTATTATTATTATTGCCTACGGTCCTTGTCTAGGTGGCCCCCTGGAGTCCTTGCATTCGGGTCTTCAGAGGTGTTTGAGTCCAGGTTAGACCATCTTAATCTACTTAATCTAGAATCAGTTGGCCTCACTTCCGGGGCTGAGGTGGGGGGATCCTGCCTCTGTATGTTTTTCCTAAGTGCCTCCATTGTATTATGTAATTCCAATACGTGCACCCCGAGACCACTGATGTTTTGCTCCATCTGTGTCAGCCTTTCTATAATAGGATTTAGAAATGAAGAAACAAGGGTTTCAAACTCAAGCCATGATGCTTTGTCAAGTCCAAGATTTGTAGCTGGATTTACACTGTTTGAAATATTCATCTCACCATGGCTACTCCCCCTCCAACATCTCCCTCATCCCCACACATACTTTTACTCTTTTTTAATTTTAATACCTTTGGTGCATTAGCCCTTTGCTGTCCCCACCCCGCTTTCTTTTTGCCCCCGTGTCCTGTTTATTGTCCTGGGCTTTTTGCCTGGTTTGGGCCCTTGTGGAGTTCTTCTGTATGTTCTGACTGGGTGCTATGAGTTCCTGGATTTGCGCTGTCACATCCTTCAGGGCCACCACTATTGCTTCCTCCGAGGCCACTTCAATAACTCGTGGCCACCTAAGCCAGTGTTATTTGGAAACGCTCCCAGCAAAGATCTTTTCTGGGGTAAAAATTCCTCCAAAACACGGCGCTCGGTCATCGCTATTTAATTCTTCCGGATATTTGTCGCTCTCGTCAAGAAAGAGTCCAGGGTATTCACTATCTTCCCCGTCATCTAGGGATTCGCGGGGTTTACTGCACCTCTAGTACTCATCGTGGCTTTTCAACATCAGTTAGCTGGAAGCCCCTCTCTCAAGTTTTGTTTGACACCTGGGGCTCGCACTTTCAAGGTATTGGTCAAAAAGGGCCAGATAGATAAAGTATTTATGGATTATTACACTGGTCCCACTGGTTGAACCAATTGTTAGGTGTCTCACACTGACCTGGGCACAACCAGCCGCTCTCCAGCCCAGCCCTTCGCCTCTGTTATTTAA
This sequence comes from Lissotriton helveticus, assembly GCF_964261635.1. NCBI lineage: Eukaryota > Metazoa > Chordata > Amphibia > Caudata > Salamandridae > Lissotriton > Lissotriton helveticus. The sequence continues at coordinate 1,224,442,319 of NC_136059.1, read as the reverse complement.
TCCAAAAAGGTAATCCAGAGCCCTGGAGCCTCTGAAAGACTCAACCTTGTGGTGGCCATCTTGCCGCACGCCAGACCTTGGAGATGTGCCTCCTGCTGTCTACATCCAAACCTGGCAGGATCACCTGATCCACCTTGGAAAGATCCTTGATTTTCCGCAGAATTAGCCCTCACTATCAATTTTAAAACCTTTGCAGCATTAGCCCTTTGCGGTCCCCCACCCCACTTTCTTTTTGCCCCTGTGTCCTATTTACTGTCCTGGGCTTTTTGCCTGGTTTGGGCCCTTGTGGAGGTCTTCTGTATGTTCTTACTGAGTGCTATGAGTTCCTGGATTTTCGATGTAACATCCTCCAGCTTTTGCTTCCTCCGAGGCCACTTCAATAACTCGTGACCACTTAGCCAGTGTTATTTGAAAAACGCTCCTCGCAAAGGTCTATTCTGGGGTAAAAATTCCACCAAAAGATGGCACTCGGTCATCTCTATTTCACTCTTCAGGATATTTGTCGCTCTCGTCAAAAAAGAGTCCAGGGTATTCACTATCTTCCCCGTCATCTGGGGATTCGCGGGGTTTACTGCACCTCTAGTACTCATCGTGGTTTTTCAACATCAATTAGCTGGAAGCCCCTCTCTCAAGTTTTGTTTGACACCTGGGGTTCGCACTTTCAAGGTATTGGCCAAAAAGGGCAAGATAGATAAAGTATTTATGGATTATTACACTGGTCCCACTGGTTGCACCAATTGTTAGGTGTCTCACACTGACCTGGGCACAACCAGCCGCTCTCCAGCCCAGTCCTTTGCCTCTGTTATTTAATCCAAAAAGGTAATCCAGAGCCCTGGAGCCTCTGAAAGACTCAACCTTGTGGTGGCCATCTTGCCCCATGCCAGACCTTGGAGATGTGCCTCCTGCCATCTACATCCAAACCTGGCAGGATCACCTGATCCACCTTGGAAAGATCCTTGATTTTCCAGTGTTAGCACTCAATATCAAGGTAAGCAAGTGCCAGATAGGGCAGGGCTCAGTTGTATACATCGGCCACCTTCTGTGACCAACGCTTGTTGAAAGTCCAGTTAGGACTCCAGCGTCTGCACTGACAACCTGACACTCGCTATTGATTTGGTCAGTGTCAGTAGCATGTGAGTAGTGCTACATGCTATATCTGTTTTAATCATCGCGTTATATTGTGTTTTAACTGACTGTGGTTGCGCAGTGTTGTGTCTCCATTTAAATTTTAAATCTGCTCACCTTAAGTCGCTCTTTTTCCCGCTCCACCGCAGCCTGTGCCGTTTGTGTGGAGGGAGTTTGTTGCGACCCAGTTTCCCGTTTTCCTCACTTCCGGTGGCACAGTAGGTGAGGGCCATCTTGAGAAGGACAGATTAGTCTTTGGCAGAGTTTACGAACAGTATAAAAATAGAGCTATGGCGCCGCCACGCAACGGACGCGCCGGCAGTGCGCCGAAGGCGCGACAAAGGCAAGCCCATCTGCGCCAGTTCGACACCAGACGCCAGACATGCTGCCTTTTTTAGGAGGGATAGTGTAACTTAACCACTTGGCTGCTAAGGGGTGTGCGAGGAGGTCCATTGACTTTCCATTGAAATCAATGGAAACTCCATGACGAGTTACCCTTGTCATTAGCACTGAAGGGGTTAAACAAGGAGGACGTGTTGAGGGCCCTTTTTGCTGTCTACGATGTGGTTTAAAAGCTACACATACTCTACCCTCTCACCACCACCTTTCCAGGTCTAGGAAGCATACTAGCATACTCAGCCTTAATTGTCGTTCTTTAGCTAAACATCATGCCGATGTTTTTGACCTGTTAGAGGATGCCTGCCCAGACGTCCTCTTTTTTACTGAGACATGGCTCTCTGATGCTATGACAGCTGAACCAGGCCTTGGGCTTCCTGCGGGCTATAGCATCTTCTCTCTTAATAGAGCATCCATAGGCGGGAGTATAGCGATTATTTTTAAACCTTGCTACCCATGCTTTTTTATTAAACAGGTGGTCACCGGTTGCGAGAGTGCATACTTTAAGGTCACCTTGAGCCTGAACTATACTAGTTATACCGGGGCCATCCCTAGGTTTTAGGGAAGCCCTTGTGGATATGGACAGTATATTGGCAGTCAATACTGCTGACTTTACAGTTCTGGGGGATCTGAACCTCCATTTGGAAAACCTTGAGGATACTGATACAGCAAATTTTGTAGCTGACCTTGCAGCATGACAGTTGATGCAGCTGGTCTCAGGCCCAACTCATACTGCGGGGCACTTATTAGACCCAGTTTTCACTAATATGCTTCAAATCATAATGCATGCACCCATTAGGATGGGATGGACGGGCCACTTCCTGGTTTCAATGTCTTTATATGGAGTCACTTCTGCTCAGACTGAGGGTCAGATGACCTCCCTGAAACGGCCCTGGCATAAATTGAACTGGGATAATTTTGATGCCTGCCTCTTGGCTACTCGTCCGAATTTGCCAGAGGATTCTAATGAGACACACAGGGTATTCTCTGAGTGGATAAGTCATCCGTTAGACTGATTAATCCCCATGAAATGGTCAGTCAATCGCAAAACAAAAACGAGACCATGGTTTAACACTGAACTCGCCGACATGCGTAAGGGATGTAAGAGATTAGAGCGGACATGGAGAAGAGCTTTTAGTCCAGTTGCTAAAGATATCTATCGGGCAGCAATTAAAAGGTATCATAAGGCCATATACCTGGCACGAGCAGCTTTTTTCTCCAACCAAATCCGCAAGAGTGCTAATCCATCTAAGAGCACTTTCTCAATACTTGCCAGTTTGCATTCCCTGGGTCGACCATCAAGTCTAATGATTCCCGGCCGCACATAGTATCGTGCAGGTGGCACGCTGCACTCAACGGACTAATACTTGTCAGACCTTTCCGCCGAACCCAGTAGATCAGCTACTAGCACTCTGCAGTAGGATCAAGTCGGGATCCCCCGTCGACCCGCTTAAACCAGACACTTGAAGAAAGTATTGCAGACAATCTTATCTTCCTTGAACCAGGTGATAAATGGGTCACTTATTACAGCTACTGTGCCCAGGGCTTGGAAACAGGCCAAGGTAATTCCGTTACTTGAAAAGCCTGCGCTCGACCCGGCCAAACCAGAAAACTACCGCCCCATCTCTTTGCTTCCATGGGCAGCAAAGATTACAGAGACATATGTGAACTCCCTTCTGTCTGATTTTCTGACCCTGAATAACATATTGGACCCCTCCCAGAACGGCTTCCGACCAGGTCACAGCACGGAATTTGCTCTCCTGGCTGTGACAGAACATCTTTGGTCAGCAATGGATGAGGGGCAAACGTCGGCGCTGATCCTGTTGGACCTGAGCGCCGCGTTTGATACTGTGTCTTATGACATACTGCTGTGACCCCTCAAGGAGGTATGAATTACTGGCTCGGCTCTGGAATGGCTTGCCTCATTTCTCCATGAGAGGTCATTTTCGATAACAGCTCCCCCATTTGCTTCTGCCAAAATATCCTGTTAAACACGGGGAGCCACAGGGCTCCTCCCTTAGCCCCCTGTTATTTAATATCTATGTTCAACCTTTGGCCGCAGTAGCCATTAGCAGGGGCTGAACCATGTTCTCCTACTCTGATGATACACAGTTGGTGGTGGCACTCTCAAATAACACCGAGCGGGACGCCCTTAAGTTTCAGGGCAACCTTGCGGCAGTGGCCGGGTGGATGACCACCAACTGTAAGTGGGACACCTGGCAAGCAGGCAATGGAGGGCACTGTAAGTGGGACACCTGGCAAGCAGGCAAAGGAGGGCACTGTAAGTGGGACACCTGGCAAGCAGGGTGAGGTGGTCCAGAGGCGTAGCCAGACAAAGCGTTCTGCTGGATCCAGCACATCACCAGAGGGAGTGCCAGTGTCTGAATCAGATGCGGGACAGTTGGTGTGTGTACCAGTTCCCATTAACCCCAAGACAGGGAAGCCATTTCGTATTCCCAAAAAGTGGAAGGGCACCCCTCCAACCTCTCCCACCTACACTGTGTCCCAGGTCTGCATGACTCCACCTCCACGTGCCACTATACCAACTGGTCCAAACAGCCCTCCAGCTTGCCAGACGACTGATAGCCCTACATCACCTGTTTCTCTGTCTCCCCAGTCAGGTGTTCCTGCTGACCCCGACACACAGCCAGCTCCAAGTCCACCTGACAGCCAGATGTGAGTGGCAGTCCCCCTCATACACCTGGCTCTCATAGAGGTGTGCTAGTCCTGACCATCGTTTACCACCTGGTTGTGTTGCTGGCCATGGAAGGGTACAGTCAAACACACTCACTGTGCAGCTTCTCATGCCCTGACTCTGCACTTCTCCCTGGCCACTGGCCTTGTCGTTCACTGCTGCTCACCCCTTGCCTGTGCTGCTTCTCATGTCCTGACTCTGCACTTTGCCATGCCCACTGGCCTTGTCATTCACTGCTGTTCTGGCCTTGCCTGTGCAGCTTCTCATGCCCTGACTCTGCACTTTGCCTTGCCCACTGGCCTTGTCATTCACTGCTGTTCTTGCCTTGCCTGTGCAGCTTATCATGCCCTGACTCTGCACTTCTCCCTGGCCACTGGCCTTGTCATTCACTGCTGCTCTCCCCTTGCCTGTGCAGCCTCTCATGTACCTGCTCTGCCACCTGCCCTGGACACTGGCCCTGCTGTTCTGCTGTGTTGTACTCTCACCAGTGCCCTGGGCCCTGGCCCCGTTGCTCTGCTCTGCCACCTGCCCTGGACACTGGCCCTGTTGCTCTGCTGTGTTGTACTCTCTCCTGTGTCCTGGACACTGGCCCTGTTGCTCTGCTATGTTGTTCTCTCACCTGTGCAGCCTCTCGTGTACTTGCTGGGCCACCTGCCCTGGACACTGGCCCTGTTGCTCTGCTGTGTTGGAGTCTCCCCTGTGCCATGGACACTGGCCCTGGTGATCTGCTGTGTTGTACTCTCACTTGTGTCATGGACACTGGTCCTGTTGCTCTGCTGTGTTGTAATCTCACCTGTGCAGCCTCTCATGTACTTGCTGGGCCACCTGCCCTGGACACTGGCCCTGTTGCTCTGCTGTGTTGTACTCTCCCCTGTGCCATGGACACTGGCCCTGTTGCTCTGCTGTGTTGGAGTCTCCCCTGTGCCAATGGCACTGGCCCTGCTGTTCTGCTGTGTTGGAGTCTCTGCTGTGTTGTACTCTTACCTGTGCCATGGACACTGGCCCTGTTGATCTGCTGTGTTGGAGTCTCCCCTGTGCCATGGACACTGGCCCTGCTGTTCTGCTGTGTTGGAGTCTCCCCTGTGCCATGGACAATGGCCCTGTTGCTCTGCTGTGTTGGAGTCTCCCCTGTGCCATGGACCCTGGCCCTGTTGCTCTGCTGTGTTGTACTCTCACCTGTGCCATGGACACTGGCCCTGTTGCTCTGCTGTGTTGGAGTCTCTCCTGTGCCATGGACACTGGCCCTGTTGCTCTGCTGTGTTGGAGTCTCCCCTGCGCCATGGACACTGGCCCTGTTGCTCTGCTGTGTTGTACTCTCCCCTGTGCCTTGGACACTGGCCCTGTTGCTCTGTTGTGTTGGAATCTCCCCTATGCCATGGACATTGGCCCTGTTGCTCTGCTGTGTTGAAGTCTCCCCTGTGCCATGCCCACTGACCTTCCTGTTTGTACTTTGCTTGTGCAGGGTATCTTGCTTTTGATCAGCATTTTGTACCTTGATCTTGTGTACAGTTGTTATACTTTCACATCTGTGCAATATGTGAATAAAGACAGTTACTCCTGTTGTCTGTTTTGTAAGTGTAGTTGCTGATTAAAGTTCTTTTGTGTGTGCATTTGGTTGCCTGTACCCCTTGCTCTGTGTCACTTCAACATTGCCAAGCTCTTTGGCCGCATCACATTTTTTAACAGGGGTGACAGGGGCTTCAGTCCATTCAGACACTGATTCTTGTGTTATCTGTGTTGGCTTTTTTACCTGTCATGCAGTTATCTTTTGAGTGGTTTTCTGTTGTTGGCTAAGTTGTTGCCATGTCAGGTTGGGGTACACTGCCAGCAGAGGGTGTGATGCTGTGCACAGGTTTGCATGCAGGCTGGGCACTGTCATGATGTATGTGTGTTATTCCTGTATGTATGCCCAGCTGTGTATGTGTATGGTCATCCTGTGTTGGCCCTTAGTCCTGGTCCCCTGGCATACATGAGATGTGTGCTCTTGGGTGGTGAGGAGGTGTGCAGCTTGAAGGGTGTGATTTTGTAGTGGGTGTGGATGTGTTTGTGCCCCTGGATTGAGTTAAACACACATGTGTCAGCCAGGAGTTGTGTGCCTGTTGTTTGGATTGTCCTGCCCTGGGTAAATGATTGTATGCTTTTGTATGAGTTGTCTGTTGTGCACTGTGCAGTATGTTGGTGTGTCCATGCAGTTCTGTGTGACTCCTCCTTGTTGTTTTGGTCACTTATGAGTGTGCAAAGTGTGTGACTTGCACATCAGTGTTGTGTTTGTTTGATCATCAATGTGTGTTGTGTGTGTTTGTGTGGACTGTGTGGCCCTGCTGCTCCTCACTGGCATTGAGTGTGACTTTCTCTTGCACTGCAGGCACATGCTGCCTTTTCTCCTCCTGTAAGGCATTGTGTGTGGTGTGATGCCATCCCCTATGTGTACCACTTGTGCCTAGCCATTGTGGGTCTGCATTCCCTCTATTTGTGTATGGAACACACCTCACATGTCTGATACTGACATGCAAATCAGTTGATTTTGATGTCAGCTGTCCCATTTGTTTCCATGTGTATGTGCCTCCGCATCCCTTCATTTGTGAGACTGTGCCTTGTGGTGCAGTTTTTGGGCTAAGAGTGCTGTTCCACTCTGGACATGGCCCCATTGTTTTATGTGTGATGTGCTATTCTTCAGTGTGGATTGCCCTTGTGCACTTGAGCTGTGTGTGCTGCCCAGTGCTCTGGTGTAGCTGGTTGTGCTCTTGTATCCCAGAGTGGTGCATCCTGTTGTTGTTGTGTTGGGTGTCTGTGTGTTGGCTGTGGTGTAGCTTCACTTCCTGGGTGTGCTGTTGTCTTTGTGCTGTGCTGATTTGTGGTGTGTGTGTTAAGGTTGTGTCAGTCATGTGTGTGTGTAGCTGTTGTGCTTGTGCACACACTGCCTGTTGTGCATACAGTGTTGTGTGTCTGTGGGCTTGACATTGCCTGATGTGCATCCCCTGATGTCCTGTGGTGTTTGTTGATGTGTGCTTTCATGTGCATGTGTGGTTTGTTTGATATGGCAGTGTAGTTCTGTGCAGGTGCAATTCTTGTGTGATTTGTGGTATGTTGTGTGTGTTTTGTTGGTGAGTGATGATGTTGTGCAGTGATGTTGTGTTTGTACTCCCATTAGCTTTCCACAGTTTGGCTGGCAGGGTATGTCTGCTTCTGTTGGAGTTGTCTGTGTGTTCCTGTGGTGTTTTTTGTAGTTTTGTGCAGGCATCTGTTCAGGCTACCCTGTGTGTGTGTGTTATCTTTGTGGATACACCAAGGGTGTGGGTTTGTTTGTGTGTGTATATGCTGGGAAGTATTGTCAGCCTTCAGTGTGTGAGGCACAGGTGTTGTGTGTTCCTTGTCAGCCACTCCTGCAGTGGCTGTCTCCCAGGTTGTCTGTAGTGTGGTGCAGGGTGTGTATTGTGCTTGATTGTTCCTGTGCTTGTTGCTGTGCATGGTGGAGCCCAGGATGGGCACCTGGCCTGTGACTTGCTGGGGTGTGTTGATGTGTGGTTGGGGGTGGTGTGTCCCTGTGGTGTCTGTGCCCTGCCCATGTCTTGTAGTGGCCCTGCCTTCTGTATTGTGCGCATGTGTTGACCGCTGCGGTGACGTGACTGGGAGCATCACGTGCTGCTAGTTCGCGGTCGATGTGTGTTCCGGATGCAGAGGGGTGACTTGTTGGCAGGTGGGTGATATAGGGGTGCCCTTGTAGATGTCTTGTGACCCCCAGCAGGGTGTCTGTGGTGGACTTGGACCCTGTGTCAGCCCGTGTGTTGTGTGTTGTATTTGTGTATTTGCGTACCTGCGGCGTTGTCCGCGGCAGCCCAGTTGATGGTAGTGCAGTAGGAGGTACATGACCGGATGCATATGTAGGGCTGGGTCAATGGCGTTCATGACCGGGTGGTGACGACCAGGACTGTGCTATGGCGCTCCGCTATCGAGTTTCCTCCGTGTCTGGTTGGGCGGTGTCTCCGCTGCGTGCGTCTGCCTTTTTGGGCCATCCTAATTTGTGGAGCGGAGCAGACGTCATTTCGCGGGGCGGTGAGCCTCCATTGGCTACTACCGCCGCGGTGGCGGGCGCACTTTGATGGCGGTGGGCGTCGCTCCACGGCGGATGGGAAATGACCTATGTTTTGCTATACTAATATGCCGGACGTGAGTTCCGCTGCTGGCGGGCGGAAAAAGGCGTTTTCCACCCCACCAGCACCGCAGTGGTACCACCGCCCGACATCCTAATAGACCCCTTAAGTTTCCTCAAACCAAAACAAAAAGAAGTTAACTGATTGTACAAACACTGTTTTCTTTCATGGCCTTCATTCTGAAGTTCAGCCACAGGTTTAAATAAGAACTGACATTGCGAATGTTAGATAATACTCAAAAGTAACGAATAAATCAATGTTCTCATTTCAATTGAATTTCTTTGATCACTTCCTTTTTCTCAGAAATTGACAAATTCATGTAGAACCTACTACTGCGGATGTAAACTGACTTTGTTTATCCTCCACACGGTTGATTACAAAGGCACATGTGGCTGAACCACGCATGCCTCTACAACGCCGTCCAAACCACCAATGCGTCTAAACCACACATGCCTGTACCACGCAATTTCATGGTAAAGGCATGATTGGTAAAGGTATGTGCATGGTCAAGATTACCACTACCCTGCCCCCCTCCCATCCCTAAAATACTATCCGCCTAGATCGCCACCCTACCATGAAGCCTAATACCTACCCATCCCTGCCCTTAAAACTATCCATTCTCCTCTCCTCTCCCCGCCCTGAGCCATGAAACTTATCCCACGCTGCCCTTAAAACTACCCATACTCCTTCCACTGCCCTGAGCCCTAAAACCCTATCCCCATTAAATAAACAACCCGACCCCCATTGCCTGAGCCATAAAAACTGAAAATTGCCCCTTTCTCATCTGCCCTGAGCACTAAAACTTGGCGTCCACCCCTAAAACCTACCACGACCCCATATCATATCATTGGTTCTCTTTAGATTGGACCACTGCAACTCTTTCCTTGCTGGCCTCCCTAAAACCCATCTTTCCCCTCTAAAATCCAACCTCCATTCAGCGGCACATTTCTTATGTGGGAACAAAAGAAATGATCACATCACACCCATACTGTTCTCTTTGCTGACTTCCCATCGAAGTGAGGTCAATTTACAAGACTGCCTGTATCACACACAAAGTCTTGCACACTTCCACCCCTCGCTATCTGGTGAATAAACACAAAATCTCAGACGGCTCTGGACCTTCACGCAATGCTGAAAACGTACTGCTCGAGCCTGGTACTTTCAAAAGGGAAAGATTAATGGCTCAATCCTTCTCGGGCAGAGCGGCTAGAATTTGGAACTCGCTTCCTCATATCCTCTGAACCACCGCCTCTATCCGGACTTTCAAAACAGATCTTTAAACTCTTCTCGTCCAAAGACTCGTCCAGGAATAATTCATCCCATTTTATGACCTTAATTGCCGCTTGGAAGTCACTTGAGCTCAACTTTGTAAATATGTATTCTATACCTGTATTAACCTAATGTTGCCTCCTTTCATTTTGTTGTAATCATGATTGTATATGTAACTTGTTCATGTGTAAATCTCCTTATGTAACTTATTCTATTATAAAGCACTCTAGGATAGGATAGGATGTATGTTTATAAAGCGCTCGATTGTCGTGGCGTCTTGGCGCTAGTGTATGTCAGAGGAAAGGCAATGATATTACCAAAAGGACTAGATAGATGAGAAAAGCAATGTTTTCAGATCTTTCCTAAAACGCTGCAGATTTGCTTGGAATGTCATGGCCGTTGGCAGTTTGTTCCATAATTTTGCTGCGCCATTTGATAGGGTCCTTCCTCCCCATCTTACCCGCCTAACCTTAGCAGTTTGAAGTAGGCCTAGGGTGGCAGATCTAAGGGCACGCGAAGGAATATAAGGTAAAAACATTCTTGAAATTTCATCGGCACCACCACCATAAAGTGCTAGGTGCACCAGGCACAGTGCCTTAAATTTCACACGCTGCTGGATAGGAAGCCAGTGCAGTGATTTAATACCTGCTGAGGTTGGTTGTCCTTTGGGGATATTCAGAAGCAGTCTTGCTGCCGCATTCTGTAAAGACTGGAGCTTCCCCATCTGTGTCTTGTCAATGCCCAAAAAGAGGGCATTGCAGTAGTCTAATTTAGACAAGAAAAGACTCACCATCACTGTCTTTTGTAGTTCCTGTGAGATGAACGGAAAAATCTTTCTCAAGGTTTTTAAGAGGAAGAAACTGGAAGAAGTGAGACTGTTCACTTGTGCAGAAAAGTTCAACTGGTCATCAAAGATGACCCCGAGATTCCTGACTTTGGGGACGGGACGAGGACAATTCCCGGCCTCAATTGGTCACCAGGAGTCATTCCACATGGACCGACCGTAACCGAATTCTATCACTTCTGTTTTGTCTGTGTTAATTTTCAGGAAGCTATGGTTTATCCAGGTCATGATCTCTGAGAGACAGGCATGAAATTTGGCAGCTGTGACTTCAGGTTGCTTGCAGATGAAAATAACAAGCTGTGAATCAACAGCGTTTGAAACCAGTGCGAAACCATGCCTCCTGATAAGTCTGGCCAACGGAGTGACGTATATGTTAAACAATGTTGGGGATAAGGCCGATACCTGTGGAACCCCACATGGAAGGTGGAAACTGTCAGATTTCAACCCATCCCAGAACAGACTTTGTTCCCTTTCCTCCAAAAAGGATGAGAGAAGAGCCAGGGCAGTATCCTCAACCCCCAGATCCTTCAGCCGCTGCACTAGCACCATGTGTTTCACGGTGTCAAATGCTGCTGATAGGTCTAGGAGTATGAGGACCGTCCTGCCTCCCCCGTCCACGATCTTCCGTATCTCCTCTGTTGCAGTGATCAGGGCAGATTCAGTAGAATGGTAGGACCGAAAACCATGTTGCGTGGAATCCAACAGGTTATTTGTATCAAGATAATCACTCAGCACCTTGTTTAATGATTTCTCCAGGATTTTTGCAACTATTGGTAGCCCGGCAATCGGGCGATAGTTCTTCGGCTCGTTTGGGTCCAGGGTGGGTTTTTTAAGCAGTGGCCTAATGGGCACTTTTTTCCAAATTGTAGGATAAATTCCCGACTCCAGGACTTGGTTGATGCATAATGGCCGGGGGACATGGGTCCATGGGTGATCCAGATTTTATGGAGAGGAGAAGTGTTTGCACCTCCTCATTAGACATTTTCTGAAAACAAGACAATCTGCAGTGAATTGATCCAGCATTCTCAAAAAATTGCCCTTGCTCATCATGAGTCCCCCGAATATTCAAAAGATCATTATAGATTACTTGCACCTTGCTCTGAAAATAGAGAGCCAATTTATTGCACATTTCTTGGTCTGTCTTAAATGCATTATTCTGCTGTGGTTTCGTCAGCAATTTGACTGATTTAAATAATTCTTTAGTAGAATTTCCGGCCTCCTCAATATTAGTTGTAAAGTATAATTTTTTAGCAGCAATAATTGCATTTTTATATTGTTGGAGGGCTTGATTATACATTACTTTCTTCTCATTGCTATAATCTTGTCTCCAAGAACTTTCTGCTCTCCTACAGCTTACTTTTAAGCATTTAAGATCAGGACTATACCAATGTAAGGATATCCTTGATCTTTTTACTTTCACCAGTTTCTCAGGGTCAACATGGTTGGCAGCTGGCAGAAGCCATTTATTAAACTGGGAGGCCGCTTCGTATGTGTCATATAAAACTGTATTAAATAAATAATTAAATAAATAAACTGCTTGTGCAGCAGATTCACAACAGCAGCACCTCAGGGGGGGAGGTACCAGATGTCATCAGACTTTTATTCAGAAGCCTGGGCATTTTAGATGAGTGCATAATTTCTGTGCATTTAATGTCGACGTTTGAAATTGGTTTCAAGTTATATAATATATAATAACGTCTCACAAATGTTTTAAGCCATTTTGCCTACTACAAGGTCATTTGGTGCAACTTAACACCCTCTTGTGGCCTCTTCTAGTGGTGCTGTAAAGCAGCTGCTTACTCTGCCTTACATGCAGTTCCAGCTCTGTTCTACCCAACCATAAGATTTGAGAGCCCAGAACTAGTCTTCATCAGATACAGCAGCTGAACATTTAACAAAGTAGCTTTTTCTGCTAGGGTAAAAAAACTGCTGCTATTTTGATTGATTCTAATGAGGTCCAGATCACTTAAATTTGCATGAGACGCAAGTTAATTTTAAATATTTGCTCTGCGGATTAGTGCAAAAGAAGTATTTCATACAGGAGGTTGAACAGGACCATTGCAGAGGTACTTAACACAAGTGTAATTTACATAATCTGGCCATAAAACCCAGCTTTTTAAAACTGAGCAAAGTCTTGAATATACAAGAACTAAAAACAGTCACAAGAGACACTAGGGGGTATATTCACAAGAACGTGTGATAACAACCGCAAGAGTAGCGTAACTCAACTTTCACCTTCGCAGCCTATCGCTGGAAAATAACCCTGTGTTAACGGGGAATTCACAATACAACGGTAGCATGCGATAGACTGCCGAAACCGCAGACAACGTCCGCGATACAACCACCTCGATGGTGACAAAAACACAAACCACAAGACCAAAAAACCTGCAATGGGCCAAAGCGCGGGAAAAATCACCATAAAAGTAGAAAAAAAACACAAACTGACCAACACCCTAGCACCATGGAGGCTGCCGAGCAGGCACAGAGGACGAGCGCAACCCCCAAAGCACACCGGACGACCAGCCCGGGACTTCGAGGACAGGGAAGGGCAAGGACAAGAAGAAGAGGAAGACAAAGTTCAGTCCGCAGGTGTACAGGATCCTAGTCACGGAGGTGATGGAACACCATCAACAACTGTTCGTCACCTCCAAAGTGTCATTGGGCACCAAAAATGGAATATGGCGGAACAACGTGGACAAGGTGAATGCCGTCGGGGAGCACAAGAGGACAATGGGCGAGGTCAAGAGGCAATGGAATGACATCAAGCAGCGGACCAAGGAGAAACTCTCTGCCAACCGGAAGGCAGCAACGCAGCGCCACAGCTCGAGCTGGATGACATGGAGTAGCTGGTGTTGACAGTCATCATTGTAGAGACTGTGGCCGAAGTCAGGGGATCGGACACTGCTCGACAGGACATAACACAACCACAACAGGGTGAGTGACCACCAGGTACTGGGGGGACGGGTGGAGATGGGCACGATGGCACACATGCACAATCAAGCACAGCACAGTGCACACCCACAATGACTCTGGGTTCTCGCCCAGATCTACAGACTGTCACAATGTACAATGCCATACTGTCTGAATGTCACATGTACCATGCTGCTACATACATGTGGACAGATTGTAACACACCATCTCCCCTTCACATCGTAGGAGCACCATCAACACCTCCCGCAGAGCAGTCCCAGCCACTCTTCACTGATGACGAGGAGGACACCACCAGCATCGACAGCCAAGCCATCCAAGACATCATTGACCTCATCCGAAACTCACCACCAAGATCAGGGCAGGCCAGCTGCATCAAGTAGACCCCACCACTACCCAAAGCACCCAGCAGGAGGCACCCACAGCCCGGCACCCCCCAAGACCCCCAGGAACAACACATGGCCTTCCAACTCTGTGTGCTGGAGGGCCAGAGGGAGACCGCAAAGTAAGTGCGGATGGGGTTCGACCTCATGGCTACCAAACTTGACGCCATTCTTGGGTGTGTAGTCCCGCTCCATGGTCTCCAACGAGCCCAGACTGACATTGCTGGAGTCATGACGCAGAGAAAAGAACACATGTCCGCTCAGAGTGGCTCCAGCGATATCAGCTGTGAGCTGGCACACATGCGTAGGCTCATGGAGGACAGGGTGCGGATGGAGGTGGAAAGGATAGCAGCCACCGCTGAACATCAGCAGAATGTAGCAGGGATCTACCATGCCCTGCAGATCCTCATCATGGCATTGCTGCCACAAGGCGTGGCGATGTTGAATGTTGCTGCCCCCACACCATCCACATCTCCACCCCCTGGTGTGGCTATGCCTCCCTCTGCGACAGGCCTAACCACCCCGGCACCGGATGTGTCAGTGGCACACAGTGCGGCTGACAATCCACCTCCGGCTCCTGAAGTTACAGTGCCACACAGTGTGGAAGATAGACCACCTCCGCACATGAGGTGACAGTGCCACACAGTGCCACAGCCGGTACAGCAACACCCACAGGTGGGGCAGGGCATATACCCCGGGATGAGGACGTGGATGGGCCTGTGATCAGAAGGGCTCAGTAGCATTCATTCCCGTCACCTGGCCTGTTTCTGCCTGGTCCTGCACATGGCCTCATGACCTTCTACTGACCCCCGATTCACTCAGATGCACTCACCTTGGACAGCGACATGGACCGCCACATCCTGTTTGATGTCCAATGACACGGCTACCAGAATGCAGACTGCACCCCTCCTCTTTGGAAGTACTTGTCTTCCACGGATGGAGTCTGACTGGCCCTCCACGGGCCCATACAGTGTGGTGTATTCGGCAGTGCCCTATACGGCTCCAGCTGAGGAACAGCACTGGATGTGCAATAAACATCCAGTGACGCACTGCTGTGTCATGTCTTTCATCATTCATGTATGTATGTGTGGATGAATGTAGGGACAGTGATTTCCCTTGTGTCAATGATGCTCATCCTGAGGGATGCCAGTCAGAGAGTGCTACATGTCAAATTGGGTCATGGGTCCCGTGGACACCACAACAGGGACAAACGCACCAGCCACTTTCTTGTCTGGACATGGACTGATCCATGCCCACTGCCCACGAGTCATTTTTGCAAGTGCTGCCCTGTCCTGGCGTACAGCAGGCCAGACCACTCCGCTCATGCTCCCGGGGGTGCCTCACTGCTACCCATCGCAGGCGTACTCGCTGGTGGTGTGCAGGTCACTGGCCTAGTTGTCAGCATGTCAAAGCCATTCCCTGAGGGCAGGTTTGCACGCATACCACACCCATCCAGCACAGTCGTCACAGGCCATGTGACCCCGCAAATATAAGGTGCAGATGCCGTCACATGTCCCTCTGCCGCTGGGGACTGGATGACAGACCCGAGGCCTTGAGGCCGGCACAGGCCTACTGCCACGTGGCGCTGAGGTTGAACAGAGTTTGTGGCACCCAAGGCCTTGAGGCCGGCACGGGCCTGCCACTGGATGTTGATTGGGGTTGGACAGGGTTTATGGCAGACACTGTATTGCAGCCGACACAGGCACCCCGCCGACTTAGGGTGCACTGAGTCATTGGCACCTTGAGCTGATGAGCGGGTGTGCAGCCTGCGATGATGGCCTGTCCTGGAGATCCGGTCTGCTGAGGATTTGTGTGCCTTGCTGGACCGCAGTGTAGGCCACGCCAGTGGCCTGCACAGGCCTACCGCCACGTGGCCCCGCTTCCGGGGTCACAGAGTTAGTGGCACCCATTGGGCTGAGTAGCTGTGCAGGCTGCGATGTTGCCTCGTGCCCTGGTATGTCCTGTGCCATTGTGTGATCAAGTCCCAGCACCCGACGTGTGACCTGGTGGCCTGCGCAACATGGATGCATGGTGTGGAGGGTGCCATGTCTGCGGGCCCCGGTCTTGTGGCTTGCAGCGGCACGTGGTGGGACCTGCAGTCTACATGTATGTGGCGGAAGGTGAGCAGTGTTGCCTGGGTGTGCATGGGCGGGAATGCTCCGATGGGCGGCGGAAAGGCCTAGGGTGCCTCTGAGTGCATGGGCGGACGGGCGACGTTGTCTTGTTCAAGTGTGTGTACTGTGCCAATCATGTCCCTGGACTCTGTTTCAGATGACGGCACGGTTTCAGATGTGTAACCTGGTGTGCTGCTATACATACCGGCAAGTGGTTGAAGACACACCAGTGGCAGCAGGTGAGCAGTGTGGCCTGGGTGCGCTGGGTCGGCTCTTTCCCGCTCTCCTCCTCTCTTCTCTCTCCTCCTCTCTCTCTCTCTCTCCCTCTCTTCTTCTCTCTCCCCCTCTCTTCTTCTCTCTCCCCCTCTCTTCTCTCTCTCTCTCTCTCTCTCCTTCACTCTCTCTCTCTCTCTGTCCTTTGATGTGCACAGGACACACCTTCTCATCATGTTTTTTGTCTTCCAGGCTGTGACCTACAGATTGTGTTGAGGGGAGCCGCCATGTGTCTTCATTTAATTTCGGTGTTGTTTCAATAAAGTTTCATTGTTCGCTTCGGAAGTGAATGTGTGATACTCATTTCTGTGACGACGCATGCATGTCACCAGTTGTGATTGTGCGACATTAGGCGGAATATTTCGTACATGTTGAGATTTAGCTGATGTGGCATGTCTTTGCTGGGGGGGTGGCCCAGGGGGTGTTCCTGGGGGTGGTGGCGGTGGGTGTTGTGGACCTCTTGGGTGTCCGGTCTGCATGTTCACATGCTCCATGGCATCTGTTGCCCTTCCGATGACGCCCTGGCTGTGTTCCCTTTTGTGGTGCAGGCTGCAGTCCGACTTTACACCAGGTCAGAGCAGGTGTAAAATTCCTGCTGATAACGCACCTTATCACTTGTTTTGTGTTCTTATTGTGGCCTTTTGCACAGGAACGCCTACTCTGCATCTCATTAGCGATAGTTACAGTGGTCCTCTGTGGCGATGTTTTTTGCGTCTGCTATCGCGGGAAAAGTGATGCTGTGGGCTTTTAGCACCTGCTTGTGAATGGTGGGATAAATTTATCACGACTATGGTTGCGATATAGTGCAGTTAACTCCGCAATAGCTCCTTGTGAATATGCCGTTAGGTCCTTGGTTATGAGTAAACACACCATACTCAGCATCATTAAATAAAGGTTCCACAGGGTGAATATCGAGTAATTATATGTTTTTATCACACCCTGTGAAATTGTTATTTACCGATGGTTGTCAAATAGTGTATGCAGTAGTACCTCATGTTTTAAATAACTCATGAGTTCTTTAGTGCATGTGCTATTTAACACGCGTGTTATTTAGCTTATGCAGTAAATGACACATGTTTGTATTTACAGCAATAAAGTGTTTTCCGACTTGTGTACACTCCATTCGACAACTGCTGTGAACATAAGGAAAATATTGGGGTGTCTATGTAGCCAGCTCAGAAGTGGTCATAAAACAGGAAGTGGGTTGCCATAGTGCTTCATATGGAGGCAGCCTTCTTGGTTATTTGTGATTGGAGAGAAGCTGATTTCATCCACGGCCATCCATCGTCTTCCTGACATTGAATTCCCAAGCAAAGACATCTATAGCATCATGGCTGCCAGTAGACTCATGTTAACTGACCCAGAACTGGAGGTGTCTGCAGACGTCATAAAACACCATGATGGGCCATTTAATGATGCAAACACCTCATAAGACTAGCACTTCACTGTAGGAGCAGATGACGATGAAAGTCAATGCTGTCTTTTCAAACTAGAAATGTTGGAGATGTGGGAAAAAGGTACCATGATCTGTAGTGGAAAGTGTGGAAATTAGTTGCTAAGCACCACAAAGACTCTCTTGCAAGTGAGGATGATCCTGCACCACACTCGTATTTGAAACCATGGGAGAAGATATATGGAATCCTGGACCTATCAGGGAGTGAAGGGATTCCTGGAGGTTGGAATGTGGAGGAAACCTGGAAAAATCAATTAAATGTCCATAACCCAAAATAAAACAATCATTGGCATAGCAAATAGGTCTCGCTTTTGGGCCCATATAGGTATTTAGTTATGCGGCACAATATCCTTGCTGCAACAACATCAACTGTTGCATGGCTAAACACTTATAGGGTCCCAAAGGCTGTAGAAAAGTCAGCCCCGATTGCACCCGATGCCCAGGCTGCTGGTGCAGGTTGACTCTTCGTTTCCATCTTGAATAATTACCTAATAAAGAGACGGGCACTGGAAGTAGGAAAACAAGAACAGAATTTATTACTCATGAGGAGAGCCTGTCATTTGGGACACTCGCATAGTGTCTCGGGAGGTGCTCTAACAAGTTTCTCTGAGGCTTCGCCTTTTATACACAGGTTTGTGGCACACAGGCATCCTTTATTACAATCAACACATTGTATAGTATGAAGGTATTCCAACACGTGGCTACAGTAGGGGCCCTTATCCTCCATGCAATAGGAGGGGGCTGTCACGCAGCTGAGTGTTCTGCTGATTCCATTGGAATGTGTGTGCCTGATCGAATCTCAGGGGTGGGGTGGCCATGATCAATAGTGGCTTCTTTCAAGAGAGGTGAGTGCATACAGGAGTGGGCAATGAACCGTATCCTCAGGCTAAGGGATGACCAGCGTTCTGTGCAGACATTCAGGCTCAGAGGAAGAGGTCATCAAAGGAGGGGTATTCATGGAGGGACAGGAGGTGTTGGTCAGGCGCGAGGTGCGATTCTTAGGGACAGAGTCATGCGGGAGGGGAGGGCTTGTGACTTGTGCATGAGAGAGCGGGGGCAGTCAGGGTGCATGGGGAATGCTTGCAGGGTCAGGGAAGTGCGCTGATGAGCGATCGTGAACAGGGAGACCATGGTACCTAAAATGGCTGTCATGTACATGTGTGCATGGGTCTATGCTGGCGGGATAACACAGTCAGTGTTTTAGCGATATCCGTTCTGCTTACAACAAGGGGTGCTATGAACACAAATGAACGCCGCTTATGTACATACACATTGCTATTTTTAACAGTCGCCGCTTTTTTACATAAGCAAGTTCAATTTCTACGTAGTCGATGTGATTGGCAGAATGTAATACATGTTAATTTACACCTGTCGGGTTTCTTCATACAAGCC
Source organism: Lissotriton helveticus (assembly GCF_964261635.1). Taxonomy (NCBI): domain Eukaryota; kingdom Metazoa; phylum Chordata; class Amphibia; order Caudata; family Salamandridae; genus Lissotriton; species Lissotriton helveticus. Next base: position 1,224,423,296 of record NC_136059.1, on the reverse strand, counting down.
TAGAGATCGGCATGATGTTTAGTCGGTGTAGAATCAAGAAAAAAATGTTCTGTCACATTTAAAAATCGGGTTCACATTTTCTCTCCAGTGACATCAACATACGGGAAGAACGTTTTGATACCTTCCGGGTCTTGTCAGTACTATAGGGGACTTTTGAAAAACTAACCACATGAGTGACCGATGAAACATTTTTAAAAGACAATACAAAAAATGGTCGAGGGAGGGATTCAATTCGATACAAGCAATTTAGTCAAGGGGTGAGTAGAAAGTTCTGGAAAGGGGGAGGGTCTTTGTCGCAATGTCTTTTAACAGAGTCCGTCTTCTTCTTGTTGGCGCTGCTGAGCACCGGCGGTGGAGCTATAGGTCCAGCTCGGATTCATCCTTACACATTGCAGGGTGCGATCAGTCCTCTGCTGTTAGATCACAGTCCTGTTTCCTAACTTATCTTCTTAGGGGTGCCTCATGCTGGGCACCTGCATGTCTTTTCTTTCTCCGTGGCAACACCTGATTCTATAGTCAAAAGTTTATGCGAAAAAGAGTTTGTTGAATAACCGAGGGAAGAGAGGGCGGAGTAGGGCCAGATCTTTGAACACACCAAGAGACCAAGGGAGCAAAGGACAATGAGCAGGCAGGCCCATTAGTCGGACTCAAAAAGGGGACGGGGGACTTCAGGCACGAATGGGTCAGCGAGTCGAGGGCTTCAAGGCAGCCCTTCATTCCTCCATCTGCTGAGTTTGAAAGTTATGCCTCGTCCCGCGTCTCGTTGCTTGCGGCTCCACCTTTGGTCGTCACACGTGCTCTATGATCTGTGGCCAGGCTGCGCGTCACGTCCAGCTCCTCTCCTCCGGTGATTATATCTTTGAATGGGTAGAAAACAAGTTTTAGAAAAACTGGCAGGAGAAGACATTTATACATCTCAATTCCGTCCCCAATCCTATGTAGGTGGGGGATAAGTTCATCGGTCACAGTCAGAGGTCGTCACTTAGGGAGTCTGTAGAAGGGCATTGCTTATTGAATTCATAGACTTGCTTAGCGTTCATTTGCGACATATGATGAGAGAAGTTGGAATTTTTTATACACAGTGTATTGCATCAAATTCAAAATCGAGTCCTGATGTAGAGACTCGTCCTTTCCTTTTAACCCAAGTATCGACAATCTTACATTCTCCCTTCGGGGTAGGCTAATTCTTGCAAGCAGGGGCGTTATCGTCATGAAGAAGGGAGAAGGGGCAGATGTAAAACATGGCTTTCCTGAGGAATGACCGTTAATCAAGGTCATTGATAGAGCGCGCGAGGTCACCCAGCCAATGATTTCGCCGTTTCCGGCTTCAGGGCCCATATACTTTCAATTCACACTATTCATTGGCCAGGCGACTTCACGGGCTGCTACCAATTTGTGTGTGTTCCCTACCGTTATTACTCAGTGTACCCGACTTACCATCCACCGACACGGGTACCTATGACCTCAACGGATCAGGGGCCTAGCTGTAAAAGGAAAAGCAGCAAATGCAAATTCAAATGACATTCAATACTGTTGTAAAATGACCACGGACAACTGGAAGTTTTAAAAGCTTTATCTAAAGTTCGTTTTCATCAAGCATCAAACTTACAAGAATAAGGCAATCAATAACCAAGATAATGAAAAGTACATAACTATAGAGAAATAAAGTCAGGGTAATCATTTAAATGCTAATATAAGATGAAAAAGGGAATGCTATGCATTTAAGGCAACAACTCTTTAGACAGCTTTAGTAAGGCCGTTCTAGACCATATCAGGAAATGACAAACTGCAATGCAAAATATGATTTCTAAAAGGTAGGGTAACATGGGAACACGTTATGAAAATATGCAATGACTTTACGTTTCAATAGTTGCGGCAAAAGCATGGAAAAATCAACATGTGCAAAGGTATGTCTTTATTGAAGCAAAAGTCAGAAATATAGAAAGGTGCAAGTTTAAAGAATTTAGAGCAGTATTTACCTAGACTGGTGTGAAAACCAAACCCTGGCCACGGGTCAGTTTAAGGACAGGAAGCCCTCAAGGAAGGATACCCCTCAAAGGGACAGCAGGTGCAGAATGGACACCCAGAACAGGACATGATACCCTCAGATTAGGAATCAGGACAGGACCTCAGGACAGGACAGCAAACCCTCAGGACAGGACCGCTCAGGACAGGACCGCACCCGCAGTTTGGAAGCAACGCCTGCGCTCCACCCTCTCTGCAGCTATCGATCAAGACCCCGATTGGGTCAGCGAACTCCCAGCAAAGTGCTTCGCCAGCACTTTAAGGTTCTGTAGAACCTTAGTCTATGGTCAATTTCGGACAGAGTGCTCCGCAGCGCTCTGTATCTTCAGTCACCTATTGAGTACGATGGGTCAGTGACAGGTCAGCTAAACCTGACAAGTCGGACAAATTCCCTAGGTGAACCCAGGGTAGATATACTGTTTTGGGACAGGGTACCACCCCCCAAATGTTGCAAAGTGTCAGAATCCCCAATTTCGATTGGTCCAAAGGTAGGATTTGGGTAACACACCAATCACAACACACTATTTGGATGCCTAATTTACATCTCTGGGTACCGCCTAGCAAGATTGGGGTTCCCATGAGAAACTGCAGGAAAATACAATAGCAATTTACATTGTTGCGGAATAGGGACACATGACTCAATTTTGCTGGGTTCTCAGGTCAGTTCTCAGGAGCATCTTGCTCATCCCTGCCAGCTGGCCAAGTTCCATCAGCCAAGGTTGTCAGTTCCCCAGACAGTGGAGCATGCGCAGAAAGGCCCTCCAAGATGGCATTTGGTTCAGTCAGACCCCCATTTCCCGCGGTACATGAAAAGTAAGCGAGAACAAATTAATACATAGAAATAACATTATGAAAACACATCACAGGGTTTGTACTTTCAACTTATCACTAAAAAATATACTTATGCAGTCTAAATGTTAGCTACATATAAACAGATACAAGAGCAGTGGCACGAGCAGTACCACATTATTGGCAAAGCTATGTATTACGCATGCGCATAAATTTCCCTCCAACTCTGCAGACACGTCAGGACACGTGAGTGTGGCTGACGCATGCGCAGTAACTAAATACAAGCGGCGGCCATATTTTAAGGACATGGATTAAATGCATTAGAAATACACATAGGCAAGCTTCATATACCTTGCTTAAACTTAAAATAAACGTTAGTAAGACGTACAAATTATTACGTTGTTACACATAAACGAGGTTCATGAATACGGCAAGTCGCAAAATATGCGAAGCTTTGCTTCATCAATCCCCTCTTTGATGATATTTACTATCATCACAAAATAAATGGAACCAGATGCCAACTTTCTTTCACACTTTATACAGCTCTATCTCTTCCAACAATCGCTCTAGTTTTTCTCTTTCAGTTTTGGTAGGGTGACAACTCTTCACCTTTTTATAGATCTGATTATTCATCTCTTCTAATTCAAGCTCATCCACACTTCGTTTTACCCCTCTTGCATTCACTTCATGCTTTCTGGTGTGCTTACGACATTTGCAACAGACAAATATGAAGAATAGGATGAGACCTATAATTCCAATTGGCATCAGTACCTTGAACAATAAGCTTTTACCTACGCTAGCAAGCCAATGACCTACATTTGAGAGACCATCTACCAGTCTCTTCCAGGCACTATCAACCTCGAGTGGTTTGAGTTCCTTTGCCAAATTAGTAATGTTTTTCACATATCTTTTGAGCTGTACACTTTTATCCGGAATATAAGTGCAACAATGTTGCGCCTTCAACATCCGGCAGACTCCGCCCTCTTTCGCTAATAAGGTATCAAGAGCAAGTCGATTCTGCAAAACCATTGATCTGATCGCAACCATTTCGGTATTGACCAGCAGAAATCCATGAGCTGTGTCAGTAGACAACACATCCACTATAGTGGACAATTTGCAAATTCTGTGAGTGTTCAGAACCACTCCCACTCCAGGTATCAGTGCACTGAAAATACTACCCATAATTTCACCTACACTTTCTCTTTTACTACGCACTAAGCCATTAGTATTTTCACTGCTTCCAGCAACTCCATTCACATGGTATATTTTCGGGAAGACAATGCCAAAATAGCAGCTTCCATACCAGTGATCCGGCAATTTGAAATAAGCCTTGTCCCCACAAATATAATAAATTCCAGGAAACACAGGCTCTGACCCATTTTTGAAACCCCAACCTCCAATTACCTTGTAATTATGTTCGCATTCACTGGAACCAATGAAAATGTTATTATAATAGCTAGTCTTCTCGCGGTGAAGACATAGCTTGCCTTTCTTTTCAAAATCCAGCAACAGAGCAGGACCCGCCCCACCAGTTGAGGTGCCTTCCATGTTCTCTGCCCATCTTGGCCTTTTCTGACTTTCGTCATTAGCCTTCTTTTGTATTTTAATTCTCCTTTTCTCTGCCATGTTCAGGAACATCTTTTCCTGCTCACGCAAAGAACAAGTCAAGTTATCTCTGTGTGCGTCACCTATGTCGATGTTACCTATAGTCAGAAAGTATTCGCCCATATAGCGAGTAACGTCACTTTTGGTATGTACAGGGTTCAAGTTCCCACGTATAGGAAGTTCAGAAAAGATCACGTCATTGTTAGAGTAATAGTACTGTAACGGTCCTCTTTTGTAAAATAAACTAGCTAAAATGCTACAGGAGATTCCATATGTCAACGGCAAGTGATGGTATGTCACGCCTTCAGCTACAGAGGTAGGTAGCTTCATGCAGACATAGCAATCTTCAATTTCCATAGTCTCTACATAGTGTATTAACAAGTTTGCGAAAACATTTAATTGTGTCCTGTTCTTAACTCCATGAAAATGTAGTCCTCCCTCATCTGATGCTTCTAAGTCTTGTTTTGTTTGTCTCACTGCTCTCTCATGTCTTGCTACACTCTGTGTTGTCAGCTCCTCACTGTCAGTATTTACAATTTCAGTAGGGACAATATTAGTATCTTTACTTACAGCAAAGGGAATGAAAATTGTTAGTCCTATCCAAACTAATATCAGGACAACTACACTACAGACACATACCTTGCAGCATGTTTTGCAACAGCTGCGACTAGGTCTACCATTCACGTTTGAATCAGACATTTTGGCTTCAGAAGAAGTTTCTAGACCCCTCTTTGTGACTTTACACGAGTATCTTACTTTGTGCAAATTCACGGTGGCTCGTCTTCTTCTTCGTCAGAGTACTCAGGGACGGGCTCTCCGTCGCTTACGTCAGTTATATCGAGATCTTCAAGTTCTTCCAACACAAGTGTCCATTCAGGTGACTTGTACTTTTTGTTTTGTCTTTTTATTCGATCACTCCTTCTTTTGGAAGTACCTTCTTGTTGCTCTGCTATGCGAGCACTTCTCCTTTCTTCTGCGCGTTTTTCTTCCACCGTTTTTATCCTTAATCTTAATTTCTTTACGAATCTAGGCTCAAGATGTTTTCTTTTCTTAAGTCTTTTGGTTGGTACTTGGACTTCGTTTCCTTCTCTTGCCCTTTTGTTCTCATTAACTGTTGGCAATTCTGTTTCAGTTTCTTCTTCTTCTATCTGACTAATTCCAGGGCTCGCGTCTATTTCTTCTGCCTGGTTACTAATCTGGCCTTGTTCAGGTAAATTATGTGTTTGCTCTTCAAGTGTCTCTGACTCTGTTTCCTGAACACGTTCTTCTAATTCTATCTGATCCTGTTCGAGCACTTCGATCTCTGGACTTTCTTCTGCTCGAACTATTACACTATGTCTAGTCTGTCCCTTCCCGATATCAGGAGTCAGTGGAGGAGTATCAATCACTTGCTCTGTATTCCTCACTTGTTCAGTATCCTTCACTTGTTCAGTATCGGGCTCTGGTTCTGCAGCATTCACTTGTTCTGTATCAATCACGTGCTCTGTCCCTGTCTGACCTTCTCCTTCCTCAGTTTTGATGTGAATCTCAAGATTCTGAGGTTCTTCGCCTGTGCCTTGCTTTTCCTCTCTAGTCCACTCTCTACCTTTCCCGAAGTCGCTCACTTGTTCGAATGGGGTCTTCAGTGAGATCAATCAAGGGAATCCACTCTTCTGGCCATATGCTTGGCAGCTCGTCTTCAGCTACTTCCGGCTCAGCTTCTTGGACCCCTTCAGCAGGCTGGGCTCTCGCTAGTTCGTTATCAACTATTCCTGGGCCAACGTCTGCTGATCCTGCAGCTCGACTGGTACTGGGCTGTACGTCGTCAGCTACTTCCGGTCTGGCTCCTGCAGAGTCCTCTGCTGGACGTCCTTCTGCTTCAGGCACCTCGTCTGGTAATACCTTCTGGGTGTGGCTGGCGTGTACCCAGCGTGGAACTCCTGCACACTTTACTGCTGTGGTAGTTACCAGGATCACCTGACGTTTCTCTCCCCACCTTGGCTCCAGGCAGCTCTTCCGAGTATGCTTCTTTATCTTCACCCAGTCCCCCGGGATCAGTTTGTGGAGAGGAGTCGTTGGATTGAGGATGGCGTCTTCTCCGATCTGGCGAGAGATAGAACGCACTTGGTCACCCAATCTCTTGCAGTATTCAAGTACCAAATCATCAGTAATACTCAACAGTTTGCTTCCTGGCACCCATGCTTGTCTCATCACTCTCCCCATAATGATTTCATGGGGACTTAGGCCTGTCTTGCGATCAGGAACACTTCTCAGTCCCATCAGGACCAGGGGCAGGGCCTTCACCCAGGTCATCTTAGATGCATCACATAGTTTTGCTAGCCTGTTCTTGATAGTTCCATTTACTTGTTCCACTATTCCAGAAGCCTCTGGACGGTATGCACAGTGAAGTTTTTGTGAAATTCCAAAGGCCTTACAGAGTTCGGCGATCACCTCATTCTGAAAATGTTTGCCTCTATCTGATTCAATAGTGACTGGAACCCCGAACCTAGGTATCAGTTCTTTTAGTAAACACTTAGCTACTGTTATTGCGTCATTTTGGGGAGTCGGGAAAGCTTCCACCCACTTGGAAAATAAACAGACCATGACAAGGACATATCGCTTCCCTTCACACCGGGGCATGGTGATGAAATCAATCTGTATTCTCACAAAGGGACCCCCGGACCTCGAAATTTTCCCCAGTTCCACCACAGTCTTCTTCCCTGCGTTCATCTTTTGACATGACAGGCACCTCTGGCAGAGGGACTCTGCTACTTTCCTGAACTTTTTACTGTACCAAGTCTGTTGGAACACTAGAATCATGGCGTCCCTACCAATGTGTGATCCTTCATGTATCAACCTCGCCATTGTGCTAAGTAAGTGTCTAGGTAACACAGGCATACCAGTTGGACCTAAGATGACACCATCCACACGTCTTGGTCTACACCCATCTTCCTTCCACTTCTCTCTCTCTTGCCAAGGTGCCGCCTGCTGCCACTCTTTCACTTCATCCCATGTAGGCACTTCTTCAAACACCTGAAGTTGGCAGCTGGTTCCTGGCCCCCCTCGTTTTGGATTTACGATATACCGATCTCTGGCGCACCATTGGGCCACTCGATCAGCAAAATCGTTTCCCAGTGATACAGTGTCGATGCTCTTCTTATGAGCCACACATTTCACCACTGCCAGTTCCTTTGGTAACTGGATTGCCTCTAAAAGGTCTTGAACAACTTTTCCATTTCGAATAGGGGTACCTGATGAAGTCAGGAACTCCCTCTGTAGCCACAACTGGCCAAAGTCATGCTCAACCCCATAACAGTACTGACTGTCAGTATACACTGTTATGCGTAGGTTTTTCCCAATTTGGCAGGCTTTTATCATAGCGATCAATTCGGCTACTTGTGCAGACCTTATGTGATATAGATAACCTGCTTCTTCAATTTTGTCTAAGGAGACTACCGCATAGGCAGCACTCAGGCCTCCTTGTTCATGCCTTAGACATGAACCATCCACAAATAGTTCCTTATCATGCACAGGCAATGGTGTTTCTTTTATGTCTGGGCGTGGCTTGGTGTTGAATTCTGTTAAATCAATGCAATCATGCTCATCATCCACCCCCCCTTCCATATCCTTTGGGTCGGGGAGTAAGGTGGCTGGGTTCAGAATACTGCACCTAACAATGTTTACATTTGCAGCACCCACAAGAATCCTCTCGTATTTAGTCAGCCGACTAGGGGTGAGATACTGAGTTTTTGTTCTGGTCAACAAAATTACCACTCCATGTGGAACATACACAGTTACCGGATGTCCCATGACAATTGACTCACTCTGCTCTAAACTGGGACAGGTAGCTGCTACTGCTTTCAGACAACCTGGTAATCCAGCAGCCACTGGATCCAAGGTGGCAGAGAAATATGCCACAGGCCTTCTGGTTGTGCCATGTTCTTGAGTTAGGACTGACAACGCGCAATTATCGCGAGTGTCACAGAATAGGGCAAATTCTTTGGAATAGTCTGGCATTCCCAATGCAGGTGCTGTACACAGACAATCTCGCAGTTTGGTGAAGGCTGTTAAGCTTTCATCATTCCATTCTACAATATCAGGTGTTCCTCTCTTGGTCATTTTTATCAAGGGCCTAGCTAGGACTGCAAATCCCAGAATCCACTGCCTGCAGTATCCTATCACACCCAGGAACATTCTGATCTCTTTCTGAGTACGGGGTAACTGCATCTTTTGAATTATTCTCACTCTTTCGGATGTCCCTTTCCTGACACCTTTTTCTATATGGTGCCCCAGATATTTCACCGATTTTGCACAGAACTGTAATTTGTCAGGGGCCACTTTGTGTCCCTTCTCACACAGGTGATTCAGTAGGGCAATGGTGTCAATCACACAATCCCTATGACTTTTAGACGCCACCAAGAGGTCGTCTATGTATTGCACTAAGACAGAGTTTCCAGGTAAGACCAAAGTTTCCAAACATTTTTTCAAGATCTGATTAAAGATAGAGGGGCTCTCTGTGTACCCTTGAGGGACCCGGTTCCAGACATACACGTGCCCATTGAAGGCAAATGAGAAAAGAAATTTGCTATCTGGATGCAAGGGAATGGAAAAGAATGCATGACACAGGTCTATCACAGTGAACCACTCAGCATCCCAGGGAATCTGATACAGAATCACTGCTGGGTTCGGGACAATAGGGCAGCAGGGGACTACTATCTTGTTGACTTTTCGTAGATCCTGCACTACTCTGTACTTGCCACTAGGCTTCTTGATGCCCATAATCGGGGAGTTACATGGGCTACTCATTACCTCCTGTATGATATTTCCTTCTAGCAATTTCTGTATTTCCAGAGTAACACCAGCTCTCACTTCTGCATTCATTCTGTAGGGTTTAGTATTGGGGTATACTGCATTGTCCTTTATTGCTATCTGTATGGGGTCCACGTTTTTCATTAACCCTACATCTTTCCCAGTAAAGTCCCATACCTCTGGCTTCACTGCTTCTTGGAGTTCTTTGGGCAAATCCTGCATGGTCATTCGTTTGATCTCTGAGTCAGGTCTGATCAGCATTAATTTATAAATGCCATCTTCATCTGGGGTCTGAATTTCAACACCCTTTGGTGTGCAAAAGATGGTACAGTTCATTTTGCACAGCAAATCACGTCCCAGTAAGTTTACTGGACTGGTGTCGCAAACGACAAATCTATGCATTTCCTTAAAGTTTCCAATTGAGATCTCCATGGGCTTGGTAACAGGAGTACTAATCAATTGATTAGATACACCTACTACTTGGATGGCTTCTCCCGAGAGGGGTAGGTTTGGAACGTCCACTGTCCTCACAGTAGAACGGGTAGCGCCAGTGTCCAACAGAAAAGTGACATCATTTCCGTCAACCTTTCCTTCAATGTATGGTCCGGACTGGTCTACCGGCAAGGAGGCGCCAAGTACGCACTCCTCGTCCTCCCCTCTCAGGCCCCGTCAGTACTGGTCATCACAAAGGAAGGTATCATTTAATAGATACTGCGAAGTTGCTGCATTTCTGTTCTCATTGCTTTCCCAGACTTCTATCTCATCACCCTCTGTCGTTTTCCCCCTATGTACTTGCTTTGGTGCTCGGGGCACCTGCACTGTCTTTACCTGTGGTTGAGTCTTTCTTGGTCTTTCTTTCTGCGTCTGTGGAGTTAAATCAGGTGTTTTGGGGTTATCATCGGGCAAGTAAGGACACTCGTTACGCCAGTGTCCAATTTCGCCGCACTGATGGCAGGGAAATTTCTTCATAGCCTCTTCCCTGCTCATTTTGGGCCGGGGCTTACCTCCTCCCCCACCCACAGGACCTTTGTTCTCAGTGTTTTTGACCATGTTACTCAAATGTTTTTCCTGCTGTTCTGCGAGCTTCACCTGAGCCCTCATGACCTTCTCCTTGAGAGCCTTTTTCTTTTCTGCCATCTCGTCCTCGCAGTACTTTGCGTACCGCAGGACCTCGTCTACCTTTTTGGTATGCCAACAGATTTTATTATCCTTTATCCACTGACAAATTTCGGGTCTTAAACCGTTTACAAACCTGTAAATGAAATGCGTCATATCCTTCATCTCGATGTTATCTATACCACTGTATGTTTTAAACACCTGCAACAGCCTTTCATAATAGGAGTGGACTGTCTCCTCTCTCTCCTGCGTTGTTCTATCTATCCTGGTCCAATCCGTTTCCTTTGCTGGCACCTTATTTTTCAAATGCTGAATCACTTGTTCATATTTTTTCATCACTTCAATGGACGGCTCCCCTGTGTTAGAGTCCCTCGGGTACTCCTCACTAGGCCAGCCTATGGCTATTTTACACTCGGTCCATAGATCGACCGGGACCACAATGTCGAAAAACCCATCCAGGTCTTTCCACAGGCATTTTTGCACCTTTACGAACCTTTCCACTTGCCGGTACCAGTCAACTGGCTTTTCGCGCAATTTCGGGAAATCGTTAGTAAAGGACACAATATCCTGTCTGGACCATGGAACGTGCACATACCTCCCACCTGGCACTTCACGCATGGGGCATAATGTTTCGGGCTTTTCTACTTCTCTCAAAGGGAACTCAGGGGTGGCTTGTCTGGATCGGGCCTCATCTTTCTTTCGTGCCCACCTTGTTTTCCATCTGTCTACGTCTCCCCATTTTTGCAAAACGGCGAGCAGCTCTTTAATCTGCAACTTTTTCCCTGACACATTCAAGTTCTCTATATCTTTGTCTGAAAATTCGTCTCGGTATGGTTTCTGCAATGGCTTGGATCTTGAAATATCTATCCCCATACTAGCTGCGGTGTCTGTCAGTTTTTCGTGGAGCACCCTGGTACTCCGGGTAAGGCTTTTACACATAAACAGCAACTCTTCTTCAGAGTAGGTATTTAATCTGTCTAATCCCACATTTCCTGCCATTAATTCCTCTATTTCTACTCTCAGTTTGTAGAGGTCTAAAGGTTTCGTTTGCGGAGCCTGTTTTTCTAATTCACGACTCCAAATTTCAATTTCTTCCGGAGTTACCAGAGAGACACTCCTAGTACCTGATATTGATTCTAATTTAATTTCTTTCGCATTAAAAGGATTTTTCCGCTTCGGCACTCCCTTTCCGGTCTGTTTGTTGGGCAGGTCCAAGAACGCAACTTCAGACTCACACTCACTGGACTGATCATCTATTATTAGGGGTTCCTGTCTGGGTGGGGCCATGATTGGGTTCATAACTGGAGGGTTCGGATTTCCCTGACTATTCCCATATAACGGAACCACTGGTCCAATAGTTACTGGAATAGTCAAAGCTTCAGGACTGGTGTTTAACTGGGAGATTTTCTGAATTATTTCTGTTCTCTGTCTAGCTAGAACTTCTTGCTCCCTCTCTTCCAGTATCCTTCCTAATGTTCGTTCAGGCATTATCTGTGGGGTCAGGTGAGGAGTAAAACTCGGGGCAGTAGGATGCGTTTCACTTGGTCCCCCACCATAATTCGGTTTTGGGAACAAAGTTCCTGTGCCAAATGACCTACGCTCTTCCCCATATGGGGGCTGCAAAAAGGGCACTCCTGAACCTACTGGCTTTTCTTCGTTTTCATAAAGAGGTCTGGGGAAGAAGGCTCTTTCACGGGAATATTTTCCCTCCGGGCTCACGGGCATACTAGGATATATATTTCGTACCTCCGCGGGTCCGGGATTCTCAAAATAGGGCAGTACCTGACCACCTCCCCCCCTACATAGGGATCTGTCCTCCTCCTTAATAGATGGACGCTGGGGATTTTCTCCTGCACTGGAAGGTCGGGCTCCCTCATTATAAGGTGGCGGACTTCTCGTAAAGATGTCATCTAACAATTCATCGTCTGACTCCCCAAGAGCTCCCCAATGCTTACTCTTTTCTGTCCCTTTCTCTCCCACTGAAGGGTTTCCTGCTGGCATCATGGGAAACAGACCCTCAACAATCATGCTCTGCCTCCACTGTTTCATCTTTTTGTCCCTAGTCTCTTGTTTCAGCCTGGGGTACCACTTGGTCAGACCTTTGTCCATTCGGGGTTTCTCTCTTTCGAAAGCCTCAATCTCCCATTCCTCTAATGCCTCATACTGCGTTAGTCTCGGTCTGGGATGTAATTCATTCATTCGGGTTCTTAAATTAAATAAAATCCTACCATTGAAAGTACCGTCTAACGGAAAAGCCAATATTCCGTCATCTTTTGTGTATTTTACCCAATTCTCCAACCACACACAGGTATTGTACCCTCGGTCAAACATCATGAATGAGGCGGGAGTATTCGGTGGCGGGATAGTAACGCCCTCTCTAGACTTAATCGGTTTGTCTGTTTTAAAATAATTCTTTACCCTATTTACAAGGGACATCTTTCTCTTGGTACCGTACATAATATCGTATCTATTAGCTTTCCACTGATCCCTTTCAAACCCTTGGTTTCTTGGATCGGGTCTAGTCTCTGGACAATACGAGTGCCACATACGATTTCTACGCTTAACTCTGTTTACAAAGTCACCTCCAATCAGAACGCGTCTTGCAATTCCGTGCGACCAATGAGGTGCACGCGTTCAAATATTTTCGGCCAATGGGTGCGCGGCCTCTTCGTGAGACTGTCCTCACGCTCCGGCGCTTCACCCCTCCTTTACAATTGCAGCCCCGCTACCCGCCCGCTGTTTCTACCAATCCCAGCGCGGCACGGAGTGACGTCAGAGATGCTTCGCGGCTGACTCCCTCTCTTCACAAGGTAACGGAAACTTTCTTTCCCTTTAAAGTGCTCAGTGCTTGGTTATTTAACAACGAATACACATTCGCCACAGTGCTCAAGTGTCTAGACAGGATAGCTTTGTTTTACTGCAAGTAAACTACTTCCATTTACTTTTCACGCGCTGCGGGTAGATCTCTTCCGCCTACCCTTCACTCTAGCATCGGTGAACCTGTTATTCCCCTAAACTCATCCACTTCTCCGGGATATATCCGAGTCTAAGGTTTCCCAGCGGACCCCTCTGCTTTCACCCTAGCTCCGAGGAACCTGCTACTCTTCCGATGTGACCCTTACTAGGTTACGCCACTATGGGAATTTTGCCAATGAACCTCGTTACTGACATTTATTCACACATGTATTCAGAAAACCCTAGTTAGTGCTTCCCGGTTATCCTAACCTGCACCTAACTTTCCTTAAGCCTGTGACCTCAGGACAATGGATTCTATTCACCACTTGCCCTTTCAATTCCCCGGGGAGTTCGGACAACACAATACGAGACGGTTTACAAATACATGGATTAATACATATAACAATATAAGAACAAGAATAATAATGAAAAAACAATTCATGAATTTCAGCAGCGTATTCACAAGAGAGTGATCGGGTCCCTCGGAACAGCCGCTCTTATAGCAGCATTAATGTACTAGCAGCTACCGACTTAGTTAGTCTAACTAATCCTGCCTAACCTTTAGCTAGTCCCTAACCATCCTCTGATCTACCAGAAAAACTGATAGAGCGCGCGAGGTCACCCAGCCAATGATTTCGCCGTTTCCGGCTTCAGGGCCCATATACTTTCAATTCACACTATTCATTGACCAGGCGACTTCACGGGCTGCTACCAATTTGTGTGTGTTCCCTACCGTTATTACTCAGTGTACCCGACTTACCATCCACCGACACGGGTACCTATGACCTCAACGGATCAGGGGCCTAGCTGTAAAAGGAAAAGCAGCAAATGCAAATTCAAATGACATTCAATACTGTTGTAAAATGACCACGGACAACTGGAAGTTTTAAAAGCTTTATCTAAAGTTCGTTTTCATCAAGCATCAAACTTACAAGAATAAGGCAATCAATAACCAAGATAATGAAAAGTACATAACTATAGAGAAATAAAGTCAGGGTAATCATTTAAATGCTAATATAAGATGAAAAAGGGAATGCTATGCATTTAAGGCAACAACTCTTTAGACAGCTTAAGTAAGGCCGTTCTAGACCATATCAGGAAATGACAAACTGCAATGCAAAATATGATTTCTAAAAGGTAGGGTAACATGGGAACACGTTATGAAAATATGCAATGACTTTACGTTTCAATAGTTGCGGCAAAAGCATGGAAAAATCAACATGTGCAAAGGTATGTCTTTATTGAAGCAAAAGTCAGAAATATAGAAAGGTGCAAGTTTAAAGAATTTAGAGCAGTATTTACCTAGACTGGTGTGAAAACCAAACCCTGGCCACGGGTCAGTTTAAGGACAGGAAGCCCTCAAGGAAGGATACCCCTCAAAGGGACAGCAGGTGCAGAATGGACACCCAGGACAGGACAGGATACCCTCAGATTAGGAATCAGGACAGGACCTCAGGACAGGACAGCAAACCCTCAGGACAGGACCGCTCAGGACAGGACCGCACCCGCAGTTTGGAAGCAACGCCTGCGCTCCACCCTCTCTGCAGCTATCGATCAAGACCCCGATTGGGTCAGCGAACTCCCAGCAAAGTGCTTCGCCAGCACTTTAAGGTTCAGTAGAACCTTAGTCTATGGTCAATTTCGGACAGAGTGCTCCGCAGCGCTCTGTATCTTCAGTCACCTATTGAGTACGATGGGTCAGTGACAGGTCAGCTAAACCAGACAAGTCGGACAAATTCCCTAGGTGAACCCAGGGTAGATATACTGTTTTGGGACAGGGTACCACCCCCCAAATGTTGCAAAGTGTCAGAATTCCCAATTTCGATTGGTCCAAAGGTAGGATTTGGGTAACACACCAATCACAACACACTATTTGGATGCCTAATTTACATCTCTGGGTACCGCCTAGCAAGATTGGGGTTCCCATGAGAAACTGCAGGAAAATACAATAGCAATTTACATTGTTGCGGAATAGGGACACATGACTCCATTTTGCTGGGTTCTCAGGTCAGTTCTCAGGAGCATCTTGCTCATCCCTGCCAGCTGGCCAAGTTCCATCAGCCAAGGTTGTCAGTTCCCCAGACAGTGGAGCATGCGCAGAAAGGCCCTCCAAAATGGCATTTGGTTCAGTCAGACCCCCATTTCCCGCGGTACATGAAAAGTAAGCGAGAACAAATTAATACATAGAAATAACATTATGAAAACACATCACAGGGTTTGTACTTTCAACTTATCACTAAAAAATATACTTATGCAGTCTAAATGTTAGCTACATATAAACAGATACAAGAGCAGTGGCACGAGCAGTACCACATTATTGGCAAAGCTATGTATTACGCATGCGCATAAATTTCCCTCCAACTCTGCAGACACGTCAGGACACGTGAGTGTGGCTGACGCATGCGCAGTAACTAAATACAAGCGGCGGCCATATTTTAAGGACATGGATTAAATGCATTAGAAATACACATAGGCAAGCTTCATATACCTTGCTTAAACTTAAAATAAACGTTAGTAAGACGTACAAATTATTACATTGTTACACATAAACGAGGTTCATGAATACGGCAAGTCGCAAAATATGCGAAGCTTTGCTTTGCAATTATGTTTCGTGGGTAGCTGACATGAGGCTAGGGTTGATCGGGGGCGCGTGGGGTACTCTGGACACCCGCACTTAGGTGCAGGGGGGGTGGAGCAATCGGGGCATTGGGGATCGCATTTCTAACGAACTGAGAAACAGAAGACCATTGACGTTATAGTTCCCTCATGAAAAGCCAGATTAGGGGACATCCGTCGTCTTACCTGTCCTTTCGTTCATTACCAACTTGGGTTCTATCGTTTTGCGGAAAGGAGAGGTAGTAATATGGCAAGTCACAATCGTTTTGGTTTTGGTCAATTTTGCTGAACACCTTTGCGTTCGAGAAAACCCAATTAGGTTTGTGCCGGTGGGGCACATCGTTCTTACATAAGGGAGGAGGGAACAGGGGGACCCTCAGAGAGTTGAGAGAGAGAGAGAGAGAGAGAGAGAGAGAGAGAGAGCGAGAGAGAGAGAGAGAGGGAGAGAGAGAGAGAGAGAGAGAGAGAGAGAGAGAGAGAGAGAGAGAGAGAGAGAGAGAGAGAGAGAGAGAGAGTCGCACTCTAAATGAACCATTCGGTACACGTATGTCGTGGAGAGAGAAAGAGAGAGAGAGAGACGTGTACAATAATGGGCCATTCAGTGCGCGCACAACACAGAACAACGGGGTTAAGTAACACAAAAACACAGGCGGAGGGACGACATAGATCCATACATCACGTACACAAAAACTCAGACGGGGAAGACAGTACATGTATTATATACAAAAATCCGAGACAAAACATAAAACAGTTATTGGCCGAAATTATCCTTTTCTGTATGCTGCGCATCTTCATCATCCTAAGCTCTTTTTACCCGTTTCTTTTCTTTTATTAGTTGGCTGCATTTTACTGGTGGCTTTCATTGTACACACTTACGCCGTTGGCCACTGGTCATGAACTGACCTGGTCGGGCTAATGCTCACGTTGGTAACCTTCGAGTCTTTTTAGTAAATGTGTTTCCAGTCTGAGACAACGGTTGGAGTCAATTGGAGAACAATGGGGCAGTTTTTTGTTACATGTCTAAGAGGATGCGAGAAGGAGGCAGTATGTTTTTAAATCTTGGCAATATCCCTAGTCCTCTCGGCGGAGGGTACTTGTGTAACCCTTACCTCGAAATACCCTAAACTTTTCCCTACTTTAATTAAAAGTAGGGATGTATTCATTATTGTATGTTACTTTTCATTGCAGTATTTGGGGTTTGTCGTGGTCAGGCACCATAATCAAACGCCTTTTTCCCGTCTCGTCGTCCGCTGGATCACCATCTTCGTACATTAGTCGACATTCCGATGTGACCTGCAGAGAGAGGGAAAAAGAAGGGGGGGGGGGCAGGGCTACATTGATAGACACACTAGCGCGCATAAACCCAGAAAGGCTTTTACTTACTTCGTACTCGGCCTATCTCCACGGGACGCAGTCACTGCCAACTGGGCGTTCAAGCCCAGGTGGACCGTTAGCGTGACTTTTCTTATGCAGGTAGCATATAAAGTATAGGCTAAATACCAGAATCTTTAGCTGTTGCTTTTGGCTGTATACAAAGGAAAAGTACACAACTAAAAATTGGACCCTTCATATTTGCAATATTTCTACGCATTACACTTTTCAACCCTTTATCTAATCGAGCTTAGTCATTTCACCTATATTTTAGTTATATCGAAAATAGTGATCATTCATTCAAGACTCATCAATTTTACGCGGACAACTATATTTGCTTTCTCAAAAAATCTTTAATAAGAATGTCGGTGCATAAATACGGGCCTACAACCTCGTGGACCGGCCACGGAGCAGGCTGGAACTGTAGATGTGGGGATACTTTATTAGCAACAACTTAATGGAGTCGGTGGTCGTTTATTTCATAAAAAGTGCGCCACGGTGCAATAAAAAATGTTCAATCGGTACCCATCTTATGCCAATTCATTGTCCTTCATTGTCCGAACACCCAATCAGTACCCATCTCATATCAATTCATTGTCCGAGCTGACAGTATACATCCTATATCAATCCATTGTCCGAACTCATAATCAGTACACATCCTATATCAATCTATATGTTTAAAAACTTCATACATATCCTATGACACCAAGGCTGAGCAATCGAGGTACAATAAGGAGTTGAGAGTGTCATTTGTATCGGCGCCATTTTGGGTGCAGTCAGGCAGAACCAGGCATAGTCTAAATCTGTGGAGAAGTGTGGCTCACTGGTTAGAGGAGGCAGACCCTGATGCAGAGGTCAGACCCGGGACCAGGGTTCAATTCCCGACGCGGTAGGGTCTTGAGCCCAAATGTCCACGGACTCGATAATTCTTGCCTCGGTGCCTACTCGAATCATGGGTTCACACTCGGCAGCTCTGGGCAATAGCTTGCTTAATCTCCACTACGGCCCCCCCGCGGCGGGATGCCTGGTCTTCACCTTGGGGATGCCCAGTAGGGGTAATCTCGCAGGGAAAGCCAGGACGGGTTCCCAAAGCAAGCGCTAAGAGACCTGTCGGTGATTTGGCGCTATATAAATCGAAATTAACATAACATAACATAACATACTAACTCGTGGTTGGCCCAGAGCTTCCTTTGGCAGTCCAAAGTTCCGTTAAAGGGCAAAAAGAAGGGATCGGTGGTTTGAACCATCAGTCAAAAGGGGAGGGGTGCAACAATTTTCCTACCGGGTAATACTGTGTTTTCACCGGAACTGATCCGAACTGTGGTCTGCAAGATTCTAGTCATTCAAACTGAGGCTGGCGCCAGCATGGGAGCGCCGACATCCTGCGGCTATATTTCCATCGTTCCGAGGGCAATCATGGCAGTCATTCCCCATCGGGGGTATCTGCGGGAGTCGGGGACTCCCGCGGCTCCTCTAGAATCTTCAAGGTTGTGGAGAACTATGGTGGTGGAGTCAACTGGTGACCGGGCCATCATGCTGGGCTCGCTCTTGTCAGGTCGATCGCCATTTTGAAAGTTCAACAGCTACCGGCGATCGCGGGGTCAAATGAGCGGACGGGCTCCACCCTGCCGGGCGAGGCGTTGCAGCATCGCCACAGTGGAAGAACCCTTTTCCGGGCGCCTGGAGCGCTGAGGGTGCAGCTGGGAAGCCTCCACCTGGGGAGGCGGGAGAGGCTTGTTCGCACCGTCTCTCCCTCCCAGTGCACCCCACGGTGTCTCGCTGGACATTTGTTATGGCCGGACCAGGCGATGAGGACGAGGGGGGGGGGGGTCGGAGGCATGTGCAAGACATCCCCCCCAGGGTTGTCACAACCATTATTAAAGAAAGAAGAAATGTCCCGTCCGTCTTTTGGGGGCGGGCCTCCGGTGGATGGTGGCCGGACGCCCTTTGCTCTGGCCCCATGAACGGGTTCCTTGGCTCATCCGGTGGGGCAGACCTTGGCGTGTGGTGCCTCTCCTGGGCCTTTCGTGCAGTGGCCTCTCCACTCCCAGGCTCCCATGGACGCTGGCCCAGACTGGGAGAGGGAGAGAGAGAGAGGACAACCTGCAACTCTCCAGTGTTACTGCGGCCGGACTGGGAGAGAGAGGGGAGGGTCGAGGACATAGACATTCCCCCCCCTTGCAACTCTCCTGGGTTGTCATAGCAGCCGCTTTGGCCGGATCCCTTTGGCCTCGACCTCTCTTCAGGCCCTTCATGGATGTTGGTCCAGCCTGGGAGAGAGAGGGGAGTCGGGTCGAACCTGCGACTCTCCAGGGTTACCGCCACCGCGGTTGGATCCCGTCGGCCTCTCCTCCGGCTACACCCTACGTGATGATCTCCTGGCCGACTGTTGGCAGCAGGACCCGCCCTATATGTAATGTTTCCGGCTGGGCGTAGCCGTAAACTTGTTGCACTTCGGAAGTTTCCAGAATGGGGGCGGATGTCTGCTGACTTGTATCTTTCTCAGGTTGCCGTTATTTGGGCGTGGCAGGCGGTGAGACAGACATGTTTGGGGCAGTGAGGGGCGGTGAAGCCTCGTTGCCCTGTGGCCGTGGCAATGTCACGCATGGTTTCTCTTACTGTTTTCAGGTTTCTTATTTACGGGTTTATTTCTGACGTTTCTTGTTTCTAGGACACTCATAGTTGTTATCTTTAAGTATTGTTATTGTTCCCTTGTTCGTTATTTAATAAAAAGTTCATCTTCATCAGTGGCCTACTGATTTCGTTTTCCTATTCCTTTCTTTCCAGGTTGTTTCATGCTAAAGTTTTCTGTTAACAGGTTACAGTGATCACTTCGTTATTAGTGTATATGTCCTTTTCACCAGGGGTGCTCTCTGGTCGGGCCAGATGACCTACCTCTAGTAAATGGTCCGGGTGAGACTGGCGTATCAGTCAGTGGGGAGTAGATAGGCATGACAGATTACAACGGGGGACAAAGGTCCGCATTACCTACCCTTCACTACTTGCAAAGACTAGAGTATGGCGACTTCTGTGCTTGTTTGCAAAATAGAGAATACCTCCAAAAAGAACCAATTCCAAACAGTCAATGTTTGGACAAACAATCAATCAATGAGGAATGGACTAGGTACGACGTGTTAAAGGTTTGCGTTACCTACCCTTCACTATCGGCAAAGGGAGAGAATATTCCTATTCTTCCCCGTTTGCGGGCAGAGAAGATCCTTAAGAGAGCCAACTTCGAACAATTCAATGCTCGATTCAATCAATCAATCAATGGGGAGAAAAATAGGCACGACGTGTTAAAGGTTTGCGTTGCCTACCTTTCACTATCTGCAAAGACTAAACAGAGTATGGCGACTCTGTGTTTGTTTGCAAATAGAGAATCTCTCAGAAACAATCAATAAGTGATTAATACTAGTATTTTCAAACAATCAATCAATCAATTTCGCAATTTGTCGTGTGTCACGACCTTACCCGGACCGGACCATGTGGACAGTTCTTCGCCTTCCTTTTTCCAGCGCCCAATCGGTCTCTTTCTCCATGTTTTTACCGCAGCATTCCTGTGGGATTCCAGTCAGGACAACAGGTCACTTGAGAGAGAGATCCGTTCGGAATCGGTGAAGTTCATTCAATCGGCAGCCGGACGAGGGCCCTCTCAAGGCAGGTATACTCCAATCATTTAGATGTTCACCCCATCGTCTGGACCTCTCTTACCGGACCTTATGTCGCTGGTGGGCCCCGCGTTTGGGACGCCAATTGTAGAAAAGTCAGCCCCGATCGCACCCGATGCCCAGGCTGCTGGTGCAGGGTGACTCTTCGTTTCCATCTTGAATAATTACCTAATAAAGAGACGGGCACTGGAAGTAGGAAAACAAGAACAGAATTTATTACTCATGAGGAGAGCCTGTCATTTGGGACACTCGCATAGTGTCTTCGGGAGGTGCTCTAACAAGTTTCTCTGAGGCTTCGCCTTTTATACACAGGTTTGTGGCACACAGGCATCCTTTATTACAATCAACACATTGTATAGTATGAAGGTATTCCAACACGTGGCTACAGTAGGGGCCCTTATCCTCCATGCAATAGGAGGGGGCTGTCACGCAGCTGAGTGTTCTGCTGATTCCATTGGAATGTGTGTGCCTGATCGAATCTCAGGGGTGGGGTGGCCATGATCAATAGTGGCTTCTTTCAAGAGAGGCGAGTGCATACAGGAGTGGGCAATGAACCGTATCCTCAGGCTAAGGGATGACCAGCGGTCTGTGCAGACATTCAGGCTCAGAGGAAGAGGTCATCAAAGGAGGGATATTCATGGAGGGACAGGAGGTGTTGGTCAGGCGCGAGGTGCGATTCTTAGGGACAGAGTCATGCGGGAGGGGAGGGCTCGTGACTTGTGCATGAGAGAGCGGGGGCAGTCAGGGTGCATGGGGAATGCTTGCAGGGTCAGGGAAGTGCGCTGATGAGCGATCGTGAACAGGGAGACCATGGTACCTAAAATGGCTGTCATGTACATGTGTGCATGGGTCTATGCTGGCGGGATAACACAGTCAGTGTTTTAGCGATATCCGTTCTGCTTACAACAAGGGGTGCTATGAACACAAATGAACGCCGCTTATGTACATACACATTGCTATTTTTAACAAGGCGAGACCTATTGGCTATGCCAATGCTTGTTACAAGTTAATCACGGAGCAGTAAGGGTGGCCAATAAGGAAGCTATGTACACAGAAGGCACCTTCAAAACTTGTGGTTGACATAAAAGTATATTGTGAAAAGTAGGCACAGAATAAGAAACAAATTTGTCTAAAAATGGCACCTTATCTCCATAATATTGATGGTAGTTTACCCAGGTAAGGAATACCTCTAAGAGATGCATAAGACATTTCTATGATAAAAATTGTTTTCTTCTTGACCATTGGAAATTTCCAGTGGGAATATGTTGCCTTTCGTTATGATACCCTGCAATTTTTTAATTTCTAATTATATCTGTGTATTTTTGTTTTGATTCTAAAGCACTTTGATTTACTAATGGAAAGAGGAATGCTTAACCTTCAGAAAACATTCACCTTCTAATCATTTACCATGTTGATGGCACAACCTTGTAATAAAAGTTTTTCTTGATTTGCCCCATATCCAACTTAAGTTAAAACTTTTAAAATGATGGGTAGATAATAAGTGACAATCTAAATCTACGTTCTAAGACAAAATAGTTTATATCTACAACAAGAACTCCACCACACACCTCGCCTGAAATAACGGATAATGATACCGCTTAGAGCTATAAATATACTAGAAAACATAAACAAAGAGGCTCCCATTAGTCTATGTGAATTGTGGAGAAACAATGTCAACCATGTCAGTAGAAAGGACTCTTTTATATTCTTCAAAATGCTTTGCTTCAGAAATGCTTAACTCACAACAAATCGTATTCTTACTAGAATTAAGCAATCATCTTGCTCTATTTATTTTGTCCAAAATTGAGGCCATCTGCACAGAAATACTAAAGCGGCACTTGCCCATATATTGAAACAAATCTCAAACATGATAACTTAACAATTTGTCTAATTTTTTTTAAAGATCTGCTGTGCTTATTTCATGCCAGGAAATGCATGGCGAAATTTCAATGACTGCCCACCAATGCCCACTGTTAATATTTAAAGAAATAACTAAACACCCATAAAACAGCCTGTCATTGCTCCTTATGATTACATCTTTTAACAAACACTGTGACCACACAATGGCTAGAACTCCAGTCAAGGATTAGATACACATTTGGGAACACACAAGAAAAAAAGCCTTTGCAGTTATATGGATTTTTGTTATCACTAGCTTTTACTTGATGTGTGAGGGATATTAGGATAGAACACGAAGTCTAAAGCTAATAAAAGTAGAATTATTCTGGCTACCCTAATTAACCAATTTTCTTGAATACAGAAAGGCGGTAGGTCTGATAAAAACTCGTTTCAACTGAAGAGCATTTTCATGAGCAAAAAATTGAAAATCTAGTGCACGTTTTAAGGAATCTAAACGGAAAATAGTAAAATGTGCCATAAATAGGGGAGATTTAGCAAGAAGAGATACAGGTTACCTGACCTAGCTAGTTACTTACTCTGCCGAATTTCTGGATCTGATATAAAGGAAAAAAGCGGTATAATGGAAAATAATTAAATTAAACGAGGGTGACATTTAAAAAAAAATATAAAACCCTCTACCTCCGTCTAAAAATTGCTCTTTGAAATAAACAGTGGGCATCGCTGTGTGGATAAGTGTAAGCGGCAGAAGCGCTAAGAGACGCATGGCGGAGTCTAGGCGCTGTAGTTCTGGTCCTCCTCAATCCATATCTACCTCAGGTGCGTACGTGGATTTTCCCGATGCGGGGCAACCGATGGCCTAACCTATCATGGCTCGATGATCACGTGACTGACACGGACGCGATGTCATTCGTCTAACGAGTGGTTAACAGATTCGTAGCCATGTTAGATGTGGTAACCCCTACCGCCAGGTTGAACTTCCCCATCTCCATTAAAGTATAGTCTGGAGCACACACAGGGCTCATGCCAGCGCCGCTGCTTTCAAGCGCCTAGCAACGGTACTGTGTGATGGCGCCCGCTCTTGGTATATAAGGCTGCCATCTTGAAATAAATTAAATGCAATAGAAGGAACAAAAAATGTGCACCATAAATAAAATGCCCACAGTCTATTGCATAGGTTACCCAAATGACCTTCGGAAACCTTAGCTGGTATTACAAAATGTGTATAATGCATGGATAACAAAACATTACATTTAAAGCAAAAGTATATGCTATGATTAATGTACCAAACAAGCATTGGCCGCGCGGCCGTAAAAGTAAAGCCACTCGGCGGCGAAATTAAATAAAAAATGTTAAAAAAAAGGCGAGTGGTGACGCGAGTTGTGCACACGCGTGACGGAAAATAGTGCTGTGTGCACGTTGCATGAGCGTTCGTGCGCGTAATAGCAAGCTGGTGGCCGGCCTGGGTAGCACTTTTAAAGCCCCTACTAAATTTCTCGCAAGAGCAGCGCATGCGCTAACTCTAGCGAGACCTAAAAAGGAACAGTTAAGTTGTAAGAGTTGTATGATGTGTTGATGTTACAACATATGCCATTTAAATATCATCTAAATAGTCATTTGTAGGTCTGTCAGTAGCATGACTGCCATAGAAAGTATGTGTATACTCGTATGATATACATTGCTTTTTACACACCCATCTTCATGCATTGCTTTTATAAAGTATCAATCTGAATGATTTAGAACTACTACCTACAGTATATACAATTGGGCAGTGTGTCAGGCCACTACAGCCATTGTGTAATTTCACTGTTCATTATAGCATTATGCCCTTTCAGCAGGAGCTCATCCACGCACAAGCTAATACCATACAGTGACAGGAAGCAATATGGGGGTGTTTTTTGTAACATTTTAAAAAATGAAGTTTAAACAAACCTTCAAAGTGCTGCCATCCTTACATCAAAAGGGCATGATTTGACCCAATGGCAAAGTCAGACCTATTTCCTTTGACAATGCAATTTGAAATACTTTAAATGTAAAAGTTTATTTATAGCAAGGGTTATGTACCCTTCGTAACGGGCATAAATATTTTTATGTTTTAGTAATACAAATGAAAGAATATACACATCTTCCCTCTGGCATATATGCTTACCCTAACTTATATTCACCGGTCTTCAGCTTTACTCAGAAATATCCCCACATATACATATAGTGCCGTCCGCAATTACCTGTATTAAATAAATATTTTATTTTAAATATATTAAAAATAACACAAAGTGCCCCTGCCCTGGTACAATGAATTGTAATAAAAATTCTTTAAGAATCCTATAAGTAATCAGAAAATATTCTAACACAATATTGCATTATTTCATCACATAACAATATCTAACACAAAAAGGAAAGGGAAAGTACATCGGACAATACACTTTGTCATTGGTAAAACATCCAATCTGTGTAGAGTTTCATTGAGAATCGGCACATGATCAATTCCCAATTATTCCTCTATTGTGCCAACACGTTCCACAAATTAAGCCTAAAGCGTCGACACGTTTCTATGGTATCCCGCTGATTCAGATCATCTTTTTCAAGACCACAGCAATAACTCTCTTTTTAAAATGATTATTTGGCACCTACGACCTTCACAATTTAGTTCCTGGTGTATTTCTTTTTTATGTTTCTGTCCTGAACTTTACTCATCCTGTATCCAGAGGTTTATACTAACACGTGTCTTCCCTCACGTTCATTTAGTTTCTTTCTGCCAGGTTGATCCTCCTGGGGTATTACACCAATTGTCTCTTTATTGTGGTTTAGTATTTTGTCTTTGCCCGTTTGTTTCAGTCCTTGGCCTTTGTATCCTGCCACAAATCTCTGGTTTCTTGGTGTGTTTTCGCAAGGCACGTTACAGCATCAGTTTGGTTTCGGACGCAAAGCATTGGCAAAGCCAATAGGTCTCAAAGGAGAGAACTGCCAGCTTTGCCAATGCTTGTTGAGACTGTTAATTTATGATAGGTATGAAAGATAAGGAATGTTAAAACGTTAACCCAGTTTGATTACTAGTGGTGTAGTTTTTTTTTTTACTAAGTTCAACTAGGACTTCACACCAGTGGTTTCTGCATTTCACATATCTAAGTTACTCTAGGAAGAGCTAACTGGTAACCATCAAGGAACACGTCTACATAGAGCTGTACCACATGACACTTTGGGTTTTATAGTCATTCCTAACCTGAAATTGATTTTGGGTCCTATAGGCATACAGTTAGAATGGTGGGCTGGATTTTGAGAGGCTTGCTATTAGCTTACAGACACAAATTGACGAGTGAGGCAAAGATCACTGTAGGATAATGTAAGGTATAAACACAAAAAGGGATCCCTTCTGTACCATTCACTTTTGATCATTCAACCAGTGTCATCACTTCTCTTATCTATTAGTAATAAAAAACATTCACCCTGTAGGATATTAGCTACTCCTCTATTTTAAGGCTGAACGCTGTATTTATGTAAAGTGTCTTATTTATTCAAAAAGATTGTTATTTAAAAACTTTTTCATTTACCATACACTATATTCTGAATAAAATATCATTACAATAAACCATTTTTTTGTTAAAAACATTATTCTTAACACATCCAATTCCCCATGACAATTCGTTCCTCAATCGCATTTGTTTACGCAATACGCTGATGTTTTTGTAATCCCACAATTACCTATACCACAGATTCCATGGACAACGTAAATGATATCCTAAATTATCATAACTCAAATTCCATAAACAATAAAAGTTATAACCTAAGTTGTCGATGCGGCGTTTCAGTGGTATATACTAGTTTACCCCACCTTCTTCAGGATTTAAGATTGTATATAAAATTCATAGATTTATCTAAAAAATAAATAGAGAATATTCAAATATGAATTTCAATCTAAAAACAAGTTCACAACATTTACAAAACGGGCTCAGTGTACTTTAATTCATCACCTAGTTCAGCCCCTTAGGACATCGTCATCCTCTATCACTCATACACACATTCATTAATCAAAATCATTTATTCGAGTTTTAGCTCTTTTAAAGTCACATCGAGAAGGACATGTAATTTTGAGAGAGTTTATACAGGTAGAGTCAATCATTTCAATCATTTGCATTTGTAAAGCGCGCTACTCACCCGTGGGGGGTCTCAAGGCGCTGGGGGGGGGGGGGTCAGTGCTCAAAGAGCCAGGTCTTGAGCTGCCTTCTGAAGAAGAGGTGGTCCTGTGTGGCGCGTAGGTGGCTGGGAAGAGAGTTCCAGGTCTTCGCTGCCAGGTAGGAGAAGGACCTGCCCCCGGCGGTGGCCCTGCGGATGCGGGGCACGGCTGCCAGGGCTTGTCCTGTCGAGCGTAGTGTGCGAGGAGGACAGTAGAAGGAGAGGTGGTGGTTGATGAGTTTTGGTCCGAGGTTGTGAAGGGCTTTGTGTGCGTGGGTGAGGAGCCTGAAGGTGATCCTTTTGCTGACTGGGAGCCAGTGAAGTTTCTTCAGGTGTCCGGAGATGTGGTGGTGGCGGGGGATGTTCAGGATGAGTCGTGCGGCTGCGTTCTGGATTCGTTGAAGTTTCTTCTGTAGCTTGGTAGTGATGCCGGTGTACAGAGTATTCCCATAGTCCATGCGGCTGGTGACGAGGGCATGGGTGACGGTCTTTCTGGTGTCGGTGGGGATCCAGCGGAAGATTTTTCGGAGCATGCGGAGGGTGTTGAAGCATGCCGATGTCACCGCGTTGACCTGTCTGTTCATGGAGAGGGACGAGTCCAGGATGAAGCCGAGGTTGCGGGCGTGGTCGGTGGGTTGGGGGGTGCTGCCCAGGGCGGGGGGCCACCAGGAGTTGTCCCAGGCGGTGGGAGTAGGGCCGAGGATTAGGACCTCCGTCTTATCGGTGTTGAGTTTAAGCCTGCTGTCTGTCATCCAGTCCGCTACTTCCTTCATGCCTTCATGTAGTCTGGTTCTTG
Organism: Lissotriton helveticus; assembly: GCF_964261635.1. Classification (NCBI taxonomy): domain Eukaryota; kingdom Metazoa; phylum Chordata; class Amphibia; order Caudata; family Salamandridae; genus Lissotriton; species Lissotriton helveticus. The sequence continues at coordinate 1,224,395,540 of NC_136059.1, read as the reverse complement.
CTGAGGTGGGGTTGTTGGTGAGGGAGAGGATGAGCTGAGTGTCGTCGGCGTAGGATATGATGTTGAGTCCGTGTTTGCATGCGATGTTCGCCAGAGGGGTCATGTAAATGTTGAAGAGGGTGGGGCTGAGGGAGGATCCTTGTGGGACGCCGCAGATGACTTCGGTAGCTGTAGATCTGAAGGGGGGGAGTCGAACTCTCTGTGTTCTTCCGGAGAGGAAGGAGGTGATCCATTCCAGGGCCTTGCCTCGGATGCCGGCGTTGATGAGGCGCCGTGTTAGAGTACGGTGGCATACCGTGTCGAAGGCTGCGGAGAGGTCCAGGAGTATCAGGGCCACGGTCTTTCCCTTGTCTGTCAGGGATCTGATGTCGTCTGTGGCTGCGATGAGGGCGGTCTCGGTGCTGTGGTTAGCTCTGAAACCGAACTGTGTGGGGTCGAGTGAGTTGTTGGATTCTAGGGCGGTGGTGAGTTGAGTGTTGATGATCTTCTCAATCACTTTGGCAGGGAATGGGAGGAGCGAGATGGGTCGGAAGTTTTTGAGTTCGGTGGGGTCTGCTGTAGGTTTCTTTAGGAGGGCGTTGAGTTCGGCGTGTTTCCAGTTTTCGGGGAAAGTGGCGGTGGTGAGTGATGCGTTGATGACGTCTCGTAGGTGGGGTGCGATGATGTTGTTGGCTGTATTGAATATGTGGTGCGGGCATGGGTCGGACGGGGATCCTGAGTGGATGGAGTTCATGATGCGGGTGGTTTCCTCGGTGGTGGTTGGGTTCCAGGTGTGGATGATGGTGTTTTCAGTGTTGTATTCCGGTGGTGGGTTTGTGTTGGGTGTGGAGAGGCTGTTGTAGATATCGGTGACCTTGTGGTGAAAGAAAGCCACGAGGGAGTCGCAGAGATCCTGAGAGGGGGGGAATGGCGTTGTTTTCAGCATCGGGGTTAGAGAGTTCCCTGACGATACCGAATAGTTCCTTGCTATTGTGGGCATTGTTTTCGAGCCTGTCTTTGAAGGATGATTTTCTTGCTGCGCGGAGGAGTTGGTGGTGTTTGCGGGTGGCGTTCTTGAGAGCAGACATGTTCTCGTCGGTCTGGTTGAGGCGCCAGGTTTTTTCGTGGGTGCGACATTCTTTTTTGTAGTCCTTGAGGGTGGGGGTGAACCAGGAGTTTTTCTTGTGGTTGTCTTTGTGTACCTGGATCTTCAGGGGGGTCAGGAGGTTGGCGCAGTCTGAGATCCAGTTCGTGAGGTTGGTGGCCGCTTCGTTGGGGTCTGCGGTGCTGGTGGGTGGGTTCTGAGAGAGGGCTGTAGTGAGTTGTTCGGTGGTGACTCGGTTCCATTGTCTTCTTGGTGGTTGTTGGGCGTGGTGGTGTACGGTGGTTTTTTTGAAGCTGAAGTGGACACAGCTGTGGTCCGTCCAGGATAGTTTGGTGGTGTGGCTGCAGGAGATGTGTTTGCTGGAGGAGAAGATTGGGTCGAGAGTGTGTCCGGCGTAGTGGGTGGGGGTGTTGACCAGCTGTTTCAGTCCAAGGTTGGCGAGGTTGTCCAGTAGGGTGGTGGTATTGTTGTCGGCGTGGTTCTCCAAGTGGAAGTTGAGGTCCCCTAGGAGTATGTAGTTGGTGGAGGGGAGTGCGTGTAGGCTGATGAAGTCTGCGATGTCTTCGCTGAATTTTGTGCGAGGTCCCGGTGGTCTGTAGATGAGGGTGCCTCTGAGGGTGGTCTTGGGGTCGCTGTGGATTGAGAAGTGGAGGTGTTCGGCGTCGGGGAGCGTGTTGTCAGTGTTGGTCGTTATGCGGATGGAGCTCTTGTGGACGATGGCGATGCCTCCTCCGGTGTGGTTAGTGCGGTCTCTCCTGATGATTTTGTAGCCGTCGGGGATGGCTATGGCGATGTCGGGTGCCGAGGAGAGGTTCATCCAGGTCCCGGTTAGGAAGGCGATGTCCGGGGTTGTGGAGTCGATGAGGTTCCATATTTCGATGGCGTGCCTGTGGACTGATCGGGTGTTGATCAGGATGCATTCAAGTCTGTTTCCGGGGGAGTTGTTCTTGTTGGGTGTTTGAAGGCAGGTGAAACGGCAGTTGCGGCAGGAAAAAGGTCCGTGAGCTCGCTTCGGGGTGGCGCGGCAGCAACCCGGTGTGCGTCCGCGGTTGAGGGCGGGGAGGGTGGTGGTGTCGTAGGTCCGGCGGGGGGGTGGGGGTCACGGGGGCTAGGGGTTGTGGCGCTGGGCGCGGTCCAGGCGCGGACGGGCGCAGACGGGCTTGCCTTAGGCGCGCCTTTGGCGCGCCAGCGGTGCGCCCGCTGCGAGGCCTCGCAGCGGCCGCCATTTATGGGGTAGCTGGGGGAGGAGGGGTCAGCTGGGAGGTGGGCGGCGGGAGGGTAGGCGGGGAAGAAGGCTGATTTGCGGGAAGAAACGGCAGGAGAGGGGTGGCGGGAGGGGGGGGACGAAAAAAAAAAAAAAACGAAGGGGAATCTGTGGAGAGAAGAGGGGTGAGCAGGCACACAAAGGGGCCAAAAACGAAGGGGAATCTGTGGAGAGAAGAGGGGTGAGCAGGCACACAAAGGGGCCAAAAAACGAAGGGGAATCTGTGGAGAGAAGAGGGGTGAGCAGGCAAACAAAGGGGCCAAAAAACGAAGGGGAATCTGTGGAGAGAAGAGGGGTGAGCAGGCACACAAAGGGCCAAAAATAACGAAGGGGAATCTGTGGAGAGAAGAGGGGTGAGCAGGCACACAAGGGACCAAAAGAACGAGGGGGAATCTGTGGAGAGAGAAAAGAGTGAGAAAGAAAAAGAGACTGGGGGCAGATGGCGGAGAGCACTGGTGGCGCTGCACGAGGCAGGGGGAGCGACCTACCCTTGGGTCAAAGGTCGCTACCTCAGCCTCGCAGCGGCCGCCATTTATGGGGTAGCTGGGGGAGGAGGGGTCAGCTGGGAGGTGGGCGTCGGGAGGGTAGACGGGGAAGAAGGCCGATTTGCAGGAAGAAACGGCGGGAGAGGGGTGGCGGGGGGGGGGACGGGAAAAAAAAAACGAAGGGGAATCTGTGGAGAGAAGAGGGGTGAGCAGGCACACAAAGGGGCCAAAAAACGAAGGGGAATCTGTGGAGAGAAGAGGGGTGAGCAGGCACACAAAGGGGCCAAAAAACGAAGGGGAATCTGTGGAGAGAAGAGGGGTGAGCAGGCACACAAAGGGCCAAAAATAACGAAGGGGAATCTGTGGAGAGAAGAGGGGTGAGCAGGCACACAAAGGGCCAAAAATAACGAAGGGGAATCTGTGGAGAGAAGAGGGGTGAGCAGGCACACAAGGGGGCAAAAGAACGAGGGGGAATCTGTGGAGAGAGATAAGAGTGAGAAAGAAAAAGAGACTGGGGGCAGATGGCGGAGAGCACTGGTGGCGCTGCACGAGGCAGGGGAAGCGACCTACCCTTGGGTCAGTAGAGTGGGTGCGACTGCAAGATTTGAAAGGAATTGGAAATATTTTGAGATGCTTGAATCGATAAATGGAAGTTGATTGTTTTATTTAAGTCAATTCTTAGATGGTATTGCTTTTGCATTTTAAAGAACTGCAAGTATATATTTGCTCAGTTATAATCATATCAGCTGTTTGTGCACCATATCGTATATATTTGGCGCGATTCTGCATTTGCACTTTAAAGAAATGTAACAATATCATCGCTGTTACATATCGGCGGTTTCTGCACTTTACTGCACTAGTCACTTTATATATGCCAACTTTGCACGTTACTGCACTAGCACTTAAAAAATTGCAATAATACTCTCGCTGTTTTAAATCAGCGGCTCTCAAACCTCATAGCACTAGCACTTTATAAACAGAATTGTAATCTTGATGATTATTGTTACCAGTAGTTTTTATATTTCTCAACCGAGCACGGCTTTGTACTAGCACTTTAAGAAAGGCAAAACGTTTATTCGTACGCTATTGCAGCTTGTGTACATTTTTGGTGGTATTCTTTTGTCTAGTGTTGTCTCTTGTATATTGTCTGGAATTTTTTTGTCTAATTATGAAGTATTTAATGTACCAATGTTTTTCCTATTGCTTGTTCAATAAAAAATTTTTTTTTAAAAAAGAGAGTGACAAGCGGCTTGGTGTCAGAATACAGTGCTCGAAAAATGCAGAAGCAGCAACAGTCCGTTCACAAGAAACACTCCCAATAATTTGCAATAGTTACTAATAACTTGGCAATAAGAGTATTTTATAAAGGAAACAAAACAAAACATTAATTCAGAAACTGGAAAGCAGAAATATGCATAATTCCATAGGCTTAAAGATTTGCAATTCCAAGCGTCAGCAGCTTACCCAGGCCTGTTTTTATTTCCGTACTTGAAGCCCTGCTTAGTCATTATAAATTCTGGACTACAAGTATGAGAATGCAAATTAAAAAAAAACAAGACAGATTGAACTATACTGACATATTGAATGTGCTAATCCATTCTATGAAAGAAACAACATTCAGTTTTATTGACAGGAGTTATTACTTCCATCACGTGGAAGTAACAATAAAGTTGAAAATGGCATTCTATCTCAATGTTAATTTAATATAGTTTTTAATACAGAACACATTCACTTCAAAAAACTATTATTATTTTATTTCCCAACATAATAGTTCTAATTGTATTTAAAAGGCAAAAGGCTTAGCTTTGAATATGTTTCTTACAAAAATTAGAATGATCAACAGTAAGCACTCAACCCACTGGGCAGATATGCCAACTCTTAATCTGTCTTCACTTATTAAGATGGGTCCAAGTGGCACGGAGCTTGGCTAACTCTGTCTAAGATGCTCAGAAAGTGTACAGCAAATAACATGCCATGTGCAATGCCCTAAGCAAAGCCTGGCTTTTTAGTAACCAACACTATGCAATCTTGATTTGTAGTTTCACTTTAACAATACTAAATATGGGCTCCAAAGTCTGAGTGCTTGCTGGCTAAAAAGCAAGACTAGCAGAGTGTTCCACGTGACATGGAACAACTTGGCATCTATCCCATGACCACAAAGATGTGTGGATGCTAGAAGCAGTGTCTAAAAATAAGTCCTGATAACATTTTGGTCTTGAACTCCACAGCCTTTTTAATATCTTCGCCCAAAAAAAATATTATTATTTGTTACAGAACAAGTGACATCATATGGGGCCAGATGTATCAAAGGGTTTTGCCCATTCTGTGTCTATGGGGAAATGTGTTGATACATATGGCCCCTTTAGAAGGGTCAGTCCAACTTCTCTTCTTATGGAATACCATGCTTACCCTTTCTACCTTCATTGCTTCTGCTCTCAGGAAACTAGCCAGGAGAGTTTGTAAGTGTAAACAAGGGGATTGAGCCCTTTGCAGCTATATTGAGCCTACCTTTAGTAAATTTTGGAGAGCTGGCGTTGAAGGATGCATGGTGAAATGGTTATAGGGTTATGAAAGGGGGCAGTTACCCGTCTGTATTAGGTTTAAGAAATGGGAACTTTATCATGAACTAATTTTTATATAGTGCTTCATACTCATGTCTGCCAATGTTAAGGCCAGTAAATAACAGGTGCTAAGTCTGTGATCAAATGTATGCTATTAAGTTTCTGACCGCAGAAATACGGAAGCCTCCTTCGGCTTGCTTGGAATCTAGCTTATGCTATACCTATCACCACATACTTCAGCATCAGGCATGCAACTCACTATGTCTTCCTACTGGCTACTCACACAAGGTTCTGTGGTAAAGCCCCTGGGTTGTGAGCAATGGGGATATTCGAGAGCTCTCTGTTAATGCCTCTGTGTTTCGGCTGCTGAGGGCAGTGAGGGCTGTACACTCTAGCCTCTCTGGACGTCTTGGAGCATACACCTATTGAAGACGGGGAACAGCGTTTACTACGCAACTTTTACAACGCTGTGCCTTTACGACGCAACTTTTACAACGCAAGTCGTTACAACGACTTGCGCTGGGGGGCGCTCCAGGATAGGGAATAGTTTAATTTACTATCCAACTCCTTCCCTACTATCCACGAGGACTGGAGTTGGAATAGTAAATTAAACTATTCACTATCCAGCGCCCCCCAACGCAAGTCACTGTAACGACTTGGGTTGTAAAAGTTGCGTCGTAAGGGCATGCATTGTGAATGCATGCGTAGTATACATCCCACACGACTCACTTCTCGGTAGTATGTACTGTGACTGGACAAACATTTATGCCTCAAAATGAATCCTGTAGTCACAGAAGCTTGTGGTCTAAATCAAACACGCTTTGGCATGGCCAATAGGTCTCACCTTTGGGATCTTATAAGTGTTTAGCCAGAGATATTGGCTTTGCCAGTGTCTTTAAGCTAAGGTGCAGAGCATTGCGCCTGCTGTATATCATGTTGATAGCTATAATAAAAAAGTGTTATAAGCATTTTTGTTACCTTTATATATAACCAAGAAGATATTATACAAAATTGAACGACCTGCTGAAAAAAAAATGAACCTAAAAAATGTTGTGTAGTTGTTTTCTCCTTGAAATGCTGGTAAGTTGTTCCTTCCTGTTCGAATGCTTGTTTGTTATAACTTTTTTCTCTGTTATGGAGGAGGCGGAACATAAACAACGGGGGAGTGGAGGTTGGGAAATAGTATCGTAATTGCAACACGAGCAGCAGAGCAACACTATTGGAGAATCAACAGATTCCAGATTCCGTGGGCATACTTACGTGGTGCTGAGTGATGCTGAGGTGGAGCTGAGGTGGTCGTTTGCTGGTGCAGAGGTGATGCTGAGTGATACTGAGCTGGTGATGAGTCATGCTGAGGTGGTGGTGCTGCACTGTTGCTCAGGTGGTGCTGAGCTAGTGCCCAGTTGATGCTGAATTGGTGTTGTGCTTAGCTAATGATGTGCTGATGCTGAGGTGGCACTGTGCTGTTGCTGGAGTGGTGCTGCGTTGGTCCTGAATTGCTGCTGAGGTGGGGCTGCACTGGTAGTGGTTCACTGATGAGGAGGTGGTGCTGTGCAGATGCTGAGAAGGTGCTATGCTGATGTTGAAATGGTGCTGTTCTGCTCCTCTAGCTGTGCTATGGTGATGCTCAGGTGGTGCTGTGGTGGTGCTCAGGTGGTACTGTGCATATAATAAGGTGGTATTGTGCTGATGCTGAAGTGGTGGTGCGCTGATGCTGAGGAGGTGCTGAGTGATACTGAGGTAATGCTAATTGATGTTTGGTGGTGCACTGGTGGTGCTGTGTTGGTGCTGAGGTGATGCTGCATTGGTGATGCGCTAATGCTGAAGTGGTGCTGCATTGGTGCTAAGTTGCTGCTGAGGTGGTGCTGCACTGGTGCTGAATTGGTGCTGCAGTTGATGGTGGTGCACTGATGTGGAGGTGGTGCTGTGGTGGTGTTGTGTGATGCTGAGGAGATGCTGCACTGGTGCTGAGTGATGCTGTGGTGGTGCTGAGTCGTTTTAAGTTGTTAATGCTGCGCTGGTGCTCAGGTAGTGCTGAACTGGTGCTCAGGTGGTGGTGAGTTGGAGCTGTGCTGAGGTGGTGCTGCACTGATGCTGAAGTGGTGGTGCTGAGTTGCTGCTGAGGTGGGGCTACACTGGTGCGGACGTTGGGCTGTGCTGCTGGTGCACTGATGTAGAGGTGGTACTGTGTTGATACTGAGGTGATGCTGCGCTGACGCTGACTTGGTGCTGCACTGGTGGTGGTGCACTGATGAAGTGGTGGTGCTGTGGTGATGCTAAGGTGGTTCAGTGCTGATGCTGAGGTTCTGCTGTGGTGGTTCCCATGTGATGTTGAGGTGGTGCTGAGTGTTGCTGAGGTGGTGCTGAGTGATGCTCAGGTGGTGCTGAGTCATGCTGAGATGGTGCTGCTGCGCTGGTGCTCATGTGGTGCTGAGCTGTTTCTCCTGTGGTGTGTGCTGAAGTGATGCTGCGCTGATGCTAGAGTGGTGCTGCATTGGTGCTGAATTGCTGCTGAGGTGGTGTTGCACTGGTGCTGAGGTGGGGCCTAACTGGTTCTAAGGTGGGGCTGCGCTGGTGCTGAGGTGGGGCTGCGCTGGTGGTGGTACATTTATGTAGAGGTGGTGCTGTGCTGATGCTGAGATGGTGCTGTGTTGATGTCGAGGTAGTGCTGCGCTGGTGCTGAGGTGGTGCTGCGCTGATGCTGAGTTGGTGCTGCACTGGTGGTGGTGCACTGATTAAGAGGTGGCGCTGTGATGACGCCGTGATGAGGTGGTGCTGTGCTGATGTTGAGGTGGTGCTGCGCTGATGCTGATGTGGTACTGCGCTGATGCTGTGTTGGTGCTGCACTGGTGCTAAGATGGTGCTGATACCGAGGTGGTAGTGTGCTTGTGCAGAGGTGATGCTCAGGTGCTGGTGCTCAAGTGGTGCGCTAATGCTGAAGTGATGCTGCGTTGGTACTGTGCTGATGCTGTGGTGAGGCTGCACTGGAACCGAGTTGGTGGCGGTGCACTAGTGGTGCCCACAGCATGCTTAATTGGAAGGGCACTTTTTTTTACCAGGGCTAGGGTTATGCTAGGTACATAAAATATGGCCAGTATGGCTACTGTGATGCTAGAAGTGGTGTTATTAATGTCGCAGATGACGTGGTAAGCTGGCAGGACACTGGGTTCTGAAATGAGACTATGGACCGGGTGGCAACCTGGCAGGGATACAGACAACTTACAGGCCTAATCATACTCTCTCACACTTCCATAGCACCACCTACAAACATATGCACTAACTGCATGTGGATCGTGGGTGGCTGCGGACCGGAATAACAGGCGTGGAGGCCGTATATAGTTGGCTATGGTAGCTGTTTTATTAACGTTCAGTCTGACAAGTGTAAACGGGCGTAGACACCGAGTTCAGGGGTGTGGCTGTTGGTGACTCCCCAGGGTATTCCGGCCAGTGGATCGTCCAGAGGTCTTCGCGTCTTCCGGGCGTTGGGAGGACCTCGGAGGGAAATAGAGAAGCAGGGGTTAGTCCGTTCAATAAGGACGTCTCGAGCACCGGTACCAACACCAGGTCGTGAGGGGGAAAAGATGACCGTGAGGAGGGGGCGGACAGGGATGCAAACGGGAGGGGGTCAAGCGAGGTGTGGGAAGGGTAGAAGAAGGTGCTCACGTGATGGAGGGGGTTGTAGGGAGTATGATACAAGTCTTATCAGTGCCGTGCCTCTAAGTCTATTATATACAGTGATATGGTGCTTTAACGGTGCGATATGGCTTTATACAAATATATACAGGTATTATACAAAGTGGGGACATGGAGACGGTAACGAGGTACTCACGTGCCCCGCCGTAACTCTCCCTTTGAGTTACGGCCGCTCTCCAGCCACCTCCTGAGGACTCCACCACTCCTCGGTCCAGACGTCCTCCAACTCTCCGTCGTCGATCCTCTCACTCCTTCCGCTCTCCCTCGATGGTTCTCTGCGCGCTGTCTCCTGCCACGAGTCGGCTATCGGGAACGCTCTCCTCTCTTCGTCGTCATCTTTTGTAGTTCCGGGTTCTTGGATGGGGGCGGGACTTCCGGTTTCTCGGTAGGCTGCTTCCGGGTCGGGACTTCCGGGGTCAGGGTGTTCGTGATGCTCCGTTTCTGGGACAGGTCTTGGTCCGGTTCTCTGGTCGCGTACCTGCAGGGGGAACAAAGGAAAAGGACTCCTGGCCGTCAGAGACACAGGAGGATTAGAGGCCGAGGTACCCACCCTCGGGTGTCGCCCGGTGGAGGTATGTGGCGTTTCCCCTCCACACTGCATTATTTTGACACCCACAAAATCGTGCTCTTCTTGTTACTCATAGAAGCGATGAAACGTAATTAACTACACTCCTTTGCTCCTTCACTTGGCCACCTCAGTGTAGCTTCCAGCACTCCTTCACCTGCACTGGTTGGCTTGAAACATTCCTGAGTGGCATCATTGACATGCTTTAAAGGCACTGTCATCCTTCTTAGATGCAGTGTAACTAACGGGACAGGCCTGAAACATGGCCAATAACCATGCGGCTCTGCCACATAAGCTGCTTAGTGATTGACTCTTGTGCAGGCTCTGCACTGTCTTTCTCAATGGGTGGAACAACATACAGCCATGCTCTTGGCTGTCTGATCCAAAAGTGGCAACTATAAAAGGGCTATGCCCTGTTGCCTGAAGTTTTTTTTTTGTAGAAAAAACAGGAGTGTGACCTATATACCAAGTCGGGATTGGGGTTCAAAGGTTTATATAGATACAGTATCCCAACAGGTAAAACTTAGAAAGACAATTGTTAAGGTATGCACAAAGCATTACATAAGCAAGTAAATAAGGAGACAATTAGTCCACAGATTTGTATGGAAAAATTACTTATATATTTGGTTCAAAACAGGGAAAAAGGGCAAGTTAGAATACTTAGAGCAGCATGAATTATCAAAAGTTTTTGAAATGACAACCAAAAGTATACTTGGTGCTCAATTATGTACAAGTGATGGCTGGCGACGCAAGTGAAGAGGTGAAACAGCGTAGGCGGCGCAATGTGAGCAAGGTGCAGATATTATACAGTGAGTGGCTCAGTGTGTGACATATTTAAGGTGACTTCAAACTCACAAATCACAATTCCGTAGAGCCGCACAGGATATTGCGCCTCAATTGGCACTGTGGAGTCGACGACGTTTCGGTCCCTGATCAATTGGGACCATCTTCAGGATGGGGTTGTCTCATTTTCAATGCTGGAGGGGACCCGGAGGAGAGGTCCGGCGAGCTGGCTGGGGCACGATTCAAGCTGATCTGGGACAGGGCTGTGGACGCCGTGCCGCCTTGGTGCAGGCGTCAGATCAATAAATGAAACCAGGGTGTTCCGGTGAGCGAAACCTGTGACCCTGGAGGGGCAAGGTCCGCTTCTGGTGCCGGTAGATCTCTACGGCGGGGGAAAAACAATTGATTGGCAGGCTGGCCGGAATCAATTTCATCCAGCGGGGCGATCAGGGCTAATCCAAACGCAGGGCAGGAATCAATCCAGCGAGGAATCTCGAGGCAGTGACTTCCGTGTCAAAGCTTGAATCGGGTCCAGGGAAGGCATGGCTTGGCAGTTCGGGCTGGAATGTTCCCATGAAGTACAGGGTCAGACTGATTTGCATATGGCCATGTCTGAACTGGGGTGGCAGAGTGGGCTAAAGAACGTTGATGGATTAAACCCAGATCTGTTGACTGGGTGTGAGTGTTTGATTGGTTCAGAGGCTCCGTCCATCGCCACCCCCTTTTGTACCGCTTTGTTTGCCATAAGTTGCCAGGGTATGCTCCGAAGTGAGTCCCTTGCCCACTTTGCCACTGGATTAAAGCAAGCCTTGCTGAAGACGGCTGTAATGCCAGAAACCGGTCCTAGGAAGCTTGAATCCGGTCCAGGGAAGGCATGGCTTGGCAGCTCGGGCTGGACTTTTCCCATGAGGCACAGGGTCAGACTGATTTGCATATGGCCATGTCTGAACTGGGGTGGCAGAGTGGGCTAAAGAACGGTGATGGATTAAACCCAGATCTGTTGACTGGGTGTGAGCATTTGATTGGTTCAGATGCTCCGTCCATCGCCGTCCATCGCCACCCCCTTTTGTACCCTTGATAATCAGGGACCAAGGAGGCACTGCCATCCTGGTTCTGCTAGATTTATCGGCGGCCTTCGACACGGTCGACCACAACACCTTGGTCGACCGTGTCCAGGGATTTCAGCATCTGCCACACTGCCAAAGACTTAATTGCGTCCTTCCTTGCCAAAAGAACGCAGGCTGTCATTCTAGGACCCTTTCAATCGGCCCAACTCTCTGCTCCTTGCGGAGTACCTCAAGGCTCATCCCTGAGTCCGACACTTTTTAACATTTATGTGTCGGACCTTGCTAAGACCATCAAAGCACATGGGATGAGCCTAACCTCTTACGCCGACGACACCCAACTAGTGTTGGCAATTAAAGGGGATGGAGAGCAAGTAGCCTAAAAATTTAAGAATGGGCTCCTAGATATAGGAGAATGGATGGCTACCAACTGCCTAAAGCTAAATTCGGAAAAAACCGAGGTTCTCATCTTTGGACCACTTTTACCAGCCTGGCCAACTAGTTGGTGGCCAGAGACCTTCGGTACCCCTCCCACTCCCACTACCAAGGTCAGGAATCTCTGAGTCATCTTCGATGACGGTCTAATCTTCATGGACCACGCCAACAAAACGGTGTCTACGGCACATTTGAAATTAAAAATGATCAGGAAAATACGCTCTTTCCTCCCTGACTCTGCCATCAAGACACTTGTCTCTGCCCTTGTCCTTTCAGCCTTGGACTATTGTAATGGGCTATTCCTTAATGCTCAAACCAGAGTAATTACTAAACTCCAAACGGTACAAAATGCGGCGGCACGTCTGCTTTCCGGCAAGACAAAATTTGAATCCATTTCCAAAAATATAAAGGATTTTCATTGGCTCACTGTACAAAAAAGAATTCATTTCAAATCTCTCTGCATTGTGTTCAAAGCAGTTAATAATCAAGGACCACACTTCCTAAAAGATCAACTACTACACTACAAACCCACCAGAGCTTTACGATCAGCCACTCTCAATCAACTGGTTGTCCCCCGCACCAAAACGGTCACCTGGGGTGACTGACGCTTTTTGGTGGCGGCCCCCAGACTCTGGAACACCCTTCCTCTTAATATCAGGCAAAGTGCTACGCTCCTTCAGTTCCGTAAACGCCTGAAAACTTGGCTGTTCACTCAATAATCATCTTTTCTTTCACAGTCTATTTTAATTAACTGGTTCATCAGCTCACAGTTCGTATTCAGATAAATGGTTTTTAGCGCCAAGACGCCCACGGGTATATGCAGCGCTCTATAAATATTAAAAATAAACAAATAAATAAATAAATACCGCTTTGTTCGCCATAAGTTGGCAGGGTATGCTCAGACGTGAGTCCCTTGCTCACTTTGCCACTGAATTCAAGCAAGCCTGGCTGAAGGCGGCTGTAATGCCAGAAACCGGTCCTAGGAAGCTTGAATCCGGTCCAGGGAAGGCATGGCTTGGCAGTTCGGGCTGGACTGTTCCCATGAGGCACAGGGTCAGCCTGCGACGGGATTCCCTCTCGCCAACACACAATATACCGTATCCAGGACCTGACGCCTAAAAGTTGTGACCGCAATAGAACCCCGCAGGCAACCCCCCCCTCCCCCACCTTAGCACCAATATACAAATGACGCCCGGAACACACACCCACGGATGGATACGTCCGCGCTGCGTACACTCCACACCCCCTTTTCTCTTTTTCCCCCTTTCGACCAGTATTCCTCTGCTTATACTTCAGCCACCTTTTCTTCCCTTGGCTGTTTTTTCCTCGTACATAACTGGACTTTAGATTTTGGTGTCAAGACGGCTTAACCGAAAGACACGTTTGTTTGACAGGTTGAGACATAGTATGTTGAATATATCGCCCTAACCCTTGACTTCACTGAGCAGACAACCCACGCATACGGGACCACCACGTATGGTGTACCACTTCCTAACAATCTAGAAAAGGCGGTGAGTCTGACAAACCTGCAAGGTGTGGCCATATTGCGGGGTACGGAATACAGAGAAAGGATCCTGAGTGCTGTGTACTTACAGAGAGAAGTACTGCGGACCCAAGTGCATCCTAAATCCTGTCCGGGCATGAGAGGAGGCACCAGGCACCAAATATCCGTGAGTGTGTTGGAAAGCATAAAATAATACCAAGGGACTCTCCCATGAAATGGGGCTACCTCCCGGCATGCTCATTTGCCATCTGATTAAGAGAAACGCTGTGTTTGAGATGGGAGGGGTATGGGGGCAGAAGCAATGATGACGGAAAGCAACGGCGTGCATGAACCTGCACAAGGGGGGGAATTTTCTTTTAATAAGTTGCAACAAGGGAATCCCCCATTAAACTCAGCTACCCCAGTCCGTGCTCATTTGCCATCTGATTAAGGTAAACCCTGTGTTTGAGCTGGGAGGGTGGAGGGAAGGTGGAAGAAGCACTGATTACAAAAAGCAACCTTTAAAAACAAGGAGTGAAGGGCGGGTGGTGGTGCGGGGTGAAAACACAGAGGAAAGCGGCCATGCAACACAGAGGAAAGTGGCCATGCATATTAAACGTTTGCACGAACCAGGCACCATGGCAAAGAAAACAACGAAGTAGTGCCTACATTAAAAGATACTGCCCTGAGCGTAAGTTAACTGTAGTTGGTCCATGCTGCTTCCTCCAGAAACGGAAGAAAACTGAAGTGATGTATGGGACCACTAGCCAACAATGAGCGAGATAAGAAGAGCAATGCTAGATTTCACCAATGGCAAGCGACAAAGAGAAACGTTGGAGTTTCACTAGTAATACTGATTACTTGATGCCTCGGATGCCTTACGCATGCGTGCCTATACGAGACCTAAACAAATGCACACAGAACCTGATATCATTTGCATTCGTGCCCCAAAGATCCTTCTTTCAAAGTGAAAGGAAGCACTTTTAAAGCCAGGAGAGGAGGGGGCTGTTCTGAGCATTAATTCCTACCAGATAGCTGGGACAGAACTCGCCTGCTTGGCAACCGGCAAGAAGTGACTCAGGGAGGGGGTTGGGTCTCTACTGAGACAGCAGCCTATGATGTATGGCATGTGCACCAGAGTGAGGAAAACCTGCAGCCGAATTTACGCTCCCCACCTAGCTGCAAAACGAGATGAAAACAGAGATAGAAAGGGACTCAAAGCAGCTTCTGAGTAGGAAAGCAAAATGCATAAATAACTTCTCAGCAGTCCCACTAATGCTTACATGTGGGTACAGGCACGGTAGTGGTGTACACACAGTGAGAGGATTTCCGACCTCATCAGCCCACCCCAGAAATCTGGTATCTGAACACGTCTTCCCATGCCTGAGCAAAATCAGCCATCTTGGAACAGTGTGGTTCATATTGCTTTTGAGGATTCCTTTCGCAGGAGAAACACCTAAGTCCTTCAGTTAGTAATTCTGAAATGTATTATCTTATTTCTGCAGCTCAAAATGTTAAAGGTTTAAAGTATTGCAACATAATCAGTCTTCTTAACATGTATGTTTTATCAAACTTCATACATACATATTTGGTGATTACGTTTATTATGAATGTGGAAATACATATGCATCACTGTTTGCCCTCTGTGACAAGGGAGACCATGACCTACTGTACACACTAACTTGTGTTCGGCACACTTCTCTTTTGAACTCAACAGTGGGATAGTCCATGTTCTATTTCAAATTTCCCTAACTTCTTGAACTCTTTTTCACTTTATTTGCCCACATGGTAACAGACATCTGTTTGCACTCATCTATACACCATCAATAAAAGTTTCTTACTGTATTTATGGCTGATTGGGCGACAAGAAAAAAATGCAGAGTGGGGAGAGCAATTTCACAACACATGCAAGTGCTATGGATGGAGCAGCAGGCAGGGGTAGTGGGAGGGGAAAGAATAAATAGCAAATAGTATCTCAATCATGTCGGGACCAGCAGTAATTACATTGCTAGTCGGAGCTGGTACAAGCATGAGCACTATGTGGAGTGCTGAAAAAGAAAGACAACCTATTTACAGAAACGCAGCTGCTCAGAGCAAGTAAAAACAGGACTGATCATGTCAACGGCTTTCAAGAAATAGAAAAGTAGCTCCTGAACAGGTGTAAAAATGGTGATCAGTGTATTTATATAGTACTTGGTCCCGCTCTCGGGGAGGGCCAAATGCAGCAAAAGGCATGACAAATGCATGCCATGGACAAATAAGGATAAAGAAAAAGAGAGAGAGACGTTGGAGTCGGCAAATGCTAAGCCTATGGGCAGGCTAAAGCCCACAAAGTATATACAACATGTCTCTTTGAGACAGAGCATGCGCTGAGACCTAAGAAAGGAAAAAAGGCAACAAAATGAAGGAAAGAAGACAAAAAAGTAGGAAATAAAATAAAAGACAAGAAATATGAAAGGAAAGAAAAAGGAAAAGAAGGCAAAATAGAAAACAAGAAGGAAAGAAATAAGGCAAAAAAGAAAGGAAACAATGAAGAAAAGGCAAAAAAGTAGGAAGAAAGATGGAAAGCGGCAAAAAAGGAAAGAATGGAAAAATAAAGAAGGTAAGCAAGAAACAGGGAAATACAGAAGGAAAGAAAAAATGAAAGAAGGCATAAAAGAAGTTAAGAAAGGAGTAAAGAAAAGGCAGATGGCAAATAGAAAGAAGGAAAAAATAAGACAATAAAGAAGAAAAGAAAATGAAAGTAGGTAATAAGAAAGAAAGAAAGGGAAACAGAAAGAAGGAAATAAAGAAGGTCAAAAAGAAGGAAAGAAGTCAGTAAAGAAAAAGAAGGAAATAACGAAATAACGAAAAGCAGAAAAGGAAAATAAGAAAGAAGGGAAGAAGGCAATAAGAAAAGTAAAGAAGGCAAAAGAAAAGACAAAATGAAAGGCGGAAAAATTAAAGTAGGTAAAGAAGAAAAAAAGGCAATAAAAAAGGAAATTAAAGAAAAAGAAAAGGAAAGTTAGAAAAAGGGTGGAAAAAGGATAGAAAGATGCAAAGAAGGAAGGAAAGAGGGCTCGCACTATAAAATATTTGATACTAGAACCCAAATTACACCCCACCCATGTTTAAATAAAGAGTTGTTTACATAAAAGTGTTACAAGTGGGCTGCTCATTAAAGTTTGCTTTTCTTTCTGAGCAAAGTTTATTAAAGAACCATTGGGAATACTGAGTCAAAGAATACAATATGGTATGCTGTGAAATATAAGTAGTAAGATAAACAAACACCATTCCAAAAGGAATTCACAACAAAACTGGCAGGAGACAAGAACTGATAAAGCTAGAATGTGCCCTCGGTCATTTCAAATGTGTCCTGCTATCACATCAGTCAAGATTAAATAAATGGCAAAGTGAACAAGCATTTGCAATGCATTAGGTCTCGCATTAGGAAAGTGTGAGCTATTGGTATTGCAAATGACACATTATTTTAATATGTGTTAGCTTTGAAAATACATAAATTATTAGCATTGTTATTCACAAAGCCAATAGCTTACACTTTCCTAATGCGAGTCCTATTGGCTATGGCAATGCTTGTTGGTAGCAAGCAAGGACAGTGCTGTTGTGGTGCTGAGTGATGATGTGGTTGGGCTGAGTGATGTGGTGGTGTATTAGAGTGATGTGGTGGTGTCCCAGAGTGATGTGGTGGTGTCCCAGAGTGATGTGGTGGTGTCCCCGAGTGATGTGGTGGTGTTCCTGAGTGATGTGGTGGTGTCCCCGAGTGATGTGGTGGTGTCCCCGAGTGATGTGGTGGAGTCCCTGCGTGATGTGGTGGTGTCCCTGAGTGATGTGGTGGTGTCCCCGAGTGATGTGGCGGTGTCCCCGAGTGATGTGGTGGTGTCCCTGAGTGATGTGGTGGTGTCCCTGAGTGATGTGGTGGAGTTCCTAGAGTGATGTGGTGGTGTTCCCAGAGTGATGTGGTGGTATCCCAGAGTGATGTGGTGGTGTCCCAGAGTGATGTGGTGGTGTCCCCAAGTGATGTGGTGGTGTCCCCGAGTGATGTGGTGGTGTCCCTGCGTGATGTGGTGGTGTCCCCGAGTGATGTGGTGGTGTCCCCGAGTGAAGTGGTGGTGTCCCTGAGTGATGTGGTGGTGTTCCTGAGTGATGTGGTGGTGTCTCTGAGTGATGTGGTGGTGTCCCTGAATAATGTGGTGGTGCCCCTGTGTGATGTGGTGGTGTCCCTGAGTGATGTGGTGGTGTTCCTGAGTGATGAAGGGTGGAGTTGGAGGGTGGAGTTGGAGGGTGGAGTTGGAGTTGGAGTTGGATGGTGGAGTTGGAGTTGGAGGGTGGAGTTAGAGGGTGTGGTTGGAGGGTGGAGTTGGAGTTGGAGGGTGGAGTTGGAGGGTGGAGTTGGAGGGTGGAGTTGGAGTTGGAGGGTGGAGGGTGGAGTTGGAGGGTGGAGTTGGAGTGTGGAGTTGGAGTTGGAGGGTGGAGTTGGAGTAGGAGTGTGGAGTTGGAGGGTGGAGTTAGAGGCTGCAGTTGGAGCTGGAGGGTGGAGTTGGAGTTGGAGGGTGGAGTTGGAGGGTAGAGTTGGAGTTGGAGGGTGGAGTTGGAGTTGGAGGGTGGAGTTGGAGGGTGGAGTCGGAGGGTGGAGTTGGAGGGTGGAGTTGAAGTTGGAGGGTGGAGTTGGAATTGGAGGGTGGAGTTGGAGGGTGGAGTTGGAGGGTGGAGTTGCAGGGTGGAGTTGCAGGGTGGAGTTAGGGGTGGAGTTGGAGTTGGAGGGTGGAGTTGGAGTTGGAGGGTGGAGTTGAAGTTGGAGGGTGGAATTGGAGGGTGGAGTTGGAGTTGAAGGGTGGAGTTGGAGGGTGGAGTTGGAGGGTTGAGTTGGAGGGTGGAGTTGGAGTTGGAGGGTGGAGTTGGAGTTGGAGGGTGAGGGTGGAGTTGGAGTGTGGAGTCGGAGTGTGTAGTTGGAGGGGGGAGTTGGAGGGTGGAGTTGGAGTTGGAGTTGGAGGGAGGAGTTGGAGGGTGGAGTTGGAGGGTGGAGGTGGAGTTGGAGGGTGGAGTTGGAGTTGGGGGGTGTTATGTTATGTTATGTTAAATCTGTTTATATAGTGCATGGCTACCCCAGCAACGGGGCGTCCCAGCGCTTGTGGACATACCAGAGGACACAACAGCGCAGCAGCAAAAGTGGATTAAATAGAGGAGAACAGCCAGGTTTTAATCTGTTTATGAAATAGGATATGGTCAGAAGTGGTCCGGGCCCCTAGAGGGATAAGATTCCAAAGCTTCGGGGCCAGATACCTGAAAGAGCGACCACCGACTCTACTCCTCCGGATTTTAATTGTACCTGCAAGAAATAGATCCGCCAAACGGAGGGCACGCATGGGGGCATAGAGGGAGCAGAGTCCCTGCAGAATTTGGGGGCCAGCACCATACAGAATTTTATGGGTTAGACATAAAGTTTTAAACTGGATGCGTTGTTTGATCGGCAACCAGTGCAGGCGTCGAAGAATAGGTTAGGTATGGCAAGTTTTTGGTAGTTGCATTAGGTCTCACATTAGGAAAGTGTGAGCTATTGGTATTGCAAATGACACATTATTTTAAAAAAAAAATTTTAAACAATTTTTTATTGCAGGAATATGTAACATAGCCAGTATCTTAATGTACTTTACATTGATCAGCGTAACAGAACATAATGAATGCCATTCAAGTTTGTTGTACACAGCCATTTAGCCCACAACCCGGAGGTCGGGCGGCGCTAGTTTCGGATATTGTACATTCCCTGTTCTGCGCCCGAGGCCAAAGTCAGTATTTCAGGAGCTCGTCTTCCCGCTTTTCAGCTTTAAATGTGGAGCTCCTGCTCGCTAGACCGTTGTGCAATTCCTGGCTAACTGTGAAGTCCGTAAACTTGGTCCCTCCCCCACCCTTGTCTCCCAGTGTCTAAGTTGGTGCACGGTATGAGTATATGTATTAATGGTGTTGGATCACGGAGTAGATACCTCTGAGTGTATGTGTGTGTCCTAGAGCAGTGGTTCCCAAAGTGTGCGCCGCGGCGCCCTGGTGCGCCGTGATTAGAAGCCAGGGGCGCCGCGGCACCACGCAGGATGTGGGGCTTCAAAGAAATGCCACCTTCCACACGCATCGCAATTGCTTCGAGACATTGGCGCAGAGCGCCCTCTCTCCACCTCCCGCCCCCATTCCTGCAATCACAGGCTGCGACAAGCTCATCCCCACCACACACACTCTTCTCAGCACTTGCCCTTTCCTGAACCGAGGCCTGTCAGTCACGTCGCCTGTATGATCCAAGGAAAATACATGAGTTACTCACGGAAACCCAAAACATTTTAAAAGTTGAGATTCTTGTTTTGGGTGCTCAGAGGCGAGTTTTATCTGCCTGCCGGGCTTGGATCAGAGGAGAGCAGCGTTCCCCAGACACCCGCTGACTGCAGGAGCAGAGGCGGCTAGGCCCGTGGGCTGCTCCAGGATGCGAGAGAAGCGGGGCCAGGCTGAAAGAGAACACAACACCTGCAGCCTGTCAACGGCGTCCCTGGCAATGGACCCACAGAACCGTTCACTACAGCAGAGGCACTGGAAGTCACTGCAAGCAGCTGATCTAGGGGTGGGCAAGCTACCAAAGTCACACACACAGACGAGCCAGGGACTGGGTATGGGTCTGGCTGCCCTAAGGCTGCGGAAAGAACGGTCCTATGGAACGACTCATCATGTGTCAGAGACATAGTTTCACTTTCTTGTTCGGCATTTGATTAAACCTAAAAGTTGTTTGTAAGCAGATCAAGCAGTTTGTGTTATTCCTGTTAATATAGTGTTGCAGGACTTGCTTACTCATTATGCAGGGCTTGGAACTCGCAATTTTGCCATAAACTGTACTCCTTCCTCATTCCTCCCTCTCAGCTTTTGAGTATGCTCCCCATGTGCCCTGTGCATTTATTTTTTATGACTGAGTGGATCTTGGAGGCCTGGAGGAAAAACCCATGCAGCTAATAGCAGGACAGGTGAAGTACTCCTACATCCATTCAAATGCAGGGCCCCAAGTTGGATAAAAAAAAACGGGGGGGGGGGTCTAAAAGGGGCGTGACCGATGCAACAAAGGGCGTGGCCTAAAACACTCTAGCCAAAAATCCGTGCCTAGCACAGTGCGCTGCCTGACCCACCGGCAAAAAAATGGTGAGGACCTAGAGGATCGTAGCTGGTGTGTGTGTCTCAGTCTGTTGCGTCTCAACGTGTGTCTCTTCCCCCTCATCCTCCTCCAGTACGCTGTCCCTCAGTGCCTGCACTAATGCTTCCCACCCCATTGCTGCTTCTTGTGCCCTGTCATCTGACCTGCGGCGCGCCAACTGGTAACGGATAGTGCTCTCCGCAGCCGCCCATTTTATGTATTCGTTCAACCATCTCCTGTGTGTCGGTGCTGTCTTCGATTTCCATCCTTTGGTCAGCTCCCTCTTCGCTATGAGTAGCCCCATATCTATAAACTTACTTGTCAGTTTGTTCTTTTTCGTGTGGGGGAACCAGTGTAAGATGGACACTGCACTATCATATTGGATATTCCTGTCAGTAACTGCGTTCAGGGTTACCTCTATGTCCGCCCAATAATCTTGTAATCTCGGGCAGCTCCGTAACATGTGGACCAGGTCAGCCCTCTCCCGAGTGCATCTCGGGCATGCTGCATCCGCTAAATGAAAGTATGCTGCAATTTTACTCGGGGTGAGGTAAGCGCGGTGAAGGATATAAAAGTGTATCAGTTGAAAGCGCGCATTTCTAGTGCTCTTTCTGGCCCTCCGCACTAGTTGCGACCACACAGTGTCTGGAATGTCTAACTGTAGATCCGCTTCCCATTTAGCTTTAAGAGATGTAAGCGGCCGTAGGGTCTCTGTGTGCATTCTGCGATATAGGCACGTTACGGCCTTGAACGTCCCCGCTGCCATCATGGTGTACTGGCATGCCAGCGCTGTGTCAGGCTCTATGAGACCCCCTGCCCAGTGCTTTTGTATGGCTCTCACCAACGCCGCATGCAGTAAGTAGTCTCCCCTCGGGAGATCATATCGCTCCTGCAAGGTCTGGTTCGGGGATAATACCCCATCTTCGTAAAGATCACCTATCACCTGCAATCCCGCTTCCTCCCATAAACGCAGTCCTGACCAGTCCCCTCCGTGTGGGAGCGCTGTCACCATGCCCAACGGGATCTCCGGGGCATACGGGTATCCGGATCCGGTTCGCTTCTGCATGCGGTTCCAGCACAGGCGAAGGGTCCGCTCCTCTTGGGAGAGCTCCCGCAAAAGCAGTTTCTGCTGTAGCGTGATGTATGCCAGAACATGGCGGGGCGTGCCGAAGTCTCTCCCCTGTTCCGGGCCGTGGTACACTCTCGCTACCTCCTGTGTAAAGAATTGCATCTGAGCCGCTAAGTAATAGAGCTCGAAGTCCGGGACAGCAAGGCCCCCTTCGTCTCTAGGACGGATCAACGTTGACCGTGCCACTCTGCGTCTACCCGTCCCCCACAAGAAGGATACCAACAGTGAGTTCAGTTGTTTGAAGATTGCCCCAGGTATCCACACCGGGAGGGTCCGGAAGAAGAACAATAGACGCGATAATGCTATCATTTTCAGGAGTGCTACTCGGCCCGCCGTTGAGAGCGGCAGAGTGGCCCAGAAGGATATACAGCCCTTCAACGAGCGGATGCAGCGACCGACGTTACCGTCGAGGAGAGCCGTCGGGTCGTGGTAGATGTGCACCCCGAGGTAGCTCAGGCAATGGGGTTCCCAGCGTAGGTTCCGCCGAAGGGGAGGGCATTCCTCCTCCCTCCGCAGTGGGAAGAGGCAGGTCTTAGACCAATTTACCCGCAGGCCCGATAAATCGCCGAAACGCCCCAGAAGGCTCTCGGCCCCCTCCACCGCTGCTCCAGCGTTATCCAAAAAGAGGAGGAGGTCGTCAGCGTAGAGAGAGATGTAATGCAGCTCTCCCCTGAGGTGCAGCCCGGTGTAATATTCTCCCCGTCTCGCCCGAGCCGCCAGAGGCTCTACTGCAAGTGCAAACAGTAGGGGGGACAGTGCGCATCCCTGTCTGGTTCCTCTAGTCACGTCGTATTGGTCCGATACTAACGACCCAAGTCGTACTCTCGCTTTTGCTGAGGAGTAGAGCACCTTCGTCCACTGTATGTACCCGTCCCCGAGGCCAAATGTATGCATTATTTTGTATAAATAGGGCCAGTCGAGACTGTCAAAGGCCTTTTCGATGTCAACCGCTAGCACTAGGGGGGATCGTGCCTCGGAGGGCGGGGTGTCCACTAACCTAAGCAACCTGCGGATATTGTGTGTGGTGTTTCTCGTGGGAATAAAGCCCGATTGATCCTTATGGACCAGGTCTTGCATATGGGCTATCAGCCTAGTGGCCAGGACCGTGCTCAGTATCTTGTAGTCGGTGGTCAGCATGGACAGTGGCCTGTAAGATGCGGGATCCTCACTATCTCTACGTGGCTTTAATAATGGTACCTTTATGGCCTCACTCATCGATCGGGGGAGTATGCCTGCGTCCTTGGCCTCATTATAGATCGTTTGGAGTCTCGGGGCCAGTAGGTCTAGGTATTTCCCGTAGAACTCTATGGGTAACCCGTCGATCCCTGGTGTTTTATTACGCGCCATTCGCTTCACCGCTCCCCTAATTTCAGCCAGGGCTATAGGGCTCCCCAGAGCGTCCGCCTGTTCCCGCTCTAGCCGCGGTAGCTGCAGGTCAGCCAGAAAAGCATCCAGAGCTTCAGTGTGGTCATCTAGCTCCGCACTATACAGCCGCTCATAGTATGATCTAAAGCGGTGCAGTATTACAGATTGCGTGGTTTGGAGGTGATTCTCACCGTCCCTCAAGGCCAAAATCGGCTGGCTATTCCGGTTGGGGTTCGCCAGCCAGGCTAGTAGTGTTCCCGTTTTGTCGCCCTCCTCCAGAGTCTTCGTGAGGTACGCCTTGTAGTCAAAGCTACGTAGGCATTCCATCTCTACCGCCACCGCCTCCCGTGCTCCACCCACCTTCTCCTGCAGCTCAGGACGATTCGGTCGATCCTGTTCTACCTCACGGAGGATGCGCTCAGCCTTGTCCAGGTCGTCAAGTAGGGACTTGCGTGCCCCAGCGTATTTCCCTATACAGTGCCCCCGCACCACCACTTTAAATGCGTCCCACTCCACGGCCCTGGACGAGGCGGTGCCCTCATTATCCACAAAATACTGGGTAATCCGCTCCTCTAAGTCAGTCCGGAAGGGCGGATCGTCTAGCGTGCTAGGTCGCAGTTGCCACGCTGGGATCTTGGGGGGTTCAGTCATCCAGTCCAATGTCAGGAGAAGTGGATTATGGTCAGATAATGTACTTGCCAGGTATTCCGTCCGAGTTACTGCAGGAGCTACCGGGGGGGAGCATAGGAAAGTGTCTAGGCGTACATGTAAGTCGTGGACGCTAGAGTAGAACGAATAATCCCTCCCAGTGGGGTGTTGCGCGCGCCAACAGTCAGTAAGGTTCCATGTGTTCTGCCATTCCGTCCGATATTTCGCCAGACGGTGCACAGGGGAGGTGTGAAGTGGGGGGTGTGATCTGTCTAATGCAATATTCTCTACCGAGTTGTAGTCGCCTCCCATGAGCACCGGACCCGCAAGATAGCTGGCGAGCCCCCTGGAGACACCCGCAAAGTACTGTGCTTGTTCCACGTTTGGTGCATAAATACTACAGAGCACTATGCGTCGGCCCCTGAGGAGTCCCTCCACTGCCACATACCTCCCGTTGGGGTCAATTGTGTGCTTAGTCACCTGGAAGGGTAGTCCCGCTCTAATCCAAATGAGCACCCCCCTAGCGTACGCAGAATATGTAGTGTAGTATAAGTGACCCCTCCATCTACGCTGGAGTGCAGTGCCCTCTTTTTTAGTCAGGTGAGTTTCTTGTAAGAATGCTATGTGTACTCCTCTACGTTTCAAGTATGAGTGGATCTTGTGTCTCTTTGCCATAGTGTTTAACCCCCGCACATTCCAGGACACACATTTCAATGATCCAACATTAGCCATCATCTCTTTGGAGCACAAACGAGTCAATGGTATGTAGCAACCCAGACACTGATTTGACCCCTCCCCCTCCCCCTCACTCCCCAATCGACCCTTACTTCCCCCCCTCCCCTTCATACCTAGAGTCCCCCCAACCTCTCTAGTCCCTCCCTCCCCCAGAACAGGACCTAACTTCAAAAGAGTTGCTCCCATCCAAACAGTTGAGCAACGTGCTCTCTATGTTCCTAGTACGTAGTCGATGCTACGTTGGCCTTATGGGCCTCGGGGTGCGCACGCTAGTCGCCGAACTCTCTAGGTGCCGTCTCCTATACCCCCGCCCTGACACTCATATCGATTCCCATACCATCCCATTCTCACAGTCGACTGCTCCAAAGTCCCTAGGAGTGGCCGAAAGCCCCCACAACTCCATTCAGTACCTTGTCGAGGGTACAGCCTTCGATGATCTCTCCCGACGTCTGCGGTGTGACCTTCGGGCCTTTAGCTCCGCCCAGTTCTGAAGGTTCTGTGTCCGAGCCCGTTCCCTGGCCTTCCAAGCCCAAGCCCTTCTCCGAGTGAGTTAGCGCCGTGCCCGACACTTCTTTCACTGCTTGTAGCGCCGCTCTCCGTTCGCCTGCCGTTTGGGAGTCCGTCGGTCTTTTGGAGCTCTGTCCGCGCCCTCTGTGACGTCTCGAGCGCCTGAGCGTTTGTCCTTGGCGCTCTTCCTCTGCCCGGAAGCGAGCCCCGTCTGTGCCAGTTTTGTAGGTGTCCCACCAGGCCCAAGCATCCGCCGACGTCGGGAAAAACATAGATCTCTCGTCCACCACCACGCGGAGTCTGGCCGGGAAGAGCAGTGAATAGTGTATCCCTTCCGCTCTGAGCTCTTTCTTGATGGACAGGAAGGAGGCGCGTTGCTTCTGCGTCTCAAATGTGTAGTCCGGGAATAGTGTCACCTTGCTGTTGTCGACTTGGAACGGGCCCACTTCCCTTGCCCTTTGCAGCAGCCAGTCTCTGTCCTTGTAGTGTAGCAATTTTATGATCACCGGGCGCGGAGGGAGACCCGGCTTCGGTGGTCTCGATGGGACTCGGTGCGCCCTCTCCAGAGTGAAGAAAGGGGATAAGCCCTCCGGGGCCACTACTGATTGGAACCATTCCTGTAGGAAGCTCACCATGTCCGCCCCCTCTGTTTTTTCCGGAAGGCCCACGAGGCGCACGTTGTTCCTCCGGCTACGATTTTCCGCGTCCTCGGCTCTCCATTCCAGCGCCTGGATTCGGTCCATCGCGTCCGCGAGTTTTCCATCCAATGATTTCTGCGCTGGTACCAGGTCCTGCAGGGTCGTTTCCGTTTCCTTGACTCTGTCCGCAAGTTTGGCGTGGTCGGCCCGCAGTAGCCCCAGCCCCGCCGACACTTGTGCTATGTCGCGGTGCAAGGCATCCTTTGTAGCGGCTATGGCCTCCAGGATCCTGTCCTGCATTTGCTGTAGCTCCGTCACTGGTTGTGTGGGGTCGTCAGGCGTGTCTGTGGCAGAGTTTCCATTGCCCTTGGGGCCTTTAGGCTTGCCCATAGTTCACTGACGTCGTCCGATCGAGGGCCCGGGGGTACGTGGCGGAGATGATCCCCTCTCGTTCCGTGGTGAGCAGTGCGCCAATCAGTGGTCGTGAAAAACCCTCTTCGCAAGGAATGGTCCCAGTGTCCCGGTGGGGCTCAGGCGTGCTCTCTCTGCGGTAGTACTAAACTCCGGGGGGGGGGGGGCGGCGGGAGCCCCAGGTCTGGCCGCAGCACCAAGGGGCCAACAGGGCCCCCCGCGTAGGTCGGCTCAGGTCTCTGCAGGGTGCGGTCCTCTCGGCACGAAGCAGAGGCCCTGTGGCCCGTGGTTGCCCCCAGTGGTCTCTCCAGGAGAGTGGGAGGCCGCGCCGCCCAGTCGAGGTCAGGTGAGGGGGGGGGAGGGGAGCCCCCTCGTTGCAAGCGCGGCTACGGGTCGTCGCTGCTCTCCGCGATGACCCGGGGAACCCAGTCACAGTCGGGCGGGGGGGTCGGCCCTCCCGCAGAGTCTCCGTCCCCCAGGTGCCGCAGACAGCCAGCAGCCAGGCGCCCCCCGCAATCCAGATGTCGGCAGGTCCGCCCGGGGAGGCAGCCAGCAACAGGGAGGATGGTGACAGCCCGCGTCGGGCAGGCCCTCGCACCGGGGCTCCGAGTACCTCCTCTGGTGGGGGCAGGGCTCCGCTGCTCCTCCTCGGCTGCGGCGGCCGGGCCGGCCGGATCACCCCCGTCACTCGTTGTCAGCCTCTGCAGACGCCAGCGGGCCTTCTCTTCCGTGTGGCCGAGCCGCCCCACTCGCGGGTCGCAGGCCGCAGGTCATAGGCCCCAAAGCCGGGGCGTTTATTTCAGTGCTCCCGGCGGGAGTGGGGCCCTCCTAGTCTCGCCGCCGGCTGACTTCCGCCACAGAGCGCTCCGCAGGCGGGGATCTCCAAACACCCAGAGGGATGCCGATCCCGCCGGCCAGGGTCCGCCAGCTGTGCTCCGCTCAATCGGACGCCAGGGAGGGTGTCCTCGGGGTCCTCCAGCCCTCAGTGTTTGTCCGGCGACGCCATCTTGGTTGCTGGAGGTCCGGTCCTCCCGCCGGTCGCAGCCGCCTCCCAGGGGCTCCGCAGGTTCGAGCCACAGGACGGAGCAGTCACGAGGCGAGCTCTCGGGATCCACCCGATGCGAGCGGGGATCCCGGGCCAAGGGAAGGAGAAAATCAGGATCGCCGGGCGGAGAGTCGGGAGCCTCGTTAGGCTGCGACTCTCTGCATCGGCTGCTAGCCACCTGACACATTATTTTAATATGTGTTAGCTTTGAAAATACATAAATTAATAGCATTGTTATTCACAAAGCCAATAGCTTACACTTTCCTAATGCGAGTCCTATTGGCTATGGCAATGCTTGTTGGTAGCAAGCAAGGACAGTGCTGTTGTGGTGCTGAGTGATGATGTGGTTGGGCTGAGTGATGTGGTGGTGTATTAGAGTGATGTGGTGGTGTCCCAGAGTGATGTGGTGGTGTCCCAGAGTGATGTGGTGGTGTCCCCGAGTGATGTGGTGGTGTTCCTGAGTGATGTGGTGGTGTCCCCGAGTGATGTGGTGGTGTCCCCGAGTGATGTGGTGGAGTTCCTGCGTGATGTGGTGGTGTCCCTGAGTGATGTGGTGGTGTCCCTGAGTGATGTGGCGGTGTCCACGAGTGATGTGGTGGTGTCCCTGAGTGATGTGGTGGTGTCCCTGAGTGATGTGGTGGAGTTCCTAGAGTGATGTGGTGGTGTTCCCAGAGTGATGTGGTGGTATACCAGAGTGATGTGGTGGTGTCCCAGAGTGATGTGGTGGTGTCCCCAAGTGATGTGGTGGTGTCCCCGAGTGATGTGGTGGTGTCCCTGCGTGATGTGGTGGTGTCCCCGAGTGATGTGGTGGTGTCCCCGAGTGATGTGGTGGTGTTCCTGAGTGATGTGGTGGTGTCTGTGAGTGATGTGGTGGTGTCCCTGAATAGTGTGGTGGTGCCCCTGTGTGATGTGGTGGTGTCCCTGAGTGATGTGGTGGTGTTCCTGAGTGATGAAGGGTGGAGTTGGAGGGTGGAGTTGGAGGGTGGAGTTGGAGTTGGAGTTGGAGGGTGGAGTTGGAGTTGGAGGGTGGAGTTAGAGGGTGCGGTTGGAGGGAGAGTTGGAGTTGGAGGGTGGAATTGGAGGGTGGAGTTGGAGGGTGGAGTTGGAGTTGGAGGGTGGAGGGTGGAGTTGGAGGGTGGAGTTGGAGTGTGGAGTTGGAGTTGGAGGGTGGAGTTGGAGTAGGAGTGTGGAGTTGGAGGGTGGAGTTAGAGGCTGCAGTTGGAGCTGGAGGGTGGAGTTGGAGTTGGAGGGTGGAGTTGGAGGGTAGAGTTGGAGTTGGAGGGTGAAGTTGGAGTTGGAGGGTGGAGTTGGAGGGTGGAGTTGGAGGGTGGAGTTGGAGGGTGGAGTTGAAGTTGGAGGGTGGAGTTGGAATTGGAGGGTGGAGTTGGAGGGTGGAGTTGGAGGGTGGAGTTGCAGGGTGGAGTTAGGGGTGGAGTTGGAGGGTGGAGTTGGAGGGTGGAGTTGGAGTTGGAGGGTGGAGTTGGAGGGTGGAGGTGGAGTTGGAGTTGGAGGGTGGAGTTGGAGTGTGGAGTTGGAGGGTGGAGTTGGAGGGTGGAGTTGGAGTTGGAGGGTGGAGTTGAAGTTGGAGGGAGGAGTTGGAGGGTGGAGTTGGAGTTGAAGGGTGGAGTTGGAGGGTGGAGTTGGAGGGTTGAGTTGGAGGGTAGAGTTGGAGTTGGAGGGTGGAGTTGGAGGGTGAGGGTGGAGTTGGAGTGTGGAGTCGGAGTGTGTAGTTGGAGGGTGTAGTTGGAGGGTGGAGTTGGAGTTGGAGTTGGAGGGAGGAGTTGGAGGGTGGAGTTGGAGGGTGGAGTTGGAGTTGGGGGGTGTTATGTTATGTTATGTTAAATCTGTTTATATAGTGCATGGCTACCCCAGCAACGGGGCGTCCCAGCGCTTGTGGACATACCAGAGGACACAACAGCGCAGCAGCAAAAGTGGATTAAATAGAGGAGAACAGCCAGGTTTTAATCTGTTTACGAAATAGCATATGGTCAGAAGTGGTCCGGGCCCCTGGAGGGATAGAATTCCAAAGCTTCGGGGCCAGATACCTGAAAGAGCGGCCACCGACTCTACTCCTCCGGATTTTAATTGTACCTGCAAGAAATAGATCCGCCGAACGGAGGGCACGCGTGGGGGCATAGAGGGAGCAGAGTCCCTGCAGAATTTGGGGGCCAGCACCATACAGAATTTTATGGGTTAGACATAAAGTTTTAAACTGGATGCGTTGTTTGATCGGCAACCAGTGCAGGCGTCGAAGAATAGGTTAGGTATGGCAAGTTTTTGGTAGTGCACACCAAAAGTTGGAGTTGGAGGGTGTAGTTGGAGGGTGGATTTGGAGTTGCAGGGTGGAGTTGGAGGGTGGAGTTGGAGGGTGGAATTGGAGGGTGGAGTTGGAGTTGGAGGGTGGAGTTGGAGGGTTGAGTTGGAGTTGGAGGGTGGAGTTGGAGGGTGGAGTTGGAGTTGGAGTTGGAGGGTGAGGGTGGAGTTGGAGGGTGGAGCTGGCCTTGGAGAGTGGAGTTGGAGTTGGAGGGTGGAGTTGGAGTTGGAGGGTGGAGTTGGAGTTGGAGGGTGAGGGTGGAGTTGGAGGGTGAGGGTGGATTAGGAGGGTGTAGTTGGAGGGTAGAGTTGGAGTTGGAGGGTGGAGTTGGAGGGTGCAGTTGGAGGGTGGAGTTGGAGTTGGAGGGTGGAGTTGGAGGTTGGTGTTGGAGTTGGAGGGTGGAGTTGAAGGGTGGAGTTAGAGGGTGGAGTTGGAGGGTGGAGTTGGAGTTGGAGGGTGGAGTTAGAGGGTGGAGTTAGAGTTGGAGGGTGGAGTTGGATTTGGAGGGTGGAGTTGGAGGGTGGAGTTGGATTTGGAGGGTGGAGTTGGATTTGAAGGGTGGAGTTGGAGGGTGGAGTTGGAGGGTGGAGTTGGAGTTGGAGGGTGGAGTTGGAATTGGAGGGTGGATTTGGAGGGTGGAGTTGAAGGGTGGAGTTGGAGGGTGGAGTTTGAGTTGGAGGGTGGAGTTGGAGGGTGGAGTTGGAGTTGGAGGGTGGAGTTGGAGGGTGGAGTTGGAGGGTGGAGTTGGAGGGCGGAGTTGGAGTTGAAGGGTGGAGTCGGAGTGTGGAGATGGAGTTGGAGGGTGGAGTTGGAGTTGGAGTGTGGAGTTGGAGGGTGGAGTTGGAGGGTGGAGTTAGAGGTTGCAGTTGGAGCTGGAGGGTGGAGTTGGAGTTGGAGGGTAGAGTTGGAGTTGGAGGGTGGAGTTGGAATTGGAGGGTGGAGTTGG
Source organism: Lissotriton helveticus (assembly GCF_964261635.1). NCBI lineage: Eukaryota > Metazoa > Chordata > Amphibia > Caudata > Salamandridae > Lissotriton > Lissotriton helveticus. The sequence goes on along the minus strand of NC_136059.1, from coordinate 1,224,365,229 downwards.
AGTTGGAGGGTGGAGTTGGAGGGTGGAGTTGCAGGGTGGAGTTCCAGGGTGGAGTTAGGGGTGGAGTTGGAGTTGGAGGGTGGAGTTGGAGGGTGGAGTTGGAGGGTGGAGGTGGAGTTGGAGTTGGAGGGTGGAGTTGGAGTTGGAGGGTAGAGTTGGAGGGTGGAGTTGGAGTTGGAGGGTAGAGTTGAAGTTGGAGGGTGGAGTTGGAGGGTGAAGTTGGAGTTGGAGGGTGGAGTTGGAGTTGGAGGGTGAGGGTGGAGTTGGAGTGTGGAGTCGGAGTGTGTAGTTGGAGGGTGGAGTTGGAGGGTGGAGTTGGAGTTGGAGGGAAGAGTTGGAGGGTGGAGTTGGAGGGTGGAGGTGGAGTTGGAAGGTGGAGTTGGAGTTTGGAGGGTGTTATGTTATGTTATGTTAAATCTGTTTATATAGCGCATGGCTACCCCAGCAATGGGGCGTCCCAGCGCTTGTGGACATACCAGAGGACACAACAGCGCAGCAGCAAAGGTGAATTAAATAGAGGAGAACAGCCAGGTTTTAATCTGTTTATGAAATAGCATATGGTCAGAAGTGGTCCGGGCCCCTAGAGTGATAGAATTCCAAAGCTTCGGGTCAGATACCTGAAGGAGTGGCCACCGACTCTACTCCTCCGGATTTTAATTGTACGGGCAAGAAATAGATCCGCCGAACTTAGGGCACGCGTGGGGGCATAGAGGGAGCAGAGTCCCTGCAGAATTTGGGGGCCAGCACCATACAGAATTTTATGGGTTAGACATAAAGTTTTAAACTGGATGCGTTGTTTGATCGGCAACCAGTGCAGGCGTCGAAGAATAGGTGAGGTATGGCAAGTTTTTGGTAGTGCACACCAAAAGTTGGAGTTGGAGGGTGTAGGTGGAGGGTGGATTTGGAGTTGCAGGGTGGAGTTGGAGGGTGGAGTTGGAGGGTGGAATTGGAGGGTGGAGTTGGAGTTGGAGGGTGGAGTTGGAGGGTTGAGTTGGAGTTGGAGGGTGGAGTTGGAGTTGGAGGGTGGAGTTGGAGTTGGAGGGTGGAGTTGGAGGGTGGAGTTGGAGGGTTGAGTTGGAGTTGGAGGGTGGAGTTGGAGTTGGAGGGTGGAGTTGGAGGGTGAGGGTGGAGTTGGAGGGTGGAGTTGGCGTTGGAGGGTGGAGTTGGAGTTGGAGGGTGGCGATGGAGTTGGAGGGTGGAGTTGGAGTTGGAGGGTGAGGGTGGAGTTGGAGGGTGAGGGTGGAGTTGGAGGGTGAGGGTGGATTAGGAGGGTGTAGTCGGAGGGTGTAGTTGGAGGGTAGAGTTGGAGTTGGAGGGTGGAGTTGGAGTTAAATGGTGGAGTTGGAGGGTGGAGTTGGAGGGTGGAGTTGGAGTTGGAGGGTGGAGTTGGAGGGTGGAGTTGGAGTTGGAGGGTGGAGTCGGATTTGGAGGGTGGAGTTGGATTTGGAGGGTGGAGTTGGAGGGTGGAGTTGGAGGGTGGAGTTGGAGTTGGAGGGTGGAGTTGGAGGCTGGAGTTGGAGGGTGGAGTTGGAGTTGGAGGGTGGAGTGGGAGGGTGGAGTTGAAGGGTGGAGTTGGAGGGTGGAGTTGGAGTTGGAGGGTGGAGTTGGAGGGTGGAGTTGGAGTTGGAGGGTGGAGTTGGAGGGCGAAGTTGGAGTTGAAGGGTGGAGTTGGAGGGCGGAGGGTGGAGTTGGAGGGTGGAGTTGGAGTTGGAGGGTGGAGTTGGAGTTGGAGGGTGGAGTTGGATGGTGGAGTTGGAGGGTGGAGTTGGAGGGTGGAGTTGGAAGGAGAGCAAGGAGTAACAGAGAGAGCGTGGGTGCGAGAGTGAGACGTAGAGAGAGGGGTAGGAGGAGAAAATAAAAATAGCACACGAGTGGTGCGCACGTAGAAAGTGAAAAAAAATGAGTTAAAACCTCCTGGCGACTGCTTATAATTTTCAATATTCAACATTGAAAGGGAAAGTAGGTTAGCGAGAGGGATGTTACGGGGAGAGTGGGGGAGAGCGGGAGAATGAGAGAGAACTACAGGGGAGGAATGTAGATAAAGAGAGCAAGGAGTAACAGAAAGAGAGTGGGTGCGAGAACGAGAAAGAGACATAGAGAGAGGGGTAGGAGGAGAAACAAGCTCTCGGCATTGCTGTGGCAGGGGAGGGGGGCGGGGGAGCGGCAGCCTTTGAAGTCTGATGCCGAGGCACAGACAAATGGTGGTGCGCAATGTGATGTGCACGCGGGGGCGGGGGAGCGGCAGTCTTTGAATTCTGATGCCGAGGCACAGACTAATGGTGGTGTGTTATGTGGCTGTTGATGGTGTGCACGCGCATAGATCACATGAACTGTACGTGATCCGCAGCCATTTTGGTAGACTTTTCTTTCCCGGTTACTATATCTCTCGCATATCGATCGCTTACGTGATAGCTAGGCTCGACCTAAAACAATAACACTGGCACAGCAGGGAACTACTTTGTATGTGGATATGCTCCTTGTGAAAGAGCAAAATGCAGTCACTCAAAGTGAAGTTAACCAGTGACGTAAGTAGGCTGATGCATTGCCCCATGCCTTATGCTGCAGTGTCTAAAGAAAACAAAATGTGAATGACACAACAGACCAATGGATGAAGAGATGTGGCTGGAAGCCCCTTTAAGTAAGTATATTGTACATAATATGTGGTCTACCTTTTAATAATGTTCAGTCAGGAGTAACACAAAGTCAGGAAAGAAAACCTAACACAGTGATTATAGCCTTATAGCCCGCCGTAGAGGGCTATACCGGCTATTAAAGGCCCTCTCCAGCGTTAAAGGCCCCGAGCCGAAGGCGAGGGCCTTTAACAAGGGAGAGGGACTTTAATAGCGGTATAGCCCATCTACGAAGGGCTGTAAGGCTATTAGAACATTCTGTCACTAGAGGACAGAATGTTCTAACAAAAAAACAAAGCCTTTTGGGAGCGTGAGGGGATTGGAATCCCCTCAGGTTCCCTGAAGCCTTTGTTCACAGCCAGAGCTGTGAACAAAGAAACATTGGAATGTTGGAGCTCCAGGCTTATACCAGCCATTATAAGCCCAGAGCACTCCATTGTTTTCAATGGAGCTCCCAACATTCCAATGTTCTAATATTACTTTCCAAAGGAACCCTTCTTTGTAATCCTGAATAACAACAGATTGCTAAAAAACACAGTAAGGATCTAAAACCATGGTTTACAGTTTGAATGTAGCAAATGCCAGTAAACAGATCACTGTGCTATCTTTGATGTGCAACTTACAAACTGGAAGTTGGAGTTGGAGTTGGAGGGAGGAGTTGGAGGGTGAAGTTGGAGGGTGGAGTTGGAGGGTGGAGGTGGAGTTGGAGGGTGGAGTTGGAGGGTTGGAGGGTGTTATGTTATGTTATGTTAAATCTGTTTATATAGCGCATGGCTACCCCAGCAATGGGGCGTCCCAGCGCTTGTGGACATACCAGAGGACACAACAGCGCAGCGGCAAAGGTGAATTAAATAGAGGAGAACAGCCAGGTTTTAATCTGTTTATGAAATAGCATATGGTCAGAAGTGGTCCGGGCCCCTAGAGTGATAGAATTCCAAAGCTTCAGGGTCAGATACCTGAAGGAGCGGCCACCGACTCTACTCCTCCGGATTTTAATTGTACGGGCAAGAAATAGATCCGCCGAACCTAGGGCACGCGTGGGGGCATAGAGGGAGCAGAGTCCCTGCAGAATTTGGGGGCCAGCACCATACAGAATTTTATGGGTTAGACATAAAGTTTTAAACTGGATGCGTTGTTTGATCGGCAACCAGTGCAGGCGTCGAAGAATAGGTGAGGTATGGCAAGTTTTTGGTAGTGCACACCAAAAGTTGGAGTTGAAGGGTGTAGTTGGAGGGTGGATTTGGAGTTGCAGGGTGGAGTTGGAGGGTGGAGTTGGAGGGTGGAATTGGAGGGTGGAGTTGGAGTTGGAGGGTGGAGTTGGAGGGTTGAGTTGGAGTTGGAGGGTGGAGTTGGAGTTGGAGGGTGGAGTTAGAGTTGGAGGGTGAGGGTGGAGTTGGAGGGTGGAGTTGGAGTTGGAGGGTTGAGTTGGAGTTGGAGGGTGGCGATGGAGTTGGAGGGTGGAGTTGGAGGGTGAGGGTGGAGTTGGAGGGTGAGGGTGGAGTTGGAGGGTAAGGGTGGATTAGGAGGGTGTAGTCGGAGGGTGGAGTTGGAGGGTAGAGTTGGAGTTGGAGGGTGGAGTTGGAGTTAAAGGGTGGAGTTGGAGGGTGGAGTTGGAGGGTGGAGTTGGAGGGTGGAGTTGGAGGGTGGAGTTGGAGTTGGAGGGTGGAGTTGGAGGGTGGAGTTGGAGGGTGGAGTTGGAGTTGGAGGGTGTAGTTGGATTTGGAGGGTGGAGTTGGAGGGTGGAGTTGGATTTGGAGGGTGGAGTTGGATTTGGATGGGTGGAGTTGGAGGGTGGAGTTGGAGGGTGGAGTTGGAGGGTGGAGTTGGAGTTGGAGGGTGGAGTTGGAGGCTGGAGTTGGAGGGTGGAGTTGGAGTTGGAGGGTGGAGTTGGAGTTGGAGGGTGGAGTTGGAGGGCGGAGTTGGAGTTGAAGGGTGGAGTTGGAGGGCGGAGGGTGGAGTTGGAGGGTGGAGTTGGAGTTGGAGGGTGGAGTTGGAGTTGGAGGGTGGAGTTGGATGGTGGAGTTGGAGGGTGGAGTTGGAAGGAGAGCAAGGAGTAACAGAGAGAGCGTGGGTGCGAGAGTGAGACGTAGAGAGAGGGGTAGGAGGAGAAAATAAAAATAGCACACGAGTGGTGCGCACGTAGAAAGTGAAAAAAAATGAGTTAAAACCTCCTGGCGACTGCTTATAATTTTCAATATTCAACATTGAAAGGGAAAGTAGGTTAGCGAGAGGGATGTTACGGGGAGAGTGAGGGAGAGCGCGAGAATGAGAGAGAACTACAGGGGAGGAATGTAGATAAAGAGAGCAAGGAGTAACAGAAAGAGAGTGGGTGCGAGAACGAGAAAGAGACATAGAGAGAGGGGTAGGAGGAGAAACAAGCTCTCGGCATTGCTGTGGCAGGGGAGGGGGGCGGGGGAGCGGCAGCCTTTGAAGTCTGATGCCGAGGCACAGACAAATGGTGGTGCGCAATGTGATGTGCACGCGGGGGGGCGGGGGAGCGGCAGTCTTTGAATTCTGATGCCGAGGCACAGACTAATCGTGGTGTGTTATGTGGCTGTTGATGGTGTGCACGCGCATAGATCACATGAACTGTACGTGATCCGCAGCCATTTTGGTAGACTTTTTTTTCCCGGTTACTATATCTCTTGCATATCGATCGCTTACGTGATAGCTAGGCTCGACCTAAAACAATAACACTGGCACAGCAGGGAACTACTTTGTATGTGGATATGCTCCTTGTGAAAGAGCAAAATGCAGTCACTCAAAGTGAAGTTAACCAGTGACGTAAGTAGGCTGATGCATTGCCCCATGCCTTATGCTGCAGTGTCTAAAGAAAACAAAATGTGAATGACACAACAGACCAATGGATGAAGAGATGTGGCTGGAAGCCCCTTTAAGTAAGTATATTGTACATAATATGTTAATAAAACCAAAATATCGTGGTTAACGTCAGACCTAAAAAGTAATACTTTGTGTGTGTGCGCACTTCCATGTCCTCTGGTATAAATGGATGCATATCTGGGAGCCTACAAAAGTGTGTGCAAACATGCACAACGGCTGTATCGTGCCTACTGCCTAGCCTAGTATAAGGATAGCCATCAAATAATGGTGGTTATTGATTGCAATTTGTGGGACCTCGTGGGATTACGAACAGTGCTCAAAAAGGTAAAATGCTTGCCTTGGGCTAATGGAAGTAGTTCTGGGAAAATGTGGTCTACCTTTTAATAATGTTCAGTCAGGAGTAACACAAAGTCAGGAAAGAAAACCTAACACAGTGATTATAGCCTTATAGCCCGCCGTAGAGGGCTATACCGGCTATTAAAGGCCCTCTCCAGCGTTAAAGGCCCCGAGCCGAAGGCGAGGGCCTTTAACAAGGGAGAGGGACTTTAATAGCGGTATAGCCCATCTACGAAGGGCTGTAAGGCTATTAGAACATTCTGTCACTAGAGGACAGAATGTTCTAACAAAAAAAACAAAGCCTTTTGGGAGCGTGAGGGGATTGGAATCCCCTCAGGTTCCCTGAAGCCTTTGTTCACAGCCAGAGCTGTGAACAAAGAAACATTGGAATGTTGGAGCTCCAGGCTTATACCAGCCATTATAAGCCCAGAGCACTCCATTGTTTTCAATGGAGCTCCCAACATTCCAATGTTCTAATATTACTTTCCAAAGGAACCCTTCTTTGTAATCCTGAATAACAACAGATTGCTAAAAAACACAGTAAGGATCTAAAACCATGGTTTACAGTTTGAATGTAGCAAATGCCAGTAAACAGATCACTGTGCTATCTTTGATGTGCAACTTACAAACTGGAAGTAACAACAATAATCTTGGTGTAAAAAGTAGTGTCCTACTTACTTCTCTACACAAAATACAAATCTGTGATCTGTATGTTACACAATATGCTTTGCAGCAGGCACATTGACCCTCTATACTAATTTGAGTCAAAATTTTGGCTCGACAAAACATAGGACTCTCCCAGAACTGTGTTAACCGCAGGAGTAATCTTACTGCTTTTATTATCCCTTCAAAATTCCTGCCGCACAAGGACCTCTTTAGCAGGTGTTATAACCCGATAAAATACTTTAAAATGCAGCCTCTTTGTGACCAAATACATAATCTAAAACAGATTTACTGTCACATATGTCCTTGTTGCCAGTTTCTTTGCAGCTGTTTTTTTTTAATGTATAAATTGACTGTCAGGCTTTGCTTTTCAAGCTCTGCCCCTTGTGATTTCACCCCCTTTCCTCTGCCCATCTTGACCCTCAAATTATGAGTTCCCAGAGTAAGTTTTTTTCAATTCTAACACTGAATCCATATACACAGAAAATTAGTCTTTTGAGACTTGCCCTACACCTTTTTGTAACCCTTATCTCAAAAGTTCAGACTGGTTTAGTGCAAATCATAGAATGACTTATTCACACATACTGGCAGAACAAGCATTGGCAAAGCCAATAGATTTAATCTATGTGACATCTATTGGCTTTGTTACTATTTGTTTTATCATTGTTGCACCACAGCCCATGATGTTGTACGACGTTTTACAAATATTGACAAAACTAACAGTAATGAATGTACGAAATTGTGTTATTAGTTGTGCAGGATGTGCGGTAGCCACAAGTAATAGGTCAACAATGTTCCTGACTGGGAGTTAAGCACCCCATTGTAGTACTGGATTTTTTTAGGGCAACGAAGAAGAATATTTTAAGGTGTACTTAAAGGAGGTGCTGGGGGTGAGTAATGTACATTTGTGGGAATGCAATAACGACTGAAAGTCATTTTTGACCAGTTTGTGCTTTTTGCTTGAAAACAGAAAATTATATTTATTATTAACACACTACTAAATTATACATACTAATATAGAAACATACATATGAGGTAGATACAAATATTGTTGCTGATCTGTTGAATTCACATTTTACTTTTATGGGGTTATGATCCCAAAAATCAATTTCCCCTTACTATGCCATATCGATTGGTATACTATAAGGGGGAATTTTTTTGAAGGTAGCAGGGGTATTGGTTCTGTTAAGTAGTCATTACAACAACGATATAGGCTTTGTGAAAGCTCAACATCTTAATATTCAAAGTAAGGCTATTGGGCTTGTCAAATGGTTGGCACAATAGATTATAAGATAAGCTTATTGTCTTTGTTAAGTAATAATCAACCTGTTAAATAACAAAGTGCTATAATTGAAATTGTTTAACCCTGCGTATATGCAATTGTTTTTGTTAATAAACATTATATTGTGAATTAAAAAAGACAATTAGCAATATATTGTTTAAGAAGTCTTTTAAAATAATCAAACATCTCTGAGTGTTTCTTAAAGCAATTGTTACAAATTGCTGTACAATAGATATACTACAATAATATGTATATGTTGTTTATGTGGAATGCAATAGTTTTACTTTATATTGAATACTTAATGCTATATTTTTATTTACCTTGAGCTACATTCTTTTATTATGTTTGTAATATACCCTTTACAGAAAATTACTTCACATATAATTGGTAGATGTTCAAGTGAGGTAGCTGTTAAATTTATCATCTGTGGATCCATGATAAACCAGGCCATGAGTTAGTAAACTGTAATGTTAATTGATTATCCTGTTCCTGCAGTTATGAACTCTTTGAACTTTTAGAGCCATAAAATGGGAACAGGGTCCGACAATGCACTGAGATGCACTACATATGAAGAATGACAAAACGTGCAAGAATAGATAACAAGCTGTACGTAATGACACACGGTTAATTACAAAATAAACAAATGCACAAAGGCAGTTGCACCAACTGTAAAGGCAAGCTGAAACTCTAATCATATTCACAAAGGCTGTGGCATGAACTATATTGAAGTAATAGGCACACAAAACAAAATATTTAAGACCAGCCGAAACGCAAACATGATTCCCCATTTTGAAATTCATTATCTCTATCTGTAATATAATATCCTTATAACCAAAGTCCACCTAAACAGAAATAACATCCTGAAAAAGCACAGCTACAAAAGAAAACCCATGCAGTCGCAAAAATCCCTTCTTTTCAAAGAAAGAAGTAGCTCCAGCAACGAAAGAAGTGGATGAATACGTGAAAAGGAAGAAGTATTTGGTCCAAGCTCCACATAACACGGCAAACAATGAGGGCAGATAAGAAGAAACCAGAAACCTACAGGAAATAGCACACAATAACCTGTAAGAAGCAAGGAAATTAGAGTGACACACAAGCCAGCAAATGGTAAGTAATGGGCGGCGTTTAAGCCCCTTTGAAGATTTTTTTTTAATTACAGGAGATTTTACAAGCCCTCTGCAGTCAAAAATTAAAAAAAAAGATTTGCAAGACTGGGCTTCAAAGTCTGTGCAGCATGCATGTAAATGCGTAATTATATTCAATCTTTGGTGACTAGAATACAGAACTAGGGGGAAATATACCGTAGAAAATGAGAGTAACTTAGGTTGAAAGCATCAGGAGTAGGGCTATCATTGGTGTAGCAGGTGTAGTGGCACTGGGGCCCATTGAACCCTGATAAATACTATATTTATTTTCCCTGTAGCTGTCATTGAGCCATTTACTTGCTGGCACCAGGGCCCAAGGCATCCTTGCTACACTACTGTAAGTATGTGGCCGCAACATTAGTGCCAGGAGTGTACATGTGAGGTTAATCCCTGTGTGATTTGCAAGGCATGCAGAGATGTCCTCCGTCTCCAAGAAAGTATTCATTATGTTTGTCCAGTTGCAATTTACAAGGAGTATACAGAATTACTCTGATCCCACTAAAGGAAGACTCAAATATCGTTGAAAAGATGGTGACCTAGGAACTAATGGAAATATAGCCCTCTCCACTGATCTAGTTGTAGTATTGCTTGGAGATGTGACATTTTTGGTTTGTTAATCAAGCAACATTTCTCAGAGATGAAGTAAAGGAGTTGCAGATTTACAATTGTTTCATTAAGGTATATCGCTGTCAATATATATATTTTTTATTTATAAAGTTTTGTATAGTGCGAACATGGCATTAGAGGGTATCAGTGCGCTTTATATTAAATGAATACAGGATATAGTTGAAGAAGTTGAAACTCGTCACGTATGTGAATGGAACATAGCAAAATGATATCTACAGGAAACCATCAGTGTGTTAATCATACAGTCGATCAGAACGCTAGGTAGGTATGTAGACCAAAGTACATATTGTGTTACCAAACAAGCATAGGTTATAATCTTAGGGGGAAACTTGCTCATTAGAAGAGTTTTCACTTCTTTTTTGAAGGAGGAGGATGAGATTCTGCGGACATCTGGTGGCAAGGAGTTCCATATCTCCAGTGCGATACCAGAGAAGGCTCTGCAGCATGTTCTCTTTTTGTGGCAAATCTGTGGTTTCAATAGTAGTGAACTTGCGCTTCGTGATGATCTGCAACCCCCCGATAGCTATAGCTATTGTGCCAAATAACAGGAGGTCTTGAAATAAAGGGCTTTATGAGTCATGCAAGCGGTCTTTAGCTGTATTCGTATCTCATAATTGAGGCAGCTCAGGGCTTTTAGGGCAAGGGATATGTGTTCCGAGACCAGTCTGGCTGCAGCGTTAAGAGAAGCCCTCAGCGGAGCCAGATTGTATTTAGGAAGGCCACATAGAGTGGTGCTTCCGTAATCCAATCTGGGCAACACTAGAGCTTGGACCGCCATCTTTAAGTCGTACTGTGGTAGGAAGGGTTAAAGTTTCCTTAGGATACTCATCTGGTGATTAGCTCCTTTGGTGGCATTACTGATATGATTCTGCATATTCAAGTGTTAGTCTAAAATAATTCCCATGGATGTAGCAGAATCAATAATGTGGGTAGAGTAGTTAAAGGCTGTTAGATGCTTCAGCCAGTGGTCGATCTTGGGTGTATGGTTAGAGGGAGAGATGAGGAATGTAGCTTTGGTGGTGTTGAGCTTGAGTTGGTTGCCAGTGAGCCAGGTTTGATTGTTCTGGGGAAATAAAGTCTTCTGGGGAGTAGATTTTCATTTACAATTGAGGTCTTCTGCATAATGTGATAAAGAATGGTCACCGAGTTCAGTGCTTCTGCCAGGGGTTCCAGGAATAAGTTAAAAAGAATGAGTGATAGGGATGACCCCTGTGGAGCCCCTGGAGTGACCGCGGTGGGCTGAGAGAGGGATTGATTCACCTTGACTCCTTGGGTTCTGTTGCGGAGGAATGAAGTAAACCACTGTAGCACGGATCCTGATAGGCCCATCCTTCATTCCAGTAGGGACAGTAGACTGTCATTTTTAACCATGTCGAAAGGAGATGATAAGTCAAATAGTATCAAAAGACATGATTCATTATGGTCTAGCATTTTTAATATGTTGTCCATGATGTGCATGGGTGCTGATTCTGTGACAAAAACTGGATTGATGTTGATTTAGGAGATTGAAGCTCTCTATGTGGCTGCAGAGTTGAACTTGCACACATTTGTCTAGCAGTTTCACCAAAGTGGGGATGTTGGAGATAGGGGGGAAGTTGTTGAGATCCGAGCAGAGTGTGTTGGATTCTTTTAGTTTGGGTGTTACCTGCCCTACTTTAAGGCAGTCAGGGATAGTGCCTTGCCAAAGTAAGGCATTTACAATCTTTGACCATAATCTCTTTAAAGATTGATGGTGGTAGTGGATCGCTGAAGTGGTTAGATGGATTAATCACTAGAAGAATGTTATAGATGTCATTTTCATTGAGGGGCATGAAAGTGTGCCAGGAGGCATGGTTTTTTGGAACTTCTCCTGAGGGACCAAGTCGATCTGTGACCTGGGAGGAAAGTGTAAACGTGAGCCCCGTAGCTGGGGGTAGTGCTCTTTTTGATTGTGGGTAATTTTCAATGGTTTTTGTTTTCTCCAAGAATAATGTGTCTAGTTCCTCGACGTTAGGGGTAGTTATCTCTCCATGTTCAGGTTGGTTTTGGGTGTGGGATTGTTGCTTGACTATTTCAAATTTTTTTTTTCCGTAGATTTTTGGCTTGGTTAAGCTGAGTTCTAAAGAAGTTGGCCTTTGTCTTTTTGATTTTCCTGTTGTTTGTGTTCATCATTGATCTAAGGTAATTTAGGTGTTTAGTAGAGGGTACAGATCTCCAGATTCTTTCTGGTAATCTTAGCTTGCGTCGGTCAGAGTTCAGGCTTTCATTGAACCAAGGTTTGGAGATTTTAGTTAAAATGTTTTTTTGTTGAAGGGGGCAGTAGAATCAAGGACATCAAGAATAGTGGAGAATAGAAATCTGTGAGGTCGTGAACATCTACCATGCATGCCTGGGGAATCAGGGTGGTGTTACATCGGGTTCCCAGGACAATAGGGTTAATGTTTCAAAGATTCCTTTTCCATTGTTTTGTTTTCTTGGGTTGGAGTCACTTCGGGGTCACCTCCACGTTTATGAAGAAGGTGATGCTGTAGTGGTCAGACCAATCACAGTAGATAATGAAATCTAGTGTGAAGTTATTCGTTTTCGATATGATAAGGTCTCTCCCTTGTTGTGGGTGGGACTGTCGCTGAATTGGATCAGATCGTGACCTAACAAACAAGTTACTTACCTTCGGTAACGATATATCTGTAAGAAACAGTAGTTAGTATTAGATTCCTTACCTTAGAATATCCCCAGGCGTCAGTCTGGATCCGGAAACTTTTGCGTAGCAGTACCCCTGCGCGTCGGTAGGCGTCGTCTGCAGGCGTCCCCTGCGGCTCCGCGTCCGTCGTCGGCGTCGTGCGCCGTGATGACGTCGCTGGAGTATATAGACGCCGCCTCCGCGCGCTGACGTCAGTTCTTTGCACACAGCTTTTCCGCGCCAGAACACGCAGAGCCACGTGAGAACCAACACTGGTGCCATTTGAAACTAGGGCCCTGAAAGGGATGTCCTTAACCCTAGGTATCAGTTCGCAGAACGGGGAGGACGGGTGGGGCGGTAAGGAATCTAATACTAACTACTGTTTCTTACAGATATATCGTTACCGAAGGTAAGTAACTTGTTCATCTGAAAGAAACAGGTTAGTATTAGATTCCTTACCTTAGAATAGATACCCCAGCAATACCAACCCCGGTGGTGGGTCTGCGAACCAATACAACCTACACCAGAAAGTCCTGGAGGACCGAACGGCCAAAGAAGCCATCCCTCCGGACTTGACTGTCCAGGCAGTAGTGCCTCGCAAAGGTGTGCAGCGAGGCCCACGTAGCCGCCTGGCAAATGTCCTGCAAAGGGACTCCCCGGCCCAGGGCAGTAGTAGCCGCCGTAGCCCGAGTGGAATGGGCCCTCAGCCCAACAGGAGGCTCCTTCCGAGCCAAAGAGTAGCATGCTTTGATGCACAGGACGACCCACCGAGAGATGGTGCGTTTCTGTACCGCCCTTCCCTTCTTCTCACCCACGTAGCCAACAAACAGTTGGTCATCCACCCGGAACTGGCGTGTGCGATCCATATAAAATGAAAGCGCATGTTTTGGGTCCAGACGATGGAGCCGCTCTTCATCTTTTGAAGGATGCGGAGGCGGGAAGAAGGAGGGTAAGGTGATGGACTGCCCGATGTGAAAAGCAGAAACTACTTTGGGCAGGAAAGAAGGCCTAGTCCTAAGAACCACCTTGTCAGGATGGACGGACATGAAAGGAGGTTTGACAGAAAGAGCCTGGAGCTCACTCACTCTCCTGGCAGAGGTGATGGCAACCAGGAAGGCCGTCTTAAGAGTGAGAAGACGGAGAGGACAGGAATGAAGCGGCTCAAAGGGAGCACACATCAAGAATGTCAGAACCAGATTCAAGTCCCACTGAGGCATCACGAACGGAACAGGTGGATACATGTGCGTGATGCCTTTCAAGAACCTCAGTACAATAGGGGACTTGAATAAAGATGGCTGATCAGGTAGCCTTAAGAAGGCGGAAAGGGCAGAAAGGTAGCCCTTGATAGTGCCCAGAGCAGAGCCCTGCTGGGCAAGAGAAAGAAGGAAGAGGAGAACCTCGGAAAGAGGGGCAGAAAGGGGATCCACAGCCTTTGCTGTGCACCATGCCACAAATCTGTTCCACCGGCAGGCGTATACCGACTTTGTGGAGGGACGCCTGGCTGCCAGAATCACATCACAGACTTCAGGAGGCAAGTCGAATGGCCTCAACTGTCGCCGCTCAATCTCCACGCATGGAGGTGGAGGCTGGACAGGTTCGGGTGGAGGACCGTCCCCTGCTGCTGCGACAGAAGGTCCTCCTGAAGGGGCAGGCGGATCGAGGGACCGACTGACATGCTGAGTAGCTCGGGATACCAGTATCTTCGAGCCCAGTCCGGAGCCACAAGGATAACTTGGGCCCGGTCGCGCCTGATCTTCTTCAGCACTCTGGGCAGAAGTGGTATAGGCGGAAAGGCGTACAACAGACCGCAGCTCCACTCGTGCCGAAAGGCGTCGCCGAGCGAGCGCTGTCTTGGAAACTCCAACGCGCAGAACTGATGACATTGCGCGTTCTCTTCTGTGGCGAATAGATCTAACCAAGGCTCTCCCCATTGCTGAAAGAGGCCGTTCGCCACGTCCGAGTTCAGACGCCATTCGTGATCCACCGAGCACCGACGGCTGAGTTCGTCCGCCCTGGCGTTCAGAGAACCTGCCAGGTGTTGAACTGTCAGAGTCACGCCCTGACGTTCCAGCCATTGCCAGAGGCGCAGAGCCTCCTGGCAAAGGGTCCACGACCCCACTCCGCCTTGTTTGTTGCAGTACCACATGGCGGTGGTGTTGTCCGTGAACACCTGCACTACACTCCCGTTGACAAAGGGGAGGAATGCCTTCAGTGCTAGGCGAATCGCCCGCAGCTCCAACAGGTTGATATGGAGCCGGGACTCCGCCGGAGACCAGATGCCTCTGATCTCCGCCTCTCCCAAGTGGCCACCCCAGCCCTGGAGGGACGCGTCCGTCACAACTACGTGCTCCGGTTGGGGAAGGGAGAGGGATCTGCCTCTGACCCAATCGCGGTCCGTAAGCCACCACTGCAACTGTCTCGCAGTGCCCTCCGAGATCAGGACATGGTCGGATAGGTTGCCCTGATGCTGGGCCCACTGAAACTTCAGGTCCCACTGCAGAGCCCGCATCCGCCACCTGGCGTGATGCACCAGTAGGATGCAGGAGGCCATCAGCCCCAGAAGCCGCAGCGTCAACCTGACCGAAACCCGGGATAACGGCTGAAAGATGGGAATCAGAGCCTGAATATCCCGGACCCGCCGTTCCGGAGGATAAACCCGAAACTGCGCCGAGTCGAGAACCGCTCCGATGAAAAGGAGCTTTTGAGAGGGACACAGGTGTGATTTCGGCACATTGATGGAAAACCCCAGCTCGTGCAGGAGGTCTGCCGTCATCTGGAGGTGGTGGACGACTGTTTGGGGCGAGCCCGCCTTCAACAACCAGTCGTCGAGGTAGGGGAAGACTGAAACCCCTAACCGGCGCAGATGAGCTGCGACCACCGCCATCACTTTCGTGAACACCCGTGGGGCGCTGGTAAGGCCGAATGGGAGCACGATAAACTGAAAGTGCTCCTGGCCTACCGTGAACCGCATGTAACGCCGGTGGGCCGGCAGGACGGGGATGTGAAAATACGCATCCTGCAAGTCCAACGCTACCATCCAGTCTTGTGGGTCTAGAGCAGCCAAGACCTGAGCCAAAGTCAACATCTTGAACTTCTCCTTCCGGAGGAAGCCGTTGACGTTCCTTAGGTCCAAGATAGGACGGAGGCCTCCTTTGTCCTTCTTGGGCACCAGAAAGTAGTGGGAGTATCAACCACACCCTACTTCTGGCCCAGGAACGCGCTCGATGGCCCCCTTGGCCAAGAGGGCCGTAACTTCCTCCTGCAGAAGTGTCAAGTGGTCCCCCGACACACGGTGGTTCTGCGGTGGCATGGCTGGAGGAGTGGACTCGAAGGGGAGGGAGTAGCCCCTTCGGACGAGCTGCAGCACCCACCTGTCCGATGTAATCGCGCGCCAGCGGGAGTGGTGATGGCGAACCCTGCCACCCACTGGCGTCACGTGAGCCCGAAAGCTCGGACTAGGAAGATTTGGAGGCTGCAGCGGGGGGAGGTGTGGACTGACCTCGCCGCTGCCCTCTACCACCACCACGGCGGAATCCACGGCCGCCACCGCGCTGGGGAGCGTTCTGCGGCGCGTGGCTGGCAGCACGTGTGGGACCGCCCCTTCCTTGGCCACGAAAGGGGCGAAACAAACCCGTCTGCTGGCGCTGGGTCGAAAGACCCAAGGACTTGGCCGTGACCCTGGAGTCCTTGAAGCGCTCAAGCGCGTTGTCCGCCTTGTCACCGAACAGGCGACTGCCATCAAATGGCATGTCCATGAGGGCATTCTGGACGTCTGGCGAGAAGTTGGCAGATCTCAGCCAAGCATGGCGACGAATCGCCACCGTCGTGGACATAGCCCGTCCCAGCGAGTCGGTTGTGTCAAGACCACACCTGATCGAGTACCTCGCTGCGTCCCGGCCTTCAACCAAGGCCTGGTTGAGCTTGTCCCGCACTTCCTGCGGGCATTGCGGCAAACACTCCGCGACCGTATCCCACAGGGAGTGGGTGTAGCTGCCCAAGAGGCACGCGGTATTACAAGACCGCAGTCCAGCGCTCAAAGACGAAAAGGCCTTTTTGCCAAATTGGTCATATCGCTTCGATTCCCGATCGGGCGGGGCCGACGGGAATGCGGACTGTGAAGTGGAGGCCTGGATCACCAGACTCTCCGGGGAGAGATGGGTGGAGAGGAAGGCAGGATCGTCCGAGCACGGACGGTGACGCCTGGCAACGTTCCGGTCAACCGGTGCACCGGAAGCGGGCCTGGAACAGGTGCCCAAAAGGACATCCGTCAGGGCCTCATTAAACGGCAGCAGAGGCTCCTGAGGGCATGACTGCGGTTTAAACACTTCGGTCAGAATGTTAGGTTTGACCTTAGCGACGGGGAGCTCAAGGCGCAAGGCCTTGGCAGCCCTCATCAGGACCACCGAATAGGCAGCCCCCGCCTCTGACGCCACAGGGGAAGGCGAGACAAACCCAGGGTTGGGCGACTCGTCCAGACCACTGGCATCACCCAAGTCACCTACCTAGTCCACGTCATACTGGCAGGCACGGGATAAAGGGTCTTCAGACCCCTCCCAACCCTCTCCATACTCGTCCTCATCGCCGTAGTCTGGGTCGATGACATAGACTGGCTCCTCGGAGCCAATGGGCTCCAACGGCGCCGGACTCGGCGTCGGACGATGCCGGTCCGACTCCGCGTCAGGAGTCAGAGAGGGAATGGGGGTGGCGCCGCGCGGCGCCGGCGCCGGGGACCCGACGCCGGGCGGAACCGACAGCGGAGCCACGGCGTCGCGCGGAGGCGGCTCCACGGGTTGGCCCAATGGAATCGGCGCCGGAGAGGCCGGTAGACCAGCCGGCGACGAACCTGAGGGACCCAGCGGCGCCGGGGCCGGAGCCGCCGGCGGCGTCGGGGCAGGAGCACCCGAACCGCTCGGGCCCCCAGACGGGACCGACGGGCCCGCAGGCGCCGTAGGCCCCGCCGGAGGAGACATCGCCCTCATAGCCATGAGGAACTCCTCAATCTCCTCGCGCGACGCGCCTTCCCCAGCGACCGACGGGTATGGGGCAGACGGCGTCGGCGACCCACGCGGGGCCGCGGGGGTGGGGCCACCCGAACCCCCGGCCGCATCACGCGGGCGTCGGGGGGAGTTGGGGGTACGATGACGACGCCCCGACTTCTTGTGTCGCTTACCTGATGAACCGGAGGAATGGTGGCGACTCCCGGAGCGCTCATGGCGGCTCCGCGATCGCTCCCTCGACCTCCGACCGGACCGGGACCGCTCTCGACGCAGGGCCGACACTCGGAGCTCGAGCAGCTTGCGGGACCGCTCCCGTCTAGCTTTACTAGTCAAGGCCCGGCAGTCGACGCAGGACTCCACGTCGTGGTCCGCGCCCAGACACCGGAGGCAGAGTCGATGGTGGTCGGTGACCGACATCAGGCGGTCGCACCCGTTGCAACTCTTGAAACCGGGCATCCTACCGGCACCGTAGAAAGAATTAGGAATTTATCAAAAACTTGGTCAAAAGACCGGAGTACTGCTCTTCGGATCTGCGCTAACTGGCGCGGAAAAAAGAAGAACTGAAGTCAGCGCGCGGAGGCGGCGTCTATATACTCCAGCGACGTCATCACGGCGCACGACGTCGACGACGGACGCGGAGCCGCAGGGGACGCCTGCAGACGACGCCTACCGACGCGCAGGGGTACTGCTACGCAAAAGTTTCCGGATCCAGACTGACGCCTGGGGATATTCTAAGGTAAGGAATCTAATACTAACCTGTTTCTTTCAGATAGGAAGAATTTAAGACAGTTCACAACATAATCGTTCAGGTTATTCCAGTGGAGGTTGAAATCTCTGAGGAAAATCTTGAAGGTCATTGTTGGATGTGATGACTTCCATTATTTGTTCAATGAACGGCAGATTGTCTCCAGGATGGTGGTAGACTATGTGTAGTTTGCAAATTAAGCTGTTGTTCATGATTTTGATGCAAAGATATTCACAGGTAGTTAAGGAGACGGTATCTGTTTGGTTAACCGAGATTGTGTTTCGGTAAATGCAGGCTATCCCACCACCAGGTTTCCTAGTTCTGTCAAGACAAATTATGTCATGGCTTGGAGGGACTAGTTGGTCTAGGATAGGAGAAGAGGAGCTGTTTAGCCAGGTTTCCATGAGGATAACGATATCTGCTCATTTGTGAAGAAGAGATCGTAGCTATAGGACGCATGTTTGCTAGCTGATATGCAGTTGAGAAGTATGCATTTCAGTTTGCTAGTAGAGTGGGTGATGGCAGCCAGAGAGATTTTAATGCGCTTGAGGTTTTCGCTATTTATAGATCTGTGATTGTGGGTGGATTCTCTGTAGAGGTTAGGTTGAATAGTTTGGATTTGACCCTGGAAGAACTTGTTATTGTCTATAGGGCTGGCATAAGAAAGGAGGAGGTTGCGGTTGTCATTGTCCGATAAATCAGCTATTGGAACGAGAGGGAGCATTGGGGAAGGGTATAGTTTTTTAGCTAAGAAACTCTGGGGCATATTATCAAGAGATATATTGCCGCTTTTTTAGCACATAGCCCCGAAAAAGCAGCAATTTTTTAATCTCAATATCATCAAGGACACTCTAACAAGCGTTAGCGCGTGTTTCCTTGCGACTTTGCATGTCAGCGATCAATATCGCTAATTACATGCAAAGTAGGCGTTCCTGAGCTAAACCACATGGGAATGCTCCTTGACACGGCTTCGCGATATTAGCAAGCCATGCAGCAGACCCACGAAGCAATAATAAAAGTCTTGCTAACCGCGATTATCACTGGTATTTAACGCATGATTAAAACCTGACTTAGCCATCTTGACAATGGTAGGTGAATTGTCAGGCTGAGTCCACACCTGCCTATTGGCAAGCTGTACATTAGCGAGTGAAATCATCGCTGGATTTCACGGGCTATTCCTGTGAATCGCCCTCTATCGCTGTTATCACATCGCCCGTTAGCAAAACGTTAATATGTCGCTAACACGACGATGTAATCCAGCGATAGAGTAAATCTCGCTAAGTGTGATTTGCGATAATTATCACATCTCCTTGTTAATATGCCCCTTTGAGTGCAGGTCTTGGGTGAGTTACCTGCCTGGTTGAGATCTAGTTCTGTTCACAAGGGCACTAGTGGGTCTATGTTTGGTTAGGAGCTCTTTGGTTGGCAATCTCTGGATTTCCTCCTTGAAGTGGAAAAGGCATAGGGAGATCTCGTCAAGGCGTGCGACCCAGGCAATGCTGTGACAGCTGGTTATGTGCTGTGGTGTGTGTTTAAGGGGGGAGGCCACGTGTTAGATCTGGTTGAGCGAGGACGATACTATTACAGTCATGGGTTGTTTGTGGGTCAGGGAGGTCTTGTGAAACGCCCTTGTGTGTGCAGATGGGGACAGGGGTGGGAGGGAGGGTAGTAAGGCCTATGAGTTACGAGTGAGACATGGGCAATATTAAATTGATCAGGTTGGGGGGTATAGGTTCTGAAGAGGGCATCCAGGCATAAAGTGGAGCTGTTGGTTTATCAGGGGGAGCCTTGCATGAAGGTTCAACGGGAGGGAGAGTGAGAAGATGGGCGGGAGAGGATTCAAAGGTGGAGGGTTCTCTATTTGTCCTCAAAGATGCTGGGGATGTATGTGCACAGGGTTGGCATGTTGCCATGTGAATCCTCGGCCTTGCTGGAAGTGAGGCCCTGGTGTGGCTAGGTCCGGGGGGTTGGGAAAGGTAACAATTTTAGATGATATGGAGTGGATTGAGTGAATATGTGGTAGGCAATGTAATTTTGAAGTGTTGGGTGCCATCATGGTGACCAGGGTGATACGTGAGGGGATGTGGACTTTTATTATTCACCGCTTTCTTGAGGATAGGGAAGATCTTGTCTATAATATAAAGATTGTCATTTGAGGCTTGTATTAGGATAATACCATTGTTGTAAAGGGGTATGGTAACATTCGTATTGCTGAAGGATGAGGGAGATACCGACAATTTGAACCACAAGGAGTTTTCCTGGTGTCGGAGATTCGAAGCATGGTATAAAAGATATTCCTCCATTGTGCACGTTTTTGGAGTGAAAGATGAGGTCATTAGTTAGTATACACTTGTTGGCGCAGAAATATGGGTCTGAGATAAGTGTTTCTGGGCGGGTTTTGAGTAGCTGGTGTTTTAACTTTTTTGCTGCATTTTTGGATAGGTTGGGTGGGTATTTAATGGTGAAGG
Organism: Lissotriton helveticus; assembly: GCF_964261635.1. Taxonomy (NCBI): domain Eukaryota; kingdom Metazoa; phylum Chordata; class Amphibia; order Caudata; family Salamandridae; genus Lissotriton; species Lissotriton helveticus. The sequence goes on along the minus strand of NC_136059.1, from coordinate 1,224,344,836 downwards.
CATGGAGACCTGAGTGTTCTATGTTTTAGTAAAAAAATTTTCTCTTCTTTACTTTTTCCTCTTCCTTCTTCCTTCCTCCCTTTCTTCTTTTTTCCTTCCTTAAATACTTCTTCCTTCCCCTATTCTCTTTTCATTTCTTCTACTTATTCTCTTTATACTTTGTATTTTTTTCGGTCACTGATGGTAGTTGAGTGCATTCAAAGATCGCCGCCACTTTTGCAGGATGTTTGCAGGAGGATGCTAGTCCTGTTTTGTTTTTAGTTTCACTTCCATTTGAGGGGGCACCATCTTCAGAGAGAGAACTGAGATTGGAGTTGGGCGTCACTAAATAGCGGTTTGGATTATGAAGGTCCTAATAACTGGTAGGGCTGGGGAAACCAGGAAGGCACAAGCGTTTCAAGAGACACAAGTTTTCTCTGGTGCAGAGTAGATAGCGTCAGGACAGCATAGGGGTCGGAGTGAGAAGCCTGAACTACATTGATGGTGAAGGGAGGTCACATAGGCGCCAGTGCTCCTCCAGCCTGCTATAGCATTACGTTTCGAGCAGCGGGTAGAGTCTTAGCAAGTTGTTGGGGTTGATTTCAGGGAAACAGAGATAATTAATTTGCCAGGGGCCAGGGCCGGCTGCAGCCCAGGGACTCTCATAAGGCAGCGAGAGGAAGGGAAGAGAGGTGAGAGCGACCTGGCTCAGCGTCGCTTGGTAGCGCTTATCCTCGAACTATGTTGCATCCCCATTGGCAAGGCGGGCGGGTGGTGGTGATCGATCCTAGGTTGCTTATTGCAGTCTAGGGATAGAAGATACCTGCGGTGGCTGGGAAAGCGCTCGTGAACCACCTCTCTGGAAAACTACTCCGCCTTCGAGCTCCCAACAGGTAGAGGTGTCCCGATCAGGCGGGATCGACCTCGGTGAGGAATTAAGCACATTCAATTCATATACATTGATTTATAACAGAAGTAGATTAATAGTATACATTTTTAGGACATGTGATTAAGTGTGTTGTTGGCATATTCACGTGAAAACAGACTAATCAAATGCTACAAGGGGAACACAGAGCAGTAGGCCCTAAAGTGAAGAATGAGAGGCATGAGAACAGCAAAAGAAGAAAGAAAGAGGAAAAAGAAAAGTAGTATTTTTGAAATTGTAAAAATTGATGTAGTTCCTTAATTTCTAAAACACTGATCAGATGACAGAGTGGCACAATAGTTGACGGACTGGAACACAGAAACGCAGCTCACTGAAAATAACAGAAGAGAGTGACACTGAGACGGAGCTGAACCAGTAGGGACAGTGCATTATGTGCATAGGGCACATGGTCCGATCAGCTAAATGATAACTAAGCTGGACCAAAAGGATGAAGCCAATGTGTTCCTTACACAAAGCCACATAGTCAACTTAGGAAGAACAATAATGGAGAACAATGGGGAATGAAATAATGCTGTCTTCTGCGATGACTCAATGCCACCAAGAAGAAAAACCTGAAAAGATCTAACTATTAAGGCGGCAAGGGGACAATCAAATGGCATGACCAAACTACAATAGGAGGGCAAGAGGCCTTATATAGGCATGTAGCTTAATTGGAGACCAACTTTGACATTTTTTTTTAAACTCTTTTTATTTACAAAATAAAATACATAACAAAAGAGCATCAGGTTAACTACAATTTTCTTATCGTGCAGGTCCGCGTGACACATATACAGAATCACTTACAACTATTTGCATATATTGTGATCATGGGGATTCCTGCGCCTCCGGTGGTTCACAAATCTCTCCACGGTGGCTGTTCCACGCCCCCCAAACTCTCCCCCATTTCTACGGGCACCCCCTGGCCACATATACAGACTTTCCCTAAACATACACCAGTCTACGTCTTCGGCCCATCTGGAAATTCGAGGCGGTTGACTCGCCCCCCAAAGCTGTGCAATATTTCGTTTGGCCACCAAATATGCAAGCGTAGCCCATTGCCTCTGGCACACATTCAGATCCGTGAGTTCCCACACATTCAGCAGACACCTCCGAGCCTCTGGACGCATGGCCTCCCCCAGTACCTCTTTCATCTCGTCATGAACTTTCATCCAGAATGCCTGAATTACCCCACAATGCCAAAGAATATGCATGAACGTGCCAGGCTTTCCACATTCACTTCTACACTCTCCACTCTCCGCTCGCCCCAACCGGGGTCCTGTGATATATGATCTGTGCAAGATCTTTAGCTGCACCAGTCGAAGCCTCATCTGAATTGCCACTACCTTCGGGGAGGAAACCGCCTCCACTCAATCCTCGTCGTCTAATTCCAGCCCATCTGTATTCCACTGCACTCTAATACGTCCCAACGGGTCTTCCATATTGTTAACTAATTTCTTATATATTAAGGAGATAGTCTTCTCGGGTAGGTGCCCATCGAGTACTCTATCTTCAAGAAGGGAAGCCTCCGGGAGTGTGGCGCCCCTGGGTATATGGGAGAGGAGGGCGCGTCTCACCTGTCGATATCGATAATGTTCATTATCATGCATGCTGTACTGTTGCTTAAGTCAAATGTTTGTATCTTGTCTCCTCCCCACACATCCTTTATCTGGGCAATCCCTATAAGATCCCACTTATCGAACCCCTTGGTTTTCCACAAACTCCTGAGTCTTTCCGAATTAAACAGAAGGGTTGCCAATGTCAATCTTCCCTCCCACCCTAAATATTTGTTAGCGGCGTGCCACACCTGTACTGCATGTGCAGTTGGGCCTGTCAATTCAAATCTCCCTGGCTTAGCGTACAAAGCTCTGTTAATATCTCCACCCGGCGCCAGCCCGCGATCCATGGCATATCCCAGACCCCCGGGGGGACCATAGACCACATGGTTCACAGCTACCAATTGCGACGCCCAATAATACTTTCGCAAATCTGGGAGTCCAATACCCCCATCATACCATGGGAGGGTTAGTTTGACGAACGCTATTCGGGGTCTGCCGTCCCAGAGAAGTTGTCTCTGGAGCGCCTCGATCTCTTCAAATAAGAGACAGGCACTGCGTCCATTGAATTTTATAGTGCGTATAGAAATCGAGGCAGGGCCATCATCTTAAAAGGCGCCGCCCTTCCAAGCAAAGAAAGCAGAAGGGCTCTCAAGTGCTCCACATCTTTCCTAAACCTGCTCAAGGGGGAGCCCAAATTATTGGTATATCTCAACTTCGGGTTCAGCGTTATATAGATACCCAGATATTTAAACCCTACCGGCTCTATCTGAATAGGGGACGAGTGCGGAATTACCGGGGGCCCGCCCACAAGAACAAAAAGCACCGACTTTGACCAATTGATAGCAAACCCAGAGTACCTACCAAAAATGGCAAGCGCATCTGGGAAACAAGTCAAAGACGCCCTGGGGTTGGTAAGATAAGAGCAATATGTCATCTACGTACAATGAAATGTTATCCTCCCAGCCTGGCGTCCACCTCAAGCCCCGTATCGATCGATCCCACCTGACCCATGCCACCAGCGGCTCCAGCGCCAGCGCGAAAAGTAGCGGGGACAGCGGGCATCCCTGTCTCGTGCTCCTCTCCAGAGAAAAATCACCTGAACTGCAGTTAATAACTACCACTCTGGCCAGGGGATTAGCGTATAATAGCCGCACCCACCCAATAAACTCTCCTCCAAAACCCAGCTTCGTCAGAACCGCAAACAGATAGTGCCATTCAACCCGGTCAAACGCTATAGTGGCGTCTAAGGACACAAGGACCGCCGGCTCTTGTATCTTCGAGGAACCCCATGTAGCCTCTGCAGGTTCAGAGCCGTATTACGGCGCGGCATAAAGCCGGACTGATCGGGGTGTGTGAGGGTTGTGACCACTTTGACCAAACTAGTAGCCAGCAGTTTTGAAAAAATGTTGGGCTCTGCATTAAGAAGCGAAATGGACCTATAAGAGGAGCATTGCGTCCTGGGCCTACATGTTTTATGGATAACCACTATATTTGCCACACGCTGGTCGTAGGGGAGCTGGCCCTTCTCTTCACCCTACAGGAACATGGCACGGACATAGGGGGCAAGCTTCTGAGCATTCAACTTATATAACTCTATCGGTATCCCGTTAGGGCCTGTCGCCTTACCGGATTATATCCCTCTGATTGCCCGTGCCACTTCATCGTCCGTGAAAGGCGAGTCCAAATAATCCTTATCTTCTTCAGACAACTTTGGCATGATAATATCTTTAATCATTTTGCTGTTCTCAACCTCTGTAAATCCTCTGCCGGCGGTATATACACCTTTGTAATACGCTAAGAATGTGTCAGCCACCGCTTGTGGGTCTGTCACTGTCCGAATCAACCCCTTCTATCTCAGGCACCAACCTTGACGCCCGCTCCTCGTGTTCAAGCCACGCGATCAATTTACCGGCTTTGTCTCCATGTTCATATATTCTGCTCTGTATGGCTTCGTTCTGAGCTATCGCTCAATCTCTAGCTAGACCTTTATATTCATCCTGACGTAGTCTCAGGTGGTGGATGTCCACCGGTGCTGACGTTCTAGCCACCCTTTCCTCTAATCTCACCACTTTTGCCTTCATCTTAGTCACCTCAGCCTGACGTTTCTTCTTCTTCCCCGCTACCAAGGATAAGACCTCTCCTCTTGCTACTACTTTGTACGCTTCCCAAAGAGTCTGTGCTGATTTAACAGTACCCACACTTTCCCGGATATAGCGGTCCGACATCTGAATAACCTCCTTTTTTGTAGTCGGATCTTTTAGTTGCCATGCACTAATAGGGGCCACTCTGCCAACCACCGTCTGTCCAAACGGGAGCTGTATCCACAGTGGAGTATGATCGGATGTACCTCTACCTAGGTACCATACCTCCTGAATAGTGGCTGCCATAGTAGCCGGTAGCAATATATAGTCCAGTCTGGACAAACTCCTGTGTGCCGCTGATATGTGGGTATAATGCGTCCGTGTCGGATTGCGTACACGCCAACTATCTACCAGTCCCAAGGTCTCAAGGAAGTTCAAGAGCCATCTTTGCGATGGTTGAAGTACTCGCGGCAGATTCCTATTGGCTTCTCCGTCTAGCACCGCATTGAAATCACCCCCCAATATCAAAAGGCCCAGGGGCAAGGTAAGAAACACAGTGCTCAGGTCTCGAAAGGTATCGGACTGTAGACCAGGCGGCACATATATTGACAAAAAGGTAACTAACTGTCCTTCCCCATACTTGTCCCGACACACCAACATACCGACGCCTCTGATCCAGCCATGTTGCCTGTATTGCCATAGGAAAGGAATTTTTAATCAAAACTCCAACCCCTCTGGAGCCAGTAGTAAATACAGCATGTGCCACTAACTTATAGCCCCCTTTATGGAGGGCCATGCAGCGATTACCCACAAGGTGTGTCTCTTGCAATAGTGCCACATCTGGGGCATGTCGTCTAATGAGCTGATTAACCATCCCTCACTTAATCCTGTACCCCAGACCATTCACATTCCAGCTTAGCACCTTCATCCCCGATCCCTGACTAGCCTGCGTCATCGGACCCACACAACGTCTGATCACCTCATTCTCACCCGATGCTGAAAGAAAAAAGAAAGGAAAAGCACTCCATAATACCACACCTCCATCTCCTAACAAAAGAGAAAAAAGAAAAAGAAAAAAACAACTGTGTAGCAACTTTCCCATCCCTCCTCCCCCCACCCTGCACCCCTGCTCACGGCATTCGCCAACCCCCAATTTGCAGTGTGCCTGTCGCCCCATATTTTAACTAACCAACTATCTAAATGTAGATCTAAGGAGGATGTCAGAACTCCGTATCCCCGCCCATAGGATGTCATATGTTGCGCCTGTTAAAACTCTCAATCTAAAGGAGCACATCCATGGAAATGTCTCGTATGTGGTCGCCCTCCCCACAAGCCCATACATCACAAGCAACGGCAGTACTCATCAATCCTGTTCCTGTGAGCCATCCCCATCCTCGCCGCTCTTTCCCCGGGGCTCCCCCCGGAGGTGAAGTCTCTCCAACCAATCTGAAGCTATTTCCGGGTTGTCGAAGAACCAAACCTTTCCGCCAACCTCAACTCGTAACTTAGCAGGAAACATCATTGCATGTTTCAAGCCTCTGTCTCTAAGTCGCTTCTTGACACCAGGGAAACTTTGCCGCTGCCTCTGGACTGTCTGAGCAAAGTCTGAAAAGAAGGTGAGGGTGGAATTCTCATACTTCAGGGGGCCCCCCGATCTGGAGGCCTGCAGGATAGCGTCTCTGTCCCTAAAGTTGAGCACCCTCGCAATTATTGGACGAGGTGGGGCCCCCGGCCTTGGTCTTTCTCCCGGGACTCGTTGCGCCCTCTCTATCGTGAAGAAATTCCCTAACCCTCTCGGTTTCAGATGATTAAGGATAATGTCTTCCACAAAGAGATCTGGGGTCAAACCCTCGGCTTTCTCCGGGACGCCAATTATGCGTACATTGTTCCTCCGGGCCCTTCCTTCGTATTCATCCAGCTCGCCGCTTGCCAAGTCACTAGAGGCTTCGAGATTTTGCACCTCCTGCTGCAGCTGCGATACGTCATTTGTCAGGCTCGCAGTTTTGATATCTAACGACTTCACTTTCTCACTTGTTTTGGTGAGATCGGCTTGGATTAGGTTGACCTCTATGGTCACAGTGTCTAACTTGTGGTCTAGTGACTCTATCTTCTGCCCAAGGGAAGTCGTAACCCCATCTATGGCGGCCATCACATCTTGTAGTGTGGGTTCCGATGCAGAGCCTGCGGAGTCTCCACTCCCGTCTTGTATCCTTCCCGACCCAGGAGGCGAGCCCCTGGGCCGAGTATACCGGTCCAACTTATTAGTTTGGACGTATCGAGACCCCTTAGTCGACCTGGACTGCTGTTTCTCGCCCTTAGGTTTAGTCGCCATCTTAATTCTGCACTCAGAGAGTTCTGAGCCTACTACCACTTCGGCCACGACAATAATCTATCAGACAACAAGTATGCCACCGCAGCCGACCCAGATCCACCAGCCCACCATAACTTGAACCTGTAGTCACGCCGCGCGCCACTCCTCTTCCCGCTCACCAGGCCAACCCGGTAGTCATCATAGACCATTCAGGCCACTCCTTGGTATATACGTCTGCGCTGACCTGCATGTCCACCGGGGCAACCTTCCTTTCTGTCACTTAAAGGCTCTGGTGCTATGTACTGAACTCATGTACATCTGTCTTTATGTGCAATGCCTCCTGCTGGCTACTCGGCGGCCCCGCGGGTGATCACCGAGAGGCCAGGCAGCTATTCACGACCACTGCGGGTCTCACTTGCCTTTCTCAGGTGCTGCAAGAGGCCACAGGAACTCCACTCGCACTGTGATCCTCAAGGGCACTCGAGACGCCAGCATTTCTCTCTGTGAGGCCTGGTAGCGACGATCATGCTGTGGGCCCGGCTGATGGCTCAGGATTATCTCCGCTAGCATGCGTTGTTGGAGGCATTTCCAACGGCGTTCCAGCCATTCCTTCCCCGCTGCGCAGGGGTTGACAATGCAGGTGCAGGGTCTCTGTGTGTTTTCTTTCCTTTTTGTTTCATGTGCTGGCACGTTGTCATGTTGTGGTGTCTTTTACCTTCCGATGCGTCGCGCAGCGCCATCCAGGCCAGGTGGGTGACAGGGCTTCTGGATTTTCACGCTGCTTGGCAGTATATGCGATCTCACCCCAAGGCAGAGGCCCCCCGGCGCAGGTGTGTCGGCAGTTTAATGCGGGATTCCAGCCGGGGTCACAATGGCTAGCAGCCGCCGCAACGGTTGGCACCTCATCAAGCGAGCTCACACCTGTATAGATGCAGCCATCCTCTTTGCAGTTTCCTTCGTTGTGACCATTCCTTCTCCCTCTCAATTGACAGTAAGTGGATGGTAGCAATATCACAACGGTTCAGCAGGGAGGCCCCAGGGGATCGCCCCACTCACACTGCGGCTTCCCTCCAGCTTACGGGTGCCTCATCACATTGGGCTTTATTGAGCCTGGGCCCGGACACATCCGGAGGGGCTGCAAAAGATTCTTACTCGGAGCGACCGCTGAGCCTCCTTCCAGGCGAGGTCACCCCCACTCACCGCTGCTCCCGCCGACTCCTGCCTCACTTTTTTTGCCGCTTGCTTCGCTGCCTGCCTGCCTAGGACGCCCCAGCCGCCGCTGGGCTGCCACTTTCCCGCCGCTGACTCCCGGCGGACACGCCCCCCTCCTGCCCATTCGCCGCCCGCTCCCGCCACCCAGCTGCTCCTCCCTCCTGGCTCCTTACTTAAGGGGACCGCGCACGAGGTGAAGGGAGCGACCGCTGAGCCTACTTCCAGGCGAGGTCGCCCCCACTCACCGCTGCTCCCGCCGACTCCTGCCTCGCTTTTTTGCCGCTTGCCTCGCTGCTTGCCTGCCTAGGACGCCCCAGCCGCCGCTGGGCCGCCACTTTCCCGCCGCTGACTCCCGGCGGACACTCCCCCCTCCTGCCCATTCGCCGCCCCGCTTCCGCCACCCAGCTGCTCCTCCCTCCCGGCTCCTTACTTATGCTGCCCTCACGCACGCGCAGCGTTGACGCGCCGATTGTGCGCCAAAGGCGCGCCAAAGGCAAGCCCGTCTGCGCCCGTCCGCGCCTGGCCCGCGCCCAGTGCCAGGACCCCTGGTCCCCGCCGATGCAAGACGACCCGACAGACCTACGACGCCGCCGCCCTCAACGCACTCAATGCCGGCCGGAACCCCGCCTGCTGCCGAGCCACCCCGAGACGCATCCACGGACCCTTCACCTGCAAGGCCTGCAAGTTCACCTCCCTCCGAACCTGCACCGCACCCGCCAAGCCAAGCAACAGCAGCAACCACCTCAAGTGCATCCTGCTCACCACCCGCTCCGTCCACAGACACGCTGTGGAACTCTGGAACCTCCTCGACGCGACTTCACCAGACGTCGCCTTCCTCACGGAAACCTGGATGAACGTCTCCTCAGCCCCCGACATCGCCATCGCCATCCCGGACGGGTACAAGATCATCAGGAGGGACCGCGTCAACCAGACCGGAGGAGGCATCGCCATCGTCCACAGGAACACCATCCGCATCACGACCGACTCCAACGACACCTTCGCCGCCGCCGAGCACCTCCACTTCCAGATTCACACCGACCCAAAGACGACCCTCAGAGGCACCCTCGTCTACAGACCCCCGGGACCACGCACACAATTCAGCGAAGACATCACGGACTTCATCAGCCCGCACGCCCTCCCCTCCGCCGACTACATCCTCCTAGGGGACCTCAACTTCCACCTGGAGAACAACAAGGACCGCAACACCGCCGCCCTGCTGGACAACCTCGGACTCAAGCAACTGGTCAACACCCCCACCCACTACGCCGGTCACACGCTTGATCCCGTCTTCTCATCCAGCAAGCACATCACCTTCAGCCACTCCACCGGACTCCACTGGACCGACCACAGCTGCGTCCACTTCAGCTTCAGAAGAAACACGACCCACCACCACCCGCTAGAGGTTCCCCACAGAAGCTGGAGCAAGATCACCGCCGACCAGCTCACCACCTCCCTCAGCTAGAACCCACCCGCCAGCACAACGGACCCCAACGAAGCAGCCCGCAACTTCACGCAGTGGCTGACCGCCTGCGCCGACGACCTCGCACCACTGAAGAACCCTCCCAGCAGACCCAGAAGCAAGAAGGCATCCTGGTTCACCGACGAACTCAAGGACTCCAAGAAGACCTGCCGCACCCTCGAGAAAGCCTGGCTCCTCGACCAGACCACTGACAACATGACCGCCCTCAAACACGCCACCCGCAAGCACCACCAGCTTATCCGCACCACCAAGAAGAAATCACTGAAGGAACGACTGGACAACAATGCCCACGAGAGCAAGGAACTCTTCAGCATCGTCAAGGAGTTCTCCAACCCCAGCACCGGCAACAACGACATCACTCAGTCACAAGATCTCTGCGACTCCCTCGCCTCGTTCTTCCACCGCAAGATCGCCGACATCCACAACAGCTTCGGCGCACCATCCACGCACCCAACCGTCGAACCAACGCCCCCCACCACCACCCTCCGCACCTGGACCACGGTGACCACCGAAGACACAGCCCGCACGATGAACACCATCCACTCCGGATCTCCAACCGACCCCTGCCCCCACCACGTCTTCAAAAAGGCCGACTCCACCATCGCATCCCAACTCCGGAACATCATCAACACCTCCTTCAACACCGCCACCTTCCCGGAGAGCTGGAAGCATGCCGAGCTCAGCGCCCTACTGAAGAAACCAACAGCGGACCCCACCGACCTCAAAAACTTCCGCCCCATCTCGCTCCTCCCTTTTCCTGCTAAAGTCATCGAGAAGATCGTCAACAGACAGCTTGCTGCCTTCCTCGAGACTAACGGATCCCTCGACCCCTCGCAGTCCGGTTTCAGAGCCAACCACAGCACCGAGACCGCCCTCATCGCAGCCACCGACGACATCCGAGCCCTGCTCGACAACGGGGAAACAGCGGCACTCATCCTCCTGGACCTCTCTGCAGCGTTCGACACTGTCTGCCACCGCACCCTAGTTCAACGCCTCAGCAACATCGGCATCCAAGAGAAGGCACTGGAGTGGATCGTCTCGTTCCTCGCCGGAAGAACACAGAGAGTCCGCCTCCCCCCGTTTCGATCCGAGGCCACCGAAGTCATCTGCGGCGTACCGCAAGGATCATCACTCAGCCCCACCCTCTTCAACGTCTACATGAGACCTCTTGCAGCCATCGCACGCCAACACAACCTCAACATCATCTCCTATGCCGACGACACCCAGCTGATCCTCTCCCTCACCAGAGACCCCGACACCGCCAGAACCAGCCTACACGAAGGGATGAAAGACGTCGCCGAGTGGATGAAGAACAGCCGCCTGAAACTGAACTCAGACAAGACGGAAGTCCTCATCCTGGGACCATCGCCCTCCGCCTGGGACAACTCCTGGTGGCCCCCCGCCCTGGGCACAACTCCCAAGCCAACAGACCACGCACGCAACCTGGGCTTCATCCTGGACTCCTCACTCTCGATGACCAGACAAGTCAACGCCGTCTCCTCATCATGCTTTCACACCCTACGCATGCTTCGCAAGATCTTCCGATGGATCTCGACCGAAACCAGGAAGACGGTCACCTAGGCACTCGTCACCAACCGACTGTACTACGGAAACACCCTCTACGCCGGAACCACAGCCAAGCTACAGAAAAGACTCCAACGCATCCAGAACGCCTCCGCCCGACTCATCCTGGACATCCCCCGACGCAGCCACATCTCCGGCCTCCTGAGAGACCTGCACTGGCTCCCCGTCAACAAGAGGATCACGTTCCGGCTCCTCACCCACGCACACAAGTCTCTCCACGACCTGGGCCCCAAGTACCTCAACGACCGCCTGACCTTCTACACGCCCACCCGCCAGCTACCGTCTACTAGCCTCGCCCTCGCCACCGTACCACGCATCCGAAGAGCCACCACCGGAGGAAGATCCTTCTCCTACCTGGCGGCCAAGACATGGAACTCCCTCCCCATCCACCTTCGGCTGACCCAGGACCATCTCGCCTTCAGGAGACAACTCAAGACCTGGCTGTTTGAGCAGTAGCGGACCCTTTCCCCCAAGCGCCTTGAGACCCTTCCGGGTGAGTAGTGCGCTATACAAGTGTTATGATTGATTGATTGGCGCCTTGCAGTTAACACTGTGCCCGATGCGTCCCCTCAATCTCCCCGGAGCCGCGGTTTATATTTCTCCGGATCCGGACCCGGGCGTGACCAGCAGTTTCCGGTCACCGCCCCGGGTGTTGTTGCGTTTGCGGCCGCCCACCGCCACCACGCAAGCCCCTGGCTCCAGCCGCGGAGAAGGCCCAAACTTCACGGACGCACCGCTTCGGCCCACGACCACGCAGCGGGCCCGGAGCGGCTCCGATGCGCACCGCTTCCCCTCCGCCAGCCGGTGCACCCCACAGCGCCACAGGAGAGTGTCAGGAATTTGGGGGCAAGGCGCGGGTCTCACGGAGCTACTGGCCTACTCGGCCATCTTAGATGCTCGCGTAGCTCCTCCCATCTTTGACATTTTTATTGACACCACTGACTACATTGACTGGGAGGCAGACAGCAATTTCTGCATTTGGAAGCATCTGACAGAAGCAGAACGTGGAACCATTATTTGGGCTCTTCAGTCTCCTCACTGCCCACACTCTCATATCCATTGGGAGGGATGGATCTCGCTAAGGACGGTGGATCCCTCACTCTCCAGCCTAAGCAAAAAAATCAACCATAACACTGAGATAGCTCATCTAATGCCCTTCAAAGCTACTCCACACAAGCCTCATGAGACATTAAGGGAGAAAACGCTTTTGAAAGGGTATGTCACGAGAGACCTTGAACTCAACACTGCTTATATCTTGGCACTAAATGCTGTAAACCAAGCTTCATAAAAAGCATTTTTTTTTGCCAAATACAAAGGAAATATTTTGATTTACTATCTACATACACAATTGACATTTACATTTGGCAACGGAAGAAAACAACCAGTTTTTTCAATTGAAGGTTTGGATGTCACTGAATAATTTCAATTACTTGTAATACCACAATCCGTTCTAAAAATAAAGCTAAAACTTTATTGGATCACTATATTACAGCCCATTTCTGGAAAAAAATAGTAGTTACATTTTAATTATACATATTTACATTTTTTTTAAATTACGTTATTTTACAATGTTCAAACAAGTTAACCATTAATTTATTGATCTTCTTAATGGTTTATATTAAGAGAATCCTCTGTTGTGGCAGATAGCAAGCAGCAGCTTTTCCTTGAGAACTTCCTTCTTAGAGTATGGTGGAAGTGTTAGGGTCTGGAAGCAGGTTTGTGCATATGGAAGATGATCCTCAGTAAATAAAGGGCTGGACACAATTCTAATCTTCAAACAATCCATTCCAAAAACAGGGACGCTGTCAGTTCCTATGAGAAACACTGAATTGTGGAAGGAATGGGAAACATAAATGTCAGAAAGCTGGAATATCTCTGATAGAGTCAGAATTGGCAAGTCACACAGTAAACAACACATCTAGCAAAAGGAAACTGATCACAAAATGCAAAGTGCCATAGTACCCTCCACAAAACACCACTCACCCTTACAGCTACTATCAAAGCATGGCACCTGTAAAGGATGGCTCAAGGAAGAGCTTTATTCAGCTCTAGGATACCTTCTTGGGTGATAGTGAACGCTACAAATCTGCACAACATAAAATACATGCATTTCTAAATTGTTGAGAAACATAAACAGTCTTATGCACAAGTTCCAAACTGTGGAAAATATAAATGTAATTTCTTTAAATATTGGTAAAGATTGTAACAATGGCTGGAAATCTGGACTGAAAAGCTCCTTTCTTTTCAAGAATTCCTGATAGATGACAGGTTAGCGCCTTGGTATCACCCCAGAAGCAGTTGCCATGTACCATGGTACATTCTCTTGGGTACACTTCCATATTTTGAGCTTTATTTTTCAGCAGACTCTCCAAGTCCCCTGGAATTTACCAATCTACAAGTTTCTGTCCCATACCCAACAAGGCACTGCAAATGTTTCTAACACCCATCCTTTATAACGTCTAGAGTGCACAAACATTTACATGTTTATGTCTAGTTTTTTTTGGCAAAATGTGCAGGCAATATGTGCACTGCTAAAACAAATAAAAGGCAATGGAAAGAATGGCTGAATTAACCAGAGACACTGCCTGAAACTAATTCAATCATTCCTTCCATCCCTTTGTTGTTTGTTGTAGAAGATGCCCTAAATGGGACGCGCATGCCCAGACCGACGTCCAGCGCTCTCTGTGGCAAACTGTACCTCGCTGATGAGAGCTAAGCAGGCCCACACTGGTCTGTGTTCCCATCTTATCTTAGAATCAGCTCTCGGAAAAGGGAGGGAGGCAATGCTTCTCTTGCTGGCAGCAGAGATGGCCTTAGACAGGGTGCAGTGGATATGTATAAAACCAGCCCTGGTGGCAGAGGGTTCATCAAGAAGAGGTAAGAAGCCCCCTTTAAGTGAGGAACAATTTGCTAAGACTGCCCAGCTGAGGGTGCCAAAAGAAATTGACCGCCATAATGCCCTGCAAGTAAACAAAAAGAACAATTTCAAAACTGAACACACTTGAAACTTACCCCGCTCTTTGCCCTTGAGAAAAGAGACATGCACAATTTGAATTGATCCAACAGAAAGAATACAAAAAATCATTTCTTCTGCCAAAGCTGCCTACTTCTCTTTAAAAATTACGAGTTCCACAAATATGTCCAAATAAATATTTGCCATTGTGAATGAATTATCCAACCCAGATAGTGTTGCAGTAAAATCTACACCTAGCCATACCTTCTGCAAATCTCTCAATTAGTTATTTATCGATAACATTGATACAATAAAAGCCAGTATCCCCCGCTGTCTTGCCCCTGAGGGCCCACCCTCAATGCCGGAAAATCTGTGTGATATTGAACGGCTCCCAGTAATAGACAGTCCAACTTTTTTAGATCTTCTGTCTAAAGTAAAATCAGGATCACCTACTAACAGTTGTCCGCCTCATATTTTAAAAGAAATTTTCACCATCTTTCCTGGACCAGCCTTGGCACCTCTCAATGATTCTCAAACACAGGGCTATGTACCAAAAGCTTTCAAAGAGACAACAGTTGTCACTCTGCTAAAAAAAAACAGGAGCAGATCCTGGGACACTGACTAACTATCGCCCCATTTCCTTGCTTCCTTATTTGGACAAAATATTGGAATCTCATGTGGCCAAAAGTTTATGCACATTTATTTTACGGTCGGACTACCTCGACCCTAACCAAACAGGGTTCCGACCGGCACATTCCACTGAGACAGTAATACTCACTGTACTGGACACACTACGCAAGGAAGCTGATAAGGGCTCCCCCCAGGCTTTGGTGCTGCTGGACCTGTCCGCGGCATTTGACACGTTCGATCATGGTATCCTGATGGACCATGTCAGGATGGCCGGCCTTAAGGGAAAGGCATCCAGTTGGATTAAGTCTTTCGTTGAGGAACGTACTCAGTCAATGCGTCTCTCCCAGTTTTCTGCACCCAAAATGGCAACGAAATGTGAGTACCCCAGGATTCTTCGTTGTACCCCTATCTATACAATCTTTACCTTCTTCCCTTACTCCACACTCTAATAAATAAGAAGGTCTGCACGTATAACTATGCAGATGACCTAAAACTAGTGTTCTCTATTGACAACTACCCGGATTCGTTATCTGAATTCCAGGAAATTATGCTACACATGTGTGACTGGATGAATAATAACCAGTTAAAGTTAAATCCAGACAAAACGGAAGTGATTCTCATAGGCGGACCCCTGAACCCCTGGAACACTCAGTTTTGGCCAAATGAACTAGGTTCCCCTCCTAACCCTTCTTCCTTAGCTAAAAGTTTGGGGGTAATCATCAATAGTGATCTCACTATGTAATCTCAGATAGGAGCAGTAACATCTACCTGTTTCTTTCAGCTGAGGAAGATAAGGAAGATCAGAAGACTACTTACTCGGGAAGCCTTAATCCAGGTTGTACTGGCTATGGTGATGTCACATCTGGACTATGCCAACTCTCTATACTTTGGCATACCGCTCTATCTTACCAAAAGATTGCAGATGGTACGGAACCAGGCAGCCAGACTGATATCCCAACAACCTAGGTGGGAACACATCTCCCCCACCATGAAGGAGCTACACTGGCTCCCCATCCAACAAAGATGTGCATTTATAGTTGGCTGCCTTATTTTCAAAACTCTGAATGGTGCTAGTCCAACATTTGTAACCAAACTTATCCAGAAATACTCACCTGCGCGCAGTCTGCCCTCTGCCCACAAGAAATTCCTAACCATCCCTCCCTACAAACGGAAACGGCTAGGTGGCTGCACATTTGCTTTATTGGCACCCAGCTTTTGGAATACTCTACCATTAGATATAAGAACCTGCACTGAGTTTCCTAGATTCCGTAGGCTTCTTAAGACTTGGCTATTTATCCAAGCCTACAACTATCATTTGCAGACATAAATCACACGGGGCCCCAGCACTACCTCAAGTTTAGCGCTTAGAAACCAATGCGCTTTATAAGAAATGCTAACATAACATAACAAGCAAACCTTAAAGTTGCTGCTGACTCATGCAAACTTGGCATGCACACTGGACAGCACTCGGACATTGCTGAAGCAGGTAGCAAAGCATCATTGGTACACATAGTAGAACATCACTGATAAACAAAGTAATACATCACACAAATGAAGAATAGATGGCAAGCAGACTATCGGACTGCTTGTCTCAATAACTGAAAAGAAGTGAAGACACTGAGTCCTTTCATCATTGTTTATTCCTGAACAGTGCTGATATCACTGCTAGTTTCCTCTATGGAAGATTGGGTCACTACTTTATTGAATGGGCCTCCTTCCATTCATAAGTTGTTCTAGACTGCCATCTTAGATCAGTTTCATTGTAACAAAACATGCACCCGGCCTGGCAGTTCAGCCTGGACAGCTCTTATTGGAGCAGGATAAAGAATGATTTCCACTTGTCAGCTCTCTGTCTGGGGTTGCATAGTGTGAGAACAATGATAGATGAATGTGACTGCCAGCCATCGTCAATGGTTGAGATTAATTCAAGCATTCATCCCAGGACTTTAATGTTTGTGGCAAAGTATTCACCAATATAGTTGCCGTTTTGCAAGAAGGTTCAGACCATACTTTTCTTCAGGATATGAAAATGGCCTGGCTGACTGCATGCATGCTGACAATCTGATACGGAGTCTAGATATGGAAGCCTGCTGGCCTTCTTACACGGTGCCAGAGCCCATTACAACAAGCCATTATTTGTACTTTCTCTCTCCATGACGACATGTTGCAAAGAAAATGTTTAACATCCTCCTGCCATCCTAGTCTGCATAATCAGATAAATAAACTGTGGACATATGCGCCTTTATCTACATGAATTATACAACCATAGTTACATTTGTAATGCGATGAATTCAGTTAAACTTGGTGGAATAAACTTCTACGGATAGTCAACTTTATATGCCATCTCATATATTTTTAACTTGAATGAAAATGTATCTAATTGGTCTACTGTTGTAATCAATTCTTTACGCTTCACCCGTTATGAATTCCACGTGAAGTTGTCCAGGGGACATCAGGGCCAAGCTCACTCTGTGATTTAACAGGAGTCATAAGTTAAGCTTTACTGAATGTGGAATGACCACATCCACAAATTAAATTACAACCGCTGCCTTTATCGCAAAAGAGAAATGACACTGACTTTGCCTCTGCGGTTGAGAATGGTAAGTTACCAATGCTAACTTTTCCAAAGCTCATTTGCTTAGCATCCAATGACCGATGAGCAATAGGAAAAGGGAAACCACCAAAATAAAATCAATTATCTTTTGCTCCCACTGGTTCCAGTTAAGTAGTAGTTTCTGGGAGACCTGTGATGGGTCATGGTGGATTTGAAACTGGCACAATAGTCAATTCTAATTTGTGTGAAAAAACTGTTGGGTGATCACAGTAAATAAGAACTCTGTCTCCAAAGCTGATCAAACAGAATGAAGTTCTAGATCCATTCTGTCCACTGATATCCCCAAAGAAACATCCATTTGGAAGAAGTGCCAAACTTCAACTTGCATTCACATGGTCTTCTGGTTGTGAGGGCCTGAAAACCTCACCAGCCTGTGATGTGGAGCATTGCTGGGCGACCTTTTCAGCTCCTTGAACACCTTATGATAGCAGTCTAAAAACAGGTATATCAGTTTATTCCTAAAATTGTTAGTCTTACAACTCAAATTGTGGACTTTGTTATTTCGAGAAATACAGTCAGGCCTTCAGCACTTGGATCAGCATTACTGCCACACCTGAGGTTAATCCTGAGGTGGATTCTGACTGCAATCTTGTTTGGGAGTCTTGCCGAGCCAAAAGCAAAGGATTCTGAAGACAGCCTCTAAGTGTTGACTGTTATATTGACAATTATTTGCATAATCTAAGTGGGAAAAAAATTGCTGCCAATCAGTGATGAAGCAACCGAATAATAGCATATTGTACTGCCAAGCCATGGCCATTGATAGGTGTCCTTCTCTGAAGACACAGATAGGCTGAGAAGCCACCCTGATAGTCATGTAACTGTTGACAGGCCTGTATATTCTGTTAATATGAAACTGATCTAAGATGGCAGTTCTAGAACAACTTATGTATGGAAAGAGATCCATTCAATAAAGTAGTGACCCCAAATTCCATAGAGGAAACTAGCAGTGATATCAGCACTGTTCAGGAATAAAGGACAATGATGAAAGGACTCAGTGTCTTCACTTCTTTTCAGTAATTAAGACAAGTAGTCCGGTAGTCTGCTTGCCATCTATTCTTCATTTATGTGATGTATTACTTTGTTTATTAGTGATGTCCTACTATATGTACCAATGATGCTTTGCTACCTGCATCAGTAATGTCCAAGTCCTGTCCAGTGTACATGCCAAGTTTGCGTGAGTCAGCAGCAACGTTAAGGTTTGCTTGTGCATGTCTCTTTTCCCAAGGGGAAAAGCGGGATACATTTTGGAAGGAAAATGCTACTTACCAGTATGCATCTGTTCTTGGTATGTAGAGATGCAGATTCTCACACTTAGCATTAGATCACCATCTGGTGTTGGGCTCGGATGCTTGCAGGTTGTTGTCTTGGAAGAAGTCTTTGTAGTCACGAGATAGGTGACTTCTCCCTTGGACGATAGTGCGCATGGGCATCGACTCCATCCTTAGTTTGTTTTTCGCCATGATGGGAAATGATGGAGTTAGTAGAAAGAAAAAAGATGTCCATGTGTGGATATCTAATTAAGATAGAACTGTAACAGATACAGGTCTCGGGGAGGCGGGTGGGCGTGTGAGAATCTGCAGCTCCACATGGCAAGAACAGATGCATACTGGTAAGTAGCATTTTCGTTCGAGGCATATGAGCTGGAGATCTCACACTTAGCATAGACTATACAGCAGTATCTCCCCTAGCGGTGGTCAACTGTATCATACTGCAGTAGTTTGAAAGAGAGTCTTAAGAACAGCTTAGCTAACAGCAGCTTGCTGCTTGTTTTGCACGTCAACACAATAGTGTTTAGTGAAGTTGTGTGTTGTAGACCATGTTGCTGCTCTACAGATGTCTTCTAGGGGAATGTTTCCAAAGAAAGCCATAGAGGATCCTAGTTTGCGTGTGGAGTGCGCTCTAGGAGGAATTGTTAATGTGCTTTTCGCTTTTTGGTAGCATATTTGGATACATTTAACGATCCACCTTGCAATCCCAGCTTTAGAGATGGGATTCCCTTTATGTGATGGGAAGAAAGCTACAAACAATTGTTTTGTTTTGCAAAACGATTTGGTTCTGTCAATGTAATAAAGTAGGGCTCTTTTAACATCTATGGTGTGTAGGACTCTCTCTGTTACGGAGTCTGAGTTTTGAAAAAACACTGGTAACTTCACTGCATTGATTAAGATGAAATGGAGAGATGACTTTAGGAAGGAATTTTGGGTTTGTTCTGAGGAACACTTTGTTACGATGTAATTGCAAGAATGGTTACTGTATGGTGAAAGCCTGGATCTCACTTACTCTTCTAAGATAGGTAATGTCAACAAGGAACGTGACTTTCCATGTGAGGAACTGTAGTTCGCATTTGTGTAAAGGTTCAAATGGGGGTCCATGAACCTGGTAAGAACAATATTTAGGTTCCACTCTGGAGAGGGTGGTAACCTAGGAGGAATGATTCTTTTTAGGCCTTCCATAAAGGCTTTAATTGCAGGGACTCTAAATAGTGACAAGTGTTGTTTGTTTTGTAAGTAAGCAGCAAGTGCTGCTAGATGTATACGTATAGATAAATATGCTAGATTACATCTTTGCAAGTGCAGTAGATAGCAAATGATATTCTGGATGGAAGCATCCAGTGGATCAATACGATTATTGGTGAAGTAAATAACAAATATTTTCCATTTTGCAGCATAGCAAGCTCTAGCAGTAGGTCGTCTGGCTTCTTTAATGATGTTCATACAGTCCGGTGGTAGGTTAAGGTAACTGAACTCTAAGACTTCAGGAGCCAGATCGCTAGATTCAGCTGATCTGGATCTGGATGTCTGATCTCTCCATGGTTCTACGTTAGCAGGGATGGGGACAGGCGCAGTTTGTGGTGCGGAACTAGTGAGAGTTCCAACAGCGTTGTGAACCACGGTTGTGGGGCCCATGTGGGAGCCACTAAGATTAGTTTGACCAGTTCATCCATATCACATTTCCCTTGGACAACGGGTGTGGAAACCTGGCGGTGAAGGTTGGGCATTTTGCGTTGTCGTGTGTGGTGAACAGATCTATGTCTGGTTGGCCCCACCTGTGGAAGAATGGTAGATGAACCTGGGGATATAGCTCCCATTGGTGAATCCATCGTGTCTGTCGACTTGACAGATCCGCAATCTGATTGTGAACTCCTGGAAGGTGTTTAGTCAGTAGATATATAGTTTGTGGGATGGCCCATCTTCAAATGTTCTTTGCGAGCTTGGACAGTTGCAGAGAATGTGTCCCTCCTTGTTTTTGTATGTGGTACATGGCTGTCATGTTGTCCGTCCGGATCAAGACAGCTTTGTTTTGTACATGTACTTGGAAAGATTTTAGTGCTAGGAATATTGCTAGTAGCTCCAGGTGACTGATGTGGAGCACTTTTTGTTGAGTGGTCCATCTGCCCTGAGTTGTATGTCCGAGGAGATGGGCTCCCCATCCTGTGAGTGATGCGTCTGTTGTGAGTACTATCTGTGGAACAGGTTTGTGGAATGGCCGCCCTTTAAACACGTTTTTTGTGTTGCACCACTGCAGAGAGCGATGTGTGCAGCTGTCTACCAACACCAGATCCGTAAGTTGTCCTTGAGCCTGATTCCACTGATGTGTTAGACATTCCTGTAATGGACGCATTTGAAGTCTTGCATATGGTACATTATAAATGCAAGATGCCATCATGCCTATGAGCTGCATGAACACTCTGGCTGGGAGAGTGTTGGACTTGAAATGTTGTGACTAGGGCTGGTATGCTGGCTATCCTGGCTGGATTGGGATATGCTAGAGCTGCGGAGGTGTTTATTGTGGCCCCCAGATATTGGTGTATATGAGAGGGCTGGAGATGCGACTTGGTGTCGTTGATCGGGAACCCCAAGTTGTGTAATGTCTGAATGGTTTGAGGAGTGTGTTGAACCCACTGATTGAATGACTTGGCTTTTATTAGCCAGTCGTCTAGATATGGGAAGACATGGATCTGTTGTCTTTTGAGATGTGCGGCTACTACTGCAAGGCACTTTGTGAACATTCTGGGTGCAGTTGTGACTCCGAATGGAAGGACTTTGAACTGATAGTGTTGTCCGTCCACTACAAACCTTAGATACTTTCTGTGGGAAGGATGAATGGGAATGTGGAAGTAGGCGTCCTTAAGATCTAGTGTGGCAAGAAAGTCGCCTTGTTCCAGCAGCGGGAGCACTTGTTGGAGAGGGATCATATGAAAATGATCTGAGTGTATATATAGGTTGAGGGGCCTGAGATCGAGTATTGGTCTTAGAGTCCCGTCTTTCTTGGGTATTAGGAAGTACAGCGAGTAAACCCCTATTCCTTGATGTTGTAAAGGAATAGTCTCTATTGCATGCTTTTGAAGCAATGAGAGAACCTCTTGTTTTAGGAGCGTAAGATGTTCTGTGGACATGGGACGCTGCTTGGGGGGTATATGTGTGGGGGGGGGGGGGTAGCTGTAAGTTCTAGGCAGTAACCATACTGGATAATTCGTCTCACCCACCTCTCTGTTGTGATGGAATTCCAGACAGGTAAGAACTGTGATAATCTCCCCCCGACTGGAGTGGGATGGTGTGGGGGGAGCGGAGGAAAGTCACTGTTTTGTGGTGGGGGAGGTACGAGTGTTGTTATTACCTCTACCTCTTCCTTTATTGTTATTTCCTCTGGTCTGCCTCTAAAGTATCCTTTATTAGGGGATGTGTGTGTAGCGGCTTTAAACAAAGATGAGTTGTCTGCTCCCATGTGTTTGGAGGCCCCTCTATAGAACGCGCTGAAAGGAGCCCCATGTTTGTGGAGACTGTAAAGCTCCCATGGACCTAACAGTCTCAGTGTCTTTCTTCATTTTTTCAAGTGCAGTGTCCACAGCCGGGCCAAAAAGTTGTTGTTGGTTGAACTGCTGGTTGAGGATGGTAGTCTGGACTTCCTGCTTAAAGCCTGAGATGTGCTGACAGGCACGTTGCCTAAGGAGCACACTGGTATTGATGGATCTGGAGGCAGTGTCTGCTGCGTCAAGTACACATTTTATTGACGCATTTGAAATTAGCTTGCCCTCTTGGATGAGATGTTTTGCTTGTGTTTTATATTGATCAGGCAAATTCTGTAGTAGGGTTTCTAACTGGTCGTAGTGAGCCCTATCATATCTTGCAAGCAGTGCCTGTGTGTTGGCTATGCGCCAGTGTTCCTGCTTGCGCAGCTACCCTTTTGCCAGAAGCGTCTAGCAATTTGGATTCTTTATCAGGGGTAAATCATAGGGTATGACGGGCAATATTTACTTTAGTGTTTTTAGCAGAAAAAAGCAAGCTGACGTAAGCTGATTGGTCTGATCAACGAAGATGAGTTTGGAAACAAAAATGTTTCCCAAATTTCTCACTTACAATACATAAAAAGGCAGAGGGCCCCAAGTCTTAGGCCACCATGCATTATCACAAAAGGAAATAACATTTACAAGGATAAGCACCTCTGTCTTTTCAGAATTTAGCTGCGTCCAATTCACTATGGCTCTCATGCAAATATTAAATCAGTCAGCCATTTCTTCTGTGTTATTAGTAATAGATACCACTAGTTGAGTATAGTCACATAAGAGATGGTTGAGAAGCCAAATGTTCCTATCATATTTGCTAATGGAGCCACCTATAGGTTGAATAATGTGGGACTTAGCTATGACTCTTGCGGGACACCACATGGCAAGGAAAATGGTTTGTAACCCTGGCTCTGGATGCAAAACAGTTATATTGTACGGTCAAAAGCTTGAGCTTAATTACTGAAGTATGGAAACTCCTAAAGAAGGTGTTAAACCATCTAGTCCAGAGATGCAAGGATCTGGTAGCACTGATAACTACTTCATTGGAGACTGTTTCTTCTGTTACCTCCAGGAAGAATCAGAGTACTTGTGTGCTTCCTGAGATACTCGCCCCTCATCAATTGGTATGTCTATCACTATCTATATATTAACCAACAGAATAGCCAAAACTGTTGGGTTTTACGCAGTGATCCTCATATTGCACTTCTTTGTCATTTGTAATGACCTTTAAATGTGAAGCGCTTGCTGTTTCCTTAATTGTGAGGCCTGCTGCTTTCCCGCTTCATTTGCTCCTGTCATATTTCTAATTGACTTGTGTCATAGAATATTCTATCTTGTTGCTTTTCAGCATCTGCAATTGTCTCCTCAAAGCAAGAACTTTCTGCCAGAGCCTCTAGGATTTATTTACGTTTAGCTTTAGCTTCACTCAGATCCCATTGAAGCTTCTGAAGGACACTTCCTCTAAGTGTTTTGAGGAAAGCTGTCTCAGCAATAAACCTCCTCTGGTGACTTCCTTAAGTGAGTCTCAGATTGTAATGGCATTACATTTGACACTGTGCTCAGCCTACCATAATTTGTGCTTTGACGGTTGCCTCAACCACTGTGTCCCATACAAGGCCGTTATTCGACCACCGTGAAACTCATGATGGTTTCTCTTTCCAATCCCCAAACATTGTTTATAGCAGAGGTGCATAATCAGATAGTGAGTTGAGCCTATGATGTGCTGCATCTAGCATTGATCTAAATTACTGGTCAATTAGTACTACATCTAGCCTTGCATATGTTTTGTCCATGTGTGGATATCTAATTAAGATAGAACTGTAACAGATACAGGCCAATGCGCTTTATAAGAAATGCTAACATAACATAACAAGCAAACCTTAAAGTTGCTGCTGACTCATGCAAACTTGGCATGCACACTGGACAGCACTCGGACATTGCTGAAGCAGGTAGCAAAGCATCATTGGTACACATAGTAGAACATCACTGATAAACAAAGTAATACATCACACAAATGAAGAATAGATGGCAAGCAGACTATCGGACTGCTTGTCTCAATAACTGAAAAGAAGTGAAGACACTGAGTCCTTTCATCATTGTTTATTCCTGAACAGTGCTGATATCACTGCTAGTTTCCTCTATGGAAGATTGGGTCACTACTTTATTGAATGGGCCTCCTTCCATTCATAAGTTGTTCTAGACTGCCATCTTAGATCAGTTTCATTGTAACAAAACATGCACCCGGCCTGGCAGTTCAGCCTGGACAGCTCTTATTGGAGCAGGATAAAGAATGATTTGCACTTGTCAGCTCTCTGTCTGGGGTTGCATAGTGTGAGAACAATGATAGATGAATGTGACTGCCAGCCATCGTCAATGGTTGAGATTAATTCAAGCATTCATCCCAGGACTTTAATGTTTGTGGCAAAGTATTCACCAATATAGTTGCCGTTTTGCAAGAAGGTTCAGACCATACTTTTCTTCAGGATATGAAAATGGCCTGGCTGACTGCATGCATGCTGACAATCTGATACGGAGTCTAGATATGGAAGCCTGCTGGCCTTCTTACACGGTACCAGAGCCCATTACAACAAGCCATTATTTGTACTTTCTCTCTCCATGACGACATGTTGCAAAGAAAATGTTTAACATCCTCCTGCCATCCTAGTCTGCATAATCAGATAAATAAACTGTGGACATATGCGCCTTTATCTACATGAATTATACAACCATAGTTACATTTGTAATGCGATGAATTCAGTTAAACTTGGTGGAATAAACTTCTACGGATAGTCAACTTTATATGCCATCTCATATATTTTTAACTTGAATGAAAATGTATCTAATTGGTCTACTGTTGTAATCAATTCTTTACGCTTCACCCGTTATGAATTCCACGTGAAGTTGTCCAGGGGACATCAGGGCCAAGCTCACTCTGTGATTTAACAGGAGTCATAAGTTAAGCTTTACTGAATGTGGAATGACCACATCCACAAATTAAATTACAACCGCTGCCTTTATCGCAAAAGAGAAATGACACTGACTTTGCCTCTGCGGTTGAGAAAGGTAAGTTACCAATGCTAACTTTTCCAAAGCTCATTTGCTTAGCATCCAATGACCGATGAGCAATAGGAAAAGGGAAACCACCAAAATAAAATCAATTATCTTTTGCTCCCACTGGTTCCAGTTAAGTAGTAGTTTCTGGGAGACCTGTGATGGGTCATGGTGGATTTGAAACTGGCACAATAGTCAATTCTAATTCGTGTGAAAAAACTGTTGGGTGATCACAGTAAATAAGAACTCTGTCTCCAAAGCTGATCAAACAGAATGAAGTTCTAGATCCATTCTGTCCACTGATATCCCCAAAGAAACATCCATTTGGAAGAAGTGCCAAACTTCAACTTGCATTCACATGGTCTTCTGGTTGTGAGGGCCTGAAAACCTCACCAGCCTGTGATGTGGAGCATTGCTGGGCGACCTTTTCAGCTCCTTGAACACCTTATGATAGCAGTCTAAAAACAGGTGTATCAGTTTATTCCTAAAATTGTTAGTCTTAAAACTCAAATTGTGGACTTTGTTATTTCGAGAAATACAGTCAGGCCTTCAGCACTTGGATCAGCATTACTGCCACACCTGAGGTTAATCCTGAGGTGGATTCTGACTGCAATCTTGTTTGGGAGTCTTGCCGAGCCAAAAGCAAAGTATTCTGAAGACAGCCTCTAAGTGTTGACTGTTATATTGACAATTATTTGCATAATCTAAGTGGGAAAAAAATTGCTGCCAATCAGTGATGAAGCAACCGAATAATAGCATATTGTGCTGCCAAGCCATGGCCATTGATAGGTGTCCTTCCCTGAAGACACAGATAGGCTGAGAAGCCACCCTGGTAGTCATGTGACTGTTGACAGGCCTTTATATTCTGTTAATATGAAACTGATCTAAGATGGCAGTTCTAGAACAACTTATGTATGGAAAGAGATCCATTCAATAAAGTAGTGACCCCAAATTCCATAGAGGAAACTAGCAGTGATATCAGCACTGTTCAGGAATAAAGGACAATGATGAAAGGACTCAGTGTCTTCACTTCTTTTCAGTAATTAAGACAAGTAGTCCGGTAGTCTGCTTGCCATCTATTCTTCATTTATGTGATGTATTACTTTGTTTATTAGTGATGTCCTACTATATGTACCAATGATGCTTTGCTACCTGCATCAGTAATGTCCAAGTCCTGTCCAGTGTATATGCCAAGTTTGCGTGAGTCAGCAGCAACGTTAAGGTTTGCTTGTGCATGTCTCTTTTCCCAAGGGGAAAAGCGGGATACATTTTGGAAGGAAAATGCTACTTACCAGTATGCATCTGTTCTTGGTATGTAGAGATGCAGATTCTCACACTTAGCATTAGATCACCATCTGGTGTTGGGCTCGGATGCTTGCAGGTTGTTGTCTTGGAAGAAGTCTTTGTAGTCACGAGATAGGTGACTTCTCCCTTGGACGATAGTGCGCATGGGCATCGACTCCATCCTTAGTTTGTTTTTCGCCATGATGGGAAATGATGGAGTTAGTAGAAAGAAAAAAGATGTCCATGTGTGGATATCTAATTAAGATAGAACTGTAACAGATACAGGTCTCGGGGAGGCGGGTGGGCGTGTGAGAATCTGCAGCTCCACATGGCAAGAACAGATGCATACTGGTAAGTAGCATTTTCGTTCGAGGCATATGAGCTGGAGATCTCACACTTAGCATAGACTATACAGCAGTATCTCCCCTAGCGGTGGTCAACTGTATCATACTGCAGTAGTTTGAAAGAGAGTCTTAAGAACAGCTTAGCTAACAGCAGCTTGCTGCTTGTTTTGCACGTCAACACAATAGTGTTTAGTGAAGTTGTGTGTTGTAGACCATGTTGCTGCTCTACAGATGTCTTCTAGGGGAATGTTCCCAAAGAAAGCCATAGAGGATCCTAGTTTGCGTGTGGAGTGCGCTCTAGGAGGAATTGTTAATGTGCTTTTCGCTTTTTGGTAGCATATTTGGATACATTTAACGATCCACCTTGCAATCCCAGCTTTAGAGATGGGATTCCCTTTATGCGGTGGGAAGAAAGCTACAAACAATTGTTTTGTTTTGCAAAACGATTTGGTTCTGTCAATGTAATAAAGTAGGGCTCTTTTAACATCTATGGTGTGTAGGACTCTCTCTGTTACGGAGTCTGAGTTTTGAAAAAACAGTGGTAACTTCACTGATTGATTAAGATGAAATGGAGAGATGACTTTAGGAAGGAATTTTGGGTTTGTTCTGAGGAACACTTTGTTACGATGTAATTGTAAGAATGGTTACTGTATGGTGAAAGCCTGGATCTCACTTACTCTTCTAAGATAGGTAATGTCAACAAGGAACGTTACTTTCCATGTGAGGAACTGTAGTTCGCATTTGTGTAAAGGTTCAAATGGGGGTCCATGAAACTGGTAAGAACAATATTTAGGTTCCACTCTGGAGAGGGTGGTAACCTAGGAGGAATGATTCTTTTTAGGCCTTCCATAAAGGCTTTAATTGCAGGGACTCTAAATAGTGACAAGTGTTGTTTGTTTTGTAAGTAAGCAGCAAGTGCTGCTAGATGTATACGTATAGATAAATATGCTAGATTACATCTTTGCAAGTGCAGTAGATAGCAAATGATATTCTGGATGGAAGCATCCAGTGGATCAATACGATTATTGGTGAAGTAAATAACAAATATTTTCCATTTTGCAGCATAGCAAGCTCTAGCAGTAGGTCGTCTGGCTTCTTTAATGATGTTCATACAGTCCGGGGGTAGGTTAAGGTAACTGAACTCTAAGACTTCAGGAGCCAGATCGCTAGATTCAGCTGATCTGGATCTGGATGTCTGATCTCTCCCTGGTTCTACGTTAGCAGGGATGGGGACAGGCGCAGTTTGTGGTGCGGAACTAGTGAGAGTTCCAACAGCGTTGTGAACCACGGTTGTGGGGCCCATGTGGGAGCCACTAAGATTAGTTTGAGAGACTGTTGTCGGAGCTTGAGTACCACTAGTGGAATCAGTGGGAGTGGCGGAAAAGCCTGCGCAAATCTGCCTGACCAGTTCATCCATATCACATTTCCCTTGGAAAACGGGTGTGGAAACCTGGCGGTGAAGGTTGGGCATTTTGCGTTGTCGTGTGTGGTGAACAGATCTATGTCTGGTTGGCCCCACCTGTGGAAGAATGGTAGATGAACCTGGGGATATAGCTCCCATTGGTGAATCCATCGTGTCTGTCGACTTGACAGATCCGCAATCTGATTGTGAACTCCTGGAAGGTGTTTAGTCAGTAGATATATATTTTGTGGGATGGCCCATCTTCAAATGTTCTTTGCGAGCTTGGACAGTTGCAGAGAATGTGTCCCTCCTTGTTTTTGTATGTGGTACATGGCTGTCATGTTGTCCGTCCGGATCAAGACAGCTTTGTTTTGTACATGTACTTGGAAAGATTTTAGTGCTAGGAATATTGCTAGTAGCTCCAGGTGACTGATGTGGAGCACTTTTTGTTGAGTGGTCCATCTGCCCTGAGTTGTATGTCCGAGGAGATGGGCTCCCCATCCTGTGAGTGATGCGTCTGTTGTGAGTACTATCTGTGGAACAGGTTTGCGGAATGGCCGCCCTTATGACACGTTTTTTGTGTTGCACCACTGCAGAGAGCGATGTGTGCGGCTGTCTACCAACACCAGATCCGTAAGTTGTCCTTGAGCCTGATTCCACTGATGTGCTAGACATTCCTGTAATGGACGCATTTGAAGTCTTGCATTTGGTACATTATAAATGCAAGATGCCATCATGCCTATGAGCTGCATGAACACTCTGGCTGGGAGAGTGTTGGACTTGAAATGTTGTGACTAGGGCTGGTATGCTGGCTATCCTGGCTGGATTGGGATATGCTAGAGCTGTGGAGGTGTTTATTGTGGCCCCCAGATATTGGTGTATGAGAGGGCTGGAGATGCGACTTGGTGTCGTTGATCGGGAACCCCAAGTTGTGTAATGTCTGAATGGTTTGAGGAGTGTGTTGAACCCACTGATTGAATGACTTGGCTTTTATTAGCCAGTCGTCTAGATATGGGAAGACATGGATCTGTTGTCTTTTGAGATGTGCGGCTACTACTGCAAGGCACTTTGTGAACATTCTGGGTGCAGTTGTGACTCCGAATGGAAGGACTTTGAACTGATAGTGTTGTCCGTCCACTACAAACCTTAGATACTTTCTGTGGGAAGGATGAATGGGAATGTGGAAGTAGGCGTCCTTAAGATCTAGTGTGGCAAGAAAGTCGCCTTGTTCCAGCAGCGGGAGCACTTGTTGGAGAGGGATCATATGAAAATGATCTGAGTGTATATATAGGTTGAGGGGCCTGAGATCGAGTATTGGTCTTAGAGTCCCGTCTTTCTTGGGTATTAGGAAGTACAGCGAGTAAACCCCTATTCCTTGATGTTGTAAAGGAATAGTCTCTATTGCATGCTTTTGAAGCAATGAGAGAACCTCTTGTTTTAGGAGCGTAAGATGTTCTGTGGACATGGGACGCTGCTTGGGGGGTATATGTGTGGGGGGGGGGGGTAGCTGTAAGTTCTAGGCAGTAACCATACTGGATAATTCGTCTCACCCACCTCTCTGTTGTGATGGAATTCCAGACAGGTAAGAACTGTGATAATGTCCCCCCGACTGGAGTGGGATGGTGTGGGGGGAGCGGAGGAGAGTCACTGTTTTGTGGTGGGGGAGGTACGAGTGTTGTTATTACCTCTACCTCTTCCTTTATTGTTATTTCCTCTGGATCTGCCTCTAAAGTATCCTCTATTAGGGGATGTGTGTGTAGCGGCTTTAAACAAAGATGAGTTGTCTGCTCCCATGTGTTTGGAGGCCCCTCTATAGAAGGAGCGCTGAAAGGAGCCCCATGTTTGTGGAGACTGTAAAGCTCCCATGGACCTAACAGTCTCAGTGTCTTTCTTCATTTTTTCAAGTGCAGTGTCCACAGCCGGGCCAAAAAGTTGTTGTTGGTTGAACTGCTGGTTGAGGATGGTAGTCTGGACTTCCTGCTTAAAGCCTGAGATGTGCTGACAGGCACGTTGCCTAAGGAGCACACTGGTATTGATGGATCTGGAGGCAGTGTCTGCTGCGTCAAGTAAACATTTTATTGACGCATTTGAAATTAGCTTGCCCTCTTGGATGAGATGTTTTGCTTGTGTTTTATATTGATCAGGCAAATTCTGTAGTAGGGTTTCTAACTGGTCGTAGTGAGCCCTATCATATCTGGCAAGCAGTGCCTGTGTGTTGGCTATGCGCCAGTGTTCCTGCTTGCGCAGCTACCCTTTTGCCAGAAGCGTCTAGTAATTTGGATTCTTTATCAGGGGGTGGCGCTTTCCCGGAGGTTTGAGAGTTGGCGCACTATCTAGTGTTGGAAACTACTAGAGAATCCAAAGGTGGCTGTCCCTTAATGTAAGCAGGATCTGCAGGGGCAGGTCTATACTTTTTTTCTATCCTAGGATTAAGAATCCTGGCACGTACGGATCTATAAACACTTCGGGGCATGTTTAATGACTCCCTTAATCATTGGCAATATTTGCACTGTCTTTTGGGACTGTTCAAATGTATCCAACAGAAAGTCCTCTTCTGCTGCATCTGAGTGAATTGCGACGCCATGATAGATGGTAGCCCTATTAATTATCTGTCCAAAACCAATATTGTCGTCTGGGGGAGATGGTTTTAAGGGGCATGTGTGCGGGCTTGGGACACCTGGTGTATCTGTTGGGATAGCGTACTCCCAATCATGTGGGTCGGTTGGATATGTGAAAGGGTCATCTGGGTCCCCCCACCACTAGGTCCTCATCATCATCATCATCATCTGGGGGTGTATGAGGTGGAGAAGTCTCAATTGGAAGTGTAATAGATTTAGGGAGAGGAAGTGGGGAAGGAAGTATAGGAGAAGAAGGATGCATAGGTGATGTGGCAGAGTCCTTCTTTACAGGCACTGGAGGAACAGGTGCTGTGTGTAACTTCCTCTTCCTATATGGCATATTGGTGACATGTCCTGTTTCTGGATCAATATAAATCTTTTTCTGTTTAGGAGCAACAGGATCCAGATGAAAAAGTTCCTCTTCCTCAGGAACCGCTTTCGGCGCTGATGTTTTCCGTTCCGAGCGGGGTTGGTGTTGACTTTTATTGTCTTTGGTCTTAGGAGGTGTGATAGAGTCCTTAGGCTTAGCTTTTGGTTTCGAGACTCTTGGTTTCGGAGCCGAAGCAGGATCTTTAGGCTTGGAAACGTTGAAAGCCGGTTTATCCACAGGCCTCGAGGCTTTCGGGGCCGATTTTTCTTTAGAGGTGGAAGGGGTCGGAACCGATTTCGAAGCAGAGAGTTCTTTTAGTTTCGGTGCCGAAGGTGCCGGTGGGATTGGTACATGCGGTTTGCTCGGTCCCGAGCTACCTGAAGGCTTTTCTTTTCAGAGCCGGGCTCGAAGGTGACGCTTCTGAAGTATGTTTTCGGTCACGACTGGGGCTAGCAGCAAAGTCTTGACCACTGCCTTTGGTTTTGGTGGTGGTGTTGGGGTAGGGGCACTAGTACTCACTCGTTGACCAGGAGTAATGGGGTCGTCCCGAGTCTTCTGCCTCTGATACAAGTTGGAGATCTTCGGAATCTTCTCCTGGGACATCTGGGCCTGTGTCGAAGATGTCCACTGGTTCCGGAGCTGATCTCTGCATGATGTGTTGACGAGCCCTTCGATCTCGAATGGTCTTCTTTGATCGAAAGGACGTGCAGGCTGGATAGCTGGACTCGTCATGTTCAGGTGATAGGCACAGGTTGCAGACCTTGTGATGGTCACTGTGTGGGAATTTTGCTCTACACTGGGGGCATTTCTTGAATGGCGTCCTTTCCATGAGCCGTAGGCCTAACTGCGTGGATAGGCCCAACGGCCCGCGTCGACGACTGAAATCGATGAAAGTTGCGTCGAAGCTTAAGATGTTCGAAGTCAATCCAAAGAGTTATGGAAATTTTTCGCGTCTAAGTAGTTTGAAATATAGATTTCAAACCGGAGCGCAAAAGTTGCATCAGAACCCAATGGCGGGAAAAAACAATCTAAGGATGGAGTTGATGCCCATGCGCACTATCGTCCAAGGGAGGAGTCACCTATCTCGTGACTACAAAGTCTTCTTCCAAGACAACAACAACCTGCAAGCATCCGAGCCCAACACCAGATGGCGATCTAATGCTAAGTGTGAGATCTGCAGCTTATATGCCTGGAACTTGAATTTTTTTGTTTACTTGCAGGGCATTATGGTGATCAGTTTCTATTGGCATCCTCACAAGGGAAGTCTTAGCAAATTGTTCCTCACTTAAGGGGGCTTCTTACCACTTCTTGATTAACCCTCTGTCCACCAGGGCTGGTTTTATACATATCCACTCCTACCCTGTCTAAGGCCTTCTCTGCAGCCAGAAAGAGAAGGATTGCCTCCCTCCCTTTTCAGAGAGCTGATTCTAAGATAAGTAGGTTGTCCTTCACGTGCTCCACCACCTGAAGCTTGTGTATGAAGATCATTTGATCAGGGCAAATTGGTTGGGGCGTAGCACTTAAAGCTGCATCTCAAACGTTTTGTGAAGATATTTACATCCGTTTTGAGCTGTGAGATTTGCCTATAGGCACCCAAAGTCTCCAGGTCCTTCCTTGGCTTATGTGAGGGAGAGCTGAGCCTCTGGCATAATTTGATTTGATTTATTTTTATAAGGAGAGACGTATGCCCGAAGGTGTTTTGGAGCTAAGCGTTTACTGTCAGATCCTCTAACTAACCATGATCAAAACTACAGTGGAAGAGCAACTACAGTGGAAGAGCAAAAAATCCAGGCTTTCAACTGTTTTCTAAAACCCTGCAAGTTGGATTGTCCTCTCAATTGCTATGGCATAAGATTCCAGAGCTTAGACGTGTGGTAAACAAAACCTCAACAGCCCCATGTGACTGTGAATTCTAGGCACCACCTCTTTTTTGGAGACTGCAGATCGTAAATATCATTTTGGTAGATACCAGGAGAAACTTCTTTTGAGATATTCAGGGCCAGTCAGATTAGGAGCTTTATGAGCTGTACACAGAGCTTTACATGCTAACCTCTTAACAGGGAGCCAATGTAATTCCTCTAAGGCTTTCGAGACAGAGTTGAACTTCTTGATATTTTCAAGCAGGCGAGCTGCTGCTTTCTGTATCCTCTGCAACATTTTTGGACATCCCTTGCTGCAAGCCCAAATAAAGGGCATTGCAATAATCCAGTTTTGAAAAATTCCAAAGCAATAATGACTGTTTTCCTAAAATCATAGGGTATGACGGGCAATATTTACTTTAGTGTTTTTAGCAGAAAAAAGCAAGCTGACGTAAGCTGATTGGTCTGATCAACGAAGATGAGTTTGGAAACAAAAATGTTTCCCAAATTTCTCACTTACAATACATAAAAAGGCAGAGGGCCCCAAGTCTTAGGCCACCATGCATTATCACAAAAGGAAATAACATTTACAAGGATAAGCACCTCTGTCTTTTCAGAATTTAGCTGCGTCCAATTCACTATGGCTCTCATGCAATTATTAAATCAGTCAGCCATTTCTTCTGTGTTATTAGTAATAGATACCACTAGTTGAGTATAGTCACATAAGAGATGGTTGAGAAGCCAAATGTTCCTATCATATTTGCTAATGGAGCCACCTATAGGTTGAATAATGTGGGACTTAGCTATGACTCTTGCGGGACACCACATGGCAAGGAAAATGGTTTGTAACCCTGGCTCTGGATGCAAAACAGTTATATTGTACGGTCAAAAGCTTGAGCTTAATTACTGAAGTATGGAAACTCCTAAAGAAGGTGTTAAACCATCTAGTCCAGAGATGCAAGGATCTGGTAGCACTGATAACTACTTCATTGGAGACTGTTTCTTCTGTTACCTCCGGGAAGAATCAGAGTACTTGTGTGCTTCCTGAGATACTCGCCCCTCATCAATTGGTATGTCTATCACTATCTATATATTAACCAACAGAATAGCCAAAACTGTTGGGTTTTACGCAGTGATCCTCATATTGCACTTCTTTGTCATTTGTAATGACCTTTAAATGTGAAGCGCTTGCTGTTTCCTTAATTATGAGGCCTGCAGCTTTCCCGCTTCATTTGCTCCTGTCATATTTCTAATTGACTTGTGTCATAGAATATTCTATCTTGTTGCTTTTCAGCATCTGCAATTGTCTCCTCAAAGCCAGAACTTTCTGCCAGAGCCTCTAGGATTTATTTACGTTTAGCTTTAGCTTCACTCAGATCCCATTGAAGCTTCTGAAGGACACTTCCTCTAAGTGTCTTGAGGAAAGCTGTCTCAGCAATAAACCTCCTCTGGTGACTTCCTTAAGTGAGTCTCAGATTGTAATGGCATTACATTTGACACTGTGCTAGGCCTACCATAATTTGTGCTTTGACGGTTGCCTCAACCACTGTGTCCCATACAAGGCCGTTATTCGACCACCGTGAAACTCATGATGGTTTCTCTTTCCAATCCCCAAACATTGTTTATAGCAGAGGTGCATAATCAGATAGTGAGTTGAGCCTATGATGTGCTGCATCTCGCATTGATCTAAATTACTGGTCAATTAGTACTACATCTAGCCTTGCATATGTTTTGTTAGTTGCCAAAAATATGAAAAAATTATCTCATTTAATTTAGAGCGTTTAAATTATTCATTAAACTCAATATCACAAGCCAATGATAATCTCACCCGGAAGGAATACTGTTCCTTCATAAGGGAGTCAGCTTTTATCCTTTGTCCTTTCTAGAACAAGCATCTGTTCCATTTTTATGACCAATGTGCATTAAGTTTATTCTGTGATCTATTTTACTGTTAACGTTAATCGCAAAGAGAATCCTTCCTGTCCCAGGTTTTGAGCATAGACAGAGCCCAACGTAATCTCTGTAACCCCAAGTTTGCCACTGGGGATCAACCATCATTCTCTTTATTCTCTCTAGAACCCAAGATGGAAAAGATTGCATGCGCAAGAAGAAGGGTCGGGTGACAGCCTAGAACTTAGTGCGGAAATATCCAGACCTTATGCTCCAAGTGTCCAGATGTATCAGATTCTGTGATCTATTTTACTGTTAACGTTAATCGCAAAGAGAATCCTTCCTGTCCCAGGTTTTGAGCATAGACAGAGCCCAACGTAATCTCTCTAACCCCAAGTTTGCCACTGGGGATCAACCATCATTCTCTTTATTCTCTCTAGAACCCAAGATGGAAAAGATTGCATGCGCAAGAAGAAGGGTCGGGTGACAGCCTAGAACTTAGTGCGGAAATATCCAGACCTTATGCTCCAAGTGTCCAGATGTATCAGATGGGTCTCAGGAATGTCTTGCGCCATCTCAGAAAGCTCAGGACATTCATCCTTTAAGGAGCAGCATACAGGACTCTGACATTAAGGGGATATATTTGGCCCCTGCCCATCAGGAAAGTGATTGTGGCGGCTAAGTGTTCTATGTTGTTTCCACTACTTTAGCCTGTCTGGACAGAGTTGATTCCGTCGTAAAATAGCTGAGACCCTCAGCATGGATACACCCTGCTATCAGACCTCTGCAACTGGACATTATCAGTCCCCATCATCAACTGTGGAGCAAAAGACCAAAACAGGCAGAGGCCAAAATAAGTAACAATTCTTGTGCTCTAAATTCCACTTCCAGGACTGAAAAGTGCTGGAAGAGGGATTTACCCAAGAAGACTCCACCCAATAAACACCTATGGATCCCTCACCTGTACCTACCCACCATGCTCTCCTAATACCTGAAATAGAAAAAACAGACTTTGTACAAACTCTGCTCGATATCACCAATCACAGTCTTTATTCAGTGTCCTCTGCAGAAGAATTGTCCTTGCAAAAGATGTCATCTACCATTGAGAGCCTTGCTTTCTGTAGGTGCAGAAATCCCTTCTTTTTGCTCTTTATCTAGTTCATTGTTTACTTGGGACCTTTCCATTTCTAGCCTATCTTCCACTTCCCACGAGTGACAGCTTTATTTTTTTTATCTGTCATGGCATTTCTCTACTCATCCACGAGACGTAGAATTAAGTTTGCTTCTAATAGGGATTTTACCATAAGTAACTAATCCCAGCAAAATATAAGTCTCAACGGTTAGTCCATATATATGGTACCTTGTATGTTCAGGGACAGTCTGTGACAAGTTTCAGCACATTCCATTTCTGTAAAGTCGCCACGGACCTATCTTGGTACAGCTCAATTCTAGGCCCCTTAATAGAGGAATGTTCTTGCTTCTGTCATTTTTTACCTTTAATTGAAAACGTAGGACCCCAGTCAAGATGTCAGGTTCTTTTGTAGGTTTGCAGACTGTTCAGGAGTCTAGTCTAGTTAAATTGACTGTGTGGCTCCCAGAGGCTTCCAGCAGCCACAGTCCCAATGGTGAAATGCAATGGGTTCACAGAATTACAGCACGCTTTATCATTCTAATGCTCTAGTCATTTTTTGTTACGGGCTAAATGGAATTATCAGAGACCTCATAAGGAAGTCATTAATGAGCTACTTATTCAGTATGAGTTAGAGTTCTGGCCAGTACCTCTGTTGCATTGGCACCATCAATGCTCAATTTGAGCTGGTGGTTGCAGGTGGAGACTGGCACTTATTTTTCCTTAACAAACTGATCCAGAGGAAGAGTGGTAAAAACACACAAGAGGAAAGAAGGAGGAAGCGAAAGATGAAAAACAGTGCTAAATGGGAGAAAGCAGGGAAGAAAAAGAACCTGCAAGAGTGAGATAAAGGTGCAGGGAGTGTCTGGTGGTGGATTAAAGAGGCAAGCAGTAGAATAAAGAATCTACAGGCTTACTGTTCAGCACCCCAACAGATTGATACCACCGGCCGCGAGCTTCAGAACAAAACTTTGAGCACCGCACTTATTATTTTGCGAATTAAGCACTCTAAATCATAATAAACAGTTGGTTTTGGGGCTGTCCCCTAGAAGCTGCCACAGCATCTTCCTAGGAGAAATATGTTTATTCCTACATACTTACAAAGGAATTTCTTCTTTTCTGACAATGGTAGTTCATGGAAAACTTCCCAGAATATGTTAATAGTTGGATGGGGTGACTGCTGTTTAAAAGCGCCATCATATTCTGCATTCTTTAAAACAAAAAACAAAAATAGCGAAAATTTACTGAGGAGATTTCATTAGATAATAGCCATAAAATAATCTGTAGATCATGTACACTCCACACAAACCTGTTCTAATTTCTTCCAATCATATTCCTCGTTTCCAATGATGATACTCCTCAGTTCCTTCGGATGGAAATCTTTCAGAAGCTCCTTCTCACAGACTTTGTAAAAACCCCTTTTGAATTCCTCGAAAACTACCTCCACAGACTTGCTGAACACGTAGTCTACATACATGTTTACATAGTCATGTCTGCAATAAAAGAAACAAACTCATGTTAAAAGGTGCCTACCACCTCATAAATAAGCAGAAATTACTAACATTCACAATAGGGATGGAAGCATATATGAAAAAAAGACGAAAAAAGATTTCTGGAAGTGAGCCAACCAGCAGTAGCGAGTCAGGACCCGAGAGTTGGGCCAGTGTCAGACAATGACCTCTCACCTGAAGGCCCAACACAGCATCATTCACCAGACGTCATCGGCCTCGAGGGTGACAGGGTCAGTGTACGCCACATACAACTCAATTATGTCCCAGTCCATGGTGATCTACCACTAGAAGGTGTACTTACTAAATTTCAAAGTCAGAATATTGTACCTGAAATCATATCTGTTAAGGTATCATTGTATTTTAAAATGTATGAATTGTTTGTCTTTTTATGATTTTATCAGAATCGAATAAAAGTATTTTGACTGAAGTCAGAATATTGAGGGTACTGGTACTTAATATCAAGGTCAAAAATATCGAAAAAACTATTGACAGGTAAGTGTAGATTTTCTATACTTAACTTCACATATATGTACCTACATGGTTTATATATATATATATATATATATATATATGCAGAGAACTCCTCCACGCCACAATCCAGTTGGACCAACGAAGCGGTACATAGGAGACGGACCACAGGATCGGTTACAGGTATTCTTTATTCAAATACAGCTGGGAGAAGGTGCATAACGCGTTTCGGGCTGTGTAAGCCCTTGCTCACATGCAACAATTGTTTGTAACTTTTGCAGTTTTATAGTGCTTGGTGACTGCGCAAACCCAGCCCTCTGATCCGGTCATGTGACCATAGACATAGAAAACATATCAATTGTTATGTATCATTACTGTGCAAAATACGCAAAAAAAGAGAAATAAACTTAACATTTCTTTATAAGCTTATTCTTTGGAATCTTCAATTATATATATATATATATATATTACCTACTGGCGGTCGCCAGTAGGTAGTTATAGTTAGGACCTAGTTTCCATAGGAAATCCGCAACATTCTATTGGGAATAACGTTGGCGTTGATGGACGGAATTGGCTGAATTTCTCCAGGAAAATGGCCAGCTCCGCTCCGCTCCTTCCCTGAAAGTTTGGGGGGGATTCGTGAAGCGGGGGCCAAGATAAAAAGGGGGTCCCAAAACGTGTTTTCCCCATGTTAATTTCCATAGGGCGGTTGGACTCACTTTTAGCCCGAACGGCTGAATGGATTTCCACCAAACTTGGCAAAATTGTAGGGACTGGTAGCCCGATGTGCCTTTGCTATGTCTCAAGATATGTGCTCCAGTGGATTTTGAGTAATTTAGGTTAAAAAAATATATATATCTATAAGCGCGCCCCGGTACGCGCACCGGGGCGCGTACCAGCGCGCTACGAGAGTACGGAGCGGAAAGCTGATTGGCTCTCGGGTGTCTGTCAACATTCCAAACAGTCCGGAGTGGCCGCCATCTTGTGTCTCGGTAGGATCAAGACACAAGAGGTGGCAAAAACAAAGGGGGAAATGACCAAAAGGGGGCAGGGTAGACCCCCCCCCCCGACCCCCTAGGTTTGATGTGGGGGCAAAACATTTTTTTATATTTTTTTCGATTTTCGCGGGGGGAGTGCCCGGTACACGCACCGGGGAGCATACTTTGGTGAGAAATAGTGAAAAAAGTTAGAGTAAAATAATCATTTTGCGTGATCAGAGGTAGGGTAGCCCTGAAAAGAGCTTTTGGGTTCTGTGGCTGAATTAGGTACCTACAAGTAGGTTCCAATGCACAGTCTTAAATTCAGGAGGAATATTCTATTCCCCTCATCTGAGAAGTGCACACCATCTCCTCTGTAGATATCTTGCATGTTGTAACGCAAGTTATTGTTGTATATTGAACCCATTCCATAGTCGCTCATGTAAGCAGAAACAGATTTATTCACATGTTTCCGTGCTTTCTCAAATTGTGGAAAAAATTGGTTGGACCACTTCCATTTCTGTCTTTGGCATATATTGGAATATACCAAGGCAGTTTGTGGAAAAAGTGCCATCAATTGCCCAAAGGTGTCCTTTAAAAGCATTTCCAGACCTACCCTAGTCAAAGTGCCTAGGTCATTTCCACCACAGTGCAGAATTATGAGGTGAGGGTGTGGCAGATGCAAAAAGGTTTTCACCAATGGTATTAATTGGTGACATCTCA
The DNA here is from genome assembly GCF_964261635.1 of Lissotriton helveticus. Classification (NCBI taxonomy): domain Eukaryota; kingdom Metazoa; phylum Chordata; class Amphibia; order Caudata; family Salamandridae; genus Lissotriton; species Lissotriton helveticus. The sequence continues at coordinate 1,224,305,102 of NC_136059.1, read as the reverse complement.
ATCCTCTCTGGCCAATCCACTTGATGTCCACATTTGGTAAATCAAGGTTGTGAAAATTTCTGATAGCTGCGTACCTTTGAGCCCAGTGGATGTAGCTATGTCCAATAATCCAGACAGAATACATGGTGAGAGGAGGTTCTGGTGCAGTCAGATGAAGTGTGGGAATGAAATGGCAGTAGGAACAGTAGGAGTTTGCAAAAAAAAACCTGTGGAGTTTCAGTGCTCTTGAATCACAAGCAATGATTGGTGGATTCAGATAGTTGAAAACTGAAAGTTAGGGTGCATGGTTCTGTTCTGTGAAAGAAGTAATTTGAATGGTTAAGAAAAAGTCATTTAAAGAAACATTGCACCGGATAAGCTGGTGTATTGAGAGGTCAAACATCCTTGCTGAGTTCATTTGAAACATTGTAGAATAAACTTTTGAACCTGAGAGCTCAGCGAGGAGGGAGTTGCTATGGTAACAGGCAGAAACGGCAATTTTTTTTCCGATTTACGCGGGGGGATGACAGAGTTTTTAAAAAATGTAGAATTTTTTTATAAATCGGAGGTAGTTCTAAAAAGAACTTTTTTTTTATTCTTTTTGTTGTTTTATATTTTTGTTATTTTTTTGGAACATTTTTTACTTTTTCTGGCTTTTATCAACAATTTTATATATTTTTTGTAATTTTTATGGGGACAAACAAAAAACTGGGAATTGTAAACGGCTCAACTGGAGCAAAAAAAAAATCAGGAAAAAATTAAGATTTCTTTCGGCAGATGTGGTTGTCTCCAGCACGGTTGATGAGTTTGATGCTTTGCTCCCCATAGGAAATTGTACTCCCGCAAAGCATACAAACTATTTTGTAATCTGCAAACTGGCGTTGGATGTTTGGGACCGTCTCCCTTGCCTCTGGACCCAATAGAGTGGGTTGTTTGCTTCTGGAGGTGCTGGGAGAAGATTGGGGAAGGTTTCTGGTCAGTTCTCTGACCTCTGCCGCACAATAGTTGTTTGGATGCCGGCGTTGCATGTGGCGAAGCATTGTGTGGTTCCCAAATGAATATTTTTTTGCAGGGTTCCCCCTGGAAAGTACAGTGCCACAGATGAGACATGTCACCTTTGGCGCATTGACTTTCTTTTGGTCCTTTGGGATTTTAAAAAACTCCCACACAAAGTGCTCCTTAGGTTTATAGGTGGTATTATCTTCAGGCAGGAAGTGCCTTCTCTCCTCCTCCTCCTCCTCCTCTTCTTATTCACCACCAATGTGGTGTTGTGGTGGTCCTTGTGGTGGTGGTGGTGGTGGTGCAGATGCTCCTGCTGCTGCTGCTACTGTAGCCATTTCTCAATGAATAGAAACAGGTCTTCCTCACTCAAAGAACAAAGTGAGAATGAGGAAAAAAGGTGGGGGCTTTCATCATTTGGAAAACAAAACTGTTCTGAACCAATGAAAAGTGTTATTTTCAGGTCACATGACCCGGGCTTTCATCATTTGGAAACCAAAACTGTTCTGAACCAATGAAAAGTGTTATTTTCAGGTCACATGACCCGACGCGCTTAAGCTACGCGCCCCGGGGCGCGCCTGGCTGCGCGCCCGGGTGCGCGCCCGGGGGCGCTTACGTAGCGCGATCGTATGCGCTCGGGAGCTTTCGGGTGCATTTACGCCGTGCGTCATAAGACGCATCACGCGACTACGCGATACGTCACGTGATGTTTTCTTTCGCAACAATAGCGCTAACGGGACACTCACCGGTACGCGCACCGGGGCGCGCCGCAAGACTGCGCTTACCGGTGCGCTCACCGGTATGCGCACCGGGAGCGCTCCAGGGCAAAAAAGAAAAAAAAGAAAATAAACACGAACAATATACATAAAAAAAATAGTATTACATAAATATACAATATAGGATTTATTATAAAAAATATTATATTTCATAGCTATAGAAATTTGCTATTAAAAAACATGAAATTCACTGAAAAAACCATAGGTTGCACACCAGTTATAGTTAGGAATGAGCATTTAAAAAACCTATTAAATTCACTGAAAAAACCATAGGTTTCACACCAGTTATAGTTAGCTGGAAATTTTACTGACATAAAACCATTGAAATTCCCACGTTATAGTTAGTTGGACTCACTATAACTCGTGCGCCCGCAATGCACTGCTGATGATGTCACATATTACATCATTCATTACATGGTTAGTGACATCACTGATGACATCACTGATGACATCTCAAATGACATCACTGATGACATCATCCATGTGATAATACAATACACCTCCTCACACTCTAATCTAACCCATGATACACCTAGTGTTAAATACAAACTATCATTCCTGAAACCATTGACACAGTAAAACCACTTACCACATATGCACTCACTGATTTCTAGGTCTACACACACATCCACTTATTCACCCATACAATCTTTCATACATACAGTCACTCATCAATACAAGATCAACATATGCACTCGTACACCTATACAGAGACTCACACACTGCCACTCATCCATGGAGTTACTCATACACCTAGTCAGTCATGTAAAGAATCAATCACACTCCCATTTCCACAACTATACAGTTAAACACACAAAACCTTGCTTATTTAAACATAGACTTACACATACTTACTGTCTTTTACAATCACTGATACAAGTACATATTGATAGATACAGTCACTTACGCAATCACAGGCTGTTATATATAGTCATTTATATATGACAACTCTCACATGCAGCAGCTTACACAACAACAAACATAATGATGTACACATTCAGACAGTTTAGTCACTAACCCATGCATTCACTAAGACACATTTAGTCACTCACTCATACAGTCAGTCACGCACCTACTAAATCCTTCATCCAGACACTCATACATACACTCACTCTTCAATATGTAAAACATATTTTAACTTTACAGAAACACACAGACACTGGATGATGTCATCAGTGATGTCATTTGAGATGTCATCAGTGATGTCATTTGAGATGTCATCAGTGATGTCATCAGTGATGTCACTAACCATGTCATGAATGATGTAATATGTGACATCATCAGCAGTGCATTGCGGGCGCGCGAGTTATAGTGAGTCCAACTAACTATAACGTGGGAATTTCAATGGTTTTATGTCAGTAAAATTTCCAGCTAACTATAACTGGTGTGAAACCTATGGTCTTTTCAGTGAATTTAATAGGTTTTTTAAATGCTAATTCCTAACTATAACTGGTGTGAACCCTATGGTTTTTTCAGTGAATATATATATATGCATACATATATATATATATGCATACATATATATAAATATATATATATGTGTGTGTGCGTATATATATATGTATTTATATATTTATATATATATTGCGCTCTCCGTCGGAAATCGGATTCTCCTCCACCACACACGGACACGGACCACATGCCATTACGCGTTTCAACTCCTCAAGAGCCTTGATCACATGACATTGTTGCAATGCTGTTTTTCGTTTTTAAAGCGACATAGTGCATAGTGAATAGTGCAAGAGTGAAAGCAGGTATGGACATAGAAGAAATACCTTTTGTATAGTTCACATTATGTAAGCACCATTACTAAGCATTAAAATCATATATGTTGCGCGTAGCATGTTTAAAGGTTACATATTGACACTTTTAAAATTACACAAATAAATGTGTAATATAAATAAATATTTAAAACAAAGCTTTACATGCATGCAGTCAGTTGATATACAATAACCTTGTATAACCTCAATTGATTTTTGTATTTATTGGTTATCATGTCGTGGGGGCAGCCATTTAATTAATAATGCAGTGCTCCAATCTGGCTTGCAATTGCCCATGTAAAATACATTATCAATAAATACGTTCAAATAAGCAATGTGTAAAATAACAATATGCCTTGGTGTTTACTATTGCTTGTGACTAAACCTTTTGTCAGTCCATATACCCAAACAAAAGTGCTAATAGTGCAGAAAATGTGTAAGTGCTGTAGTGCTAAAAATATTTTAATATCCTATAGTACAATTAAGATATTCATTGTACCTGCTAATATTATTACTATCATAATAGTATAGCTATGCCTTGATGATAATAGTCAAATAACCATAGTGTCTGCCAAAAATCAAAGTTTAAATACCCTTAGATCCCTAATTCTTAATTTTCCGATATTTATGTGTATATATACACTTGTACTATTTTCTGTCAATTCATTATTCTCAATTCTCGTAACATAACATTGCTTAAGTAGGTTTCGATGTTCCAGCTATAGAGTCTTAAACGTTAAAAAGTCACGTATGTATAAATATTAAATATATAAATGACATAAAACATCCAATATAAAATATAAAAACCTTATAACTTGTGATCAGTTTTTAATTTATAAATTTCCAGATTTTTTGATTTTTGAGAGATTTTTAGTGACAGGTGTATAAATCTTCAGTCATGTTAAGCCCCCCAGGATGCATAGAATCAATTTCAAGGATGTATCTAGTTTCAAGCATGTGTAACTTGACCTCCCTGTTTCCTCCTCTTCTACTCGGGGGAACAGCATCTATAAGGAAATATTTTAATAGTGATAGCTCTAAAATGATGAAGTACCAGTTTATGTGCTTGAAGTTTAGTACTTCCAATGTATCGTAGCCCACAAGGGCATAGCAATACATAAATCTCATACTCAGTTTGGCATGTCAGGAGTTTGCTGATTTTACACTCCTTGGGTCTAAAGGGGGTTGTACACATGGTTTTGTTTATTCCCTATTGACATGCTTTACATGTCTTGCATTTGAAGAAACCCTTGTGGGTCTTGAGCCGACTATAGCTTTCAATCAGTTCAGGGCTTGTTTCAACGAGTTATGTTTCAACAAGTTTATCCCTCATAGAGGGTGCCCTGCTATGTGTAATAGAGACCTTGTTTGGTAATGTGGTTTATATCACGGGATGACTCAATACTATTGGCCAATTACGTGTGATAATACCTTGCAATTCCTTGGCCTGCCTGCTAAATTCCATGATTATCCTAAAAATCATCTGTTTTAGGTTTAACTTGAATTGCATGTTGATCTTGCTGACCTCCTATATTCTTTTGTTATCTCTAATCAGCTCTAGTCTATCAGGAATCATGGATTTAACTATGGCTCCGTCAATATCTGGCTTTCTCTCATCTTATGCCTTTTTGAGGGTTTCAAGGTCGCTGTCCACCCTCCTTAGTCTCAGCATTTCCCCACAGGGGATGCTGTTTATCAAGTTCTCGGGTGGGCGCTGATGGCATGTAGCGTCGAATTGCCCGCTGTCTCTTTTCAATACAATTTAGTCTCAATTTTGTTATTATGAATATACACCTGGGTGTCTAAAAAGTTGACTGTAGTTTTACTTATCGTGGCAGTAAAGTGTAAATTTCGTGTATTTCCATTAATTGTGTTACTCCTGTGCCTGCTGATGTGAGCCCTTCCAAACAATAATTAAATCGTCTATGAGACAAAGCCATATTATGATATTGTGTTGCATGCAATCCCTGTAATTGGTCATGAGTACTAGCTCCTCCCACCAGCCCATGTGCAAACATGCATAGCTGGGGGAGAAGCTGGCACCCATGGCTACTCCTCTTATTTTCGCAAGAGTTTATTATTAAAGATAAAAACATTATTGTTTAAACAATACTCAACCATTTCAATCAACATTTAACTGTGCTGTATGAGTTGATCAGGTCTTTTGGATAAGTAATGTTTCAATGCTGTTATACCATCATCATGTCTAATACTGGTGTAAAGTGATGTTACATCAAGTGCTATTAGTAAGTAATCACTCTGCCAATATCAGTCTTTCAATTGGTTTAAAAAGTCACTGGTGTCTCGCACATAAGATGGTAAGGATTGGACATGTCCTTGTAAATAATAATCTACATATTGTGACGTATGTTCCAATAGTCCGTCACGCGCCGATATAGTCGGTCTGCCCAGTGGTTTACAGGCGTCTTTATGAATGTTTGGAATAAAATAGACTAATGGTGTCATAGGATGTTAATTCTTCAGGAATTTGTATTCCTCCATGGTTATTAACCCTTTGGTTCTCCAAAAGGATAATTTGGTATAGTATGCTTTGTATATTGCTTTAAGATCTGACCCATTACTTTTAGTATAACATGTTTGATCATTTAATTGTAATAAAGCCTCTTTGGTATAGTCCTCTTTGTCCCAGATTATGATATTGCCTCCTTTATCGCAGTTCCTGATGACTATTGAGGTTTCATTCTCTATTTTTTTCATCAGGGTGTAGTATTCCATATTGCGTTTATTGTATTTTCTTTTTGCGTTCGATACCTTGTGATTCAATTGTTTGATCTGAGCTATGACATGCTCATCGGAGATACCAATTGAGTCACGCAGACTGATGGAATTGCATGTGGACTTTGCCCGGAATGGGGATGGTACACTTGGTTCTCTGGCAGATGTTGCTTTTGGTATCACACCTGTGGAAGTTTCAAGTGTGCTCTCCTGTATATAGGAAGTGCGCCCCTCTGTCCATAATTCCTGTAGGTCCATCAACAGAGGCATATCATCCGTGGATAAATCCATAGAGCCATGTTGTTCTTCTCTTTCTCTTTGTGTTGATGGTACTTTTGATAATTCCTTGTTATGTAATGTCAGGAATAGCGCCGTAGAGAGACGCTGTCCGTGTTTTGCGTATCATATGGTGACTATTCATGACAGACTACACCTCCCAGAATGCCGGGAGGCAACGTCACGTAAGCGACGCCTGCTACGCATACCCCGGAAATAAGATCTTGCCGAAAACACCGACAGTGCCGATAATTCTTGCCAAGTCGTCCTTGCGGTTGGTATTCTGGAGTGGCGGTAAGATTTTGTGTGGAGACTTTCTTCGTTTGGTCCTTGGGCACCTCGTTCTGGGTTAGGTGCAGGTTCCATTGGATCAATAACAGTTTACACGCAGCTGCGTGTACAATCCAGTTGCAATTTGGTTCTCTCTGTTTGGAGCGAACGATATTTCTCCCTGTTGGACGAGAAAGGCTCTACGCTTTCTCATTGCAGGGAGAAACCTGATATCTGTCGGATACGATCAGGACAGATTTTTGGATCATAAAAAATTCCATTTGTTTTGTCCTTTTTTCTGAACACGGAGATCGGAGCGGTTTGGGCTCAAACTGTGCTCCGAGTTTGAAACCTGATTCCTATTCATGAGAAGTGTCTAAGGGTATTTGGACACCTCAGGATTGTATGAACTATTCGGTACAGCAGGAAACGTTTGAGGGTGATGTAACCTTGTCTGCTGTTTTCTTCTATGATTTAATTCCACAACGCTTTTTGCCTTATTTATCCTAAACTCAGGAGAGACGATTCAGGGGGTATCTGATCAGAGGGAATTGTCCAACCTTAGACTGAACACAGTGCTCTTCTGGTATGTTGTGCGAATTGTTGTTAACTGACATAATCCTCACACAGGAATAGAAGTTCATAAGTGTCCTTTATGTTTTTCTTTTCAGTTGGTTGCACTCCCTGATATCGCCCTGTATCTATTTCTCCTATATTCAAGGTCTGCTGTATTTTCCTTTTCAGGTAGGGGTTTTGGATACACCTTGTCTAGTGTAAGGAAGGGCTGTAGGGGTTTCCCATGTGGGGTCACGGGGGTGTTTTCTAAACAACTGTCCTTGTCATTTCAGATCTCCCTCCCCGCTGTCCCCTTCCTTTCCCGCCTTCACGGGACTATCCGGGTAGTCTGTGTTTATCACTTCAGACTCTAGGATCGTATTGTGGGGGAGGTTACAGGCCATTCAGCACAGCCCCGAGGAGAACAGAAGACGGAGCCTGACATGTAACATGTGATGTTTCCTTATTTTCAACTCCCTTATGTCCCAATATATGTCCAACCTAGTTTTAGTATAATTGAAATTGCTCTCTGGGTAATAAGAACGTCCTAAACCTAGTATCTGTTCCTCCACCTTGGTTAAATTAATCTTGGTCAGGTTCATGATAGGTTTGTTGGATTCCATATTTGTATCTATCTTTGTTTCCATCTTCCCGTTGCTTTTCTTATTGGCTCACTAGCTGCTGTAAATCATGAAATGGCAACCAAAGGCATGAGTGTCTTAAAGCATTTTCTAACACAAATCTCAATCGAAGTGACTGCTATGTAGCCTCAAACCAAAAGTGTGCTCTTTAAAATTAAAAATAAAAATAACGGGGGAGGAGCCAAGCTCGCGTCCGAGATGGCCGCGTTTTAGCTCGGCTCCGTTCGCCTGCCTGTTTTTGTCGTATATCCTGCTGTTATCCTGCCCCGGGAAGTCCTCTTTTCGATGCTGTAGCGTTCAGATACCTTGCAGGCACTCACCTTTGGCTCTGGTTGTCCTTGGGTGCCGTGGATCCTGAACGGCGCTCCCGCTCGCTTCGGGGCCTCCGGAGCGGGCTGGCCTGGATCTTCTCGGCGGTGCCCGGACGGGGCGGAGCGCGATGATCGGCCCTTGATGGCGCAGTGGATGCGGTCGTAGAGGCCGTTGTGCGTAGAGGCCGGATGTGACTTGCTGGCCGATTCCGGCGGACCGGTGGCCTCGGGTGGAGGCGCTGCCTTTCGTTGACGGGGCTGACCGTATATCTGGCTTGCTCCCCCTTTGTTCTCCGGTCCGGCCATTTTGATCCCCTCCGCCCGGACTCGGAGAACGGGGCCGGCGGCACTGCGGAGCCGGCGATCCCCCCTTCTTCTGGTGGCCCCCCTTCCTGCTCTGGAGGTGCCCTGCTGCCGGTCGGCTGGTCTTCATTTGCCTCGCTGCTGCCCGGACGGGGGTTGACGGACGCCGCGGCCCCGCCGGGCTTCCAAGATGGCGGCCGACCCTGAATGTCTCAGCCGGGCCTGGACGAGCGCTGGAGGCCCGCCGCATGGCCAGGGTGCCGGATACTGTAAAGGTTTTCCTACACTTGCGGACATCCTTGCCGCCCTACACTCCTGGCGAGCTTCTGTGGCCGCACCCGCTGTCACCCTGGAGGTGGATCCTCTCTTCGGGCAGTTCGGGCCCCTAAACTGGGTGCGGCTTCGCCGTTGCTGGGTGCGGCTGGAACTATCCTGGGAAGAATGGGCCCGGCGACTGCCGCTTCTGAGGGTGTGCGGAGTTCCGCTGCCCTTCATCGTCCTGTTCTGTCTCCTGCGCCACTGATCCGGGGGCCGGGTCCCGTCCGGACTGGACTCGATGATTCTTTCTGCCTCTCTTCGCCTCGAATGACCGACCCTGGCTCCCGTGCCGGCCCCGCTGGGTCGGCTTTCTTCGAACTGTCCCTGAAATTGTGCCTGCATTGCTTGCGATGTTCTCTGACTTTTCCGGATCATCCGGGTTCTACTCCACATATCTTGTCTGGACTGCCGTTTTATCTCCCTGTTCTTTGCTTTCTGTTCCTTGCGATCTGGTTCTTAGTGAATCGGACGACTACAACTTTGGACAAACAAGGACAGGGCTGAAACAAACTTGCCTCTGTGTACGGTAGTCTTGTAATGCTTGGATGATCGGCGTGTAACGGTATGACTATGTGTGCCTTTGTGGTGCTCCTGGAGTGTATCCTTATACTTCTTTGACTTCCCGAGGGCTCTGCCTTTTTTCAGGCGGGTGGGTGGGTGCTGCTGATCCTGTTCTATGGCCCTCTCCCGTGCGTTTTCTTTCCCTTTTTTCCCTTTCCCCCCCTCCTTTTTGTCTTATGTTTCCGTCTTGCCTTTGCTCTTCTATATTTCGGGTTCTGATTAGGGCGACAGGCACGCTGCTGGGGGGTAGGCCATAGCCTTCTGCAGGGGTGCAGGGTGGGCTCGTGGGTGGGTGGGGGGGTCTGTCACTTTGGGGGGTCTTTTTCCCCCTTTTTTTCCCCTTTTTTGTTCTATGGCTCTTAAGTATTCTCTTTCTCGGGACTCCGTCTTGTCAGGTGTTCCCCTGGGGTGTTTCGGATGCACTGGCCTTCCGGTCTTATTGTGATTACGGCTCACTACGTGTTCCTATCACTGATTTATAATGGTTGCTGTGTGCCGGTTGATGTTTTCCTGTTTCGTTCGCCAGGGGGCACGTGTTTGAGGAGGAGTCCCTTCCTTTTTCTTTTTCCTTCCCCTCCCTCTTTCGTGGGGGATTTCTTTCCTTTTATTGGGGTGTGTAACGTATTGATTTATACGATGGGCTCTTTTTGCGTCTGTTTGTTAAGTCAGGTTGTAGCTGTGGTGGGTGGGCGCGGGACGGCGAGCGCAATTGCCTCTCCTAGTGGTGCTTCCGTTGGAACTGTTTTTACCACTATGTTTAGTCCTTGTCGGATTTATCCTGTGCCCTCTATGGTCGCCTGTTCGCGGCTCACCACGGCCCCCCCCTTTTTGCCTGACTCACTGCCCGTCATGATCCTGTACTTCCCGTTCCCATAAATAGAAAATCAACCTTCAAGTATCCTGTCCATGCTGGTTGCTCTATGGCTTTTGGTCTATGTCTCCTGTGTTCGTGTTGTCATATCCTGTGGGTACTTTTGTACTGCTAATTATGCTTCCGCTATGTGGTGGCCAGCCCGCTGGGTTGTAGGCCCGTATTTGTGAGCTCTTTCTGTACAATAAAGGTTTTAAAAAAATAATAAAAAAATAACATTCAGCAAGTGGTAAAATAGAACAAAAAGAAACCACACGGGAAAGTGAGATGAAAACAGAAGAAGCAAATACCAAGTAAATTGATGTAGAACATAATCATTTCCTTTGACCTTAGTGCCCCTACACAGCATATATATCACGATGTTATGTTATGTTATTTTATTTTGTATAGCGCACAGATGCCGCAGCCAAGTGGCGTCCCGGCGCTTTTGGAGATGGAACACACAACACAACAGAGAGGACCAGATAACACTAAGACTAACCAGAGGAGAATAGATGAGTTTTTAATTGTTTCCTGAACTGGAGCAGATCAGGGATGCAACGAAGTGAGGCAGGCAAAGAATGCCACAATGTAGCCGCCATCACCGAAAAGGAACGGCCGCCCATTCTGGATTTTTTAAAACGAGGAACAGTGGCCAAATTTGACCCAGCAGACCGAAGGGCTCTTGAGGGGACATAGTGAAGAATGGTCTGGGTGAGAATAGGAGGGGAGGCCAAGTTAAGAATTTTGAAAGTAAGGCACAAAGCCTTGAACTTAATTCTTTGGCCTACTGGGAGCCAGTGGAGGTCGTGGATAGTGCTACGAGCAGAGACAAATTTAGGGAGGCCGACCAGCATCCTGGCCGCCGTATTTTGTATCCGCTGAAGACGGGCCAACTCGGCTTGATTAACACCCAAAAACAGGGAGCTGGCATAGTCCAATCTGGTCAATACCATAGCTTGGACTATAATCTGCCGAGTGTCCGCGTCGAAAAATTTAAAAATGGGCCGTAGGCACTGTAAAGCGCCAAAACAAGTTCCCGCGACACGTTTGATGTGGGGAATAAATGACAGTTGATCATCAAGCCATACGCCCAGATTTCTGACTTCAGTTACAGGAGAGGGAGCAGGTCCCAGTTCAGGAGGCCACAATTGGTCTCCCCATAGCTCACTGTCCCTACCGAAGAGAATGACCTCCGTCTTGGTGGCGTTGAGTTGTAAGCGATTATTCGCCATCCAACCGGCGACAGCTTTAAGGGCTGCCTGAAAGGTGGAGGCGCTCATATTGGAGTCGCCATTGAGTGACACAACCAACTGAGTGTCATCGGCGTATGACACTATTGTAAGACCGAAGCTTGCAGCTACGTGCGCCAATGGTGCAACATACAAATTAAAAAGGGTGGGGCTGAGGGCCGAACCCTGTGGAACTCCCTGTAGAATGGGGCGGGGGGCAGAGATATAAGGAGGTGTGGAAACTTTAAAGGTTCGATCCGTAAGAAATGATCGAAACCATTCAAGTGCTTGTTCCTCAACTCCAGCCTCCGCAAGGCGGTGTAACAGGATCTGGTGGGAGACCGTATCGAAGGCGGCACTTAGATCCAATAGGATCAGTGCCGCCGTCTGACCTTGGTCTAGTATTTTCCTGATATGTTCCACCACCGCCAAGAGGGCGGTCTCGGTACTATGACCGGCTCGAAACCCATTCTGGGAGTTGTCTAGTATATTTACTTCTTGCAGATGGAGGGATAGAATCCTATTGGCGTGAGCTTCGGCTATTTTAGCCATCCAAGGAAGGAGGGAGATGGGTCGGTAATGCTCTGCTTTGGAAGGGTCGAGAGAGGTTTTTTTTAGAATTGGTATAATAGTGGCCTGCTTCCAAGCAGTGGGAACACTACCAGTTCTAAAAGAAAGATCAATTAAGCTCTGCATCGCCGGGTAACAGCAATCGGCAAAATCGCGGAATTGCATGGGTGTCATAAGGTCATCCGGAGAGCCAGACTTAACTTTGATCGTCAGATTTAAGAACTCCTCTTGGGTCGGACCTGTAATAGCTAATAGGGATTTGGAGACCAGGGGGGCACTATTAATTTCCCTGACAAAAGGCAGAGCAAACGACCTATATATGGCCTCCACTTTTTCAACGAAGAACGATGCCAGATCCTCGCAGTGTGTCATGGAGGCAGTGAGCGTGGAGGCAGTTCTTTTATTGGTGAGGTCTTTGCACACCCTAAAAATGATCTTGGTAGGGTTGGTGCTGTTTTTTATTTCCTGTGAGTAGAAAGCAGCCCTGGCAGAGCATATAGCCCTATGGTACGTTCTGGTGCAGGATCTATAAGCTGCTTTAAGAACAGTATCATAGTTTCTGCGCCAGGCACGTTCAGCTTTTTTACAAGATGATTTCAATACCCTAAGGGAATCAACATACCAAGGACTAGGGGAGCCCGATTTAGCTTTGCTCCACCTAGCTGGTATAAGGGTATCCAGAGACTGCTCAAGCCATTTACAAAAGTCGTCATAACCACGGGAAACTTCCTCAGGAGGTTGGGGATGGTGCTGCAACAAAAAATGATGAAAATGCTCCAGGTTCAGGTTTCTCCAAGGACGCTTAAGAGTCTTAGGCAGGTTGTTATTGGCTGGAGGGATGTTAATAGTGATGCGCGTTTCGATCAGATAGTGATCAGTCCAGGCCATAGGCTTTGGCTGAAGCACTTCAATATTGGAAGAGATGTTCGTCAGAACAGGATCCAACAGGTGTCCACCGATATGGGTCGGGAACTCAACTAGTTGGACTAATTTAAATGCCTCAAGATCAGAAAGCAAACTATGGACTGAGTTGGAAAGTGGGGCACCCATGTGAAGATTAAGGTCACCAATGACCGTAAAATTATTGTTTTTCAAAACTAAAGAGGAAACCACATCTGGAAGACTGACACGAAACGCACCATCAGGACCAGGAGGCCTATAGATTAAGAGTCCCGCAAAGGTGAAGTGGGGACTAACAGTGATGTTGAAGTGTGCACTCTCGCATCCAGCTATAATAGTAGGAGACCACACACAAGAATAGCGATTTTTTACCGCGACTGCGATGCCTCCACCTCTACCAATACGATGGGATGAGTGCATGGTATAGCCTACTGGGAGGGCTAAGTTAATCACAGCCATCGAATTGTCGTGGAGCCAAGTTTCGGTAAAAAAGAAAATATCAGGATTTTCATCAGAAATCAATGAGAAGACTTCTTGTGAGTGGCAGGCCAAAGACCTTACGTTCAGAAGAAATATTTTAAGAGGCGAACTAGTAACTGATCCCCGTTTAGGACCTAAGATGGGAGCTATAGGGGATTTGGGTTGAAAAAGCGAAATAGGTTGTGGAGCCGGAAAAATAAAAAAGCAGATGGGGCACTGATAAGGACCACAAAGAGGATCCAAAGTACCGTGACGACATCCACTTACCCCTCGTCGCAGCGAGCGTAAATCTGCAGAGGAAATCATCCTATCATGCCAGAGAGACCTGCATAGCCCTGCCTAGCGTGGACGAGCGCAGACGGGCAGGACTGTGGCTGGACTCAGGCGCGATGAAGGCGCTCCCGCTGCACGTCCCCACTGCGCGACCGAGGAGAGGCTCAAATAGGCTCAGTAGGCCGAAATCTCGCGAGAATACGCGAGAGTGCCCAAGCCCGATCCAAAATGGCGCTCAAATTAATCCCCGGTACCCCGTGATCCCGGACCCGCCAAAGGCAGTGGTGATGGTCCCCAGGGGGGGTATTATGTGCAGGAAGTGAGGCCAGGAGGTCGCTCCAGTTTAAAAACAAGGTAAAATAACAGATTCAAATTAAGTACAAAAACGGGAATTTAAAATACAGTGCAGCAGGCAAAAAGCGCGGCTAGCGCTAGCGAGGTACGATGTGGAATGGTCACCTTCTCCAGCACGATGAGTTGAAAGTATTAAAGCATTATTTACCTGTCCAACCCTAAAGGCATGTGACTTTTCAGTCTCCCTTTCTCAGTTTCCCCAATTTAGGTCAGAATTCGATATTTAAAAAACATTCAGCTCATGGCACACAACAATCAATTAGCGTGCCTCCTTCATTCACCACTTCACCAGGGCCTGGTTGGACCAGGCCAGATTGTTTTGTAAGAGACAGTAATTTGTCAATAAACCACTATTATATTAAGTAACATACAGAAACCTGTCATCATATGGTGTATGCTGATTTTCTCCCTCATCTAGTATCACCAATTAAAAATAGCACAAAAAGAACCTCGTCATTTCATTGTATCCACTGGAAAATGAAGCATAATGATTCTGAAGACCCAACTAGTGACATGTAGCATTAATCGCTGTAAAAATAATCCACAGTAGTATGTGGTGAAGGCAGTGGCGGCTGACACATATTAACAGTGAGAGGGTGGGAGGGATAGAATAAAAAATATAAAAAGAAAACTTACCTCATGCTGCTTCTGTCCCTTCGCAGTTCCTCTGCTTCCTGGTCCCAGCATACACTGAGAAAGCAGCAGATTCCCTATGAAATCCACGCGCAATCCCCGCGCTGCTCTCATGCAATGAGAGCAGCGCAGGGATTGGCCTGAGCGAGCTGGGTTGATGCTCTGCTCAGGACAGGTAGTCTGTGCTACATCTCCAACCCGGCTGTACAATACAGCCGGGATGGAGAAACATAACTGCGCATGTCTGTTTGGACAGCCTAAGATGGCCGGCCAACCAGGCATGCATAGTTAGTAGTGCACTTCACTCAGTCCCCCTCCCACGGCCTGGCCCCGCTCCACCAATTCCCAAATACGCTGGCACAGCCAGCAGCTAAAAAATAAAACAATACAGTTTTATTTTTTGGCTGAGCCAGTGGGGCGGCGCTCCTCTGCCATTGTGGAGAACCAACGCTGGGTTAAGGTATGAACAAGGCCACATTTCTTCAGCAATCAGACAGCAGCTTTTAGAGATAAACTCCCTGGCCAATCCATAGTAGACTGTAATACACTGCACCATCCCTCTGGAAATTGATTCCTCTTTGAAAGACTGCTCAATACATGTTGGACGAAGTGCATAAAAACCTGCATATAGGGGCAGATTTACTAACATCTGGTGCAACGCAGAAAAACAACTTACTGCTCTGTTTCAAACGGAGAGGGCAGGAATGTGCCATATTTGCTTACATAGAGCACGTTTCTGCTCTCTCTGTGAGCAGGAGCTACAGGCAGGATTGTTTTTGTGGAGGAAGGGGTACCTTCCTGTACACAAGCAATCCTCTCAGGCATTGTCCTCTTCCTATGTGTGCTGCAGAATGCAGCACAAGTAGAAAGAGGAGAAATAAGGAAAATGCTACTCACTAGTATGCATCTGTTCTTGGCATGTAGGGCTGCAGAACCACACACTATTGCATTAGATCACCATCTAGTGGTGGGCCCGGATGATTACAGTTTGTTGTTGTCTTGGAAGAGTCTTTGTCTGCTCGATGACTCCTCCCTTAGATCGTAGTGCGCATGGGCATCGACTCCATCTTCAGATTGTTTTCGCCATTGGGCAAATGATGGAGTTGTATGAGTACAGAAAAGATGACCATGTGTTGTGTATCTAAATAAGATAATACTGGAACAGATACAGGTAGCCGGGGAGGAGGGTGGGCATGTGTGGTTCTGCAACCCTACATGCCAAGAACAGATGCATACTGGTAAGTAGCATTTTCCGTTCGAGGCATATGGGCTGCAGACCACACACTATTGCATAGATTGCACAGCAGTTTCTCCCTTAGCAGCGACCACCCACATCTGTTTCAGTAGTTTGAAATAATGTTTTGAGTACAGCCTGGCACACACTTGCTTGTTCTTTTGTCTGCACATCTGCACAGTAGTGTTTTGTAAATGTGTGTGGAGTAGACCATGTAGCTGCTCTACAGATGTCATCTAATGGTATATTTTCCAGGAATGCCATAGATGCCCCTAATTTACGGGTAGAATGAGCCCTAGGGGGAATGGATAGAGTGTGTTTTGTTTTTGGTAACAAATTTGAATGCACTTAACAATCCATCTTGCAATGCCTGATTTTGAAATAGGATTGCCCTTGTGTGGATGAGAAAGCACACAAACAGTTGTTTAGTTTTACAAAAAGGTTTTGTTCTATCAATGTAGTAGAGAAGCACTCTTTTTACATCTAATGTATGTAGAGCTCTTTCTGCAACTGTTTGCGGTTGGGGAAAAAATACTGGCAAATCAATAGATTGGTTGAGGTGGAAAGGTGAAAAGACCTTTGGCAGAAACTTTGGATTTTTTTTAAGAACCACTTTATTGTGATGAAGTTGTATAAATGGTTCTTAAATCGTTAATGCCTGGATCTCACTGACTCTTCTAAGTGAGGTAACAGCTACTAAAAAAGCAACTTTCCATGTAAGGAACTGTAATTCACACTTATGTAATGGTTCAAAAGGAGGACCCATTAGTCTTGTGAGAACAATATTTAAATTCCATACTGGAGAGGGTGGTATTCTGGGAGGAATTATTCTTTTGAGTCCTTCCATAAACGCTTTGATTGCAGGTACTCTAAACAATGACAAATGTTGTCTGTTTTGAAGATATGCTGCTATAGCAGCAAGATGTAACCTGATTGAGGAGTACGCTAAGTTAGATCTTTGCAGATGTAACAGGTAGCATATGATGTTTTGTATGGAAACATCTAAGGGGTTGATGTTGTTATTTGAGCAATATACAACAAACCTTTTCCACTTTGCTGCATAACATGCTCTAGTGGTAGGGCGTCTTGCTTCTTTTATGACATTCATGCAATCAGGTGGTAAATGTAGATATCCAAATTCTAAAACCACAGGAGCCAAATCGCTAGATTGAGCTGCATTGGGTCTGGATGCATAATCTCTCCATGGTTCTGTGTCAGTAGATGTGGGGAGAGTTTTAATTTGTGATGTTGTACTACTGAGAGCTCTAGTAGCGTGGTGTACCAGGGTTGTCTTGCCCACGTTGGTGCTATGAGAATCAATGTGAGAGAATGTTGCTGTAGCTTGCGTACCACTAATGGAATTAGTGGGAGAGGTGGAAAAGCGTACGCAAATTTGTTGGACCAGTTCATCCATACCGCATTGCCTTTGGATAATGGGTGTGGGTATCTGGCGGCGAAGCTTGGGCATTTGGAGTTGTGGTGTGTAGTAAACAGATCTATCTCTGGTTGACCCCACTTTTGAAATAATGGCTGAAGAACTTGATGATGAAGTTCCCATTCGTGTATCTGTTGTCTCTGACGACTTAACAGATCTGCAACTTGATTGTGAACTCCTGGTAGATGTTCTGCTAACAGAAAAATGGTCTGAGGAATGGCCCACCTCCATATGCTCTGCGCCAGCTGGGAGAGCTGTAGGGAGTGTGTTCCTCCTTGTTTTTGAATGTAGTACATTGCTGTCATATTGTCCGTCCGGACTAAAACAGCTTTGTTCAATAGGTAATGCTGAAATGATTTTAGAGCTAGAAAAATCGCTAGTAACTCCAGATGATTTATGTGGAGTAGTTTTTGTTGCAGTGTCCATGTACCCTTTACTCTGTGTCTTTGTAAATGCGCTCCCCATCCTGTGAGAGATGCGTCTGTGGTTAGTATCATTTGTGGAACAGGTTCTATAAACGGCCGGCCCTTGGAAAGGTTTTTGGTGTTCCACCATTGCAGAGAGCGATATGTCCGGTCATCTACCACCACCAGATCAGTTATTTGTTGCTGAGCCTGATTCCACTGACTTGCCAAGCACTCTTGTATGGGGCGCATTTGTAGTCTTGCGTATGGCACTATGAAAATGCAAGATGGCATCATTCCTATTAGTTGCATGAACACTCGAGCTGGTAGTGAGTGTTGTGGCTGGAATCTTTTGATAAGATCCTGCATACTTTGTATTCTGGTTGTGTTGGGGTACGTTATTGCCTTGAAGGTATCTATTGTGGCACCTAGATATTGCTGAGACAGGGACGGTTGGAGATGTGACTTCTTTTGATTTACTGTGAATCCCAGTTTGTGTAGCAGGCATATCGTTTGATGCGTGTGCTGTACACATTGGTTGTAATACTTGGATTTCATTAACCAGTCGTCCAGATATGGGAAAACATGAATGTTGTCCCTTCTTAAGTGTGCTGCTACTACTGCTAAACACTTTGTGAAAACTCGAGGTGCTCTAGTTACTCCGAAATAGAGTACCTTGAATTGGTAGTGTTGACCTTCTAGTATGAACCGTAGGTACTTTCTGTGCGATTGATGGATGGGAATGTGGAAGTAGGCGTCCTTGAGATCTAATGTGGCAAGGAAGTCGCCTTTCTTTAGCAACGGTAGAACCTGTTGCAGTGTGACCATATGAAAGAGGTCTAATTGTATGTACAGGTTTAGGGGCCTAAGATCTAAAATAGGTCTGAGGGACCCGTCCTTTTTGGGTATGAGAAGGTATAGAGAATAAACTCATGTGTTTTGATGTTATTTTGGGACTGGTTCTATTGCATTCTTTTGCAGTACAGATGCCACCTCTTGTCTTAGCAGTAGGAGGTGTTCTTGTGACATGGGACGCTGCCTGGGTGGTATTGTTGGAGGAGTGGAAGTGAGCTTCAGGCAATAACCTGACTGAATTATTTGTCTTACCCACCTGTCTGTGGTGATGGAGTTCCAGACAGGTAGGAACTGTTGTAACCTCCCCCCGACAGGAGTGGAATGGTCTGGAATGGTCTGGGGGGATGGTAGGGAAGCCACTGTTTGGGAGTAGAGGCGTTGCGATTGTTGTTTCCTCTACCTCTGCCCTTATTTTTGTTTCCTCTATACCCTCCTCTATAATATCCCTTACTGGGCGAGGTTTGGTTGGGCGCTTTGTAAGAAGAGGAGGTATTGTCAGTTTGGAAACCCTTAGAGGCGCCCCTATATGAGGAGCGACGAAAGGAAGGTCTATGGGCTTGCGTTTGTAAAGCTCCCATGGATTTTGCCGTGTCTGTATCTTTCTTCATCTTTTCCAGTGCACTATCGACTGTTGGACCAAAAAGGTGTTGTTGGTCAAATGGCTGGTTTAAGATACGGGCCTGTACTTCTGGTTTGAACCCAGAGATGCGTAGCCATGCATGTCTACACAACAGTACCCCTGTATTTATTGCTCTAGAGGCTGTGCCTGCAGTGTCTAGTGCACAGCGTATGGAGGTATTTGTAATAACCTTGCCTTCCTGTATTAGGTCAGAAGCCCTGGTTTTATATTGTTCTGGCAAGTGTTGCATGAGTGATTCTAACTCATCATAATGAGTTCTATCATATCTTGCTAACAGAGCTTGAGTGTTAGCAATCTCCAGACATTGGCTGCTTGTGAGATGGTGCATTTCCCCGAAGCATCTAAAAGCTTAGACTCTTTGTCAGGGGGTGGAGCATCCCTGTTGTCTGCGAGTTAGCTCTTTTTCTCGCATTTGACAGTCCAATGGCAACTGCCCTTTAATGTATGCTGGATCAGTTGGAGTCGCTTTGTACTTTTTTTCTAGTCTGGGGTTAAGTACCCTGGCTCTGACTGGGTTTTTAAATATTTCAGGTGCATGTCTTACCGCTCCACTAAGTATTGGAAGTGTGGTTGTGGTCTTATGTGACGACAGTAGTGTGTCCATTAGGAAGTCTTCTTCCAGTGGATCTATGTGCAAGTCTACTCCATGGAAAGGGGCTGCTCTATGAATGAGCTGCGTAAACCCAATAGTGTCATCTGGGGGAGATGGTCTAGACGTGTATGCATCATCTTGTGGCAGATTTGGTGCATCTGGTGCATTATAATCTTCCCATGGGTCACCCGATCCCCCAGGAATATCATGTGGGTCATTAATGTCGTCTATGTGATGTTCACTCTCTACCTCCTGTGAGTAGCTATCCTCATCATCCTCATCTTGTGGTATAAGACTATGTGCACTAGATGGTGAACGTACAGGAGAAATATCTATTGGTATTTCTACTTCTGGTGAAGGAATCCTTATGGGGAAGTATGAGCATGCTTTTTTAGAGGAACTGGTGGTGGTTTAGGATAGTCCATTTTCCTCTTTTCAGGCACTGTAGTGATATGTCCAGTCTTTGGATTAATATGCTTTGGGTCAGGTTTGAAAAGCTCTTCTACTGGAAAATCCTTTTTCAGCACCGATTTATCTGGTTTGGGGCCGAAATGCTTAGTTCTAAAAGTGTCTATTGTCTTTGGAGCAGGTTTTGGTTTTGGTCCGAAGACTTGTTATCTTGTTTTTTTCTTAGGATCCGTGCTCTTTGGATCCAAAATTTTTGTTCCCGGGGTACGTTCGGACTCATCTACCCTCGGAGCCGAAGTATGTTTCGGCACTGGAACCGTCTTCGGGTCCACTTTTTTCGGAACCGGGGTGGTTCTTGGCTCGGTAGCTTTGGGAACCTCTTTCGGTGCCGAACTTGCTTTCGGCTCGACCACTTTCGGTTCCGAAGGATGCTTTGGTGCCGGTTTTAATTTTGGCTTAAGGACCTTCTGCTTTTCGGGACCGACAGACTGACTCGAGCCTGAGTTGACTGGAGGCTTTTTTATATTCTTCGCTGCCGAGCCAGAAGGCGGGGCGTCGGAAGGTTTTGGTTGGTGTGCACCTGGACCCAAAGGTGGAGGTGGAACCGAAGCCTGTCTCGGTATGGTGGGGTGAACAGGGTCGACACTTGTACTCACGACTTGTTGACCAGCTGGAGGATCGTCATCTTCGGATTGATGCTCGGCTCCAGAAGCTGAATCCTCTGCTTCGGAAGCGATGTCTTCGTGCTGCTGTTCTTCGGCGTCTACTTCGATCGGAGCCTCGTCTATGATGAGGTCTGGTTTCGATGAAGATAACTGCGCTATTACTCTTCGAGCTTGATGGTCCCTGATGGTTTTCTTGGACCGGGACGAAACACAGGCCTCACAGTCTCGACTCTCGTGCTCTGGAGATAAGCACAGATTGCATACCTTTTGAAGGTCGGTGTGAGGGAATTTGTGTCCACACCGAGGGTACTTCTTGAAGGGTGTTCTTTCCATGAGCCAAAGGCCCAATGGCGCAGTTGGGCCCGACGAATGCTGGAATCGAGAAGTGAAGCCTTTCTTCGAAACGGGTACACGGAATCACTGTCGAAGATGATGCAGATGGTATTATGATTGATTTATGAATTCGAAAAGAGATCGGTAACAGTACCGAATACATCCGAGCCCGATGGCGGAAAAAAATAATCTGAAGATGGAGTCGATGCCCATGCGCACTACGATCTAAGGGAGGAGTCATCCAACAGACAAAGACTCTTCCAAGACAAGAACAAACTGTAATCAACCGGGCCCACCACCAGATGTTGATCTAATGCAATAGTGTGTGGTCTGCAGCCCATATGCCTCAAACACATATTTCTCCTTGCTATGCATCTCCTGGGAAGGCGTAGCATTTTGATGCATTCTCAGGTTTACTAGTGTTAGTAATTCCAGGAATGCACCAAAAACCAAGGTTAGATGCATGGGAACACCCACACTCCACCCATGGAATGCCTTCCTAGTGCAGAGTAACGCAAGCCAGAGACCTGCTCTGCCTTGTGTTACTTCAGATTTACTAAGGTGCATACAAGGTGGCTCTGCGTGCCATAGTAAATCGGACTTAAGAGCTTACCTGATTCAAGTCCTTAGTAAATCTGGGCCATCGTTTCTTTGAGACCTTTAGGATCTCCTGGTTAAAGTTTAAAACATTTCTGAGGCTATCTTGACAAATGATTTCCAGTAAAATGGCTACCAGATATGCAGAGGAGAGACCATTTTGATCTATTTAATTTTTCTGTATCGGTTCTGTAGCAGGAGCACAACCCACAATTCTGGGGTAAGTGCACTTTAGATACATGAGTAAGAAAGATGACAAAGAAAGATACAAAGTTTTAAAGGTATACGCACTTGTTAGAATTATCCACTGAGATGTCACTTCCATTGGGAATTAAATCCAACGTCTTGTTGTCCCAGGTAGCCTGAAACAATCAGTTTGTCAAATTAAGTACTATAAAACGTAACAAATGTGAGAAAGACATAATACATTTATGCACAAATGTGACAGCACACACACTGAGTTAAGAGGCCACCTACAACAAGGCACAGATGGGGCAAATACCTGGACATGGGCTTTCAGAGATAATCTAGATAGGCACTTACAAGAAGCAATTTCCTGACAGCAGTTGCCCCATCGCCCACTAGCTATACTATATTTTTAAGCACATGTAGACCCTCCTTAGTCAAACACACAAAAGGTGATGGAAGGGTGCTTGCAATATATCTAACCACTGGCAATAGCTTGGGGTAGCAATCCAACCTATTGTTCTTTTGCCCATCCTGCCACCTCGAGTTACACCCAGCTATATGCAAATGAGTCCTGACCCTGCTCCAATAGGAACAATCCAGCCAAAACTGCCAAGCCAGGTCCTCTCTGACCCGGAACACAAGCAACCCAAGACCGGTTCCATCTAGGTTGGAGATTTTCAGTCAGGTGTAAATCACAGTGAGCAAGGAACCCATATCTGGGCATACCCTTTGCCACTTATGGCGTCACATCAAACATACAAAAAGTGATGGTAGCTGAGAGAGGCACATTTGAAAGTAATGGCGGACTGGTACCTATTCCCATCTAAAGTCGCGAAAATCTTTCCTGGTACATCAGATAGGTGTTGGAGGGGGTGTGGCCTATTGGGAGACTTCCAACACATATGGTGAGATTGCCCCGCCATTAGGCCGTTCTGGGAAGAGATCCTGGCTCAGATAAAATCCATCTTAGGATACCCGGTCCCGACTACGATGGCAGAAGCTCTGCTTGGCATTAGGGACCCCTTGCTAGAACACCAAACCAGGGCTGATAAAAGAATCATGTGGCTGTGTCTGGGGGCTGCCAAATTGGCTGTGGCAAATGCATGGAAGAAGAGAGAGGCGCCTGCGATGTCCCTATGGCATTCCCGCCTATGGCAACTGCTCAGCTTAGAGCGCATGTCCGACATCTCCCGAGAAGACTTTAAGAACTTTGAGTACCGCTGGGGACCGCTGGTTTCATTCCTCTCGAAAGGCCTACCATCTGCGGTATGCCCCTCCACGCTCAGGGCCATGCATCTGTTCCAGATTTAAGGGCCTCATACGGTTGACACACTAATGTATGGCAACTCCACCACTGGGAGGGGGGTGGGAGAGGGAGTTTGGGGGGAGGGGGGGTGGGAAGGGAAAATTGAGGGTTCCGAGTTTGTTACTATTTGATTCGAGGTAAAATGTCCACTGTTAGGTTTCCTTGAGCTCTGGGGAATCAATACTAGCTAAACGAGCTCGCTGGCAACTGGGTGGGCTTGAGAGCTGGGAGAGCGCACTGTGTTTACGGATTCTTGTGATGCACCACTGCTCTCGGTGACTATCCCTTCTGGGTCTAACTGGGACTCAATCCTGTCCGCCCAAACGCAGAACATTATGAACTTATGGCGGACAGTCCAGAGATGATTCAGGTCCTTGGGAAGTATCGAACCTTCCACTTGCCTATGTTGTATGTGATGAGCTCAATATTTCAAAGGGCCCCTGCGTGGGCTTGTTGGCGGATTGTGCCTTGAATCTTTTGATGTGGAAAACAATAACATTTTGTTTGAAAAAAGTGATGGTAGGATACTTTCAATAAGTATAACCACTAGCAATTGCTTGGGGTAGCATTTCAACACATCGTTCTTTTGCCGACCATGCAACCTCAGATTAGACTCAGCTATATGCAAATCAGTCTTGACCCAGCTCCAACAGGAACAATCGAGCCCAAACTGACAAACCAGGTCCTCCTTGAACTGCAGCACACGCAGCCTGTTAGGAAATTAGGTCTATTATATGGTGTGGTTGTGTGACCTCACCGTGTAATACACTGACCAATCCCTTTAGGTCCAGTAGGTTTCACCTGTAAAACCCTCAGCTGAACCTTGGGTAGCTGTGGCACTAAGCAGCAAGTCTTACAAGAGTAACAAGTGCTAAGCCAAAATGGACAATCTAACTAAAATCGTCTGCAATCTTTTAAGTAAGCACGGCAATATATCAACTACAATATCAGGAGACTTCAACACCAATCTCCACTGCAACTCCTTAGTGGACATAGGGTTCGATCCTCCAACGGTCCCTGCACATTTTCCTCTTCAGTCAACTCCCACTGGAAACAGACCATTGAAACTGGGGGAGTATGCAGTTAAACAGCTGAGAAGTGTAGGATTCACCGTGCTGAATGGGCATCTTCATACGGATATTCCCCCTGCATGAAACTGTTCAGACGGTAGAACACATTCCTTTCTGGACTTCACTCTAGGGAGCAGAGAGGTACTTCCCATGATCAAAAGCTTCCACATCACATTACAAGCCGAGAGCTACCACCGACCACAGATTATAACACTATGAGCTACTACCCCATGCCATCAGGAACTCGCCCACATCCACTCAGATTGTCAAATAGAAAATTTAAAGCGTATAAGATGGACGGATACCGCGGCTCTCCCCAAGAAGGAAAAATGCAGAGCTCTATTACCCCTATCACAGGAGGCAGACACTGTGGTCATCAGCAGCTGGGCCAGCTTCATAAACCCGCTATTTGAAGGCTCGCCACCAAAGCGGAGCACAAGGCAACAAGCATCTCCCCTGCAACTAAGCAAATAAAAGTCCAAAGAAACCGAGCACTACGCCAATCGAGGAAGAGCCCTGATGACAAAACCAAATTTATAACCTACAAGCAAGCACAGGCAGCCTTCAAGATTGCTTTACGCAGGGAAAAACAAGCGGTTTCGGATCAATTTTGGCTGAAACTTATCCACGAAAGCAAGAATCCAAACTCAAAACAATACTGGTCTCTTGTTACCCAGAGGCTACGAGGCAGAAGTGGTGACGGTAATGCAAACATCAGCGCAGACGAAGGTGCCAATTCTTGTCAATGCATTTTAAAGACCAGAACATTAAGGATGACCATTCTGAAGCCCACAGCTCAGCCTGCTCAGCCAACCCGGCAATTCCATGTTTAGAACCCAGGAGCCCAAGACGACTTGACCTCTGTTACTCATCCACCAAAGAGTCAGAAGTCCCAACAATCAAGGGCCCGGCAATTAACAACAACCTCCCGTCGGAGTCCATTGGGACATCGGACGAGTTAAAAAACAGGATTTTATGTTCCATAAGGAAAGACTGGCCCGAAGGAGCTCCAGGGCCAAACGGTCTTCCCCTGGCAATGTTCAAACTCGACGTGGACTTATGGTGAGCTAACCTGACCCGCCTGTTTCTCCATTGCTGGCTATACAACACCGTACCGAGTCCTGGCGAGGTGCTATCAGCCACCCAATCTACAAAAGCTAGAAGAGAAACGACCCCAACAATTACCGAATGAAAGCACTCCTAGATGTTGAGTCCAAACATTACGCCAGAATCTTATTAGAAGGGTTGCAGGCCTGTGCCGATTCAACAAACCATCTCTCTTTTAACCAGACCGGATTTGTGGCTAACTCTGGCACAACAACTAACTTATTCATCCTGACTTTTCTGATGGAGAAAGCTGCAACCCAACAACCAAGTTGCACGGCTGTTTTGTTAATTTCAAAGCGGCCTTTGACCGTGTAACCCAGGCCCTACTGTGGCAACAATTAGAGTCCTGGGGCATACCCCAACCCTTTTAAATCCAATCATCCAACTCCATTCGGAAACATGGATCAGAATTAAGCTGGGTGAAGGCTCCCACGTGTCCAGGAAAATCATAACCAATTCCGGGGTAAAACAAGGCTGTGTGCTGGCTCCACTTCATTTTAATCTGTTTATATCAGACCTATCTCCGTCACTAGATAGCGTCAACTGCCATCCCCCTCAACTAGATGGAACCCGCATCAGCAATCTGCTCTATGCCGACGACTTGGTGTTACTAAGTCATACAAAAGTGGGCCTACAAAGGCTTCATGACAAACTGCTTCCCTACACTATAAGAAACTCCTTGGAACTGAACCTGAGCAAAACCAAAACAATATCTTTCGGGAAGCAAAAAAGGCCATGTGGTGGATGGTTCTTTAACATAACAACAATGTAATCAACATCATGCTATAAATATTTGGGTATTTTATGGACCGCCGATGTTCTTTCATAAAAAAAAAAGAAACGCTAAGGACCAAATCCCTGTCACTATAGGCCGCTGCCGCTAAACTATCAAAACAACTATTCTGCCCAAGTCTAACACCTATGCTGAGAGTGATGAAGGCGAGGATAATCAGCTCTCTGTCGTATGGTCCCGAGATTATGAAGGGCTCAACTAGCTCTTTATTAAACAAATTAACAACCAAAATCTTTAAACGTGCCCTTTTGTCTACTAAAATCAAGTTCACCATTGCAGGTTCGTCTTGAACTGGGCCTATTGGATCATCACGGCGTAGAGGCTGGCGCGTTTATAAAGTTCTGCAACAGACTGCGCCATTCAAGGGAGGGCTCCCTGGAGGCCAGACTTTGGCGAGAAATAGCGAAATGCCAGACAAGCCAGAATCACCGGCAACACCTGGATCACAGCTTAAATCTACTAGGAGTCAAAGAACTCTGGGCAACAAACCACTCCCAGACAGTGCTAAAGGCTGTTATTAGGAAGAGCGTCCAATTGTGGTCATTTCATTCAGACAGGGCAACTCTGTCAAAAAGGAAACATGCCTGGGCAGGAATTTCCAATTTCAAACCAGGAGCTGAGTTGCCTCACTTATCAAGCACTTTTGCATTTTACTTAAAACAAAAGTTCTTAGCTCTAAGGATTGGTGACTGACCATTTCTACAGAACCTGCACGAATGGCGTCGCCCAGGTAGTACCATCGAATGCAGGCTGTGTGGCTATCACTCAGAAGCAATGGAACACATAGTTTGTGCATGTCCCGCTATGCTTACAGACAGACGGCTACTACTGCGGGGCGAATGGATCAGGCTAGGAGTTCGCACATGCCGCCAGGCTGTAATAGCGGCCATAAACCCCGAAAACACCAAGTTGAACATTGGGCTTACTAAATGTGTCAACAAAGTGTCAAAGTTGCTGGAAGAAATTAGCACCTCCAAATCTCTCTTACTTCAGCAGGGTGGCAGCTAGCCCGCTGAATTAACAACAGAACCCTAGACTGCAAATATCAGCCGTACTGTTTCCGGTCTCCCAGGTGAACATTACATGCCCGCAATGCATTCAAAGGTTTTAAAAAATGTTTTTAACCTGTGGTTTCTTCGTTTTAACCACTTCGGCGTTGATGACGAGCTCAGCTCGTCATGAGTTGCGCCGCTCGCACGCTGATGACGAGCTGAGCTCGTCATGTAACGCGCGTTTTAAAAAAACGCCGCGTACAGCTGAAAAAGCCGCCGCGCGCATGCGGTTAAAAACAAACAAAACAAAAAAAACGAATTGATCATGTTTTCAAGCTTACCGTCATTTATCTATAATACTCTTTTACGACAAAACAATCAAGTTTTAATTTGTAATGGTTTTAACCAAACGATAAAGAATATATTTTGCATAACAAGTGCTAAGCATTTAAACTGTACTAAATAAATTGAAGAAGAAATCGACACAATACTCAAATCTGCCACCAGTTTATAAAATTGATAAAAATTGACTGTATTTATATAAAAATTTAGACACTGGCACAAAAAAGATCCACCAGATGGTTCTGGAGATTTAGATATTACAGGCAATAATACATCTAAGCATTTCTACTCAAACTGCGACCATGCCTGGCAAAGTCAAAGAATTGGACACTTAGAAACTTTTTTCAAAGAAAACCTCGGGAAGTGTATATGTGGTCGGTTAGAAGTACTAGGGGCGACCAAATCCAGCAGGGAGCTAGTCGGGGGTACCAGCAAGGTCCCCAGAACAGTTACCTTCAAAGGAGAAGCAGGTCTTCAGCAGTTCAAGGCATTTTATCTGTGTTGCAATGGATTCCTATGGAGTGGTCCTGATGCAAGGGACGAAGGATGCTGAAGATGCTCAAAGGATGCAGTGGATGTGACATGGTTCTTTCTGCTTTTTTTCCTCAGCCCACAAAGTTGATAAGGGGGTCCTGGTTGCATGGTGAACGTCCCACAAAGTACTCTCCTGTCTAGCCAAAGTCCAGCCAAAGTCCAGTCGCCATAGGATTACCAGTTGCCCATTGTTGCAGTCACAAGCCAATCCTTCCGGAGTTAATAACTCGCCTTCTAAAGGTCCCAGCAACTGTCTGAAAACACTCCCAGGTACAGCGAACTCCGGTGCAACTATGTGCATTAGGTCTTGTTCCTTGGTGCTGCACGGCGATGGCGGTAGTGGTTGAAGACTTTGGCCCACCAGCTTGCCACAGCAGGCTGCTTCAGATGTTGTGTCCATATGCTGCGAACAGGAGGCCAGTCAACTGGTTCTTGGAGTTCTCTTGGCTTGACTGGAGACAGCTTTCCCTTGAGCAGGACACAGCAGGCACAGTCCCTCTTTTAGCTAGCCACCAGGTGGAGTAGGTGCAGTCTTTGTCGGTGCAGCCTCTTTTTGCTGGTCCTTCGGTGCAGCAGGGCAGTCCAATTTCAGTCCTTCTTCAAAGTCAGTTGAGATATGAGGTCTCGGGTGCCAGTGGGGGCCTTTTTATGCTCAAAAGTGGCTCCAGGGCAGGATGCGGTTGGTAGCCAATGGGCTACCAGGTTCCCTCCCACCTGGTGACCCCTTCCTGTGGAGTGTGGCATTTGGCTATCCAAAGATGCACCATTCTGCCAACTCCCAAGCTGGCAAGACTTCTTTCTTTGTGTTCAGACCTCCCTAGCCCACCCCGATGTGTGGCTCCCTCAGTGCGTCACACTCCTGTGGGAACTAATTTGGCAACTGGTTTCCCCTGTCTGTTCCCGTGCCAGCCTGTCTACCTCAACGATGGGGCAGCCCTCCCCCTGGCGTTACACACCTGCACTTTAAACATGACTTCACCTTTGAAGCCTAACTCTAGGGGCAAACACTCAAGTTACATCCTGCAGGAGGGAGGTGACGCCTCCTTGGCATGCAATCTCTTAATGTTCTCCTTACTGAGAATCATTGGCACGTTTCTCCAGGAGGGCAGAAAGCAGTCTCATGGAGCAGCCTCAATGTGTGCCTGGGAAGGCATAGGAGTTTTAAAGGTGACAAATTGGCAACTTCACTAACGCGGCACACTGCAACAAGTTACATTAATTTTGACTTGAGATACAAGTCTGGTTTAATGTAACGAGTTGTTTGATATCTGGAGTGCCTAATTTGGTCGCACCGTTCAGGAGTTAGCACAGCTGAGGGGTCAGCGTGTAACCCTCTACTCATTAATTGGGCAACCAAGACTTTCCACAGAAAAAACTGTAGTTTCTTTTTATTGTACTTTCAGGACATGGAAAGTACATGTGTCATATGTTGCACCCTCCCTTTAGGGCTCAGTAGGTGAACAGCCATTAGTATGCGGCTGTTTGTAGGCATGCCATTACTTCGCAGGTGTTACTACGCTTGCGATGTAACAACACATACTATTAGTACGCATGCTGTAACATCGCAAGCGTTGTTACAACGCATGCGTAGTAATTGTATTTGCTATCGCCATCGTTATTTTTAAGGCGCATCTGTTTCCAGTCGCATCCATTTCCAGATGAGGTAGGAAGCCGGAGCAGAGAGGAACCACGCGGGACGAGAGGGACCATGGGGAGAGAGAGAGGTAAGTGGGGCTGTGTAGTTTTCAGGGTCGTGAAGTGGGTAGTGCTTAAGGTTGTAGTGTTGTGTTTATGTAGTGTAGTGTACAGTAGTATAATGGTGTTTAGTGTAGTGTAGGGGGTTGTGAAGGGTAGTGTTTGCGAGTAGGTAGCGTACAGAAGTGGAGGTAGGGGCAGGGTTGTGCTTGGGGTAGTGTTTTAGGGTTAGGGTAGTGTTGTAGTGTTGGTGTAGTGTAGGGTAGTGTTATTGGGTTTAGGGTAGTGTCAGGGGGGTGTGAAGGGCAGTGGATCAGTGTAGGGGACTGCTTGGGGGTAGGGTCGTGCTGGGGGTAGTGTTTTAGGGTTTAGGGTGGTGTTGTAGTGTTGGTGTAGTGTAGGGTAGTGTTATAGGGTTTAGGATAGTGTCGGGGTCGTGTAGGGTAGTGTTTCAGTGTAGGGGACAGACTTGGGGTCGGGGTATTGTCGTGTTGGGGTAGTGTTTTAGGGTTTAGGGTAGTGTTGTAGTGTTTTAGGGTACAGGGTAGTGTTGGGGGGTCGTGCAGGGTAGTGATTCAGTGTAGGGAGTGGAATGGGGGTAGGGGCAGGGTTGTCCTTGGGGTAGTTTTTAGGGTTTCTTTTAGTGTCGTAGTGTTTAGGTAGTGTAGGGTAGTGTTTTAGGGTTCAGGGTAGTATCGGATGGTTGTGAAGGGTAGTGGTTGTGTAGGGGACGGACAGGGGGTAGGTGTAGAGTAATGCTGGGGGTAGTGTTGTAGGGTTTAGGTTAGTGTTGTAGTGTTTGTGTAGTGTAGGGTAGTGTTTTAGGGTTTAGGGTAGTGTCAGGGGGTCTTGTAGGGTAGTGTTACAGTGTAGGGGATGGACTGGGGATAGGGGTAGGAGTAGGATTATGCTGGGGTAGTGTTTGTGTAGTGAAGGGTAGTGTTTTAGGGTTTAGGGTAGTGTCAGGGGGTCGTGCGGGGAAGTGTTTGCATGTAGGGGCAGGGCTGGGGTACAGATTAGGGTCGTGCTGGGGGTAGTGTTGAAGGGATTAGAGTAGTGTTGTGAAGTTTGTCTTGTGTAGTGTAGTGTATTTACATTTAGAATTTTGCGTAGTGTTGGGGTGTTTATTTATTTAATTGTATGTTTGTAAAATATTTTATTACGTTACAAAGTGTTGGGGTGTTTAAAGAAAGTAAAAAAGAGATGTTAAACTATGCGGTGTATTTGAAAACATACACGAGTATTATTTTTAAAATTTTTAAATTACTACCCCACCCAAAACCCCTGTTTAGCTGGAATCCCGTCGCAGGGGGTAGGTTACATAAAATTTAAAATATTAATAAAAGAAAATGTTCACGAAGGAGTGGTATGCGTAGAAAGGTTAGGCGAACTAAAAGTAAATTATTAGCTTATTAATGCATTTGCGAAGCAATTGAATGCGAATTAAAATTATACGAAGCAAAGGCATTTGCGATGTAAAAACATCGCACTAAAAGCATGCGAAGTAATGGCATGCTAAGTATCGTCATATATTCCTCAGTAAGCCTTCTAGAGGGGTGACTTATATACATGTCTAGGAGAAGTGGTGGCTTTGCCATTGCTTTCAATGGCAAAGTCAGGCTAGCACTGCACGACTGCTCTACCAGTCTGCAGTGGCAGGCTTCAGGACTCGTTTTACTTGGGGGACCTCTAGGGTGGCACAATCAGTGCTTCAAGCCCTGAGGTAGCCCTCTAATTTACTTGCCCTGGGTACCAGGGTACCATTTACTTGGGATGTACAGCTGAGTTAGCCATTTCCAATTGGGTACAGCCAATTTAACATACACTTTAGGGTCAGGGCACTGGGACAGATATCTGATTAGCATGCCTCAGTGCACTCTCATAATCCTAAAGCCAGCAGCATCAGTCGAAAAACTTGGGGATGGCCATACAAAAAGAGACATTACCCCGAGCGATTGCCAGTAGTCAGACAAATTGCAAGCATTTCTCCCATCTATTGTGTTTGATGTACCGCCATAAGTGGCAAGGGTATGGCCAGACATTGGTCCCATGCTTAATGTGCCACTGGAACCAAGCGCTACCAGACTGATGAGCCTAATAAGTATGAAAGCGCTTTTGGTTTGCTTGTGTTCCTATTGGAGCTGGTTCAAGACTGATTTGCATGTGGCTGTGCTGAAACTGAGTTGACATGGTGGGCAAAAGAACAATGGGTCAGAATGCTACTCCTAGTGATTGGCAGTGGTTGGACAAATTGCAAGCATTCCTCCCATCACTTTTTGCGTGTTTGACCGTCCTTAAACAACCGGGCATATCACAGGTTGTCTAAGTTGCCTCTGGTCATTTTGGGGGACTAGTCATCATGCAAAGAAAGTAATATGCATCACATTGGCAGCATTTAGATTTTTCTAAATGTGTTTTAAAGAGCATGTGATGACCAAGTTAAATGAATGAGATGTATGTCCTGCTCCTGCAAACACTGATAATTTAAGGTAACTACCACAAACTAAACTATGATTTTTAAAACACCCAACAAACGTCCAAACAATCAAAATTCAAATGAACAACATCCCTGTGTCCCTGATAGGCAGTTCCAAATATTTAAAATAAGAGCACCTTCTGCACATCAAATAAGCTTTAGATTGAGAGCCCACATCTGTGGTTGATTACCAATCAGTGTCTTAAAATGAGGCAGCTAAGTTATTTCTTGACATTGTGAATAGATATAAGGTGGCTGATGATTTTCACTGAAAAGACAGAAATTGAGTTGTGCAATTTGGGATTGACCTCAGGGGAAGCTGGAGACAGTGTGTAAAAAAAACGGCATAAATCCTCTCCTTTAACTCAGGTGGACAATCATATGCTCTCTGCCCAGAGTCTGGCCATGTGCCTTCAAGTGGAACTGTGGCCGCGATGGTCAAGACTAAGGGGGTTGTTTAGAGTTTGACGGATGCGGGCTATCCACCAAATATTGGTCAAATTACTGTCCACCCTATGGGGCATCTGCCAATTAAGTCGCTGCCCCATACCTGCCACCCCTAAATACACCATGAGATTTTCTCTTTGTGATGTCAGTAATGGACTTCTGTCTATTCATCTCAGTTCCGTATTTACAATCATTGGATCATGCCTTTATATCACTCACACATTAAACATGGCTACGCTCTGTATGAAAAACAAATTTTGTGTTTGACCAGAAAGCTCCTAATTAATATAGTATGTAGTAGTGTGGATACTTCATAGCGTAACCTCCACTGTGTGCAATGTACATTAGGCATTGGAAGGCTGAACATTCTGGAGTGTAGCCCTCAGGGTGTAAGAGCCCTCAACCTGACCTAAGATTCATGTTGAGAGCCTGATTTAGAGTTCAGTGCAAATACAACATTTGTCAGAAAAATCGGTGGCAGTGTGTACTGCAACATGACTGACATATATACCAATTTAATAGTCCTTGAAACTGGTGAGAAATCTATGTCTGATGTTCAGATGCTGTTTGCACTATAGAATGGCAGCAAATCATAACTCTGCCCCAAATTGAGAGCGCAAAGTACTCCACAAAATATGTACATTTTGTGTCAAAAAAGTTTTCCAGAAACCTGGTGTAAAGTAAACAAATTTGTGCCAAAAGATAAACAAACTATGATATCTTCTTTGCCAGATGTATTACTCACCACACATAGCACTTGTTTAGGTATGTGGGCTTAGCGCTCTCAAGAAAACACTTTTCCTGTTCCACCCAAAGCTTTGACTAAAGGGTTAGTTCTCAGCAATCCGATCACAGTGTTTACAGGTATAATATAGACCCACTTCCAGGAAGCAACAAACCAACGCATGGTGACAGTTTCTAACCTAGCAGAGGTAAGGGGGTTGTATATAGTGCAGTTTGGTATACTATGTACTTTGCAGATAAGATCTGATTACGGAAATTAGAATTTGTAGACATGGGAATGTGCTGTTGGGACAGTAGTAAACAATAGACAAAAAAAATTTGGGCGCATTCATGGTTCACAAATCTTCATTTTGTGTCTCAAAGAGATGCGTGTGCCCACAAATGCACAACGTATCCTATCAACAGCATAGCCGCACATCATGAAAGCTTCTGTGCCTTGTCCAAGATGGTGGAGGGTGAAAGATGTCTGCTCTAATGTTGGGGAAGAGGCCATCTGGAAAAAGGTATGAAATTAAAGGCAGGACATTTCTCCATATGAAGCATTTTTCATGTATTTGCATATATTCTCCAGAATTCTGTCAGAAGATATTGCCCACTTAGGTCAAATTTATGCTGCTGTACCAAATACTGTAGATATTTCACTGTCTGGCGTGAGCATTTACAATAAGGTATTTTGAAGGCAACATATTTTTAAACAGTGCAGCTTGATTTCTCTTGTCATTTATTTATTTTTTTCTACTGATTTGAATTAAGCCGGTCTCCGCTGAGAGGAAGAGGGTCGAACTTACTTTAATAATCATCCCGATATCCGTTCTAACCATTCGACCTCTTCATTCAAAAAACAAGTCAATGGGCTACTCCTGAATAACGAGCTGCAACAATTGACCTGAAGACAACATAACTATCATTTATGTCTTAACGACAACTGGGGTATATCTTTCGTTGAGGCAACTTTTGCTGCAATTTTTGGTCACGCTATATATTCCACATGTTTGGTTTGCGCTTTCTGTAACTGTGCTGGTTAACTACAAATGTTTATTATGCTTTCTTTTTACTGCCCAATCTTATCCTTATTCTGTGGTACAGCGCTCTGATGCCATTACTTGTGCTATATAAAACCTTTCAAACAAATAAATAAATAAATACTTTAATTTAATGTCTAAAGCAACGCCCGCTAATGATATTCAGAGGTGAGAGAAAATTAGGAACATCACAATCACACACTCAGATAATGATCATAAAAAGACAGTCAAGCAGCAGTTTAAGGCTTTTGGCCACAGTGAAAAGATTTCCAGTAAAAGGGAACTCACGATAAAACAGATGCCGTAATTTTCCACAATATCATCATACTCATAATCTAGAAGATCCTGCAAAGAACTGAAAAACAAAACAAAGGAAAACACAAACATTCTGTTATCAGGAGCTGTAAATTGTGCGTTGTATGTGTGCTCTTTTGTCATTCTGTACGTAAAGTAAAAAAAGTATTGAGGCTGAACAGCTAAACATAATTCACCTTCCCTTATAGTTTGGAACAAGATGGCTGTCCTGCACCTTTTCAGCACAGAATCTCAATTGAAGAGTCGGGGAGCCCCACACCTCTATAGAAACTGACATTGTGGGGAGTGGGTGTGGCAACATTGTGGCAACAAAGTATGACCTAGTTCTCTCTGACCATGATTATCCCAGGCATTAATAACGACAAACACAGGAGCAGGCTTCACTGGGCCCATAAACTTTTCATGAAATCTGTACCGGAAAAAAGATGCTCACAGAGGGGTCTGAATCCCACTTTGCGAGGGCATTCCGTTGCCAGCATCATTAATCTGTTGTGCTCCACTTGCTCAGGATATGCTTCATACTCTTTCATCTTCAGTGGGTTTTTGGATTTGGACACAGAAACACTGTGTTTCTGTGTTCAGTGCTCGCCATAACAATATGCATTTTTTCACTGAATAATAGCGAAAGGAGTTTGCGTCATTAACAATAACGAACAAGTTACTTACCTTTGGTAACGATGTATCTGTAAGAGACATACATTGGTTATAGATTCTTTACCTTAGAATTACCCCCAGGCGTCAGACTGGATCCAGAGAAATTTTTTCTTAAAAGTACCCGTGTGTGTCAGTAGGTGGCATCGGTCGACTCCACATCCGTCGTCGGCGTCGTGGTCGCCGGAATGACGCCTGGTGTCTACTTAGGTAAGGAATCTATAACTAATGGTCTCTTTCAGATAATTTTACATAATGTTGTGGCACTGTCTAAGGAGAACCTAGAAGCATAAGTGGTTTATAATTAAAAGTCATGTGAACACAACTCCTATTTTATTTCACTATTAATCTTAAGTCTAGATGTGGTTTGAATGTT
This sequence comes from Lissotriton helveticus, assembly GCF_964261635.1. Taxonomy (NCBI): domain Eukaryota; kingdom Metazoa; phylum Chordata; class Amphibia; order Caudata; family Salamandridae; genus Lissotriton; species Lissotriton helveticus. The sequence goes on along the minus strand of NC_136059.1, from coordinate 1,224,269,103 downwards.
TTGTAATGTGACTTCCCTACTAGCTCTGGATCTTACCATACCTGCCTTGCTGGGTCTTTCCCTTCCTGAGCCGATCATGGATGATTCTGGTTGCCAGTAACAAAGTGTTCAAAGGTTTGGCTTGTAAAATAAAAAAAACATTCGTCCTTGGCAGGCTATATTGACAGGGAGCTCCATCTTCAGTTACATCTTTGTGGATGCAAGGAATGTGAAATGACGGGACCCACTCAACTGATTAATGATGAAGGCCTAGTGTGTACAAGCCCCAAGTGCACAATATGAAATAATGAAAACCTAATATGAGGCAACAAATGCATTTGGATCAAAGTAAGGGTAATATCCTTCCATTTGTTCACAGTAAGGGGCTGCCGAGTGACTGAATTCTGGGAACTGTGAAGGCTCCTAATATGGGAAGCGAGACTAGTCTCAGCCATCGAAAGATGAAATTATGGCATTAAATTAACATTAAATACAGAAATTCCAAATTTTAGTTTATAAAGTCATTTGCAATTTGAACAATCTCACACACCAAAAATTGAATAATCTGTTAAACAAGCATTTACAATGCAATAGGTCTCGCAACTGTGAGTTTTGGAGCTATTGGCATTTTAAATGGCAATGCTTTAAAAAAAATTAAAAGGCATTGTTATTTACAATACCAAAAGAAACAACTATTGCATTGTATAGCGTGGTGTCCCTGAAGCGAGCTCCGCGCTAATGACTAAAGTTAATTAAAAAAGCATTTTTCAACTGATTTAATGCCTTATGATGAAGTTAAGCACAATTGAGAAGAGGGGCGGTGAGGGGAAGAATAAATAAACAAGCCACGGCAAGTTGGGAAATATGGAATTGGATGGCAGGGGTTAACTTAAACTAGGTACAGAGCCAGAAACAACACTGCCACCTGAAGCATAGATACAGGGCTTCGTTGGCCATGCCAGGAGCACCCCTTTTGTCTACCAAGCATAACGCCCGCCCTGTGACAAGAAGCTTCACACGTCTACCTACAGTGAACGCTCACACATTTCAGTGATAGTTGGATCCAGACAACGAGTCAATGTGATGAAACCAATGGTATGTTACCATATACACACATTTCTGCAAATGGGCAAAACGCACAGAGATGTTTTAATGGGATTGGATTGGAAGCGGTGCCCTGAATCTGGTATACACAAACACACATGCATCAGAGGCATTATAGTGCTAAGCAATAACAACAGAAAGGGACATGTGACCTGTAGCGCGCAGACTCACAAACACCTGCAGAGTGTGGTGTGCATTAACCCTTGGAGCTGTCATTGCTAAATTCTAACCTTTTGATCAGTGTACGCACAGCACAGTAAATAACAAGGGCATTTCCTGTCGAGCTGTAATGGGTGGGAGCACGTGGCCTGCAGAAAAGAAAGATGTAAAGCGGGGATGTTAACTCACCCACTTCACATACTGAGAGTGGCACCCTTGACCCCCTGGGCACAGCTAGCTCTCCGCAGCAGGGATATTAACCCGCCAAGCTTTCTTACTGAGACTGGAACCCGGGACTCTCGGTTACACTTATTTGGCAAATGAGTGCTCTACCCCTCCTCTCCCCGTACTGTGTGTGAACCGGGGTGAGATGAGTGCAGCAGGAGCGTTGACCCATTGATTTGCCTCGTCGGAAACACGGCCCCGCTGTTTAACGCGCCTGCAGCTGAGTCTCGCCCGACCTTGCCGTTTCCTCCCTCCGTGGTTTATGGCCGCAGAAGCCGTCAGTGAAACACAACCTAATATTTTAATCTCAGCCCCTCGGCAGAGGAAACAGGCAGCGACCCCTCTACGTCCAAATTTACACAAAAGGGAAAACGCACAAGGGTGCGCAACGTGGAGGCAATAACTGGGGGCTGTGCCTGTGGATCTCCCGGGGAGGAAGCGCCGGGGACACCCCCACATTCCTCCCTCGTCATCTGCTGTCACACACGGGCCGTCAATCAGCGGGGAGTTTGTGCAGGAGACACTGTGTGTTCCATGTATGAAATAAAACAAGAGACAGGACAAATCTGGTAGCAAAAACGAAACTTACCAGCGGCTTTCTACAGAGAAGCTTACGCGCGCGGAAGCCGCCTCCTCCATATACAATGCTGCGCGCGCCAGAAGCCCCTACCCACCGTGCTACGTCAGAGCCTCACGCTCCTGCCGGGCTATTATCGGCGACCGGGGCTGGACACGTAGCCACTCCCTCCTGACATGATGCCTGATGACTTGCCCCCAGTGATGGAAGCCCTGCGTGTGCCCGGTGAGTGGGGTTGGGAGGGTGTGTGTGTGCGCGTTTGTGTGTGTATGTAAGCCCTGCGTGTGCGGGGGGAGGGGGTGAGTGTGCGCGTGGGAATGTGTGTGCGCATGCGTGAGTGTGGCTGTGTGTGTGTGTGTGCGCGCGCGTGAATGAGAGAGGCTGCTGAATGTTGAACAGGAGATGTGCACGTGCGCGCCCACGAGGTGAAATCCGCCGAGGGAAAGCGCGTGCATATCTCCTGTCCACATTCCCGCAAACGGGCGACATAAGGTCTTTTGCTGACGCGAGACCTAAAAATGGAAAGCATGACAGGTCACAAACTAGTCCCTACAAAGGCGATTTTCTGTAATCATCATAACGTACTAGGGCTTACATACTCCTATTTATTGAGTGACTCTATCCTCAGACACAATCATAGCCAGTTTCCAAGGAGTTTAACGGCTAGCATATCACCTCTGTGGGCAAGTAGGGTGAATGTGAATCTAGAAAAGGTGGTCCAAGATGAACTACATTTAACGGAAAGGATGTTTATTTCACCAGTCATGGATAGTTTATAGATCTACATCCTATTTGGATAAGAAAATATCCAGAATGTGGGTGTAAAGGTGCATCCTCATTGGAATAAGACTGCTTGCTCGACTTGAAATGTCTGTTTTAATGTCGAGTTCTATGCAGTGCTCTGTGCAGAAGGTTTGCAAGGACTTCTATGCAAATAGGACACGTTACAACGCGTGTCATTACAACAAATTTTTTACAATGCAAAATCCATTACAACGCATGTCATTACAACGCATAATCCATTACAACGCAAATTACTATTCTAACTCCGCTAGGGCGTTACTTTGGGGAATGCGTTGTAATGGCATGCATTGTAATAATATGCGTTGTAATGGATTTTGTGTTGCAAAACATTTGTTGTAATGAAACGCGTTGTAACGCATGCTTTGTAAACAATGTTTCCCCTTCTATGCGGCTGTATTGCAGATATCCACCTATGGTGTGGTATCTATCAACACAGAAGTTGCAGCCTTTCCCCAAGTGGACAAGTCTACCCTGGTGATTGCCTGTTTCGGTATGCAATTTAAATGCACTCCATCAGCCTTCTATTAAAATGTAATATCTTCTTGAATTTTCTCTGTTGAGAATGACTTTATAAGACGTGAAGTTGGGTAGCACATCTAAAGGATCTTATCCTATGAATGTAGTGCAATTCAAAGGTCTTTTCACAATGAGTGTGTGCTGAGCTCTCTCTGTGCTGGGCTCTCTCTGCTTTGACTGCCAGATGCCTGAAGTAGCGCTGGTGAACCTTGAGGAGGTTGGGCAAAAGTAGACATCTTGAAATTTACAGAGCAAGCAAGAGAAGCCCCCTTGACCAAGTGCTCCTCAGGTGGACTGAGCTATGGAGTGGGAGGTAACTCCGTAAAAGTATTTAGCAAAACAAAAGGGACAAATTGAATATGCTACTTACCAGTATGCATCTGTTCTTGGCATGTAGGGCTGCTGACATTCATATCTATAGCATAGATCGCCGCCTAGTGTTGAGTCCGGATGATTGCACATTGTTGTCCTGGAAGAGTCTTCGAAGTATCACGAGATAGGTGGCTCCTCCCCTGGACTACAGTGCGCATGGGCATCGGCTCCATCCCCAGATTGTTTTTTTCCGCCATTGGGTTCGGATGTGATTTCGACAACTCCTGCTCGGAATCGTTATAGAACTTTCTCAAGGCCAAAAGGCCTTCTCTGAACCGTCGGTATTGTTTGCGTTCGGTCCCGACTATACTCCAACTCGTCGAGTCGGATATCCGGGGAGTCGTTTGGCTCTTCGGTGATCGAGGCCCAGTCGACGCAGCAAGACTTCGACGGCATGGAACGGAGTACGTTCAAGAACTGTCCTGTGTGTGGCTCCAAGTACCCACATATTGAGGTCCATCCTGTGTGCAACAAGTGCCTGTCGCCGGACCACAACGAGGCCAACTGTATGGCCTGTTCCAGATTTCGATCGAAGAAAACTATCAAGATGCGGCGCGTGGCGCCTCGAGGCCCAGCGCTCGGCTCCAGCACCGGTGGACATCTTCGACGACGCGGAAGCAGACGAGAAAGAGCTTCAACTGCAGATTTCACCTCCTTCGGTGGACGTCGAGTCCGACTACGAAGCAGACGTCGAAAGCCACGACCTGGAGGAAGTCGTCGAGGAGGTAGGGGACGACGACGAAGCATATGGGGCCATGGAAGATAGCTAGGAGGATGAGCTATGCCCCGTTCGTACTCTTAGAAAGGCTCAGGTCGAGGGATCGCCAAACGGCCTTACCCAAGACCTTACACCAGACTCCACGGCCCCGCCTTCCGTCAGATAAATTGAATTAGAAGTCATTGGTTGTTCCAGGCAACTCTGAAAAGAGATTCATCAAATGTTTAAAATCTCTATGTTGTGCCCAAGCAACCTCAAGATACACATGGCTGTTGCGATGAAGAGGTGGTAAATCACTTTAGCATTTATGACACAGTACCCTGTCCACCAAATTGCAAATCAGGCCCCTAGTGCTTTATTTAGAGTGTGGCCGATGTGAGGCATCTGCCAAAGAGTGCCAGATGGTCTGTTTGCCTATTTAGAGTACATAGGGCCTTTTTGCACTCTAATTAGGGCAGGCAGAGCATTCTATACTTTTTGGCAGATGCCCTGCAGCAGCATAACTCTAAATAAGGCCCTCAATACTAATACACTGTTAGGACGGAAAAGTCCCCTGCATTTTAATGGAAGTGCACCCCAGCCCAGAGTGCCCCATCTGCAGGCAGCAATATCTGGATCCTCTGTATCGACTTTTCTTAATCGGTGAAAATGGATCCTTCATGTGCACCATGACTTAGGTGGTCTAAGGAATATGCTACTTACCAGTATGCATCTGTTCTTGGCATGTAGAGCTGCAGAGTTGTACATTTAGCAATAGATCGCCACCTGGTGTTGGGCTCGGATGATTGCAGGTTGTTGTTGTCTTGGAGAAGTCTTTGTAGTCACGAGATAGGTGACTCCTCCCTTGGACAATACTGCGCATGGTCATCGACTCCATCCTCAGATTGTTTTTCGCCATGATGGGAAATGATGGAGTTAGTAGAAGAAAAGAGAAAAAGGATGTCCATGCGTGTGCATCTAAGTAAGATGAATACTGGAACGGATACAAGTCCCGGGGAGGCGGGAGGGCATGTACAACTCTGCAGCTCTACATGCCAAGAACAGATGCATACTGGTAAGTAGCATATTCCGTTCGAGGCATATGAGCTGCAGATTGTACATTTAGCAACGATTGTGCAGCAGTGTCTTCCCTAGCGGTGGTCGCTTGTATCCGTTGCAGCATACTGAAATATTGTTTTAAGTACAGCTTGGTCTACTGCAGCTTGCTGCTTTGCTTGCACATCAACACAATAGTGTTTAGTGAAGGTGTGTATTGAAGACCATGTTGCTGCTTTGCATATGTCCTCTAATGGTATGTTTCCTAAGAAAGCCATAGAGGCTCCTAGTTTGCGAGTAGAGTGCGCTCTAGGAGGAACTGTTAGTGTACGTTTCGCTTTTTGGTATCATATTTGAATACACTTCACAATCCATCTGGCAATTCCTCCTTAAGAGATGGGATTGCCCTTGTGTGGGGGAGAGAAAGATACAAATAGTTGTTTTGTCTTTCTGAAGGATTTTGTCCTGTCTGTGTAGTATAGTAAAGCTCTTCTAACATCTAGGGTGTGTAGAGCTCTTTCCGCAACAGAGTCCGGTTTTTGAAAAAAACACTGGTAACTCTATTGATTGGTTAAGGTGAAAAGGAGTGATAACCTTTGGCAGGAATTTTGGATTGGGTCTAAGAACCACTTTGTTAGGGTGGATTTGAAAAAATGGTTCTTCTGTTGTGAATGCTTGTATTTCACTTACTCTTCTGAGAGAGGTGATGGCAACAAGGAAGGCAGTTTTCCATGTTAGGAATTGCAGTTCACACTTGTGTAAAGGCTCAAAAGGGGGACCCATAAGTCTTGTAAGGACCATGTTTAGGTTCCATGATGGTGCAGGTGGTAACCTTGGTGGGATTATTCGTTTTAATCCTTCCATAAATGCTTTTATTGCAGGTACTCTAAAGAGAGATAAATGCTGTCTATTTTGTAAATAGGCTGCGATTGCTGCTAAATGTAGGCGTATGGAAGAATAAGCCAAATTGGACCTTTGCAGGAGTAGAAGGTAGCAGATGATAACTTGGATGGAAACATCCATTGGATCAATGTTATTGTTGTTACAGTATATTGCAAATCTTTTCCACTTAGCCGCATAACATGCTCTGGTAGTGGGCCTTCTAGCTTCTTTAATTATGTTCATACAGTCTTGTGGTAGGTTTAAATAACCAAACTCTAAGACCTCAGGAGCCAGATCGCCAAATTCAGTTGGTTTGGGTCTGGGTGTCTTGTTTCTTCATGGTTCTGTGTTAACAGGGATGGCGTGAGCCGTAACTTTTGATGTGGAACCAGTGAGAGATCCAGAAGCGTGGTGAACCACGGCTGACATGCCCATGTGGGTGCCACTGTTATTAGTTTGAGAGGCTGTTGTTTGAGCTTGCGTACTACTAGTGGAATGAGTGGGAGAGGCAGAAAAGCATACGTAAATCTGCCTGACCAGTTCAACCATATCGCATTTCCTTCCGATTGTGGGTGTGGAAATCTGGCGGCGAAGCTTGGGCATTTCGCATTCTCTTGGGTGGCAAACAGATCTATTTGTGGATGCCCCCACCTTTGGAAGAATGGTTGGGGAACTTGTGGGTGCAACTCCCATTCGTGAATCTGTTGTGACTGACGACTCAACAGGTTTGCTATCTGATTGTGAATTCCTGAAAGGTGTTCTACTGTCAGGTGTATGTTTTGAGGGATGGCCCATCTCCAAATGCTCTGTGCAAGGTGGGACAGTTGCAGAGAGTGCGTCCCCCCCTGTTTTTGTGCATAATACATGGCTGTCATATTGTCCGTCCGGATTAGAGCAGCCTTGTTTTGTACTTGTACTTGAAAGGTTTTGAGTGCTAGGAAAATTGCTAGCAGCTCTAAATGGTTGATGTGGAACTGTTTCTGTTGATTGTTCCATTGGCCTTGTGTGGTATAATGCATGAGATGGGCTCCCCATCCTGTGAGGGATGCATCTGTCGTGAGCACTATCTGTGGAACAGGGTCTTGGAACTGCAGTCCCAAGTTTTTTGTGTTCCACCATTGTAGAGAGCGATATGTACGGCTGTCCACCAACACCAGGTCTGTGAGCTGACCTTGAGCCTGATTCCACTATTTTGCTAAACATTCTTGTATTGGGCGCATTTGCAGTCTTGCATGAGGAACTATGAATATGCAAGACGCCATCATGCCTATTAGTTTCATGAACACTCTGGCTTGAAGAGAGTGTTGGCATTGAAAAAGGGAAACTAAGTTCTGAATGCTTTGAATCCTGGCTTGACTGGGATACGCTAGAGCTACTGATGTGTCTATGGTAGCTCCTAGATATTGATGAACGTGCGAAGGCTCTAGGTGCGACTTGGTGTCGTTTATTGTAAACCCTAAGTCGTGCAGTGTTTGAATCGTTTGTTTTGTGTGTTGTACACACTGGTTGAACGACCTTGCTTTTATGAGCCAGTCGTCTAGGTAAGGGAAGACATGTATCTGTTGTCTTCTGAGATGTGCTGCTACTACTGCTAAGCACTTTGTATACACTCCTGGTGCTGTTGTGACACCGAATGGAAGGACTTTGAACTGATAGTGTTGTCCTTGTATGACAAATCTTAGATACTTCCTGTGCGCAGGATGTATAGGCACATGAAAGTAGGCGTCTTTGAGGTCTAGTGTTGAAAGAAAATCTCCCTGTTCTAGCAGTGGGAGTGCTTGTTGTAACGTGTGACTACAAAGACTTCTCCAAGACAAAAACAACCTGCAATCATCCGAGCCCAACACCAGGTGGTGATCTATTGCTAAATGTACAATCTGCAGCTCATATGCCTCGAACATGTAGTAACCATGCAATGAGAATTTAAGTTAAATGTAGGTTTATTAAGACAGCAAGCAGCAACGTCTGCGCACAGGACAGGTCTCTTACAACTGCCCATATACCAGCATTCCAGATTGTTTACACTGCTGTTGTAAACTACTGGCTATGGCAACTGGCTAAGGCAGATACCTCACATCTTCCCCCTTTATATACCAGCCATAAAAATACACAAACAAATACCACATACCTTCTTACATAACAATAATCCACTTATTCAACAAACAGCTATAGGTAATCACATATCTCATCTAAGTTGTATACTCTTTTGGCTATGTACAATAAATTGCAATAGGCACTTATGATTACTACATGCACTGGAGAATAGAAAACATTACATATAAAAAATTCACCCGACCAGACAATCTTTCATCTTAGCCGGAAGTGTAGTTACCCTTCCAGACTGAGTAGTGGTAGTCTTCGTAACAACAATAGCATAATCTTCAAAATACGTCTTTGATACTTTGGTAGTACCAGCCGAAACCTCATCATGAGCATTCACTCTCCCAAGATGGTTGTATTGCTTTTTCATTGTCATCAGCAAGCGGATGTAGTTATACTTCCTCACCATTTTCTTCAGCAAGTAGACTTACAACATCCTTTTCCTCCCACAACCATGATCCAGTTCCTGATGAATCGACACACTGCCCCCTTTCCAGATTCAAATACATTACTTTATTACATCTAGACAATTAACTAAAGTGCCATACTTGTCCATCGTTTAATTTTGCAGGACAGGCAGTCATTTTCTTGGAAAGGTTTAGAAAATGTACTATTTCTTTTCCTAGTTTTCCGATCCAAATTCACTCATCCTCAATCACCACTTTGAAGGACAACTTTCTTCACCACATGTTTTTTGTCATAGTATTCTTTATAGGTCTTCTGTGCCACCTCAAGGTTATCTCTAATAACCACAGGCGACAATTTCTTTTGGAACTCTAAGGACATCCATGCATTATTGTCTTTAGTGAACGGCTACAGACCTTTTAAAACTTTGACCGGACTATACCCCATCACAGTAGGTGTAATGCTGTAGGCCCAAACCAATTTACACAGTTCTTTCTCCCAATCCTTGCCAGCATTTATTGCAGCTTGATACCCATAATCCCTCTGTTATACCGTTCCACTGCCCCATTCCCGCCAGGTGATATACTGCTGTGTGTTTTGCTTTGACCTCATTCCTGGCAAGGAAGCGCTTCAACTTTTCAGCTACAAGCTGCTGACCATTATCGCTCAACAAGGACGTGGGAATCCCTTCTCTTAAAAGGACCCTCTCAATGAATGAAACTATGACTGCCGAATCTACCCTAACACATATATCTATTTCACGCCACTTACAATACAAATCTAGAACAACTATGATATACCTGGGCACTCCTTTATTATCTAAAACAGGACCCAGAATGTCTACAGCTAAAACTTTCCAGGGATTAACAGAAATGTCGCTAAGACCTAGTGGAGGCCTGAAAACCTCCTGGGACTTATCCACATTTGCACATTTCTCACACATTTCTCCATTTCTGAATCAAATCCAGGCCACCAGTATGAAGCTTTAACCTTTTTTTGACTTAACAATACTCAAATACCCTTTATGCATAATTTCAAAAATCCTTTGTCTGAGAACCTGGTGTGGTACCACCTTATCCCCTTTCAATAAGAACCCCAGACAATTCATCCTTAAGTTCCCAGAACTCCCTACAGTCTTCACCCTGTTTATTCTTACTAGGCCATCCTTGCAAAACATGTTTCATCATTACACACAACACCTCATCTTCCTCGTAACCGGGCAACCATTCTTCCTTCGAAATGGCTTCACACTCAATGGGCCCGATTCACAGAACTAATTTACGACAAAATCCTAAACTTACTACCATTTACTCATTTTGGTATTCAGAGAAGGCACTTACTCATCAATGAGTAAGTGCCTTCTGTGAATACCAAAATGGTAGTAAGTTTAGGATTTTGTCTTAAGTTAGTTCTGTGAATCGGGCCCACAGTGGACAACAGCAACACTATACTCACCCCATTCATTGGAAATCTGTTTGATAGTTGGCAACAGAGACCTACTAAAATAATCTGCTACCTTGTTCTTATAACGAAGCAAATATTCAACTTCCTAAGTATAATTCAACAACCTCATTCCGGCTATGAGGTGAGTCACTTTTGCAGAACTGCTCATACTCAAACCGTTGACCAACAGCTTGTTATCTGTGCAGAAAGTGAAACTTGAGCCCCACAAGTACTGCCTAATTTTCTCAGTCGCCCACACACACACCAATTCTTTCTCGATAACAGAGTATTTCTCCTCAGTAGGTGACAGTGAACGTGAAGCAAATTACACTGTGCTCTCAACACCATTACTTGAGACTTGTGACAAAACAGCTCCTTAACCCTTACCACTGGCATCAGTGGCCATATAGAATGGGCGCTATGATCATGCCCTAGTAAGGGAACAGCAGTACAAATATATATATATTTTTTACATATTTTATTAGGTTTAGAAAGTACCACGTGGGCAAGAGCCCAATATTATCCACGGGAAGACAAATTATTAAAGGGTTCCCAGATGTGGAAATATCAATGGGTAAAATTTGTATACATAACGAAAACACTGAAACTGCACACAGACTTTCCCACTCCACCCACATTGGCAAGCAAAGTTCCATACCACTGTATACCCAAAACACATAAAGGAGTACATCGTGGTCTGCAAACCTCCCATAGGGCTACTGTTACGGGATTGTGATGGAGAGGAGGAAGATCAATGCACTGGTATGTGGCCCATCAAGACCATTTTTTTCTATGTGTTTGGGAGCAACCCGTCACTTGATAAACGCCATCTCTGCACCCATGCATTTGTCTAGTTCTCTACGCCACTTTCCTATTGTTGGTGGAGAAGTACCCTTCCATAACTGATCAATATCCTGTTTGGCGATTGTGAGGGCGAGAAAGAGAAGGTGCTGCTTATATCGGTTCCCACCTATGCCTTCAGTACTAGGGATCTTGCGGGAGGTCCCAGGACAGCACCTCTTTAAGGCAGGTCGATACCCTACGCCAGAAGGGCTGTAGAGTCACACAGCTCCACACTGTATGGAGAAATGTCCCCTCCTCCCTGCCACATCGTAAGCACTGGTGGGATGCCACCACTCCCATCCTCCAAAGACGAAGACAAGTGTAATACACACGATGCACATTCTTAAACTGAATAAGGTGGTATCTGGAAGCGACCGTTGCACCACGAGGACTATCTATCGCCTCCGCCCAGTCTTCATAGGTCAGGTCTGGAATGTTGTCCTGCCACGCCCTCCTCCTTTTATGTAGGGTCGTATTGGAGTGCGTCCTTAGTGTCTGGTATATCAGTCTTATTTTGTATGCACTTAGATCACTCATAAGAAGGCGGCCTTCTAGCGGATGGAATTCAGGAAGATCGATAATGTCTACAAGCAAGGGAGTCAAGGCATGACATAGTTGGAGGTACCTATAGAACTGGGTTTTATGGAGATGGAACTCCTTCTGCAGTCGCTGAAATGATTTCAGGACTGCATCCCGCATATGTCCCTTAAAGTGGAAATCTTTATCCGGTCAAATTGGCGGAACCCTTTCAGTGCGGCCACCTGACGTTAATAATTACAAAAAAGTGGAACCTCCATGGGAAATTGCGCAGCTCCATCGTATGCGAATTTGTACACAACAGCTTTTGAAGAAGAAAATATATATAATAAAGAGGAGTGGAAGACCAATATGGAATTGTATGTCCGTTTCATAGATGATATATTCGTCATATGGAATGGTATGAGAGAAACATTGCAGAATCAAGTAGAAGCGTTGAACTCAATTGATGACAGAATTCAATTCACGTGGGAAATACAAGATGAACTGATTCATTTCCTGGATGTGGAAATTACAAGGAAACCTACAGGTTTTGCCACTAACCTTTACAGAAAACCTATAGATAGAAATAACTTTTTGAGATATGAGAGTCACCACCCTCCATCATTAAAACAGCACCTTCCCTACTCGCAACTGCTAAGGGTAAAACGAGTGGTCTCGGAACCGGAACAACAAGAAAAACAAACAAAAATCATGACACAGCGTTTCAAAAATAGAGGTTACCCAGACCAAGCATTAGAACAGGCAATTCTCTGAAGCAACAACAAAACTAGAGAAGAATTACTTAAACCAACTTCACGGAAAACCGACAATCGGATAACGTGTGTCAGCAAATATGTATACATGAGCACTCAGTTTAAAACTATCATAAAGAGACATTGGGCTATATTGAAAGTGGAACCAGATTTCAACAACATATTTGCCTCTGAACCTTTGTTTGCGTATACAAGAGCCAAGAATCTAGGCGAAATCCTGAAACAACCGATGGATAAAAATTGTCTGTAACATACAAAGGCACAGTACCATGTACAAATTGTAGTAATCACCATAATATTATCAGAGGCAATCAAATCACACACCCGATGAAAGGCCATAAGATCCATTTGAAAGTAAACGCAACATGTGATACGACAAACATCATTTATATGTTAAAGTGCCCATGTGGCTCAGTCTACGTGGGACAAACAGAAAGGAAGTTGAAAACGAGACTGAATGAGCACAAAAGCAACATCAGGACAAAGATGATGAAATCTACCATCACAGCCCACTTTCTAGATGCCAAACATCATATAAGCCAACTGAGAGCATGCATATTGGAAGTGGTACAAAAAAAAGAAGGGACTGACAATAGAAAAACCTTCCCAAAAGAGGAAATTATTGGATATATCATTTGAACTCATTAAAGCCGCATGGGTAAACGAAAGTGGAATTTACATGTTACCTGTAAAGAACTCTTCGAGTTCCTGTTACAGTTATGAGACTCACCCGTGTAAAAACCTCAGAGATCATGTTCATGCAAGGCATCTGACTGAATGTATGTAGTTATAATATGGTGCAGTTGTATTCCATCATAGACAAGCCTCACTCTTACTATATGCATCTTTAAGCTCAGTAAAGTAGGTATATATTTCAGATTTATACTTTTTTCCTGCATATACCGACACATGAGCCCGTTAATAGAAGAACAATAAAGTTTTTTGCACACAAGCGCTTAATAGAACACTTTCCCTTTAAGACATGTAGAACAGTAACACGCACGCGCGTAAAACAGACTCAGCTGCAGTAGCGCGATACGCGATCACAGATCGAGCCGTTTTGACCCACACGCAAACGTCGAGCCAGGAAGTATGAGGAAAGAAACCACTTAGAATCGTGGAAAGGTGAGCGAAACCCACATAGCAGGGACTTGTAAGAGCGAGTGTTCACGTTTAGCAAACAGCGTAGCAGGCAGCAAAGGGGCCATTTAAGAGCGTGAACAATAGCATTAATTCACGAGTGCGGTTTACTAAAGTTGTGAATTTAAAGACACGAGAGATCGTTAAAGTGACAAGCTTTCTTTGACTGCAGCGGTCACAGCGTGAAGGGTAAAAACATCGAAAAAGGTTTGAAGTTGATTATTGAATTAGAAGTAGATCACACTTTTAACCCAGTCGAAAGGAACGGGATTGTGCAATAAGCTATGTTAACATCATGGGCAAACGAAGTTGTTTAATGATATTGACTACTAAGGGAGATGTCCAACAAGTCGGTTATTAAAGGAGGTTATTTTGAACTGAGGATTAACACTACAACAAAGGTTAGAGACACACAACACATAATACAGATATATTTATAGATATAGGCACTCTAAGTATACTGTGAAAGATAACAGCATTGGTATAGGTATGCAATCATGGATCACCCCATGAAGTAAACAATATGCATGTACACTTTGTTTGTTTTTTAGATAACCCCCTGATGAAGGCGTTGTACGCCGAAATGCATTGGGCACAATTGTGATGTACAACATGGATATTGATGATTAAATTCACAAGAAACTTGAATGATTGAATGAAATCAGATGTGATTACAACATCAAGGATGAAATAAGCAAATAAAGCTATAATTGAATTCAAGAAACATAAGTGAAGAAACTTTTTTTGATTGAAATTGAGCTGGTTTAACGCAGCAATTAACTAGTGCCCAGGGAGACAGCTCTACATCTCGTAGGACTGCAACCTATAGCATAAATAATTACTGTGCTTTAAGGGCATCGCCTGCGTCAGCAGCATGTGCCATCCCATTCGTCAAACCTTATACCGCCACAACCTGATCGTTGTTCGACTGGCATGTGGTAAAAAATCAAGACTCTGCGCACTGTAGAGTCAGGAGGGTAGTCCTCCCCATGGCCATATGTTCTAATGCGAATTCCAGGTCCATAGGTGAATTATACCACCAGTCGTTAATGATTAACAGATGAGCCGCCACATAGTAGGAGTATACGTCTGTAGCAGTGAAACCTCCACAATAGGTGGATTGCGTACTGGTCTGAAGTGCCACTCTAATCGCCCCTCCCCCCATAAAAATGTATTGTGTATGGCATGAATTTGTGCGAACCATGCCTGCGGTTTATGGTAAAGGAAATTCTGCAGATGGTAAAGAACCCTGGGAAAAGAGAACATTTTAAAAATGGCAGATCGCCCGTATTACAAGAGAGGCAGGGAAGACCAGATAGCTGTCTCATCTCGGAGGTTGGCAAGGAGCATATTTATATTGAGTGACCACAAAATCTGCGGACAGGGGGACACAAATACTTCCAAATATTGAAACCCTTCTGTGGCGTTTTAACTGGGCAGCCCACGTGCTTCTGCCCTGATGGCCACATACTGGGAACAGCACTGATTTAGCAGGGTTAGTGTGGAGCCCCGAGTTCTGGTCGAAGATCTGGAGGATCTGCAGAATACGTGGACCCGAAATCCAAGGGTCGGTCATAAAAAACAGGACATCATCTGTGTAAAGCACAATACGGTCCGGCTGTGAGTGTGGCCAGTCAAAACCTCTCAGCACCGGATACCCGCGGACCCACGCCGCCAGGGGCTCCTCCACCAGGGCAAAGAGGAGAGGGGATAGGGGGCAGTCCTGACGTGTGCCTCGACCAACGGGGAAAAAGGGAGAACGGTGGCCAGCTATACGCACAGAGGCCATAGGTTCCGTATAGAGTAGGCGCGCATAAGCTACAAAACGTGGACCGAAATTAATCGCTCTAGAAGTTGGAAGCGGTACTCCCAGCTAAGGGAGTAGAAGGCCTTGTCTATATCTGCCAAGAGTAAGGTTGCAGGGTGTCCCAGCTCCGTGGCCAAATCCATAGCATTGTGGACATGGCGGATGTTATGTCGAGTGGCCCGATGCGGCATGAAGCCAAATTGGTCCATATGGACCAGATCCTGAATGCATGACCGCAGGCGATCCGCCAGGACTTTCCACAGCAATTTGTATTCAAAGTTGATTAGGGAGATAGGGCGGTATGAGGATGGATCCTCTGGTGGACAGCCAGGCTTTAAAAAGAGGAACATCCTGCCGTACCTCTGCCATGATTTCTCCCTAGACCTGTTCCCTCCTGGTATAGAGCGAGGAAAAATGACGCCTGAATTCCTCCACCACCTCCGTGGGGACTGTACGCAAGACACCATCACTACCCTTGATGGCAGGGACCATGGCCGGGCCCTGCCTGGCTTGACATAATCTGTGTAGTATTTTACTGGATTTGTCCGTTCACTGGTGTATCCAATACTGGGACGCCAACCAGATTTCTTTCGCTTTCCTCTGTAAGATGATGGTGCAGCAGATGTTGCGCAAGGGACAGGTTCCTCCGAAGGGTCGGAGTAGGCTCCAGCAAGTATTTCGTTTCCAAGGAAATGCACGGTGCCTCAAGTTCGGCCCTCTGGGGGAGCGCTTGTCGTTAGACCTATAGCTAATGTCCACCCCTCTAATGGTAGGTTTCAGGGGCTCCCACAGGATTACTTTACAGGGGGCGGAGTCATCGTTCAGGGAGAGATAATCGTGGATAACAGTGTGGAGGCACTCCTGGTAATCAGGATCATGCAGATGCCACTGAGACATCTGCCATCTAAGCAGGGGCTTTGAAAAATTTAGGAGGAGTGTCACCGTGACAGGCGAGTGATCCGACAACCATCTCGGAAGATGAGAGACCTGGAAGAACCTGTGGACATAACTCTGTGGTGTGAACAGTTAGTCCAATCGAGAAATGGAGCTATTTCCACCGACAAGTATGTGAAGCCTATCTCGGTGGGATGGTATTCCCGCCATAGATCTGCCCAACCCAATGCCCCAGCAAGCAATGATAATTTGGAGGTGCCTGGGGGGATCCTCCCCGACCCCATCTCCTATCAAGTGGTGTCATAACGTCATTGCTGTCACCACCCAATAAGAACAGCCCCTCAGGGAGTTCGCCCCACACCTGTGTAAAAGCTTCCACAAACGTAGTCCTGAGCGGCAGGGGAGCATTTACACTGCCCAGTGTGAGCGGTTCACCATAAAGCGTCCCTGTCAGGAGAACGTACCTACCCCCAAGGTCCGTCCAGAGTTCAGTATGAAGGAAGGGGACACGAGCATGAATAAGAATAGCGGTCCCACAGGAGCCACTAGTGAAACCAGCATGGAATACCTGTTGGAATCTGAGCCTAGCTAGACAAGAAGCCTTCTTACCTACAAAAATGTCGGCCCCATATCGTTTATCTTGCCTAAGGACGGCCCCCCCGTTTTACCTTGTTGAGCAGCCCCCCCCCGACCATTCCAAGTCACTACCATCAGTTTACCGATATGGGAACCCGTTGCCGGAAGTGCCATATATCTAGCATGGGTCTAAAAGTAATGGTCTGCCAAGTGAAGAATGGAATGTGCGTCCGCGTGTATAAACAACAAAAAACATAACTCTACATTTCTGAAACCCCCGCCCCTTCGAATGACCTCCCTCCTCCCTCTCGATACTGCCAAGAACTAGGAGCATCTGTCGCTGTAAGGGGAACCTCAGAACCCAAACCACGGACTCCAAGGCCCCCCTCCAATGGATCCCAACCACCCCAAAGAACATGAACCGTGGGGAGCTAGCGGCTGTGCAGGTTAGCCACCATGCGTAATGTCCAACTCTACTTAGTGCAGAACACTTGGGGTAAACCCAACCCATGAACAATCAGATATGTACTAATAGGAATATCACTGGCCATGGGTCAGTCAAGATGCTTGTACAGGACTGGAAGATCGACAGTCAGAGCCAGAACGGTGCCGCCTCTTAGACTTCGTCCTGCGCGATCGATTCTGCTGCGAGCCCCTAGAGGAGTCAGAGTCAAGTGGCGGTGGGGAGTGTTGTTTCAGGTGGGCCCTTTCGTCGGACCAGGCGAAGACAGTTTCGGGCAAATTGAAAAAGAATGTTTTGGAGTTATAAATCACTCAAAGCCTGGCAGGATACCGTAACATATAAGAGATGTTGAGTTCGCATAACCTCAGATTCGCTGCTTAAATGACTATCTTTGTTGTTGCACCAGGCGGGTGTAGTCCGGAAAAATCATAATGGGCCTGGAGTCGAAAACAAGCTTATTTTTATTCAAGCGGGCATACTGCAGCACTGCATCTCTGTCCGCATAGTTTAGGAACTTGGCGATGACTGGCCGTGGATTTTCTACGGGGGTGGCTTTCTCGTAAGCGCCGGTGAGCCCTCTCAACCACAAAGCATGCTGAAATTTTGTCCGCCGGCAGCAGATCCTTAAGCCACAAAAACGGTCTATAGAGCCTCCTTCGTAACCCTCCAGAAAACCAATGAAGCGGAGGTTATTGTGCCTTGCGTGGCCTTCAGCGTCCTCGTCTCAGGTAGCAAGCTCTTGGGAAAATACAGTCAATGTATTGACCTGCTGTTGAAGCGTCTGCACAGTGTCTTCCACAGACGACACCCGTGTCTCGGCCTCGGTGAAGCGGTCCACAGCCTTACACAGGTCCTGCCGCAAAAATGAGACCTCGGTGCCCACTGCGCCAATCTTTGCCTCCAACGTGTCCCTTGCATCTGTAACGGCTGCAAGCAAGGCTGCATTATCCGTAATAGGGCCAGGTGGAGGGCCCCCACTTGCAGACATTGCAAACTGGTCCAGGGAGCTCTGTTTCGGACCCGTGGCACCAGGTTTGTCCTTCCCCATTGTGAATCCCACCAATTAGCAGTTCCAGTTACTTCTGGGGTTAATCTTGATCTGGCAGGGTATACAGGGTCACAGGGGCGCAGATCCGCCACCTCTGGGGACTCTCCAAGGGGCGCACCGCGACGGGTCCTCACGGAATCCATCACCCACTGGGTCATAACCCGCACTGGATCTAATCCAGCCGTCTGCGTAACCCGCAGCAAATGGCCAAGCAGGCTCCTCTAAAAGAACCTAGCTTGCCGGACCCCCAGCGGGCAGAACACCCCTAATATCCCTGCGTCCAGGGGTAGCATCCTCTTCAGAAGTGCAGCATGCAGAGGTGTAATGTGTTGCCAAAATCTACTTGCCACCACACAGGAGAACTCCACTTCCTCAGCCTCAACCACAGGGCCCAAACCAGCATTGCAGGATGGATGTAGGGGCCAGCGGAGCCAATGCCTGTTAACTGGAGGCCCTAGGGAGAACCAAGATGGCGGCAAGTGCGTAGTCTAGACCCCGGACCCAATCCTGGGCCCAAGGCAGCCACTTGTCTCCAAGGCCGCAGGCGGACACCTCTTCATGTACCAGCACCAACAAAGCGCCCAGTGCGTCTCAGCCGCAACCGGATGATCGCGCCTCAGCATCCTGCTCCAGGTATCCCCCCGAGGGAGATTTCATCCCACGTCGCCAGTGGGCCCCGCAGACATGGAAAAGGGCACCACCACCCCCTTGCCCCGAGGGCCCCAGAGCAGCCGGACTCCCATGCTGACCAATGCCCAGGCCGGAACGAGCCCTGCAACCACGGCAATAAAATGCAGCTGGGCCCACTGGGCCCTCCATGGCCCGGACCGGCAACAAAGACCATCACCCAGGCAGGCCCGGGAGGGCGAGGACGCGCGGCCGCTGGCCACCCCCGCTTAGACCCCCAGCACCCCCTCTCACCTCACCTCGCAGCCCAGGCCCCGGACACACAGGATCAGATGGCAAGTGAGGGGACACTGAGCATCGGGCTCAGTACGCTCCTCGCGGCCCTCGCACTCGCCCGCAATCCACCAGCGGAAATCCCTCTTCAAGTCAATCAAATAAGCTTTATTCGATTTAAGTCATATAAAATCACAAAAGCAGACAACGAAGTTAAAAACATTTAAACACTCTTAAAATAATTAAAAATTTTCATTTTTTTTCCCTCCTAGGAACTCATTTTCCCTAAAAAGGGCCAGGAAGTATAATTAACTCAAATTTTTATAGGTGAGGAGAACATTTTACACATTGTGTATAGCTTGCAAAAACCATCACTCACATTTTACTTAACTTGAGTTACCAGTAACAGTTAACCACTAACGCAATTCCTGGCTCTAAGTTCACTTTTTAAAAAACAGACCATTGCACTAACGCTGTAAAAGCTATCCAATAGTTGCAGATGTAAGAAGGCTGGTCGACATTGTCTCCATTCCCCTGCCTTCAAAAGAGGCAGGATGCATCTTGCTCTTTCTTTTGCATATAATTTACAGAAAAGGACCATGTGCATTGTAGATTGTGAAGATAGGTCGTCACAGGGGCAGCAACATAACTCTCTTGACCAGTCATTTCTATTTGGGTAGCTAATTAATCGATAAAAAGTCCCAAATCTAAAACGTGTTAGCACATATCTGCCATAACCATTTAGACAACATAATAAATAGGGTTGAATTTCATAAGTTATTAAAATCAATTGGTGCTGTATAACGGTTTGCTTATTGATTTCCAACGCAAGTCTATTTTCCTCCAGGTAGTTCATACACATTTTTTAAAACTCTTTCCTAGTGATAGAATTAATTGACTCAGGGCAATTATAATACTCAGGATGACCAAGATCACACATCATTTTTTAATGTAATTTAACCAGGGGATCTTGGTCACAGCTTCATTGAGTCCTTTATTATTTCTTGGTTCAAACCCGTAATAATCGAGGTCCAAATCCTGTGCCAAAGTAACATTGGCTGGGCTTTGATGACATCAATGATATACGGAATTCCCAGCTCACTATGGCAATTATATACAGAAGTATACAGCTAAAATAAAACTTTAAAAAGCATTTTCAACACACTAGATAGAGTTAGCATCATAGTAATCCCACACTCCCGCCCCAAAAATGGCGATAAACATTTTGCTTCATATATTTTAAGGAGTATCTCGGGGGGCCTTTGTCCTAATTTTTCAGCAAAGTTGGACACTGCTGCGGTTGATTTCATGAAGTAAAGACTCCAACTTTTGACAGCCTCTCGCCAGGAACCAGTGCAGTCAAGTAAGATCCCCAAATATGTAAACGTTTTAGTAATTTCTATCCTACTATCCCCATGGGGTAGGCTAGTACATTTCTGTCTCCCTTTTCCGCAGCTCATAACGAAAGTTTTTTGGGCATTTCATTTTAAACCCAGACTGTTCATAAAGGTTGTATAGGAAGCAAGGGCTCTTTGTAGGCCCAACTGTATACGAGCCATCAGTACCGCATCGTCTGCGTAGAGAAGGGAGACTATCAGGCGTTTATTAATATATGGTGGATCACTTGCCCTTGCCACCATCACTTGTTAGTATAGAGAGTAAACAAAAATGACGCAAGGACATAGCCCTGTCTGACCCCCCTCTCTACTTTAAACGGCGTGGTAACTTCCCCCTTGGTTCCACATCGCACCCTGGCAGTTGCACCACTGTATAATTGTCTCAGGAACTGTACCAGGAGTGGGTCCACCTCTAATTCCATCAGGATATCCCACAATTTACAGTGGATGACACAATCGAAAACAGCTGTGAGGTCTACGAATGCTAGATAAAATTTCCCTTGCTTCGCCTGAGTATATTTTCTGTTAAAATGCTAAGATTCAAAACCTTCTCTGTGGTTCCTAAGTCCTGTCTTAAACCATACTGAACATCCATTAAAACATTTGATTCCTCAGCCCAGCTTCGAAGTCGATTTAAAACTATCCTGCCTGCCACCTTCATCAACGGGTCTAGTAAAGAGTTGGGGCGGTAACAGGCAGGACTTTCCTGGTCCCCATTCTTAAAGATAGGGACTATTATTATTATTATTATTATTATAGACTCAGCCCAAGTTTTATTAAAACCCTTTGCGCACCATGCTTGAAGGAGCCGTGTTATTAACGGCGTCCAGAGTGAAAGATTAGACTTAAATAAATCAATGGGGTTCCCGTCTGGCCTCGGGGCCTTTCCACTCTTGCTGGCATTTATGGCCCCTATCACTTCCTCATGTGTGAATTGTAAGTTAATCAGTGGGGAGACCTGAGGGCATCCCTCCTGTTGATTAGATGGAGGACTGTCCCTATCGATATCTCCCTGTAAGCTATACACACTTGAGAAAAAATCAACCCATTTCTGCTCCTCTATTGCCACCACCATTGATGGGTTATTTACTTCCCCCAAAAAAGGTGCATTCACTGCTTGCCAAAAGGAAGCACTGTCTTTCCTTAGGGAAGCTTTGTTTAGGCTGACCCATGCATTTTTCTTTAGCTGCCTTCTTCTTGTACTCCGTGCTTGATTGTATTCCTTCCTGAACGCTCTGATTTCCTCCTTATCCCTCACACGTTTATGGAGGGCCTTCTTTAAATTCGTGTAAGCTTTGGTGCAATTGGAGTCAAACCAGCCCTGTCTGCGAGTGTGTGTTGCTTTTCTTTCAGCCCTTAACAAGTTTTGAATACTTTTAGTGATTTCAGAGAATGCTGCTAATGTATCTTCATATGTAGTGGTTTCCCTCTGACAGGCTAAGATTGAGTTGTAAGCCTCAGTTACAATGTGTTTGTTTAGCTCATCTTTATTACAACTAGACTAGTGAAGAGAATAACCATTTAAATTTTCTAACGTTATGTTCCGAGCCCATGCGATTTGCTGGTTAAGTTGTCATTCTGAGGCAGTTGGGAGTCTAATGTTAATACTTAAAGGTACATGGTCACTTAGTCCGTTTTTAGGTTTTGCCTAGCGAAAGCTGCGCTCTGCGCAGCTTTTCGCGCAGGCGAAATCCTGTTGAGAACTGTAGGGTGCTTTGGGTCGGCCCTCGTCATTGATTGGCTGGCTCCGTAAACGGAGCCTTGCCATTGGACGAGGGGCCTGTCCGTCAATGCCGGACCAGACACGGGGGCGTTCCTGACATTCTTTGCCTTTTGCCGACGTCACGCGACGCCGGGAACGCCCCCGAGTCTGGTCCGGCATTGCCGGCACTACTGCGTCTCTTCTCCCCCGTTTCCCGCCCCGTGACTGGCCGGCCGGCCAATCCTAGCGCGGCCGGCCGGAAGTGCCCGCCCCCCGCAGCCCGGGGGAAGAAGGAAGACGGCAAGCAGTATGGCGGCGCCCGCGGGGCTCCCGTGGCCTGGAGGGAACCGCCGCCGTCGACGTTGCCGGTCTCCCATGCCGAAGAGGGAGACCGGAGAAGTGCCAGAGAGATTTTCGACGTTGCCGGTCTCCCATGCCGAAGAGGGAGACCGGAGAAGTGCCGCCGTCGCAAGGTGCAGGTGAGTCGATTTGTTTTTTTGTATTTTTTTTTCCCCTCCTCTCTTCCCCTGCCTTCCTGCCCCAACCTCTCTCCCCCTGTCTCCTACCTTCACTCGTCATGTCCTCCCCGCCTTCCTCGTCTCCGGCCGGGCTCCCGGCTGCTGCTCTGGAGGCCTGAGAGGTGGAGCCCTGTCCGGGGAGTTCCCTGCACCGGCATGTACGTGCAGACACGAGCCGGGCCTCGGGGGTCTGCTGGTGTGCAGAGTGCAGAGTGGAGCTTCAGAGTGGAGCTTCAGAGTGGAGCTTCAGAGTGCAGAGTGGAGCTTCAGAGTGCAGAGTGGAGCTTCAGAGTGCAGAGTGGAGCTTCAGAGTGCAGAGTGGAGCTTCAGAGTGCAGAGTGGAGCTTCAGAGTGGAGCTTCAGAGTGGAGCTTCAGAGTGGAGCTTCAGAGTGGAGCTTCAGAGTGGAGCTTCAGAGTGGAGCTTCAGAGTGCAGAGTGGAGCTTCAGAGTGCAGAGTGGAGCTTCAGAGTGCAGAGTGGAGCTTCAGAGTGCAGAGTGGAGCTTCAGAGTGCAGAGTGGAGCTTCAGAGTGCAGAGTGGAGCTTCAGAGTGGAGCTTCAGAGTGGAGCTTCAGAGTGGAGCTTCAGAGTGGAGCTTCAGAGTGGAGCTTCAGAGTGGAGCTGCAGAGTGGAGCTGCAGAGTGGAGCTGCAGAGTGGAGCTGCAGAGTGGCGCTGCAGAGTGGCGCTGCAGAGTGGCGCTTCAGAGTGGCGCTTCAGAGTGGCGCTTCAGAGTGGCGCTTCAGAGTGGCGCTTCAGAGTGCAGAGTGGAGCTTCAGAGTGCAGAGTGGAGCTTCAGAGTGCAGAGTGGAGCTTCAGAGTGCAGAGTGGAGCTTCAGAGTGCAGCTTCAGAGTGCAGAGTGGAGCTTCAGAGTGCAGAGTGGAGCTTCAGAGTGCAGAGTGGAGCTTCAGAGTGCAGAGTGGAGCTTCAGAGTGCAGAGTGGAGCTTCAGAGTGGAGCTTCAGAGTGGAGAGTGGAGCTTCAGAGTGGAGAGTGGAGCTTCAGAGTGGAGCTTCAGAGTGGAGCTTCAGAGTGGAGCTTCAGAGTGGAGCTTCAGAGTGGAGCTTCAGAGTGGAGCTTCAGAGTGCAGAGTGGAGCTTCAGAGTGGAGCTTCAGAGTGGAGCTTCAGAGTGCAGAGTGGAGCTTCAGAGTGGAGCTTCAGAGTGCAGAGTGGAGCTTCAGAGTGGAGCTTCAGAGTGGAGCTTCAGAGTGGAGCTTCAGAGTGGAGCTTCAGAGTGGAGCTTCAGAGTGGAGCTTCAGAGTGGAGCTTCAGAGTGGAGCTTCAGAGTGGAGCTTCAGAGTGGAGAGTGGAGCTTCAGAGTGGAGCTTCAGAGTGCAGAGTGGAGCTTCAGAGTGCAGAGTGGAGCTTCAGAGTGGAGCTTCAGAGTGGAGCTTCAGAGTGGAGCTTCAGAGTGGAGCTTCAGAGTGGAGCTTCAGAGTGGAGCTTCAGAGTGGAGCTTCAGAGTGGAGCTTCAGAGTACAGAGTGGAGCTTCAGAGTGGAGCTTCAGAGTGGAGCTTCAGAGCGGAGCTTCAGAGTGCAGAGTGGAGCTTCAGAGTGGAGCTTCAGAGTGGAGCTTCAGAGTGCAGAGTGGAGCTTCAGAGCGCAGAGTGGAGCTTCAGAGCGGAGCTTCAGAGCGCAGAGTGGAGCTTCAGAGCGCAGAGTGGAGCTTCAGAGCGGAGCTTCAGAGTGCAGAGTGGAGCTTCAGAGCGGAGCTTCAGAGTGCAGAGTGGAGCTTCAGAGCGCAGAGTGGAGCTTCAGAGCGGAGCTTCAGAGTGCAGAGTGGAGCTTCAGAGTGCAGAGTGGAGCTTCAGAGCGCAGAGTGGAGCTTCAGAGTGGAGCTTCAGAGCGCAGAGTGGAGCTTCAGAGTGGAGCTTCAGAGTGCAGAGTGGAGCTTCAGAGTGGAGCTTCAGAGTGCAGAGTGGAGCTTCAGAGTGGAGCTTCAGAGTGCAGAGTGGAGCTTCAGAGTGGAGCTTCAGAGTGCAGAGTGGAGCTTCAGAGTGGAGCTTCAGAGTGCAGAGTGGAGCTTCAGAGTGCAGATTCAGAGTGCAGAGTGGAGCTTCAGAGTGCAGAGTGGAGCTTCAGAGTGCAGAGTGGAGCTTCAGAGTGGAGCTTCAGAGTGGAGCTTCAGAGTGGAGCTTCAGAGTGGAGCTTCAGAGTGGAGCTTCAGAGTGGAGCTTCAGAGTGGAGCTTCAGAGTGGAGCTTCAGAGTGGAGCTTCAGAGTGGAGCTTCAGAGTGCAGAGTGGAGCTTCAGAGTGGAGCTTCAGAGTGGAGCTTCAGAGTGTCAAGAGCAATGCCAATAGCTCTAACTTTAACAAAGGCAAAACCATTGCATTGTAAATGCTTGTTATGAATGTTGTGGTTTGAAATGAGAAATGAATAGCAACTGGGGCTGATTATAAAGTCTATTGTTGATTCAAACCCCCTGCCAGTAAAAGTATGCTCAAAATCCACACTGGGGCAGATTAAACAGCAAAACCGAGGTCATGCGAGAATAAAATCTCGCTTAAGAAATCACCCCGGTCTGAGTGCAAAAAGTGATTTAAAGGATCATTATCTTCTAGAGTCAGACCACAATTGCCAGCCCCACCTAGGGGGCACAGACCGACATTAAAATCCCCTCCCCATATGATGATTACATCATGAACCCTAATTTCCTTTAATTTAACGAGGTCTTTATTCAATGTCTTTAAAATTACCCCAGAATGCTCTTTTGGTCCATCATTGTAAAAGTTTTTTAGGGCCACAATACACTTATTATCTATATAAATCAGAACTATTTAGTAGTAGATTTCAGATTTTAACAACTCTATCTTCGGTGCCCTTACCAAATTAGAAACATATTATGTACAGATTCCTCCCTTGTGTCTCCCATGCAGTGAGTGGACTGCAGGGGTATGAAATGTCTGGCCACCAACCAAGTTTCCTGGAGATACAAGACAGCAAATTTCTCTCTGAAATCCACCCAAACAGGATTATTCAGTTTGTTTCGCAAACCTGCCACGTTCCAAAAAAGTACTCCTAGTGTGGCACTATTTTGTAATACTGGTTCCCCATCCAATTCAGGGTGTTTTGTGGACTCCAACGTGACCTGTAGGACTTCACTCCAGTTACTTTCCCCAAGCTGTATACGTCTTTCACTGGCAGTATGCCTTAACCCTGATGCAAAATGTACTGATGTAGGACATTCTAGTGGATCAGTGGTAAAGAAAGTAACCTCCTCATTCAAACGAGAGTCAGAGAAAGCCTGTTTGTGAGACCCCCATCTTATCATGCTATGTTTAGCTTGACTAGGTAGTCAGTCAATGTCATCCAATGTCTGAAGGGGCCTACATCTGTTCGAAACCTCTAAATTACAGATAGGACCATGAGAGCTGTTTGTGATTTGATAATTTTCACTATGTCTGGTACTGTGCTTGGACTGACCTTGTGTAAGTGGATAATTATCGTTGAACCCTGTGATATGCTGGGGTTGATAGAAAAAACCTAAGGGAAGCACGTTTATACAATTATAAGAGATGTTTTTTCCTGTGTTCTGCAGAATATTTCCCTTACCAGGAGTGGAGATCCAAAGGTGAGAAGGACACAATCTCCTTGTAATATCTTACTACTAGGACCAATCCATCGTATTCTCCTAATCATCTTTAATTCTTTAAACATAGCATTAGACAGCCCTGTTCTATTTCCCAGCCAATGTATGGCTTTATTCCGCAATGACACCCAGGTTTCATCTTCCCCCCGGTCAAGAGGGACAAGATTTGCTAAAATTACAATATATGGTGTAGTAGTGGGGGATAGATTTAAGTTAGATGGGCAAACTGTACTTTCTGAGGAAGAAAAGGGGGTCGGAGGTCTCATCATTGGTTCACTCAAAATTCTCTCACCCAAACCTCTTCTATCTCCCTCTATCCCCGGATTTGTAGGCCACTCGCCCTTGTTCCTTATTCTGTTATACAGGTTGGCTGATATTTTTTCACTAGGCCCTGTCTTGTTGCCTATGTTACTAACAATAGAAGGCACATCCTTCGTGGGTATACTATGGGGTTTAGTAGAGGCTATAATTGGCTCATGATTTTGTATACTGCCCTTGAGGTTACCCTTGTTCTGATTTTTATGTAATATCTCCATACTTTCCTCAATTTTGTCTAGCCTTCTTAAAATGGTGTCCATAGACTCTTTTACATACTTTGTTAATTCACCGATGGAATTAAGCACACCCCCTATTTCGCTGGAAGGAACCTTACTGCTAATTTTTATACGTGGAGTATTCTCCGTATTCGGTCGAGGCTGGGTTTTACTCTTTTTTCCCCAGTTGTTTTTTGAATTTTTTATTGGCATACTTAATACTGGAGGGTTAATGTGCGTCATGCACGTAGTTATGTCGGTATTTACAAATGCCTGGGGGTTACAAGGTCTTTTAGAGGGTGGTAAAGTTTCCGACTCAACATCACTAATTGAAATATTGTTGAAAACGATCTGAACACATCCATAGTTTGGTAATTTGTCCACCCTGATTGCTGTCTCCTCCACCCCCATATCGTCTGTCTCCGCTGCCTTATGAGTTTTATCCCTTATTTTTAGTCCATGTGAATCCTCCGTCTTGTGCACAGCAGGTTTGCTGCACTAGAGTCGGATGGGGTAGGATTAATGTTGGATTAAGGTGGCGGGCACATGGAGCTTGTTTAAACTGCGTCCGTCATGATTGCTGGCCGAGCCACGCCCCCCAAATATAGTTTTTAATTCTCTGAAATTCAATCGGCATTTCCTTGTTCCATTCAAACTCTTGACGTACCTTCCACAATTGTCTCAAGTTTAAGGTCTTTTCTGCAAAATTCATCACAAACTTAGAACAGAATTCCGACAGACCTAAGAATGACCTGAAGTTGTCTCTACAAGGTGGGGCACCAATATCTCCAATCGACTCAAGGATTTCCTTCTTAGGTGAAACTCCAGCTTCACTAACTTCATGTCCCAAATAAGTGACAGATTGCCTGAAAAACCTACATTTCTTCATTTACGCTGTTAAACCATTTGCCCTCAATCTTCCAAGAAGAGATTATGTCCAACTATCATGCCTTCTAGACCTCTAAATTATTTATGCATTGACCTTTGAAAGACAGCAGCAGCTGACACCACCACCACAGCATGTTAACAAATCAATAGCACCAGAGAGGAGTGATAAATACTGTAAAACGTTTACTATCAGTATGAAGAGGTATCTGATGATAAGCGGAAGTCAAATCAATGGTGTAGAACCACTTGATCCCCTCAGTCTTAGCAAGCAACTCATTAATCCTAGGAAGAGGACACTCATCAACAACAATATTCTAGTTTAGGTCCCTCAAGTCAATGCACAACCTTATCAGCCCACTAGCCTTCCTTGCAAAATAGCATAAGGTGCAATCCTCCCTGATCACTCAGTCGGTTCTCCTTGGCAACTTCATCTTTAACAAACAAAGGATTATTTATCACTCTAAGACATACTGGTTTAGCCATGTCTTGAGTACAATCTTGTGCACAAACCCTTTGAGTTTGCCCACTGTACCTGAAAAATCACCAGGAAAGCCTTTCCTTAACCTCTCCACCAAATCCAATTCAGACTTTTCCAGCAACACTTGATCATTACTATTAGTATTTAGAATGATACCTAAATATCTTTCACGAATCAAACCAAGAACTGACGGTCCTGATTCTGCCATGCAATTTTCCAAAACGTTTCCTTCCCTTGAACTCACAGTACTGTAACCTAACATGGGAATCTTTTCTCCTGTGAATGTCACTGGATGTATACCTGTTGTCTTCAAATTGTTGCCTAGCACAATCAAAAATGTCTCTTCCCACACCGCCTTATTCACAAAGATATAGGCAGAGCAATGCAGAATAAAGCAATAGTACCTCAGATGTTAGGCGTGCACATCACCGTATAACATGAGGAGAAATGCATTCATCAAATAAAAGGAGTCTAGAATGCGAGTCACCGTAAGGTGGATATTGTGAAAAGTAATTTCCAGGTGTGCGTGTCACCGTTAGGAAACCCACACAACCAATTAACCAGCTGCAAGGAGTGCATGTGATGCACAGTTATTGCATGGTGTGCATGTCATCATAGATATGGTCCCCACATAGGAGCAGGCGGAAACACTGTTACTCCCAGGTGCGCCTGTCACTGCTAAAAGGTTGCAGGTAGAATAACCATCACGGAACAATTAAAGATGGCCGCAACGTAGAGTCCAGTAGCATGACCGCCAACAAATCCTCACCACACCATGAGTCAATCAACAATGGCCTGTAAACAACGTGATGTTCCGTGGCGCCCTTGTGGTAACTCAGGACAACTGGCGACGCACTGATGGGCACACAATATCACATCCACAGCTCCCACTCTAACTCGCGCCATCGGCTTGCGCTGCTCACACGTAAAATACACCAAAGGACCACTTGCTCTCCTCTTGGAACCACCATCCAAATCCTGGGAAAAAAAACTCAAGAAAACTGGAAATTCACCACTGCTGGACATGCTACACAGGTCCATCAATGTCACTTCCACAGAACTGCGCGAGAAGACTTCAGGTGCCACAGCAACTCTTCACATGGCCACTGCAGAAATACAGAATGAGGATACAGTAGCACACAGGTAAACTCCATGTCTCGTTGCCAATTTGTAGTAACCATGTAAGGCAGATGGAAGTTAAATCCAGGTTAAATAGGCGAACAAGAGCAAAAATCTGCTCACAGCACAGCTTTCTTACAACTGCCCATATACCACCATTCCAGAGTGTTTACACTGCTATGGCAACCTCTTTGCTATGGCAACTGGCTAACCACAAACCACCAAACAGACTGTGGACTTGTTAAACCAGGAAGGGTACACAAAGTGTTAACCTGGTAGTGCTAAAGGGCTACTGACCTTGGCCAGAGTCAAGTAGCATGATAGCGATGGTGGTAGCATACCTGATCAGTAGAATGAACAGACCTTTTTACCTGTGTCACAGGAGTTAGACCTACTGTCTCACTCATGGAATGCTCTGCTGGTGTATGCTTAACTTACCCTTGGCCTACATCAAGTTGGTATATAGCACCTGCAGCTCACATGTGTTTGCGTGTGCATGCCGTAATGTATGTAGGCCTGTGTATGATGCAGTGAATGGAGACCTGTGTGTCCCATATTGGAAGCCCAGGGCCTTGTAGAGGCATGCGGGGTAGGAGGAGCCACTCCAAACCGATTTGTTGACTGCCTACAGTCCTGAGAACTGTGTGGGACACACACCCTGGAGGAAGGGATAGCCAGACTCTCTTGTGCACTTCAAAAGGGTATTTTGATTCTGAAAAGGACACTGGTCAGTGGGACCTGAGTACATCTAAAGAAGGAGATAGGGTTGATAAAGGAATCAAAGAATAAGGCTGAGGCCCTTGTTAATTTTTTGATAGGCCTATATCAGTGACGCTGACATCCATGTGTCAGAGCACATAGTACTAATATGCAAGCCTCCAAAAACCAGCAATACCATTCAGCAAACAATGAGGGTGCCAAACCAAAAAGAGGGATTTTCCCATGTACACAAAAAGAGAAGCCTACAAGAATGTACAATAGCTTTCTATTTCAGTTAATTAATGATACTGTGAATATATGAACAAAGAGGTGATGGCCCCTCTGCCCTGGAGAGAAAGGGACAACAACATTTAGACATAGTTGCATCTACCTCTCACTAGTGTGGTGCCCGAGGGACACCAAGGTGTCTATCTCTAAAGTCAGATGAGGACGAAACATCGATATTGATAGCCGATAAAGACTTCCAGGAACAAACATCAGCTTGCTATGACATTGCCTCATAAACCTGTATACTCCTTTGAGTTACATGTCATGTAGATCGGAAGCTTATTGTAGAATTAAAGAAACACACTCCATGGTGTTGCAACAAAAATATCTGTAAAAATGCTGACTTTTTATTTTAGTTCATTATGCACGTGCACATAGATTCATTAGGCCAATACGTACCTTCCTACAACAGGGTCGAGCTCCTTCAGATCTGCCAATGTTGGCTGCTGGTCTAGCAGTTTGCTGAAGAGAGCCAATGGAAATGGCAGATATATACTGGGGCAGTAAAATATTGTCAGCCCACACAGAATCCCAAAAAGGTAGTACTTTTTTGGCTCGAAGATAGGCTGGAAAGAAACAGAGCGTTTACTGTACAAAAACAAGTTGTGGCAAAGCCTCACAATACACAAGTAACAAATGATTTCTAATGTTTCTCTTTCAGTTTTGAGCAAAAATTAGACTTTTTCTTTCAATACCTTCATACCACGTAATTCTATGTGCATTGAAGATCTAGCAATGCAGCAGAAGTATTTCCAATATTAATGTTTTATTTAGCAGCTTGTAATGACAAGTTTTCATAGCAGGCCACGCCCCCTTTGCCCATCACTCTGCAAACGCGCTCGCTGGTGCGCTCTTGGATGGGGATTGAAGTCCTCTTTGCTGCTGGAGGCCCTTAGGGGCCAACTAGCCTACCTCTTACCTCCAGTAAGCCCCACACAGTGGTATTGCTGAGAGGTGGACACAGGCCACGCCCCCTTTCTCCACCACTCTGCAAACACGCCTCCTGGTGCGCTCTTGGTTGGGTGATGAAGTCCCCTTTCCTCCTGAGGGTCCCTGGGGGCCAACTAGCCCTTCTGTTACCTCCAGTATACCCCATACAGATGGTTTGCCCAGAGTGCTCAAAGCCACAACCCCTTTTTTCACCACTCTGCAAGCGTGGGTCCTGGCGCACTGCTGGTCGGGGATGAAGTCCACTTGTGTCCTGAGATCCTCAGGACACAAGAAGTCCTCATCGCCCCACCAGCAGTGCGCCAAGAGGCGCGTTTGCAGAGTGGTGCAGGGAGGAGGCAGGGCCTCTGTCGAAATGTCAGCTTTTTTTTGTGGTTTCTTTAGAAGGGGGCTGTGTGGTACCCCTTCTCTTACAATTTTTTGGGGCCCTGGGGACCCCATCCCCCAGGGCCTTGGTCAGCCTTTTTTTTTTTTTGGAGGGGGCCCACGCGGCCCCCCTCCTGAGGCCTTTATCAGCCCAGGGGAGCACATCCCCCGGGGCACTGCCAAGTTTTTTTTGTTTTTGTTTTAAATATTACATATTCAGGAGGGGGGCACTTGGTCCCCCTTCCCTGTGCCACTTCTGGCCCCGGGGACCCCATACCCTGGGGCTTGGCCAGTCTTTCATTTTTTTTTTATTTATGAAGGGGGCTGCGTGGCTCCTCTCCTGAGGCCAATTATAGCCCAGGGGGTCCCATCCCCCAGAGCTGGCCTTCTGTTTTTTTTATTACAGGGGAGGGGCCCACTTCTGGCCACGGGGACCCCATCCCCTGGGACCAGCCCTCAAGTTGGGGGACCGCAGGAGGAGCCTCAATGCCCCCACGGTCCCTACCTGCGGGAGGCAAAATTGCTTTTGGGCAAGGGGAGCTGCTAACATGCACCCGGGGACATTGCAGGAGCCGGCCCTGGGGGCTGGCGGTCCCCAGGGCCATCGAGGGCTCCAGGAGGGGGGGCCGCGGGGTCCCGCTGCCAACTGTTTAAAGCCCTGGGTAGGTAGTGGCAACAGACCCCCGTATTTAAATAATTAGTGCCCCGGGTGGATGGTGGTCTCTGGGGCAGTGTGGGGGGCAGGAGCCCCACCACACTCGTCTAATTTGATTGGAACCCCGGGGAGGTGGCGGTCCCCGTGGCTTGGGGGGGACCGCGAGGCCCCCAGCCCTTATTAAAGCAACGCCCCGAGGAGATGGCGGTCCTCGGGGCAGTGTGGGGGTTAGGAGCACCCCACATGTATTTTTTTTAAGCTGCAGGGAGGTGGCGGTCCCCGGGGCTGTGGGGGCCCCCACACCATAATTATAAATTGCCCCCAGGACCTGGCCCACCCGGCGGCTTAAAACAAACAAAGCAGTGGGAGTTTGCGCTTAGTTTTTAAAAAAGAATTTCGGCAGTATGCGCAAATTCTGCCGATTTATTTTGTAATGCTTTTTTAGGGCCTGGTGTTCCTTGTGGGACCCCCTGAGGAGGCCTAGGGGGTCAGGGTGTTTCTACCATGACCCCTTTTCTTGTTTTTTATCATCTTTTTAACTGTTGTCTTGTGACTCGGTTACCGAGTCACAAGATGGCTACTAACACTTCCTGGTTTGGAGTACTGGCAGCCAATCAAAATGAAGCTCGTGCTCGGGAGGATTCGCGAATCATCCTCGGTGCTCAGATATCTGTATTTTTATTTTTTTAATTTCTCAGCAACTACTGAACGGATTTACACCATTTTTTTTAACAAGGTCGTTTTCTGGACCAAGAGCTACCTTTTTGCCAAATTTGGTGTAATTCCGTTTAGCAGTTCGGGCTTTAGACTGGTCCAAAAATTCCTATGGAAATTAACATAGGTAAACGTGTTTTGGGACCCACCTTTTTTCTACACCACTGCTTGACGAATCATCCCTAAACTTTTGAGACAGGAGCTGACCTGAGTGAGCCATTAGTTTAGAAAACTTCGCGAAGATTCGTCAAACGACGCCAAAGATATTGGCAAAAGAATAAACGCTTTTTGAATAGAAACAAGGTTCTAACTATAACTACCTACTGGCGACCGCCAGCAGGTAATATATATATATATATATATATATATATATATATATATATATATACAGGCTCGTCGCTCAGTTTTTCTTTGAAAAAAGAGATTTAAAGCACTCCGGGTAGGTAGCAGGATTTTATTTCGCCAAAGACAGCAGTAAAGTAGACAAACGCGTTTCAGACAAAAAGTCCTTCTTCAGTGTCTATGGTATGCTGTGCGCGGCTCATTTTGTATACGTCCTCACATAGGTCGAAAGTGAGGACGGACTACAATTTCAATGCATATTGTAGCGCTGGTAAAGCGTGGCGGCCATTATTTAGCGTGCGAATCATCTAAGATTACATATATTACATGAAATACATGGAATGGGGTGTACATATACGGAACAATCCATTTAATATTGCATCAACCACCCACCGCACAGAAATTTTAGCCACTGCCAGTAAAAAGTTTAGATCTCGCCATGTGTCGGCATAGTACTGGCATAGTTACCAAATAAGCGCTCATAAGGCTACCCTTTTACATCAACAATGCCCAATACAGTTTTAAAAGTATCATATCAAAATCAGATCATGCCGTATATCGGCATGTCTACCGTTTCGTATCCGGTGAAATTCATAAAACAGTTCATATAAGAATGTATCTCCATCCGAAAATGTGCAATACCTTCGCAATACCTTCCTACTATTTTTAAAAGCTGCAGAAAGTAAAGTGAAGTGGTCAAATCCGTTAGTCAATCAATCAATCACATTATTCTGACAATTAGAAGTGTTACATACTCAGAGGTTTTTGGAGCAGTCTTCATCATGATCTAATAAAACACATAAATACATATAATGGTTCAAGATTCATTTTCCCAGATGTACTGTGAGTTCTTCACCAATATTTAAACCTGTGGGGCTCTTGGTCTGCAGGTCTATGATATAGCGAGATTCTAGTCTGCGGAGACTAAGCAATCTATCTCCGCCTCTAGGATTTAATGGTACATAATCAAGGCCAAAGTATCGGAGCAACTCTCTATTGCTTCCATGTACTTTGGCAAAGTGCCGAGCCACCGGATAAGTTGTATCCTTATTCGTAATGGCGCGTTGATGTTCTAGTATCCTAATTTTACATTATTGATGGTACTTCCAATATACTTGAGCCTGCAAGGACAGACCAGGCAATACACTACGTAGTGTGTTGTACATGTGATGAATTTACTGATCATTTTTGGTTTCCCTAGGCCTGGAATAGAATATGTCAATGTGCGTCTGCTGTTTTCACATGCTCGGCATTTGCCACAGGGAAAGAATCCCTTCATCTCTCTTAAGGTACCACTAGTTTTCGATTTGGCAGGCATCAGATGGCTTTGAACTAGACTGTCCAGTGGCTTTAAATTATGAAATATTATTAAAAGAGACTGCAATGCAATTTAAGAAATGGCACAAACTTCCCCTTAATATCATTGGACGTATAAATCTAATTAAAATGAAAATTCTGCCTAAATATTTATATTTATTTCGTGCAATTCCTTTACGTGTTAATAACTCTTATTTTGTCAGATTAGAAGGGATCATTAGTAGCTTTATATGGGGATATAAAAAAGCCAGACGGGCAATCTCTTCACTTAAATTTCCTTTTAGTCTAGGAGGCTTGGCTCTTCCAGACTTCAAACTCTATTACTGGTCGGCTTTTTTAACCCGTTTTCGTAGTTTAACAATCTTGGATAAATGTTTGTATTTTCATAAATTTTTGTTAGGTCAGGATGTCAATATGTTTATTTACAGATTAAATGACCCTAATTACTTCAAAAGGGTTAAATTCAAGACTATACGAGATACTGTTAATATCTGCCGCTCCATCATGATGAAATGTAATGTCTCTCATCTTCATTATAAAACACCTCTTTGGGGTAATCCAGGATTTCCTTCAATTTTTCATGAGTCAATATGCAGAATATATTTAGAATCTGGTATTAGACTACTGGGAGACCTGTATGATCATCAAGGATTTATGACATTTGAAAAACTAAAGCAATGCTATAATTTATCTGAACTGGCTAGGTTTAAATACTATCAAATCAAGGATTATTTAGTGAAAAAATTAGAACTTAATCTGGTAATAGATTCGGACTTTTGGAATTGTATTTACAGAGAATCAGACCAAGCCTTGATTAGTATAGGATATAAACTATTCTCGGACTTTAATACTAGCGATATTATAAAACTTACCGAGAAATGGAATACAAGGCTAACCGCAAATGTACCACCCGATTTAATTACCTTATCTTTTAAGAGCTTAGATATGTCAGTTCACTCTTCTAGTCTTAAATTGCAAATGTTTAAAACTATATGCCAACTGTATCATACCCCAGAGAGAATTCTTAAATGGGCAAGGAACAATAATTTTAGCGAACGTACAAAATGCCCTAAATGCGATCTAAACGGGGCTGATATCACTCATATGTTTTTATTTTGTCCTATGCTTAAAGATTATTGGAATGGTATATTACTCCCTAGCACACGTTTAGTATTATAAATAGTTGTTAAGTACAAGTGTTTTCACAATTCAATTCATACAACATCAAAATAAATTTCTAAATCCTTTTGTTCAGGGTTTTGTCGTTGTTTATTGAAGGAGACGTCACAGCCGACACGTGTTTCGTCGTTCTGGGGAATGTAACCCCCGACTTTTTCAAGGCTGTTTAAAGAAAATGGTAATGTTGTAGCACATTACTGTAGAATACGACATTTGTTCAAGTTTCATAAACAACATTAAATACTTGTTAGGATAATGCGGTGGTGCAATAATCCATTTACTTCTTTATAAACATGCTAATATTCAATCTTGATGATTGCCACATTTCGTGCCTGCTTATTGGTATTGTTAAGGTTTTGTGTACAGTATGGTGTTTCTTAACATCATCTAAAGTATGAGCCCATTGGGAGGTATGGAGAGACCGGTGAGGGTGTAATTATCATTTATCTTGGGGGTGACATGCAAAATCTTATCGTTGTGATTATTTTTGTTTTTGTGTAATTTATCGTGGGTTCATGCTTATTTAAGAACCATGCCATTTGATACCTATTCTCCGTTGCTGAAGTTCGTTCTGTGAGAGGGAATATTGAAGCAAGGTATAAGCTTGAAGTCGTCCTAGTTGGGACAATTTATTTACACAAAGGTAATATTTTTATAAATTGATAACTCTACTTACGTAGATTGAGGTGATACTTCCAACCCTCAATGGGGTTCTGGTGTTGATGTCGTTGTTCCTATTACTCAAGCTTCGTTTTTATTGGGTATTTTGCATATACAAAAGCTCTGCTTATATAAACGATTATATATCGTATATTAAATAACTATAAAGCCTCGTAGATACCCATGTATCGTACTCTTAATAGTGCTCTAACGTTTTATGGCGGGGTGGAAGACTTTACCCAATAAAAACGCATGGAAGGCTAGGCAGCTTAGTCTACTTACAGACATAGCGATTCTGTGAATACAGAAATGTCTAAAGTGCAACCAAGTAACGTTTGACATTAATTACAGCTTGCAGAGAGTGAACCATTATTTGGAGTTCACATCAACGAAGCTTGAGTAATAGGAACAACGACATCAACACCAGAACCCCATTGAGGGTTGGAAGTATCACCTCAATCTACGTAAGTAGAGTTATCAATTTATAAAAATATTACCTTTGTGTAAATAAATTGTCCCAACTAGGACGACTTCAAGCTTATACCTTGCTTCAATATTCCCTCTCACAGAACGAACTTCAGCAACGGAGAATAGGTATCAAATGGCATGGTTCTTAAATATTATTTACAACAAGGGGTGGTGATGGACAGAGTCTCTGAATTAAGCAGAGTACTCTCACCCAGTCAAGAGATCAGGGCTAGATCCAACACCGTTTTTTAGCTCATTGCACCATCCCAGTTTCAGAACCTGGCTGTATGCAAATTAGTCTGTCCCTGGCCCAGTGCATCATGGGAACAGGGCAGACCAGACTACAAAAGCCAATTCTTACACTGGGAAGGAAACAAGCTTCCGGGGACCGGTTTCTGCCATTTCAGGCGTCTTCGGCCCGGCTTGCTTGAATCCTGATGGTGCAATGAGCAAGGGACTCACATCTGAGTATACCCTTCCACGCTTAGGGTGGACAAAATTATTTACAACAAGGGGTGGTGATGGACAGAGTCTCTGAATTAAGCAGAGTACTCTCACCCAGTCAAGAGATCAGGGCTAGATCCAACACCGTTTTTTAGCTCATTGCACCATCCCAGTTTCAGAACCTGGCTGTATGCAAATTAGTCTGTCCCTGGCCCAGTGCATCATGGGAACAGGGCAGACCAGACTACAAAAGCCAATTCTTACACTGGGAAGGAAACAAGCTTCCGGGGACCGGTTTCTGCCATTTCAGGCGTCTTCGGCCCGGCTTGCTTGAATCCTGATGGTGCAATGAGCAAGGGACTCACATCTGAGTATACCCTTCCACGCTTAGGGTGGACAAAATTATTTACAACAAGGGGTGGTGATGGACAGAGTCTCTGAATTAAGCAGAGTACTCTCACCCAGTCAAGAGATCAGGGCTAGATCCAACACCGTTTTTTAGCTCATTGCACCATCCCAGTTTCAGAACCTGGCTGTATGCAAATTAGTCTGTCCCTGGCCCAGTGCATCATGGGAACAGGGCAGACCAGACTACAAAAGCCAATTCTTACACTGGGAAGGAAACAAGCTTCCGGGGACCGGTTTCTGCCATTTCAGGCGTCTTCGGCCCGGCTTGCTTGAATCCTGATGGTGCAATGAGCAAGGGACTCACATCTGAGTATACCCTTCCACGCTTAGGGTGGACAAAATTATTTACAACAAGGGGTGGTGATGGACAGAGTCTCTGAATTAAGCAGAGTACTCTCACCCAGTCAAGAGATCAGGGCTAGATCCAACACCGTTTTTTAGCTCATTGCACCATCCCAGTTTCAGAACCTGGCTGTATGCAAATTAGTCTGTCCCTGGCCCAGTGCATCATGGGAACAGGGCAGACCAGACTACAAAAGCCAATTCTTACACTGGGAAGGAAACAAGCTTCCGGGGACCGGTTTCTGCCATTTCAGGCGTCTTCGGCCCGGCTTGCTTGAATCCTGATGGTGCAATGAGCAAGGGACTCACATCTGAGTATACCCTTCCACGCTTAGGGTGGACAAAATTATTTACAACAAGGGGTGGTGATGGACAGAGTCTCTGAATTAAGCAGAGTACTCTCACCCAGTCAAGAGATCAGGGCTAGATCCAACACCGTTTTTTAGCTCATTGCACCATCCCAGTTTCAGAACCTGGCTGTATGCAAATTAGTCTGTCCCTGGCCCAGTGCATCATGGGAACAGGGCAGACCAGACTACAAAAGCCAATTCTTACACTGGGAAGGAAACAAGCTTCCGGGGACACTATAGGTGTGGCAGGGTATACTCAGACATGAGTCCCTTTCTCACTGCTCCATCAGGATTCAAGCAAGCCGGGCCGAAGAGGCTGAAATGCCAGAAACCGGTCCCCGGTAGCTTGTCTCCTTTCTGGTGAAGAATTGGCTTGGTAGTTTGGTCTGCCCTGTTCCCATGATGCACTGGGCCAGGGACAGACTAATTTGCATATAGCCAGGTTCTGAGCTGGGATGGGGCAGTGAGATAAATAACGGTGATGGATCAAGCCCTGATCTTTGGACTGGGTAAGAGTGGTCTGCTTAATTCAGACACTCTGTTCATCACCACCCCCTTTTCTGTATCGTTTTTGGCCACTATAGGTGTGGCAGGGTATACTCAGACATGAGTCCCTTTCTCACTGCTCCATCAGGATTCAAGCAAGCCGGGCCGAAGAGGCTGTAATGCCAGAAACCGGTCCCCGGTAGCTTGTCTCCTTTCTGGTGAAGAATTGGCTTGGTAGTTTGGTCTGCCCTGTTCCCATGATGCACTGGGCCAGGGACAGACTAATTTGCATATAGCCAGGTTCTGAGCTGGGATGGGGCAGTGAGATAAATAACGGTGATGGATCAAGCCCTGATCTTTGGACTGGGTAAGAGTGGTCTGCTTAATTCAGACACTCTGTTCATCACCACCCCCTTTTCTGTATCGTTTTTGGCCACTATAGGTGTGGCAGGGTATACTCAGACATGAGTCCCTTTCTCACTGCTCCATCAGGATTCAAGCAAGCCGGGCCGAAGAGGCTGAAATGCCAGAAACCGGTCCCCGGTAGCTTGTCTCCTTTCTGGTGAAGAATTGGCTTGGTAGTTTGGTCTGCCCTGTTCCCATGATGCACTGGGCCAGGGACAGACTAATTTGCATATAGCCAGGTTCTGAGCTGGGATGGGGCAGTGAGATAAATAACGGTGATGGATCAAGCCCTGATCTTTGGACTGGGTAAGAGTGGTCTGCTTAATTCAGACACTCTGTTCATCACCACCCCCTTTTCTGTATCGTTTTTGGCCACTATAGGTGTGGCAGGGTATACTCAGACATGAGTCCCTTTCTCACTGCTCCATCAGGATTCAAGCAAGCCGGGCCGAAGAGGCTGAAATGCCAGAAACCGGTCCCCGGTAGCTTGTCTCCTTTCTGGTGAAGAATTGGCTTGGTAGTTTGGTCTGCCCTGTTCCCATGATGCACTGGGCCAGGGACAGACTAATTTGCATATAGCCAGGTTCTGAGCTGGGATGGGGCAGTGAGATAAATAACGGTGATGGATCAAGCCCTGATCTTTGGACTGGGTAAGAGTGGTCTGCTTAATTCAGACACTCTGTTCATCACCACCCCCTTTTCTGTATCGTTTTTGGCCACTATAGGTGTGGCAGGGTATACTCAGACATGAGTCCCTTTCTCACTGCTCCATCAGGATTCAAGCAAGCCGGGCCGAAGAGGCTGAAATGCCAGAAACCGGTCCCCGGTAGCTTGTCTCCTTTCTGGTGAAGAATTGGCTTGGTAGTTTGGTCTGCCCTGTTCCCATGATGCACTGGGCCAGGGACAGACTAATTTGCATATAGCCAGGTTCTGAGCTGGGATGGGGCAGTGAGATAAATAACGGTGATGGATCAAGCCCTGATCTTTGGACTGGGTAAGAGTGGTCTGCTTAATTCAGACACTCTGTTCATCACCACCCCCTTTTCTGTATCGTTTTTGGCCACTATAGGTGTGGCAGGGTATACTCAGACATGAGTCCCTTTCTCACTGCTCCATCAGGATTCAAGCAAGCCGGGCCGAAGAGGCTGAAATGCCAGAAACCGGTCCCCGGTAGCTTGTCTCCTTTCTGGTGAAGAATTGGCTTGGTAGTTTGGTCTGCCCTGTTCCCATGATGCACTGGGCCAGGGACAGACTAATTTGCATATAGCCAGGTTCTGAGCTGGGATGGGGCAGTGAGATAAATAACGGTGATGGATCAAGCCCTGATCTTTGGACTGGGTAAGAGTGGTCTGCTTAATTCAGACACTCTGTTCATCACCACCCCCTTTTCTGTATCGTTTTTGGCCACTATAGGTGTGGCAGGGTATACTCAGACATGAGTCCCTTTCTCACTGCTCCATCAGGATTCAAGCAAGCCGGGCCGAAGAGGCTGAAATGCCAGAAACCGGTCCCCGGTAGCTTGTCTCCTTTCTGGTGAAGAATTGGCTTGGTAGTTTGGTCTGCCCTGTTCCCATGATGCACTGGGCCAGGGACAGACTAATTTGCATATAGCCAGGTTCTGAGCTGGGATGGGGCAGTGAGATAAATAACGGTGATGGATCAAGCCCTGATCTTTGGACTGGGTAAGAGTGGTCTGCTTAATTCAGACACTCTGTTCATCACCACCCCCTTTTCTGTATGGTTCTTAAATAAGCATGAACCCACGATAAATTACACAAAAACAAAAATAATCACAACGATAAGATTTTGCATGTCACCCCCAAGATAAATGATAATTACACCCTCACCGGTCTCTCCATACCTCCCAATGGGCTCATACTTTAGATGATGTTAAGAAACACCATACTGTACACAAAACCTTAACAATACCAATAAGCAGGCACGAAATGTGGCAATCATCAAGATTGAATATTAGCATGTTTATAAAGAAGTAAATGGATTATTGCACCACCGCCTTATCCTAACAAGTATTTAATGTTGTTTATGAAACTTGAACAAATGTCGTATTCTACAGTAATGTGCTACAACATTACCATTTTCTTTAAACAGCCTTGAAAAAGTCGGGGGTTACATTCCCCAGAACGACGAAACACGTGTCGGCTGTGACGTCTCCTTCAATAAACAACGACAAAACCCTGAACAAAAGGATTTAGAAATTTATTTTGATGTTGTATGAATTGAATTGTGAAAACACTTGTACTTAACAACTATTTATAATACTAAACGTGTGCTAGGGAGTAACAAACTTTTGTGGCATCGCCTAACTAGAAGAGGGAAAGTGGTTCTCTTCTCCTTTTAGCACCGTTAATAATCATTGCTCAATTACTTATATATAAGAAAAGTGCACATCTCCCAGTGGCGCCTTTAACCTAGTACAAACTACCACTATTCTAGAAATCAAATATTGGAATGGTATACTTAAGGTGGTCTCGGATAGACTTAATCAATCTATCTCTCTTTCTTCAACTGATGTACTGATTGGTACATGTGTGGGTCAAAATGCATTTAATGATTTGTTGAACATTTTAATTTCGTGTGCAAGACTTATAATTGCCAGAGCTTGGATTCAGAAAAATACGCCAACTGTTATGGAATGGTGGAGCTTTGTTAAAGAAATTTATGCTATGGAGACCACTCTTGCCAATTCAAAGGGCCTTCGGGCTAAACAAAAAACGGACAAAATCTGGGGAACATTTATGTCTTAATTACTGGCATCTTCTTTTTCTTCTTTTTCTTTTCTTTTTACATGACCGTATTTTCGTCTGTGATTAATGTAATGCCTAAATTTGATTTTTGTATATTTTTGACTTGGTCTTTTTGTTTTGGTGTACGTTTGATGCAAATAAAATATTTTAAAAAATGAACTAGACTGTCTTTAATTGATTTGAGTTTTCTGAATGTAAGTAATGGTTTAGCTGAGACGTCCTTTCCTATAATAGGATCAGTTCTTAATATATGCCAGTTTTTAGAAAGCATATTTCTCAATTTATTTGCCTCATCTGAGTATGTGGTAATCATGCGAAATTTATTAGTTAGTTCAGAGTGTTTACTCTTCTTAGGAGTTTGTTCGAGAAGATGTTTCCTCAGAATTTTTAGCACCCTTTTTAAGGTTTTATCTAAGAGTGCTTGATCATAGCCCCTATTTTTAAATCTGATAATGCAGTCTCTAGCTGCTGAGATAAAATCTGATTCCAAGGAACAATTACGTCTTAGTCTCAGCATTTCGCCAAACTGGATGCTACGAATCAAACTTGGTGGATGGCTACTCCCTGCGTGTAGAACACTATTGCCGGCTGTCGGCTTTCTATAAAGGGCAGTTTCTAAGGCTCCTTCATTGGCAAATACCCTCAAGTCAAGGTAATGTACCTCAGTTGTACTTATGTCGGCGGTGAATTTAAGATTCATGTGATTTTTATTGAGATCCTGTACAAATTCCTCTGCTTGTGTGGTGGAGCCCCTCCACACAAAGAAGAGGTTGTCGATATATGGACGCCAAACTACAATGTGCTTAGTCCATTTCTGGTTGTCATCTGCTAGGGCCACCTGCTCTTCCCACCAGCCCACGAAAAGGTTTGCGTAGCTGGGGGCGAAGCAGGTTCCCATCGCAGTCCCATTAGTCTGTCTAAAGAAATCATTTTGGAACAAGAAGATGTTATTTCGTAAACAAAAGTCTATACATTCAATCAGCATATTACTGTGTTCCATATATTTAGCTGGTCTTTTATCCAGAAAGTGTTTGACCGCCTCAATCCCCAAGGTGTGTTCTATACTTGTATAGAGGCTGGTGATATCCAAAGTGATGAGCACATATGTAGGATCCCAAATAATTTGATCTATATGGCCCATGAAATCTTTAGTGTCTTTTACATATGATTTCAACTTCACAACAAAACAGGAAAGAAAAGAGTCAATATAAATAGAAAGATTCTCCGTTAACCCCCCCTTAGAGGAAACAATTGGTCTCCCCGGTGGGTGCTGCAGGTCTTTGTGCACCTTAGGTAGGTGGTAGAATGTAGGAAT
Organism: Lissotriton helveticus; assembly: GCF_964261635.1. NCBI lineage: Eukaryota > Metazoa > Chordata > Amphibia > Caudata > Salamandridae > Lissotriton > Lissotriton helveticus. The sequence continues at coordinate 1,224,225,446 of NC_136059.1, read as the reverse complement.
AATTGGTTCAGGATTTCTCAGAAAAAGGAATTCATTTATGTCAAGCATGAGTTTGTTACGCCATTTGTTCAACAGATCATGATAGGCTTGTATGCTTGCTAGATACTCTTCTTTATTTGTTTTTACATAGTATTTTGTATCATGGAGCTGATTCAATGACTCCTCACAATACTGATCTTGTGTCAATAGCACCACATTCCCCCCCTTGTCCGAGGGTTTGACAATAACCTCATCCTTTTTCCTCAGTGTGCACAGTGCATTGCTTTGTGCCATCGTTAGGTTGTTTTTTCTTTTTTTATTAGTTGTGGAAAGCCTGTAACTCATAAGTTCTTGTACACCAGCATCAGTAAAAGTGTCTATGGCATCGTACGGCATTTGGGGATTGAACTGTGAAGGTGCTTTGAAGTCCGTTAGTGGCGATTGTTGTTCAATATCTTGAGCCCTGGTTATTCCAATGGCTCCTTCAGAAATACCCTGACTTTGTTCAGTTCTCATATCCTCCAACAGCCGTATCGTTTTTAGATCCTTGGTGGTAAGTACATCCGTCAGATGTGTCGTAGTGTTCTTTTTCGCTTTCCTAGTATCACCAATGGGGGGTTTCATTTTATGAAATTTGTGTAACTTGATTTTTCTCGTTAGTTTGAAAAGGTCAATCCGTGTTTGGGTATACTCAAGTCTATTGTTGGGACAATAACCGAGGCCCAATTGTAAAGTGTCTTCTTCATCTTTTGTTAACACTTGATTAGTCAGGTTAACAATAGTTAGATTAGCATTAGGGTCTACCATCTGTTTGTCCTCTTCTTCCTGGTGCTTTGAGCCACAGATTTGCCTCTTCCTCGTCCTCTGCCAGCCGCCTCGTCGAGTTCTCCTTCGCTTTCTGGTGGTTTGGTTTTTCCCCCCCTCAGCCAGGTTTGACGGATCAGGTTGAATTCCAAGTGAAAAGGATTCCTCTTCCCTTCATTATTTGATGCTGGTCTCTCATCACCTGATGGTTCCTCTTCTGTGGCTGATGATTCTGAGGTGGCTGGTTCAACTGTTGGTCCTGTATTTTTCATTTTATTCAAGGCTTTACGAGGACCATCAAATTTCTTTGAGAAGGTGAGAATCCTTCCCTGAGCGTAATCCCGCTCATCCCTCTCAAATTTCTCCTGTTTACGCTGTTGGATTTTCGGCTCATATTTAATCAAACGTTTCTTCATTTCATCGCGTAATTGTAATTGTTTGCTAGGGTCAGTTTCTTTTGCTATTTCATTTTCCAGGGAGGCTATTTCATCCATCACTTTAGCTCTATCGCTCCACGCAAATTTTACAAGTAGATCGAGCATGGCTTTGCACGATGCCGCAGTTAAATCTGCCCATTGTTCCAATAGTATGGGATCGGGGCTTTCATAAGCAGGTACCGTGTAGATACGAAGCCCCCTGGGTACTCGATCAACATCCATGTAATTTTGTAGTGATGTTGCCTCCCACCACTTTCTTATCTCCCTCTCACTGCAACGTTCCAGTTTGGTAAAGAGATTTTGTAATGAACTGCGTGGTGCGCTTCCTCCACCTCCAGTATCGGGCACCGTTGAAGAATTGGGCGCACGCTTTTTAAAAACATCTAATGCCGCAGTGCGGCGTTCCTCTTCATCACACATGTCGGCTGGCTTTGAAAAACCACGGAGAAGCCTCTCCGGGTTCTGCCATCACTACCCCCTCGCCTGGCTATATCAGATGGACCCTCGCAGGTGCGTTAAAGCAATGGCGGCGACTTACCGGCGTTTCAGTTGCATCAGCCGGGCGCACGTCAGCTTGCTCCTTTCTTCTCTGGTCCCTGTATAGCGGTGCTCCAGATAAACAGATAATTGCAGCTCGGTTCCACCAGGAATCTCGGGGCACTCGTTTGGCGGGTGCTATGTCGCGCTGGTAGTCGCGTTCAAGATACAGGCTCGTCGCTCAGTTTTTCTTTGAAAAAAGAGATTTAAAGCACTCCGGGTAGGTAGCAGGATTTTATTTCGCCAAAGACAGCAGTAAAGTAGACAAACGCGTTTCAGACAAAAAGTCCTTCTTCAGTGTCTATGGTATGCTGTGCGCGGCTCCTTTTGTATACGTCCTCACATAGGTCGAAAGTGAGGACGGACTACGATTTCAATGCATATTGTAGCGCTGGTAAAGCGTGGCGGCCATTATTTAGCGTGCAAATCATCTAAGATTACATATATTACATGGAATGGGGTGTACATACATACATTCCATTTAATATTGCATCAACCACCCACCGCACAGAAATTTTAGCCACTGCCAGTAAAAAGTTTAGATCTCGCCGTGTATCGGCATAGTACTGGCATAGTTACCAAATAAGCGCTCATAAGGCTACCCTTTTACATCAACAATGCCCAATACAGTTTTAAAAGTATCATATCAAAATCAGAATATATATATATATATATATATATATATATATATATATATATATATATATATATATATAGAGAGAGAGATAGATAGATAAATAGATAGATAGATAGATAGATAGATAGATAGATAGATAGATAGATAGATAGATAGATAGATAGATAGATAGATAGATAGATAGATAGATAGATAGATATAGGTGGTATACTGGCTAATATAAAAACAGTCACAACAGCTTAAAAAACAATATGCTGTACCATTCATAATCCTATAATTGCAGTCATAAACATTTTTTAAAACGTACAAAGTAGAGGAGGTACTGTCATTCATAAGCCTGCATACTTCCATCATTATATAAGAATGTCATATTAAAAAAGAATTGATTTTCAAAAATATGTAGCAGACTTTAAAATGCTACTAACTGGGTGTGCTTTCAACCTTTTATTACAAAAACATTCAAAAACTTGGCACTGTGTGTGTGCACACATGCACACTCATAGATGCCCATGTTTGAATGTTTTCTCACAAGTGTATTACAAAAGCATTCAAAGACAGTTGGTTGCTTGTTCATCTGCACATGTGCATACATGGTAGGCAATTGTTTAATATTTATTTTGCAATAATGCTTCACAAAAACATTTTTTAAATGATCAAAATTAAGAGGCTCGCAGGAAATGTCACACTGCTGGCTTTGCCACTGCTTGTTTAAAGTAAACTTCACTTTAAACAAGCAGTGGCATATAAATGGACTATAATTGCTAGAAAGAGGCAGTAAAAAAGCTCAGACACTGGCAGTCAAATAAATACAGTGTACAATTATCAAACAAAGGATAAGTGAGAGGCCACTCAAACAGATGTAAGAAAATATAGACTCACATTGGCGGGAAACCACAATGGAGAAAATTGGGCGCACTGGACGAACATTTCATATTCTGATTGGAGCATGTCCTCAAATACATGGATGAGCAATATCCTTATAGAATTGCTTTGGTCGTAGGTAAATATTCCATTGTATGCCACCTGTGGACATAATATGAAATCAACATCTTTGTTTCCATGTTCAACATACATTTCTAATTGCAGGCATCTATAAAATTTCCAATGTCCCAAATAGGGTAAGAGTTTCAATACTTGTTATGGGTGTATATATGTAGTAGTAATGTAAACAAGAAGCCACTTTAAAGCGCTTTCAACAAACAACATTGGTGACCAGGCAGAGGGAGGTAGGGTTGGAAGTGGAAGAGAAAAAGTCAGTGGTGAAGCTAAGACTGAAAATCTGACAGAAGAATCACATATACGCTTCTCGTGCAAAGTAGTCCTTGAAATCAAGGTCTTTAGATTTTGTTGTCCTCCACATTTTCTGGATCAGAGTAGAAGTAGTCCTTTTTGGTCATCTGCCACTCTAAATTTCACGATTCAGAAAAGGGGGTGGTGATGAACAGAGTGTCTGAATTAAGCAGACCACTCTTACCCAGTCCAAAGATCAGGGCTTGATCCATCACCGTTATTTAGCTCACTGCCCCAAAAGCTTGTTTCCTTCCCAGTGTAAGAATTGGCTTTTGTAGTCTGGTCTGCCCTGTTCCCATGATGCACTGGGCCAGGGACAGACTAATTTGCATACAGCCAGGTTCTGAAACTGGGATGGTGCAATGAGCTAAAAAACGGTGTAGGATCTAGCCCTGATCTCTTGACTGGGTGAGAGTACTCTGCTTAATTCAGAGACTCTGTCCATCACCACCCCTTGTTGTAAATAACTCTAAATTTCACAGCACGGAATAGGCCAATATTTGCCCCAACACCGGTAATTTCTTTTTACCCACATTCCAAACGTTCTTCTTCTTTATCATTCTTGTGCAGAGTCTGGGACATGGTTGTGTGCCCTTGATGTTTAGGTCCTCCGTTCTGTTTTGCAGCCACCAATATCCTCTCTTTATCCCTCAAGTCAATTATCCCAAAAAATATGTTTGGGTTTCCCTATGCCCTCTTCTCACTCACTGACTTTAAACATGTGGAATTTGAAGTTGGTGGTAATTTGCGATTCCTTAAGCCAAAATCGCACAACTTGGGTATGTCACTAGGGGTTTTATGGTCACTTGTTACCATGGGTTCATACACCTTCAATGACCTTCGCAGGAGGTACTTGCTTCAGTGTTGAATCTGAAACTTGTGCAGTCCAAGAAAAAAACAAAACTATGCCACTATTTTACGAGTGAAATACAATGAGGGTAAAGCAAACAGACTTGCCGTTAGGAGTTGGGACTTTAGGAGGCCTGTGGATGTTATTTGCACTTACTACCTGCAGTTTTGGCATAGTTCAACAAATAGTAACACAATTGTGCTTTTTAGACTTCAAAAAAGGAAGAAGCTGTACTGACACCTGAACAACACACGTCCTATTGGAGATAGAGAGAGCTGAGCATGTGTGAAGCAGGAGACAATAGCGGAAGGAGTAAGAGAAACTGAAAGCATGTGGTGCGGCAAGAAGGCTCAACTGCAAAGACTTTACACATTTTATCTAAGGACACATATGTATTTGAATTGAGCTTTTTTAAAGAAGTATTCAGTACTTAGGGCCATATGTATCAAGCCAAATTGCAGAATTCCAATGTTTGCGATCTCAATCTAGCAGTGTGCAATGTATTACACAAAAACCCACTCGCAAAATAAGGAATCGTCAAATATGCGATTCGTCAAATTTGCGATTACCACCAACTTCAGGTTGGTGGTAATTTGGGATTTTTTTGAAAAATTTACTTTTTTGCATTTTTCAAAGTGTCATGTGGCGCACATACATGCCCTTAAGGCATGTATGCGTGTCACATCTGCACCCATGCTTATTTCAGGGGTGCAACAGGGTGTCCTTTTGACACCCTTGCATCCTTGAAATTGCATTCACAATTTGCGAGTACCTAATAGGTACTCACAAAGTGAGTACCTCCCCATTCATTCCTATGGGCCTATAGGCCCATAAGAATGAATAGGGAGGTATTCCTTAATTGCGAATCGCAATTTGCGATTCGCAATTAAGTAATATGTAGGATTCGCAAAAGTTTTTGCAAGTCCTACATACATCGCGTTTGGCGATTCTCAAATAGCGATTCTCAAAAAAATCGCTATTTGAAAATCGCAAAACAACATTTTGATACATATGGCCCTTAGTCTGAAAATGCAAGGTAAATCCAAATCTAAATAATAGTACAAATTTAACTAACACCAGCAGTTCCATGAAGATTAATAGCAACAGTTGGTGAAATAATCTGTCTATGGACTTGTGGAAAAATTACTAAATGATATTGAGAACAGTACCATTAATTGTTTTCTAAGATCAGCATCATTAATTGCACTCAACACGTCTAAAGTATCTTCCAGTACGTTAGTACTTCTGACATTGAGAAAAAAAAATGGACAGTTTGGTACTTCGCTGCTTCCTTCCATACGGTTCTTGAACAGCTGACTGAAAGCTTCCACGGTTCTCACCTAAATAAATGAAAATAACAACTGTTCATAATCCAGTCTTTATATTCAGCTATGTTCCCACTACTGAACAGCTATAGAAATTACTGATAAAAGTAAAAACCATCTATAAAAACCATTATTATTATCTAACAAAACCACAGCAAAACAGTTATATATTTCTAAAGTGTTGGGGAGGGTCACAATATCCTGGTCAAAATATCAATCTGCAACAATAACGCATCCACAATATGAACTACTCTACACTGCCTAGGCAAGTAGATCTGCAGTTAAGAATAGTACATCTACACTTACCTATATACACATACTTTCACGATATAGTGATGGGCAAAAGTACACCCTCAATATATTCGCATGTCGATTTGGTTATAGTTAATATTGTGACATACAACAATTTCCTTTCCTTATAAGGCAGGAACAGGAAGTAATCACCATCATTTACAATCACGTATAACAAGAACTTAGTGAAATAACCAACTGCCTAACTACTTCACATTTTAGGTCAATGAGGGAGTATTGTATTGTATTGTATTATAATTGCATTTATATAGCGCTTACTACCCGTAACGAGGCGTTGAAAGCGCTAGTTTGTTGTCCCTGGTAAAATACGTAATGTATACATTCTTGTGTGCTGCATATGAGGCTCTTCGGCAACACACAACTCAGCCACATCTCTACATCTTAGAATTACTTACAGGGCAACACATGCAAAGCCAACAAGCAATGTTTAATAGTCTGCAGCATTTGCTTTCTAATACCCATATTCACTTGATTCATTATCTGAACCTTGTAGATGACACTAGCATAAGCGGAAACCTACCTTTAAATATACGCCTCACTCAAGATCTGCAAGAGCCTTTCCGTGGAGTGGAGGGGGCTTACACCAGTTTAGATACTATACAAAATGTTTACTACCCCATAGTACCACTTCACAGAATAGTACCACTTCACAGATGTTGATCTAGGCGTGTAACATTAAAAAATACCAACACTTCCAACATTAAATATGTTGATTTGTTGTGTAGTACTCTGTGTTGAAGGGTCATTAGCATTCTATGGAATACTGCCTCAGTATTCCATATAATGCTGCACCACCCAGGAGGGTATGTGGAAATGTACAGTTGACAGTTGGAGAAGCGTTGACAGAGGCTGACAGGCTTTGATGTTTGCAGCTCTGCTTTCGTGTATAAAACATGATAAAAAAGTCTTCCAGATGTTAAGTGCTCATTTAAGGAAGATCGCTAATGTTTTGAGGGCGACGATCAGAGAGGAACTGTAGAAGAACCCACTACAAGTTCTGCATTAGGAACAGAATTTCAGATAAACCTTTGTACCTCCATTTGACTGTCTTGCACAGTCACCCGGTCCTGTAAAAGCCGAAAGGGTGGTTAAGCCTCTCCTGTTTTGTGCGAGTGTACCGATCAGGTATACACGATCGGGCTGAGCGATGCGCAGTTGCAGGCCCATGCATTCTACAGCTGCGGTCGTTCAATGAGAAACGTGCGTTCCACAAACGTTACCATTCTGTATTAAGGCACTGTAGGGAAACCTTCTGCAGATGAAGTACAGTTTGCATTCCAAAGACGTCACCGTCTGTGCACCATTGCGTATTTAGATGCTCTGCGCATATTTTGTCGGAGGCCAATTAAAGTTGGGAAGCCATCCACTGTGCAACAGCCTGCTTCAGTTAAACGCAAGAGGACATGGAACGGTGTAATGCCATATGGCCATTTTAAGATTCTGTAGCAAGTTTTTAAATTTGCTCATTTGCAAACAACAGTGCCAAGCACACTCATTTAGTAGTATGTCAACAATCGGTGACACACACACTCATTTCTACCGTGTCAACAGACAGTGATGCACACACTTATTGCTGGTGTGTCAGCAGTCAGTGGGACGCACATTGATTGAAGGTTTACCACCTAGAGTTCTACAAGGAATACCCTCATCCATAGATGTGTACACAGTTTTTGTGTGTTAGCATCCAGTGATACATAACAAGCTCGTATCCAGTTGGTGACATGAACACTCTTCTTATTCATTATGTCTTCATCCATGCTTCAGGTGTCTGTCTGATGTCTTGTTACTTTTGGTAGCATATGCATGCAATCAGTGAATCCATCACCACCGTTTTTGGAATTCCCGGGTGAAACTCTGGTAATTGGAGGAACTGGTTGCATGCATTCCAAACGTATCTGGGAATCATTGGTGCATCTAGGTTTTGCCCAGAAAGAAGAAGATAACTTCTTTTACATTCAATTGGGTCGTTCTATTTTCAAACACTTACCTGATGTGGAAAGAGCAGAAGGTGAGGTGATTGATGAATACATGGAGGCGATAAAGAAATTGGTAGGCCAGGTTTGATGTACAACCGAGCACTGTTGTTCTGCATCACAAATATTTTATGTGGAAGCAACTTTTTGGGGAAAACGTAGATACTTGTGTCTCAGCACTTAGGAGACTAGTATGAGAATGTAATTTTGAAAACTTCACATATCAGTTGGTCCGCGACCAATATACGACTCATAGGAAAAACAACGCGATCCAACATACATTGTTGTCATCGCAATTAGACGAGACATTACACATTGCCGAAACTACTGAAACGTCTCAGATCTCTGTAAAGAAGTTAGAAGGGAAGAATAACACTGTAAATGTTGTAATAGTCAAAGCCAGCACTGTTACTAAAGATGTCAGAGCTAAAGAAAGTAGGGAACTGTGGAGATTGTGTAAAACTATTTTTCCCAATCAAACTTATTTTGGTTTTAGGTGTGGGAACCCCGCTCATCTCAAAAGCAGTAAAGCCTGTCTGGCAAAACTGATCACAGGCAGAAATTGCAAAAAAGTTGGTTATTTTGCCAAGGTGTGTCAGGTCCCAAAAGGAATCCAGGCAAAGGAGTTAATGTGGCCATGGAGGATCCAGGAAAAGAAGCCAATGCCTGTTCCAACCAGATTCAGAATGATTTGAGAGACATGGTTCTAATAGTAAAGGAGGGAGACGTCAGGTCAGGTGATCCGTCAGACTGTATTGACCCATTCATTGATGTAGTGGTGGGTGATAAAGAAATCAGATTGCTGGTTGATTCAGCAGCCAGAATCAAAATGGTTACAGAGGAACTGTTCCAGGAGAAAAGGCCTGACAAAGTTTTAGAGCCCTCAGATCGTGCCCCTGTCCATTACGAGGGTAGAAAGATTGAGTTTTCTGGATTTTCGAAGAAACATTGATTTTCAGGGGAAGAACAATTTTTGGATAAATATATGTGGCAGTCAAGGGTTTGTGCATCTAGGGGTGTTTCCAAAAGTGGCTTTTCAAAATAGTTTTGAGGCCAGGGACAAAGACCAAGACTCAGTCATTTGCATGGATCACATGGAAGAAGCAAGATCCAAATATCCTTTAGTATTTTCAAATAATGTAGGGACCATCACAGGAATTTGTCATAAAATAAAGGTCAAAGAGGGGTCCATTCCCAAGCACAAACTTCACAGTGTTCAATTTTCAGCCAGAGATGATTTAGAGAAAGAGTTGAAAGGCTTATGTGCGAAAGGTGTAAAAGAGCCCATTGAGTCATCCCTCTGGAAGTCTCCATTGATGGTGTCACACAAACGTAACAGGGAATTGAGGATTTGCATAGATTTGTTTAGTCTCAACAAGGCTCAATGGGTGGATTCCCATCCACTTCCAAAGATTTCTGACCCTTTGGCACTTATTGGTGGAGCAAAATGGTTCAGCAAGTTGGACTTAGCTTCAGCATACCATCAGGTGGTTAGAGATCGATTCCATACACTACACAACTTTCATCTTACCATTTGGCATGTTCCAGTACTGTAGGATGCCTTTTGGTTTGGCATCAGCCGCCACAGTATTACAGAGAATAATGTACCAACTGTTTAAGGGAATTAAAGGAGTTGTGGCTTTTCAGGACAATGTGTTACTTTTCGCAGAATCTGTACAAGAACATGATAGTGTTCTTGACCAAGTGTTGTCCATATTGCAGGAAAAAGGGGTAGTGCTCAAAATGGTAACATGTGAATTGCTCAAAGACAGAGTGGAGTATTTAGGTCATGTTGTATCGAGTGGTGGCATTGGACCTAGGCCAGGTTGGCTGATGCTATTATTAATGCGGGGCACCCGTAGATAAAACAACTCTTAAGTCATTTTTGGGATTATGTGAATTTTAAGCCAGATTTATTCCTGATTATGCTTCTCATGTTAAAGGCAAAACTAGATTGTTAAAAAAATTGGCATTTGTGTGGAATGTAAACTGTCAGGAGGCATTTGAATGGATTGATAGACAGTTAGCTAGTTCTAAAATTCTTAAACCTTTAAATCCCAAATTGTCTTGCTGTACGACTGCGGATGCCAGCAACCATGGGTTAAGGGCTGTACTTACTCAGAACAAGGCTAGAGTTGAAAACACAATTGGTTATGCGCCAAGAATGCTCAGGGAGCCTGAGACCCATTTCTCCACTATAGAAAAATAACTTTTGGCTTGTTGTTGGGCTATTAAAAAATGTAAGCTCTGTGTTTAGGGAACAAAGTTCACAGTGGAGACTGACCACAAGCCATTGGTGACAATTTTAGTTGGAGATAAAGTAAAAGATCAAACTCGTCGTAAGGCCAGGTTGGCAACCAAAAGTTTGCAATTCCATTTTGACATTGTTCACATTCAAGGTGCAAATAATGTAATCCCTGATTTTTTGTCTAGATGCCCTTTGGAAGGAAAGGATAATGTGGATGATGAAACTTGTGAGGAAAGTTGTTCGGTTGCTGCTATAGGCTTGGAGGAGATAAGTGTCTTATCTGAAGCAGAATGGAGGGCGGAAGTTGTGGCTGATGAGGTTATCAAGCAAACCTTTACATATGTCACAATAGGGTGGCCTAATGAGAAAGCTGCTGAGAGGACGTGCCAAGCTTTTTGGAAAGTGGCAGATCGGTTTACAACCATTACAACGAAACTTTTACCAAGCAGTGCTGTTACAACGCAGGTTTTACTACCCATACCATTACAACGCATTACACTGGGGGGCGCTCTAGGATAGGGAATAAGTTTAATTTACTATCCAACACCTTCCCTACTATCCACGGGGACTGGAGTTGGAATAGTAAATTAAACTATTCACTATCCAGCACCCCCAAGTGTAATGCGTTGTAATGGTATGCGTAGTAAAACCTGCGTTGTAACAGCATGCGTGGTAAAAGCATGCGTTGTAACGTCATACAGTCGGCAGATCTGCTTGGGAGGACGGGTTGTTGTTCAGTGGTGAAAAATTGGTTCCTCCAGGAGGATTGAAACACAAGCGGATTAAGATGGCTCATGAAGGGCATTTATGAAGTACCTATACTAAGCGCCGACTAAGGCAAATGTTTTGGTGGCCTTCAATGGATAAAGAATTTGATGAGTTTGTCAGCAGGTGTGCTATTTGTGCCATAAGTTTTGTTGTAAGGAAACCCCCTTAAAAAACTATTGAGTGTCCATCCAGTGTATGGAAAAAGTTTGTGTCTGCGCCGAATGCAAAACTGTGATTACGTTTTTGAAGAATATTTTAATGTAGTTAAGTTTACCTCAATTTCTTTTGCCGGACAACGGTGTCCAGTTTGTTAATGATGAGGTGAAGAATTTCTTATGGTCAGGAGATTTCAAGCATTTAAGAACATCTCTCTACCATCCTCAAAGCAATGGTCAAGTGGAGCACATGAATCGGGTGGTGGTTTCAGTGTGTGCGGCGGAGTGTCTTGAATAAGTTTGTTGTTATGAATGCTGGGAGTTCCATGATATGGTTCTATTGTATAAGCCTGCAAAGTTCCACGTTGTTGTCTCCTTTCAAACTGTTGAGAGGAAGGAAGCCATTCACCAAGATATGTCCTAGATTGGATTGGGAAATGGATACAATTTGGAGTGTCATTGGAGGGATGTGATGTGATAGTCAAGGGGAACACTGCGGTGGAAAAGGCCAAGCAAAAAGAACAGTATGGCAGCCGGTCTGAGGTGAGTGAAATTAAGTTAAAAATAGGTGATGTGGTTCGTATAAAAAAAGGAGTCCATGTCAGAAAAGGAGGAGAAAATGTCAGTGGTCCTGTTGTGATAGACAAAGTTTGTGGAAATGGCGTCAGAACTAATGGAAGCAATTGGTGGTATGTAGGAAGAGTGGTGAAGTGTCAAGGGGATCAGATGGAGTTGGTACCCCAGAGTGAAGTGTTGTTGAACCAAAGGAAGGGTTTGGATTTGTTGTTAAATTTCATTGACCTAATTAGGTAAGAAGGTTACCTAGCAGGTGTAGGAAGTTGGGTTTCTGTTGCAGTAACCCCCCAGACTACCGATGCACTTTGACTTGATGTGCCCTAGGTCCCTGCACATTCAGGTTCCCAGGGCCTGAGTTCTCTCCCAAAACTGTACCTTGTAACCCCAATTGGCACATCTCTAGCCACATCAGGCCCTTGTAAAAGGTACCATGGGTACCAAGGGCACTGTGGCCAGGGAAGGCCTCCAAGGGCTGCACCACTTATTGTGCCACCCTGAGAGGCCCTGTACCTTTACACTTACACACTTCCATTGCAAGCTGTGTGTTTTGGTGCAGAACAAAGTGAAGAGTCGACATGGCACACATCCCTATGTAATTGAAATGGTAGTTCAGGTAACCGTGTGCCTGAATTAACTGGGTGCACAGCTGTGTGTGTTTTTTTGTAACTCTTTTCAATTTTTAACCACAACTTTCTGGCAAATAAACAATATAATGAAGTGATTTTTATATCAACATTTTCATTATTTTCAATGGACATATTACATTGATACATATTCTATGAAATAATTACATTTGTTTCTATGCATTATATAGATAGCAACATACAAACTCAAAGTTGAATACATAATCAAAATAAAGACATTCTTCTTAAATGAGGTTCTGTTTATTTGTGTGATGCCCCATGCATTTCGGAATGGACAGTCCCTTCTTCAGGGGCCACTAGAAAACAAATATGATCTAACATTAAATAAATGACTGAATATAACTAACACTTGCTACCAAATCATTCATATACCCAATCAGGTAAGTAAACAATATAAACAAAAATGCATGGAATTTTCCCAACGTTCAAAAAATTGCCACAGATACGTGCCATGAGTGCTCTCAAGAATGGTAACAGAGTCAACATTCCCCAATACAAAGAGATGCCTTAGATGTAAAACACAAAGACTAATACGTAAAAGAGAGACAAAGAATTTCTCACATCACCAAAGACTGAAACACCTGTGTGTATGTTCAATAACCACCTTTACGAAGACCTTAAGCGTGAACAAGTGATCGCGCTCTTTTACTTTTACATTTAGTAATTTGGTTGGAACAAACCGTACTTACTGCCACATATAAAATGCAGCAAATTCTAATCCTCAACAATAGGCGAAAGTGTTATGGAGGTCGTAAATAATGAAGACGTAAAAAATTATAATACGACAGTTCGATACAATGCAAATTGGTGCAATAATGAAGTACCTCATGCCAAAGTACCTTCAAGTTCACTGGAAAAAGACCCTTCATGGCTGCACCTGTGTAAGAAACCAACAGTACTCAAACAAATTGTATGCCCAGCAGCGACGTACTAACAAGCTGCCTCCCGTACAAACACAAATACTCATCCGAGTCTGTGAACAATTACCCAATAATTAAAACGTAGTCTAAGAGAACACGCTCCCTCTTTTCTTGCAGTATGTAACACTGTCCAACTCCTCCACGCAAACCCAGTGCTATTCCATGGGACGTAAGTAGTCAACGTCGGACGAAACCCCGGCCAATATAGGTCTGTGCTCTGACCACCGAGTTACGAAGTGGCCATCTTAACGTGGTGAAAAACGCAAGAATCAACATTTAAAATACCCCTGCAACAATGGAATCTTGATGCTTAAACACCGTACAGCTTGAATAAACATGGAACCATAATAAAACTAGTCAATGTTCTAAAATAGTGCTGATATGACAAACGCACGGAAAACACATACTAACGTCTTTACAGCGATAGAATCATGCTCCTGAATCTGCAAACAGCATATAAAGACCACACAAATATTACAACATTTATCAATGTGATCTGGAGGTGCTAACAGCAAGGAGGTTCCTGTCTATTTCAGAACCTAGACTACAACATAAACTGAAAAGTTCATAAAATGTAAGTTTCAAATAGACATTGAAATATGCTAATACATTAGTCCATAGCATCTATGAAATTATTGAAGAAATGCAGTATTTTGTTATTATAGATCGTTGCTTAACAAAAAAAATCACTTGACAATTTGCAAATGGGCCTACAAAAAGATAACTGAATTTGAGGGTCCATATGGGAGAAAGTACCGTATATATACCAACATCAACTGCATGACGAAGTTTGTAATCTACACTTTGGTCTGCAAATGTGGTAAAAAATATATAGGCAGCACTATACGAACATTAAGGGAAAGAATCAATGAACACATCAGGGCAGTGAAACAGGGTGATATGCGATACCCTGTTGCTGCCCACGTGTCAATCTGCCCTGCACAAACAACACACCGGACGTTTGAATTTTTTGGAATGGAACACACACCAAGACACCCTAGGGGAGGCAATAGGGAGCTAACCCTAAGACAGAGAGAAGCCCTTTGGATTATGAAGATGCGAAGTGTAGAACAGGGCTTAAACATTGACCATGAGCTACATTACTTCCTAGGGAGGTAGGTGACAAAACACACATTCTGTACACAATATAATCACATGTAAATGTACCTAAATGAAATACAACTGAAAAATGAAATGTACATGCGAGTGTATGATTAATGTGTTTTATAAACTTGCTTCTGAATGTTAGTAACATGACCATGTACTGATCCTACATGATGGAGAGACCATTAGCTCACAAACTGTTTAAGAACTTATCTTTCACTCACACTCAAGACACTATATAAATGGATGGCTGGTTTACCATTGACAATCAATACAAAACAAAATCTCACCACAATGAAACCTATTCCGCTAATAGAAAGTCCCCTCACATTAGGAGCACTCACGGTCCCTTAGAACATGACCTTAATATTTGGGAACTTTGGTGGAATAAGGATAATGAAATACACGTAAAGATCAACAAAAGAGTGGAAATATTTAGAATAACGTTGGAATGCTATTAGAGCCGGCTTTATAATATAATAACTAATGAAATTGTACGGATATCTATAATAGAGTTTTTTCATAACTTTCTGATTTAAATAATGAATTTTTAATTGACTGCAACACCCTGGTACAGATTTGACTAATGAATAATAAAAATCAAAAAGGGTTGCTTAAAAACGACAATAGGTAATAAAAATGAATATGGAGATATTACTTCTAATATGTAATAACAAAATCATCTAAATGCCAACTTTGGGATTAGTATCGTATGTATCCTTAGAATATTGGAAAATAATATGACATTTGAATCACTCCTAGTATTCAATGATACCAAACTGCAACCCGACTAACCAAATACAATGATGTTACAAACTGAGGAGTTATAGGAAATGGGATAATTTATGAATAGAGAGACCTATTTCTATCTCAAATCGAATGCTCTAAGATGGCGACCGTGTATCCTAATCATTCCCTCAAAATACGGAATTGCTTTAAAATAAACATGGGGTGAGCTTGAGACACGAGTATTGAACAAACAAATAGATTTTAACCAATAAGAATGCACTAATACTCTGACCGTTCGAGTATACGGTGATTCTGATTACTGAATTGCACCTTGTTTATTTAAATAAATGAACTATCACCCATGTACATATACCAAGAAACTTTAATTGTTAGACTAACCGTCACACCATATGATGATATTATATTGTATTTCGTTTACTTGAATAAAAAGCACCATGAAATATTGGTAAACCAGAGAATAAAATAAAGAATAAGGGACAGTATAGACCGATATGAACCTTCAATTGCACGGTCTAAGATGGCGACCGTAATTCGGAATTAAAACAGAAAACAACTTAACCAATGTCACGTGTAGTTTTAGCCCAATCGGCGAATTGAACACTGGCACGCAGGTCATGTGCCTTTGAGTGACCACTCATCACCGCTTCCAAAACACGGAAGTATTTTGAAATAAATAAGCGGCGGGCTGAACAGATGGCAATCGAGCGGACACGCTGATCATAAACGGGGAACACTTCTCGGGCTGCGATATATCGGGCGAAAGGTAAGCGAACCAGCAAACCTTCGTTTGGAGAGATGAGAGCTGGGAACTAATCTCTGTAATTAGATCGTTCAACTAACTTTAATGATTAACAAAATATGGGAGGACACAACAATGCCCCATTCAATTTATTTTAGCATAAGGGGGAGAGAGAAGAAATAGTGATATATATAAAGATTAAAGACTGGAAACATCATACATGATGTTAAACAAGTATTGGATTGAACAAGTAATGTTAACTTAAAAGGGTAAATATACGAATAAAATTGGAGAGTCAAAAAGAATCATTCCAAATGCATTACAAATTTATAATAAAATACCATTTAGTACTCTTGTTATAGAATGGCAATCTGAAAGAAATAGGAGTTCTAATAAATAATATTCCTTTCAGCCTTCCAGCAACAATTAAAACATGGAGATAAATGGACTGCAATCATAGAAAAATATACAGCTGAGGACCCCCGTAGAACCCCCATGCGGGTTGGAAGTATCACCGCATACTGAGTAAGTCAGCCCCCCCTAAAATTTCTTCAAGAAAATCCAGTGTGATAGAATAACAATAAACAAAATAATGGAAAGTACTTATACTGCTTTTTACTTATTATCCTGACAGTGAAAAAGAACAGATCTGGAAATAGGTATTCACCAACAAGGGTTAACCATACATTTTATCACGAGTCATGCATGAATTAGCCTTTAATGAATACGAATATGAGCACTCAAAAAACGCAACAAAATAAACGTTTGAAATATTTGCCACGTGGTGTTTGGTTTAGGGTTCGTATAAAGAATAAAATGTGTACACTAATGTTGATAGCACACGATATTGAATCACGCCTTAATAAGACCATCCAAGTATGGGATCTCTCCACTTCATACAGGGTCATAGACCTTCTGGAAATAACAGAGGTACATTCTGTGTTACACGAAAGTTGATCTATCATGTATTAGGTTGTGACTCCTAATTGGGAACAATGTTGATTTTGTACTACCAACTATGACAACTTATCAAGGTGTGAAATACGTTTTCCAAACAGGAAGGGATGACATGCATTATGTTTTCTATTGTGCTCACTGATAGACAAAGTTTGGCACCTAATCACGGTGTGGGCCACGGTCATTAACCTATATGATGAAATGAATAATGGGTTTTAATCTAATTGAAAATAGTGATCTAAAGTACACATACATTTGGCAATATGTCTATGTTGCTTTTGTTTTCAAACTCTGCAGGCTTGAAAAAGTCGTAGGGTTACATTCCCAGATACGACGAAACACGTGTCGGCTGTGTGGCTGTGTTGAAAATTTCCAGTGAACAAGAATAAAACAGAAATTGAAGAACCAATAACAACTACTTCTCATGATTGTATCAGAATGTGGAAACACTTGTATATATAACATCATTTCAACTTACGTGTGCTAAGGAGTATTATAGCTTGTGTAAGGCTCGCGCCGTCTTTGAGAAGGATTAGGGTGGTTCCTTCTACCTTTTAGCACCGTCAAATATAACCCCAAAGAGATATTATTTGTGAGAATTTCTTAGTGGCGCCGAATAACCTATACTAAACCACTATCTGTGCTCAGCCCCGAAGATGTGCCCACCTCTGCCAAACCTACTCGTCAGGTGGGGGAGGCAAGGTGAAGCCCACTCTTCAGTGCCCACCATCTTGCAGACGGCAGGCACTCTCCAATCAGAATTAGGGATTGTGCCCCTTACCCCACATGGGATGAGCACACCAAGGGTGTAGTCAGCCTAAGGTCAGTAGCCCATTGGCTACTCGAGACCCCTAAAACACCCCCTAAATACAGTACTTAGGGGGCAGCCCGACCCAAGACGACAGATTCAAGCAACCTTCGAAGAAGAGGGATGAAAGAAGATGCCCAGCAGAGAAGACTGCAGAGAACAACTGACTTGGCCCCAGCCCTACCAGCCCGTCCGCAGTTTCTAGAGCTCCTGTGCCAAAAGTCGCCTTGTCTTGCAGCCAGAGACCTCCAGAAACCCGGGGTGGACTGAACTGCCTTCAACAAAGACCGTATCTCCTGAAAAACAGCAGCTCTGTTCAAAAGAATCTCCAAAGCAAGACTCGGAGCCTACTGAGGACAAAGAAACCCACCGCCTGGAACTACCACTGCACCCGTCGCCTACGGCCTGAGTTTGAGTGGCCCACCGGTCCCAGCGAAGTCCCCCACCAATTCAGAGTCCAAGTCCACAGTGGGTTGACCCCTCCAGGACTCCCGATGTCGCCTGCGGCCTCTGCGTGGAACCCCCCCGCCCCCAACTACGAGTGGCCCGGTAAGGTGAATTCCGACCTCAAAAGACACCCCTGTATCCAGCCGTAATGTGCCCTGTAGAAGAGAACCTGAGGGGCACCTTGTTTCTGAGGCTCCTGGGTCAGCACTGAATCTACGGTGAGGGAACCGTCATGGGCTAGCAAAGGATGATCCACCACAGCACATGTCAGGCAGGTTAGATTCATTTTACAGTCAGCACTCTTCCCTGTAGGCCTTGTGCTTTATTCTTACCCCCAGACCAAGGATCATTTCCCAGGTGTCCTTCGCGCAGAGCAATGGGCTTAAAAGCTGTAAGGGCTCAGGTGCCACTCACTTTCTTTTCATTCTTCACATCAAAGTGAATAAGCAAAATTCTAAGAAATGTTTTATCAAGTTTAAAAGAAAAGGAACTATTTTGAAAATGTATTGGCTCCTTATTTGTGTGACGTCAGATCTTTTGGAGTTTGTATTGTGGGTATGTGGCTGGACTCAGGGGAGGACTGTGCTTGCTGGCACTTGGGACCCTTAAGCCCTACCTCGGGTTCCCCACAGATTAACTGTTATGTCCCAGGAAAGGTTGTGGCTGGGACAGGCCATGTACAAGTTGTCAAGAAATGGACTAAAAAACAACCACATGTCCAAGATGAAAATTATATATACTTCTGATTGTAAATATGTTTTATGTTGGGTGTCTAAACCTGCCCTGAAGAGATGTAAACATGATGATGTAATATGATGATTTATTATTCAGTTCAAATATTTGAAATGGTTATCTTGATATCTAACTGGCATGGAGGACGTTTAGGAGCCAACCTCAGTGAACTACCAAAATGCGGCTTTGTGGCATTAAAATGTATAGTCATGTAATGGGCTAGGAAGCCGGGTTTACAAGTCAAAACTGTGCCTCTTGTCACTCCCATCAACAATATCCTAATGACTGCATCAGTATGTCACCTGTATTGATTCTGATTCTAAGGACATCAGCAGACTCCATACACCTGTGCCTCTAGTTGGCAGAAAGTCAGTGGCGGAAGAAGGGCATAACGAGCAAACCTTGTATGAAGCTTTTCTCAATACATCCCCACTCCCCTGTCTCCTGCTCATAAACTAAAGGCAGTGAGGATTCAGTGAAGAAACCAATTTGCCCCTAGGCCGGTACATTTGTGGATCCACTTGCATAGTTCACACAGCTGGGTAGGGGACCTGAACTCTCCCTACTGTGCTGAGATTGGAGTATTTTAGGATAAATGATCAGGGTGGTTATATACAGGTACTGTAAAAATACAAATGCTGTACCTATATACGACCGCAGTATCTTGCAAGTAGCTGCAAATGAAGCTGTACAGAGGACATGATAGCGATATTTTGGAATGTGAGGTTTTATGTGGTATTATAATGCAGGATGTGGCTCAGATAAAGTCAGTAATCATGCATATTTATCAAGCAATTGCCTGTATTTTACGAAATCGTAAAACAACATTAAAATGCTGTTAATTCTTGCCATCATGTCGCAAACTACGATAAATCCCACTAAATCACTTTCTCCTCCAACCTATCTATGTTCTTTCACAGAATGGTTACTGTGCACATTTCATGAGCTTCTGGGGTAAAACCTGTTGCTTAATACTATTCTACTGGCGGAAAATGCCTTCAAGTAGCCTGAACTTTACTTAAACACTAAGGGGGGCTTACCGCATACATCACCCTAAAAATAGAGGGTCCATCAGCATAAGGCAATCTAGCTTGATGCCCGAGTGGGTGTCACATGTGTGCCCCCTTTTGCTATGTTTGGATGACATTGTATAAATCACAAGCCTTGATTTAAGGTGTACTAGGGGCTTAGGATTTATGCTTTTAATAATGTTGGTGTTTTAGCTCGCAGGCACTGTATGTGCTCAAATTCTCATGTGTTTGTGCAGCTCATGTAGCAAAGTCAGAGAAAGGAAAATGCTACTTACCAGTATGCATCTGTTCTTGGCATGTAGAGCTGCAGGCAGATTCACACACTATGCATAGACCGTCATCTGGTGTTGGGCCCGGATGTTTGCACTTGTTTTTGTCTTGGAAAACTGTTTGGAAGTCACAAGATAGGTGACTCCTCCTTTGGATGATAGTGCGCATGGGCATCGGTTCCATCGTCAGATTATTTTTCGCCAGCAGGGAAATGATGGAGTTTTGTAAGTAACAGAAAAGATGCCCATGTATGCTGTATCTAAATAAGATAATACTGGAACAGATAAAGGTAGCTGGGGAGGTGGGTGGATCTGCAGCTCTACATCCCAAGAACAGATGCATACTGGTAAGTAGCATTTTCCGTTCGAGTCATATGAGCTGCAGATCACACACTATGCATAGATTGTATAGCAGTACCCAACCTTAGCGGCGACCACCAGTATCTGTTGCAGTCGTTTGAAATAGTGTTTTGAGTAGAGCTTGGCCTACAGTAGCTTGTTGTCTTGTTTGCACATCTACACAATAGTGCTTTGTGAATGTGTGTGGTGTAGACCATGTAGCTGCTACGCAGATGTCATCTAAGGGAATGTTCCGTAGAAATGCCATTGAAGCCCCTATCTTGCAGGTAGAGTGGCCTTTAGGAGGAATAGATAATGTACGTTTTGCCTTGTAATAGCAAATTTGTAGGCATTTGACAATCCACCTTGCAATTCTAGATTTTGATATGGGGTTGCCTTTATGTGGTGGTGAGAAGGACACGAAAAGTTGTTTAGTTTTCCGAAAAAGTTTTGTTCTTTCAATATAATAAAAGAGTGCTCTTTTTACGTCTAGAGTATGTAGAGCTCTTTCTGCGACTGTTTGTGGTTGCAAGAAAAACACTGGCAACTCCACAGATTGATTGAGGTGAAAGGGAGAAATAACCTTAGGGAGGAATTTTGGATTGGTATTGAGAACCACTTTGTTATGATGGAGTTGTAAAAATGGTTCTTGAATAGTGAGGGCTTGTAGCTCAGTAACTCTTCTAAGGGAAGTAACGGCCACAAGAAAAGCGACTTTCAATGTAAGAAATTGTAATTCACATTTATGAAGAGGTTCGAATGGAGGGCCATTAGTCTTGTGAGAACAATGTTCAAATTCCATACCGGTGAGACCTTCCATAAATGCTTTGATGGCAGGTACTCTGAATAGTGATAAGTGCTGCCTATTCTGTAAGTAGGCCGCTATGGCAGCTAGGTGTAACCTAATAAATGTTTATGCTAGATTAGACCTTTGAACATTTAATAGATAACATATGATGTGCTGAATAGACACATCTAGTGGATTGATATTGTTGTTGTTACAGTATATTACAAATCTTTTCCACTTGGCTGTATAGCAGGCTCTAGTGGTGGGGCGTCTAGCTTCTCAGATAACGTTCATACAGTCAGGGGGAAGGTTAAGGTAACCAAACTCTAAGACCTCAGGAGGCAGATCAGTAGGTTGAGCTGTGCTGGGTCCGGGCGTCTGATCTCTCCATGGTTCTGGGTTAAGAGGCGTGGGGAGAGGTGTCGTTTTTGGTGCAGGACTACTGATAGTTCCAGCAATGTTGTGTACCATGGTTGTCTGGCCCATGTTGGAGCAACTAGGATAAGTGTAAGTGAGTGTTGCTGCAGTTTGCACACCACCAGTGCAATGATTGGGAGAGGCAGAAAAGCGTAAGCAAATCTGCCTGACCAATTCATCCATATCGCATTGACTTTGGACAGTGAGTGTAGATATCTGGCGGTGAAGCTTGGGCATTTGGCGTTTTCATGCGTGGCTAAGAGATCTATCTCTAGTTGTCCCCAGATATGGAAAAATGGTTGAAGAACTTGCGGAAGAAGTTCCCACTCGTGAATCTGTTGCGTTTGATGACTTAACAGATCTGCTATATTGTTCTGGACTTCTGGAACGTGTTGGGCTAGGAGAAACATTTTCTGGGGAATAGCCCATCTCCATATGTTTTGTGCTAGTTGGGAGAGTTGTAGGGAGTGTGTCCCGCCTTGTTTATGTATGTAGTACATTGCTGTCATGTTGTTGGTGCGGACTAGGACAGCTTTGCCTGATATTTGTTTCTGGAATGCCTTTAGGGCCAGGAATATGGCTAGTAACTCACGGTGGTTGATCTGGAGTAACTTTTGTTGTATTAAATGAGCTACCCAGCCGGACAGCGATGCGTCCACTGTCATTACAATCTATGAACGGTCGCCCTTTGGAAAGGTTTTTGGTGTTCCACCACTGCAGAGAGCGATGAGTGTGACCGTCTACCAACACCAGATCTGTTAGTTGACATTGAGCCTGGTTCCATTGGCATGCTAGGCACTCTTGGAGAGGATGCATCTGGAGACTTGCATGAGGCACTATGAATATGCAAGAGGCCATCATCCCTATGAGCTGCATGAACACTCGAGCTGGAAGAGAGTGTTGAGGCTGAAATTTGGTTATGAGGGTTTGCATGCTTGCTATCCTAGCTGGACAGGGATAAGCGAGTGCTTTTGAGGTGTTTATTGTGGTACTCAGGTATTGTTGTACGTGGGACGGTTGTAGATGAGACTTTGCGTGGTTTACTGTAAACCCCAAGTTGTTAAGTAGTTGAATAGTGGCGTGGGTGTGATGTACACACTGACTGTATGAGCTGGCTTTTATTAGCCAGTGGTCCAAATATGGGAAGACGTGAATGTGGTGTCTTCTGAGATGAGCTGCAACTCCCGCTAGGCACTTGGTGAATACCCCGGGTGCTGTGGTGATTCCGAAAGGGAGTACTATAAATTGGTTTTCTTGACCGTCCACTACAAACCTGCGATATTTCCTGTGAGATGTGTGAATGGGAATATGAAAGTGGGCGTCCTTGAGATCTAGAGTGGCAAGGAAGTCGCTGTGTGAAAGAAGAGGAAGGACCTGCTGAAGTGTGTAAATGGTCTGAGTGTATGTACAGGTTTAGGGCTCTGAGGTCTAGAAGAGGTCTCAGATAGCCGTCCTTTTTTGGTATGAGAAAATATGGAGCGTAAACTCCTGTGTTTAGTTGGTGCAGGGGAACTGGTTCTATTGCACTCTTTTGTTGGAGGGAGATGACTTCCTGCTTGAGCAGTGATAAATGTTCTAACGGCATTGGGCGCTGTTTGGGTGGTATGTTCGGGGGGTACAGAGGTAAGTTCCAGACAGTAACCTGATTGAATGATTTGTCTCACCCACCTGTCTGTGGTAATGTTGTTCCAGACAGGAAGAAACTGTTGTATTCTTCCCCCGAACAGACTGGAATGGTTCGGGGGGAGCGGAGGGAAGTCATTGGGTAGGGGTGGAGGCAGATCAGGTATTGTTTGTCTTGCCTCCACCTTAGTTATTGTTGCCTCTGTAGCCTCCTCTCTGGTAGTCTCTTGTGGTTGTAGACTGGGTGGGAGCCTTGTAAGAGGTAGAGGGGTTGTCAGAGGTGTAGCCTCTGGAGGTGCCTTTGTAGAAGGAGCGACGAAAAAAACGACTAGGAGCTTGCGATTGCAAGGCTCCCATCGATTTAGCTGTGTCTGTGTCTTTTTTCATCTTTTAAAGTTATGAATCTACATTAGGTCCAAATAAGTGTTCCTGATCGAATGGCTGGTTTAATATGGAACTTTGTACTTCAGGTTTAAAACCTGAAATGCGTAGCCAAGCATGTCTGCGCAGAAGGACACTTGTATTGACGGCACTGGAGGCGCTGCTACGTCCAGAGCACACCGAATGGAGGTGTTAGTGATGATTTTTCCTTCCTGTTTGAGGTCATTGGCCCTGTTTTTATATTTGTCTGGGAGGTGCTGCAATAGGGTCTCTAGTACATCATAATGTGCCCTATTGTACCTGGCTAACAAAGCTTGAGTGTTGGCAATACGCCACATGTTAGCTGCTTGTGACGCTGTTCTTTTGCCAGAGGCGTCCAAGAGTTTGGACTCTTTATCAGGGGGTGGAGCGTCCCCTGATGTCTGAGAGTTGGCCCTTTTCCTAGCATTGGAGACTACTAGGGAATCTAAAGGTACGGGGTCCTTAATGTAGGCTGGGTCCGCAGGGGCAGCTTTGTACTTTTTCACGATCCTGGGGTTAATAGCTCTAGCCCTCACAGGATCTTTAAACACTTCAGGTGCATGCTTTATGACCCCTTTAAGCATAGGCAAAATAGAGGTGGACCTTTGTGAGGTATCAAAAGTGTCCATTAGGAAATCCTCTTCCACAGGGTCTGTATGTAAGTTTACCCAGTGGTATTGGGCAGCTATGTGGAGTATCTGATTAAAGCCTGTTGTGTCCTCAGGAGGGGAAGGCCTAGAGGGGTATATGTCCTCCTATGAAACATTAAGGATATCTGGCGTGTTGTAATCGTCCCAGGGATCAGGGGAAGAAGGTGGACTAGGGTCCCCTAGTGGCTCCTCATCTGCACCCCCGTGCCATTAGAGGTGTCATCATTGTCCCTTGGTGAAGGAGATGGTGTAGAAGAATGTTGTGGTGGGGGAGGTGGAGGAGGAGGTGGTGGAGAGCGGACCCTGAGGGGAGATGTGGCAATGTCCCTCTTTTTAGGTGGTAGAACCGGTGCAGGCGTATCCAACAGTCTCTTCTTTGAACTTAGGGTGAGCTGACCAGTTTTAGGGTCTTTTAGAAGAGTTTTTTGTCTAGGATCTGATGTAAAAAGCACTTCTGATGGAGGCTGGTCTTTTGGCGCGTACTTTTTCGGTTTGGTAGCTTTATGCGGCACCAACTCCGTCATGGTTTTGTGGTCTTTTGGCTTGGAACTGTGATGTTTTACAGTCTCTGTGGCTGTCTGTGGAACCGGTTGTTTTTTCGGTTCCGAAGATTTTTTTGCCTCCGAAGGGTGTGATTCCGAACTTTTAGAGAGTGGCTTTTTGCTTGGCTCCGAGTGTTTTTTTCAGAGTCGATGGGTCGGTGCTTGTAGACTTCGGTGCCGAGAGCTTGCATGTGGAGGCAGCGATCAGCACGGAGGAGGAGGGCCGTTTCTTTTTCGGTGCCGGTGACCGGGTTTCGGTACCGATGGCAGACTGACTTGAGTCTGAGTCGCCTGAAGGCTTAAAAGGCTTCTTTGCCGAGCCCGGGGGCAGAGCATTTCGAAGCAGTCTCTCGGTGTGCACCTGGGCCCGAAGGTAAAGGTGTGAAAGAAGCCTTTTTAGATGGTGTATGGAGGGGGTCGATGTCTTTACTTATGACCTGCTGCGCCGGAATGAGGTCTTCGATGTCGGAGTCCTCGGCTTCGGAGGCGCTGATGAGGTGTTCTTCGACCCGCTCCTGTTCTGGTACGTCAACGCCCTCTTGGAAGATGTTGTCGGAATGGATGTCGACGAGCGAGCCATTGTTTTTCGAGCTTGACGATCCCGAATGGTCTTTTTGGAGCCGAAGACGCACAAGCTGCACAGTCTCTGTCCTCGTGCTCCGAAGAAAGGCAGAGGTTACACACCTCATGCAGATCGGTGTGGGGAAACTTCCACCCACATTGAGGACACTTCTTGAATGTAGTCCTTTCCATGAGCCAGATGCCTAGGCCCAGGTAGGCGCGAAGGCCCTCGGCGACGATCGAATCGAGGACTTTGACTTTGGAGAGATGCGCGACGACTGGGTTTCACGATCGAAAACAATACTGTAGAAAGGGTGAAAGATTACACGTCGAAAGTGGAATCGATGACGGTTCCGACCTGGAGCACAAGAAACACATCCGAGCCTAATGGCGGTAAAAAACAATCTGAAGATGGAGCCGATGCCGATGCGCACTATCATCTAAAGGAGGAGTCACCTATCTTGTGACTTCCAAACACTTTTCCAAGACAAAAACAAGTGCAAACATCCGGGCCCAACACCAGATGGCGATCTATGCATAGTGTGGGATCTGCAGCTCATATGCCTCAAACACATTTTTCTGATGCCTGCAGCATTTCACAATAATAAAGAAATTTCCAAGCAGGATTGACCTTAAAGACGTACACTTCCATAGGACTGAATGATACCACACAACTTCCAAAACTAATAGATGGATTGTTTTCTGCCTGTAAATCAAATAGTCTGCTCGGGGTGTAGAATGCACAACTTAGTGACAGTAAACATAGAAGACAGATGTACAAAGCAGCATGTAGATGAACATAGAAGAGAGATGTAGAGGATCGTGCTGCTGCTTGCCAGGGAAAGGCAATGAACAGAACAGAGAGATATCTGCAGGACCTTGCTTCTGTTTAATAGGGACCAAGCAAGGCGATGAATATAGAAGAGCGACATAGATGGTTGTGCTGGCGTTTGACAGGGACATAGCAAGGCAATGAAAATAGAATGGAGATGTACAGGGGTGTGATGCTGCTTGACAGGGAAATAGCAAGGCAATTAACAAGTGCTTTATTCACCTTCCTGCTTTCTCAAATTTGCTTGAAAATGCACCATTTGTCCACTCTTTTTTCAAAATTTTCTCGGGAGAAACCCCCTGAAGGTTGTTCGGACTCGCTCACTTGCCGCAGTGCAATACAATTATTTTACGCACCACCACTTTCAAATGTCAACAGGTGCCACTGAGTGCCGCAGAGATTGCTGTAATACCTTTGGCCTTAAAAATGGGATTTTGGAATTATTATATGTTCAATAGACTTATAGCTGATTTATATATACTCTGGGTTGCACCTTTGATTTTAATGAGCCATTGACAGGAAGATACAGAAGCCTACAATGCAAGAAAACTTTCTTCTCCCAGGGACTCATATTTTAATTAAGATATGATTGTCTTAGTGATGTATAGGTTTCATGGGTGTACTTACTATGCTTGTACCTTGACTCAGAACCAAAGTCCATAATCCAACATCCTGCTTTAATTCCGTTTTTTACCAGTAACTTTCGAGCTGATTTGCACATGTTTAACAAGTCAGCCCTTGAGGGGAGATTACATTTTAAAAACAACCTAATGATGGAACCTTCAGACAGCACTACATCACCCATGTTGGAGGACAACTAATTGTTAATGATTACTTTTAGGGTGCTGATTCCTACCAGCTTACAATCTTTGAAGGAGATGATTCAATTCGTATCAACCATAGTAATCAAGGGGAGTGGAGCCTAATTCTAAGGGTTGAATACCTTCATTGCAAGAATTCTGTTTTACTGGAAACTAAAAGAAATCTGTTTTGTTTTACATGAAATGGAAGAATTGCTTCTGCTTTAGAGTGTGTAGGATGCACGAAATTTCAAGTGTTAAAAGATGTCAGTGTTAATTGACTTTGGAGCAGAGTAAAGCAAACACAAGGAAATGATGGACGGAGCATTGACACTTTTAAGACACTCTCACTCTTGATGATGTATTAAACCCAGATCTGTGACTGGGGGTGAGTGTCTGAAAAGTGTCAGTGCTCTGTCCATCATCTCCTTGTGTTTGCTTTAATAGCCCTAAATTGGCAGGGTATGCCTATACGTGGGTCCCTTGCTCACTTTGCCAATGGATTCAAGCTAGCCTGGTTGATGAGGGGTGTTACTGGAACCCGGTCCCAGGATGCTTGTTAGTGGGGCAGGTAAGGCCTGGCTTGGCAGTTCGGGCTGGACTGTTCCCATGAGGCACAGGGTCAGGACTGATTTGCATATGGCTGGGTCTGAACTGGGGTGGCGAAGTGAGCTAAAGAACGATTATGGATTAAACCCAGATCTATGACTGGGGGTGAGTGTCTGAAAAGTTTCAGCGCTCGGTCCATCATCTCCTTGTGTTTGTTTTGGAGCAGAGTAGCTATGTTGTCTTACCATTTCAAATCATAAAATAGTTGTATTTTTTCTGTAAAGAAGACAAAGGCAGAGGTTTATAGTTTGGCGCACAGTTTATGCCTTTGAAAATGCTACATAGCACCCTAACTGCCAAATCAAGGCCGTTCCGCCCTATTTTGGGTCAGGAGGACTGTCCCACGAACAAAGCATCTCACTGCTAGATGGAGTAGGGGGCCATCTGTGGAAGGTAAAACCTGGTGGCAAGGATTAGAAAAAAAACTAATAACCCCTACAACCAGTGAAAAAATGCCCTAGATGCGTGGGTCATTAGTTTATTGTTTTTCATTAACAAACTCCCACTTTGAGTTGTTTTGTTTTGTTTTTTTAAAACAAAAAATAATGTTTGGTGGTAGATATCAAAACTGACAGGGGCAGTCAACTAAACTTTTTGTACCTTGAGAGGAACGGCCATAAGGGCGGTTCCTGTCACAGTACAGGGATCACTACGGGGTCAGAGGTGATCTTTAAGTTTGGTGAACAATAGTTTATCAGACTGATGGATATAATGCCCTCTGCCACCCAGATGGACGGAGTGTCTGCTAAACTCTACATCGGGCCCAAAGTTACCTACCTTTAACAACTGTTCTCCTTTAAGGGTATCTTCAATAAATTCATAAACACTCTATATCTCTACTTAAGAGAAGGTTCAAGAACATTCTTTACAGATGGAAAGGCCGTCCAACTATAATAAGAAAGTCTATTTAAAAACACAGTATTTTTATTTTCGGTGTTTTACAAAACACACACAAAACGCCGTCCCCATGTCCCCACAGAAAGTGGTACTCTTAGTATATAGGAAATGGTGCTTTGTTTTATTAGTAACTTCTGATTCTTTTGAAAAATATCCTCCAAATTTAACACAGGTTTGACCCATCCCCAACTGGTTCTTAGTTCAGAATTTGTTTTCATTGTTTAGAGGTGTCACAGTTAAGGGTCAACACATTTGAAAGCTTTTATACGAAATACCCATGTTTGGATTTACTATCCAATAAATCAACAACTCCTGTATAGGTTTACACCAAACTTGACATGAAGGTAGAAGTTTCATCAGAATAGACTGTTTGGTTACATCATTTTAGTAGTTTATGAGTTATAAACAAAATAATGAACTAATTCAGCTAAATTAGCGATAACCTGATTAACTTGTCTGCAAGTGCTGTGCAAGACAATGATTTTAAGTGGATTGAAAGAGATTCTTTCTGGCTTCTGAAATGGTAATGCCAAGTTTGCGAGCCACACTTCATATGACTGGTTGAGGAATAATGAAATTTTTCTCTGTTTGTTACACAAATGACAAAAAAACCAATTTTGTGAGCCCCAAGTCAGGCTGAATTAGTAACCCCTTAACTTCAGGAAGGAGTAGTTTCTGTCCTGTAACTCCAGTTCTGTAGTAGGGGTATCTCTGTTATAGTCATAAACTAGTGAATAGTCCCGCCCATGTGCGTGGACCCCGGAGCAATCAAAAATAATCTCTTAAATTGTCAAAACATGCAGAACTGCACAGACACTTAAGAGAGAATTTAAAGACAGATAATGCAGCCTATATCCACAGGCCACACTGTCCAGTACTTCAACTAGAAATTCCACTAATCAACCACAAACAGCACAGCCTGCCCAGGTTTCTCCACAGAGAAAAACCTTGCCTTCAACAGCAAAACCCTCTGGAATGATAGAGAGGAAGAAGTGGACAGACAAGCCCCATAGGCTGCCATTATGTGGCTCAGAACAGGATACTGTGCCTTTAAGAGAACTTTCCAAAAGTCTCACAGTATCCCAGAATGCACTGCAGGTCCCTTTTACTTTCAGTTCTTTTTGAAGGCGTAACACGCCAGACCTGTAGCATTTCTTACATGAATATCTCTCTCCACCGGGGAGGAGGGCGGGCGCTTATGACTATAACAGAGATACCCCTACTACAGAACTGGAGTTACAGGACAGAAACTACTCCTTCTGTAGTAGGAGATCTCTGTGTATAGTCATAATCTAGTGAATAGAATGGCAAGCCCATCCCCACACCAAAGCGACGGTGGAGAAAAAGGAAATAACACCACTACTGTGCGAACAGATTTCGCAGCGAAGCCTGCCCAACCTGAGCATCTGCCTTGGATTCATTGTCCAGACAGTAATGCTTAGCAAAGGTATGGACAGACTTCAAAGTGGCCGCCTTGCAGATTTCTGCGATCGGAACATTACGCAGCAAAGCTGTCGTGGCAGCTTTGCCCCTGGTGGAAGGAGCCTTAGGTTTACCCCCTAAGGTCTTATTAGCCTTTTGGTAACACAATTGTATACAGGACACAATCCACCTCGAGATGGACTGTTTTGAGGTAGCAAGACCGGTCCTGACTGATCCATAATTGATAAACAATTGGTCTGACCTACGAATATCCTTGGTTTTATCTAGATAAAATTTCAACACCCTCCTAACATCCAAGGAATGCAGGGGCCTTTCCGCTGGAGACGAAGGATTCTGAAAAAACGTAGGCAAAGTTATGGTCTGGTTAACATGGAAATCAGATATAACCTTTGGAAGAAATTTAGGGTGAGTACGCATAACAACCGTAGCAGCATGAAATACAGTATAAGGTTCTTGGCGACACAACGCCTGACGATGTAATGGCCACGAGGAACGCCGCCTTCCAGGATAGGTGCTGCAATGAAGCCTTATGAATAGGTTCAAAAGGCTCCTTCATCAATCTGGACAGCACCACGTTCAATTCCCATGAAGGCGAAGGAAGCCGGACAGGAGGGAACACTTTCTTCAAGCCTTCCAAAAAATCTTTGATCACAGGGAACTGGAAGAAGGAAGTCTGTGAAAGGCATTTCCTGTAGGCAGTCAGCGCAGCGAGATGAACCTTAACGGAATGGACATTAAGGCCAGACTGCGCCAAATGTAGAAGATACGGAAGGATAACATCTTCCTTACACGTCGTAGGGTCATAGTTCTTGGACTTGCACCAGATGCAAAATCTCTTCCACTTGTAGGCATAGGAAGTCCTAGTGGAAGGTCGCTTAGCCTCCTTCAGTATGTCCATACAATCTTCTGGTAGATTCAAATGGCCATATTGCACTATCTCAGGAGCCATGCCGCCAAACTCAAAGACAAGAGGTAGGGGTGCACCATCTGCCCCCCGAACTTCGTGAGAAGGTCCGGCCTGCACGGCAGCCGTATGTGAAGAAGGAGAGACCGGTGAAGCAGGTCCATGAACCACCACTGCCTGGGCCATTCCGGGGCAATCAGGATCATCCGCGCCCTGGACTGGGACAGCTTGATGAGCACCGCTGGAATCAGGGGAAAAGCGTACAGAAAGCTGTTCGACCAGTTGATCCATAACGCATTCCCCAGCGTCCCCTGCTGTTCGTACCTGGAGGCGAAGTCTCGGCATTTGCTGTTTTCGGCGGTGGCGAACAGATCTACGTCTAGAGTCCCCCACCTTGCGAAGACTTTTCCCAGTACTTCGTCGTCTATGACCCATTCGTGGTTTTCCTGAATCAGTCTGCTCAGTGCGTCGGCCTGAACATTCTGCACACCTGGCAGATGGGTAGCCGTCATCGTCAGTCCTCTGGCTAGAAGCCAGTGCCAGATTGCCTGCGCCTCCTGCAACAGAGTGCGCGATCTCGAGCCCCCCTGCTTGTTGAGGTAATACATCGTGGTCGTATTGTCCGTCTGTACAAGCAGAGAGTTGGTCTGGAAGGACGGATGAAAGGCCTTCAGTGCCAGGTGAACAGCTCTGAGTTCCAGGAAATTGATGTGATACGTGGACTCCGTCGGGGACCACGTTCCTTGTATCTGTAAGTCTCCGGAGTGCGCCCCCCAGCCGTGGAGAGACGCATCTGTCACGATAGTCTGTGTGGGAATGTCCTTGTGGAAGGGAACCCCTCTGAGGAGATTCTCCGCTGAACACCACCACTTCAGAGACTGAAGAGCATGCAGAGACAGTTGTATCTTGTCGTCCCAAGATCCTTTCCTCTGATCCCACTGATCCTCCAAGCACTCCTGCAATGGTCTCATGTGCAGCCGTGCGTGTGGCGTGAGGAAGATACAAGAGGCCATCGACCCCAGTAGAGAAGACACCGTTCTCACTGTTGTAGATGGAGCGTGCGAAACTTCTCTCTGCGAATCCACTTGTTTGGTTGTCGCAAATCCAGAATGGGCCTGAACTCGTTCTTGTCCTTCTTGCGAACCAGAAAGAACAGGGAGTACAGACCTCTTCCTCTTTGAGACAGAGGTACGTCTTCTATCGCCCTTTTCCTTAACAGGATATCGGCCTCCGCCAGGAGCTCGCGTAGTTGAAACTGCGAGCTGACCGATGGAATTGATGGAGGCGGGCTGGTGAACCGAAGACTGTATCCATTGCAAACAATATTCAGCACCCACTTGTCCTGAGTAATTTTTCTCCACTCTGCCAGAAAAAAATTGAACGCTTCCCCCCATCGGAGCGGGTAACGGATGTAGGGGAAGTAACCGCTCAGGGTCGAGACCCAGCTGGGTCTTTGTTCGCTGCTGCGGACTGCCGGCCGCCTCTACCCTTCTGGCGCTTCTGGAAGGGCTTCCGGAACTGCTGTTGCTGTTGTTGCTGCTTTCCCGAGGTCTGTCCACGCCCTCTGCCCTGCGCCCCAAACCGTCTCTGGAATGGGCGGTAGGTCTTCTTCTCCTTGGGCTTATCCAAACCGACCGCCGTCAGGGTCTCGGCCTCCGCCTTTATGCGGGCCATTTCGTCATCCGCATGCTTGCCAAACAGGGTTTCCCCCGAGAAAGGCAGATTGGCCACCCGCTGCTGAACTTCCGGCTTGAGCGATGTAAGTTGAAGCCAAGCGTGGCCTCGCTGGTTGACACCATGACAGTACCCATGTGCCGCCAGAAGAGACGTATCCGCAGCCGCCCTGATGAGCTGGTTCGACACCAGCATCCCCTCCTTCAGGATCTCTTGAAAGTCCTCTTTCTTCTCTCGGGGAAGGAACTCAGCGAATTGCTGTAGGGACTCCCATAGGGCACGATCGTATCGCCCTAGCAAAGCCGCAGCACTGGCCGCCTTCATCGCAGTAGAGGCTGTCCCACAGACCTTTCTGCCTGCCGAGTCGATCCATCGGCTCTCCTTATCAGGAGGTACAGTAGAAGACGGGGAGGTGGCATGTTGCTTCCTAGCCGCCGTCACTATGACAGAGTCCGGAGTCGAATCCATCCGAAGAAAGGCCGGGTCAGAGTTCGGGGCCCTCTACTTCTTAAGGAGCCGGGAGGGAGCGGCCTTCGTCACCGCAGGGGTGAGAAACAACTCCTCTGCGGGCTCTACCAGTCTTGGCACAAGAGGCAGTAAAGGTCGAGACAGGTGTTTTTTATGCAATGTCTCGAAAATCACGGATGTCGTGGGAGTAGGTACCGTCACCGTGATACCCAACTTAGCTGCAACCCTCAGGAGAACATCCTGGAATGTGCTGATGTCGTCCACCGGCGATACTCTTGTCCCCGGGGATTCCGACAAAGTCGGTGAGTAGGTTCTGGTTCTGGAAGAATCCGTGCGGGACCGTGATCGTCACCTCCTGTGACGCCGTCTTGATCTTGTTGAGGACCTGTGACGACCCCGCCATCTCCCCCTCCGACCGGAGCGAGATCGCGACCTCCTTGGCTTCGGGCGCTCCGCCGGCCTCACAGGAGTGGGCAACTTTGGCCTGGGAGGGGCCCTCGGCCGAGGGATCCTCTTAGGGGGCGTCGGGATATCGGAGCAGCAAGGCCATCCTCGGAGGAACCGGAGGACGCCTGTCAGCCGGAAGCTGAGGTTGAGGTTGAGGTAGAGGTTGAGGTTGAGGATGAGGTGGAAGTGGAGGCGGGGTGGGAGCCCGCGGAGGTGGTCCCCTGGGCAATGGAGGAGGGGGCGTAACCGACTTCGGCCTAGAAGGCGTATACAGTTCAGAGTACACCGAGCCCGGTGATCTGCCTTCTTTTCTAGGCTGGGGAATTGGAGAATCCCCTATCGGCACCTGCCGCCTGCTAGACTGACTCCTGGCGCCAGAACTCCTTCTGCGCCTCTTTGGCGTCGAAGAACGTTGACTCGACGGCAAGCGTCGGCCCCTCGACGGCGAGCGTCTCCTCCTCGACGGCGAACGCCTCCTCCTTGACGGCGAACGCCTTCGCCTCGACGGCGACCGTCGCCTCGACGGCGATCTTCGTCTCGACGGCGAGCGTCTCCTCAACGCCGAATGCCTGTGTGACTTTGACGTCTTCCTCGACGTCGAGGATCCCCTCGACGACGACCTCCTTCTCTTCACCGACGGCGAACGGCGGTGTCGCCTCGACGGCGAGCGCCTACGCCGGGCCACCTCTCGACGTCAATTACTCGACGACGACGAAATCGTCACCGGTGATCTCGATGGCGGTCTATTCAGTTCCCTCGACGCCGAGCGTCGACGCCGCTTCAACCCAGAGGCCTGGGGAGACGGGGAACAGACTGTAGTCATCCCTCTCGATGCCGTAGTCGGTGCAATCGACGCAGACGGAGAATGGGGACGTTTGCTGGTCTTCCTGCCCCTGGGGAGACCCCCAGAGGCCTAAGCATGGGCAGAGGAAGCCCTTCCAGACCCACCTTGCGCCTTCAGTCTTCTGTCTTCCAGGCCTTGGAGCCTGATCTTCATCCTATCTCTCAGGGTTCTGCTAGAGAAGCCCTGGCAGATGTCACACTCCTCTGGGATATGCGATGAGGGAAGGCAGATGATGCACACCTCGTGTGGGTCCGACTTGGCCTTCTTCCTCGAGCACTCTGGGCATTTGTCAAACCATGCAGGCATATTGACAAATAAAGAGTGCACCAAGACAAACACAAGGAAGAAACACCAAAGTACTTCAAGAAAAGCACTCAAAAAACTTGAAAAAAGTGAAAAATCACCAATTAAACCCTTGAAAAGGGAGAGCTCAATGCTCCAGGGTCCTGCTTGCAGGAGCCGGAAAAAAGAACTGAAAGTAAAAGGGACCTGCAGTGCATTCTGGGATACTGTGAGACTTCTGGAAAGTTCTCTTAAAGGCACAGTATCCTGTTCTGAGCCACATAATGGCAGCCTATGGGGCTTGTCTGTCCACTTCTTCCTCTCTATCATTCCAGAGGGTTTTGCTGTTAAAGGCAAGGTTTTTCTCTGTGGAGAAACCTGGGCAGGCTGTGCTAATTGTGGTTGATTGGTGGAATTTCTAGTTGAAGTACTGGACAGTGTGGCCTGTGGATATAGGCTGCATTATCTGTCTTTAACTTCTCTCTTAAGTGTCTGTGCAGTTCTGCATGCTTTGACAACTTAAGAGATTATTTTAGATTGCTCCAGGGTCCACGCACATGGGCGGGACTATTCACTAGATTATGACTATACACAGAGATCTCCTACTACAGAAGGAGTACTCCTCAAAATAAGTAAAAAAATAGAAGCAATGAGCAGGTCCTTAAAGTTCTTCCTGTAGCATCCAAACAAGAAAAACACCACCTAGCAAGGGATGTAAGAGTGGGTTTAAGTTGAGAAGCAGGGAGAGGGGAAAAGATAAAGTAGGCCAAAAACCAAGGGAGCATACTTCTTGTTTAAAGAAAAATCTGAAACCCTCCTCCAAATCCTTGTTGTTCAATCAGTGTGAATTAGGGACAAAAGTAGCTGTACAAAATTGTAGTGGGATTTGTTCAAGGTTGGTCTTCAAGAAATAAAGTGTGCGTTTGGCAAAATGTTTTATGGCCAAAAAACGATTCCCTATTAACTAAGATTGCTCTATCTTTAAACACATAGAAGTGTGAGTTTGGCAACATTTTTTATGGCAAGAAAATTACTTCTTATTACCTAAGATTGCTCTTTCCCTAAACACAGAGAAAGCATTTGATATAGTTGAATGAGAATGTATGTTTAGAAACATGACGAAATTCAGTGCAGGACCTAATTTCAATAATAAGGTAAAGATATCATCAGGTAAGATTAATTGTGGTGATTTAGGATGACCTACTTTTCAAAACCAAAAACTGGAACGGGCAACTGACACAGATGCAGGACTAAGTGTTCGCACTTCAGAAGAACTATAATGAATGCACTTACCAACACAGTAGGACTAATCAGGCATCTCCCACAAACCAATGGCATAAACTGTGTCATAAATTTGAGGGATGACAAAAAAGATTGTCCTTTTAGAGATTACGTCATTACTCCATTTCAGAAAGCTTTAACTAGTCCAAAGTCGAAATCACAGATATCAAGTTGTCCATGAACAGCTTCTTCAGTCCGGGTTTCTTTACTTTCTGGGACCTGACGTTTTGCCTTTATAAAGGTAAAACCAAAACTGAAACTTTCAGAAATTGTTTTATAAAACCAGGACTAGACACGCATCAATAAGGGCCTAGAAAGCAGAGAGGAAGGTAACAGAGGGATACGTAAGGACCTGTAAAAAAAAATATTCACATTGCTCACAATATGGAAATTAAAACAAAACATACAGGGCCTCATTTTGACAGGAGATATAATACTAAACTTGTGGAAAATCTCTTACATCTCAAAAGAACATTTTGCAGACAAGTGTATTCCTTAATTGACACTCTTGCCTTCTCTATCATCTGCTGTGATGAAGCAAAAAGGAAAGCTGATGAGCTTAGGCTACAGCTGAGGATCTTTCTTCCTGCTATGTTGCTTGAATTTGATGTGGAAGCACAGCAAGAGAGTCTTTAAACAAACTTTAAAACAATTTACTTCTGTCACCGCTTCTGTCACCGCATTGACTTAACTGGAGAGCGTCTGAGAAAATGTGAGTGTGAACTTTATTTAAGATCTAATCTTCATGCTAACCCTATTCCCCAAAACCAGAAGGTGTATTAATTTTAATATAACCCGTCAGGATGCTGTGACTGTCTGCACAAACCTGGGACATCTGGTCCTTCTTTGGTGAAACAGATAGCAGACAAGGTTGTCCATTGTGTCTGTTAGTGCTTTAGTTGGCATTAAATACCTCTACTGCATTAAGAAATAGTAAGAATGGTAAGGTATAGTTGCACTGTCCAAGAGAATCCATTAATCTCTTGTTAGATATTAAATATAATAATAATAATAATATAAACTTTATTCGGATTTTTAAAGATCCATAAAAGCAGTACAGGTAAAAATCTTCAGTGACATATAATTACAAATTACTTAAAAGCAGAAAAAGAGTTTCGATAATGTATAATGTATACAGTACTATTGTGAATTAAAGGTTTTTCCTGTGTCCGTATATACATTTCAGAAAGTTAAGGACATGGTAACATGTGGCTTCGGTGTCCAGAAACTGCAAGCTCAACATGGCTACTCGACATTGTCTAAGACCCCAAGATTTTAGAAGAGTTAGTAACCAGAGTTTGCGGTGTTCCTGATAAAATTTACAGAACAGAACGGTATGAAGGGTAGTTTGACCTGATATCCCATCACATGGACATGGAGATGGATTTAGGTCCCAAACATTTGGCGTTGGGAAAGCTACCAGTTTGTGAAATATGTTCAGTCTGAATCTTATCAGGAGAAATCGTTCAAAGGTACCGATATCAAGGTTTAAATAGGGCTGCATTAAAAGGGTAGATTGAACCATTATTGCGTGCTGCACTGACTGTTTCCCAGCTTCTGTTTGTAGTCTCAGATTGCCCAGGTAGTCCAAGGCTTGTTTTTTTAAATTAGTTTTTGAGAGTTCTCCAATTTTTTCGGGATTTGAATAATATCTTTCTATTCCAAGGTCAAAGAGAAAGGTCCGGATATAGGCCAACCATTTAATTTTTAACACATAGTCCAGAGACATTGCATCCGCCAGTATTGTTTTTGTGAGGTCGTTTTTATCTGACGCCCAGATACGTCGCCAAAGGAGGAGTGGTTGGATTTTGGCAAGATCTTCGATATATGGTGCCCCCAATTCTAAGTGGCAGGCGTAAGTCGAGGAACTTTTGGGGGTGGATAAAAGAAATCTAAAAAACTTGTTTTCTGCAATTTGCAGAGAGGTGACATCCGTGTGGCCCCATAGTCCTGCTCCGTATAAAGCTGTGGATTGGCACTTAGCTTTATATATGGTTATCAGTTCCCTGGGCGGACGTTTTCCTAGTTTCTGTGTAAACGACACCAATGCGGCTAATGCTCTTTTAAAACAATGTTTTCTGGCTTCTACCGCTGGTTTCCAGGAGAGTTTATTATCTATCATAACTCCCAGATAGCAGTATTCATTTGTAAAATCTATTCTTTGGCTGTCAAGGTAGATGGAGTTTTGCTGTTTCCTCCCAACCCCAGCCTTCATTACAAAAGTCTTTTTTACGTTTATGTGAAGGTCAAGGGTTCTCATAAACTGCGAATATCTATTAAGGGACCTTTGAAGTTCGCGGGGGGTTTGTGCAAGGAGGACGGCGTCGTCCGCGTAGAGTAGGGCGGGGATCGGGCGATGTTTGGCCAGTGGGAGGTCACGGGCACCCCTCAAGAGCTCAACCTCCAAGTTGTTGGTATAGAGGGAGAAAAGGAAAGGTGCCAGGACACATCCTTGTCTGACCCCACGCTCTACTCTAAAAGACGCCGTCAGTTCCCCCTTTGTCCCGTAGCGGACTCTTGCGGATGGATTGGAATAGAGTTCCCTTAAAAAATTCAGGAGTGATGGGTCTACCCCCATCTGTGCTAAAAGAGACCACAATTTTGTATGGGAGACGCAGTCGAAGGCCGCGGACAAATCTACGTAGGTCATGTAAAGTTTTGCTTTCTTTGCATGCACATATTTTCCAAAAATTATCGACAGATTTAGGGCTTGTTCCACAGTGCCTAGTCCTTTTCTAAAACCAAATTGGAGGTCGGATAGGATACCTCTCTCTTCCGCCCAGTCCTGAAGTCTTTCTAAGATCACTCTTCCTGCTATTTTTCCCAGTGAGTCCAGCAAGGAAATTGGTCGGTAGCAGGCAGGGTCCATACGGTTACCTTTTTTGAATATTGGCACCATAATGGACCTTGTCCATGACTCCAGAATTCCTAGTTTGGCCGTAGCGGTGCAGACCCTTGTTAAAATCGGTGCCCAGAGTTCTGTTTGGTGTTTAAAAAAATCTGCCGGGACTCCGTCCGGCCCTGGAGCTTTTCCTTTTTTGGTTGAGTTCAATGCCACAAGAATC
The DNA here is from genome assembly GCF_964261635.1 of Lissotriton helveticus. Classification (NCBI taxonomy): domain Eukaryota; kingdom Metazoa; phylum Chordata; class Amphibia; order Caudata; family Salamandridae; genus Lissotriton; species Lissotriton helveticus. The sequence continues at coordinate 1,224,186,287 of NC_136059.1, read as the reverse complement.
TCGGGAATTTCAAAATTTATGTCTATTGGGTATGGTAGGAATATTTTTTCCTCTTCTTCCGTCTCTTGGTCAGAGGTTGGTTTTTGGAAGATGCTGGTAAAGTGTGATACCCAAGTTGCAGCGTCTATAGCAGCTTCGATTTTTGGGCAAATGTCGTCTGCCAAAAAAGGAGTTCTTATGATTCTCCAGAAGGCTTGAGAGTTTTTTTCTTGGGCACTGGTGTGGAGTTCGTGCCACAGCGCTTGCTTCAGTTCCTCTTTCCTCTTTTTCCTTATATTATGGTATTCACTTCTGAGGGTAGCTATTGTACGGAAGTCCCTTTCATTTTTGTTTAAGGCTAGCTTCAATTTTGTGTGAGCCTTAGTGCACTCTTGATTAAACCAGCTTTTGGGCCGGGATGGACCGAATTTTTGTTTTTTTGTGAGTAAAACCTTTAGTTTGTCCATAATTTGGGCAAAATTGTTTAGAAGCTCCGCGTCCTTAGTTGCTATGTCCAAACAAATTTTAATTTGAGGATAGACTGATCTTATTAGCTCTTTGGTGAGTTCATCTGGGTTTATCCTTCCCCATTTTATTGAGTACCCGTTTACTTTATCCATATTGATGTTTTCCTGGGTCAGTGCATTGGCTATTATTACTGGAGAGCATTGTTGATAGTTTAATGAGACTTCCAGAGTTAATATTGCATGGTCACTTTGGAGATTCGGTTTGACTTCAAAATTTTTTATTCTTAGTTGTAAAGATGTTGATATAATTATGAAGTCTACCGTGGTTTTGTGGCCTCTTCCTATATAAGTAGGTGCAAGTGAATTATCTCCATAGTCCAAGGTGTTTACTATCTGGAGATCCAGGTCGGATAGGAGATCATTCATTTGTCTACCCATTTTGTTATGCACGAAATGGGTGAGGGAGAGGCCATCTTCTGTCACCATGCCAGGACATTTTCTTTTTGGTTGAGTGCAGGCGTGAAGGTTGAAATCGCCTGCCCATATTATTACAGCCGGGCCACTTTCTCCTTGTTTCATTCTAACAGTAGTTAGTTTTCCGTGGAGGTGGGCTAGGACTCCCTCAAAGTCCAGTTCATCCAGGTTGTTATAAAAATTAATAATAACCATTGACTCTTTTTTCTGGAAAAAAAGACCAAGGATCTGCAAATTAGGTCCCAGTTCTATGACCTTTATTTTAGCGTTTTGGATGGTGTTGGCTACATAGATGCACAGACCTCCCTTTGGTCTACCTGTGTGTCCCGACTGCGCGAGAGAGGAGTACGTTTTGTACCCCTGCAGGTGATGTTCTTGTAATGACCATGTCTCCTGTATGCATATTACTTGGTGATTATGCATGTGGTGTATAATTGTCCCATCCTCTATTTTTGACCTTAATCCAGCGATGTTCCACGAGATCAGGCTCAGGATTGTTGGACTATCCCTTGAGCTTTTTACTCTTCTTGGTTTGTTAGAGATTTCTGGGGCTGGAGGAATCTCTGAGACTGGAGGGACTGGTAGGGAGACCGTGAGTTCCAATGGTTCTGTGTGGATTTGGGAGTGTTCTTGTGGTTGTAGTAGTCAATCGACGCACTCCAAGGCGCTATACCTGTTTGCTAATTGAGGGCCATTCCAGCTATCCCAACGTGTGGAGTCGCTAAACTTTCTCCAGTGTTCCTGTCCACTCCATTCATCCCTATCTCTGCCTTGGTGATTAAGGCCTAGTGGGTTGAGTGGGGGAAACCGTCCCTGCCGCGGCTGCTGCCATAGGTGAGTGTTGTATTGCATGGATTGCTGGGGTTGCCACCACTGTTCGGTGGTATGATATGGGTATTGAGGGGGATGAGCAGGTGGTTGGGTAGCAAGGTGTGTAGGTAGAGGGATTTGGGCGGGTGGTTGCCAGTGGAAAACAGATTGTTGTGAATTTTGTGGGAATCGTGGCATGTGTGGGAATCGTGGCATGTGTGGGTGCTGCTGGTATTGATATGTATTGTATTCAGAGGAGTTTATAGGCCCAGTGTTTAATGGGAGTACGGGAGGGGGGAAATTTAGCCTTGCAGGTGGGGGTAAAAAATAGGACAAAGGAAGGGGATTTATTTGGGTAGCTGGTCCTCTGTTGGGTGAGTTGCAGATATAATTTGATGCCCCTATCTCCCTGAATTTGATGGTGATAACATCCCCCGCTATTGCCTTCGTGCTTCTATCGACCCAGTCTCCTCTGCGTACGGAGAAGATGTCACCCCTAATGTGAGCGGGTAAGGGTCTATGGAGTTGGAGCCACTGGGCGCATTTGTTCCTCAGCTCTGCGAAAGTTTCTCTTGCGCCCTCCTTCAATGGGGGAACAGCCGTTAACACCACCATGAAGGGAGAAGCTTCCGGGGGTAGATTGATTATTTTGGGCCGAGACTGCTTGGTCTTCAGTTCTGGTGGTTTTTCTTGGGAGGGGGTCTCTGCTGGGATGGTAATATTTCCTTTTGTTTGTCGGTTGCTTGTTTTGGTTTGGCCTGCTGGACCTGTTTGCGTAGCAGAGGGGAGATCTTCCGCCACCAGAATGACTTGGGAGGCGTCTAGATTTCTCCCTTTTTTGGTGTGAAGGTTGTTTGTTATACCTGCTATTTGTTTGGTACTAGATGAATTTATTGGGAGTGTTTCCTTTGCCCCCTGCGTTGGTGCGGGACCATTCCCACTTGCCTTACAACTGCATTTAGTATTGATTAGTGACGTAAGTCTGTCCAACTTTGATATTAAGGGTTTGATCTGTGCTGTGATTTTGGCTTCGAGGTCTGATTTTAGGTCCATAACCATGTTTTCCACCCAACAGGGGATACCTGTCGTGGAGTTTGGGGTGGGCGTGATAAGATTATGATTCTTTGTTATTGTTTTGAGTTTTTCCTTGATAATTGGCATAGCCTTAGTGAGGGTGGAGGAGTTTTTCCTTGTTTTTGTTGGTTCTAGGGTCGTTACTGGATCAGGTAGTGAGGGATTGCTAATGGCGCTCTGGTCTAATTTTTCAATCGGTGATTGGCAGGCTTCTAAGTCTGGGGTAGCTTCAAAGTCAACGTAAGATTGATCAGAGTCAGTTTGGGTTACGGACAAATCTACAGAGTTTGGAACGGTCATCGTAGGGACGATGGTTAGTGGCAGTGGTAAGGAGCAGTTGTTAGCCTCCTGGTGAACAGGAGAATTAGCGGTAGCAAGTGAGCCAAGAGAGGATCGTTTGGCCTGCATGAGGTCCAAAGAGACTCTTTTCTCCAGTAGGATGATACTCTTATCAATGGTGTCGTTTACCCTGGATATAAAGAGGTCTATAGGACCGGTCACTTGTGTCACCAGTGTGGCTTTTTTAGACGTGCTTCTAGTTTTGGGACGCATCGTGATTCTCAGTGATGTACGTCAAGAAACGTGGGAGCCTGCAGGGATGAAGTAAAATACAGGGTGACAGGGCCGGGGCCGTCCTCTGCCGTCCTCGAACGGCCTCAAACGGCCCTGTCTTTGCCCAGTCTTCGCCCGTGCTGCGTCCCGCGCTGCGGGAGTGAGATGTTGTTAAGTAGGGGGCGCAAAAGGGCAGGGGGCGGGCCAGCAGGGAGAGCGGACCGGAAGCTCTTCCTTGGTCTTGCAGGGACTTCTGGGAAATGAAGTCCCCGCACGCTCGCAGCCCCGCTGGTTCCTCGCGCCCCTTACCGCCTTGCTGCCGGAGTCCTCGCGTCGGTCCTGGAGATGCTGCCTCTACCAACACCCACCAGCGAAGCGGCACCCGCTAAGCGGGTGCGGCGAGAGGTGGGCTTGGAGGCTGGTGCGCTGCTGGGCTGGTAAATTTGGACGTGAGCGATGCCTTCCGCTTCAAATAATTAGGTAGGTGTCCCACAGAGTAGAGGAAGAGGAGCGCTTTTAATTAGCTTTGATGGGCGGGGGGCGGGCCAGCAGGGAGAGCGGACCGGAAGCTCTTCCTTGGTCTTGCAGGGACTTCTGGGAAATGAAGTCCCCGCACGCTCGCAGCCCCGCTGGTTCCTCGCGCCCCTTACCGCCTTGCTGCCGGAGTCCTCGCGTCGGTCCTGGAGATGCTGCCTCTACCAACACCCACCAGCGAAGCGGCACCCGCGAAGCGGGTGCGGCGAGAGGTGGGCTTGGAGGCTGGTGCGCTGCTGGGCTGGTAAATTTGGACGTGAGCGATGCCTTCCGCTTCAAATAATTAGGTAGGTGTCCCACAGAGTAGAGGAAGAGGAGCGCTTTTAATTAGCTTTGATGGGCGGGGGGCGGGCCAGCAGGGAGAGCGGACCGGAAGCTCTTCCTTGGTCTTGCAGGGACTTCTGGGAAATGAAGTCCCCGCACGCTCGCAGCCCCGCTGGTTCCTCGCGCCCCTTACCGCCTTGCTGCCGGAGTCCTCGCGTCGGTCCTGGAGATGCTGCCTCTACCAACACCCACCAGCGAAGCGGCATCCGCGAAGCGGGTGCGGCGAGAGGTGGGCTTGGAGGCTGGTGCGCTGCTGGGCTGGTAAATTTGGACGTGAGCGATGCCTTCCGCTTCAAATAATTAGGTAGGTGTCCCACAGAGTAGAGGAAGAGGAGCGCTTTTAATTAGCTTTGATGGGCGGGGGGCGGGCCAGCAGGGAGAGCGGACCGGAAGCTCTTCCTTGGTCTTGCAGGGACTTCTGGGAAATGAAGTCCCCGCACGCTCGCAGCCCCGCTGGTTCCTCGCGCCCCTTACCGCCTTGCTGCCGGAGTCCTCGCGTCGGTCCTGGAGATGCTGCCTCTACCAACACCCACCAGCGAAGCGGCACCCGCGAAGCGGGTGCGGCGAGAGGTGGGCTTGGAGGCTGGTGCGCTGCTGGGCTGGTAAATTTGGACGTGAGCGATGCCTTCCGCTTCAAATAATTAGGTAGGTGTCCCACAGAGTAGAGGAAGAGGAGCGCTTTTAATTAGCTTTGATGGGCGGGGGGCGGGCCAGCAGGGAGAGCGGACCGGAAGCTCTTCCTTGGTCTTGCAGGGACTTCTGGGAAATGAAGTCCCCGCACGCTCGCAGCCCCGCTGGTTCCTCGCGCCCCTTACCGCCTTGCTGCCGGAGTCCTCGCGTCGGTCCTGGAGATGCTGCCTCTACCAACACCCACCAGCGAAGCGGCATCCGCGAAGCGGGTGCGGCGAGAGGTGGGCTTGGAGGCTGGTGCGCTGCTGGGCTGGTAAATTTGGACGTGAGCGATGCCTTCCGCTTCAAATAATTAGGTAGGTGTCCCTATCATATTAAATATGATTTTTAAAATGTTCAGGTTTTTTTCAGGTTTTAAAATCAATTTGAGTACAAGTGGAATACAAAATGATATTCAATATAATAAAAAATCTACAAAATTTAGGAATTAAATAAACTAAAGGTTGAGAGTGAGTTATCAGATAACAGAAATTAAATGAGGAAAAAAGTAATTTAAATTTTGGCAAAAGCAATAAAATAAATGTATGTTTCCGTAGAATATAACAATACATTAAAACTTCGATAACACTTAAAAATATTTATATTTCAGCTTGATTTCCATGGTCACAGAAAAGATTATTTGGAAAATAATGTTAAAAAGTTTTTCTAAATATATCCTTGTTAGTGCATGTTAGTGCTCAGGTTTTTAAAGCATCCCAGATAGTGTTTGTACAATCATCTTTTTGTCACAGTCCTTCACGCACACAGATTCTCAGTGCATATAATTTTCTAAACAAATGCCTTTAAACTGCAATGTACAAAAGTTGTGACTTCTCTGAAGCATGGTATGTAGGATCTAGTGTGAGTGCAGCAAGGTGGAGTGAGTACTGTGGGCTCAGTGTGGCTGCTTTTGGGTGCAGTATTGATAGCAGAGATGAGATTAAACATACATAAAGTCACATTGATTATAGCGGAGTATAAAGTACGTGAGTTTAGTAATTGACTACAATAATCCACACCTTTGATAAATTATGCTTGGCTCAATTTGTCTCACTTTCACTTTCTTTGTGACTTGCCTTTTTAAATGTATAAGTTTTTTTCTAAGAACACCACATAGAAAGCACCTATGACTTAATCAGCTTATGTTTGGTTCTACAAAATAATGAAGCTGTACCTCTTGCTTGAGAGCTAAATCCGTTTGAAGCATTTGGCGCTTTGCAAGTACGTTGAGGACAAAAGGAAACCGCACACAAGACACAGGCATATGAGAGTCATCAGAGTTCTGTAAGGGAAAATGAAGATATGCAGTTGAAGAACAAAAAAACACAAAACACACAATTGAAAATAAAAATGAAATATTAACCCCGACATGCCCTGTGCATGAGGACCTTTGAGTCTTTTTTACTTTCCTTGTATGGTGGTCCCAGTAGGAAAGACAAGTGGCTCTTGCCACGCCAAAATTATGGTAGTGTGACCATCATTTTGACATGAGGCACCTGTGTAAGATTGTCTGTCAGGCACATGTTTACACTGGCAGAGCCATTTGAGGGCCAAGGCCATGCCTTAAAGGAAGGGGCTGTGGTGGCTCGAGAATGAGCTTCAAGAGGCTTGGGTACCCCAGCTTCCTTACAAGGTCTGAGGCAATAAGTGCGACTCCTGCCAATTGATTGCCTGAGTGAGGCTCCGTATGAGGGCAAACAGTGGAAGAGTGTGATGCAGTCAAAACGTCCAGCCTATTGCAAAGCCAACTTCTAGGGTTTGTCCACAAGGAAATCCAACCAAGTAACAGGTTGCACTATTTATTCAGAGTTGTGAAGAAATGCTCCTCCGGAGACCCAAGACACAAAAAAACAGTTTTAGAACTTAATGGCGGAATCCCAGTTCATGCTTCTCTATGTGCAAGCATTCTACCTTCATACCTTGAGCTGCTACAAAAAGAGCTGATAATAGGCATTTTCATTTTACCTGTACTTCCCTGTCAGAGACATAGGCCCTCAGCACAGTTATTTTGCCCTTATAGTCACAATTTCTAGCGTAGATTTCTGTGTGTATTTTGTTGTCAGAATCTGAACTTGAGCTGCCTTCACGATCGAGGGAAAGACGTTCAGTGCTACATGCATAGCTCTGAGCAGGGGAACACTGATGTGCCGTAATAGTTCCTATGGTCTCCACAGGCCAAAGACTGATATGTCCCCCAGATGGGCGCCCCATCCTATGAGAGATGCATCCATCCCTGTAGTGAAGGTGTGAAATGGAGGACACAATAATTCTTTCAAGTGTCAAAGCTGTGGTTGAGTCCACCACTCCAGATGTTAAATCACAGGTGCAAGTAAGATTATGTACTACATGCCAACACTTTCATGCAGTCTACATTCTCTGAGAAGCTCTGAATTGTCTTTCCTTGATCTTCAATCTTCAGAAGAATGCACACAAAGGTGCAGTACATTTCTGGTATTAATCCTATAGTTTGGAATATTCTCCCTTATACAAGCCATACAAATTCCAGCTACTCTACTTTAAAAAAAGAGCTTTAATACCTTCTCTTCTTAAGTAATTTCCTAGTATGGGTTGACAACCATCCTTCCAGCCACACCACTGATTTCTCAAATTTAATTTCTACAGTGTTCTCTCTCATTTTACTAACTCCGGTGCGCTCACAGAACTCGAAGTCAGCAGCAGTGATCGCGTCGGTCAGACCAGTTTGATTCGGTGTAGCGAGGCGCTGCACGTCGCGGTGCAGGCTACGGCTTGGTGACGGCATCAGGACGGAGTCGGTGAGCGCAGAGCTTGCGTTGTTCGAGGCGGACGTTGCTTGATGCGGTGCCTACAGGACACCGGGCTGGTCGTGAGAGTCGGTCACAGCTCCCTGCCTCTGTAGCAACTTGTTTCCAGCAGCAATTCACGAAGGCTGGTGAAGTACACTGGTCCTGGGACTTCGGTCAGGGGGCAAGTTCTCTTCCAAGCCCTTGGAGATCTTTGCACAAGTTGAAAGATAAGTCCACAACGTTCTTTCTCCTCCCTTTGGCAGTCAGGCAACCACTGCAGGCCAACCCCCCAAGCAGTACTTCAGCTTGGGAATAGTCTCTCCTCAGTTTCTTCAGGTTCCTTCTCCTCAGCAGAGGTTTCGTCTTGTAAGTCCAGAAGTGATCTAATTTCTTGGGATCATGGTCCCAATACTTATACCCCAAAATCCTTTGAGGGGAAAGGGGGCTGTGCCCAGTTCAAGCCAGTTCTGAAGCATTCTGTTTACCAGACTTCCCCTTTCCTTTCACAGCACAGGGCAGGCACATCAGACGCCCCACAGGAGGTGGAGCCAGCATTGTGGAAGGCAAGTACAGTCCTGAAGCACTTTGTTGACAGTCTTCCTTTCCTTCTTTCAGTGTGCAGGGCAGAGACATCAGATGCACCACAGGAGGTGGAGCCATCATTGTAGAGGGAAGGCCCAGCCCTAGTCAGGTCCCAGGTGCAACTCCTCCCTCCCATCTAGATGCAGATCTCTCTATTCACCACCGGGCTGCCCCAGCCTGTCTCTTGGAATCACCCAGCCCTGTCACTCACAAAACCAGACGAAGGAATACACAACCTCGCAGAGGCGGGCTCAAATGGTTACGCAAGCAAATACCTACTTTCTAAAAGTGGTATTTGCAAACACAGAATATTAAAATAAACTTCACTAAAAGATGTTGTTTTATTATTCTGAGTCCAGGCATACTAAACTCGAATTTCTACCATGTTCTCCGAGTCTGCTAGGATTATAAACATGTAATAATCTAGCAGCCCATTCTGACCTACGGAGAACAGGTAGCCTTGCAATAGTGAAAAACGAAAATGGCTGTAATTCACTATTAGGACATGCCACACACATCAGGGCTTGTCCTACCTTATACTTACAATGCACCCTGCCCTTGGGCCTACCATAGGGGTACTAATATATGAAATCAAGGGAAGGTTTAGCGACTGGCAAGTGGGTGCACTTGCCCAGTCAGCATGACAGTACCAGACTGCACGCAGGCTCTGCAATGGCAGACCTTAGACACATTTTACAAGGCCGCTTCTGTGGGTGGCACAAACAGTGCTGCAAGCCCACTAGCAGCATTTGGATTTAGACGCCCTGGGCACACATAGTGCACTGTACTAGGGTCTGACAAGTAAACCATACATCCAATCATGGAACCACTAATCAATACACCAATTTACAGTAGGGAGCACTCACACTGTGGCATTGGACAGCAGTGGCACAGTTCCCAAAGCATCTAACACCAGCAAAAACACATGAGGCAACAGAAAAAATGAAAGGGAGACCCACGCCAATAGTGCCAGGTCTAACACGTGTCCCCTCCAGCTGAAATGTGGGGAGAACTACCCTACCTCCTGGGAGTTCTCGTCACTAAGGTGGAAAAATCTAGACAGACCATCAGCGTTGGCGTGTTCTGTACCAGGGCGGTGTTCCACTGTAAAGTCCATACCCTGTAGGGAAATGGACCACCTCAACAGCTTTGGATTCTCACCCCTCATCTGCATCAACCATATGAGGGGCCTATGGTCTGTCTGACCCCGGAAGTGAGTCCCAAACAGGTATGGCCTCAGCTTCTTCAGTGCCCAGACCACAGCAAATGCCTCACGCTCAATAGCACTCCACCGCTGTTCCTGTGGAAGTAACCTCCTACTGATGAAGGCTACAGGTTGATCTAGGCCCTCTTAATTAATCTGTGAACCAACAGCCCCCCACCATGCTCCGAAGCGTCTGTTTGAACGATGAACTCTTTGGAGAAGTTTGGTGCCAGGAGCATGGGCACCGTGCACATGGCAGCTTTCAGGGCCTCAAAAGCTTTCTGACAGGTGTCAGTCCAAATCACTTTCTTGGGCTGCTTCCTGGAAGTCAGCTCTGTCAAGGGTGCAACAACGTTGCCATACCCCTTGACAAACCTCCTGTAGTACCCGGTGAGTCCTAAAAAGGCCCTCAGCTCTGTCTGGGTTTTGGGGGGTTCCCAAGCCAAGATGGTTTCAATCTTTGGTTGTAGGGGTGCCGCCTGGCCGCTCCCAACTTGGAGTCCCAAGTACACCACAGAACCCTGCCCGACCTGGCACCTACTCGCCTTTATCGTGAGGCCTGCTTTCCGCAGGGCCAACAACACTTCCCAGAGGTGGTGCAGATGTTCCTCCCAAGTGACACTGAACACTGCAATGTCATCCATGTCGGCGGCACTGAACTCATCTAGTCCGACCAACACCTGGTTGACCTACCTCTGAAAGGTGGCAGGGGCATTTTTCATCCCAAAGGGCATGATACGGAACTGGAAATGCCCATCTGGTGTAGAGAATGCTGACCTCTCCTTTGCTCCATCAGTCAAGGCGATCTGCCAATCCCCAGACGTCAAGTCAAAGGTGCTGAGGTACCGTGCAGCCCCTAACCGATCAATGAGATCATCAGCTCTGGGGATGGGGTGCGCGTCGGTCTTTGTGACCGAATTGAGCCCTCAGTAGACCACACAGAACCGGAGTTCGGGTGTGGCACCCGGCGCCGCAGCCTTTGGGACCAAGACCACTGGGCTGGCCCAAGGACTGCTAGAGGACTCAATCACCCCTAGTGCAAGCATCTTAGAGGCTCAGTCTCCTCTTCCATTCCAGCATCTGTCGCAAAGAGCATGCCCACTTCAGACCTCTCTAAGTGGGGCTTAAGGCGGTCGACTTGCAGGACCCTCAAGGGGTTCCTGGGAGACCGCAAGTCCACCAAGTAGGTAACTGGACTCTTGCACTCCACACCCTCAAATGGTTCGGTCCACTTATCTTGGAGCGCACAGTGCTCCACTGGGGCCATGACCCACACTTTCTGACCAGGTTGAAGCTCTACCAGAGTGGCATTCTGGTCGTACCACCGCTTCATCTCCTCCTGGCTGGCTTCCAGATTCGCCTCAGCGAGTTGCCTGAAACGCCTAGTGTGGTTCCTGAAGACCAGCATGTAGCTATATACATCCTGGGGAGGTTTCCTGGGAGATTGCTCCCAGCCTTCCTTGACCAGACTCAGAGGTCCTCTGACCGGGTGCCCATAGAGAAGCTCAAAGGGACTGAACCCTAGAGATTTCTGTGGCACCTCCCGGTATGCAAACAACAGGCATGGTAAGAGGACGTCCCACTTACACCTCATGGGTTCCTCAAGACGCATAATCATGCCCTTCAGGGTTCGGTTGAACCTTTCAACTAACCCATTTCCTTTGGGGTGGTAAGGAGTGGTGAACTTGTAAGTTACCCCACACTCCTGCCACAGGGACTTCATATACTTGGAAATGAAGTTAGTGCCCCGGTCAGACACAACCTCTCGAGGGAATCCAACTAGTGAGAAAATTCCCATCAGTGCTCGTCCCACCACGGGGGCCGTCACTGTCCTCAGAGGTATGGCTTCCGGGTACCGGGTGGCATGGTCCACCAAGACCAGGATGAACCTGTTGCCCATGGCTGTCTTGGGGTCCAGTGGCCCCACAATGTCAATAGCCACCCACTCAAAGGGGGTACTGGCCACAGGGAATGGCTGGAGAGGAGCATTCTGCTTCCTCCCACTCTTTCCACTTGCCTGGCAAGTCTGACAAGTCCTGCAATGAGTGTCTGAACTCTTGCGCATTTGGGGCCAATGAAAGTGGGTGACAAGCCTCTCAAAGGTCTTGTCCTGCCCCAAATGTCCTGTCAATGGCACATCATGAGCCAGCCCCAGTAGGAAGGCTCTGAAGCTCTGGGGTACCACCAGCACACGGGCTGACTCAGGCGTAGCGACCTTAGGCTCACTATACAGGAGACCATTCTCCCTGTAGATCCAATGTGACCCAGACTGATCACCTGCTGCCTGGCTTGCAGCCTGTTGCCGCACGCCCTCAAGAGAAGGGCATTCTCTCTGCTCCCTGCAGAAATCTTCCCTGGAGGGTCCTCCTTCTTGTTGCCAATGGGTCAGCTCAGACAGGTCCCCCAGTTCAGCTACTTGTTCCCCGGTAGGCTCCACAGGCATCCCCCTCAGGGTCTACCTCCTCCTGGGCCGTGGGAACTTCGGGGGCCGGTTTCCCGCACACCCTGCCTCTTCTCTCTAAGGCAGGTTCCTGGGCCTTCCTCTCAGGCTCCAGGTCCCCTTGAGCACCCCTACTGGCTGCCATTGACCGGGTGGTCACGCACGCCCAGTCAGGCAGACCCACCATCCTCGTGTGAGTACTCTTCTCCACCTTCTCTCAAGGTGAGCTCTCCAAACCGTTCCCCAACAAACAGTCAACAGGCATGGCGGGCCTCACAGCTACCTGAAGAGTACCAGAGACCCCCCCCCCCCACTCAAAGGGAACCTGAGCCATTGGACAATGACTCTCTGTGTTGTCGGCGGTAACAACTTGGCAGAATGCATGTGGGACAACCTGCTCTAGAGACACCAGGTGACACCTGATAGCTCTCACACTGGCTCTTGTGTCTCTAAGAGCCTCCACCTTTTGGCCATTGATGGTCACCCACTGCCCATACTTCTTAGTCTTACTGGACAGTTGGTTTTATGTGACCACCTCACAGTCTCCTAAAGAGACAAGGGACATTTCTGCGGGACCCCACCCACCTTGGACTTCCACCTCCTCCCCAAAGGCTACACTAGCCATCTGCCGGGGTGTCAGAACTCCAAGCTATCCAACTGTAGTGGCTTACCAGTTCTTGCACGGGAACAGAGATGCTAGGTCCCAAATCCCTCTCGGCAATGCTAGTAGGTCTTTTCTCAGAACCTTCAGATTATTACCTCGGGGGACGGGGGAATTGGATAAAATAATAAACAAAGAAGAGACTGGCCCAAAATCGGCTTCCTCTGTCAGCTTACTTGCAGACGTCGTCTGTTCTTTTGAGGAAACCTGTAATTAATACACCATTACAATCCAAACCACCTTTGCTCTAAATTCTAATACTACTCTGCTGTGATATCTCGCCTACCCTGGTTCTTCTGGACTTTAGCTTCTCTTCTGTCTTTTGTTGTAGTTCTATCTTCCTCGTCTGTTAGTTGTTACTATTAGAAAGATAAGGTATTAGTGTCTATTGCCAGTTTGCCTAAACTATCTCTACTAATTTATTACGATGTAAGTGCACTTACTTCACTAACTAGATGAGTCTTTCTTTTAAGTGGGTTTCTGTTATGTTCTCTTCTTCCTTAACTGCGGTCTTATTTTCTGTGTCTTAACTTCTTTACTCTGTTCTGTCTTTCACAGGTTTTCTTTTAGAAATTGCGACACCCTTAGCAATCCAGGTGAGTATCTACATATTTATATTGCAAAGCCTTTTGGCATTCTGTAGTTTTTAACTTATTCACACTCTGACTTCTTTTTTCTCTGGCTCCTTAATTTCTAGGTTTACTGAAGTCCGATGACTTTACTCTAATCAGGTAAGTATTTCTTTAAGGTACATTTATCTCGTTATCAAGGTTTTACTTAGCTTCGTTTTCTCACTCCTCTCCTCGGCTCGAAAACGGAACTCAGCTCTTTGTCAGCTTGGCCCGGCTCAGGTTACCGGCACTGTTTCTTCAGTTCGTGCTAACTCTGAATGTCGAGTTTCTTCTCGAAAAATAATCTATAAGCTCTCCGGATACTTGAAGGAACCATTAATGATATCCTTCGTGACTAAACAATATCTATGACTAGAGCGCTACTTCGGTACGTCATTCCCGACTGGAATCTTCAGTGAAGTGCGCAGTTCTTGATGCGCTCGTGCTGCATCTTAATTTCCTTGCAGCTGCGGCGCGGAGTCTAGACCGCCAACCTGCATTTCCACTTCGGTGGCCATCTTAAGTCTTCATCGCTGGACCCTGTCTGTCCACATGTGACCAACAGAGAATTCCTGACCTATCTGAGGCAAGTCAATACCGCACATGATTGAACCCGGTATAGGGGTTCTGACAGTACCCCCCAACAAGGTAGCTTCTTTCTCCCTGGGTTTTGTGGGGAACTGTTGATGAAAGGACTTAATTAACCTGCGAGCATGAACATCCTCACCCAGTTCCCAAGACCGCTCCTCAGGACCATAACCTTTCCAGTCTAATAAATAGTACTATCTTCCTCTGGACCTCTTGTAGTCCAAAATTTCTTTTACTTCAAATTCAGTTCCTGTCTCTAGCTGAATTGGTTTTGGAGGTGATGGGGTTCTCAGATCTGTGGAGGTTTTCTTTAGCAAAGAAACATGAAAAACTGGGTGAATCTTTAACTTAGGTGGTAGCTTCAATCGATAGGTAACCTGATTGACTTTTTCTTCCACAGGATATGGGCCAATAAATCGGGGTTGAAATTTCCGGTTTCCCTTTAATCTCAAATTCTTTGTGCTCAGCCAGACTCAATCTCCAGTAGTCAAAGACGGCCCTTCTCGTCTTTTTCGATCAGCGTAGCCCTTATACTTTTCTTTGGCTATTCTTAGATTTTCTCCTGCCCTTTGCTGTATTTGGTGTAAATGTGAAACTATCTCTTTAACTGCGGGAACTGTTATTTCAGTTTGTCGGATAGTCGCATTTGGGTGCCTGCCATAATTTAAGTAAAAGGGAGAGTACCCTGTCGAACTATTCTTCGCATTATTGTGGGCAAATTCTGCCGTCCACAGATAATCTGACCAATCTCCCTCCTCCTTCAACAGAAATAGTCTCAGATAGTGTTCTAATTCTTGGTTCACCCTCTCTGTCTGCCCATCAGTCGCGGTGCAGGCTACGGCTTGGTGACGGCATCAGGACGGAGTCGGTGAGCGCAGAGCTTGCGTTGTTCGAGGCGGACGTTGCTTGATGCGGTGCCTACAGGACACCGGGCTGGTCGTGAGAGTCGGTCACAGCTCCCTGCCTCTGTAGCCACTTGTTTCCAGCAGCAATTCACAAAGGCTGGTGAAGTACACTGGTCCTGGGACTTCGGTCAGGGGGCAAGTTCTCTTCCAAGCCCTTGGAGATCTTTGCACAAGTTGAAAGAAAAGTCCACAACGTTCTTTCTCCTCCCTTTGGCAGTCAGGCAACCACTGCAGGCCAACCCCCCAAGCAGTACTTCAGCTTGGGAATAGTCTCTCCTCAGTTTCTTCAGGTTCCTTCTCCTCAGCAGAGGTTTCGTCTTGTAAGTCCAGAAGTGATCTAATTTCTTGGGATTATGGTCCCAATACTTATACCCCAAAATCCTTTGAGGGGAAAGGGGGCTGTGCCCAGTTCAAGCCAGTTCTGAAGCATTCTGTTTACCAGACTTCCCCTTTCCTTTCACAGCACAGGGCAGGCACATCAGACGCCCCACAGGAGGTGGAGCCAGCATTGTGGAAGGCAAGTACAGTCCTGAAGCACTTTGTTGACAGTCTTCCTTTCCTTCTTTCAGTGTGCAGGGCAGAGACATCAGATGCACCACAGGAGGTGGAGCCATCATTGTAGAGGGAAGGCCCAGCCCTAGTCAGGTCCCAGGTGCAACTCCTCCCTCCCATCTAGATGCAGATCTCTCTATTCACCACAGGGCTGCCCCAGCCTGTCTCTTGGAATCACCCAGCCCTGTCACTCACAAAACCAGACGAAGGAATACACAACCTCGCAGAGGCGGGCTCAAATGGTTAGGCAAGCAAATACCTACTTTCTAAAAGTGGTATTTGCAAACACAGAATATTAAAATAAACTTCACTAAAATATGTTGTTTTATTATTCTGAGTCCAGGCATACTAAACTCGAATTTCTACCATGTTCTCCGAGTCTGCTAGGATTAATAAACATGTAATAATCTAGCAGCCCATTCTGACCTACGGAGAACAGGTAGCCTTGCAATAGTGAAAAACGAAAATGGCTGTAATTCACTATTAGGACATGCCACACACATCAGGGCTTGTCCTACCTTATACTTACAATGCACCCTGCCCTTGGGCCTACCATAGGGGTGCTAATATATGAAATCAAGGGAAGGTTTAGCGACTGGCAAGTGGGTGCACTTGCCCAGTCAGCATGACAGTACCAGACTGCACGCAGGCTCTGCAATGGCAGACCTTAGACACATTTTACAAGGCCGCTTCTGTGGGTGGCACAAACAGTGCTGCAAGCCCACTAGCAGCATTTGGATTTAGACGCCCTGGGCACACATAGTGCACTGTACTAGGGTCTGACAAGTAAACCATACATCCAATCATGGAACCACTAATCAATACACCAATTTACAGTAGGGAGCACTCACACTGTGGCATTGGACAGCAGTGGCACAGTTCCCAAAGCATCTAACACCAGCAAAAACACATGAGGCAACAGAAAAAATGAAAGGGAGACCCACGCCAATAGTGCCAGGTCTAACGCGTGTCCCCTCCAGCTGAAATGTGGGGAGAACTACCCTACCTCCTGGGAGTTCTCATCACTAAGGTGGAAAAATCTAGACAGACCATCAGCGTTGGCGTGTTCTGTACCAGGGCGGTGTTCCACTGTAAAGTCCATACCCTGTAGGGAAATGGACCACCTCAACAGCTTTGGATTCTCACCCCTCATCTGCATCAACCATATGAGGGACCTATGGTCTGTCTGAACCCGGAAGTGAGTTCCAAACAGGTATGGTCTCAGCTTCTTCAGTGCCCAGACCACAGCAAATGCCTCACGCTCAATAGCACTCCACCGCTGTTCCTGTGGAAGTAATCTCCTACTGATGAAGGCTACAGGTTGATCTAGGCCCTCTTAATTCATCTGTGAACCAACAGCCCCCCACCATGCTCCGAAGCGTCTGTTTGAACGATGAACTCTTTGGAGAAGTTTGGTGCCAGGAGCATGGGCACCGTGCACATGGCAGCTTTCAGGGCCTCAAAAGCTTTCTGACAGGTGTCAGTCCAAATCACTTTCTTGGGCTGCTTCCTGGAAGTCAGCTCTGTCAAGGGTGCAACAACGTTGCCATACCCCTTGACAAACCTCCTGTAGTACCCGGTGAGTGCTAAAAAGGCCCTCAGCTCTGTCTGGGTTTTGGGGGGTTCCCAAGCCAAGATGGTTCCAATCTTTGGTTGTAGGGGTGCCGCCTGGCCGCTCCCAACTTGGAGTCCCAAGTACACCACAGAACCCTGCCCGACCTGGCACTTACTCGCCTTGATCGTGAGGCCTGCTTTCCGCAGGGCCAACAACACTTCCCAGAGGTGGTGCAGATGTTCCTCCCAAGTGACACTGAACACTGCGATGTCATCCATGTCGGCGGCACTGAACTCATCTAGTTCGACCAACACCTGGTTGACCTACCTCTGAAAGGTGGCAGGGGCATTTTTCATCCCAAAGGGCATAATACGGAACTGGAAATGCCCATCTGGTGTAGAGAATGCTGACCTCTCCTTTGCTCCATCAGTCAAGGCGATCTGCCAATCCCCAGATGTCAAGTCAAAGGTGCTGAGGTACCGTGCAGCCCCTAACCGATCAATGAGATCATCAGCTCTGGGGATGGGGTGCGCGTCGGTCTTTG
The DNA here is from genome assembly GCF_964261635.1 of Lissotriton helveticus. Classification (NCBI taxonomy): domain Eukaryota; kingdom Metazoa; phylum Chordata; class Amphibia; order Caudata; family Salamandridae; genus Lissotriton; species Lissotriton helveticus. The sequence continues at coordinate 1,224,168,997 of NC_136059.1, read as the reverse complement.
TGACCGAATTGAGCCCTCAGTAGACCACACAGAACCGGAGTTCGGGTGTGGCACCCGGCACCGCAGCCTTTGGGACCAAGACCACTGGGCTGGCCCAAGGACTGCTAGAGGACTCAATCACCCCTAGTGCAAGCATCTTAGAGGCTCAGTCTCCTCTTCCATTCCAGCATCTGTCGCAAAGAGCATGCCCACTTCAGACCTCTCTAAGTGGGGCTTAAGGCGGTCGACTTGCAGGACCCTCAAGGGGTTCCTGGGAGACCGCAAGTCCACCAAGTAGGTAACTGGACTCTTGCACTCCACACCCTCAAATGGTCCGGTCCACTTATCTTGGAGCGCACAGTGCTCCACTGGGGCCATGACCCACACTTTCTGACCAGGTTGAAGCTCTACCAGAGTGGCATTCTGGTCGTACCACCGCTTCATCTCCTCCTGGCTGGCTTCCAGATTCGCCTCAGTGAGTTGCCTGAAACGCCTAGTGTGGTTCCTGAAGACCAGCATGTAGCTATATACATCCTGGGGAGGTTTCCTGGGAGATTTCTCCCAGCCTTCCTTGACCAGACTCAGAGGTCCTCTGACCGGGTGCCCATAGAGAAGCTCAAAGGGACTGAACCCTAGAGATTTCTGTGGCACCTCCCGGTATGCAAACAACAGGCATGGTAAGAGGACGTCCCACTTACACCTCATGGGTTCCTCAAGACGCATAATCATGCCCTTCAGGGTTCGGTTGAACCTTTCAACTAACCCATTTCCTTTGGGGTGGTAAGGAGTGGTGAACTTGTAAGTTACCCCACACTCCTGCCACAGGGACTTCATATACTTGGAAATGAAGTTAGTGCCCCGGTCAGACACAACCTCTCGAGGGAATCCAACTAGTGAGAAAATTCCCATCAGTGCTCGTCCCACCACGGGGGCCGTCACTGTCCTCAGAGGTATGGCTTCCGGGTACCGGGTGGCATGGTCCACCAAGACCAGGATGAACCTGTTGCCCATGGCTGTCTTGGGTGTCATGTTCCGCGGGGTAACGCGGTGTTCACGGGTCCCGGGCTGGCGCCGGAAGAAAGAAAACTACAGTTCCCGGCATGCCGCGCGTAGGGCACGCAGGACGTCGAGTGCGCGCGCATGCCAGGAAATAAAGAAGCGGAACTAACGGCTGTGAAACGCCGATAATTCCGTAGTTGCAGGGAAGAGAGTGCGGAGCTCCGGATCCTTGGCAGTTTCCGACTTGTTTTCCCAAGTCCGTCTGAACCGTGAGTAAGGGGCTTTCTGGCGGCGGTGTGAGGCGTTGGTTCTATCGATCCCAACAGCACACCGGCCGGCTGCAACAGAAAGAACCCCTCTGTGGTTATTGTTCCAGAACCGTGTTTGGCATTCCAAGGGCAGTTGAGCTGCAATGACCTGGCGCAGCTTCATTTCCAAACGCCAACTGTAATATATGTATATAGCTCTTGTTTCCAGGAAAAGCGAAGGGACTCACTTGCATCTGAACACTGAGCCTCGCTATCCATTTGCCCTGAAGGAGTAGAACTTTGACTCCTTTATTGAAATAGGGCACATTAACTATTTGGCACCGCTGTGTGAAGTCAACACTGCGTGTTGTTCAAAAAAGGGAGCCTTTCCTCTTGGTGATTTCAGGGGAGGTTCCGCATGAAGCAGAATTTATTGTTCTTTTGTTCTCGTTTCTGCAGGAGACAGGAGGGGTCTTGAGAGAGGGGCTTGTGATATACCAATACAAGTAGATATGAAGCAATATTCAGGGTATGTGTAGGGTATTTGCTGTAATACATCCATTATTCAGGTTTTCCTGCACTTGTATATGTCATACAGTGTATGTTTTGTCTTGCAGCTGGATACAAGTCCTCTTACCTCCTCCACATCAGTGTCTCCGCTAGGAGTAAAGCCTTGTGTATTTTCCTTTACAGGTATTACTCACGCATAGTGGGAAGTTCTTTGGTTAGTAAAGACCACCGTGAATACCAGTTAGAGTGAGGGAGATAGGGTGTTATAATCTGTTGTTATTTGTCGTTTCAGATCTCCCTCCCCGCTGTTCCCTTCCTTTCCCGCGCCCCGTTGAATTATCTCGATTGTTCATGTCACTGCATATCGAACATTGGGGTAATTTAGTAGGGCCAGGTATTGGACTCTCAACTCAGCGCCGAGGAAGCCTAAAGCCGAACCTTGACATTGGGGTCCAGTGGCCCCACAATGTCAATAGCCACCCACTCAAAGGGGGTACTGGCCACAGGGAATGGCTGGAGAGGAGCATTATGCTTCCTCCCACTCTTTCCACTTGCCTGGCAAGTCTGACAAGTCCTGCAATGAGTGTCTGAACTCTTGCGCATTTGGGGCCAATGAAAGTGGGTGACAAGCCTCTCAAAGGTCTTGTCCTGCCCCAAATGTCCTGTCAATGGCACATCATGAGCCAGCCCCAGTAGGAAGGCTCTGAAGCTCTGGGGTACCACCAGCACACGGGCTGACTCAGGCGTAGCGACCTTAGGCTCACTATACAGGAGACCATTCTCCCTGTAGATCCAATGTGACCCAGACTGATCACCTGCTGCCTGGCTTGCAGCCTGTTGCCGCACGCCCTCAAGAGAAGGGCATTCTCTCTGCTCCCTGCAGAAATCTTCCCTGGAGGGTCCTCCTTCTTGTTGCCAATGGGTCAGCTCAGACAGGTCCCCCAGTTCAGCTACTTGTTCCCCGGTAGGCTCCACAGGCATTCCCCTCAGGGTCTACCTCCTCCTGGGCCGTGGGAACTTCGGGGGCCGGTTTCCCGCACACCCTGCCTCTTCTCTCTAAGGCAGGTTCCTGGGCCTTCCTCTCAGGCTCCAGGTCCCCTTGAGCACCCCTACGGGCTGCCATTGACCGGGTGGTCACGCACGCCCAGTCAGGCAGACCCACCATCCTCGTGTGAGTACTCTTCTCCACCTTCTCTCAAGGTGAGCTCTCCAAATCGTTCCCCAACAAACAGTCAACAGGCATGGCGGGCCTCACAGCTACCTGAAGAGTACCAGAGACCCCCCCCCACTCAAAGGGAACCTGAGCCATTGGACAATGACTCTCTGTGTTGTCGGCGGTAACAACTTGGCAGAATGCATGTGGGACAACCTGCTCTAGAGACACCAGGTGACACCTGACAGCTCTCACACTGGCTCTTGTGTCTCTAAGAGCCTCCACCTTTTGGCCATTGATGGTCACCCACTGCCCATACTTCTTAGTCTTACTGGACAGTTGGTTTTCTGTGACCACCTCACAGTCTCCTAAAGAGACAAGGTACATTTCTGCGGGACCCCACCCACCTTGGACTTCCACCTCCTCCCCAAAGGCTACACTAGCCATCTGCCGGGGTGTCAGAACTCCAAGCTATCCAACTGTAGTGGCTTACCAGTTCTTGCACGGGAACAGAGATGCTAGGTCCCAAATTCCTCTCGGCAATGCTAGTAGGTCTTTTCTCAGAACCTTCAGATTATTACCTCGGGGGACGGGGGAATTGGATAAAATAATAAACAAAGAAGAGACTGGCCCAAAATCGGCTTCCTCTGTCAGCTTACTTGCAGACGTCGTCTGTTCTTTTGAGGAAACCTGTAATTAATACACCATTACAATCCAAACCACCTCTGCTCTAAATTCTAATACTACTCTGCTGTGATATCTCGCCTACCCTGGTTCTTCTGGACTTTAGCTTCTCTTCTGTCTTTTGTTGTAGTTCTATCTTCCTCGTCTGTAAGTTGTTACTATTAGAAAGATAAGGTATTAGTGTCTATTGCCAGTTTGCCTAAACTATCTCTACTAATTTATTACGATGTAAGTGCACTTACTTCACTAACTAGATGAGTCTTTCTTTTAAGTGGGTTTCTGTTATGTTCTCTTCTTCCTTAACTGCGGTCTTATTTTCTGTGTCTTAACTTCTTTACTCTGTTCTGTCTTTCACAGGTTTTCTTTTAGAAATTGCGACACCCTTAGCAATCCAGGTGAGTATCTACATATTTACATTGCAAAGACTTTTGGCATTCTGTAGTTTTTAACTTATTCACACTCTGACTTCTTTTTTCTCTGGCTCCTTAATTTCTAGGTTTACTGAAGTCCGATGACTTTACTCTAATCAGGTAAGTATTTCTTTAAGGTACATTTATCTCGTTATCAAGGTTTTACTTAGCTTCGTTTTCTCACTCCTCTCCTTGGCTCGAAAACGGAACTCAGCTCTTTGTCAGCTTGGCCCGGCTCAGGTTACCGGCACTGTTTCTTCAGTTCGTGCTAACTCTGAATGTCGAGTTTCTTCTCGAAAAATAATCTATAAGCTCTCCGGATACTTGAAGGAACCATTAATGATATCCTTCGTGACTAAACAATATCTATGACTAGAGCGCTACTTCGGTACGTCATTCCCGACTGGAATCTTCAGTGAAGTGCGCAGTTCTTGATGCGCTCGTGCTGCATCCTAATTTCCTTGCAGCTGCGGCGTGGAGTCTAGACCGCCAACCTGCATTTCCACTTCGGTGGCCATCTTAAGTCTCCATCGCTGGACCCTCTCTGTCCACATGTGACTTACAGAGAATTCCTGACCTATCTGAGGCAAGTCAATACCGCACATGATTGAACCCGGTATAGGGGTTCTGACAGTACCCCCCAACAAGGTAGCTTCTTTTTCCCTGGGTTTTGTGGGGAACTGTTGATGAAAGGACTTAATTAACCTGGGAGCATGAACATCCTCACCCAGTTCCCAAGACCGCTCCTCAGGACCATTACCTTTCCAGTCTAATAAATAGTACTATCTTCCTCTGGACCTCTTGTAGTCCAAAATTTCTTTTACTTCAAATTCAGTTCCTGTCTCTAGCTGAATTGGTTTTGGAGGTGATTGGGTTCTCAGATCTGTGGAGGTTTTCTTTAGCAAAGAAACATGAAAAACTGGGTGAATCTTTAACTTAGGTGGTAGCTTCAATCGATAGGTAACCTGATTGACTTTTTCTTCCACAGGATATGGGCCAATAAATCGGGGTTGAAATTTCCGGTTTCCTTTTAATCTCAAATTCTTTGTGCTCAGCCAGACTCAATCTCCAGTAGTCAAAGAAGGCCCTTCTCGTCTTTTTCGATCAGCGTAGCCCTTATACTTTTCTTTGGCTATTCTTAGATTTTCTCCTGCCCTTTGCTTTATTTGGTGTAAATGTGAAACTATCTCTTTAACTGCGGGAACTGTTATTTCAGTTTGTTGGATAGTCGCATTTGGGTGCCTGCCATAATTTAAGTAAAAGGGAGAGTACCCTGTCGAACTATTCTTCGCATTATTGTGGGCAAATTCTGCCGTCCACAGATAATCTGACCAATCTCCCTCCTCCTTCAACAGAAATAGTCTCAGATAGTGTTCTAATTCTTGGTTCACCCTCTCTGTCTGCCCATCAGTCTCTGTCTGGGTGATAACTAGTGGAGAATCTAACTTCCGTGCCTAAACCTTCCATAAAGGCCCTCCAGAAGTGTGATACAAACTGGGAACCCCTGTCTGAGATCACTATTTTAGGTATTCCATGGATCTTGACTGTCTGGGAACTGAAATGAGCGGCTAACTGTTTGGCAGAAGGAACCCCCTTTAACGCTGTAAAATGGGCCATCTTGGAAAAGGCATCCACAACTACTAGGATTGTATCAAACCCCTGGCTATTGGGTAAATCTGTGATGAGATCAAGAGTGACTGTATGCCATGGGTAAGGGGGCGTGGGTAGGGGCTGCAATAGACCCTTCGGAGCCTGCCGTTCAGATTTTCCCTGAGCGCAGATTTCACAAGACTTAACATATCTCTCAATATCTGAAGTCATCTTCGGCCACCAATAGTGTCTCTTAATTAACTCCTCCGTCTTGGTTTCTCCCTTATGCCCAGCTAATCTGTCATCATGGCATTTGTGCATTACTTGTTGTTGCAATTCCGTAGTGGGAATATACAGGGCGTTTTGGTGAAAAGGCAACTGCCGAATTATCTTCCTGTTCGAATCTCCTTTTGCCCAATCCTGCATATCCTCTGGACTCATAACTTCTGCAATACCTTTTTCCAGGCTAATTGAGGTTGTGGCTCCTATAATCTTTGCACTTGGAATGATTGGTTGATTCTCTGTAAAGGTTTTTTGAGCTTCCGTGCCTATTCTGGATAACGCATCCGCCTTTCCATTCTGAGCTCCAGGGCGATATGTAATCACGAAATCGTAGTCTGCAAAATACAGGGACCACCTCAGTTGTCTGGGTGTAAGAGTTCTAGCCGTTTTTAAGAATTTTAAATTGCGAAGATCCGTAAACACCGTCACTTGATGTTGGGCTCCCTTCAAATAATGTCGCCACTCCTTAAAGGCGTCCTTAATAGCTAGTAACTCCTTCTCAGTGATGGTGTAATTGATCTCTGCCTGGGTCAGTTTTCTGGATCGGTAGGCGACCGGGTGCAATTGACCTGTGGTCTTGTGTCGTTGGGACAATACTCCACCCACAGCCTGGTCAGACGCATCCGTTTCAACATAGAAGGGTTCTGTAGGATCCGCATGTAACAGGACAGGAACTGTGGTGAAGTCCTTCTTCAAAGATTGAAAGGCTTCCTCAGACTCTTTTGACCAAATGAACTTGATTCCTTTTCTCAGCAATTTAGTAGGAGGGAGAATCTTTCTGGAGAATTCATTAATAAATCTCCGGTAAAAATTGGCGAATCCAATGAAGCTTTGAACTTCCTTTACACTCGCAGGAGATTCCCAATTTGTTACCGCTTCAACCTTTCGTTGATCCATCAATATTCCAGAAGGCGAAAGAACGAAACCTAAGAACTCCACTTGTGAAACGTTGAAAGCGCATTTTTCCAATTTTACAAACAATTTATTCTCTTGTAGCTTCCTCAAAACTCCCTTCACTTGCTCGTGATGTTTTGTTACATCAGATGAGTATATTAAAATATCATCAATGTACACAATTGCGCACTGATCAATAAATTCCTTCAAGATGTCATTGATGAAATGCTGAAAGGCAGCTGGGGCATTGCACAACCCATAAGGCACACCTGATATTCGAAAAGCCCAAATCTAGTCCGAAATGCCGTCTTCCACTCGTCTCCCTCTCGCATTCGAACTAGATGGTATGCGCCCCTCAAGTCTAATTTTGTGTAGATTTGGGCTCCCTTTACTTGGTCCAGGAGCACCGAGAATAATGGCAAGGGATACCGATTCTTCTTGGTAATCTTGTTGATTGCTCTATAGTCGATAAACGTCCGTAAATCTCCCTCCTTCTTCGGCACGAAAAATAATGGAGAAGAGACAGGGGATTGAGAAGGCCGAATAAATCCATTGGCCAAGTATTTATCCAAATACTCCTTTAAGTGATGGTTCTCTTTTTCCCTCAGCGCATAGACTCGACTGCATGGCAAGTTTGAAGCTGGTTCCAAATCTATCTTGCAGTCATAAACTCGATGTGGAGGTAGTTGTTCAGCTTCCACTTTGTTAAACACGTCCTCAAACTCCTTATACTCATCTGGAATTTCCTGAATTTTTATCACGCACATGGAATGTCCTGTTGAACACAGGGATAAGGCCGGACTGCTCTCCAGGGGTTTCTCCATTGTACTAAAACAATTCTTGTGGCAGTAATTTGAGTCCATCACGATGGTTCTAGAACTCCAGTCGATCGTCGGAGTATGTTCGGTAAGCCACGGAAGACCTAGAATTAGTTGAAACTGTGGAGCATCGATTAAGTTAAATTGAATCCTATCTTTATGCCCGTCACTAGAAATCAGTTGAATTGGTTCAGTGTGACTCACGATTGGGCCCGACGAAAGGTTTGTTCCGTCCACCTCCCTGACAGGCTCACTCCTAGTCTTCTTGATTGCTTGGATGCCCACTTTGGCCGCAAACTTTAAGTCACAGAAGTTCCCTGTGGCTCCTGAATCTATCATGACCGATACCTCTGTCAGAGTCGTCTGCCTAAATCTCACTTCCATGGACTGATTCAAATGTGGGGCCGCAGATTGCAGCGTGTTCGCTACTCGATGTTCTTTTGGAGTTATTTCTTGGATCGCACCCTCCCGTTCAACTCCTTCCACAGGTGGTGCCGTTAGTTTTCCTTCGGCTTGAAGGTGTTCTTGGGTTTCTTCGGGCAATTTCTAACGAAATGCCCCCCGGATCCACAGTACATACACAAATTACTATTTCTTCTTTTGTCCTTCTCTTCCTTAGATAGAGGCCCTCTTATTGTTCCAACTTGCATTGGTTCAGTTCCTTGTTGAGTCTCTGAACCTCTAACGCTATCAGATCGGACTCTGTCAAATCTTCGGGCTATTGTTCTAAGGTCTTTTTTCTTCTCTCCTCTTCTTTCTCCCTGGCGGAAGTCTATTTCTAAGACCAAGTCTATTAGTGCTGAAATCTCAGTAGGTCAATTTGGGATTTGGGCCAATGTATCTTTTAGTTCATCTCTCAAGCCACGATAAAACACCGCCGCTCTCTTGCTTTCCGGCCAGTCGGTCTCCACCACCAACTTGTTGAACTGAGCCAGGTACGCAATCAAATCTCGATTCCCTTGCTGCAAGTCGAGTAGTTCATTATCCACCACTTGGGATATCCTCCGCCTGTCAAATATCCGAAGGAATTCTTGTTTAAATTCTTCAAAATTTCTTAATAGAGGATCATCCCGAGAGACTAGGGGCATAGACCATGAAGCTGCATCCCCACTTAGATAAGAGAGTATGAAAGCCACCTTAGACTGCGCATCAGGGAATATCGAAGGGTGGCACAGAAAGTGTAATGAGCATTGGGAGAGAAATATTTGAGCCTTCTGTGGATCACCGCTAAATCTTTCTGGAGCGGCTAATGGTATGACAGGGGACAGGGAATGAATTACTTGTGTGGTTGATCTATTAGTAGCTTCTAATACAGGATTCATTGCTTCCCTTTCCAGACTACTAGATTGTCTTAGTCTTAGCGCTAATTCTGCAGTTTCTTTCCTAGCACTGACTACCTCTTGTCTAAGGTTATGATTTTCTTCCCTGACTGCCCCCAATTCCTTTTGTATAGCGTCTAGAATTGTTCCTAAGGATTGTACATCAACTCCTTCCGCCATCTCTGTTCAGGTGCGAAGGCAACTTGGGCACTTCACTCTGTCAGAACTCCAAGCTATCCAACTGTAGTGGCTTACCAGTTCTTGCACGGGAACAGAGATGCTAGGTCCCAAATCCCTCTCGGCAATGCTAGTAGGTCTTTTCTCAGAACCTTCAGATCATTACCTCGGGGGACGGGGGAATTGGATAAAATAATAAACAAAGAAGAGACTGGTCCAAAATCGGCTTCCTCTGTCAGCTTACTTGCAGACGTCGTCTGTTCTTTCGAGGAAACCTGTAATTAATACACCATTACAATCCAAACCACCTCTGCTCTAAATTCTAATACTACTCTGCTGTGATATCTCGCCTACCCTGGTTCTTCTGGACTTTAGCTTCTCTTCTGTCTTTTGTTGTAGTTCTATCTTCCTCGTTTGTTAGTTGTTACTATTAGAAAGATAAGGTATTAGTGTCTTTTGTCAGTTTGCCTAAACTATCTCTACTAATTTATTACGATGTAAGTGCACTTACTTCACTAACTAGATGAGTCTTTCTTTTAAGTGGGTTTCTGTTATGTTCTCTTCTTCCTTAACTGCTGTCTTATTTTCTGTGTCTTAACTTCTTTACTCTGTTCTGTCTTTCACAGGTTTTCTTTTAGAAATTGTGACACCCTTAGCAATCCAGGTGAGTATCTACATATTTACATTGCAAAGACTTTTGGCATTCTGAAGTTTTTAACTTATTCACACTCTGACTTCTTTTTTCTCCGGCTCCTCAATTTCTAGGTTTACTGAATTCCGATGACTTTACTCTAATCAGGTAAGTATTTCTTTAAGGTACATTTATCTCGTTATCAAGGTTTTACTTAGCTTAGTTTTCTCACTCCTCTCCTCGAAAACGGAACTCCTCTCTTTGTCAGCTTGGCCCGGCTCAGGTTACCGGCACTGTTTCTTCAGTTCGTGCTAACTCTGAATATCGAGTTTCTTCTCGAAAAATAATCTATAAGCTCTCCGGATACTTGAAGGAACCATTAATGATCTCCTTCGTGACTAAACAATATCTATGACTAGAGCGCTACTTCGGTACGTCATTCCCGACTGGAATCTTCAGTGAAGTGCGCAGTTCTTGATGCGCTCGCGCTGCATCTTAATTTCCTTGCAGCTGCGGCGCGGAGTCTAGACCGCCAACCTGCACTTCCACTTTGGTGGCCATCTTAAGTCTCCATCGCTGGACCCTCTCTGTCCACATGTGACCAACAGAGAATTCCTGACCTATCTGAGGCAAGTCAATACTGCAAATGATTGAACCCGGTATAGGGGTTCTGACACGGGGCGGAGCACCAGTGGGTGCTGGTTTACCAAACAGGTGGCACCTGGTATCATTCGCCCTATGACCCAGGTCCCACATCTGTAACATCTCAGGGGTCCCTGTGGAACAGGATTACCTGTCGGGACCACTGGCTTTTTCTCAGGGGGAGGCTGGGAACCTTTCCCTTGGTTCCCTTGGGAATTACTTTGGGGCCCTCTGCCTAACTCCCTCTGTTTACCCCTGTCCCCTCCACTCTTCTGCTGGGGACCCTGCCCACCTTTGGCTGAGTCTCCCACGTGACCCTTGTGGACTCTTGTACTGACCCAGAGGTCCGCCTCCTCAGCAAGCTTCCTAGGGTTAGTCAGCTTGCTATCAATCAGGTGCTGGCGCAGCTCTGGAAAACAATTATGTTATGAGAACAAGTGCTCCCATGCAATCAAATCCAAGAGACCTTGAAAATCATTAACTTTGCTGCCCTTTAACCAACCATCCAATGCTCTGCAACAGAAAGTGACATACTCTATCCAGGTACTATTTTCTATCTTCTTGCACTTCCTGAACCTCTGCCTATAGAGTTCAGGGGTCAACCTATACCTAGTCATGGGTGCCTCTTTCATGTGGCTATAGGAATTATGGATTTCAGAAGGCATGTCCAAATGTGTGTCCCGCCCCTCACTAAGGAATCTTCCCCACAACCCCGCTCCCCAATCTCTCCCAGGGACCCGGTGGGAAGACATGGCTACCTCAGAGGCTCTGAACTACTGCCCAATATCATCATTCTTAAAAAACTCCTTTACCACATCTTTGGGGATGTACACTATCCTTCCTCAGGTGCTGATGGTGTGCTGCTGCCAGAGGGAGTAATCTCTAGGCTCCTGGCTTTCAGATCCAACTCCCTCAAAACTTTGTCATGATCCAACTGTAATCTCTTTTCCTCTAGAGCCATCTTCTTGCTTTCTAGCTACACTTCTAGAGCCATTTTATTGCTCTCTAGCTCCAGTTGCCCATTCAATTTGAGCTTGGCCATCTCCATTTCATGCATCCTGTTTTCTTTCCTGTCTGCCAACTCTTCTGGGGACAGACCTCGGGCAGAAACACTGCTACCCACTGGGGAGGGCACACCCCTCTTCTCAGGACCCAGTGGCCCACCAAGCTGCTGCTCTGCATCCTCATAATCCACTAAATCACCAGGGGCATTCCTTGCTGCCATCCAGGCCCTCAGCTCCTTGTGGTACTGCTCCTTCTTGGTGTTTCCAGTCAGGGGAATTTTTAACTTTTTGCAGAAGCTCTTGAGCTGCCTGATGGTGTAACTTTCTAGTTTCTCTCCCTCCCAATCATAGTGAACAGATGCAACGGAGGCTGTCTCCTCCACGATGACTGAATCAGGCATGATTTAAAAAAATGTAGATCTCTGGCAAAAACAAGTATCAAAAGTACGTGGTTGCGTTATGGTCTGCACTCACTAAGTAGTTTTCACCAATCACTGTACATGAGTCACAAATGCAAATTCGGAATCCCTTCCGCTGACTACCAATGTTAGAATTGGGGGTCTCTAGTTGGCACAGGTCGGTACTTGTGACACATAGGGACCCTCTCCTCTAGTCAGAGTAAGGGGGATTACACTCCCTAAATAACCCCTGCTCACCCTCTAGGTAGCGTGGCGCGAGCAGTCAAGAATTATTTCAGAGGCGGTGTAAGTTAAGCATTTGTGACCACATACAGTAACCCAGTGACAACACTACAAATGGACACCACACAAGGTTTTATATCAGAAATAAGTATATTTTATACAGAGTTACCACAAGACCAATAAACGACAAAAAGAATACACAGTACTATTAGATTTCAATGGTTTTGGTTAAATGGCTTTAAATCAAGGTTCTGTGCGAGTCGGTAGCCCACTCCAGCTACAGCGCTGTTGAAAATAACACAGAGTCTAGCAAATCCAGCGGACCACGTCAGTACGGGCCCACTCAAATGTCGACAGACTCAGTCACAGTACCTTTTCTTGAGGCGGCCGGCACGGATGTGCGAGCCGCTTCCGGTGTTCGTCGCGGTGCAGAAAGGAAGCGTTGCAGGACGCGTTGTCCCTAGATGCGGTGCAGGCAGCGGCCCGTTGACAGAGTCAGTGGATCCAAGGCTTGCATTGCAGGGCGAGACGGTGCTTCGATGCGGTGCTTGCAGCTTGCGGTGCGGCGAACGAGCCGGAGTTCGGGAGCTGGCGTCGATCAGTCCGGACAGCGGTGCGAGTTGGGCGGTGTGTCGCAAAGCGTGCAAGGCGGTACCCAACTCCGGTGCGGTCACAGGACTCGAAGTAAGCAGCAGTGACCGCGTCGGTCAGACCAGTTCGATTCGGTGTAGCGAGGCGTTGCATGTCGTGGTGTCTACCAGTCACGGTGCAGGCTACGGCTCGGTGGCGGCGGCAGGACGGAGTCAGTGAGCGCAGAGCTTGCGTTGTTCGAGGCGGACTTGCTTGATGCGGTGCCTACAGGACACCGGGCCGGTCATGAGAGTCAGTCACAGCTCCCTGCCTCTGTAGCCACTTGTTTCCAGCAGCAATTCACAAAGGCTGGTGAAGTCCACTGGTCCTGGGACTTCAGTTAGGGGGAAAGTTCTCTTCCAAGCCCTTGGAGATCTTTGCACAAGTTGAAAGAAAAGTCCACTAAGTTCTTTCTCCTCCCTTTGGCAGTCAGGCAACCACTGCAGGCCAATCGCCTAAGCAGCACTTCAGCTTGGGAATAGTCTCTCCTCAGTTTCTTCAGGTTCCTTCTCCTCAGCAGAGGTTTTGTCTTGTAAGTCCAGAAGTGATCTAATTTCTTGGGATCAGGTTCCCAATACTTATACCCCAAAATCCTTTGTTCTCTGAGGGGAGAGGGGCCTGTGCCCAGTTCAAGCCAGTTCTGAAGCACTCTGTTTACCAGACTTCTCAGTTCCTTTCACAGCGCAGGGCAGGCACATCAGACGCACCACAGGAGGTGGAGCCAGCATTGTAGAGGGAAGGCCCAGCCCTAGTCAGGTCCCAGGTGCAGCTCCTCTCTCCCATGTAGATGCAGATCTCTCTATTCACCACCGGGCTGCCCCAGCCTGTCTCTTGGAATCACCCAGCCCTGTCACTCACAAAACCAGACAAGGAATACACAACCTCGCAGAGGTGGGCCCAAATGGTTAGGCAAGCAAATTCCTACTTTCTAAAAGTGGTATTTGCAAACACAGAATATTAAAATAAACTTCACTAAAAGATGTATTTTATTATTCTGAGTCCAGGCATACTAAACTCGAATTTCTACCATGTTCTCCGAGTCTGCTCGGATTATAAAAATGTAATAATCTAGCAGCCCATTCTGGCCTATGGAGAACAGGTAGCCTTGCAATAGTGGACAACGAAAATGGCTGTAATTCACTATTAGGACATGCCACACACATCAGGGCTTGTCCTACCTTATACTTATAATACACCCTGCCCTTGGGCCTACCATAGGGGTGACTAATATGAAGTCAAGGGAAGGTTTAGGGAATGGCAAGTGGGTGCACTTGCCCAGTCAGCATGACAGTACCAGACTGCACGCAGGCTCTGCAATGGCAGACCTTAGACACATTTTACAAGGCCGCTTCTGTGGGTGGCACAACCAGTGCTGCAAGCCCACTAGCAGCATTTGGATTTACACGCCCTGGGCACACTCAGTGCACTGTACTAGGGCCTGACAAGTAAACCAAACATCCAATCATGGAACCACTAATCAATACATCAATTTACAGTAGGGAGCACTCACACTGTGGCACTGGACAGCAGTGGCACAGTGCCCAAAGCATTTAACACCAGCAAAAAACATGAGGCAACAGAAAAAATGGAAGGGAGACCCACGCCAATGTGCCAGGTCTAACAATATCATATTTGCTATTACCGGTGTACATTTTATTTGTGTTTGTATTTCTTTTTCTTGTTCATTAACTTAGGTCACTTTATTTTCTTTCAATAAGTGCTTCTGATGTAACAGCTGTGAATAATCTATTATTGTATTATATATATACATATACACATATATATATATATTCTGAATTTAGTGGCTCTGTTCTGAATTTAGGAGCTCTGTTGCAGCTCGGATCGCCTTCTGCTATAGTTAAAATATTAATTTATTGAGGAGCAATTTGATCCCTCGTGGGATTGATATGCAAAATTTTAAACATACAATAAATTATTATTTCATTTGCATCAAAAGTAACCGGACCACTGAAGTAAATGCGAGGGCTGACATATTACTTATAAAACATCAGTTTAACTAAAATAGATAAAATACACATTTAAAATGTCACAGCTAAGAATACTTCAGTCACATTACAGTAGCCAGTCACAACTGTAAAATCCACAAACGGCATCTCCTACTCTATGAGTCTATTGTTGTGAGAGGAACCTGTACCCCAGGGTGCGTCTACAGCTCATCACCTTCTAATAATGCATGACATGACATGCTCTGCAAAACATTCTTGATCAAATATGAATACATGGGAAATTTCAGTGAAACGTATTATCAATTTGACAAAGAATATTTTGGCATAAAATGTTTTGACATACATTACTAAGAGGTGATGCGCTGTAGGCACACCCTGTTGTGCAGGTTTCAGAAAAGAGTACATTATAAGCATCCAAAACCTCCTCTTGATAGGTTGTAAAAGGGATTCAGCTGTCATCACCTGAAGGTACAGTTACTACATGAGGCTAATACACAAATTGTGACAGATTAATATCGACACAGGTATGCAATGCACTTTCTGCCACAAATATCCCACATTATTCAGGCCAGCACTTTATTTGCTGAAGGAGCTTTGGAATGCAACGAGCAGCATAGATAAAACCTACAGACGGCTCTAAAATGAAACACGGAGGATTACACGGCGCTGTACACCTTCATTTACAATATTAATTAAGGGGTCTAATGGGGCCATCCGGTGAATGACGCCCCAAGGAATCTCAAAACCCCAACTGACATCTTCAAACACACAAACATTCTGGAATGCTTGTTGTTAGTGATGCAGGTCTTGGCAAAGAGAACTGCTTTTTTAGGTCTGACGTTAGCCAAAATCTTTTGATTTTACAAAAATTATATGTATAATATACTTACTTAAAGAGGCTTTCAGCCAGCCCGTTTCATTCATTTCATCTGTTGTTGTGTCATTCACATGTTTCTTATGCCCACTACAGCATACAGCAATGGGCAGCGGGTCAGCCTTCTGCAGCCACTGGTTAACTTTGCTTTGAGTGACTGCTTTTTGCTGTTTTACGCGGAGCACATCCACACAAAAGGTAGTTCACTTTAGTGTGAGTGTTTTTGTTTGTACTTACTTATTACTTTAGTGCTGGCTTTGTGTTTACAGCCTGATGTAATGATAGCAGGACGATTTCTACCAGTTCTTCACAGCATAGGGCACGGTCCACATTTATCAGTACCTGCCACCTGCTAATGACGCTGTAAATTCCTGTTGGAGCTGCCTTATTATGTGATTGCTCTTAACTCAAGAGTACACCAGATTGTGTGCATTTGAATTTATTCTTTATAAACTACCTCTCTTTTTAAAAAGCAAGCAATGAAGTGCATTTATAACTGCCCTATGGTATGTAATTCAATTGGGGACTACAGCTATACCTGTAAACCAATTTAGTCTGCAGGACCTGCTTGTATGCCTTTTAAGTTTGCTTTTATTGCTCTTGTAAGTCGTGCTTATATAGATATTTAACTATTATATCATTAACAGAATTTGTGATGTGCCGTTTATCTATCTATTGATCTATTTATCTCTGCAACCTTCTCTATCAACATCTCTCTGTGTCTATCTACCTGTCTGTGCATCTATCTACCTGCTTATCTATCAACCTGTTTATCTATCTACTGTCTCTCGGTCTACGTGTCCGTCCTCTAACTCTCTCTGTGTCTGTCTGTCTGTCTATCTATCTATCTATCTATCTTTGCAAGTCTACTATCTATATCTATCAATCTATCTTTGAAAGTCTATCTATCTATCTATCTATCTATCTATCTATCTATCTTTCTTTACAAGCATATCTGTCTTTGTGAGACTCTCTATCTTCTTTTCAAGTCTCTTTGTTCATCTATCTGTGCAATCTACTCTATCTATTTGTTATAAAGATTTACAAAACCATTACAAAAAAGAATTAGCAAAGGCAGAAGGTTAGCAGCCAACACAAGACTGATTGGCTTTTTAGATTGGGTCTTAGTTTGACCTTCTGATTTTACAACAATTATGTGTATAACATAAATATTTTTAGGAGTTTTTAGCCAGACCTCATCCATAAGTCTGCTGTTGTGTCATTCTCGTGTTTCTTCCACCCACCGTCCACCTTAGCCATTGTCTGACTTCACTGCACAGTGAGTTACAACATGCTTCCCTTTCACATGGGAAGACCTAGCTTGGCAGGCTGGGCTGAACTGTTCCCATTGGAGAAGGGTCAAGATTGGTTTGAGTATAGCTGTGTCCACACTCAGGTGACATGCTGCACAAAAGAACAATGGACTGTGATGTGGCCCAAGTAATTATCAGTGGCTGAGAATAATCCAAGCATTCCATCCATCACTTTATCACTTTTTGTATACTTTTGAATATCACCCTAAGTGGGACAGATATGCCTAGGCGAGGGTCCCATGCACATGGTGTCACTGGAACCAAGCTGTACCTGGCTAATGAGCCCATAATTAGGGCTAAACCGTTCCTGGGTTGCTTGTATTCAGGGAGGACAGGGCTAGGCAATTCACACTGGACTGTTTCCAATGGGGCAGGGTAACGACTGACTTGCGTAGGGCTTTGCCAAAACTGAGGTGGAATGGTGTGCAAAAGAAAGATGGACTGGGATGTGGCTGACTCTTTACCAGTGGCTTAGATTAATTCAAGCATTCCATTCATCAAGGATATGCCCAGATATGTGTCCTGTGCACACTGTGTCACTGGAACCATGCTATAATTGGTTGATGAGGACTAACTAGGATGAAAACAGTCTTGAGATGCTTGTGTGGTGTGTAAAAGAACCATGGACTGAGACACAACCCGAGTAACTACCAGTGGCTGAGATTAATCCAAGAATTCCATTCAGCACATTTTCTTTTCTTTAGTGCACTCTTCACATCCGCACACAAAGTAGCTCCTTTAGTGCCAGGGAATACTATGAGAATGTTTGTCTTTTTGGACACAAAAATATTTTTCCTTTACTCAGTGTTTTAGTTTGGTGAGGGCCCGGCAGCTTCTAAAGAATGACGTTTTGCAAAAACCATGACAGAACAAAACAAGAATTGTCAAAGTTAAAAGGCTGGGGCCAACACCAGATTTTTTGGCTTTGCCAATGATTGTTTTTCTCTAAATTGAACAGCCACTACAGTGCAGTAGCTCTAAAAGGTGCAGCGCCACAGCAGGGCTGATATCTATACGGGCCTTTCAACCCACCTGTTGTACGCACTCACCTGCTTCAGCCCGTGGGCTAAGCTATTAGTGCAACAGGTGCAGAGTCTTCAGGGGCCAGGGGTGAGAGGGGCCCTCCACCCTGCAAATTTGCGTGCCTTTGAAATGGTTGTAGAGGTAGTCTCATCGAATCGAATTGGATATCTTATGTGGTGCCCGTTGGAGTCACTCTCCATAAGGACTCTCTTCCCAAACAAGCATTCTAGCGGTGAATCTATGACATTGGAAGAAAGATTTCCCAGAACCACATAAGATGTCCAATTAGATTACATAAATACGTGTTTCAAGGGACCATGCTGTAGGAAGGTAGATCCCTGACTATGGTTGCCCCCAACTTTTTTGCCTGGTGTTTTGCTGGTTTTCTGACTAAGTTGACCTGGGGCCCTGCTATTCAGGATCCCAGGCCTACTGCTCTCTCTGTAAAATGGATTCCATGTACCATAGGTACATACCTAATTGGATACTGAGTCACCTTATCAGTCCCTGTACAGTGTACCTTAGGTACCCAGGGCATAGGTGTACCCAGGGCCTACCAGGGGTTGCAGCATGTATTATGCCACCCCTGGCTGGCCATCCAAATCTGACACAACTGGCTGCACGACAGCTGGGGCAAGGTGGTGTAATCACCCTTTGCTTTAGATATAGTATACCTATATCTAAACCTAAAATGGACACATATATTCCTATCAGTCACTCCTATGGCAGGCCTTAACAATCCTGAAGGCAGAGTGCTTGGAATCGTGTGAGATGGTGCTCTGGCATGAGCTGAGCCTGTCTGCGGCTTTCGGGATCTATCCCTTAGCCGTTTCCATGATAACGCATACCATATACTCTTAAGTGCATTATAATCCTCGCGGTTATATGCCAACTCTGGTATCGCTTTATCAAAACATGTCGAGTAAGGTGTCATACGAATTGGAATACTAACCCCTCGCCAATTCTGGCGACGGGGTTAGCATTCCACCCTTCTAGAGGGACACGACATGTTGGTAACCTGTAACCCCGGTTAAAGTCTGACATAGCCTCAGCTTCCACAAAATGGATGCTGCCACCGAGACACAAGTCTGCCCTCCTGCTGCTGGGAGTCCTCCCAGAGCAGGAGGCAAGGACAAAGGGTTTCCTGCCAGGGGCGGTGCCAGCACCGTCCCAGACAGGGTTTTGTGTATTCTAGGTAGGCAGGGCTTTAGAGGAAGGTGACTGCAAGTGGCACCCCGGTGCTCACTGTGCATATGCCAGCTAGAACCAGTTCCAGGGGCACACCAGCCCCTGAGCTGGGGAAAGCCCGGCATGGGAGAGGGGTGTAACCACCCCCTTCCTAGTCCCACCCATAGGGCAGGACTTAGTCGCGTGCCAGCCCCCTTTTGCAGGATAAAGGTAGGAGCAGGCCCCCTTCCAAATTAGATCATCTTTGAATCCTGAAACTACTTTCCACGAAAGGAACTCAAGACTTCTTCTCAAGATTTCTCCCTTGTGACTAAGGAGTAGTCACCCTGCAGCAGCAGGCACCATCCAAGCATCGCGGTTTGCTGTAAGTCTCTCCTCCGGATCAAGACTGCCCCGGCACGACGAGAACCGGCTTCCCTGGCACCTCTGACCTCAACCTACATCATCAGCCCAGCTGTGATCCGTGGGTGCGACGAGATCTTGAGGGACCGGCCATCTTTAAAACTGCACGACGCTTGCCCAGCACGACTTCTGAGGAATCCTCACGTGAGTGCTTTGGGGCCCGAGAAGCCCCGACCCTGAGCAGCTCCAGCACCGAAGTCCAGCCCCCTTGCATCCACGAGATCTGCGTGGGGCCCTTCTGCTCTTTGCTGCTTACCACGTTGTCCAGGTCACTTGCCCGTTGGCTAGTGGCCCTCCTGACGACGAACTTCGACGACAAACACCGCTGGTCTGGTTGCTCCGGACTGGCCCTTGCTCCCCTCCAACAGAGGAGCACCTCAGACCCTCCTGGTCCACTCCTGACGCCATTTTAAGTCCACTGCGTGGTCTTGCATTTGCCAAGACTTGTTGCCCCAATCCTGGGTCCAGCGACGTCGACAGCAAGTATCTTCGTGGGACAGCTCGCACCTCCATCCTGGTCGCCGACAACGCCTCCTGGTCCGAGAGACTGCAGAGCCCAGCAGCGCCCACTCACCTGGTCGAGGTGACTTCGTCCGGTGCCATCCTGGTGCCCACCTAAATCACTGGCTAGTGATTCAGAACTTGGTCCCCTCTGCTTACAGGTCTTCTTCTTCCCTGATCCAGGCTTGGATCACCACGAACTTCTTCACTGGCCGCCTGCCAGCAACTTCTTTCTTCAGGCTCCTGGTTCTTCAACGAGGGTTTCCGACGCAACTTGAACCCTATGCAGCCGCAGCCCCTGGGCTAGGTAAACTGAGTACTCCAGCATAGTCCAACACTCCAAGTGTTCGGATCCACTCTTGTTTTCGACCCACCTAGTCGGGTTCGCCCGAGAACAATAACTTTGTGATTGCTAGTATTCCTAGACTTGTTCCCGCATTACGCGTGAGAGTTCCCACTCTGCACACGTCGTCCCTAGGCCTCCTGCTTCTAATCCAAGGGTTCAGCATTGTAGGCCTAGCGTTTCTACAGTCTAGAAAAGTATTACTTACCTGCTAGTAATTTCGCATTCCACTTGTATAGTATATGGTTTTTCGTGCCCCTCGGGCATTTGTGTAAATTGTGCGACTTTAAGTATTTTTATAAGAGTTTTGTTGTGTGCTTAGCTCCCTGTCTCATAAAGAGCCAGGGTAGACTTGTTAGAAATAAATATACATTTATTTTCATAACAACTTGTGTGGTGTCCTTTCACTTGGTGTTCAAGGGGTATATGTGATGGTAAAACAGCTGGTTTAACACGCCCTCTAGAGTCTTAGCCTTAGACTGCTCGTATCCATGCTACTAGGATAGCTGGTCTATAAGGTTGACCTACAACCAATCATCAATAAGGGTTGTCTGGACTGATACATAGTGATCACTAGAATAGTGAGCACTGCATATCAGGCCAACTTCTCACATTGGTGGCAGCGGTGGGATTTGAGCTTGCTGTTGTTTTACCACACGTATCCTAAGAATATCATTTGAAAGATCACATAAGTACTGAGGTACATATAACTTAGCTTAGAATACTCTGAGTTCTACTGAACCAGCTGTTGTAGCTCCTAGGGCCTAGCACACCCTAAACTACAACTCTAGCAAGGGATCAGTAGGTAAACATATAGTGTAGGTAAGTGCACCACTTACACCTCACTAGAAAAGCATGTCTACCCAGGGAGAGTCTACTGAGACCCCCCTTGTGGTTATTGACCCTCCACAGGTCAAATCAAGATATGCAGCTCTCAGTTTCCAGGAGATGAGACAAGTGTGTACCTCCAGGAAACTGAAACAGGGGTCTAACCCCACCATTCCCTTTCTGATAGGTCTCTTAGAGACTTATGATGCTAGGAAAGCATCTCAGGGAGATGGGAATATGCCAGCCTTAGAGGGTACTCGTGGTGATCCAGACCTCCTTGACACTGAAAATGCAGTTGAGGAGGAGGATCAAGAGGAACTCTCTGGGGATGAGGCAGACAGCCACCTCCAGGGTTTCAGTTTGCGGAATTGACGTATAAAGCGACTCAACGTCGAATGATACAAGGATATCCTTTTCGATATCATTTATCGGTTACGGTAATATTAGACCAGCCGTTTTTGTCTCCTGGGTAAGGAGAACCCAAATGATGAGAAAGAGGGCGGTACAGTGTGGCTTCTGATGGGAACTATTTTCTCCATATGCTCTTGAGCCTTGAATTGGCCTGCATCATTTAACATGCACAATGTCCTCACAGGTGTCTTTTTGTGTAGTATTGGTGTTGTGATCCATTCTGTTTGACTTATGTTTTTGACCCCCAGGTATTTCTTGTTGTGATAGCAAAGAGAAGCTTGCCTTTGCTAGAGAGCAGCAGATGTGTGGGATAGTTCCCACTGGTGGCAGCAATCTCCCAAGAGATAAAGAGAAGGGTTTAGATACTAAACACCTGACAAAGATAGTGCCTCCCTTTAAACAAGGGGATGACATCCAGAAATGGATGGCTGCTCTGGAGAGGGCCTGCACTGTGCAGTGCATTCCCCAGAGTCAGTGGCCAGCTATACTGTGGCTCTCCTTTGATGGCAAAGGTAGAGATAAGCTCCTCACTACTAGAGTTGAGGATGCTAACAATTACCAGGTCCTGAAAAATGCACTGGATGATGGGTTTGGCTTAACCACTGAGCAGTACAGGTTGCTGTTCAGAGACACCCAGAAAACTCAGTCTCAGGACTGGTCTGACTTTTTTTGATTGTGCCACTAAGGCTTTGGAAGGCTGGCTACTGGGTAGCAAGGTTACTGACTTCACAGGATTGTATAATCTTATTATGAGAGAGCAAGTCTTAAATAATTGTCAGAACCAGTTATTACACCAGCACCTGGTAGACTCTGATCTGACCTCTCCACAAGAATTGGGTAAGAGGGCAGACAAATGGGTCAGAACCAGGATTAGGCCCAAGAACCAAGGTGGTGACCAGAAAAAGGAATCAACCAAGCCTCAAGAGAAGGGTGGGAATAAATCTACAGATCAAACCACATCAGGGCCCCAAAAATCCTCTGAGGGGGGTGGGTCCCAGAATCCTTCTAATAACCAGGAGAAACCTTATTGTTATCCCTGTAAGCAGGTGGGTCATTTGAAAACTGACAGCAGTTGCCCAAAGAACAACAATAAGGAGAACATACCCCCAAGTAACATCCCCAAGCCTCCTGTTACTACTAGTAGTAATCCCCCAGGTGGTGGGAGTGCCCCCAAGAATTTGGGTGCATTTACTTTGGGAGTTTCTGGGGACTCTGGCCTAACCAGGTCCCCAAACTTAGATACTCTTGTCTGTGAGACTGGCATGGGGTTTGCCAACTTCACAACTTGTCCCAACACTTTGGGCAAGTACAGACAGGAACCCCTCATCAATGGTATAAAAGTTGAGACCTATAGAGATACAGGGGCTAGCATCACCATGGTGACTGAGAGTCTAGTCCCCTCCAGGCAACTTTTACCTGGTGCCACATACCAGGTGACCAATATTGATGGAGTACAGAGAGATCATCCCATGGCAGTGGTCAATCTCAGCTGGGGAGGTGTCACTGGCCACAAGAGAGTGGCAGTGTCACCAAACTTGCCTGTAGATTGCCTACTGGGGAATGATTTAGAGCTCTCAGCCTGGGCTGAAGTAGAGCAAGAAACCCATTCAAAAATTGTAAACCTCCCTGGTAAGGTTAGTGGGGCAGTGATAGCCACAGCCCCAGTCCAAGATATCCTCCCTGAACAGGTCAGGAGGGCTGTGCCAGTCACAGCCCAATCTCAGACACCTTCCTTCCCAGAAAAGGTTAGCAGGGTTGTGATGGTCACAGCCCATACCCAAACTGAGTCCCCTCCTGAAAAGGTTGGGCGAGTTGTGATGGCCACAGCTCAAACTCAGACAGATAATAGTGTTGTGAAGCCTGAAACTATGGATCACTCCACTCAGACAGAGAGCATTGAGGAGGAAGAGAAATCTCCCTCCCACCAGACTTTAGGAAAGGATCAGCCTCTTCAGGGAGCTGATCTGACCCCTTGTGAAGAAACTGCCCCAGAGGTAGTCAGGCCTAACCTGGCAGAACCCCTGATGTCAGTGGACCCTTCCAAGGTGGGACCCAGTCTGGAGCAGGTAACCTGCCCCTCTCTACCCTGCCTCAGTCAGCCCAGGGCTGTAGAGGTCAGGGAGGCCAGTGGTAGACCCCAAAGGGCCCCCTGTCCAAAAGAATTTCACAATCAGCAGATTAAGGGCACTGAAGCTAGCAGACCTAGCCAAGTGAAAATAAAACACACTTCTGAGGGATCCCCCTTAAAATTAGTTAGGGACCTCCCCCAGATGGACACTGTTGGGCACAGCCAAACTTGGGACCTGAGGGCCCCAGACCTGACCTGTCCCTCCAGTAAGCCAAACAGAGGGACCCAACCTCCAGCTGTAGGTAGCCAGAGGTTGACCCTGAGAGCCCAAAACAACTTAGTCTTGGAAAGAAAGGCCTCTATGGTGGATAATGATTGGAGGAAGCTGAGCCCAAAATTAGTGGAACCTCACTTCAGTACTCCATTTCAGCACCAGCCTTTTACTTTGCCAAAACACACCACAGGTAGAGATTCCCTATGGTGGAGACCCTCAGACACCCTTAGGGTGAGGGATTGCTTAGTAGACCATGAGATAGGGGGTAACCATGCCAGTGCTGGTACTTCCTTCTATGGCCACTCAGGCAATATAGGCTTACCTGGCAAGGATAGCCTTATCTCCTTTCGTTTGGGGGGGTTATGTAGGAAGGTAGATCCCTGACTATGGTTGCCCCCAACTTTTTTGCCTGGTGTTTTGCTGGTTTTCTGACTAAGTTGACCTGGGGCCCTGCTATTCAGGACCCCAGGCCTACTGCTCTCTCTGTAAAATGGATTCCATGTACCATAGGTACATACCTAATTGGATACTGAGTCACCTTATCAGTCCCTGTACAGTGTACCTTAGGTACCCAGGGCATAGGTGTACCCAGGGCCTACCAGGGGCTGCAGCATGTATTATGCCACCCCTGGCTGGCCATCCAAATCTGACACAACTGGCTGCACGACAGCTGGGGCAAGGTGGTGTAATCACCCTTTGCTTTAGATATAGTATACCTATATCTAAACCTAAAATGGACACATATATTCCTATCAGTCACTCCTATGGCAGGCCTTAACAATCCTGAAGGCAGAGAGCTTGGAATCGTGCGAGATGGTGCTCTGGCATGAGCTGAGCCTGTCTGCGGCTTTCGGGATCCATCCCTTAGCCGTTTCCATGATAACGCATACCATATACTCTTAAGTGCATTATAATCCTCACGGTTATATGCCAACTCTGGTATCGCTTTATCAAAACATGTCGAGTAAGGTGTCATACGAATTGGAATACTAACCCCTCGCCAATTCTGGCGACGGGGTTAGCATTCCACCCTTCTAGAGGGACACGACATGTTGGTAACCTGTAACCCCGGGTAAAGTCTGACATAGCCTCAGCTTCCACAAAATGGATGCTGCCACCGAGACACAAGTCTGCCCTCCTGCTGCTGGGAGACCTCCCAGAGCAGGAGGCAAGGACAAAGGATTTCCTGCCAGGGGCGGTGCCAGCACCGTCCCAGACAGGGTTTTGTGTATTCTAGGTAGGCAGGGCTTTAGAGGAAGGTGACTGCAAGTGGCACCCCGGTGCTCACTGTGCATATGCCAGCTAGAACCAGTTCCAGGGGCACACCAGCCCCTGAGCTGGGGAAAGCCCGGCATGGGAGAGGGGTGTAACCACCCCCCTTCCTAGTCCCACCCATAGGGCAGGACTTAGTCGCGTGCCAGCCCCCTTTTGCAGGATAAAGGTAGGAGCAGGCCCCCTTCCAAATTAGATCATCTTTGAATCCTGAAACTACTTTCCACGAAAGGAACTCAAGACTTCTTCTCAAGATTTCTCCCTTGTGACTAAGGAGTAGTCACCCTGCAGCAGCAGGCACCATCCAAGCATCGCGGTTTGCTGTAAGTCTCTCCTCCGGATCAAGACTGCCCCAGCACGACGAGAACCGGCTTCCCTGGCACCTCTGACCTCAACCTACATCATCAGCCCAGCTGTGATCCGTGGGTGCGACGAGACCTCGAGGGACCGGCCATCTTTAAAACTGCACGACGCTTGCCCAGCACGACTTCTGAGGAATCCTCACGTGAGTGCTTTGGGGCCCGAGAAGCCCCGACCCTGAGCAGCTCCAGCACAGAAGTCCAGCCCCCTTGCATCCACGAGATCTGCGTGGGGCCCTTCTGCTCTTTGCTGCTCACCGCGTTGTCCAGGTCACTTGCCCGTTGGCTAGTGGCCCTCCTGACGACGAACTTCGACGACAAACACCGCTGGTCTGGTTGCTCCGGACTGGCCCTTGCTCCCCTCCAACAGAGGAGCACCCCAGACCCTCCTGGTCCACTCCTGACGCCATTTTAAGTCCACTGCGTGGGCTTGCATTTGCCAAGACTTGTTGCCCCAATCCTGGGTCCAGCGACGTCGACAGCAAGTATCTTCATGGGACAGCTCGCACCTCCATCCTGGTCGCCGACAACGCCTCCTGGTCCGAGAGACTGCAGAGCCCAGCAGCGCCCACTCACCTGGTCGAGGTGACTTCGTCCGGTGCCATCCTGGTGCCCACCTAAATCACTGGCTAGTGATTCAGAACTTGGTCCCCTCTGCTTACAGGTCTTCTTCTTCCCTGATCCAGGCTTGGATCACCACGAACTTCTTCACTGGCCGCCTGCCAGCAACTTCTTTCTTCAGGCTCCTGGTTCTTCAACGAGGGTTTCCGACGCAACTTGAACCCTATGCAGCCGCAGCCCCTGGTCTAGGTAAACTGAGTACTCCGGTGCTCCAGCATAGTCCAACACTCCAAGTGTTCGGATCCACTCTTGTTTTCGACCCACCTAGTCGGGTTCGCCCGAGAACAGTAACTTTGTGATTGCTAGTATTCCTAGACTTGTTCCCGCATTACGCGTGAGAGTTCCCACTCTGCACACGTCGTCCCTAGGCCTCCTGCTTCTAATCCAAGGGTTCAGCATTGTAGGCCTAGCGTTTCTACAGTCTAGAAAAGTATTACTTACCTGCTAGTAATTTCGCATTCCACTTGTATAGTATATGGTTTTTCGTGCCCCTCGGGCATTTGTGTAAATTGTGCGACTTTAAGTATTTTTATAAGAGTTTTGTTGTGTGCTTAGCTCCCTGTCTCATAAAGAGCCAGGGTAGACTTGTTAGAAATAAATATACATTTATTTTCATAACAACTTGTGTGGTGTCCTTTCACTTGGTGTTCAAGGGGTATATGTGATGGTAAAACAGCTGGCTTAACACGCCCTCTAGAGTCTTACCCGTAGACTGCTCGTATCCATGCTACTAGGATAGCTGGTCTATAAGGTTGACCTACAACCAATCATCAATAAGGGTTGTCTGGACTGATACATAGTGATCACTAGAATAGTGAGCACTGCATATCAGGCCAACTTCTCACACATGCGACTCGAGGTTGCTTCATACCCAGTCCTGATGAAGACCCATACTGATGTTTCGTAATAACCGCAATTCTCAATGGTCAGAAGGCCAACAACGGATTTTATCTGCCTGTACTGAAACAACAGTCCTGGGGGCAGCCAATAAGAGATAACCTTTTGCCCTGTGCATATGAAACTGACGTACCATTCTAAAGAGATTCATACCTTATGTATACGTTACTAAGCAATTGCACACAAACCCCTGTTTTTGCTCCAAAAGAACCGTTTGTCTCTATATCCTAAACGATACCCGGGTTCTGGGGAATACAGGGTTACTCAGTTCAAGTTCAAGTTCATGAATTTATAAAGCGCACTACTCACCCAGAGGGTCTCAAGGCGCTGGAGGGAGGGGTTTATTGTTTATCGAATAGCCATGTTTTCAGTTCTTTTCTGAAGGAGATGTGATTCTGAGTAAGGCGGAGGTGGGTGGGGAGTGAGTTCCAGGTCTGGTTTTTCGGATGTGCGGGACTGCGGCGAGGGCTTGGTTGGATGATCTTAGTTGGCGGGTGGGATAGTAGAAGGACAGTCGGGTGTTGAGGCATTCGGGTCCTAGATTATAAAGGGCCTTGTGTGCGTGGGTAAGAAGGCGGAAAGTAATTCTTTTGTTGACGGGAAGCCAGTGGATGTTTTTTAAGTGACCGGTGATGTGCTCTTGTCGCGGGATGTCTAATATGAGTCTCGCTGATGCGTTTTGGATGCGCTGGAGCTTTTTCTGCAATTTTGTTGTAATTCCGGCGTAGAGTGTGTTGCCATAGTCCAGTCGACTCGTGACCAGTGCATGGGTGACAGTCTTTCTTGTTTCGAGGGGGATCCAGCGGAAGATCTTTTTGAGAATGCGAAGGATGTTGAAGCAGGAGGACGATACGGCGTTGACTTGTCTGGACATTGAGAGGGAGGAGTCTAGAATGAAGCCAAGGTTACGTGCATGGTCTGTGGGCGCAGATCCCAAAGCGGAAGGCCACCAGGAGTCGTCCCAAGCTGAGGGGGAGGATCCTAGGATGAGCACCTCCGTTTTGTCTGAGTTGAGTTTTAAGCGGCTCTGTTTCATCCATTCGGCTACTTCTTTCATACCTTCGTGAAGGTTGTTTTTGGCGGTGTTGGGGTCTTTGGTGAGGGAAAGGATTAGCTGGGTGTCGTCGGCGTAGGAGATGATGTTGAGGTTGTGTTGACGTGCGATGGAGGCGAGGGGACTCATGTAGACGTTGAAGAGGGTGGGACTGAGTGAGGAGCCTTGAGGT
This sequence comes from Lissotriton helveticus, assembly GCF_964261635.1. NCBI lineage: Eukaryota > Metazoa > Chordata > Amphibia > Caudata > Salamandridae > Lissotriton > Lissotriton helveticus. The sequence goes on along the minus strand of NC_136059.1, from coordinate 1,224,140,819 downwards.
ACGCCGCAGATGACTTCGGTGGGCTCTGAGTAGAAAGGGGGGAGTCGGACTCTCTGGGTTCTCCCGGCAAGGAACGAGATGATCCAGTCCAAGGCTTTTCCTTGTATGCCGATGTTGTTGAGGCGTTGTATGAGGGTGTTGTGACAGACAGTGTCGAAGGCGGCGGAGAGGTCGAGTAGGATGAGGGCCACTGTTTCACCGTTGTCCAGGAGTGCTCGGATGTCGTCGGTCGCCGCAATGAGGGCGGTTTCGGTGCTGTGTTTGGCTCGAAAGCCGTTCTGTGAGGGATCCAGGGAGTTGTTGGATTCAAGGAAGGCTGCGAGTTGGCTATTGACGGCTTTCTCGATGACTTTGGCCGGGAAAGGGAGGAGGGAAATGGGTCGGTAGTTTTTCAGATCTGAGGGGTCTGCTGTTGGTTTTTTCAGAAGGGCGCTGAGTTCGGCGTGTTTCCATATTTCTGGAAAGGTGGCGGAGTTGAAGGAGCAGTTGATGACATCGCGGAGTTGGGGAGCGATGATGGAGTCAGCTTTGTTGAAGATGTAGTGGGGACAGGGGTCAGAAGGTGAGCCAGAGTGGATTGAGTTCATGAGGCGAATGGTGTCTTCAATGGTGATTGGGTTCCAGGAGTTGAGGTAGTTAGTTGGAGGGGTGGGATCTGAAGGGGGTGGGGTGAGTTGGTCATTGGGAGTATTCTTGAAGCTGTTGTGGATGTCGGCAATTTTGTTGTAGAAGAAGGAGGATAGCGCATCGCAGAGGTCTTGGGAGTTAGTGATGTCGTTGGATGCTGCGGGAGGGTTGGTGAATTCTTTGACGATATTGAAGAGTTCCTTGCTGTTATGAGAATTGTTGTCGAGACGGTCCTTAAATGCTGATTTCTTGGCGGATCGAATCAGTTGGTGGTGTTTGCGGGTGGCTGTCTTGAGGGAGGCCATGTTGTCTGAGGTTGGTTCTTTTCTCCAATTCTTCTCCAGGGTGCGGCATGTCTTCTTGGATTTTTTAAGGTCATCATTGAACCAGGGAGCTTTTTTGCTGGATGATTTCGACTGGTGTTTTTTCAGGGGTGCTAGTTCGTCCGCACTGTGGGTAATCCATTGCCTGAGGTTGGTGGCCGCTAGGTCTGGGTCCGTTGCTAGGGTGGGAGTGTTTTGGCTGAGTGATGTGAGGAGTTGGTCGGTGGTGATTTTGTTCCAGTTTCTTCGGGGAATGGGTTGTGGACGGTTGTGGGTCAGGGTTGTTTTGTAGCTGAAGTGAACACAGCTGTGATCCGTCCAGTGGAGAGCTGTAGTGTGATCGAAGGAGATGTGCTTGCTGGAGGTGAAGATAGGGTCGAGCGTGTGTCCGGCTATGTGAGTGGGGGTGTCAACAAGTTGTTTGAGTCTGAGATTGGACAGGTTGTCCAGAAGGGTGGTGGTGTTGTTGTCGAGAATGTTGTCAAGGTGGTAGTTGAGGTCTCCTAGAAGAATGTAGTTCTCGGAGGCGAGGGCGTGCGGGCTGACGAAGTCAGTGATGTCGTCGCTGAATTGAGATCGGGTGCCTGGGGGCCTGTAAATGAGGGTTCCTCTAAGTGTGGTCCTGGGGTCGGTGTGGATCTGAAAGTGGAGGTGTTCGGCGGTTGCGAGATTGACGTCAGAGCTGGTTGTAATTTTGATGGTGTTTCTATGGACGATGGCGATGCCTCCTCCAGTTTGATCGGTGCGGTCTTTTCGAATGATCTTGTAAGTGTCCGGTATGGCTATGGCGATGTCGGGGGCAGAAGATGCATTCATCCATGTTTCAGTAAGGAAGGCGATGTCAGGTGACGCAGTGTCGATTAGGTCCCAGAGTTCGGTTGCATGTCTGTGGACCGAGCGGGTGTTCAGTAGGATGCCTTTCAAGTCGTTGGGTTCGGAGCTGTGTGTGGAGGAAGTGTGTTTGGTGAGGGTCCTGGGGCAGTTGAACTTACAGGAGAGGCAGGAGAATGGGCCGTGGGTACGTCCTGGGGTAGCTTCGCAGCAAAGTGGGGAGCGTCCGGCGTTGAGGGCGAGGAGAGTAGCGGCATTATAAGTTACTCTGGGGGGTTGGGAGCGGCATAGAGCATGGGGACGGGCGCTGGGCGCGGTCCAGGCGCGGACGGGCGTAGACGGGCTTACCTTTGGCGCACCTTCGGCGCGCATGGGGCGCGTCCGCTGCGCGTGAACGCTGCGCGCAAGAGCATCTGTCATAAATGGATAGTGGAGGGGGGAGGGGCGGGGGAGGGTCAGCTGGGAGGCGGGTGCGTGGTGGAGGGGACGGGCTCCGAGGAAAAATAACACCAAATGGCTAAGAAGCGAAACCGGAACCGGTTGGGGCCAACAAGAGTGGAAGCTTCGTGAGCAGAGGCACAATAACAGTAAAATAATTAAATAATGCTACAACTACACAGTTCTAGCGAGCGTTATGCGAGGCTACTAAATTTAAATTGTAATCAGGCAGTGTAGGCGCTACTAATTGAGAGCAATACTAGCACGAGCAGCGCGCTCCAAAATGCAGGCAGCAGTACGATACCAAATGTAGCAGCGCGCTTCGGTATGTAGGCAGCAATCCGCTTCCAAAATGCAGTCAGCGGTGAGAGGAGCAAGCTTGGGTAATGGCGCTCTGTGGTCAGCAAAGTGATCGTAGCAGGGGCCAGTGGCTGCGGGGAGCGACCGCTTCTGACGGCGTCAGGACGGTCACAGGGAAATCAGGGACGGGGCGAGCTTACTGAGTCTGTGGGGGGGAGGGTCAAGGAATTAGGACTTAGGGTACACTTACTAGGCCACTGAACCACCCTGAGTTGGCTCAAGGGGAGGAAGGCTGTGGTAATATACAATGTTAGGGCATTCCTCACCGAGCTCTTAATGTGCATCCAAAGAGGCTCTTTGTTTACTAGGAAAGATTTGCTCAGGAAAACATTTGTACTAATGAAGCACACAAAAGAAAAACACATGTTGCCTTTGAGCGCGAGCCTATCCCATAGTCAATAACACCTATGTAAACAATCTTCCATGCTCAAATCAACAAACATTTAGAAAAAAGTGTACTTACTTCTTGTTTCAACGTTTGCCATGTGCGCACATCATCCCATAAAATTTGAATGTGGCACAGTTCATTTATGTAGAATTCCTCGACTGGCAGCCCGATGTTAGCCTTCATATTTACCTACATCAAGCAGAAATGTTATATTTAAAAAATGTATTTCTGGTTATGATGTAACCTGAATAATAATGTCACTTGCATATATCTTCAAGGTATGTAGATGTGTTAAGAATTGTAAATCTATTCTTTTTTATATATACTTACCTTCTTGACACTGAAGATTGAATATTTTGTATATGAAATTTTGGGAGGACAATATTAAAAACTTGATATTGAGGAAGAGAAACGAATAGGCTTACCTTATACAATTTATTCAGCATTTCAAAAATCAGGATAATGATCTCATAATCCTGGCGAGTCGTATGTGCATTGTTTAGTAGGTTCACAACAGTCTTTTTAAGCATGAGGACATGTTTATTCAAGGAGGAAGCTGGCAAAGAAGACCACAATTTCTCTAGGGACAGAAATAAAGTAGATTATTTATAGGTACTCATGATAATGGTGCTGTCAGATACAATATAGTAAACACAGTTTATATCTGAACTTTTCCATCAACACAATGATTCTGATTCATAACGTAGGTTCACAGATGTCTTCATTGACGAGTGTAAATTAAGGATCTGTATTAAAAAATGACTTCATAAACTTGCTCACACATACCCACACCAGTACAGAAAGCAAATTTGCTCAAAGGGGCGTGGGATTTCCAGGGCAGGGATGCCTCAAGATATAGGTTAGCACACAGGTTGCAAAGTTTTTGTCGGAGACTTACCTCTGCTAACAACATCCCCAAAATTGGTAGGGATGCAGGGGAAGGGGTGTCTCAGCAGAGAAAAACAGTGGGCCCGATTCACAAAAGTAATCTGAGGCAAAATCCTAACTTTACGACTTTCGGTATTCACAAAAGGCATTTAGGAGAAGTAAAGTAAGGATTTTGTCTCAAGTTTGTCTTAAGTTTTGGTCTTAAGACAAAATCCTAACAAAAATTTGTCAAGGGGACATCATTGTGGTGAATTTTTTTTATTGCTGGTAGGGCGGGCTATATTTTGAACAACCTTACGACCAAAGCAGTTATCATCAGTAGAATTATAGTGTTACCTCTTGGGTTCGTTTACAAGCCCATGCACTTGGGGAAGATGTGGTGGGGGTGGTATGGGGGTGACTTCAGACCTGATAGGGGAGCTGGTTATCAGTACTCCCAGGAGCAGATATCTAATATAGATTTAAGTAACTGCTTTGACCCGCTGAGTGGGCTACATGAACAAGATTGACTGGGCCCTGAGACTGCTAATCCAGGTCACACAAGAGTCAACGCCTGTGGGAAGCTGGCTCTGTATATAATATCCCAAAAATGGTATAGTGTGCACAGAGTCCAGTGGAACCCCAATGATAGCCAGAGGTAAAAGTAGATAGCACCTTACTGTCTATTTGTAGAATTATAGTGTTACCTCTTGGGTTCGTTTACAAGCCCATGCACTTGGGGAAGATGTGGTGGGGGTGGTATGGGGGTGACTTCAGACCTGATAGGGGAGCTGGTTATCAGTACTCCCAGCAGCAGATATCTAATATAGATTTAAGTAACTGCTTTGACCCGCTGAGTGGGCTACATGACCAAGATTGACTTGGCCCTGAGACTGCTAATCTAGGTCACACAAGAGTCACCACCTGTGGGAAGCTGGCTCTGTATATAATATCCCAAAATATGGTATAGTGTGCACAGAGTTCAGTGGAACCCCAATGATAGCCAGAGGTAAAAGTAGATAGCACCTTACTCTCTATTTGAGGTAGTGTGGGCAGGCAGTAAGGTTTTGTCAGAGGGTAGTGTTGAGCATTTGTTGTAGAGAGTCAATCAGCAAATTATGTCACACTCACAAAGACTGAACGCAGACTAATTTGATTTGTTTAAAAATATTATTTATTTCCAAGAACCAAGCAAGCCTGGCACAGGTAAGTGTATATGATACTTTTTAAGGAAGGTTGAACAATACAAGCAAGCTGAATGAAAATGACTTTGTTACAGGTCTGTAAATGCTTTCAATATCGTGGAAATTACTGTTAATTACTTTACAGATTACTTTCTGGATTACTTTTTCTACTCAGTGTGATATGCCTAGCTATCACACTGGGACATTTCCTAGAGAAAAGGTAAGTAAGCAGTTTTCTGTTATTTGCAGTTTTTCAATGTTTCACGCGCAGGTCACAAGGTTGTCGGAGCAAAGCTCGTGGTGTTAGGCTCACGGCAAAGGGGGATCCGGTTTAGCACACAAAGTACACCCGCAGCGGAGCAGCGGCAACTGGGAGCAGGGTGCTATTTTAGAGATGGGTGCCCTGTTGTTTTCAATGGGAGTTGCCGGTTTGGGATTTTGGTCCAGGAAGAATTCAGGGAGGAACCAACAGCTAAACCCACAAGATGATGGACGGAATGATGCACAATGGCTAAACATTCACTCCCAGTCACAGATCTGGTTTTAATCTATCGTTATTTTGCTCACCAAGCCACCCCAGTTCAGCCATATGCAAATCAGTCTTGACTCTGTGCCTCATGGGAACAGTCCAGACCAAACTGCCAAGCCATGTCTTCCCTGGACCGGAATCAAGCATCCTAGGACCGGTTTCTGGCTTTCAGCAGTCTTCAGCCAGGATAGCTTGACTCCAGTGGCGTAGTGAGCACGGGACCCACGTCTAGGCATACCATTGCCACATAGGGTGAACAGCAAAACACACAAGATGATGGACGGAATGTTGCACAATGGCTAAACATTCACCCCCAGTCACAGATCTGGGTTAAATCCATCGTTATTTTGCTCACCAAGCCACCCCAGTTCAGACATGGCCATATGCAAATCAGTCTTGACCCTGTGCCTCATGGGAACAGTCCGAGTGGGACAGGTATGCTCAGACGTGAGTCCCGGGCTCTCCATGTCACTGGAATCAAGCTATCCAGGCTGATGAGGGCTGAAAGCCCGAAACCGGTCCTTGGATGCTTGTTTCCAGTCCAGGGAGGACCTGGCTTGGCAGTTCGGGCTGGAATGTTCCCATGGGGCACAGGGTCAAGACTGATTTGCATATGGCTGGGTTCAAACTGGAAAGGCATGGTGAGCAAAAAAAGATGGATTTAGGTCCAGATCTCTGTACTGGGGTGAATGTATGACATTGTTCTTCATTCTGTCCATCACCTGTTGTTTCTGCTTTAGGAACCAACAGCTAAGCAGGTAAGTTGAGGGCTCGGGACATAGGTGCCCTCGGGTTCTCTTCTCTAAATTGCAGGGTGGCTGGATGCAGGGGTGTCTTTTGAGGTCGGATTTCACCTTACCGGGCCACTCGAGGTTGGGGGTGTCTCCATACAGAGACAGCCGGTGAATTCGCCAAGTCCTGGAGGTGTCAACCCATGGTGGACATGGACTCTGGAGCATTGAGGGACCTCGCTGGAACCGGTGGGCCTTCGGATTTGGGATGTAGGCGTCAGGTGCAGTGGTGGTTCTAGGCGTCGGGTTTCTTTGTCCTCAGGAGGCTCAGACTCTGTCTTGGGAGTTTCTTTTGAACAGAGCTGATGTTCACAGGAAATCCGGTCTTCGTTGAAGTCAGTCAGTCAGTCCTTCCAGGGTTCTGGAGGTCGCTGACTGCAGGACACAGCAATTTTTGGCGCAGGATCTCTGGAAACCGCAGACGAGCTGGTAGGCCTGGGGCAAGTCACTTGTTCTCTGCAGTCTCCTCTGCTGGGCATCTTCTTTCGTCCTTGTTCTTCGTAGTTTGCAGGAATCTGTCTTCTTGGTTCAGGGCTGCCCCCTAAATACTATATTTAGGGGGCATTTTAGGGGTCTCGAGATCAGTAGCCAATGAGCTACTGACCTTAGGGTGACTACACCCTTGGTGTGCTCACCCCACGTGGGGGAGTAGGCACAATCCCTAATCCTGATTGGAGAGTGCCTGCCATCTGCACAATGGTGGGCACTGAAGAGTGGGCTTCACCTCGCCTACCCCACCTGAGGGGTGGGTTTGGCAGAGGTGAGCACACCTTCTGGGCTGGGCTAATTTTTTCCGCCTGTCTTCCCGCCGAAAAGGAGGGGTGACAGGAAGGGGGCCTGCTCCTGATAGCAGAAGAGGCTGGGGTCGCATTACAAAGGGGGCAAGGCCTTTGAAGCTCCCCAGCCAACGATGGCTCTTCCTGGCCAGAGGGAGGTGTGACCACCTCTGCCCAGGAAAGGCTTTCTTTCTGGGATCAGGGAGTGAAGGCTCCCACCCCAGGGGTCCAGAAATATGTCTCCTGGTGGTAGGCTGTTGTGTACCAGTCAGGGAACCCACCAGAGGCTGGTCGTTTTTCAGGGGGCATCTCTAAGATGCCCTCTGAGTGCATTTTTCATTAAATCCCACACTGGCATCACTGGGGGTTTAATGTGCTGAGTAGTTTGATACCAAACTTCCCAGTTTTCAGTAAAGCCATTATGGTTCTGTGGAGTTCGTAATGACAAACTCCCAGCACCATATACTCTTAATGGCATTACTGCACTTACAATGTCTAATAATTGGTCTAGACACTGTGGGGGTACAGGGCTCAGGCACCTGTACCCTCACCACTGACATAGTGCACACAGCTAGAGGGGTGGCTGACCTATGCCAGGGCAGTGGGTTGTAGGCATGGTACACAGGGATGTGTCTCATGTTCACTTTGTTATGCACCAACACACGCAGTGTGCAATGGCAGTGTGTGTGTGTCAAGGTACAGGGCCTTTAAGGGTGGCACAATAAGTGCTGCAGCCCTTAGAACCCTTCCTTGGCCACAGTGCCTTTTTTAAAACTTTATTTTCCAGTATGAAACACATACAAATTTTGCAAATAATTCACCTTGTTCATCCTTTCATACAAATTCACTTTGCAAGTTCTACATGGCAATCTTAATAGTTCAAGGACATTTGCAGTTAGAACAGCTAGTATAATGAAGCAACGTATCCCTAATTACCCTGCTCAAGAAGGCTTGGCTCCAGCCCATTCCTATGTCTTGTCTCATATGCACATCTCCTCGCCTCTAGATGACTTTCAGCGTATAAACATAATAACACAACAACTCAAATTGTCGCTGTCAGTGCAGATGTTATTAAGTCTGACATAATCATCCCACGCCCTTCAGCACAATACCGCTTCCTGACTGAGAGTTTGAGGTTCGTGTATTTGCTGCTACATATGCCCGAAATGGGCCACATATATCCCTCGGGCGTGAGGTTGATGGCATGATACTAGCATAGGTCTCTGCATTGATATTGCAATAAGCTAAACTACGAAGCCAGTCCTGTATTTTGGGAGCCATCTTCCTACCCCAGTGTATGGCAACTTCTCTTTTTGCTAATAGAAGTTCCAGTGATGCAAAGTGTCTGACCCCCTTTGGGAAGTTCACTGTGTACCCCAGAAGCACAATCTCTGGAATCGGATTGAGAGGCAAACCAACTATTTTCCCAAGTGTAGAGTGGATGTCAACCCAGTAATTCTGTATTCGTGTGCACGTCCATGCCAGGTGGATGAAGTCAGCAGGAGGTGCAGTGCATTTTAAACATGTATGTGGTCTAGCTGTGTCCATCCTGTGTGCCTTGTTGGGTGTAACATAGGCGCGGTGAAGAAATTTAAACTGAAGCAGCTTGTGTCTGCTGTTAAGGGATATTTCTTTGGTGACCACACAGCATTTGGACCACTGTTCGTCCGTTATTTGCCCGCATATATCCGCCTTCCAGTCTTGTCGGAGCTTAGTGTCACATACTGGTCTCATATTGGCGCTAGCTTTGTACATTTTGTACATGAGACGTGCTCCGACAGGGTTCTCTATCACTAGTGTGAGTGGGGGAAACGACTATGGTTCAATTGGAAATGTGGGGAGTGTAGCCCGTAGGGCTGATCGCATTTGGGTAATAATAAATTGGGTCATAAAACTGCTGTCCGTGTACCGTGCGTCGTCCCAAGTGAAAAGACATGCCCCCCAGGACACAGATCCCCTATTTTGACAACGTCCAATGCAGCCAGTGTGCGCTGCACCAGGCCTTCCCCAGAAATTGGGAGCCACCTAGCGTTTGGCAGGGGAAGGGAGGAGGAGTATAAGGTCGTAGCTCCAGTGAGTTTTCTCAATTTTTACCACGTCCAGCTGGTAGTGGACATCGTTAGTATGTCACACGAGTCACGAGGGTAGCACCTGGGAAGCACCGTGGACAATTTGTCGGGAAGGACAAGATCCGCCTCCAGTCGCAGAAATGGTATTCTTGCTTCTGGGTGGAACCAAGCATGTGCATAGCGACATTGTGCCACTAAATAATATAATGAATATGCTACTTACCAGTATGCATCTGTTCTTGGCATGTAGGGCTGCTAACATTCATATCTATTGCATAGATCGCCACCTAGTGTTGGGTCCGGATGATTGCACATTGTTGTCCTGGAAGAGTCTTCGAAGTATCACGAGATAGGTGGCTCCTCCCCTGGACTACAGTGCGCATGGGCATCGACTCCATCCCCAGATTGTTTTTAGCCATTGTGGCAAAGATGGAGTGCGATAGTAGAAATGATGTCCATGCTAGTGATGAAATGCAAGAAGTAATCTGCAGCTGCTACAGGCGCCGGGGAGGAGGGTGGGCGATGTGAATGTTAGCAGCCCTACATGCCAAGAACAGATGCATACTGGTAAGTAGCATATTCAGTTCGAGGCATGTGGGCTGCTAAATTCATATCTATTGCATAGAATACATAGCAGTCCCCTCATTAGCGGCGGCCGCCCGTGCCAGCTGCAGAAGTCTGAAAAAGAGTTTTGAGAACAGCCTGTCCTACAGCTGCCTGCTGTTTGGAGTGCACATCTACACAGTAATGTTTGGTAAATGTATGTGGTGTAGCCCACGTGGCTGCTCTACAAATGTCTTCCAAAGGAATATTACCTAGGAATGCCATGGAGGCCCCCAACTTGCGTGTGGAGTGCGCCCTGGGGGGGACCGTTAAAGTGCGTTTAGCCTTCTGATAACAAATCTGAATACATTTAACGATCCACCTGGCTATTCCAGCTTTGGAAATAGGGTTGCCTTTGTGCGGTGCTGAGAAGGCAACGAAAAGTTGCTGTGTCTTTCTAAAGTGTTGTGTTCTGTCGATGTAGTACATTAATGCCTTTTTAACGTCCAGCGTGTGGAGCATTCTTTCCGCTACTGTTTCTGGGTTTGGAAAGAATGCGGGCAGTTCAATCGTCTGATTGACATGAAACTGTGACACCACCTTTGGAAGGAACTTGGGGTTAGTGCGGAGCACTACCCTGTTTGAATGGACTTGAATAAATGGCTCTTGTATTGTGAGCGCTTGTAGCTCACTAACACGTATTAGAGACGTGATAGCAATGAGGAAAGCCACTTTCCATGTCAAGAACTGAACCTCACACGAATGTAGAGGCTCAAAAGGTGGGCCCATCAACCTAGTGAGGACCACGTTGAGATTCCATACTGGAGCGGGTGGGGTCCTGGGAGGAATGACCCGCTTCAGCCCTTCTAGAAAAGCTTTAATGGCAGGCACCCTGAAAACAGAGAGATGCTGCCTGTTTTGAAGATAAGCCGCTATGGCGGATAAGTGTATCCTAATGGAAGCGTACGCTAGATTGCATTTGTAAACATGCAACAAATAGCAGATGATGTTAGGAATGGATGCATCTAGCGGGTTTATGTTATGTGCGGTACAATAAATGACAAACCGCTTCCATTTTGCTGCATAGCAAGCTCTTGTAGTGGGCTTCTGTGCCTCCCTGATGATGTCCATGCATTCTGGAGGCAGGTTAAGGTAGCCAAACTCTAAGACCTCAGGAGCCAGATCGCCAGATTGAGCTGGTGCGGATCTGGATGCTGAATGTCGCCATGGTTCAGCGTCAAAAGTCTGGGTGTGAGGTGCAGCCTTCGATGCGGTACCACGGAGAGTTCTAGAAACGTGGTGTACCATGGTTGGCGTGCCCACGTTGGAGCAACCAGGATGAGTGTCATCGAGTGTTGCTTTAACTTTCTTGCCACCAGCGGTATTAGAGGTGCTGGGGGAAAAGCGTACGCAAATCTGCCTGACCAGTTCATCCATATAGCATTGCCCTGCGATTGTGGGTGAGGGAACCTGGCGGCAAAGCTTTGGCATTTTGCGTTTTCACTTGTGGCAAACAGGTCTATCTCTGGATGACCCCACTGCTGGAAGTACGGGCGGAGTACTGATGGATGTATCTCCCACTCGTGCATTTGATGGCTGTACCTGCTGAGCAGATCCGCCATCTGATTGTCCTTGCCCGGGAGGTGTTCCGCCATGAGGAAAATGTTCCTCTGAATGGCCCACTTCCACATGCTCTGAGCCAGATGAGACAGCTGTGGAGAGTGCGTACCCCCCTGCTTCTGGATATAGTACATGGCAGTCATGTTGTCCGTCCGGATCAACACGACTTTGTTGCACAGATGTACCTTGAAGGACTTGAGTGCCATGAAGATTGCCATCAACTCTAGATAGTTGATGTGCATCTTCTTTTGCTGTGTCGTCCATAGTCCCTGCACCGTGTAGTGGAGCACATGAGCTCCCCATCCCTGGAGAGAAGCGTCCGTCGTCATGATGATCTGCGGCACAGGCTCCTGGAACGGTCGGCCCTTGCAAAGGTTGTGTGGATTCCACCAATGCAGAGAGCTGTATGCCCGACCGGTCACCAACACTAGGTCTTTCAATTGTCCTTGAGCCTGTGTCCACTGATGCGCCAAGCATTCTTGGAGCGGACGCATATGCAACCTTGCGTGCGGGACTATGAAGATGCAGGAGGCCATCATGCCTATCAACTGCATAAACACTCTCGCTGGGAGTGAGTGTTGCGGTCTGAACCTTTGGATGAGCGACTGGATGTTGTCGATCCTCACCTGGTTTGGCTGAGCCGTAGCAGTCAGAGTATTTATTGTCGCGCCCAGATACTGCCGCACATGGGCTGGCTGAAGGTGCGACTTTGGATAGTTCAGTGAGAACCCCAGACTGTGAAGGAGGTGAATTGTGTGGGACATGTCTGCGGCGCACTGCTGTTCCGACTTTGCTTGAACGAGCCAGTCGTCTAGGTAAGGGTAGACATGTATGTTCTGTCTCCTGAGGTGCGCCGCCACGGTCGCCAGACACTTTGTGAACACTCTGGGGGCAGTGGTCACTCCGAAGGGTAGGACCTTGAACTGGTAATGCCTGTTCTGTATGGTGAACCTGAGGTATTTCCTGTGGGATGGGTGGAGTGGTATGTGAAAATAAGCATCCTTGAGGTCCAAGGTTGTGAGGAAGTCTCCCTGGTTTAACAATGGAAGAACCTGCTGCAGTGTTAACATATGAAAATGTTCTGAGAGGATGTACAGGTTGAGGGGGCGTAGGTCCAGAATGGGTCTGAGTGAACCGTCCGTTTTCGGGATTAAGAAGTACAGGGAATAAACCCCTGTGCCTTCTTCCTCCACTGGCACGAGCTCTATTGCGCCTTTTTGCAGCATCACAAGAACCTCTTGCTGCAATAAGTGCAAGTGCTCTGCTGACATAGGTCGTTGTCTTGGGGGTATGTTGGGTGGAGTGGACGTCAACTCCAAACAATAACCGAACTGGATAAGTTTCCTTACCCACCTGTCTGTGGTGATGGACGTCCAGACTGGCAGGAACTGCTGGAGTCTCCCCCCGACAGGTGTTGGATGGTCGGGGGGCAGTGACAGAGAGTCACTGTTTGTTGGCAGCAGAGGAACGGGAACTATTGTTGCCTCTGCCTCTACCCTTGGCGCTGTTGCCTCTGTAACCACCTCTATTCTGTTTTGGGTACGAGGCCTGGGCGCCTCCTCTGCCGAAATGTGACTGCTGGGCCAAGTGTCCTCTGGTAGCACCCCGCGCACTTGAGCGACAAAAAGTGTTTCCTCTGAATTGCTGAGACTGAAGTGCCCCCATGGACTTAGCCGTCTCAGTATCTTTTTTGATCTTCTCGAGGGTGGTGTCAACCTCAGGCCCAAACAGTCTGTCTGGATTGACGGGCTGGTTGAGGATAGTCGTCTGTATTTCTGGCTTGAAGCCTGAGATGCGGAGCCATGCCTGACGCCTCAACATAACACTTGTGTTGACTGCTCTCGCCGCTGTATCTGCCACGTCTAGCGCACATTTAATTGCAGCGTTAGAAATGAGCTTGCCCTCTTGTATCAGCAACTCAGCTCCTTCTTTAAACTCGTCTGGAAGGTGTTGTAAGAGCTGCTCTAAGGTGTCATAGTGCGCCCTATCATACCTGGCTAATAGGGCTTGTGTGTTAGATATGCGCCATATGTTGGCTGCCTGCGCAGCCACCCTTTTGCCCCCTGCCTCCAGCACTTTTAACTCTTTGTCCGGGGGAGGAGCTTCACCCGTTGTCTGCGAATTCGCCCTCTTGCGGGCATTTGAGACCACCAAAGAGTCTAGAGGCAACTGGCCTCGTATATAAGTAGGGTCCCCAGGTGCCGGCCTGTACTTTTTTTCAATTCGTGGGTTCACTACCCTCGCTCTGGTGGGTTCCTTGAAAATGTCTGTGGCATGCTTGAGAACCCCCTTAAGCATTGGAAGTGTTTTCACAGTTTTTTCTGATGCAGAGAAAGTATCAAACAAAAAGTCAACTTCCACAGGGTCGGCATGCATCTCCACCTTATGGTTTGTAGCCGCCCTTTCAATTAAAGCATTAAACGCCGCAGAGTCTTCAGTTGGAGAAGTTTTCACCCCATACATCTGTGGGTCACCGACCACCGACCACCTGTTGGTCCCCCTGATCACCATGAGTCCTGCTGCTCATCAGGGTCAGTATTGTCTGGGAAGTTATACCCCTCATCTTGTTCATCCTCATCTCCATTTGAGCAAGTGGGTGAAGGGGTAGGACTCCGCCTAGGCCGTTGTGGAACGGGTTCAACAAGTTCTGGCGTGTCTGGTGCAGGCTTTTTCTTCTTTAGAGGTATTACATAGGATTCCACAGGCTGGGATGTAATTTTCCTCTTGTAGAGCGTTAATCTACCCGTGTCGGCGTCGATAAAATGCTCCTCTTGGTCGTCAGATAAAGGTGGTCGACCAAAGCCTCCACTCAGCTGAGTCTGCCTCAATGGCTCCGAGTCCTCGGGCACCGTACGAGGTGCAAAAGCCTTCGGCGCCACCATCGGTGGTAGAGTATAGAGGATCGGCATGGAAGTCTTCTTCAGTGGAACACTTGTCCTCGGTACTGAAGGTGTTTTCGGCTCCGACACCTTGTCTCTCAACCGCTTCAGGGAGTCCGAGACTTGCTTCGTAAAAGAAGCGGACGGCTTCGTCGATCCGACCGACGACCTCTGTCCACCCGCAGGGGAAGAACCGAGCGTCGACGATTTTTCCTTGGGTGGCGGAGACGCGGACGCACCTTCGACCGCTGCGCTCTGCTTCACCGTCCCTGCCTTAGTTGTCGACGTCGCAGACTTTGGAGCAGCAGATTTATCTGTCTGTGTCGGGGCTCCAGACTTCGGCTCGGTGCCCCTCGCTGACTTCGCTTCGACTGTCCGTTTGCCTGTTGGTGCGGCAGTCTTGGTTGAAGGTGTCTCGACAGTCTTCTTCGACTTCGACTCGACCACCTTACTCGACACTGGCTCGACGACATTCTTCGAGCCGGCCTCCTTGGCCCCTTTCGGCACCTTAGCCTGTTCGACAGCCTTCTGCGGCTTCGAGGGCTCCGAAGACGACGGCTTCGTTGTAGTCCCAGACGTCTTCGGTGTCGATGGTTTGTCGGCCATCTTTGTTGTTTTCGATTCCGATGGTTTCGGTTTCGATTTGTGTAATGGAGGCTCCGCTGGTATGTCTGTAGCCGGGCCAGGAGGCGGGGCCGAGGACTGAGGAGTAGGGTCGTGGGTAAGGCCGTGTGGCGATCCCGTGACCTGAGCCTTAGTAAACGTACGCACGGGGCATAGCTCTTCCTCCGAGCTATCTTCCGCGGCCCCATAAACTTCCTCGTCGTCCCCTACCTCCTTGACGTGTTCGTCTAGGTCCAGGTCCTCAACAGGTTCTCCGTAGTCGGCCTCAACCTCCGCCGATGTAGGTGAGATCTGCAGTTGAAGCTCTTGCTCGTCTGCTTCGGGGTCGCCAAAGATGTCCGCCGGCGCCGGTGCCGATCGCTGGGCCTCGAGGCGCGCCACGCGCCTAATCTTGAGCGTCTTCTTCGACCTGAATCTCGAACAGGCCATACAGTTGGCCTCGTTGTGGTCCGGCGACAGGCACTTGTTGCATACAGGATGCACGTCGATGTGTGGGTACTTCGAACCGCACACGGGGCAGTACTTGAACGGGCTCCGTTCCATCGTAGCGTCGTCAGGGTCTTGCTGCGTCGACAGGGCCTCGATGACCGAAGAGTCACCCGACTCCACAGTTATCCGACTCGAAGAGTAGGAGGACACACAAGACCGAACGCTAACAATACCGACGAAGTAAAGAAAGCCTTGTGGCCTTCAAAAGTTGTTTTATCGATTCCGAACAGGAGGCGTCGAAATCACATCCGAACCCAATGGCGGAAAAAAACAATCTGGGGATGGAGTCGATGCCCATGCGCACTGTAGTCCAGGGGAGGAGCCACCTATCTCGTGATACTTCGAAGACTCTTCCAGGACAACAATGTGCAATCATCCGGACCCAACACTAGGCGGCGATCTATGCAATAGATATGAATTTAGCAGCCCACCTGCCTCGAACTTGTAAGTCGGGTACCTTATACCCTCCCCTTTCATATGAGAGTGTAAGGATGGACCAACAGAAACAAGGCTGTTTTCCCCCCATATCAGTCGAGTGATATGTGATCATAATGTACGAAAAAAAATGTCAGTGAGGGGTATGGGTTATATCGAAGAGATATACAAATTTGTGAAGAACGACCATCTTTAGAATTGCTACCCAACCAGCTAGTTATAATGGTAACCTCAGCCATTTTTCAACCTGTGTTTCTAAAATATGAACTGCCTGCCCGTAATTTAAGCGTCTGATTTGTGTGGTGTCGAGGTGGATGTGGATCCCAAGATATTTTGCCAACACCATTCGAGGGGGTATTCACATTCCCACGGTGCAGTGCTTGTGGTTAAGGGAAAAATGATGGACTTATGCCAGTTCATGCCTAGCCCAGAGAATCTGCCAAAGCGAAGAATTTCCCTGATGAGGGGTGCTAAGTTGGTATGAGGTTCCTGGACATATAGATTGGTGTTGTCTGCATAGAGGGAAACCCGGAGGGGGCAGTGTTAAACTGCAACCCCCGCTGCAAGTGGCGTTCTTGAAAATGCCCGATGAGTGGGTCCATTGCCAGTATGAATAGGACAGGGGATAGAGGACAGCCCTGCTGGGTTCCACGGAAAAGCTCAAAGGGTCTGGAAGGTGTGCCACTTAAATGGAGTCTCGCTGTGGGGCCGTAGAGTAGAGCAGTTGTGGCGCTGAAACAAAATGGCATGCCTATTTGTTCCATCACTTCAAGGATAAATGGCCACTCCAGGGAATCAAAAGGTTTCTCTGCATCTAATAATATCGCGGCCGTGGGGTTTTCTGGATTGATTCTGTGAAGTACTGTGAACAGTGTCCGAAGGTTCAGGGAGGTAGACCGGTGAGGTACAAAGCCGGATTGCACTGGGGGGATAATATATTCCATTAATTGAGACAACCAATTTGCGATAACTTTGGCAAATTTTTTGTAATCCAAATTTAACAAGGATAGTGGGTGATAGGACCCGCAATGCCTAGGGTCTTTACCAGGTTTTGGGAGGAGAATAATAACAGCCTCGCATAGCTTGGGGGGGGGGGAGAGTATCTGCTTTTCCAATGCCTCCCCATAGACCTCGCTTAATTGCCTCGATTAGTTGCGGGGACAGAAGGTCCTTATATTCTCCGTAAAAATCCCCTGTAAAGCTGTCTAACCCAGGGGCCGTGGAGTCCCGAAGAGAGTCGATGGCAAGTGTGACGTCGGCCACTGAGATGGGTTCCGCCAAGAAGTCCTGCATATGCCTCTCAAGGTACACCAGTGCAATCTTGGATAGATATTCATTCTGGGCTGTACTGTCCGGCCCTATCCTGGAAGTGTACAGTGAGGTGTAATAGTCTAGGAACTCGTTGCAAATGCCGGAGGTCTTGGTGAGTGTGCTACCAGTGGAAGAGCGGAGTTCAATGATGTATGATTTATTGTAAGGTGGCCTCAACATTTGTGCCAATACTCTCCCAGGTCGCTCCACCTCCCCATAACGCCTGGCCTTGTGGTATTTCCTCAAGTATAGTATCTCCCGTTCGGCTGTGTCTCTTTACTCAGACAGCAGGGATAACCGCTTTGTCTCTTCTATAGGGTCCCCGTAGTTTTGGAGTCTAGTGTGGTGATGTCATGTTTGATGCGAGTCATCATGTTGCTGCGGTCCCTGAGCACCCCGGCATGTTTAGAGATACCGACAACCGTAATAACTGACTTGAACCCCTCCCACAGAACTACCCAGGAGCTCACAGAGCCAGTGTTAATCTCGAAATAGTCTTCGATGGCTTCTCGTAGTTCAGCCTTGAAAAGTTCATCATGCAGGGCTCGACCCGGGAAGCGCCACTGCCGTTCATATCCCTCTGGTCGTGGGAGTTTCAGATGTAACATTATCAGGGAGTGGTTGAGTATGTCCTAGGAAGCGATGTAAGGAAGTCCAACCAGTATGTAAATTCAGGGAAGAGAAGCCAATAGTCTATCGTGGTCCAGGTGCTATGTTGACCAGAATAGTGAGTGTACTCAGTTAGCATAGGGTTTCGGCTCTGCCATATTTCTGATATTGTGAATTGATCGCAGAGGTCCTTCAGAGCTCGTTGTGCCCGCGGTTTGGTGTCAGGGGCTCGTGAGGTGCTGTCAAGCCTAGGGTCCAATAGTAAGTTGAGGTCCCCTCCCAACAATAATTTTTGAGGCATTTGTTTTGCAAGTTGTGCGCCTGGTGTGTCGAAGAACTCAGGGTAATCAGTATTTGGGGCATAAACGTTGACCAGTGAGACCCTGTGGCCACTGAGTGAGCCAGTGACAATGATGTATCTGCCCTCCGGATCTCGGACAACGTCACTGAGACTAAAAGGGACTCTTTTGTGTATTAAAATGGCTGTGCCTCTAGCATAATTGCTGTAGTTGGCAAAGTACCTGTGCGCCCCCCAGCTGGCGCCAAATCGCCCTGTTGCTGCAAATAGGCTATGTCTACCTTGTGTCAGAGCAGTCAATGGATCACCTGTCATCGTTTACGATTATCATTGAGGCCGCTGACATTCCAAGAAATCAGGGTTAGAGCCGAGGGGCCCTCACTGTCCCATAGACGTGTCTTGAGTGCAAAGTGTACAGTCTAACCTGACAGAACTGTGGTGAGTGTTGAACCTTTGCTAGTGATCGTGAACAAAGGTGCATCAAATAACTATTGAATCGTATAACCCCATCAACCCCTCTCCTCCCCCCTCCCAGCCACCTTTCAACCCAAAGGAGGCCAACCCTCTTTAAGCCGTCTGACAAAAAGTACAATTCTACTTCAAGCTTGACTGATGTGGCCCAAGCATAGTACCCCAGTGTAAAGATAAACACACTCAACGGATACACCACGGGGGTGGCAATGCCAGGCCGAAACCAGCAAAATGACATCATAATGTAAGATTTATAAAAATGTTCCCAATTGGATACACGAAGCCAGCAGTGAATTGCCTCTTTGCCAAAGAGTTCTCTGAGCAAATTCTCAACAAAAAGGTCCATACGTCCGGTGGCTGTTGACTCCGAAACCCCCATCATGCGGACGTTGTTGTGGCGACTCGGGTCTCCAAATCTTCATTTTTTATTGCGAATTCTTTGAGAATGCGTTCCGCTCGTTCCAGTCTCTTGAGGGACTGCGCAGTCCCATCTTCAATATATGAGATGCGAGCCTCCGCTACATCTAGTAGCTGATCGTGAACATGGATTTTGGCCCCCCAGCCCTGCGATGTTCTTGTCTAAGGCATCAAAGCAAGAGTCTAGGGCCTTGAATCCCACCCTCATTTCTTGCATCATGGAAGCAACGGTCGACTCGGTAGCCGCAGAGTGAAACATGGCATGTGTGTTGTCGGCCATTTCTGAGGATTACGAGGGTGCTTTGTCTGCACTTTCTCGAACGGGAGTGTTCTCTGTTTGGGATCCTTGTGGCCTATGCTGCACTAGAGGTACCAGGGACTAATATGGTGCAAGGTCGGAGCGTGGAACAGCAGGTTCGGGAGCCAAGTCAGTCTTCATGGGCCATTCGCCGCGGGGGCCTTGGGACCTCAGTTGCGCCAGGTGGTCACCTAGAGCTCTGCCCGAAAGACACAAGATGGCAACCCGGGTTAGCTCCGTCAAAATGGGGGTGAGCTCCTTCAAAATGACGTCTCCAGGTTCTTTATCTGAGCCCTCAAAGGTGGAATGAGGAGTAGCCTCAAGGACCAGGATTGGAGGATCTCTGGAAATGTCAGGACCAAAATGGCCAGTGAGAGGGTTTTGAACGTTTGCGCAGGCTGTTTGTGCTGATCTCAATGTGCAGGCTCTGGGTTTGTGCGTGCCCACAGGGTCTTAGAAGCTGCAGCGTTGGGCTGCCATCTATGGAGCGCTTCATGGATTTGAAGAGCCGTGGACCCAGGGGTGTTTATGGCCGATTTCAGTGCAGGCAAGGCAATGGGCCGAACCGCTATGGGCTGATGTCAGAGTCGCCTGCCACTCTCACGCGGCATGTCTCGCGTTCAGCGGTCTCCCCCGTCTGAACAGCCCCCTGCCGCCGCCCAACCCCGATGTCTGCAGTACGTGGGCCGTGTCCCCATGCACGCTGTGGAGATGTAGGGGGGCGCAAGGCTGGGACGAATGGCCGGGCGAGTCTGAGACAGGATACCGGGTGGAGGGTGGACGGGACATGGTCTCCGCCAATGCGCGGTTCTCCGCAACCCACCGCACTGAGGCCGGGTTCTTTCTTCCGCTTCTGCAAGGCGTCAGGGCCTCCCACTCGCTCCGGCTCGAAGAGGGCATCAGGCCGCCCAGTCACAGGCTCCTCCTGGGACACTCATCAGGGCCGTATCTCCGAAGCGCAGATCTTTCCGTGGCACGAGATCGGCTCCGCTGGTTCAATGCATCTTCTGGTGCCTGGTATTGTGGTTTTAGGGTGATATTCAGTGCGTTATTTGTGAGGAAAATTACAATGTGCTGGTTCTACCTCCAGGGCTTCTCTACCGAGCGGCCATCTTAGCCGCCGTCTAGGCCATGCCCCTGGCCAAGGTGCCTTTTGTACCCATGGTACCTTCTACAGGGGTCTGACATGTGGCCAGAGAGGTGCCAATTGGGGGTACAGTTTTGGGAAAGAACACAGGCCCTGGGAACCTGATTGGCAGGGACCCAGGGCACATAAAGTCAAAGTGCATCAGTAGTCTGGTAAAAAGTGGAGGGTTACTGCAACAGAAACCCAGCTTCCTACACAAGCTCCTTTAGAGATCTGAAAGTGTTAAGCTGGAACACTGCTGGGGTTCATGGTCAAATCTGTGATGAAGTATGGGTTAACATATACTACTCTTATGATATTATTAGTCTCCAGGAGTTGTGGGACACAGAAGGGATCATATACCTAGTCAGACATGCTACCTCATTCCTAAAGCAATTCCCTTTATTTGTGGGAGAGCAAGAGGGGGTTTAGCAACATTAATAAAACTAGATTTGAGCTCTAGAATTGAGTTGATTACATCCAATTCACCCGTTATACTCGGTATACCATAGTGCTTTGAAAACCAGCTCCGGATTCTGTCTATTAATGTTTACAATGCAATCTTTGGGAGGGAGAAACATGATGTGCTTAGGGATCTTAGCAAGTTTTTGAATGATTTGTTCACTACTTGCCAATATATATACACAGTATTGATGTTGATGGGTGAATTTAATTTGATCCTTGCTTGGAATCTTATCTGTTGAGATGTCTGACAATGGGAACGTAACTAGTGACCAAATACACCTCAAGCATACTGAGCAGGGGAATTTTTTAAAGAATTTGGTCTTAGATTTTAACTTAGTCAACCTGTTCAACAAAAGAGAAGCTACTTCTGTAGATTGAGTGCCTACTTTTAAATGAGCTGGGGCAGGTCTGTTATTGATTATATTTTTATTTCAGTTGGTCTATTTTCCTTATTGTCATTTTTTGTTTGTGGAATGGAATATTCGCAATGACCATAGCCCCCTTTTGGCCACTTTTCAGTGGGGTATGAAGCCAGTGGACATATGTTCTTTTAAGTATCCTGTCATTCTCAAAGATCAGGGCCATAGATTAAAATGGGCAGAGATTATACCTAATTTTGAGCTGTTATCTATTTGTCATTCTGAACTCCAGATTTGTGTGGATGAGAATGCCTTTGATGTTTGTATTTTGATGGCTTTTGATTCCCTGTGCGGGCACATTAAGCCTGCCCTTGCTAAGACAGGGGTGGCTGCCCCTCTTATTAGATGGTTTGGTAGTAATTGCTCAAAGGCATGCAAAGAATTGTTGGCCATTTTGAAAAAGAAACCCCGAGACAGAAATACGGTGAAAAGTCTAGGGCATTAAAACATCTAGCACTGAGGGATTGAGAGAGAGAGCCTTAAAAAAGGAGACGTGGGAGAACTTACAGACAGCTTGCGCATTGTCGAATAGTGCTGCCTTCTGGAGGGTGGTAAATCACACCTTCTTTAGTTCCGAACAGGTCTCAGATTAGGCCCTAACAGTCCTAGCTTAGGCCTGTGGGTAATCTATTACGAGCATCCAGGTGGATGCAGGGTTAATAGCATACTGGGAAGAAGTTAGGAATGCTATCCTCTCCCTACCAACAGGTAAGGCTCCCAACAGGGTCCCCAGTGATCTGTTTAAGTCCTTAGTTGATTTCTGGGCGCCCATTGTTACCCAAAATATAAAACAGCCATTTGAGGCCCATTACCCTCGGGTTGGCATCATTCTGTGATAGTGCCAGTGTTTTAGAAGGGGGATAGAGGGGGCGCTGCTTGCCACAGGCTGATCTTATTAGAGGATGCAGATGCCAAAATCATAGGCTGGGTGATTCTGGAGAGAACTACCCACTGGGCTAATGAGCATGCTCTGTTATCCGATGTTCAGTACGGGTTTTGATCAGGCCCGGGCACAGAGGAGCAGAATCTTAATTTGCATTTGGTAATATCCAAATATACAAGAATGAAAGGGGGCTCTGTGCATTTGGCCTTCATGGATCTCAGTTCAGTTTTCGATAGGGTTAACAGAGCTAAGCTCTGGGCTGAGCTGAGCTAGTGTCCATGTGAGTGATCCTGCTCTTGTTGCTTTTTTGAGAGATCATTATAATGACCTCACAGCATCGGTAAGGTATGGTCCTAATAGGGAATGCACACAGCATTTTTATTTGAAGAGAGGAGTTCACCAGGGAAGCAACCTGGCTCCTTTTTAGGTCTTGCCTGACCCAGCCCATGCGCTAGGCTGGCGAGACTTTTAGTGAGGGCTCAAAAAATGCTACCATGGCCAGCCTAGAGCTACAGGGCATGTACGCAGGCGTGCGCTTAGGAGCAGAGGCGCCATATGGCAAACCTTGTCATGCTCATTAAGCGCCCGCGATCACTTTCACTTTCGCCAGCGATCACTTTCGCGGTGCCCCTTTGATGTTCTTGTACAAAGAACATTAAACATCAAAGAACATGTTGTTGTGTTAATGCTTTGCTGCGCCCGTTTGACTTACAAAGTGCTTTCTCTTTCCACAAACTCAATGTTTGTGTTTCTTTACTTTGAAATGCTTTTAGTATTACTGTCACACATACAACCACAACCACACACACACAACCACACACAAAACCATAACCACACACACAACCACAACCACACACACACACAACCACACACATTCACACATACAAACACATACAACCACACACACACACACAACCACACACACACACAAACCACAACCACACACAACCACACATACAACCGCAACCACAACCACACATACCACACACATCACACACACACAACCACACACACAACCAGATACACACAACCACACACACAACCACACACACACCACACATACAACCACACACACAAGCACACACACATAACCACACAAACACACAACCACACACACAACCATACATACACAACCACACACACAACCACACAACCACACACACCACCGCACACACAACCAAACACAACCACACACAACCACACGCACACACACAAGAACACACACACAACCACCCAACCACAAACAACCACACACACAACCACAAACACAACACACACACACACACAACCACAACCACACACAGTATCCCACACACACAACCACAACCACACACAACCACAAACACAACCACACCAACAACCACACACAACCACACACCCACAACCACATACACACACAACCACAAACACAACCACACACACAACCTCAACCACACACACAACAACCACACACACACAACCACAACCACACACAACCACACACACAACCACACATACCACACACAACCATGCACACACAACCACAACCACACACACAACCACACACACAACCACACATACAACCCCACACACAACCACACACACAACCACACACAACCACACACACAACTACACACAACCACACACACAACCACACCAAGCATTGGCATAGCCAATAGGTCTCGCCTTTTAGACCTTATAAGTGTTTAGCCACGCAACAGTTGATGTGGTTGCACCAAGGATATCGTGCTGCATAACTAAATACTTAGAAGGTCCCAAATGCGAGACCTATTGGCTATGCCAATGCTTGTTTTATTTTGTATATTAATCGTCTTGAGTGGGTTTTAACTGAATATGGGCTTGACGTCCTGACGATGGGAGGTAGACTGCTCCCTGCCTTTTTAAATACAGATGACGCTGCCCTGATTGCACACATGGCATGGGGCCTTCAGTGCATTCTGGACCTATTTATTGACTTTACGGACAGCCTCGACTTGTTGACTAATTTTTAAAAATCCCATGTCATGGTAGTGGGCCGCAAGAACACTAAAACACAAAGAAATGTGGCTTGTGGCCAGAACATAAGCTGGGTGGGACATTTTCAAACCTGGGCATTTTACTTGATTCAGGTGCTAGTTGGCATCCCCTGATAAGGAATAATACATTAAGATTTAAGATGGCTATATTTAGCCGAAAACACTTTTTGCGTCAATTGGGACAATAGCCAATTAGGAGCTTGTTAGAAGTCTTTAAAGCTAAGTGCACCACTTTAGCTTGCTTTGGATGTGAATTCTAGAGCTATGCTTCTATTACTCCGAGTCAGGTTGCGGAAAATATATTTTTAAGGGGCCTTCTATGTGTAGCGAAGGGCATTCCCTCAGAAATTGTTCATGAAGAGTTGGGAATTGGATATACTTCGGACTTTATACGATTACCCCTATATTTTTTACTTTGGTTCCCAGGTTGGCTGCAGGAGGAGGTAAATCTAATTAAGCTGATTATTTGTGACTGCTTGGGCTAGAATAACATGTTACATATTCCATGCCTACATTATATCATGTCCACTTTTAGAGATCTGGGGAGACCAGCGCTCTTCATTGATCCCGGTTGCATTGCCAAAAGAGATCGTGCTTGCTTGAAGCAGGCCATCTCTCTCAGGGTGGCAGCAGGGCATCAGGCCTCCGCTTTAACCACTCTATCAATGCACCAGTATATTATGGTGAAGTAGGTGAGTGGTATTGAACCTTACCTCTATATGGAGAAGCCCAACCACCATCGCCGGCTGTTGACTTACTTCAGATTAGGTATATTTCGTCCGTTGATGTTTGCAAATGGTGTCTGGGTCCTATTTACCCCTCTGCGTGTTTAATAACATCTCAGTTTGCGACACCCAGCACAATGTCTTTATCTGCCCCATATTCGAATGTCTTCGCTACAAATTTATAGGGCTCCTACTGTAGTCTATGAACTTTAGATAGGCGAGACCCACACTTTTATATCTGCAGCTTCTACCATCGCCTAAAATATATTTTTATGTGAAATGGTTTTATCAGGCAATGTGCGAATCTTCGGCTTCTTACCCACTGCCAACAAAGTGCATATTATAGGGGAAAAGCTATTCCCTCTTTCCCTGCTGTTGGGTTGGCCATATTGGCTATCTCACAGTGTCTCCAGGTCTCAGGCTAATACACTAAAAGGAACAATCGCTGTTGTGCTCCAAGCTTACGAATGGCGTGATCCTGTGTTCTCTGAAGCAGGATGTGCAGCATGAGAATAACAGAAACCAGTTTTCCTTGACATGGATTATTGCGGTTTCTCCAGATTATTCTCTGGTTGTCACCTTTTGTTGTGAACTTACTGCCCAATCGTGTTCATGATCACATGATTCTTGATGTGGTCTGGTGAAATTTGATCTTGAATATTATTGTGAAGATGGTGTTTCTGAGTTGCAGTTTTCTCAGTTATCTTTTTCCTCTCTCAACATAAGCCCTTCCCTTTTCTCAATTTTTCTGTCCATGTTAAAACCTTCTCTGTGATGGGGTTTCAGTTTGTGTTCTTTTTGTAGTGCAACATAATTCATAAATGACCAACGTTCTTTACTAATGAACCAAGAGCAAGATGATATTACTTTAACCACCCTGAAAGATCCCTGTCTGCCACATTTACAGATCTCGGTCATTCCATAGCTTCAACATAAACACCTTTATGATGGTTCGTCTGAAGCTACAAACCGGGTTCTGGTCCTGAGGAACCCATATGGGGCCTTTCCGAGGCTGTCACTTGTTTACATGTGTGGACATGAGCAGCATAGTCAAGCATCATATGTCCTGGTGTTTATTTAAACCATCCCTTCCCCACCATTTCACTAAAATTACAGTTGTTCTACTTAGGCAGGTAGTAGGGATTTTTCGTTGGATCCCCCACTCCCTGGATTTTTTCTGAGTAGGCTTGCAGCCTTTTGACGAGTGCCGCCCGCCATTAGACTATGTTTTGGCAAGCGCAGGAGGGCCGAAGATGAAGCATGACACCCACAGGGAGAGTGAGGCATTCCCATTTTATTTAGGCAAATGCCCTTCGGGTCGTAGCCGTGGTGGTTTGCGACTAATACGTCACCCACATAGAGGAGTCACTTAGCATTAGAGGTGATTTGTCCCAATGTAGGTGAGTTATTATTAGGGATTTTTGGTTGGATCCCCCACTCCCCGGATCTTTTCTGAGTAGCCTCTCAGCCTTTTGACGAGTGCCGCCCACCATTAGACTATGTTTTGGCAAGCGCAGGAGGGCTGAAGATGAAGCATGACACCCACAGGGGGAGTGAGGCATTCCTATTTTATTTAGGCAAATGCCCTTCGGGTCTTAGCCGTGGTGGTTTGCGACTTATACGTCACCCACATAGAGGAGTCACTCAGCATTAGAGGTGATATGTCCCCACGTAGGTGAGCTATTTATGAGGGCGCGTTTATTTTTTTGGTGTATGCTTAATTTCCTCAGGGCCTTCTTAATAATTATAAATTGTTGGACTGGCGCGGGGTGGCAACACTCTAGGGGTCTGCCAACCCTTCAGGTGGGCCCTATTTAGCCTAAGGTCAATGAATATCTGTGAGATATGGGAGACTCACAGGCCCCTTGTCACATTCTGCGGAGGGGCATCATCGTTTTGTGTTACGCCACCGGTGCAGGGTATTGAAGACTGGGAGATCTGGATCTGTGTGGTGTGCTCTGTTCCATTCATCTCAAATAACAGAGGTGCTTACTACTTGTGCCCTGTGGAATCTGAATCATCTTAGTGGTAACAAGGGCAAGAATCTCTTTGTGGAGTAGCAGTCAGGAGTTGGTGTAATACTGTGGAGCGATCATCAAAGAGGGTGGCTCTGAAGAACTCTCTTCCACCGCATCTATGAAGCAAGCAGCACAATAGTTTGTGGTAAATTGAACAAAAGTATCAGGTACCATTAATGGAACCTCCTAATGAATTAAACAGATAGATCTACAGCTTGTTTGTGAATTTCATGTTTGGATTGTCCATTCCAAGGCATGGTATAGGAGACAAAGCTTTAAATGTATCTTTAGTTTTATCAGTAAATGCCAGTTTTCTGCACATTTAGTGTTTTAAGTGAAGTAGTACATTGCCAAGAATGTCCAAAATTCCTTCTAGATGTACCAGTAAGTATGGATATTGCACCATCAGCGCCTGACTCCACACACTGACATAATGGCAGTTTTGAAACATGCCTTCAATGTCTTCTTCAAAAGGCAACAAGTATGCTCTGGTTCTAAAGGAGGTGACATTAATCTGGTGAACGGTGTACTTAGGTTCGATGTGGGCAACAGCAGGTTGGGTTGACATATTTGAGCCTCTCAAGCTATGCTTGCATAAATAGCATTTGGTCAATGAAGCTAAGTGTAGCTTAATAGATAAAACTTAAATAGGCATCTAGCTGATCTAATATAGAATGTACAAGATGCTGAAAAGAGCCTGTGAAGGGGCTGCTCTTGTCTATGAATTCACCAGGTGATTAAAACTCATTATTTTGAGTAGTATCTGCTTAATGTTGGCATTCTAGCCTCCATAAGAATATCCTGCCATTTCTGTGAAGATTTATGTACCCTAACACTATGATTTCAGATGTCCTGCCACAAAGTTCATTGACTTAGGGGTCATGATGTTGGACATGGCCCAGGCATTTCACCAAGAGCCAAAGGTAGCAACCCAATTGATGTATGTTGTCTTCTTTGCTGCTGCAAATGAATAAAGGTGAGCTAAAATATAAAGGAGTTGATGTTCTGGCAACCTCTGTGCCTAGCATGTGTTGGTGAGATCAACACTAATGGGACAAACCTCTAGGTAACATACTTATTCCAACTGAGCCACAAGACAGTGCCCCTAACACCAGCAGTTGGTATCTTAAAGTGAAGTCTGGGCAGGGTTTTGTTTGCATGGGTTCATTATTTTTAAAGTGCCATGAGGAAAGACTTCTAAATCTATGCTTAGTGTGTCTGGGATGTTTCTGCATTTTCCCGGGACACACTGGATGAAAAGACAAAAACACTGTTTTTGTTCACCCATTATCAAATTACCTGCACATATCAGAACAGAGGGAATGATTTTGCTCCCAACTTGCTTTTCGAGGTACAGCTGAACACTGGTATTAGCTAGATCTGGACCAACTTGCTCTACATGATTTTAAAAGTTTTATGGCAAAAACTGATGCTGTTTTCATATTCCCCAGTTGAATCTAGCAAGCTGAGTGGAATTTTTAGGGATGTATTATTGTGGGGACTGGGTCATAGAATACTATCCCATTAATTACTTTTGAGCATTTCTGAAGTGGTCTCTTATAAAGATGTGTTTGCGTAACCAAGTGAATATGTGATGTCATCAATCCACCAGCTTCATCATTGTTTTCAGTGTAAGAGACTGTGATGTCTGGCAAAAGGGAATTGTGTTCTGAGATGGCAGAAGTTTGTACATAGTCAGAGCATCCATCACCTTCCGACCTTTACCTACTATCAGAAATTTCTGTTGTGTGCGGTGATGAGATGGCTTTTGCATGTTGATGTTCAAGTTGCTTCCTTGGATCGAACGTCCTCTGCCTGGCTTTGAAAAAGCTGCACTGCCATTACTGGCGAATTTTATCTGACTTGTTTTAAGTTTTCCTTCCAGTAGAGTCAACAAATCTGTAGATCACTTGAGATCCAGAGCCATTTACAGAAGATGTGTGAGAAGAAAGCCAAGCTCGGTTTAAAGGGTATGATCAAATGTGTAACCTCAACCGAACTCTTAGCAGACTCTCAGGCGTTTGCTGAGATGATGGCAGTGATATGTCTTTTCAGCTGCACCCCTGGTGGGGAGGCAACTATTGACACCTTTAAAGTCCTGTCAGTCACCCATAAGTGTAGACCTGTCTATCTTCCTGTGCATGACGTGTTTTTAACTTACATTCAACCTAAGTAGAAGGTGTCCATTTGGGGAACAGTGTACAAATGTGTCTTTTCGCCAAAGTGAACATGATAGCCTGCCTCTACTCTTGTCCAGGACTTCCTACTGAAACTGGGTTTACCTGTGGGTGTACGGATAGTCGCCATCCATTCTACTAGCAAAGGGGGCTCTTTAGCCATACCAGTCTGATTTGAATACACAATTAGAGCCAACTGTGACTGGTCTGATCTGTGACGTCTTCTCCAGTGGAGCCTGTGAAAAGTAGACAGAGGGAAAATATGCACTTGCTAATGAGTGAAGATATCAACCTTTTAATTAAGGAAGAACTTTGGTTGGCCCAGGCTTCCTCATTGTGCGGGCTGGACTGTTCCCAGGAGGCACATGGTCAGACTGATATAGCCATGTCTGAACTGGGGTGGCTGAGTGAACTAAAGAATGGTGATGGATTAAACCCAGATCAGTTGACTGGGGGTGAGTGTTTGATTTGTACAAACGCTCCGTCCATCATCCCCTTTTGTATCGCTTTGTTCGCCCTAAGTGTGGCAGGGTATGCTCAGACGTGAGTCCCTTGTTCACTTGGCCACTGGATTCAAGATAGCCTGGCTGATGAGGATTATGAATCCGAAACCGGTCCCAGGATGCTTGTTTCCGGTCCAGGGAAGACATGGCTTGGCAGTTCAGGCTGGACTGTTCCCAGGAGGCACAGGGTCAGACTGATTTGCATATAGCCATGTCTGAACTGGGGTGGCTGAGTGAACTAAAGAATGGTGATGGATTAAACCCAGATCAGTTGACTGGGGGTGAGTGTTTGATTTGTACAAACGCTCCGTCCATCATCCCCTTTTGTATCGCTTTGTTCGCCCTAAGTGTGGCAGGGTATGCTCAGACGTGAGTGCCGTGTTCACTTGGCCACTGGATTCAAGATAGCCTGGCTGATGAGGATTATGAATCCGAAACCGGTCCCAGGATGCTTGTTTCCGGTCCAGGGAAGACATGGCTTGGCAGTTCGGGCTGGACTATTCCCAGGAGACACAGGGTCAGACTGATTTGCATATAGCCATGTCTGAACTGGGGTGGCTGAGTGAACTAAAGAATGGTGATGGATTAAACCCAGATCAGTTGACTGGGGGTGAGTGTTTGATTTGTACAAACGCTCCGTCCATCATCCCCTTTTGTATCTCTTTGTTCGCCCTAAGTGTGGCAGGGTATGCTCAGACGTGAGTCCCTTCTTCACTTGGCCACTGGATTCAAGATAGCCTGGCTGATGAGGATTATGAATCCGAAACCGGTCCCAGGATGCTTGTTTCGGTCCAGGGAAGACATGGCTTGGCAGTTCGGGCTGGACTGTTCCCAGGAGGCACAGGGTCAGACTGATTTGCATATAGCCATGTCAGAACTGGGGTGGCTGAGTGTACTAAAGAATGGCGATGGATTAAACCCAGATCAGTTGACTGGGGGTGAGTGTTTTTTATTTGTACAAACACTCCGTCCATCATCCCCTTTTGTATCGCTTTGTTCGCCCTAAGTGTGGCAGGGTATGCTCAGACGTGAGTTCCTTGTTCACTTGGCCACTGGATTCAAGATAGCCTGGCTGATGAGGAATATGAATCCGAAACCGGTCCCAGGATGCTTGTTTCCGGTCCAGGGAAGACATGGCTTGGCAGTTCGGGCTGGACTGTTCCCAGGAGGCACAGGGTCAGACTGATTTGCATATAGCCATGTCTGAACTGGGGTGGCTGAGTGAACTAAAGAATGGTGATGGATTAAACCCAGATCAGTTGACTGGGGGTGAGTGTTTGATTTGTACAAACGCTCCGTCCATCATCCCCTTTTGTATCGCTTTGTTCGCCCTAAGTGTGGCAGGGTATGCTCAGACGTGAGTCCCTTGTTCACTTGGCCACTGGATTCAAGATAGCCTGGCTGATGAGGATTATGAATCCGAAACCGGTCCCAGGATGCTTGTTTCCGGTCCAGGGAAGACATGGCTTGGCAGTTCGGGCTGGACTGTTCCCAGGAGGCACAGGGTCAGACTGATTTGCATATAGCCATGTCTGAACTGGGGTGGCTGAGTGAACTAAAGAATGGTGATGGATTAAACCCAGATCAGTTGACTGGGGGTGAGTGTTTGATTTGTACAAACGCTCCGTCCATCATCCCCTTTTGTATCGCTTTGATAAAATAGCATTAGCATTGCCTCCCAAGCCATCAACTCGTCAAAATGATCATTTGCCAGACAAGGAAATGTTGGCTTTTTGAGAATCAGAATAAGTCTTGGGCTCCTGGAGAGCCTCTGAGGCTGTGACTGCCAAGAACAAGAGGAGCTGTTGCTTATCATAGAGAGGAGCTGACACCCAATGGCCTCCAAAGGGTCCAGCCCACTGAAAATCTGCCTAGATTTTGACTCAACTAACTGAACTGCCAGGGAACCATGAGTTGTTGCACCTCAGAATGGCTGAAGAAGTTTAATAATATCTCCTGTGTCTTGGTGTTGAGTGACCTGCTGCTATCACATTTTGGCCATCACTATCCCAACTGCCCCTACCCTTTTGGAATCCACCTGTATCTGTTCACTTTCAGGCCTGAGGGACAGTGAACTCTCTCTATTTCAACCCTGCCAGCAGGAGGTTGTGTTTAATTGACTGCAACTTCCTGCCTTGATATACAAGTTAAGCTTGCGGTTACATAACTTAAAAGTCCAGCTGCCAATTGGCACTCATAAAGCCTTTGAGGCAATTGCATGCCCCACGTTGCTTAGGTGATAATGCCATTGGACAATTTTGATCACAGGTGGCCCTATTTCAGATACACTATTGATAGTTATGCCCCTGGCATTTCTTCATCACTCCACCAAATGCTCACCTTTCTCAACCTGGTGGCTTTGTCAAATACAATTTTTTTTAATTTGCAATCTCTGCACATCATATTTCAGCTCCGTCACTCCCTTCTCTATCCTGGTTACATACTGTTGTGAACCAGAAGTATATCCACTTTTTTGTCTGTTCTCAGGTTTTCCCTGACTGCACTACTTTGGCTTTATAACAATTAATCCAAAATGTTTTCTAGTTGTGGATTTTAAATGTCTTATGAAGCGCTATGGATCTGGAATTCTAGGATTCATAAAACATTGAAAATGCACTTAGCAGACATGGATACTGGTCCCAGAACTAAGACTAAAAGGCACCCAACCATATACAAGTACTGTAAGTTTGGTCACTCTCGGCCTGATTCACAAAATGAACTCACATGTTTGAGTAAACTCTGGAATAGGTTTACTGTGTTTTGGTATTCACAAACTCTGAGTGTACATTTAGTATAAAAGTGTAAGTTACTTGTTTCCATCCCCTGTGTAAAGCTATTGGCTTAGTCTTGTGCGGGTGGGTGATGTACCTCTCTAAACCTCTCTAACTCCACCCTAATCCTATCTCCTTTTGTTGTAAAACTGTGCCTTTTTCCACCCACTCTTTAATGTCTCTCCCAAATTTGGTGTTAAAAAGTGTATTTACGTATGCGGAGAGTCTGCAGTCGTGACGAGGAACTCCGTATACATACAAATAGGTAATGCAGGGGCATAAAACTCTACATGTAGTTTGTGAATTGCAATTTGGAGTACATTTTGTAGTTCTGTAAAACGTTCTACAAGGTGCAGTTTGTGAATCAGGCCCTGCGTATTCAGGTTTTTACTTCTTTGGTATGATAGTGCGAGTGCTTGTGAACCCGATGTTGGGAAAAACAATGTGAAGATACACCAACAATGTAGGGCATTGTGGGTTTCAAGTTAACATTATCATGGGTTATCCTCACTCTGTATATATTAGATGTACGAAAACTTTATTCATGTAAATAAAATGCTTTTCCAAGCCCACCACAAAATAACAGGATAAAAGTCTGCAAGTGGATGTCAGATAGGAATCTGGAGCAAGAATCAATAATTTTATCACAGTGACTGTTGATGCCCTTAAACAGAACTACACATTTCCTAATCAACTTACCTAGAATTTTCAGAGATGTTGGTTTCAGATTATTAACAGCCGTTGCAAATGCAGCAACAAGAGGCGGAAACTCCTGGGACCCATGCATCAAAGAACATTCTGGAAGGAGGAGGAATATAGCCAGAGCATCACGATGAGCAGGAAGCTGTGAGAGCTCAGCGATAATGTTGTTCTTCAAGCAGGAACTAATCTGAAACAAATATGAGAGGAAGATATATTATTATTTGCACAATCATTTTGAAAAACTGAAAGATACTTACACAAAATCAAATTTAAGAGTCCCTAATTTTTAGGAGCCTATAGGTAATTCAATTTACATTCTGGATATCAGAAGTCTAGCTTGAGTAATGAGCAATATTTCATTTATTCGTTATTCCAAAATGGGAAATTCATCATTACTCCAGCTACACCTATATTGTTTAATTTTCCTTTCTAGCTCTTCTGCCTTGTTCAGCATTCCATTTGGGCTCTGAAATGTAGCAGGAGTCTTATCTGAAGGGAGGACACATCCTCATCTGTGTGTAGAAGAGCCCAAACTATATCATCTGGTAATAGCTGCTGCTAAGGAAAGATTTCTCACTGTTCATCAAAACGTCAATACCATATGTTAGGGCCCAAAACTTTACTTACAATGCCAGTCACCTCTTTTTTTTAAAATTTCTTTATTCAAGTGTTTACATTTAACATAGGACATGTCAAACTATCTCTTCTACCATATCATAATTAGCTTACAGCATGACAGCCTTTAATAACGTATCAGATTTCTTAGTTAAGGCGTGTACCTCCCACTACCCACAATGTCCTCGTGGCACAAAGCAAAATTACAATATTAGCGGATCAAAGTTGCCAATCCGCTTAGAATTTCACTCAACATTGGGTAAGCGCAGCCCACAGACCCATATCACCACGCATGTCCGGGGAGTGGGCACAGTTTACAAAACTGATTCATATGTGTCGACTTTTGAAATAATTTGCAACAAGCTGCTGAATGTGACCTCACAGGTCCATATTCAGCAAACCTTTCCATGGGCTACTCGTGTTACACGCTACTGAAAAAGATTTGAAAACCGGGCCATAGTTGCTAGGCTACACAATTTCTTTAAGTATTTGCAATACCTGCTGTACAACCTGTTCACGATTTGCAATCATGTCAAAAAAGTCGGAGGCGGCATTGAGGTCAATCCACGATATATCCGAAGTTTTACAATGTTTCTTTCTACCGAAAAGAAAGGACACCAGTATGAGAAAAGCTTTGAAATGACCTTCATACAACAATAAATAAAACTACTGACCATCATCATTCAATAATATTAGTCTGTGAATCCCCAGAGGCCACATAAGCAATCAATGATCAAGCAACTGTGTCATTTACACACTAATCAAATCCTGAAATCTAATGTCACAATTGATTTAGGTTTTGTCAAGGGACCAGGCACTTCAAACTGGATTCGAATATATACTAGACATGCGAGCATACAGATAATCTTAAAAGAGAAAGGCAAGAAATATTAGAAGATCCCCAAGGAATGGCAAAAGACTGCAAGTAGAGAAAACAGCAATAAGGTCCACATTACGTAATGTGCGGTTGACCAAAGCCTTCACTTGACACAGGACCCGTTCCTGTCTTCCTTGGTACAACCTGAATCCTGCAGGTAAGAGATGGTGTACACACCTTCTGTGTATCTTATCTTCTCTGCTATCAGGACCACCGAAATGTTGCTACCTTTCAGGGCATTAAAGGCACTGACTAAAGTTTTAAGGATGATTGCGCTGGAGGATTGGGTTGATGCCTTGCCAAAGTCATTGGATTGGGTGGAGGTCCCTCAAGCCTGTGTATCATGAGCACCTACAGTAGCTGAGACCAAGAATCTTTGGGAACTTCTCTTTTTGCCATCACCTGTTGCCAAGAAGCAATTCTTCAGTTCTTCAGCGCAAACAAGAGCCCTTGGTGACTTTCAGCAGTTGATCCCTGTACTCGTGCTTTGAGCACATCTACATAGATTTGCTTTGCTATCTTTTGTGGGAGACATGCAAATGTATGAAGAAAAGAGATGCTTATGTCACATAGGAGAAATCTGGAGGACAAGCCCAGGAAGCAATGAGCCTCAAGGGAGCCACCAAAATGTGATGGGTGTCATGTTGGCAAAATCTTCAGTCAAAGGCATTACAAGGCATTCCATTGTTTTTTGGTCAACTGCGCCACACCAGGTGTTTAGCAACTATAAGCAGTATCTCTGAGTTTTCACAAACACCCCTCTGAGATGAAAAAGGAGGAAAGAGGAGGTTAGCCTGTGCATGAGGCTACTTTAATTCAACTCTGATCAACAGATACTTTTGCAGCTCAGGTCTTCCTCATCTTGCCACTGACGCCAAAAGGGTAGAAATAATGCACATAGGGAAAAAGAGTGGACAGTAATTCATTCATTATAATTCAACCACTGGTCATTATTTTCACAACACTTCCTTTCTTCAACATTCTGCATAGACAACATCTTTTCACAGAGGGAAATTAAGACTCTTGGACATGTAACTATTTGCCATCCGTGTCCTAGAATGGTTAAATTGTGAATGGCTTGTTATCCAGTTCATTGCTGATTTGGCCTTCATGAGAATGTTTTAAAATTCTTCCCACTAATGACGCAACACACTTATGTGTGTGAGGTTCTCTTTAGGTGTGTGTCAACTAGGGTAAAGACCCTTATAAAAAACGCAGCCTTCAACTTAAGTGTAAGAAGTCTTGCTACATTTCCAGAAAATGTCTAATTTTCAGGAGATTCCCCCGGTGTAGGAGGACTCAATGAATTAGCTTTCATTTAAAAAAAATTCTATATTATTTATAATACTAGAAATGTAAATGCTTGTAGGTCAAACCCGAGCATATTCAAGAAGTGCATTCATGAAAATTCTTTTGGACAAAAAGGTCTTTCTGTATGAACTATTGGGGTGGCTATAGTTTATAATACGGTGGTTTCAGAAGGGATAGTGAGAAACAAGTGCTAGAGCTTTCGAAGTTGCTTTGAAGAAATGGACAATTGTTGGTGCTGGATCTGCAGAGATGGTTTAACTCAAAGTATATTTTGTGGTACATATTGTGAGTACAAGAATTCTGCCATGATCAGGGTTTCTTACTTACCTCTGTTTCAAGAAACTTCCATTGATGCTTGCCACGGATGAAAAGATTTGTTTTATTTCCCTAGGAATAAATAAAAAATACAATTTGAGATACAATTTAAAAGTGGAAATATATTTTCTCTTCGCCGGGTACTGAGAAGCCCCTGAGCCAAGGGATGAAACACACATTAAAATATCACTACCTATCAAAATGTTAGTCAATGAAGTTTTATCCAGACAGCAAATAGAACACATTAGATGATGGACAGCGGGTGCTTTGATACATGCAAGATAACTCTACAGCCCATTCTAGACATCGGAAATCCAGTGGCAACATATGTATAAATTCCTTTCCATAATACAATGGCTTTCTTTAACGCACACTGCATGGCGGTGAAACCTTCATACCACTGCAGGCTGTAGGAGTGAAGTGGGCTTCTCTTCT
The DNA here is from genome assembly GCF_964261635.1 of Lissotriton helveticus. Taxonomy (NCBI): domain Eukaryota; kingdom Metazoa; phylum Chordata; class Amphibia; order Caudata; family Salamandridae; genus Lissotriton; species Lissotriton helveticus. Next base: position 1,224,104,285 of record NC_136059.1, on the reverse strand, counting down.
TCATGGTTTGTGTGACTGAATAGGTTGCTTTGCCAACCTTTAGACCAAAGATGCGGAGTACTGCACTGATTGAAGACTGCAGTCAGGAAAAATATATTTTTGGTGCAATTTTAGTGTCACATCTGTAGACACCTATGTTATCTTTGCCCTCCGCTTCCACTGACGCCGAGGTGCTCCACTTCTCCCTAGCATTTAATTCTCACCTGACCGTAGGTGGTACTCTGGTGTACCGGCCTCCGGGACACTTTGGGAATTTTGTGGGGGCACAGGAAGAGGTCATAATCCCACGGGTACTAAGATACTCAAGGTATCTCCTCCTGGGGGATTTTAACATCCATGTGGATAGCCTGGACTCTCCGGAGGCCATTCGCCTAAACGAAGTTCTATCCATGGCTCAGCTCAAACAGTGGGTTGCGGCACCCACTCACACGGGAGGACACGTCCTTGATTTGGTCTGCTCCAACTTCGATATTCTCATGGCCTGTCCCGAGTCAGTGACTTGGTCGGACCATAAGCTGATTAGGTTTTCCTGGTCTCTAGCTATTGCCGTGAAGAGCGGTCCCCCAGTCACTCACGCACAGAAGATCAATCTAGATATCTTGCCAGATTGCCTCGCTGCAACCCGTCCATTACTGCCCCCAGAAATTGAGGTGGCAGTTAGTTTTTTTAATACATGGGTTGAACACGGGACCGCTGCCGCTATTAAAAAAGGCGGGGTGCGTAGATTACGTACTACCCCCTCCAAACCCTGGTTTTCACACACTCTTCGTGAACTTAAATCAGGCTGCAAGAAACTTGAACGGGTATGGAGAAAAGCATACCTACCTGAGGCAAAGAAGGATCTTCGGGTGGCGCAAAAAAATTATTATGCGGCCATCAGATCTGCCAAGAGCTGTTATTATTCAGGACGAATTAATAAAGCTAATAACAATAGCAAGGACATTTTTTCAATTGTAAAAAGCTTTGTTTCACCATGTGCCGCACAACCTTTGTTGCCCTCATCTGAGCAATGGTGTGAAGAGCTTTCTCTGTTTTTTGTTGATAAAATCACCAAAATTCAGGATGACCTGCTCGCTGTCTGTAACAACTTTCCCTCCCCCCTGTATTTCCCCCCTCTACGATGCCGGAACCTGCAGAACAGTTTACTAACTTTGCTCTGTTCTCCAGGTCTGACATCATTGCTGTCCTTGCGGCCTTGAAATCGGGGTCCCCCTCTGACCCCTGCCCTGCTAGAGTCCTCGGGGGACTAGCGGAAACAGTTGGAAATTAGGTCACTCAGATCATTAACCTTTCTTTTCTCACTGCAACCGTCCCGACTTGTTGGAAGCAAGCAAAATTGCTTCCACTTTTGAAAAAAACCGGGCTGGATTCTGTCGTTCCCTCCAACTATTGGCCTATATCTTTATTGCCAGCTCTTGCCAAAGTTTGCGAGAAGATCGCTTTTAAACAGCTGGACAATTTTGTCGAAACCTCTCAGGCACTACACCCAGCACAGTCAGGATTCAGGGCTGCCTACAGCACTGAAACAGCCCTAGTTGAAATATCTGAGGCTATCCGGGAGTGTTTGGACGGAGGTGGGAGAGCGGCTCTGATTTTATTAGACCTCTCTGCCGCCTTCGACACGGTACCCCACTCCCTCCTTCTTACCGGATTAGCCACTATTGGCATCACCGGCCCTGCACTTGACTGGCTGACGTCTTTTTTAGATAATAGGACTCAACAAGTTTGGATGCCTCCCTTCGCTTCCTCCCCAAAGAAGCTCGATACTGGGGTCCCTCAGGGCTCCACTTTGAGCCCTTTGCTTTTATCTTACCCCTTTAATTTACCTAGCAGAACAGCTTGGGGCAAAAATTATAGCCTACGCCGACGATACCCAACTTCTGTTTACCTGGCCTAAGGACAATTTGGATACGTCGGCGGCCCAACTTTTCCTATCATCAGTTTTCCGATGGCTAGCACTTGCCCAGTTAAAATGCAACGAAGGCAAGTCCGAGGTTCTGTTTTATGGTTCCTTCCCTGACAATTTTACCGACCTTCTTTGGCCCACTGATTTGCCCTATCCAAAATCTATTGGCGGCCCAGCGAAAAATCTAGGAGTCTGGTTTGGAAAGGACCTCAAATTTGAGGACTACATAAAAAAACTTACAGGGGTCTGTTTCTCTACCTTGAAAACCCTACGCAGGTTCTTTCCCCTCCTCCCTCGAGAGGCTAAAGAGACTGTTACACGCGCTCTAATACTCTCCCGGTTAGATTACGCGAATGGCCTGTTTTGCGGGCTACCGGCCTATCTGATCCATCGTCTTCAGGTCATACAAAATGCCGCCGTAAGACTCCTGTTCAATATACCCAAGAGTTCCAGTGTGCGCCTCCTACTTCGCAGCCTCCATTGGCTCCCTGTTGCCCATAGGATCATGTTTAAAACTCTTGTCCTCTCCTATCGCGCTGTCCATCAAATTGGCCCTGTCTACTTGAGGAAAAGGTTCACCCTTTATGTTCCTAACCGATCCCTCCGGTCTGCCAATCAGTGCCAACTGACCGTGCCTAAATTTAAGTACTGTAGATTAGGCGGCCAATCCATCGTGGTTAAAGCCGCGAAGGCCTGGAATGCTCTCCCCCTCCACATCAAGACCGCTCCTACCATCATGGCTTTTAAGAAAGGACTGAAAACCCACCTATTTAACATCACTCTGTAAACTGCCTCCCCTCTGTCCTTTCATGAACCCTATGCTTCGCTCTCACCTTCTCGCGCCAGGATACTATTTTTAGTAATAGAGCGCGCTACAAAAGCCTTTATATCATTTATATCATATCACTGCTAGCGACAGATAGGAACAGAGCACGTCAGTTCCTGGTACTGTCAATCAGGAGTTTATAAAGCGAGCTACTCACCATTGAGGGTCTCGGTGCAGCTCCGGATCAGGCGAAGAGCCAGGTCTTGAGGCTCTTCCTGAAGGTGTGCAGAGTGGTGGAGTGTCTGATGTTGACTGGGAGCTCATGCCAGGTCTTTGCTGCTGCAAGATAGGAGAAGGCTCTTCCACCTGCTCTGGTTCTGCGGATGCGTTTGGTTTCTGCCAGGGCAAGGTCGCCGGAGCGAAGGTTCCTTTTGGGTACGTGGAAGGAAACTCTTTTGTGGAGGTATTTGGGTCTGAGGTTGTGGAGGGATTTGTAGGCATGGGTTAGTAGCTTGAAGGTTACTCTCTTTTCTATGGGGAGCCAGTGGAGGTCTCGTAGGTGCTGAGTCACGTGTTCATGTCGTGGGGTTCCGAGGACAAGTCTGGCTGCGGTGTTCTGGGTGGTTTGGAGGTTGTGTAACAGGGTTTTGTTGATTCCGGCGTAGAGGGCGTTAGCCCCTAGTTCAGTCTGCTGGTTATGAGTGTGTGGGTGACGGTCTTTCTGTATTCGGGGGATCAACTTGAAGGTCTTGCGGAGGATGCAGAGGGTGTTGAAGCTGGTAAAGCGACGGCGTTGATCTGGCGGGTCAAGGTGAGGGAAGAGTCCAGAATGATGCTGAGGTTCCAGGCGTGGTCCGTCAAGGTGGGTGGGTTTCCGAGGGCAGGGGGCCTCCAGGAGTTGTCCCACGCAGTGGGGGAGGGTCTGAGTACGAGGACCTCGGTCTTCTCCGAGTTCAGCTTTAGGCAGCTGTCGCTCATCCAGGCTGCGACGTCTTTCATTCCTTCTTGAAAGCTGCATCTGGTGTCTTTGGGGTTCTCCATGAGAGAGAGGATGAGCTGGGTGTCATCGGCGTAGGATACTATGCTGAGCCCATGCTGTCTGACGATAGCGGTGCAATTATATAGTAAGTAATGTATTGGATATGCATTTCCTATTGTGCCCTCTGGCACTTGCTTCCTACCTGAGTGGACTACAAGACTCACCATCAATATCTTTACACCCGCACATCAGGGGAATTATAGCAGGACAGCAGCAGCAAGTGGAGAGGCTGGTTTACTGAACTGGAAAGAGTTCGCCACAAATAGTACAGGAAATCCTAGACAACAAATTAATATTTCCTTACTTTCCTTACTCTCCTACCATAGAGTCCATCTCCCTTGTGCCACACCCGTTAAAGGTCTTAGAGAAACTAATCAACCAACGTCTCACCAACCACTTCAGCACCCATCAGCATCTCAATGCTATGCAGTCTGGACTCAGGCCCAACAACCGTATGGAAACTACACTCATCACCACCACAGACATCCATATGATCCTTGACAGAGGAGACATGGCAGTGCTCATTCATCTGAACCTCTCTGCAGCATTTGACACAGTCTCACACCCATCCTCATCTGGAGTCTGCACAAGATTGGCTTCAAAGGACCCGCAGTCTACTGGATCTGCTCCTGTTTACTGGATAGAACACAATATGTCAGCTCAGCACCTTACTCCTCGGAAGCCCCCAAACTTGTCTGTGGAGTGCCTCAAGGTTCATCGCTCAGCCCCGCTATCTTTAATATATCTATGATCTCTCTGCCCAACATCATCTATGCACACATCAACATCTTCTCCTACACCGACAACATGTAACTCATACTCTCCCTCTCAAATAAAATCCCCAACACAAGAAACAAGCCTGCATGACTGAAGTTGCTAAATGAATGAAAGTCAACTGCCTTGATCTTAACACCGACAAGACAAAAGTAGTGATCTTCGGCAAGAACACCTCACCTTGAAACTCCAACTGGTGGTCAGACAAACCACGGCAATCGTATCAAGAACCTCTACAGCAAACTGGCCATGACCCCACAAGTCAACACTGTCATTGCATCCTACTTCTTCACTTTAATGATGCTGAGGAAGTTCTTCGAATAGCTCCTAATCAACACTAGACAAACCGTCACTCACACCGTAGTCACCAGCACATTGGACTAAGGGACCACCCTCCACGCAGGGATCACCAAGGAATTCACTAGAAGACTACAGAAACCGCCAGGCTGAGCTGGAAAAGAATCTCAGAAGAGGAGTGGGCTTCCACCCTCCTCACGCATCGGCCCAAGCACACCAGCAACTTGCTAAAAACCTCAAAAGCTGGATCACTGCATGCGCCGACACCTTGGCTCCCTCAGGTGCAATACAAAGGCAAGAGCCCGACCACAAGCCAGCTGGCACTCAGAAGAACACATGCTGGCGAAACGCCAATGCAAGCAACTAGAGCTTAAATGGAGACCAAGTCAAGACACCGCAGACAACGCCTATGTGATCCCTCTGGCCAATGTCATCCATGCACACATCAGCATCCTATGCCGCCGACACACAACTCATTATCTCCCTCTCTAGCAAGTCCCAACAGAAGAAATATTTTCACCGCCCGCATGACTGAAGTCACTAACTGGATGAAAGCCAACTGTCACAAGCTCAACATGAACAAGACAGTACTAGTGATCTTTGGAAGAACACCTCACAATGGGACTCCCACTAGTGGCAGACCGAACTCAGAACCACACCCAGAACCCGAGTCAGGAACCCCCGAATAATCATTGACAACAAACTGACTGCACAAGTCAACACTGTTACTACATCCTGCTTCCATACCCTCAAGATGTTGTGGAAGATCTTCAAATGGCTCTTGAGAAACACAAGAAAAACTGCCATACACTTTGGACTATGGAAACACCCTCTGCGCCGGCATCGCTAAGCAACTCACTAGAAGACCACAGACTATCCAGAACTCAGCAGCAAACTCATCCTCCCACACAGAACTCACAGAACACCACACATCAGGGAACTACACTGGCTTACAATACACAAACACGCTCAATTCAAACTCGTCACACACATTCAAGGCACTCCACAACTCAGTCCCCAACTACCTGAAAAGTAGCATCTCCTTTCCCTACCTATCCAGAAACCTCCGCTCTGCAGGACTCCTACTCACAACTATCCCATGCATACAAAGAGCCAGATCAGGAGACCAAGTGTTCTCTTACATTGTTCCTAAAGTGTGAAACAACCTCCCTCTCCACATCATAGCCTCCTCCTCTCTTCTTGAATTCTGCAAGAAGCTGAAGACCTAGTTTTTCAATTAACCAACCTACCATAGGTAGGGCTAGGCACATACACACCTACTGAGCACCAGGATACCTTCATGGGTGATACTGTGCTTTACAAATACCCACACCATAACATAGTCTCTAACATATCCAAACATAACATAAGATAACTACAAATCACCCTGAACTCGGCGGCCAGACTCACATTCAACCTCCCCCATAGAACTCACATCACATCGCACCATACCTCACCTCACTGAGCTCCACTGGATCCAGATACACAAACTCCTCGCACACACATTCAAGGCACTACATAACTCAGGCCCCACCTACCTGTAGAGTTGTAACTAATTCCACCAACCACCCAGAAATCTTTGCTCGCAGAACTCATACTTTCACATATACATAGAACCAGATTACGAGGACGGGCGTTCTCTTTCATTGCTCCTAAAGCGTGGAATAGCTTCCTACTCAAAATCAGAGTCTCCTCCTCTCTTCTTAAATCCTGTAAGAAGCTGAAGACCTGTCTATTTAAATAACCAACCTAGCATAGACAGGCTAGGCACACACACACCTGCTTATCACCAGGACACCCTCGCAGGTGATATTGTGCTTTACAAATACACATAACATACTCTTATACACAGATACCTTCCTGCATAACCAATGAGACAAGCAGCTTGGAAGAAGTAAAATGAGAAAGTGACGAAGCCCGCTAGACAAGAATAAAAATTAGCTAACAGGCCATTTGTTTGATTCCGCATCTGTTATACTGCTGATATCAGAGAGCAGCACTTGCAGAAGACTCACTGAATAGTACCGTTGTGGCTACCTTAGAGAGGCTCATTGGGGGAAATATCTCTAGAGAGCAAATAAAACTTGCATGATGAAGGCCTTTTGAGAGAAAATTCCTTGGCAGTAGTGATAATATGATATCCAAGAGATGGATGCCTTGAAGTCTGGTTCCACAGGTTATTTCCTTCAGTTCCGATCAAGAAACATGAGGTGAACTGCTGATGTGTGAAGTGTATTCAGTAGTTAACATTAAAAACAAATAACAAATAATTTTCTCTGTTCTGAACCTACGAGGCCTTGCAAATGACACACCCACTACAACAGCAATTTACCTATTGAAATATCTCATTGTAACACCCCTGAAGTACACAACTGGGATCTTTATACTTTTGTTCACTGCTCTGTTGCTTCCTAGCTAAGTTTACGGTGTATGGGTGCCCACACGAACCTAAAAACAATTGGTTAATCTCGGAGTAGATACAATACTCCACAATGGATGTTTCAGTTGTAATTATAATCTTGTCCTATTGAAAAGCAATGCATGACTCAGAAGCTGCTTTGAAGTTCAGTGAGATGTTGAGCTGAGTTAGATGGCAATAAAACGCCTGTGAACCGGTCATCATTTGTATGTGACAGACTGACATGGCTTTGTTTAGCTGCTATACCTATGTGGATGAGGAAATATTCATATGCTTCTGAAGATGTAGTTCTCTCAGAGGGGAACACAAGACATAAACTATTAGAGTGATGTTTGACTATTTGAATTTATAAAAAAATCAGATTAAAAAATCTGCTTCTTGTTATTTTTTATTTTTATTTATATTTTTTTATGTAAACAATTAATTATACAGTAGGTACATCTTCCTTTATAAATTTCAAATCAGATCATACAATAATGCATACGAAAAAATGAAAAAGGAGAGAAAAGAAAAAGAAAATGACAGAAAACATATCATTTGTATCTATAACAGCAGGAGAAAAACAATAACAGGATCGCAGTCTGATTCTAAAAAATTCTTTCTAACCAATTAATGATCGGCGACACCAACTGAGAGACTAATACAGACTTTCACACAGTTTAGCCACTAACCCATGCATTCAGTAAGACACGTTCAATCACTGACTTATACAGTCAGTCACGCACCTACTAAATAATCCCTTCAGGCACTTGTAAATGCATTCATTCTTCAATACACCCTGGCATAGATATATATGAAAAATATTTAAACTTTACAGAAACACACATACGTTGGATGATGTCATCAGTGATGTCATTTGAGATGTCATCAGTGATGTCATCAGTGATGTCACTGACCATGTCATGAGTGATGTAATATGTGACATCATCAGCAGTACATTGCGGGCGAGCAAGTTATAGTTAGATCAACTAACTATAACAGGCAAATTTCTCTGGTTTTCTTTGAGTCAAATGTCCAACTAACTATAACATCCCTGAAACCTATGTTTTTTTAGTGAATTTCAAAAGTTTTTTAAATGCTAATTCCTAACTATAACGTCTGTAAAACCTATCGTTTTTTCAGTGAATTTCAAAGGTTTTTCAAATGTTAATTTCATATTTGAATATTTATAAAACCTATATCTTTTCTATTTTTTTAAAAATATTTTGGAACTCTATTATCCTTTATTTTTAACTTTAAAAATTATGTAATGTGTTATATCTATCCCTAAAAATATGTATATCTTTTTTTGGGAGAAAACTGCAGTTCCATACCGGTAGTGTACCAAGCTTTATCACCACGCGAATCCTATTCGCAATATTGCTAAACTCCTAAATGATGCGCATTTCGTATCCGACGCGTTCGTGGTACCGCGTCCCACGTAACATCACATACGTATGAGGTCGCGCCAGCTGCTACTTTGGTATCCGACGGGTACGCAGTACCAAGCCACGCATTACGTTATGTACGTATGGGGTCGCGCCCGCTGCGCATTGCGTATGTGATGAGTGCACGCTACCAGGCCCTGTGTTACATCATAGACGTATGGTGTCATACCGGGTACGCCATTGCCTCATTTTTTTATGTCTCAAAACTATATCTAAATAATTTGAAAGTGTAAATGAGAGCAAGCGATAATCTAAAATATTTTAAACATTTATATATTTTTAACTGTAATAAACTTATATTATGAAAAATATATTTTCTCAAAATCGCGTCGGGTGCGGCCTCCTTGCGCACTAGATGCAGGATTGCCGTGTGACCTTAAAAAAAGCATTTGATTAGTTCATAACATTTCTCATTGTAACAGTTGGAGGACCCCGCCCATTTTAGTCATTATCTCTACAGCGTTTGATGAGACACACCCCTTCTGCTTAGAGAGCTTTTTTGAAAAGTGTTTTTCTTGTGTACACATATCTTATACTACACACAACATGCAACGATCATCTTGATCAATATTCATGGTCTGTACATTAGCCTTCCACGTGTTATGGCAATGCATCAGAAACGTTACATCAAAAAACACATTTGTGTTACACGATGCCCCTGGTGTGTGTGTGTGTTTGCACATTATTGTGCTGCCTTTTGGCCTGGGTATTGGTGGCTCGAAGGGGTATCATCATCCACGGGCAGAGTGCACATCCTAGATCACATGTGACAAACAGTAAAGAGTACTGTGTAGATTTGTGTTGCAGTATGCTCTGTTGTCGCGCTTTACCAGTATAGTAGTGTGTCATATGTGAGACTTTCATATTCACGTTTGACATGCATTGCTTGACTGTAATGAGCGTTATCCCTATGAATGACGTAGCCTCACTGCTGATCCTCCCTCCATCCAAGCACATTCATATATGTGCGCTTTGCGATAGCAGCACTTTCAATAATACCGCACACCATTGACATGCGTGTCTGCACATATCCACAACCTTGACAACGACATGTGATGTTGTCCATTCAATGTTTTAGAACAGCATCTCATTAGCGATAGTTCGCTGCCCTCCCGGTACATGTTACATTAATCTAAATTGCACATTCTGCGACATCAAAACTGCAACAGAAACACACATAATTCACTTCCTGGCCAGGCAGGAACTGAACAACACCCAGGTCCCCGGAATAATTATTCACAACCCTACGGTGGCCTAGCGTACGCAAGCCCAGTCTACTTTGCGTACGTATAAATAGGATAAAGATGCCGCCACATGTCCCAGTTCTTCCACACTGCCTCAGGTGATATGGCCGCATCCACCTCCCATATCACATTGCGCAATAAAAAAAAGAGATCCATGAGGTGTACACCATCCTGGCAATCAACACTGGATATGAATTGGAAACCCTACTGCTCGTCGTGTTTGGAAAGGGATCCATGAGGTGTACACCATCCTGCAATCAACACTGCATATGAATTGTGAACACTGCTGCCCGTCGTGTTTGGACACACAATGACAGCAGGTGAGCAGTGGGGCCTGGGTGCACAGGGGCTGCAATTGAGCATGGTGCTGCGGGAGGGGTGGAGTGAATCAGCCTGGGTGTGCAGGTGCAAACAAGCGATGTTGCCATGCGTAATGATGTGATCTCTGACCTCAATCAGTCACATCTCTGTCTCATTTTAAGGACCTGCTAGACCGTACTGTAGGCCTGAGCCAGCGGGCAGCGCTGCCCTACAGACATGTGTTAAGCGAGGTGCGGTGGGAGGGGTGGGGTGCATCAGCCTCGTTGCGCAGGTGCAAACAAGCGATGTTGGCGTGCGTAATGATGTGATCTCTGACCTCATTCAGTCACATCTCTATCTCATGTTAAGGACCTGCTAGACCGTACTGTAGGCCTGAACCAGCAGGCACCGCCGCCCTACAGGCACGTGGCTTTGGCTTTTGGAACACTGTAGTGAGCTAATTACTAAGTGTACATGCACATAGGCTTGCGCCACTGCATTACACAAGCACATTATGCTTCTAGCATGCACTCTGTTCCTTTGTATGTAAACGTTGGCATAACATTTTATTATTTAAACTTGTCTATTCTCGTGCACTCCAACTTCTCTGTGGACCACGATTACCACTAACAGTTGGTAGATCGTACCTCAAGAAGGAAGGATGCAGTCAACTGGTGTTCCCTATTAAGCTTGAAATAAACCTTAATTTACCTCAAGACGTTTCCAGCATTACATTATTTCTCCCTTTTCAGACACTCAGTTGCCTGCGCCAAAATGGGCGGAGCGAGTGCTCACCCCGTGATGATGCCCTGGGCATTCTGACGCCTTCCATCGTGGTATCAAGACACCGTCCCAGACTGGCGACCTGCTGTGCCACCCTGACAGAGGCACCCGGAGTTGGAGCTTGCAACGGCACGTCGTTGGACACACTGGTGGTGGCAGGTGAGCAGTGAAGCCTCAGTGCGCAGGAGCTGCAATTGAGAACAGTGCGAGGGAAGAGGCTGGGGTGCAGCAGCCCGAGTGCACAGGTGCAGGCAAGCGATGTTGCTGTAGATAATAATGTAATCTCTGCCCTCATTCATATCTGTTTCATTTTAAGTACTTGCTGGGCCGCACTCTTTCTCGTGGACCCCAGTGTCCTAGACACACGGGTGACGGGAGGTAAACAGTGAGGGCTCAGTGCAGTAGGCCGACGCTCTGTCTCCTCCTCCCTCTGTTCTTTTGACTCTCCCTCCCCTTCTCCCTTCCACCCACTCCTTCTCTGTCCCATTCTCACTATCTTCCTTTCATTCGGACTACCTTTCTTTTTCTCTTGGACATGGCACACATACTTATGTTTCTTTTTTGTCTTGCAGGTTTTGTACGCTGCTTCCGGAGGAGTCCCACCCACTTATTTCATGTTATACTGTTATTTGTTCGAATAAAGTTGCGTTTCCATTTATTGGTGTTGTCTTAATAAAGGTTATTTTTTTTAACCAATAAATAGGTGAGTGAATGGGTCTTCTTTTTCTGAAAACACTTGTATGTAGTTTATTGTGAAAATCAGCTGTTTATAGGAGGTTATGAGGAAAAACATTTGTAATTTTGCGGTGCACCTACCAAATATAAACCAACAGACTATTACACAAATGAAACCGGAGTACTTCAACAACTGCAAGGGTTCTATGAGTGTATCACTTTATAACACCATGAGTATGGCCCGTGTGATTACAGAACCAATAAGGCACTCCCTAGGGCCACTGAGGCTTCATCCACTGGCGAGGCCCACCCTGCATATTTAAGTAAAGCCCCAGAGGGTGGCGATCCCTGGACTTGAGTTGGCCTCAAAGCCCCCCCGAACAATTAGTAAACAATACCTGGGGTCGTGGTGATCCCCTAGGCTGCGAAACATCTCGGTGCCACACCGCGCCTAATTTACATGTGAGATTAAGGTCCCTAGTGCTGCAGGGACCCCGCATTATAATAATAGGATTGGCCCCGTAACATTACCCACCAAGGGGCTCATTTAAATGAACAGGTGAGACCCCACTTCATTTTTTATTCTCCATTTTTACCATCTGGATCCGCTATTAAAGCGATACCTGGTTTTCCTCCTCTCACTTCAATGAGGCAAACAAGGATTTGCTATCACAAGGTAGAAGCGAGGCACCTGCCCTGTAATAGAAAACATAAATGTCCCGCAGATGCACACCCCGGGACATTGTATGAGCTGCGCCTGGGAGGTGGCACTCCCTAGGACCATGATGCTGATGCATTGGTTTCTGCATAACTACAGAATTAGTATAAAAGCATACTAACACTACTTGCACACGTGTAGTACAGTGACCAGAGTGTACTGAAGAGGCAGAGAAAGCCCAAAATCTGAAAATATAAATCCTACCAGAGGTCTGATGACATAGTTCAATGAGCCGACGACCCTGGGATGAGTAAAAACAGCTTCACGAAGAAAACCGGTCTTCAGCACAACGCAAGCAAGCTCAAATTATTGGTGAGAGCGGACTTCTTTTTACCTTCTCCTACTTGTCGCCAAATTTATGTAGTGAAGAGGCAGACAGAAGTGGATCCGATAAGTAGATTTATTGCAGGAAAACAAGACAGCTTAAACAGCCAGCAACAGGAGCAGACAGCAAGGCAACCGTCTTCTCCAGCACCGTGTACAAACTCCCCAAGGTTCCCCTCATGACAGCCTTACATTCTAACATTACATACTTACATGCTACTAGCATTGCATACTAACATTTTATTATGACTTACATTAGAATACTACACAGAGCACATGACTTTACAGCAATGAGCTCACGGTTTCATCCACGAGTCTTGAGACCGGTAGGGGTGAGTAGTTCGCTTCCCACTCCCTGTATTGTATAAACGCAAACTAACACTACTTCCACTGCTATGCTACAGCGCCCAGAGCACATCACTTTACAGCAATGAGCTCACGGTTTAGGCTCATGGTTTAATCCCCGAGTCTTCAAACCAGTAGGGGTGAGTAGTTTGCTTCCCACTCTCTGTATAGCATAAACGCATACTAACACTACTTACACAGTTATACTACACTGGCCAGTATGCTACAGCGCCAAGAGCCCATCACTTTACAGCAATCAGCTCGGTTTGATCTCCGAGTCTTCACACCGGTAGGCGTGACTACTTCACTTCCGGTATAGTATAAACGCACGGTAGCGGTCAGTAGTTCGCTTCCCACTCCCTGTATGGTATAAAAGCCTACTAACACTACTTGCACACGTATGCTACAAACACCAGAGCACATCACTTTACAGCAATGAGCTCACGGTTTAGGCTCTCGGTTTCATACCCGAATGTAGAAGCATCTCATCCCAGCACCATGTCACTCTGAGCAACACCTCACTTTCAGACAGGTAGGAGTGACTACTTCGCTTCGCACTCCCCCACAGAGGTTACACTGCTCCTATCCTCCTCTTTCCTACTCTTTTCGCCCTTTTTCCCCTTACTTGTTTCAACGAAATAACAAAATGGCAGCCAACACTTCCTAGTTGCAACCGCTCGCAGCGCTCGCAACCAATAAGCAGCAAGCTTGTGCTCATAACGCCCCAGCCAAACAGATGACAGAATTTCCAACTATCAATATCTGTAAATTTCAATATTTCTCCAAAATTACTGAACGGATTTACACCAAATAAGGAAAAGCGTGATTTCTAGACCAAGATCCTTCTCCCTGCCAAATTTGGGGTAATTCAGTTCACCCGTTCGACCTCTAGCCTTTTCTAAAGTTTCCTATGGAAATTGCATGGAGAAATCATGTTTAACAACCCCCCTTTTTTCTCAGCCCCCCCTTGATGAATCACCCCCAAACTTTCAAAATAGGAGCTGATATAATGAAAGAATTGGTTTTGGAATTTTCATGAAGATTCATCAAACGACGCCAAAGTTTTAAGCAAAACAGAAAATGCTCTTCCTATTGAAACTTGGTCCTAACTATAACTACCTACTGGCGACCGCCAGTAGGTAATATATATAGAAAACGGAGCCAAACAGGTCATTTGCAGTCTTTATTTTATGTGCAATCCCATGACGCGTTTCGGGCCCGATGAGGCCTTGATCACATAACGTTACGTTGGCGAGCCACACCATTTAAAGTGCTAGTGCAGATCATCTGACCACAAGGCCTATGGACATAGAAAACAGCCTACCGTTTAGACAAGTAGTAGTTCCATAAAATATACTATTGAATCAATATGCTGATAAATTCAAACCGATTCCACAAACTATTCATAATTATTAAATTGATAGCAGCAGCAATAGAGTGCAAACCATAGCAGCTATGTGCAACATCACGCAAATAAATAAATAAATATACAGCAATATACATAATTGTGTAAAATGTGCATATGTGCATATTTGCCTGTGCAAAGTATGCTGAATTTGTGCAAAATACTGCAAACAAGGTGCCTCTAACAGCTGATTTAATGCCATGAGTTGGCAAAGTATCAGCACCGCCTAACTTGTCAAAACGGCTGTGGCATGGATACTGGTAAGGTCCCTCACCACCAATCCTGACTGCCCCCCAGCAATAAGATTGTATATATCCGCGTTCACCCACAGGTTAGATGTCTACACCTGTGAATGAAAAAGCCCTACTACTATAATAAAGCCCAAGTGGGCAATTTGTAGTATGGTGACTATACATCGTCCAAACTGCCTTAAAATTGTGGTTTAAGATAATATGCATAAATATCTACAAAAAGGAAACGAGAAACTCTTCATGTGTCTAGGTCAAATAGACCCTACCTTGTGTAAAACAATATGAAAAATATAATGAACAAATCTAAATGTGAAATATACAATTTCTCTAGCGTACAGCAGGACACAGAATGATACACGATTGATTTTGGGCTTGCAACTCATTAAACACAGTATTAATATATGTCTCTTGAGTTTCAACCCTTAAACTAATGCTGTTCAAAGGCAAGTAGTGTGTCCTCATGTAACGTAACTGGTGCTATGTAAAGCGCTCTGATAACTGATTCGGTTCGGTTCAAGTTCGCGCTATATAAAACTCTGCAAAAAAAAAAAGTATACAACTCCTCACTGGAGTTTAATCCATTGGGTGTCTTAGAATCAAGCTCCAGGATGTAACGTGTTTCAAGTGTCCTCAATAGAGCCTCACGGTCTTCCCCCCTGCGCAATTGTGGGACCATGTCTATTGCAAAGTAGTTTAGAGACTCCAGACTACTCCCATGAGCTGATTTGAAGTGTCTCGCAACCTGGTACGCCTCATCCTGGTTGCAAATTGCCCGCATGTGCTGGAGTATACGTTTGTGAACCTGCAACTTGGTATTCCCAACATATTGCAGGCCACACATACACTCCAGCACATACACCGTATATTCAGATTTACACATCAGTTTTTTAGCTATGGGCACTGGTACATCACTAAAGGGCGTGATGTATGAGGTCTTATTCTTGCCCAGTTTACACTCTTTGCAGGATGCACATTTAATGAATCCATTGGTGGATTGCAACCAAGAACTGTTGGTGAAAACCTCCGGGCTGCTTTTCACGAGCATATCGCTCATAGAGCGTGCCCTACTGATTGTGATAGCCGGGGTTTTAGATAGAGTGCCACCAATTACAGGATCACCCTGAACAATTGACCAGTTTCTACGAATGATATTGCGCAATTGTTTGTGTTGTCTGCTGTAGGTGGTGATGAGCCTAGGTTGGTCCAATAGTGGCCTCTCAGAGGACGATGGAATAATCGTACCTCCGCCCAGTGTTGGTGTTTGAGAAGTCAAATTGGCTCTAATCATGGCTCTATCTAACACAGTAGCAGAATAACCCCTGGCCAAAAATCTGGCCTTGCTTCTCACTTGAGCCTGCCTGCACTCATAATCTGTACTACAGATGCGTCTAATTCGCAGCATCTCCCCATAGGGGATGCTGGGGATCAGATGATCCGGGTGGTGGCTAGTGGCATGCAGGACAGTAGTCCCCACTGTACCCTTGAGATGCAATCTTGTCTCCAGTTTATTGTCCTCAATGTAAACTTCCACATCAAGGAAATTCACTGAGGCCCTGCTCATTTGACCAGTGAACTTGAGATTTAATTTGTTCATATTGATCCCTACAATAAAGTTCCCAGCTGTCAACTCAGAGCCTTTCCAGATGATAAACAGATCATCTATGTAGCGATACCATGCTACAATATGGTTCGAACTTTGTTCTGAGGACTTGCTCCTCCCACAGCCCCATATGCAAACAAGCATAGCTGGGGGAGAAGCAAGCCCCCATTGCCACGCCACTCATCTGTTGAAAAACTTGACTCTGGAAAAGGAAGTAATTGTTGTTAAGACAAGTCTGGATCATGTCAATTAGCATTCTGTTATGATTTAACATATGAGCAGGCTTAGTTCACAAATAATGTTCCACTGCACATATCCCATCCAGATGATTAATACTGGTGTATAGTGCAGCTACATCCAGCGTGATTAGTAGATAATCTTGCTGCCATTCAATAGTTTGAATTTCCCTCAGAAAATCACCAGTGTCCTGCAAGTAAGAGGGTAAACTCTTGACGTGTTCTTGGAGGAAGTAGTCTATATATTGTGAGGTATTCTCAAAAGTGCTTCTTTTGGCAGAGAGGATTGGTCTCCCCGGAGGTTTGGTAGGGTCCTTGTGCACTTTTGGAATCAAATAAAAGACGGAGATAACTGGGTAGTTGGTTTTCAAATATTTAAGCTCATCCCCTCTGATTAAACCTGCACTTTTCCAAGATAACAGTCTAGAATTGAAACTGTTCCAAGCTGCTTTGACCAATGGCCAGTCACTACGCCTATAACATTGGCGGTCACTCAGATGTAGCATAGCCTCCTTCATGTACATACAACTTGGCCAAAAGACAATATTCCCTCCTTTATCAGATTGTCTTATTATCACGTTGTTGCTACTCTGTAACTTATGCATCAAACTTCCATAGATGTTATTTTGCTTGCGTTTTCTGTTCTCGCTTGCTAAGGTGACAGTATGTAATTCCTTGATTTGTGTTGTCACCAAATCATTAAAAACATCAATGTTGTCATGCATAAGAATAGGATTAAAGGTGGATTAGGTCTAAACTTGGTTAATCCTGGTGCATTTAATCTGGGCAGTGCAGTGGTGTCAGAAATTGTTCCGTCTGTGCTACCCTCTCTATGCAAATCCTGCAGGTCACAAAGTAACTCATATTCGCCCACCGAAACACTGGGTGAGCTAGAGTCGGGTGTAATGATGTGTACTGGTGCAATTCGGATTTTATTTTTGTTGAGAGGATGAAACTTCCTCAGCTTGAGTTTGCGGGTATATTTAAACAAATCCATTCGTGTATGAGCATAATTGAAGTTACTGGGAGGGCAATATGATAAACCTAGAGAAAGAGTTTTTATTTCGTTCGGGCTTAAGTGTACTTTAGTCAAGTTTATTATAGACAGAGAGTCACTGGTGGGATCATTTATCTGCGCTTCCAATTCCTTTGCATTTTTGGGGGGGGAATTGGCTTGTCTGTGCTGTCTGATCTTGTAGCAGCTCCTGCGCTCCCGACGTTTGATATTGGCTCTCTGTCTTGCTTTTGATTGGGGATTCATGGTCTTAATGTTTGCCTGCGGTCCTGTCTCAAGCAGTCCACCTCTTGAGCCAGTGATAGCTTGATAAACCCCAACCGAGTGCTTGAAGTTGCTTGTTCGCTGTCTGATTCGCTCCCCGGCACAGAGCTCACATCAGACATGGAGTTGAGGACTGGGCTTTAGCACTCATAACAGATGTTTCTGGACGTGCCTGGGTTGTAACTTTGTCTTGTTTAAAAGAATCATACTTTTTGGCAAAAGTGAAAATGCGCCCATTCTGGTAATCCAGTTTGTCCCTTTGAAACTTGAAGGTTTTACGTTTTTTAATAATATCCTCTTCTTTTGCTAACCTCATAGTCATCTTATCCCGATATTTTTTCTCCAGGTCTGCTTCTCCCAACCCAGTAATCTGCTCATTCAATTCACATATTTTAATTTGTAAAGCTGCCCCGTCACTCTCTGCATATTTCACCAGTATCCTCAGCAACCGGCAGGAAGAGTCTAAATTGCATTCAGCCCATTCAGACAACATATTTGGGTCCGGGTTTTCGTAGCTGGGGGCCAGCATGATCCGCAGTCCACGTGGGATACGACCCACTTCCAAGTAGCGAGAGAGTGATCTATGCTCCCACCACTTGGCCTGTTCTGTCCGCATTGCCTTCTCCAATTGTTTAAAGATGTCTTTCATTTTGCAGACCCCCGCTTTCACCTGTGTTGGAATGCTTTTAAGTTGCGCCTCTGTTACTGGCAGGTCATCAAACATTTCGGCTGCCGCTTCCTCACACTTTTAACAACGTCGGCGGCCTTGGTCATGCGTGCGTTCTTTCAAATAAGTCAAGCAAAGTGCCGTGCGAGACAATATACCCAATGGCAATACTCGCGTCGCACTCCTTACCCCTACACCGGCTTATGTTTTCGATCGCGTAATCCCGCACTTACTTGGGACTAGACTCAATCACGGTCGTGAGAGTCTCTCGCCCGTAGATGCCGGATCAGCGCGGGTGTGGATAGCCGGGGGCTGCTGCGGCTGCTCCGGTACAGGAACTGCAGATGCTTACGGGTTAGCAGAAGCTGGCTTCCTGCCGCTCGGCCCTGAGAGTAGGAGGGGTCCATTGTACACCAAGGAAGCAGGAACGGTGTATCACGTTTACAGAACTTCGCTTCTTCATCCAACTTTGAGGAAAAACGAAAACGGACCCAAACAGGTAATTTGCAATCTTTATTTTATGTGCAATCCCATGACCGCCAGGAAGCGTTTCGGGCCCGATGAGCCCTTGATCACATAACGTTACGTTGGCGAGCCACACCATTTAAAGTGCTAGTGCAGATCATCTGACCACAAGGCCTATGGACATAGAAAACAGCCTACCGTTTAGACAAGTAGTAGTTCCATAAAATGTACTATTGAATCAATATGCTGATAAATGCAAACCGATTCCATGTGGGTTTGCCCAGATCAATCCGCACATCTACTTACTTACATGAATAATAAACCATTCCTTAATTTCACATATGTTCAGTACGGGGTGCTAACTACGGTGTCCAACACCTACCCACCAAAGTGTTACTTCGCCCATAGATTCATGAAATCCTGGTAAGTAAATTTAAACTCTGCACCTGAGCACACCCAATCACTATATCTATAATCCAGTTAGTCTGTCGCGCACAAGGAGATCAGCATGTAAAAAAGTCCTTCCAAAAATGTAGTCCAATTTCCCCCAGTTGTCAATCAGGGGAAGTGATCAGGTCACACTCTTCAATCAGATCTGTATGTTTTTTATTGTCCAATCAAATAACTGTTGATACAGCAGCAGCCGAGTCGCGTTTCGCCCACAGGGCTTTTTCAAGGCTGCAACAAAATATGTGTACACTTATTTTAGACAATGTACTACCATTGTTCCACAGTGTGTACACACATTAGTTACCATTTGAACTTCAAATCCATTATTAAACAGAATGAACCCCCATAAAAAACGAACAATGTTCACTATTTAAATTTGCTACAGTTAGAAAATGTTAAAAAACGAAGAATTTTATTACTTTTTTATGTTAAAAAATATATTTAATATTAATCCACTAAAAATATATGAGGTAAAAAATAACCTAATGTAACAGTCCCATTTGTGCGTCGGCTGCTGCAGTATCAACAGTTATTTGATTGGACAATAAAAAACAGACAGATCTGATTGAAGAGTGTGACCTGATCACTTCCCCTGATTGACAACTGGGGGAAATTGAACTACATTTTGGAAGGACTTTTTTACATGCTGATCTCCTTGTGCGCGACAGACTAACTGGATTATAGATATAGTGATTGGGTGTGCTCAGGTGCAGAGTTTAAAAATAATTATTAAATTGATAGCAGCAGCAATAGAGTGCAAACCATAGGAGCTATGTGCAACATCACGCAAATAAATAAATAAATATACAGCAATATACATATTTGTATAAAATGAGCAAATTTGCCTATAGATGTGCAAAGTATGCTGAATTTGTGCAAAATATAGCAAACATGGTGCCTCTAACAGCGGATTTAATGTCACGGGTTGGCAAAGTATATATATATATCCTAATAAAACCACCACTTTTGCAGTAATCATCCAGCACTCCATGGGGTATTTTCCACTCGATTTTACTTCATAGTAACGACATCTACGCGTTTCGGCAGCTTCATGCTGCCTTATATAACCCACTGGTGGTCGCCAATAGGTAGTTATAGTTAGGATGCAGTTTCCATTGGAAGAGTATTTTTTCATTTGCCCATATCTTTGGCATTGTTTGATGAATGCTCGTGAAATTTTCAAAACTAGTTTGACGCTCACTTAAGCTGCTGTTTTGAAAGTTTTGAGGTGATCCGTCAGGCTGGGACTGAGAAAAATGGAGGATCCAAATACGCGTTTTTCCCATGTTAATTTCCATAAGAACTTTAGACATGGCTATAGCCCGAACTGCAGAATGGAATTACACCAAATTGGGCAGAAAGGTAGAGGTTTGTCCAGAAAGTTCCCTTTTTTAATTTAGTGTATATCCAGTCAGTAGTTGCTGAGTTATTTAAAAGACATTTCCCGTTTTATATCTAGGGCTGCAGAGGATCCGTCACCCCTTCTGATCGCGTGCTGAGTTCTGATTAACTGCTAACACTTCAAACAAAGAAGTGTTAGCAGCCATCTTTGTACTCGACATGAACCAAGTCCCAGAAATAATATTTAAAAAAAGGAAAAGGGGGCAGGGTAGAAATACCCTGACCCCCTAGGCCCCTCGGGGGTCCCACAAGAAACCCCAAGCCGAAAAAAGCATTTTTTTAAAACAATTTGCCAGGATTGAAAAAAAAAACAAAGCAGGATCTTCTGCGCTTTGTTAATTATTGGCCCCTGGGTGGTTCAGGTTCAGGGATAATTTTTCATATGTAGAAGGGGGCGCCAAAGCCCCGTTCCTGGGGCTTATTATGCCCCGGGGTCCACCAAAGAATGCGGGGGAGGCCTATACAGCAGGCCCTATGGCCTCCCCCGCAGACCCGGGGACCACCACCTCCCCGGGGCTTATGTATTTATAAATGGGGAGCCACCAGAACCCGCCCCCAAGCCCTGGGGACCACCACCTCCCTGGGGCTTTTCTCAAATTGAATGCTGGGGCCGCGCAGACCCCCACAGGCCCAGGAACCACCACCTCCCCGGGGCAAAATCTAAGAAAGGAGTGGGGCCGCCCAGCCCACCTCCTCGAGCCACAGATGGCCCTGGACACTGTCATCCACCAGGGCCAAATCCTGCTATTTCCCAGAGTGCCCACTTGGAAATACATTGAAAAAACCACTGATTACAGAGACGCTATGGTTAGGCTCAGGTGTCACTCGTACAAAACTAGAGAAATTCAGTCGTTATAGTTAGTGAGATAACTATAACTCACGGCCCCACAGTGCACTGCTCATGACCTCACATATTACATCACTGAGGACATTCGTAACCCCAAGGTAAATTACCTAGGACTTCGGGCACGCACCGGCGGGCATTGGCAGTTGGTGCGTCATGTTTAAACTGAGTTTTCGTTTCTTATATGTTAGATTGTTACTATAACCACACCGTGGGTCAAACCCGTTCACGCTCTGGCAGACATAGTTTTGAAGCAGTTGTGTTGGAACCTCTTAAATATAGGATGACACTTTTAAACTCACGTGCTAGCATACATACGCAGACTGGAGACTTAATGATGTGTTGCAATATAAGGAGCGCATTTGAACAACTTATTGTTTCAGCGTTAGTAGTGGGTATTTACATTATGCATGCCCCTATGAGACTGTGAATAAAAAGATTATTTCATGAGGGGTGATGTATGGGTTTTTGGTGCTGTGGGCGCACTGGAGTTGTTGACTAGGTGGAATGGTGTCACACGAAACGTTGGATCTTTGCATGGCACAGGAGGCATGATGCTTCTGCGGTAGAGGTGTAATAGTAGTAGTTCCTTTTGGATATATATGCTTGGTAATACTAAGTGTTTGTTTACCATTAATTTTTGCTTTTTTTAGTGGCCCCTGAAGAATAGACATTTGGGTCCCGAAATGAATATAGTAACACAAGACACCGTATGGACTGACAGCTGAATGATGAGCAATGAACACATTTGAATAATAATGTTGATGTAGCATATTTATGATCTGAAATTGTTAAAAAAAAAAATTTTTACTGGAATGTGCTTGTTGAAATGTGATGATTTTTGTTGCTGATGCTACAACTAGAACAATAGAAGAATACATGTGAAAACAAAATAATTTGGTTCATTGAGTTTATACTGGAACGTCAAACAATTCAAATGGTGTATGTTAAATACAACCGCTGTGCATACAGGTGACATCAGGCCTAACTGTCCCTGGATGTTTGAAGTTAATTATGATTTAAGGAGATGGGCAGTTCCCTAGTCCTGCACAGCACGCAATAATTGGAATACTTTACTGAGTTCAGGTTGATCAAGATATTTGATCACGGGAGTGTGCCTCACACTACATTTTTACTTTTTTTTAAACATTGTTTTATATCATCACTCTACACCATCACAACCTTTCTGTGCTGTATTTTGGGACTTTCCAACATGGTGACTTCAACTGGTCTATTACAATGCCTTCCTAAGAAAGGAAAACCACCCTCCTAACTGCCACAGCTGTCTGTTCCCTTCCCTCCAGAACCTCAAAGGAGAATCCCTCCTGTGATTGGCCCCAGGGGTCTGGCTGCCCTCATTTATTCTCCTTGGGGTGAGCCTTCCCAGTCCTGGTATACTTTGAAAAGGCAGATTCTGACCCCATCATTTTCTCTGCAGGAACAGGTCTAGACACTAGCCACCGGCCCTTTAGTGTGGGAAAGGCTTTGATTTCCCAGCTGGCCAGCAGAACAATTAATTAGGCCCAGGAAGATGATCAAAAGCAAGAGTCTAATCAAGGAGCTGGCTCAGAGAGTAATAAAATACTTGAACTGCCAGAAGTGTAGACATGACAAAAGTAATGTAAAATCTGCATTAGGGATATTTGTTTACAATACAATTGATGCATGATCCTAGTCTCTAGGCAAAATATTATTTTGGTGCAACTCTCACCCATACGCTCAATACAATAAAACACCAGGGGCGGTGCAGGGGGGGGGCCCAAACCTTCAGGGGGCCACAGTTGAGCACAATGCCAATGAATATCTGTGATATATGAGTGACTCAGGGCCCCTAATTACGATTTGTAGTGGGACCACTGTAAAGTACCCACCATTTTCATTAAACGCTACAGATGTACAGTACGAACGTCCACTCACATTATAAGGCCTGCACAAGTTATCACCAATGTATGAAAGGTCTCCTCTACAACAGGCTACCTGTGCACACCTACGGAGTGGCACAGAAGTCATACTTGCACAGCTCACTAACATGTGCACCGGTATTCTTGTGCAACCAGGCTAGAGCCTTTCACCCCAGCTGTGCAGCAGGAGGCCTTGTTGTGGAGGGCACTGGGCTAGAATCCAAAGTCCATTTTACCAAAGCTTACGGTGTATGAGACTTAATTAGTGAGACTCACAGCAGAGGTTAAAAAAAACAGTAGTTCAAAAGCAAGAAATACACCCGGGTGGCTATATGGGATAGAATCCATTTTCACATAGTTACTCCATGTAGTGACTACCGCATTCTTATTCTTCCAGCCACTTCATTCATATGAGCCACTATCCCACCCCCATCTGCACCCTGTCCATAATATGATGTATTTCTATGAGTAGACAATGAACCTAGGTAGAAGAGGAGGTAAAGTTTGGTGTGTGATGCTTCTCACACTCTTTGCCTTGCAATACTTGATGGAAGTCTTTTTCTCCAGATAGCCACCTCTCATTGTATAATGTGCCAGGAAGCACTTTGAGCATGTGCAGTTTAGATGTCTTGAGCTTAAGAAATACCCCACCCATTTCTCAGTTACTAAACTAGGACTTCCAGGATCCTAATAAGTTGCTGCCTTACAACAGCATTGAGGTTGTGAATAGGAACAGCAAAGACTCCATACGTTCTTAGTATAGATACATGTGGATTATGTTTTCCATCATTATTTCACAGAGATTGTCCCTCTCTTGTGCCTTGTTAATGGTGGTCTCTTGTTTCTCCCAGGCCTCGAAAATCATTAAAATGTTACCAGACCTGCAGGTCTAGTGATTAGAATAATCTATATGATGTGACCCGTACATTGATCTAAAATATTTTATTTCACTGAGTCCCCTTTTTCTTCTTTATCACTTGTAAGAGCACCTTCAAATATCTGAGTTCAGCATGTGTGCTGTACAAAAACTTATTTAATAGACTAAACTTTTGCTCTATGTCCGGAGGAGCAAAATGGTGGTTGCATCTTGTTTAGAACACCCTGCCAGCGTCAATCAATCTGCCTTGATCATGCTCTTCATTGGTGCATTGCGTCTTGGAGGGGCCACGTAAGGCTTGCCAATGGCCAGAGTCAGTGTTGACTCATCAGGGACCAAATATCATTGGTGCAGCGCCACAACCAAGAAGGAGGGGCCCTTCCTAGCTGCCTTCTTCAACCTAAGGCTGGGGGCCAGCTGGCAGAGTCAGGATCCTGCGGGATTACGCATCACTTTCTCTGCCACATTGGCATCATGGCACCATGTCGGTGGTTGTGGCTACCCACCCCCTTTCCCAGAGATAGGAGGGGCAGACTGCACCCTGAGAAACTAAGGGGCCCGGAGGACTGGCTTGGTGACCTCGCCACCAATTTTGCTGACAAGTGGGTTGGGAAGAGACACACTCTCATTGGTACTCCAACACTGCACTAGGAGTATCAGCTTATGCCTTCAGAGTCTGCACCCATTTGAGGAACCCTCTTGTTTGATGAAGAAGACTTCTGCCCTCTGGCAGTATGGGTAGCCCAGCTGCATCATCCATACCTCTTGGGAGCAGGCCTTGATGGACGACGCAGGGATATCTTGGCTGGACTCAGGGCTACTCGTGCCACCTCTGTGCAGAAGGTCAGACGGGCCCAAATTGTTGGGGGAACTGAGATGGCCAAGGTAAGACCCTCCTGAGGCAGACTAAGCTGGATAAATACACTAAGCCAGTTTCCCAGGGCAGGCCTCCCAAGCTCCAGGCAGATGGTGTGACATCAGCTTAGATGCCAGCGATTGGACCCATCATAAGCAACAAAGTTCTCCTCCAGGATATTCAGGAGTCCAGACTAGCTGTAGAAGCAAAGATCAGGCAGGTGGGTGCGGATGTCCCGCTCCTGCAGCAGTATCTGTGTAACACGACTGGCCGAGTGATGGAAATGGAAGGTCACATCACTGCCCTTGAAGACATAGTAAGTAAGCTGAAACAGACAATTAACAAACTGCAGAGCACTGCGGACGAGATGGCGGCATGGATTGAGGACGTGGAAGGCTGTTCCCACTACAACAGAATGCCCTTTGTTGTAATTCCAGAGGGAGCCAAATGGATTAACCCAGAGAAATTCTTGGAGACTTGGCTTTGTTGTTTCCTCCCTGGATACCAACGGCCTACCTCTTTCTGAGAGGGCCCACTGGGCGCTTACACATCAGCCACCCCCTGGGGTCCCTCCCCACGTCATAATTGCTAGATTTCCTAACTATTGGGGCAGGGACTTTATCCCATGCACCATGAGGGAAACTCCTTATGATTCCTCTATGTCCACATTTTTCTGGAATAATCCAGACAGGTTCAGGCCCAGAGGAAATCTTTTGAACATATCAACTAGAAGCTCCAAGTCATGAACCTCAAATGCATGCTCCTATACCCAGCAAAGCTTAAGGTGATCTTTCAGGGTAAAACCTTCTTCTTGGACCACCCTGGAAGAGTATGGAGTGGGTTGAGAGACATCCACAGCAGGCCCAGGTAGGAACATTACAGCTAGCCACTGGGGAATCGTAGGAGGTGCGGCAGAGGCAACCCTAGGGTGATTCAGGAATTCCAAGACACAGACCCAGAGGCGGAGGCTGAGTTGGTGGTCTACATTCAATGACGCTTCCTGCGCACGGACGTCATCCAATACTGATAGGAGTCGGGAGCCCTCCTAGCCCCAGATGAGCCCAGAAGAGACTGCTTCCTTTGCGACCGATCATAACAACATTCATTGACTACACAATGCACTCCCTTGAAGTTATCAAGTTATTATAGTGGGTGTTCCATTTCCACATGGGGTCATCAGATGCTTCCGGTTGGGAAGGTAAGGTTGGGGGTAGTCGAGAGGTTGGGTTGAGTTACTGTTGTTGCTTTGTGATTCTCTTTTATTCTCTTGTTTACAAGGCACACATTATTACTGTTTTCACGTTGGCAGCAACCCATTACAGTTAGATTTTAACCGATATCTGAAACTCAAGTACTGACCTGGAATGTCATTGGTCGCCTAGACAGGATTAAGGATTAAGAGAGGAGCAGTGCTCCAATATGTGAAAAAAAGCAGGCATTCAATATCACTTTTTTCCAGGAAACTCATTTGCTGGGAACGAGTTGCCATTTTCTCAGCTGCTATGGTTTCAACGAGTTTTTCCATGCCAGCTTCATCAAGGGGCTGAAGGGGCAGCCATTCTTCTGTACAGGACATGCCTAATAGCCATCATGAAATCCTGGATAGCTCACTGGGTTTCTACGTGTTCCAGGAGGGCATGCTGGAGGGCCAGCCGTGGGTTCTGGGCTGTATATATGATCATTAGTATGCTACAAGGGCTTTTAACATCTTGCTCCAAATCTAGCCTGGCATACTGTTTTTGGGAGGGTATTTCAATGCGATCATGGATAGGTCCCTAGATACTACATTGACCACCGCATAGGCGAGCACCCTGGCCCTCAGGAGATGGGTGGCCTCCCTGAGTCTGGAAGATGTTTGGCTTAAATGGTCCTGGTTCCTGGTCAAAATGATGGCTTCTGGACTGGCCAGAGTAATCACATCGCTGGTCAATGAGGACCAAAATGGTTTTATTCCCTGCAGACGCACACATCACTGCCTACACAGGATCCAGGTTGCGCTTTTGGAGCTCGACTAACTGAAGGCCCCAGCTGCCCTGCTTCTGGTCTACTATGAAAAAGCATCCAACATGGTCTATTGACCCTTTCTCCTCCACATCCTGAGACTCATAAATTTCAGCCCAAGGTTTTAAATTTCTGTTTATTGTTTTCAAGGAACAAACAAGTACATTACACAATGTCATCATGATACATTACATTGTGGGTCCTACTTTTCAACACATTTACTTACATCTCTATACCAGTGTGATACAAATGACATTTCCACATCACAATAAACATCAATATGTCCGCAACTTGAGAGGTCAGTCCTTCCTTTAATTATTCTGCATAGCTGAGACATCCTAACCTTTAGCTTGCTTCCGCTTGGGATCTTTCCGTGTCTAGCAATTTGCGAATGCATAAATCTGAAATATGTCCTCTGCGGGACTCCCTTACCTCCTTATATATCTACAGATAAATTGCAACAAACTGTACTTACTCCAACGTATCATTTAGCGTGCCCACCCCTGTCTCACATGTGGCATACGTTCAGCATCAACAATGAACTTCCGAGTTATTAATCAGATAGCACGTTAGTGGGGCCCAAATGTCTGTAGGTCTAGAGGTCACTGGCAGTAGCTCTGCATATGTGGCGAGCTTTTCCTGACATGCTATCAGGTCTTCCAACCATGTCTTAAATTTAGGCGCCCGCCCCCTCCCCCATCTGCAGGCCACCCTTCTTTTGGCCAAAAATAGTGCCATGGCTATGAATCTCCTATGTTCCACTCTGACTGGCTTAACATACCCTAATAACGCTAATAAGGTGTCTGGTTCCAAAGGTGCGTCTATCATTTGTTGCAGCGCCCCAAATACTCGATTCCAGTACTCCCTAACACTCGGGCAATCCCACGCCAAATGTAGAAAATCCGCTCCCACTGCACAACATCTGTCACATCTATCGTCTTCCCTAAGTTTAAATCTGCACATCTTAGGTGGTGTGTAGTATAATCTGTGTAAGAACTTGTAGTGTATAATCCGGAGTCTACTATTCGCTGATACTCTCTCAGTTTGCAAGCAGCAGGTATCCCATTGTTCGTCTGACAGAGGCCTCCCCAATTCTTTCCCCCATTTCGACCGTGCCTGCGGGGTAGGTCGTTCTCTCTGTGCATGTACTGTTTTATATATCAGAGATACTAGTCTTATGGGCTTGGTCCTTCCCAGTATGAGTTGTAGCGGGGTCAATACCTCCGGTTCCTCCGGGAAGTTCAGGGTTAGTGTTTTTATACTCTGTCTCAATCTTATATACAAAAAAACATCTAGCGTTGTCCGTGGATCCATCGTACACATATGATCAAGGGTACGAAACTTACTCTCATGATACATGTCGCCCCAAGTGGTTATATTATTCTTCCTCTTAAAGCTCTTATATACTTCTTCTTGTAGCAGGGGTATGTCTGGGTGATATGTGAGGGGCAGTAGCGGTGAGTACAACAATGGTACGTCCAGCATACCGGCAATCCTCCGCCATGCTATCATCGTGCTATGAAGTGCATTATGCTGTCTCTCTCCTTCCCCTACCGCGCTATGTAGTGCCCCTTCTATGGGAATGGGATGTGCCAACCAATGTTCTGCCGCCACTTGTGGCATATAGCGGGGTTGCTTAACCCAATACCATGCAAAGTGGGCTTGCGCCGCTATGAAATATAGTTCCAAGTCAGGAATACCGAACCTTCCCTGTGAATAAGGTCTAGTCATAACTTCCCATTGCAATCTAGGCTGTTTACCTCCCCAAACCAGTCGTATTAACTCTGACTTAAGTGTTTTAAAAAAATGCGATCCTGGGTAGTATGGGATATTCAAGAATAGATACAAAAGCTGTGGGAGTATCACCATTATAATCAAGGACACACGGCCTGCCATGAACAAGGGCAACGCCACCCATCTTCACGTTATCACTCAGTATGGTCATAGTAGTACCATAATTCGCCCTCAGAATTTCCCCCCTATCTCTCGTAACTTTGACCCCTAGGTATTTGAGTTGATCTGCACACCATTCCAAGGGGTAATCCATCTCAAAACGTTCAACCGCTGCCATGAGGGGAAAGAATGAATATGCTACTTACCAGTATGCATCTGTTCTTGGCATGTAGGGCTGCTGACATTCATATCTATAGCATAGATCGCCGCCTAGTGTTGGGTCCGGATGATTGCACATTGTTGTCCTGGAAGAGTCTTCGAAGTATCACGAGATAGGTGGCTCCTCCCCTGGACTACAGTGCGCATGGGCATCGACTCCATCCTCAGATTGTTTTTAGCCATTGTGGCGAAGATGGAGTGTAACAGTATGAGCGATGACCATGCTAAGAGTAAGGTTGAATTCTGCAGCTGCTACAGGCGCCGGGGAGGAGGGTGGGCGATATGAATGTCAGCAGCCCTACATGCCAAGAACAGATGCATACTGGTAAGTAGCATATTCAGTTCGAGGCATGTGGGCTGCTGAATTCATATCTATTTACAACAAGGGGTGGTGATGGACAGAGTCTCTGAATTAAGCAGAGTACTCTCACCCAGTCAAGAGATCAGGGCTAAATCCAACACCGTTTTTTAGCTCATTGCACCATCCCAGTTTCAGAACCTGGCTGTATGCAAATTAGTCTGTCCCTGGCCCAGTGCATCATGGGAACAGGGCAGACCAGACTACAAAAGCCAATTCTTACACTGGGAAGGAAACAAGCTTCCGGGGACCGGTTTCTGGCATTTCAGCCGTCTTCGGCCCGGCTTGCTTGAATCCTGATGGTGCAATGAGCAAGGGACTCACATCTGAGTATACCCTTCCACGCTTAGGGTGGACAAAATTATTTACAACAAGGGGTGGTGATGGACAGAGTCTCTGAATTAAGCAGAGTACTCTCACCCAGTCAAGAGATCAGGGCTAGATCCAACACAGTTTTTTAGCTCATTGCACCATCCCAGTTTCAGAACCTGGCTGTATGCAAATTAGTCTGTCCCTGGCCCAGTGCATCATGGGAACAGGGCAGACCAGACTACAAAAGCCAATTCTTACACTGGGAAGGAAACAAGCTTCCGGGGACCGGTTTCTGGCATTTCAGCCGTCTTCGGCCCGGCTTGCTTGAATCCTGATGGTGCAATGAGCAAGGGACTCACATCTGAGTATACCCTTCCACGCTTAGGGTGGACAAAATTATTTACAACAAGGGGTGGTGATGGACAGAGTCTCTGAATTAAGCAGAGTACTCTCACCCAGTCAAGAGATCAGGGCTAGATCCAACAACGTTTTTTAGCTCATTGCACCATCCCAGTTTCAGAACCTGGCTGTATGCAAATTAGTCTGTCCCTGGCCCAGTGCATCATGGGAACAGGGCAGACCAGACTACAAAAGCCAATTCTTACACTGGGAAGGAAACAAGCTTCCGGGGACCGGTTTCTGGCATTTCAGCCGTCTTCGGCCCGGCTTGCTTGAATCCTGATGGTGCAATGAGCAAGGGACTCACATCTGAGTATACCCTTCCACGCTTAGGGTGGACAAAATTATTTACAACAAGGGGTGGTGATGGACAGAGTCTCTGAATTAAGCAGAGTACTCTCACCCAGTCAAGAGATCAGGGCTAGATCCAACACCGTTTTTTAGCTCATTGCACCATCCCAGTTTCAGAACCTGGCTGTATGCAAATTAGTCTGTCCCTGGCCCAGTGCATCATGGGAACAGGGCAGACCAGACTACAAAAGCCAATTCTTACACTGGGAAGGAAACAAGCTTCCGGGGACCGGTTTCTGGCATTTCAGCCGTCTTCGGCCCGGCTTGCTTGAATCCTGATGGTGCAATGAGCAAGGGACTCACATCTGAGTATACCCTTCCACGCTTAGGGCGGACAAAATTATTTACAACAAGGGGTGGTGATGGACAGAGTCTCTGAATTAAGCAGAGTACTCTCACCCAGTCAAGAGATCAGGGCTAGATCCAACATCGTTTTTAAGCTCATTGCACCATCCCAGTTTCAGAACCTGGCTGTATGCAAATTAGCCTGTCCCTGGCCCAGTGCATCATGGGAACAGGGCAGACCAGACTACAAAAGCCAATTCTTACACTGGGAAGGAAACAAGCTTCCGGGGACCGGTTTCTGGCATTTCAGCCGTCTTCGGCCCGGCTTGCTTGAATCCTGATGGTGCAATGAGCAAGGGACTCACATCTGAGTATACCCTTTCACGCTTAGGGTGGACAAAATTATTTACAACAAGGGGTGGTGATGGACAGAGTCTCTGAATTAAGCAGAGTACTCTCACCCAGTCAAGAGATCAGGGCTAGATCCAACACCGTTTTTAGCTCATTGCACCATCCCAGTTTCAGAACCTGGCTGTATGCAAATTAGTCTGTCCCTGGCCCAGTGCATCATGGGAACAGGGCAGACCAGACTACAAAAGCCAATTCTTACACTGGGAAGGAAACAAGCTTCCGGGGACCGGTTTCTGGCATTTCAGCCGTCTTCGGCCCGGCTTGCTTGAATCCTGATGGTGCAATGAGCAAGGGACTCACATCTGAGTATACCCTTCCACGCTTAGGGTGGACAAAATTATTTACAACAAGGGGTGGTGTAGGAAGGTAGATCCCTGACTATGGTTGCCCCCAACTTTTTGCCTGGTGTTTTGCTGGTTTTCTGACTTAGTTGACCTGAGGCCCTGCTGTTCAGGACCTCAGGCCCACTGCTCTCTCTGTAAAATGGATTCCATGTACCTTAGGTACATATCTAAATTGGATACTGAGCCACCTTATCAGTCCCTGTACAGTGTACCTTAGGTACCCAGGGCATAGGTGTACCCAGGGCCTACCAGGGGCTGCAGCATGTATTATGCCACCCCTGGCTGGCCATCCAAATCTGACACAACTGGCTGCTTGACAGCTGGGGCAAGGTGGTGTAATCACCCTTTGCTTTAGATACAGTATACCTATATCTAACCCTAAAATGGACACACAGATCTCCTATCAGTCACTCCTATGGCAGGCCTTAACAATCCTGAAGGCAGAGTGCTTGGAATCGTGTGAGATGGTGCTCTGGCATGAGCTGAGCCTGTCTGCGGCTTTCGGGATCCATCCCTTAGCCGTTTCCATGATATCGCATACCATATACTCTTAAGTGCATTATAATCCTCGCGGTTAAGTGCCAACTCTGGTATCGCTTTATCAAAACATGTCGAGTAAGGTGTCATACGAATTGGAATACTAGCCCCTCGCCAATTCTGGCGACGGGGTTAGCATTCCACCCTTCTAGAGGGACACGACATGCATGTAACCCCTAAACCCGGTTAAAGTCGAACAGAGCCTCAGCTCCACAAAATGGATGCTGCCACCGAGACACAAGTCTGCCCTCCTGCTGCTGGGAGTCCTCCCAGAGCAGGAGATAAGGACAAAGGGTTTCCTGCCAGGGGCGGTGCCAGCACCGTCCCAGACAGGGTTTTGTGTATTGTAGGTAGGCAGGGCTACAGAAGAAGGTGACTGCACGTGGCACCCCGGTGCTCACTGTGCATAGGCTGGCTTAAACCAGTTCCAGGGACACTCCAGACCCTGTGCTGGGGAAAAGCCCGCCAAGGAAGTGGGTGTAACCACCCCCCTCCTGGTCCCACCCCTAGGGCAGGACTTAGTCGCGTGCCAGCCCCCTTTTCCCAGATAAAGGTAGGGACTGGCCCCCTTCCAAATCAGATCATCTTTGGAATCAAGATACCACTTTCCACAAAAGGACTTCACGATTTCTTCCTCAAGATTCTCCCTTGTGGCTAAGGAGTAGTCACCCTGCATCCGCAGGCACCATCTAAGAACACTGCGGTCTGCTGCACGTCCTTCCTCCGGAATCCGACTGCCCAGCTCAACGAGACCCGGCTTCCCTGGCACCTCTGACCTCTACCCACCTCTACAGCACAGCTGAGAACCGTGGGTGCGACGAGACCTCGAGGGACCGGCCATCGCCAAGACTGCACGACTTCTGCACAGCAAGCCCACCGAGTAATTTCCTGGTGAGTGCTTTGGGGTCCGAGAAGCCCCCACCCTGAGCAGCTCCAGCACCGAAGAGCAGCCCCCCAGCATCTCCACGATCGGCGTGGGGCCCTTCTGCTTTTTGCTGCTCACCGCGTTGTTTGGCTACTAGCCCGCTGGCTTGTGGCCTTCCGAACGACGCCCGACGACAACACTGCTGCTGGTCTGGTTGCTCCAGACTGGCCCTTGCTTCCCTCCATCGGAGAAGTACCCTGGACCCTCCTGGTCCGGCTGAGACGCCATTTTAGGTCCACCGCGTGGGCCTTGCATTTGCCAAGACTTGTTGCCCAATCCTGGGTCCAGCGACGTCGACAGCAAGAACCTTCGTGGGACAGCTCGCACCTCCATCCTGGTCGCCGACAACGCCTCCTGGTCCGAGAGACTGCAGAGCCCAGCAGCGCCCACTCACCTGACTGCGGTGACTTCGCCCGGTGCCATCCTGGTGCCCACTTAATCACTGGCTAGTGATTCAAGAACTTGGTCCCCTCTGCTTTCAGGTTTCCTTCTTCCTTGATCCAGGCTTGGATCCATCGAACTTTCCTTCACTGGTCGCCTGCCAGCAACTTCCTTCTTCCAGGCTCCTGGTCCGGCAACGAGATTCCCGACGTCTTTTCAGACATATGCAGCTGCAGCCCCTGGGCTAGGTAACTTCGGCACTTCGGTGTCCCAGCATAGCCTCACTATCCAAGGGTTAGGATCCACTGTCGTTTTCTCCCTACCAGGTCGGGTTCGCCCGTGAACACTAACTTTGTGAATTCTAGCTTCCATAGACTTTGTCCCGCATCCCGCGTGAGAGTGCACACTCTGCACCCGAGTTCCCTAGGTCTCCTGCTAGTAATCTAAAGGTTCAGTAGTCAAGTCCTAGCGATCCCAAAGCCTCTGAGAATCGTTACTTACCTGCTAGTAATTCGCATTCCACTTTTCGAGTATATGGTTTTTCGTGCCCCTCGGGCATTTGTGTATAACGTGCTAACTTAAGTATTTTTTATAAGAGTTTTGTTGTGTGCTTAGCACCCTGTCCTCATAAAGAGTACAGGGTTGTTGTGATTCTAATAAATACACTGTTTATTTTCATAACACTTGTGTGGTGTCCTTTCACTGGGTGTTCAAGGGGTAATGTGATGGTAAAACAGCTGGCTTAACACGCCCTCTAGAGTCTTAGCCTTAGACTGCTCGTATCCATGCTACTAGGATAGCTGGTCTATAAGGTTGACTTACAACCAATCATCAATAAGGGTTGTTTGGACTGATACATAGTGATCACTAGAATAGTGAGCACTGCATATCAGGCCAACTTCTCACATTGGTGAGCAGCGGTTGGGATTTGAGCTTGCTGTTGTTTTACCACACATGCCCTAAGAATATCTTGTGAAAGATCACATAAGTACTAAAGGTACATATAACTTAGCTTAGAATACTCTGAGTTCTACTGAACCAGCTGTTGTAGCTCCTAGGGCCTAGCACACCCTAAACTACAACTCTAGCAAGGGATCAGTAGGCAAACATATAGTGTAGGTAAGTGCACCACTTACACCTCACTAGAAAAGCATGTCTACCCAGGGAGAATCTACTGAGACTCCCCTGGTCAGTGTTGACCCTCCACAGGTCACTTCAAGATATGCAGCTCTCAGTTTCCAGGAGATGAGACAAGTCTGTACCTCCAGGAAACTGAAGCAGGGGTCTAACCCCACCATTCCCTTTCTGATAGGTCTCTTAGAGACATATGATGCCAGAAAGCTTTCTCAGTTACATGAGAACATGCCAGCCTTAGAGGGAACCTCTGAGGATCCAGATCTCCCCAACATTGCTAATGCAGTCGAGGAGGAGGATCAAGAGGAACTCTCTGGGGATGAGGTAGACAAAGGTCTTGAGGTAGTCAGAAGGCTAACTAGGGCCAACTTAGACCTACTTGGGGAAGGATCTGGGGGACCCCCGGTACTGACCCTAATGAGGCCTAACCTTGGAGTTAGGAGAGATAGATCTCCTTTTAGGGACTCCCTTAGATCTCTGCACTCTAATGCCTCTTCTCAGGGGAGAAGGAACTCTCCCCAGAGGAGATTGACTTCCCCTCAGAGAAGAGAGCATGAAGCAAGGATGAGACAAGCTAGACTGAGGATTGAAAGGGAAGAACTTGCCCTGGCCAAAGAAAAGCTTGCATTTGCTAGAGAGCAGCAGATGAGTGGGTTAGCTCCCACTGGTGGCAGCAATATCCCAAGAGAAAAAGAGAAGGGTTTAGATACTAAACACCTGACTAAGATAGTGCCCCCCTTTAAACAAGGGGATGACATCCAGAAATGGATGGCTGCTTTGGAGAGGGCCTGCACGGTGCAGTGCATTCCCCAGAGTCAGTGGGCAGCTATACTGTGGCTCTCCTTTGATGGTAAAGGTAGAGATAAGCTCCTCACTACAAGGGTGGAGGATGCTAATGATTACCAGGTCCTGAAAAATGCACTGGTTGATGGGTTTGGCTTAACCACTGAGCAGTACAGGTTGCTGTTCAGAGACACCCAGAAAACTCAGTCTCAGGACTGGTCTGACTTTGTTGATTGTGCCACTAAGGCTTTGGAAGGCTGGCTACTGGGTAGTAAGGTTACTGATTTCAAAGGATTGTATAATCTAATTATGAGAGAGCAAGTCTTAAATAATTGTCAGAACCAGTTATTACACCAGCACCTGGTAGACTCTGATCTGACCTCTCCACAAGAATTGGGTAAGAGGGCAGACAAATGGGTCAGAACCAGGGTTAGGCCCAAGAACCAAGGTGGTGACCAGAAAAAGGAATCAACCAAGCCTCAAGGGAAGGGTGGGAATAAATCTCCAGATCAAACCACATCAGGGCCCCAAAAATCCTCTGAGGGGGTGGGTCCCAGAATCCTTCCAATAACCAGAAGAAACCTTATTGTTATCCCTGTAAACAGGTGGGTCATTTAAAAACTGACAGCAGTTGCCCAAAGAATAACAATAAGGAAAACATACCCCCAAGTAACATTCCCAAACCTCCTGTTACTACTAGTAGTAATCCCCCAGGTGGTGGGTGTGCCCCCAAGAATTTGGGTGCATTAACTTTGGGAGTTCCTGGGGACCCTGGCCTAACCAGGCCCCCTGACTTAGATACTCTTGTCTGTGAGACTGGCATGGGGTTTGCCAACTTCACAACTTGTCCCAACACTTTGGGCAAGTACAGACAGGAGCCCCTCATCAATGGTATAAAAGTTGAGGCCTATAGAGATACAGGGGCTAGCATCACCATGGTGACTGAGAGTCTAGTCCCCTCAAGGCAACTTTTACCTGGTGCCACATACCAGGTGACCAATATTGATGGAGTACAGAGAGATCATCCCATGGCAGTGGTCAATCTCAGCTGGGGAGGTGTCACTGGCCACAAGAGGGTGGCAGTGTCACCAAACTTGCCTGTAGATTGCCTACTGGGGAATGATTTAGAGCTCTCAGCCTGGGCTGAAGTAGAGCAAGAAACCCATTCTAGAATGGTGAACATCCATGGTAAGGGTAGTGGGGCAGTGGTAGCCACAGCCCCAGTCCAAGATATCCTCCCTGAACAGGTCAGGAGGGTTGTGCCAGTCACAACCCAATCTCAGACAACTTCCTTCCCAGAACAGGTTGTCAAGGCTGTGATGGTCACAGCCCACACCCAAACTGAGCCCCCTCCTGAAAAGGTTGGGAGAGTTGTGATGGCCACAGCTCAAACTCAGACAGATGACAGTGTTGTGAAGCCTGAAACTATGGATCACTCCACTCAGACAGAGAGTATTGAGGAGGAAGAGAAATCTCCCTCCCACCAGACTTTAGGAAAGGATCAGCCTCCTCAGGGAACTGATCTGACCCCTTGTGAAGAAACTGCCACAGAGGTAGTCAGGCCTAGCCTGGCAGAACCCCTGATGTCAGTGGACCCTTCCAAGGTGGGACCCAGTCTGGAGCAGGTAACCTGCCCCTCTCTACCCTGCCTCAGTCAGCCCAGGGCTGTAGAGGTCAGGGAGGCCAGTGTTGGACCCCAAAGGGCCCCCTGTCAAAAAGAATTCCCCAATCAGCAGATTAAGGGCACTGAAGCTAGTAGACCTAGCCAAGTGAAAATAAGACACACTCCTGAGGGATCCCCCTTAAAATTAGTTAGGGACCTCCCACAGATGGACACTGTTGGGCACAGCCAAACTTGGGACCTGAGGGCCCCAGACCTGACCTGTCCCTCCAGTAAGCCAAACAGAGGGACCCAACCTCCAGCTGTAGGTAGCCAGAGGTTGACCCTGAGAGCCCAAAACAACTCAGTCTTGGAAAGAAAGGCCTCTATGGTGGATGATGATTGGAGG
Organism: Lissotriton helveticus; assembly: GCF_964261635.1. Taxonomy (NCBI): domain Eukaryota; kingdom Metazoa; phylum Chordata; class Amphibia; order Caudata; family Salamandridae; genus Lissotriton; species Lissotriton helveticus. Next base: position 1,224,066,694 of record NC_136059.1, on the reverse strand, counting down.
AAGCTGAGCCCAAAGTTAGTGGAGCCTCACTTCAGTACTCCATTTCAGCACCAGCCTTTTTCTTTGGCAAAACACACCACAGGTAGAGATTCCCTATGGTGGAGACCCTCAGACACCCTTAGGGTGAGGGATTGCTTAGTGGACCATGACATAGGGGGTAACCATGCCAGTGCTGGTACTTCCTTAAATGGCCACTTAGGCAATATAGGCTTACCTGGACAAGGATAGCCTTATCTCCTTTCGTTTGGGGGGGGGGGGGTTATGTAGGAAAGTAGATCCCTGACTATGGTTGCCCCCAACTTTTTGCCTGGTGTTTTGCTGGTTTTCTGACTTAGTTGACCTGAGGCCCTGCTGTTCAGGACCTCAGGCCCACTGCTCTCTCTGTAAAATGGATTCCATGTACCTTAGGTACATATCTAAATTGGATACTGAGCCACCTTATCAGTCCCTGTACAGTGTACCTTAGGTACCCAGGGCATAGGTGTACCCAGGGCCTACCAGGGGCTGCAGCATGTATTATGCCACCCCTGGCTGGCCATCCAAATCTGACACAACTGGCTGCTTGACAGCTGGGGCAAGGTGGTGTAATCACCCTTTGCTTTAGATACAGTATACCTATATCTAACCCTAAAATGGACACACAGATCTCCTATCAGTCACTCCTATGGCAGGCCTTAACAATCCTGAAGGCAGAGTGCTTGGAATCGTGTGAGATGGTGCTCTGGCATGAGCTGAGCCTGTCTGCGGCTTTCGGGATCCATCCCTTAGCCGTTTCCATGATATCGCATACCATATACTCTTAAGTGCATTATAATCCTCGCGGTTAAGTGCCAACTCTGGTATCGCTTTATCAAAACATGTCGAGTAAGGTGTCATACGAATTGGAATACTAGCCCCTCGCCAATTCTGGCGACGGGGTTAGCATTCCACCCTTCTAGAGGGACACGACATGCATGTAACCCCTAAACCCGGTTAAAGTCGAACAGAGCCTCGGCTCCACAAAATGGATGCTGCCACCGAGACACAAGTCTGCCCTCCTGCTGCTGGGAGTCCTCCCAGAGCAGGAGATAAGGACAAAGGGTTTCCTGCCAGGGGCGGTGCCAGCACCGTCCCAGACAGGGTTTTGTGTATTGTAGGTAGGCAGGGCTACAGAAGAAGGTGACTGCACGTGGCACCCCGGTGCTCACTGTGCATAGGCTGGCTTAAACCAGTTCCAGGGACACTCCAGACCCTGTGCTGGGGAAAAGCCCGCCAAGGAAGTGGGTGTAACCACCCCACTCCTGGTCCCACCCCTAGGGCAGGACTTAGTCGCGTGCCAGCCCCCTTTTCCCAGATAAAGGTAGGGACTGGCCCCCTTCCAAATCAGATCATCTTTGGAATCAAGATACCACTTTCCACGAAAGGACTTCACGATTTCTTCCTCAAGATTCTCCCTTGTGGCTAAGGAGTAGTCACCCTGCATCCGCAGGCACCATCTAAGAACACTGCGGTCTGCTGCACGTCCTTCCTCCGGAATCCGACTGCCCAGCTCGACGAGACCCGGCTTTCCTGGCACCTCTGACCTCTACCCACCTCTACAGCACAGCTGAGAACCGTGGGTGCGACGAGACCTCGAGGGACCGGCCATCGCCAAGACTGCACGACTTCTGCACAGCAAGCCCACCGAGTAATTTCCTGGTGAGTGCTTTGGGGTCCGAGAAGCCCCCACCCTGAGCAGCTCCAGCACCGAAGAGCAGCCCCCCAGCATCTCCACGATCGGCGTGGGGCCCTTCTGCTTTTTGCTGCTCACCGCGTTGTTTGGCTACTAGCCCGCTGGCTTGTGGCCTTCCGAACGACGCCCGACGACAACACTGCTGCTGGTCTGGTTGCTCCAGACTGGCCCTTGCTTCCCTCCATCGGAGAAGTACCCTGGACCCTCCTGGTCCGGCTGAGACGCCATTTTAGGTCCACCGCGTGGGCCTTGCATTTGCCAAGACTTGTTGCCCAATCCTGGGTCCAGCAACGTCGACAGCAAGAACCTTCGTGGGACAGCTCGCACCTCCATCCTGGTCGCCGACAACGCCTCCTGGTCCGAGAGACTGCAGAGCCCAGCAGCGCCCACTCACCTGACTGCGGTGACTTCCCCCGGTGCCATCCTGGTGCCCACTTAATCACTGGCTAGTGATTCAAGAACTTGGTCCCCTCTGCTTTCAGGTTTCCTTCTTCCTTGATCCAGGCTTGGATCCATCGAACTTTCCTTCACTGGTCGCCTGCCAGCAACTTCCTTCTTCCAGGCTCCTGGTCCGGCAACGAGATTCCCGACGTCTTTTCAGACCTATTTAGCTGCAGCCCTGGGCTAGGTAACTTCGGCACTTCGGTGTCCCAGCATAGCCTCACTATCCAACTCCCATGTAGTCTCTAGGTCCATAGCAACTCGTAGGCTGCCGTTCAGTATGTGGGTACGCCCTCTGGGGGCCATCTCTAGAGGGCTAGGCAGTCACTCCCCTCCCCTTAAGGCCCTCCATGGTGAAACAGGTCGGGCCCTCTACCTTGGGGTAGGGCGGTCCGGAACTCCATAACTTCTAACAACTGGTGCCTTTTGTGAAGACTTATCTATGCCAAGTTACTTTATTCGTTTTATACTTGCCAAGTCCAAAATAACGTTCATTCTGCATCGACTATACAGTTATTGTGGATTTTCTTCCTCTCTAGCAGAAGAGGATCTTTGGGAACTGTTACGGCTTCCTCTTTCTCGGGTCATTCGTTTCACCGTACGGAGATAGTCTTCCACTTGGCTAGGATTGGTGAAGAATCTTTGTTTACCTTGGTGCGTGACACGTAATTTCACTGGGTAGAGCAAAGCATAATCAATCTGCGCTTCTTGTAACTTTTTCTTGACTTCAATAAACTTCCTGCGTTCTTCTTGCACTATGGGTGCGAAGTCTGGATATATTGAAAAAGTATTACCTTCGTAGGTCATCGACTGCTTGTTCCTAGCCGCCCGCAGGGCCACATCCCTATCACGATGATTCAACAACCTTGCAATAATGGGCCTGGGTGCAGCACTGGGTATAGGCCTCGGCCCGAGGGATCTATGCGCTCGTTCAACAATGAATTACAGGGAGAACGCTTCTGTCCCCACAGCGGATATCAACAGCTTCTCTACATAGTCCTCCATTTTGCCGGTGTTGGTAGTCTCCGGAATACCTACCACCCGTATGTTATTGCGTCGGCTGCGCGCTTCCAAGTCTTCATTCTTGGCCGCTATGGTCCTCAGGATTTTATACATACGTGCAAGTTGAGTCGTGTGTCCAGCCGTAATGTCATCATTGCCAGATATCCGCCTCTCAGTTTCTTTGATGCGTACCTCATGTGCATCCAGCTTGTGTGCTATAGCGTCTATTCTTGATGACATGCGATCCACTTTATCCACCACCGTTGCAACCCCCTGCCTCATTTCTTGCAGTATATTGGCCACATCTGCATTCTGCGACGCAGCACCCCTTTCCTCCTCTACAGCTTCCGCCTCACTATTCTTCTGTTTGGACACATTCTTCGTGGCTTCGAAAGTAAGTTTCGGCTGCCTAGTATTTGGCTTCCCCATTGTTCTGCCGAGTGACTTGCTTCTATGCGATGGGGTCAATATGCACTCTCCTCTATATGTTTCTTCGCCTATCGCAGAGTCACCTTAAGCCGCTTTCAGCTCCCTGTGCCTACTCACTGCACTTCGCGCGGCGCTTCCAGTTCCTGACAGGTAGTGCAGGCACGAAATTGCGCTATCACCAATGTCCTAGAGCACCACAGTTGCAAGAGTCCCTCAGGATTACATTATTCCATGCGGGAGGCCTAAAGAAGGCAGCAGTAATTGCAAATTGCTTGTGTGTCCTTCCTACCTGAGCAGTTCTCGCCGCTGTTGCTGTGCCTCGCAGTTATCTATCCTCTATTATAGTGCAGTGGCCTCCCTCTCCAGCCAGCCCGACTTCTTGATCCTTTGCATGTGAGGAAGGGGGGGGAGGGGCGAGTCAGGGCAATAGCGTAGCCTTTTTCACTCTCCCCCGGTCCTACTCGCCGCCCCACTATATCCATGAAGTCTGCAGAATGGAGTTTGCAGCGTTCCACCTAATTTACGGCCGTATGTTGAGGTTCCTCGTCCTGATGCAGGGCCTCTGTTCTCCGCCTCCCGCTCTCCCAACAGTGTTCTATGGCCTCAGTGCTTGTGCCCAATATCCGCGGGTTCCCGCTACGTCTTACAGTTCCAATTCACACCATTCAGCGCTGCAACTGATACTACACTGTATGCGAATCTATGCCCGTTGGCGGGATCCCCTTGCACTCCTTCCGCAACCACGCTTCTCAAAATGGCGCTCTGCAGTCTCGCCACTCCGGCTCCGTCGCTTGATTTTTAAGGTTGGAGCTTGTTACGGTCGCAAGATTTCCAGCGTCGCGATTATGTTGTCCCCCGCACCTGTGTAATGTACGCCTGTCCCCCTTTGGCACCTCGTACGCCGCAGCACTCGTACCACTTATCCGATGACCTCAGCGGCCGCGCTTTCCGTCTCCTCACCTCCGCACTGCGGGCTCCTTATACTCCGGCACTGTCCTCAATCCCGAAACGTGAGGGGTATCGCTCCTGGAGACCCTACGAACACCCCAGTGCCTACATGCACAGTCCCGGCATTCAACTGTTCCCTGGTCCGTACGCGGCAACACCTTCCACCTTTCTCCCTGTTTGCTTAGGGCCACACTTCCGCTTTTCCGACCTCGGGTTTTCCCAGCGCTCCCCCCCGCTTCGTAGGTCCAGCGGTTTCCCATCCAGTGCTAGGGTGAAATTTGATTCAGCTCCCGTTTCAACATTACTCGTCCATTCGGCCCCAAACGTACGTGTGGCCATACCGTTGCGCACACTCTAGCGCCCCCCAATTTCAGCCCAAGGTTTCTGAAACTAATTGAGGTCCTACAGCACTCCCCGTGTGCAAGGTTTCGAGTACATAGGTCAATTTCAGTCCTGTTACCCATTCAACGTAGTATGAGACATGGCTGCCCCCTATTGCCCCTTGTCTTCACTCTAGTAATGGAGCCCCTGGAGGCATGGATGAGCATCTGCAGGGTTTTAGCTGAGTGGCTGACAATGAAGATAGGGTAGCATTGTACGCGGACAATATGCCATTGTATATTCAATTCTTGCAGACAACTCTGCCCTGGCTGATCCAAATGCTTGAAATACACAGAGATTCATAAGGACTACAAGTCAACTGGGCCCAACCACACTATAATAATTTAACAGGCTCAATCACGAAACCCATGCCAGACACCAGACTATAGATTACTCATGGACCGTTCTGATACATGGGCATCACCTTCACCCATGATTGGCAGTCCGTCTGGGACCTGAACATAGGCCCTCTTTTGAAGAGGGTGCGCATCTCCCCCTCAATCTTGTTGGCCAGGCAGCGCTGTGCAAAAAGCAAATACTTCCTTCTTTCCTCTGTGTGTTCAAAAGCCACCCATACAGTCTTACCCTACCCTCTTTGTGGAGCTCCAATTCACATTTGCAATGTATTTCTGAGCTTGCAAATCTACTAGAGTAGGATACTCCAAATGCACAGCGCCTCTTAATTAAGGTGGCCTTCGTGCATTGGACCACTGCTTATATTACTGGGCAGCGTAGATGGTCTCGTTAGGGTACTGGCTATTCAGAGAGCGCCACAACTCTTCCCGGCACCTGGACCTGTCCATCTTTGAACCAAGGAGGGTGCATGGCTTCCTCTATGGGGACCGCCATCCTGTCTCTATACCCAGATCTTTAAGATACCACTGTTATGTTGGTGGACTGCCATGTCCCATAAGAAATGGCTGGAGAGGTCTACTGCTCAAACTCCACTTTGGGAGATAATATGAGTAAAGTAAGTGATTCAGCTGATGGGATTCTGTGAATGGGAACAGATTGGGACTCCACACTTGGTGACCTATGGGAAACCGGCCACATAGTGTCCTTTCAACTACCCAAGACTGAGTTTGGGTTCCACAACTCTGAGTTCTTTAAATACTTAGAAGTATGACATACCCTGGAGGCCAAAAAGGAAGGTTGTATGATGGAAAAACGTGAGCAACTACCACGCATGCCTTTCCTTCACTGTCAATACCACGCTTGCATCATTACCACACATGCATTGATAATTAACTTTTTACCAGATTGTGTCACGTTTTTCCAGACAGCAGGAAACGTTTCACATGTAGTGGATCTACAGAAAGACAAGCTGGTGTCTTAAAATCTTGTTTTCAGAAGTGACTGAATATTTAGTTGTGGTCATGGAAGCATGGTATTCAGCCATTCAGAGAGTCAGCTCTACCTGCGTACCTCCAAAAATATGGGGGACATAAAGCGGGTGAGGAAAAATATTGATGGTGCATTAAAAAGGGGATGGGTGGGGGGGCATATGTGGAAGGTGGGATTTAAGGTTGTTATGCCTGTGCTGCAATTGTGCATATTATTGCACTGGCAGCTTTGGCGAGTCAAATTTGACTCTGGTGCAGGGTCAAAATGATGGTGCACCTTTCCAACAAAATCTGAATTGTAATCTGGGTTCTCCAAATATGGCACACTTCTATTAGTGGGAAAAATCAAGTGTAGGCGGTGGACCGAGGGCCTCTGAATGCTCTTTCTCTAGAATTAAACCTTTCTCAGAATACTGAGTTCTCTCTTGCTGTGTTAAAATGTGTACCTTAAAAGAAGCATGCATTACAATTCAAGAGCAATAACCGGTAAAACCTACTGTTTTGTTTTTTGCCAGTGATCTGAGTTTCCATCTGCAAGCCATCGCTCTGCCATGCCAGGTTCAATTTTGGCTATTCGCCTGTTCATGCCCAAGTCACCAAACTGTCCGGATAAAAAAAAGAAACATTTATTTACCAAGTGTGTTAAGCATTTCAACATGCAAACAGTAGGCAGAGCATAGACAGCCATGTTGATATTTTAGGTTACTAATCATTGACTTCCCCTGGATCAGGGAGGACCCACACGCACAGGTTAACCTTACCAAAGAGGTGTATAGACCATTCAATGTATCCATCAATGTAATAAATGATCGCACTTATATATCACCACATGGTCTGCTGTCTTAAGAACATATCAGCATACTGATGTGAGGTTCAGCTGTAGGGGACATTTTTGCCTGGACAACTCCTTTAACGAAATGTTACAGTTCTTCAGGTTACTTAGAAGAGTGGCTCACGTTGCAGCTGCCTGGAAGGACAAGAGGATGTGCAGGAAATAATGCAACATGGATGTGAGGCACTGAGTGCGACATCTGTGACTGCCCTACCAGGCCCTGTCTCCTGATAGTCCAGAAGCCTGCCTTTGGGACGCTAAAAGAATGTTCAAAGCCTAACTTGGGGTATGTTAGGCCAAGATGGAAGTCCTCTTGCAAGGGAGACCAGTAACAAGTGCAATCTTAGCCTGGGTGTGGGCTGCACTGTGCCAGCCACAGAAGGCTTTTAAAGTAAGCTGTGGCATGATCGCTAAAGAAATTATCATCTAGACTAAGAACTGCAGTCTTTTCCACTCTTCCATTCATGCCTGAACTATATAACTTCCAAGGCTAGGCAAGCGTGGTACATTGACACCAAGTGCCAGCATTAGTCAACCATGGGACTCCTGCAGAAGTCTCTCCACCTCCTGACTTCAAGCCCTTACTTTTGGCTGGTCTATTTGGTCCAGTCTTAAGTGGTGGGATTTTGTTAGGCCTGAGCGAACTTTCCAGAAGCCGTATACAGAGACCCTCATCTTTCTTTAACCCAAAGATCAAGAGAGGAACAACTCTGATGGAGTGGGAATCTAGTAGACTGACCACAGAGGATACTGAAGGTCTGTTTTAGAGTTTGGTAGATGGGTTACTCCTCACAAACAACACATCTATCCAATCCACCTTATTACAAGTGCAATATCTCCTAGAGAACTTGTAATAAGGTGTACGGTATATCCATCACTTTTGTGATAGAGTAACCCATTCACCAAACTTTAACTCACGGCCTAAGTTTGGAAGGAAGAACAACCATAGCATGTATTTATTCAAACATACCATCACAATAATCAGGTAGCTTCTTTAGGTCCTAGTTGAAAAAAGTACAAAACATACGGACATACGCTTATGTGGTCACATTAGACCCGGACAGGAACACCAACATTTTACATGTTCACGCTGCATGTATGCTTGTATGGATAATAATCCATGAAATACCTTTGCTTACATTTACACATCTCTGTAGGCATATTATCAGAGCCCTGAACATTATGTACGAAACTAAAGATCACTGCACAAAATGATGTTGTTTATTATTGTTCGCTCTGCGACAGCTTTGTCAGGATAGAATCAATAATGGCAGCCAGACTGGGACATTGGCATGGCAACATGGGTGAAGTTTATTATATAAACGACATGACTCCTTTGCCTAATCAGAGGAGCATTTCACTGAAACTGTTGAGGTCCCCCCATGCCGGATTTCCAGCCCAGCTGAATCATGTTTACCCCCTGAAAAGAGCAATGCCCAGCTCTACACCAAGACGGGCTCAAAGATTAAATATACCCACATGTAACTGGGGAGTTTGATCACCCTACAGGGATTCTTGCAGATTCACCCACCCTAGGCTCACTAGGATATGTACTATATGTATATATTCTATGTAACAGCACAATGTTTGAATCGTTTAAGTTCCTTAACATTCTCCTGATGCTGATTTCTCTGTTCTGTTTCCTTCTATTGATTATTGCAATGCACGTCTTTAACACAAGAATACTATTGCTTCAATAAATATTGAAATGCCAATTTGTGTACTTATTGTGTCTCCCTTTGGGCATGCATGAGTTACCAAACGAAGGGGTTCTAGATCAGGTTTCGATGATTTTATTTGAGAGACAGGGTTGTCATGTTCTGAGGTTGCACAAACCAAATGTTATCTGACTGCAGTTAGGGGGACAGATGTGCACTGTGAGCTAGCCAGGACTAAGGCCAACATATCCTGATGGTGTGCGTAGAGTCAGTCTTGCACAGTTTTGATGTTTCGGATGTCCAACAAACGTGAAGGTTTGCTGAGAAAGTATGAACTCTATGATAATACATCACACATCTATACATTCATTTGTAAACATGTTCAAGCTCCAGACGATGAAAAAAGGATCTCTTAATACATAATGCAGCTGCTTTAGAGTTTGTCAGAAAGAGTAATCCGCCACAACAGTGACGGAGTATCTTCCCTGGAAAACTCACAGTCCATCCGTCCAATGCCGAGTGGGCGATCAGATGGCAGTGTGAAAGTAAAAAAGAATGACCCACACATGACCATGGTGTGGAGGTTATTAGTTTTAAATTTTTCAAAAACAAACTTGTGCTTTGGAAGTTTGTTTTTAAAAAATGAAACACAATGTAAAGGTTTGATGGGTGGATGGAACTAACTGTCAAACCTTTACAACAGTGATAGGGACCACTGTGACTGTGACTAACCTGTCCTGGCACAAAATTGTGCCTTGACTCTCTACCTTTCATTTCCCACACTATTTTTCAAAACTACTTATCAGCTGCATAGAAAGCCCTCAGTACAGAGACAAGCACCTTATTACATGCAGACTCGGACACCATACCAATCTAGCTTGAACCAGTTTCTAATTAGTAGAATAATGAGAGCCGGTGGCCAAAGCTCTGCTCAGATGCCAGCAGCCAGAGCTATTAAGTTTCGGTGCATCCAATACCAAGGCTGCGTAGTCTTGAATCAACATTGTGCCTTGTACATCCACTACCAGACATTTCCTGATTTTTTTATCTCACTCTTGCAGGTTCATACTTTCTCCCTTTGTGATGTGTTTTTTCCCATGTTTTTCATCTGCTGTCTTTCCACTTTGTGTGCTTTTCTCTCTCTTGGTAAATGTCTAATGCAAAAAAAAAAGTCTGTCTTCAAATATGAGTGCCGGTGGGCACCACCAGCTCAAATGAAGGGGCAGATTTACAAGAAACTGACAAATCTGTAGAGATGTGTCAGTTTCCCTGCGTCAGCCTGCGATACCCTTGCGCCACCATGGATGCACCGTATTTACAATACGACGCACCATGGCAAAAGCGTCTGTTGGCCTAAAAGTCACGCATTAGCTGGAGTCATGTCGCAAGCACGACGCAACTCCAGCAATGCATGGGGAGGCCTATACACATTTCACCGTGTGACTCCTTATGCCTTCTTCAAGCAGGCATAAGGTTTTGATGCAGTGCCATCTTAGAAGAGGCGCAGTGAAATCGTGTAGATTTCACTGCATCACTTCTACGAGGCTTTACTGCGTGGGAACGCCCACTCTGCATACATTATACCTGATGCAGGTATAATGTGACGCAGGGCTTTACAACGTGATGCATCTCTCTAGATGAGTCACGTTGTAAATTAGCTGCATCGTTTACATCACCACTGCGTCACAAAAGTTACGCAACTGCATCGCAAAAGTGTCACAAGGGGCTTGTAAATCTGCCCCTAAGTACTTTTTGAAACATATCATTGATAAAACAATTAGTCACATTATAAGTAATCCATTTGGTATAAACTCCATACCTTTTCCTCCAAATTGACCACAGCACTTTGGTTACCTCCAGCTATGATCCTATAGGTTCTTCCTGAAGTACCATTTTGTCCATGAATATCGATCTCTGAAAATGAAAGGGACGTTTACGTCAGTTGTTCATACTTTCCAAAATCCAGGCACAAGCAATCATGTTAACAAATTAACATGAGAATACTGATTCACCAATTCTAAAAGTGCTCCGTCTCTTTTATGACTAGCTGAGAAACGTTAATGGCAGTCATTGTTTATTACCCATTTCTGTAAGGTGTTTGCACAAAAATAATAATATAACATGAAAAAATGTGTTGAACTTTCTTTGTTTACCTTCAGTTTTGACAGAACTGGGGCTTTCAGATGACTTTTTTTCCTTGGTACTCTTTACTTCTTTTTTTAAAATAAGTTACTTATCTATAACTATGGATTTGTAGCATAGAGCATAGGGCTGGTTCTGGACAGGGCACCTGAGGAATGGTTACGGTGAGGTGTGAGAACTCTGCATCTCAGCCTTCCTGACACAGCAGGTAAAGGGATGGGCAGGGGAGCGAGCGGCCTGGCCGAGAGACTTCCTCACCTTGAACCACAAAGTATAGCCCCATCTTCCCCCTACTGTCTACCAGTTCAAAGTGCTTGAGAAGAGCTGGTCTGCAGAGTTTCTTAATGTGGTCCTTTCCCAGCTCCCCCCTGCTTCAGTGTCAGAGTCTCCACTTTCCACCACGGGAATGAAGGTAGTGCATTTACATTGTCTGGGGAGGGTCTCCTCCTCCTGCCTTGTACTGCGTGAAACAAGGGGCATCCAAATGGATCAACTTTGCTCTTACAATCAATACAGTGAGATCCTTGTGGGTGAACAACAGAAGACATCTGCTCCAGCATTTTCACAATTTCCTTTTCGATGTTTGCATTATTTACCTCGTATATTCTTTCATGTTGTTATGATCATGAGGTTACTGTTTCCTTCAAGCGCAGCATGAATCTCAGTATATTTTCTCAGTATATGAATCCAGTCATTACTTTACACTTCCAACCCCATGGCATATCAGCTGTCCTTTCTGAAGCGGTTGTCTTGCAGAAGCTGAGCAGTGGACAGACTCTTCATCTAAATCTTGTGCCAAAAGTACCTAATAGAGCTCTATATTGAATGCAAATAGGAAAATCCTACTTACCCAGTATGCATCTGTTCTTGGCATGTAGAGCTGTAGAATCTCATGCTACGCATAGATCGCCATCTAGTGTTGGGTCCGGATGTTTGCACTTTGTTTTTCTTCGAAGAAGTCTTCCTAGTCACAAGGTAGGTGACTCCTCTTTTAGGTGATAGTGCGTATGGTCATCGACTCCATCTTCAGATTGTTTTCCACAGAAGGTGAGAGAATGCAGTAGTAAAGAATAGAGATGTCCATGCGTATGTATATATATAATGACAAGAGAACTACAGCAGATACAAGTACCCGGAAGGTGGGTGGGCACATGAGATTCTACAGCTCTACAAGCCAAGAACAGATGCATACTGGGTAAGTGCATTTTTCGTTCGAGGCATGTGAGCTGTAGATCACATGCTATGCATAGACTATACAGCAGTCTCCCCCAAACGGTGGCTATCCTGTAACTGATGGAGTTGTCTGAAACTGAGTTTTAAGTACTGCTTGGCCCACATTAGCTTGTTGTCTTGCTAACACATCTATACAATAGTGCTTGGTGAATGTGTGTGGTGTGAACCATGTTGCAGCTTTGCAGATGTCAGTAATAGGGATGTTCCCAAAGAAAGCCATAGTAGCCCCAAGGTTATGAGTGGAATGTGCTCTAGGGGGTACCGTTAGAGTCTTTTTGGCTTTTGCATAGGAAACCTGAATACATTTAACGATCCACCTATCAATACCTGATTTGAACATAGGATTGCCATTTTGAGGTGGTGCAAAAGCGACAAAGAGTTGTTTGGTCTTATGAATAGATTTTGTTCTCTCAGTGTAATATAACAATGCTCTTCTAACATCTAAGGTGTGTAGAGCTCGTTCTGCAACCAAACCAGGTTAAGGGAAGAAAACAGGTAACTCAACCGACTGATTTGTGTGAAATGCAGATACTACCTTAGGTAGGAATTTGGGATTCATACCAACAACTACTTTATCTTTGTGGAGCTGGGAAATAGGTTCTTCTATGGTTAGTGCCTGTAGTTCACCCACTCTCCTTAATGAAGTGATTTCAATGAGGAAAGATGTTTTCCAAGTGAGGAACTGTAGTTCACATTGTGCATGGGTTCAAATGGTGAGCCCATTAACCTTGTGAGGACTATATTAAGATTCCACACTGGGGCAGATGGAAGTCTTGGTGGTATCACTCTTTTTAGTCCTTCCATAAATGCTTTGATTACAGGCACTCTAAAGAGTGATAAATGCTGTCTATTTTGAAGATAGGCTGCTATTGCAGCGAGATACAGTCTGATGGATGTATAGGCCAATGCTGACTGCTGCAAATGTAACAGGTAGCAGAGAATGTTTTGTATGGAAGCATCAAGAGGGTTGATGTTATTGTTATTGCAATACATAACACATCTCTTCCATTTGGCTGTGTAGCAGGCTCTTGTGGTAGGCCTTCTGGACTCCTTAATAATGTTGATACAGTATGGTGGAAGGTGCAGATAACCAAACTCTATGACTTCAAGAGCCAGATCGCAAGGTTCAACTGTTTGGGACCTGGGTGTTTGATTTCTCCATGACTCTGTGTGAGGAGACTGGGAGTTAAATGTCATTTTTGATGTGGTACCAGAGAAAGTTCCAACAGGGTTGTGAACCAGGGTTGACATCGCCTAGTTGGAGCTACTAGGATTAGAGGGAGAGATGTTTGCCTGATTTTCCGAACCACTGATTGAATGAGTCGGAGAGGTGGAAAAGCGTAAGCAAATATCCCTGACCAGTTCATCCATAGAGCATTGCCTTTGGATAAGGTGTGTGGGTACTTGGAGGCGAAGCTATGGCATTTTGAGTTTTGGAGTGTTGCGAACAGATCTATGTGAGTGACACCCCAAGCTTGGAAGTATGGGAGGAGAACTTGAGGATGAAGTTCCCATTCGTGTATTTGATACCTCTGCCTGCTGACTAGACCCGCAATCTGGTTGTTCACTCCTGGGAGGTGTTCCGCTAGGAGATAGATTTTGTGGTGAATAGTCTACCTTCAGATGACTTGGGCTAAGTGGGACAGCAGGAGAGAGTGTGCCCCCCTTGTTTTTGCATGTAATACATAGCTGTGATGTTGTTGGTTCGAACCAAAAGAGCTTTGCCAGACAGGTGATCTTAAAATGCTTTGAGAGCTAGAAAGATTGTCATCAGCTCTAAATGATTGATGAGGAGCACCGTTTGCTATTGACTCTATAGGCCTCGTACTGTGTGTTGCTGAAGATGAGCTCCCCAGCCAGTAAGGGACGTGTCCACTGTTAAGTACTCTCTGTGGAACCGGGTCTATGAAGTGCCATCTTTTTGACACATTTTGTGTGTCCACCATTGCAGAGAGCGATAAGTATTGCTGCTTACCAACACTAGATCGGTTAATAGACTGTGAGACTAGTTCCACTGACTGGCTAAACATTCCTGAAGTGGATGCATGAGCAACCTGGCATGGTGAATGATCATGATGCAAGACGCCATGGTGGCCAAGCAGGCTACAATGGCGGTTGTGTATTGCTGACGCTCCTTACCTGGCGGACAAATCGGCTGCCTCCCAGTGTCGGCCCCGGTGCGGAAACGGGCATTCAGACTCTGGAATTTTTGGGGCATCTGCTGGTGTGGTGGGCCCCCATGGAAAAAGACCAGAACGGCGAGTTGAGCGCTGCTGCTGCAGATGTAAGTCCTAGTGCCGGGCGGTAAGATGGCGGCCGCACGCGCTTTTCTCCGCCTCCATCGGGGCTTGCCAGCCATGAAACGCGACCCATATAGCATCCTGCAAGACCGGAGAGGCTGTACTGGGGCTCATTGGAACCGCCTAGGAGCCCGGCAGCAGCTCCCGACACATACAATACAGCAGTAAAAACCCCGCATATGAAACGGGTCACCGAGTCCCTCCTGCACTAGCTGAAGCAGGTACGGCTGAGCGGACCTCTCGGAGTGCCGCGACCGGTGGTGACAGTGAGGGGGAGCGGCAGTGGTAGACTGGGCCATTGATCTGGGTCACCCCCCTGAATATGCACAAAAACATTAACAGAGGGTCCTAGGGAAATCTTTAAAGACCAGGTAGTGTTCAATCCCCAATCTACCACTCAAAAACCTACCGGTCTACAAATATGAGATGTAGTATAGCAGAAACTCCTAGATGTCTAGGCCAAACAGAAAAGACAACACGCATCAAGTAGAAAAGAATCCCATCAGCCCACATACATGGCTACTCTTCGTCATCTGGGATTGGTGGTTGGTTGCACCATTCATGCGACCCGCCAGGAGTAGTATCAAAATTCAGCTTGTTTCGTACCCCAGTGATCGGTACAGTCACTCGCCAGTCTTGATAAGTGGTGCTCAAGGTTTGAAGTGCAAAAGGGTGACAATCATAAAGTGCAATTGATAAAATTGGCTACTAGTATAATTCCAGAAACTTTAATAAACATTATCCCAGTGTCAAGTTTAAAAACACGAGCGCGAGGGACGTGGCCAAGATGGCGGCGGAGTAGGACGTGTTTCTGAGTCCCTCCGGCGCCACTACCTTCTTAGCATTGTTTAGCACTCCTCCAGGACGCTTGGCTACCCGCCCAGCCCCGTCGCTTTGTGTCCTGCGACGACTGGGGGCGTTTGGGAGCTTTGACTGGCTGACCGGTGCGCTCTGGCCGCTTCCGACGACTGGGGGGCCTGTGGCGAGAAGAGGCCTGGAGAGACTGGGCGCTGGGGTGAGCGCCGTCGCCGGTGGTAACGGGCGTGGCAGTGCGCCGCATCGGAGGTGACACCAATTCCGCGGTGTGTGAGACACCGGAAGCTGCAACCGGGGGGCGGCTGCCTCCACCTTCCACGGTCCGTGGAGAGGGACACGAGAGCTGCGGTGACAGCGTACCTCGGCCCCATACAGTGCAGGCATGGGGCCCGAGACGGCTGTGAAGCAGAGGGCAGAGACAGGCACTTGAGGCCGGGGATCCTGGGCCTATAGCACGGGTCGGCGGATTCGACACAAGCTGCCCTCCGCTCAGCGGGGAGACTATCTAGGCTGACGCCGCAGACCGAGTGGACTCCCGAATTCCGAGGTGAGGCGCCGGGCCTAGCAGAAGCCGCCTGACCCCCGGAAGGGGCTAGCAGAGACGACAGGGAGCGGCGCCGGTAGCTTGGGGCCTGCATAGTCACCCGGTCCCAGAGAAGCAAAGGAGTGGTGCGGGCTTGCAGTGGCGGACTTGAGGGGTCTGCACTGCCTTCCCCAGTTTCCCGCCAAGACCTGTGGGGCGCCAAGTATTGTGTGGAGCTGGGAGCCTCACGGGGGAGAGGGTTGGCGGTGACCCTCCTGGGTCGGAAACAGCGCCGCGTCCTATATTACTGAAACTGCCCTTCCCTGGAGCGCGTGGTCCAGGGAGTGGACTTGGATGCGAGGTCAGAGGTCCTGCCACGTGGGGACCTGGTCCCGAGACTAGTGTGTGGCCCGATCACCTTGGCAAAAAGCGGACGCCCAGACCTCGCAGCAACACATGGCCGCCTGTCAAATCGAGCCCGGGGCTTCCGGGCCTGTCTAGGCCTGGCCTGAAGCGAGCCCCGATGAGCAGTTCGCGAACAACAAGGTGACCTTGTGGCTTTGAAGTGGCCTACCCCTTCACGGGCCGCTGGAACTTCCACGCAGAGAGGAGCCCTCTCAAGAACTGGTGACAGGCTGGTGCGCCGTGGACCCCCTGCCCGAGGCTATCTCCCCTGACTGCACATCGGATCCGACGCAGACGGCTGATCGAGGCCTAGAGTTGCGGCCTAACAGACCCGTGCTCTGGGTGCCCTGGGGGATGCAGAGAGGGGTGAGACCCCGCGTCCCGTGGAACGGGAGCTGAGATGTCACAACGGGAGAGCGACCCGCCGGGAGATCCCAGGAGAGGGAAAAGGGTGGTGGAGACTACGCAAAGTAGTGGACTCGCGGAGAGGCCTAGCCGGAGCAGACTGTCCCGTGATGATCTGTGCGAATTCTGAGGGTCCTGGGTCTGGAGACATGACGGCCAGACTCTGTAAGGATAAACCCGGCAAGGAGGGCTTGCCTAAAGGAGCACCACCTACAACACCGCCAGGGCCCAACAAGTCTCCCCCGCGGGGAGAAGATGATGCACCTGCTACCAAGGCCTTCATGCTCGAACTCTTTACGGCCATTTAGGAGGACATCTCGGAGCTCCGCTCCCAGTTAACGTCGGATCTACGCGAGGTGAGGAGAGATATGAACGATGTGGGGGAGTGGGTGGCGACCTTAGAGGAGCACGACCTGGGGGTAGTAGAAGACGTACACCAACTCCAGCAAGATGTACTCCGGCTCACGGAACAGAATCTAGACCTCCAGGACCATGCCGAGGACTTGGAGAACCGGTCCCGCCGAAACAACATCAGAATCCGTGCGGTGCCTTGGGCAGGGGAAGGCAAAGACCTGAGAGGTTACGTGGAAGCCCTCTTTAAGTACGTCTTGGGTGAGGAAGAACTTCAGGAGTTACGCATGGACAGAGTACACCGAGTTGGATTGCCGCGGGGCCTGAAAGCGCCACCTCCTGACATATTGGTCTGTGTCCACAACTTTCAACTAAAGGAGCGAATACTCAGAAAAGCGCGAGAGATCAACCCTCTGCAGTTCCAGGATCATCGCCCTCAGCTCTTCCAAGACCTAGCAGCTTCGACGCTGCAAAAACAAAGGGATTTCCGACCAGTTACTAACTATCTGCGAGACCAGAACGTGGCCTATTCTGTGGGCCACCCCTTTCGCCTTATCTTTCGCTGGCAGAACAAGCTAGTCCAAGTCAGATCCCTCACAGCTGCCATGGAGATTCTCGGCCTGGAAGATTCTGCTGCGGCCCCCAAGACTGAGCGCTCCCCTGCGAGGCGGCGACAGCGCTCCCGGGCCTGGCAGAGAGTGGGCCGGGCCACGGTGCCGGGGAGGCCGGATCCATCTACTAGCCTCCATGAGAGAGGGGCAGCAGTGGCCTCCGTAGCACTGATGACTGAGGCAGCTTCGCAGGACGACCCTCCTGCTGAGTGAGACCCTGGGAGGAGATGTCGCTGGCGTTGGAGGGACGCATCTTCATCAGATACCACAGGTACTCTATGTCCTCTCTGGAGGAATGACCCAATTGCGGGATCTGGAGGGACAGTGAACGATTCCACAACCCCCGACCCCTATGGTCACTCTCAAGAACCTTCTTTACAGGCCTGTCTGTTGTTGTATCTTGTTTTACCTGGCTGGGCCTGAGTTTTCTGAGAGTTGGGGGAGGGCAGGGGAGGGGTGTTGGGGGGGAGGGAGGGAGAGGGTGGGCAGTGGTGGTAGCTAAGGTTAGTTTACAAGCGTTCCTTCATGAATGGAGGGTGTCATGTATGGAGAATTGGAGTAGCGGAGAGAGGAGTGCAGAGTGGTAGATGGTGGGTCTGAATCTATGCTGCCCTGGAGCACTCACACTAGAGGAGGGGTCGGGAGTGCGATGTGTCCAGTTTGGTTTGCGGAGGGGTGGGGGGGCTCGAGAATACCCTCTTGCTGAGCTAGGTCTGTTATTCTGTCTACGATGCCACTTACTTTGGGGTCGTGGAATGTGAAAGGGTTGAACTTTCCCCAGAAGCGCCAGAAGATCTGGAAATATATACTGGACCACCAATTAGATGTAGTTGGCCTGCAGGAGACCCACCTGGCTAGGTCAGAGGAATCCCGCCTCAAACATACGCAATTTCCTCTTATTTATATATCCTCAGCCCCCACGAAGCACAGGGGAGTAGCCCTCATGTTCCGCTCAACCTTGCATTTCCAGCCTCTGGGAGTCCACAGCGATAAAGAGGGCCGCTGGCTCATGGTCAAGGGCGTGCTACGGGGCAGGGTATGCACGTTCAAGTACGTCTTGGGTGAGGAAGAACTTCAGGAGTTACGCATGGACAGAGTACACCGAGTTGGATTGCCGCGGGGCCTGAAAGCGCCACCTCCTGACATATTGGTCTGTGTCCACAACTTTCAACTAAAGGAGCGAATACTCAGAAAAGCGCGAGAGATCAACCCTCTGCAGTTCCAGGATCATCGCCCTCAGCTCTTCCAAGACCTAGCAGCTTCGACGCTGCAAAAACAAAGGGATTTCCGACCAGTTACTAACTATCTGCGAGACCAGAACGTGGCCTATTCTGTGGGCCACCCCTTTCGCCTTATCTTTCGCTGGCAGAACAAGCTAGTCCAAGTCAGATCCCTCACAGCTGCCATGGAGATTCTCGGCCTGGAAGATTCTGCTGCGGCCCCCAAGACTGAGCGCTCCCCTGCGAGGCGGCGACAGCGCTCCCGGGCCTGGCAGAGAGTGGGCCGGGCCACGGTGCCGGGGAGGCCGGATCCATCTACTAGCATCCATGAGAGAGGGGCAGCAGTGGCCTCCGTAGCACTGATGACTGAGGCAGCTTCGCAGGACGACCCTCCTGCTGAGTGAGACCCTGGGAGGAGATGTCGCTGGCGTTGGAGGGACGCATCTTCATCAGATACCACAGGTACTCTATGTCCTCTCTGGAGGAATGACCCAATTGCGGGATCTGGAGGGACAGTGAACGATTCCACAACCCCCGACCCCTATGGTCACTCTCAAGAACCTTCTTTACAGGCCTGTCTGTTGTTGTATCTTGTTTTACCTGGCTGGGCCTGAGTTTTCTGGGAGTTGGGGGAGGGCAGGGGAGGGGTGTTGGGGGGGAGGGAGGGAGAGGGTGGGCAGTGGTGGTAGCTAAGGTTAGTTTACAAGCGTTCCTTCATGAATGGAGGGTGTCATGTATGGAGAATTGGAGTAGCGGAGAGAGGAGTGCAGAGTGGTAGATGGTGGGTCTGAATCTATGCTGCCCTGGAGCACTCACACTAGAGGAGGGGTCGGGAGTGCGATGTGTCCAGTTTGGTTTGCGGAGGGGTGGGGGGGCTCGAGAATACCCTCTTGCTGAGCTAGGTCTGTTATTCTGTCTACGATGCCACTTACTTTGGGGTCGTGGAATGTGAAAGGGTTGAACTTTCCCCAGAAGCGCCAGAAGATCTGGAAATATATACTGGACCACCAATTAGATGTAGTTGGCCTGCAGGAGACCCACCTGGCTAGGTCAGAGGAATCCCGCCTCAAACATACGCAATTTCCTCTTATTTATATATCCTCAGCCCCCACGAAGCACAGGGGAGTAGCCCTCATGTTCCGCTCAACCTTGCATTTCCAGCCTCTGGGAGTCCACAGCGATAAAGAGGGCCGCTGGCTCATGGTCAAGGGCGTGCTACGGGGCAGGGTATGCACGTTCCTGGTTTTATATGCCCCCAATGTGGGACAGAATGTGTTTCTACAGGCAGTATTGAGGACGGTTTTGGACTTTGTCGAGGGACAATTGATTGTAATGGGAGATTTTAACTTGGTTTGGCAAAGGGACTTGGACAGTACTCACCACCAGAGATCAGACACTGGCTTGTTTTCCACCGAAACACAGCAGATGATAGCAGACATGGGACTTATAGATGGATGGCGCTCTCTCTACCCACACACTAGGGACTATACCTTTTTTTCCCATGTACACCATTCTTACTCGCGCCTGGATCATTTCTTCCTGAGCCAGTCTCTTCGGGGGGACCTACGCGAGGCCAGGATCTTTCCTCTATCGGTCTCGGATCATAGTATGCTCGCTATCTGCCTACATTGGGAGGTAGTCAATACGACCCATCGCAGGTGGTATTTTATCGGCCTCCCTGACCCGGGATAGACCTTCCTGCGTTGAGTTACGGAAAGCTATTAGTGAATTCTTTGACCGTAACCCCACGAGCGATACATCGGTCTTTACCACATGGGACGCCTTCAAGGCATCTATACGCGGCAGCTGTCTAGCACTTAACGCTGCCCTTAACAAACTAAGAAAGCAGGAAAGAGAGAAATTAGAGGAGGAGCTCTCTACTCTTGAACAGGCACACAAGCAGACCCCCTCCAGACAGACCATGCGGCGGCTGACGGCGGTTCGGGGCAAACTCAGGGCTCATTATAATAACAGAGCGGAATACACGCTGCTGAAGCTACGGCGCCTTTCTTACTCCCAGGGGAATAAGGTAGGGAAACACTTAGCCCGACAACTTCGGGATAAGAGAGAGAAGGAATATATTGGGGGGATACGGGACGCAGCTGGGGTCCTAACGCACAATGACGGAGCCAAGGCTGGTCTCTTTGGCGACTTTTACGAGGCGTTGTACGCAGGGGAAGCCCTGGACGTCAAGGCGCAAAGGGACTATTTGAACGCATTACCGCTGCCCCAGGTATCAGAGGAATGGAACGAAATACTCACTGCTCCCTTCACTAGGGAGGAGGTTCTCGCTGCCATCAAGGCCCTGAAAGCCCATAAGGCCCCAGGAGCGGATGGGTATACGGCTATTTTTTATAAAACCTTCGCTTCTGAACTCGTTGGCTTTCTGGTACAACTATTTAATAGCATGGCGGAGGAGGGGGTGACCTCGGTCTCCATGGCGGAGGCTATCATATCGGTCATTCCCAAGCCCGGGCCCGGGCCAGCGCTAATTCATCCAGACCAGTCCGGTTTCATTAAGGGGCGCCAGACCCATGACAACACTAGGAGAGTAGTACACCTGATCGAGAAAGCCAACAAATTCCAAATCCCAGTGGTCCTAGTGGGCCTTGATGCCGAGAAGGCTTTTGATAGGGTGGACTGGGTTTCCTGTTCCAGACCTTGACAGCATTCGGCTTCTCGGCTAAATTCTTAGCGATGCTCAGGGCCAACTACAGCTCCCCCCGGTCTAGAGTGGCGGTCAATGGGCACCAATCGGCATTTTTGTTGCACTCCCGGGGCACTCGGCAGGGCTGGCCCCTCTCCTCCTTGCTCTTCGCCCTGAGCATAGAGCCACTAGCTTTAGCGATAAGGGAGGACCCGGACATACGGGGTCTTCCCTTCACTGGGGAGGAACACAAGATCACCCTGTTCGCGGATGACGTCCTTCTCTCCCTCGCGGACCCTGCCCACTCTCTTCCTCACGTACGGGAGGCCTCAGTGCGCTTTGAGGGAGTAGCGTGCGCTTCGAGGGAGTAGCGGGGTTTAAGATCAGCTACGAGAAATCCTATGTCCTCAATCTTACTCTTCCTCCAGCTGACGCCGCTCTCCTCCATCCGCTTACGCCCTTGCCGTGGACCGTCTCCTCTATTCAATACCTGGGGATCCGCCTGACCCCCACAGTGGGGAAGCTCTACTCTGCCAACTTCCCCCCCCCTCCTTGCCGAAATTCAAGGGGCCATGGCCCGGTGGAAACCGATGTTCATTTCTTGGTTGGGGCGGATTCACGCAATCAAGATGACCCTCCTCCCTAAACTCCTGTACCTCTTTCAGGCTTTACCCATTACCCTTGAGAGGGAATTCTTTCAGCGCCTTAAAACGTTGATGCTTTGCTTCATTTGGCAAGGGTGGCGGGCGAGGTTCTCCTATGCCACACTGCGCCGTACGAGGAAAGACGGAGGGGTAGGCCTACCCGACATGCATTTATATTATAAAGCAGCGCAGCTTCGAGTATTAGTGGAATGGACCCAGCCCGCCTCGGAAAAACACTGGCTACACATGGACAGAAGTGTAGCTGGACGAACGATCTGGGACTTAGTATGGAAGCCTAAAAGCGACAGGCCCAAGAACGCCTACATTAGCCAGACCCTCCAGGATTTCGCGATTTCCCGTGAAATTGGCACTTTTGTAAAAATGCAGCGATTTTTACAAAAGTGCCCGCCAAATCGGCATTTTTACAAAAGCCGCTATATCCTGGGGGGTCTGTCTAATGCGTATAGAAACAGTAAATGTTCGTCCGGAAGAGGGCACAGCAAAGGCTAGCGCCAGGCGCCGGCCGTGCACACCACCCGCCCCCACACGCGCACATATCACTTATTCATCATGTCGGCCCAGTTAATTTCTTCTGTCAGTTCTCTAGTCAATGAATGGCCCTGCATGTCAGACAGATGGGGGAAAGAAAACTCTTGTCACTCTGGGGCTCGGGGGCTCAGACATCATTTATTTAACCCGAGCATTGATCAAAATGCTGCCTGCCTCAGGTGGGAGCACGTGGTGACACTTCCCAGGAGACAGGAGAGTGGGGGGAAGGGAGTGCGGCTTGTAGGGGAGGGCGCTTGTGACTCCATGCAGTTGTATCAGGCAGACTAAAGAGGCAGGCGTGAAAAGGTGCCCACGCTCTGTTCATAAATTACAGTAGTGAGACCGTAGTGAGACTGTCATTCTCAGGAGGGGCGGTGGACTCTGCTTTGGATGTCTGCACTTACTTTCTCCCAGAGAAAGCATAGAAATAAGGTCTATACAAAAACACGTGGCGAAGTGAATGCGAGCTTCCAATATTTGTGGCTAACGGTCCAAATGGCGGGCTTTAACACGTCGATTTAGGGCACCTATTTGCGTTGTCAAATGTGAGCGGCTACATCTGAATACAAAACACGGGCGGCACTGACGAAAAAAAGAGAAGCAGAGGTGTGTTGAAATAAAAGGAAGACATTTTGTGGCCTGTAACTCTGCTCTGCTGTCTGATCTGCTTTCAAATGACACTCGCAGAGCACCACCCTCTCTTTTCAGGGCAAAATATATTCAATGTTTGCAGAGTGAATTGAGAATCTGCCACATTAGTATTGCTCCCCGCATGAATATTAGGGCTTCAAGGTGCTACGCTAAATGATGCATCAGACAAAGATATTATTTAGGTATGCTGATCAAGATCGAGGACAGGGTGGTGCAATATCATACAAAACTTGGAAAACAGGGCCAAACTATGGGAGCATTTATCACTTTACAGTCACGGCTGCGCTTTAGTCAAAACAGGCATTGGCAAAGTCAATAGGTCTTGTTTCTTGGTACCTGATTGCTTGGTCACTGGCTTTTAGCGACGCTTTACAGTGTTGGTGAAGGAAGGAGAATGGGAAAAAGAATGCCTTTCCCAACTCAATGCTGTGCAACATTGGTTAAAGAAAGAAAGATAAGTAAACAGACAGATAGATAGACAGAAAAAAGGCGCAATGATGTGACATACCCAGTTGAAGCATTCCGCAGACACGCGCATGTATCACAGCGCATGCATGCACCAGCAGAATGACACTATTTTCTAACTTTTTTTTATTTACCATACCAACATGGCAGATGCCACTTGGATCTGTAAATAACAACAAGCATTCACAAAGCCTGAAGAAGTCAATTTGTTATTGGGAGTCTGACATGCACCGAGCTGCGACGTATCTCCCAGCATGGGTCATGTGTCAATTGTCGATTTGCATGAAGTGACAGCAGCTTTCTAAGTACCCGCTTGCCATCCAGCATCTCTCCTGTAACCTGAGAGCCTGGCACTCAGCTGTAGACAAAGGAGTCATCATTACTGTCGCTAGTGGACCAACACCTCCCGCCCCCCACACCTAGGAAAAATGGCCACATAAAATGCCGCAAAATTGCCGCTAAATTTCCACATTTGTGCTGCTAAATTTCCATTTTTGTGCCGTTAAATTTGCTAATCCATGCCGCTATATCCTGGGGGGTCTGAGCACCCCTACTAGCACTACCTTGAAAGTCTGGGACTCGGTCTCTGGTGATGACCTTTACGCCTATCCACTTTAACCCTGCTTTCCCGCCGGCGGCGCTCGAGGGCCCCTTTGATGCCTGGAGGGAGGGGGGATGTCTGGCGCTTACACACTTATTTCATGGCTCTGTCCCTCTCACTTTTGATAATTGTGTGAGGGATTATGGGGTTCGGCAGGCCGAGCGATACCACCACGCCCAGCTCCTTCACTGGGCATTGTCCCCTCTGGTGAGGGAGGCAACCACCAAGCCCCCCACGCCTTTTGAAGCCTTCCTGTCAAAGACCTCTGCAATGCGAGGGGTCATTTCCTTTATCTATAGTCTCCTCCTGTCTACGGCCATATCCCCTAGACCGCGTTACATGTCCCTGTGGGAGGGGCTGCTTGGCCGGGATATCTCTGAAGCAGAGTGGTCTCATCTATGGTCTGATATAGCAAAGCACAACCACTCGGTGGAGCTTCGGGAAGCTCATCTCAAAACAATGATGGACTGGTACCTGTACCCAGCCAAGCTGCGGCGAATCTTCCCTGGCTCTACCGACAGGTGTTGGAGGGGATGCGGCCTACTGGGGGACTTCCGTCACATTTGGTGTGACTGGCCCATCATCCGCCCGTACTGGGAGGAAATTCTATCCCACATCAAAGAGATGCTGGGGTACCCGGTCTCGGACTCGATGGCCCATATCCTGCTGGGCCTTCGGGACCCAGACCTTGAACACCAAACCAGGGCAAATAAGAAGATACTGTGGCTCTGTGTAGGGGCGGCCAAGCTAACCCTGGCGGCGGCTTGGAAACAGAAGGAGGCCCCTGCGATTTCCCTCTGGCATGCGAGACTGTGGAGGTTGTTGGGTGTGGAGAGAATGGCCGACATCTTCCTAGACGACTTTAAGAATTTCGAATTTCGCTGGGGCCCTCTGGTTCGGTTCCTCTCCAAGGGGCTTCCGTCTGCAGTGTGTCCACCCAGTGTGCGAGCTCTCCATTTGTTTCAACTATGATTATTGCTTTCTCCAGACTAGATCTTACCAGTAGGGCTTTGCTACCACCACTGGGGAGTGGGGGGGGGGGGCTGTTTAGTTCTTGTTCCGGTGACGTCCCGTCACTCTGATGCTGCGGCGATATTGCGATTATGGGGGGCGAGATGAATCTAGCCCCGTTGACTCATTGCTTAGTGACGATGCCCACTTCTACTTATGACATGAACTCTGCTGCTTACCCAGATGGATGAAGGCCTGGGCTGAGCTTCCACTGATCCTCCTCGCCAAGGCCCACTGGCGGCCTAGATCCAAGACGCCGCCTGAGGTCATGGGCTCAGTATTGCTTTGATTCTATATCTGCCCCCTACGTGGGAAGTTGTGCGGGACTGTCGCATGTTTTATGTTCTAAAATGCTAATAAAAGCACACTTTTGACAAAAAAAAACAGAGCGCAAACAGTTTGAAAGGATAACTGTCATTTGCGGTGGAATAGGTCTACATGTTTCAGCCACTAGGCATTCGTCAGGCCCAATACAAACAACGCTACTGCAAAAATTGTGAAAAAGGAAAATTACATTAGCAATTCAATCGGTTGGTGCGATACAGGCTACCAATATCCTGTAGCTCCCATCAGGTAAGCCTATCGTACAGGAACTTTAGATTCATTCCAACAAAATGATTAAAAAAATATTAAAAATATATACATGGTTGAATTACATCCCATCTATCTTGACCCAGAGCATCCAAGAACATCGCTGCCCAACTTCTCTCTCATTTCGTACAATGGTAATATTGTCCAAATAGCTACTTATATGTGACTCTTGTGACCATCAGCAGAAAAGCGCCAACCGATTGATTTGCTAATATTATTTTCCTTTTTCACAATTTTTGCAGTAGCGTTGTTTGTATTGGTCCTGACGAAAGCCTAGTGGCTGAAACATGTAGACCTATTCCACCGCAAATGACAGTTATCCTTTCAAACTGTTTGCGCTCTGTTTTTAAACTTGACACTGGGATAATGTTTATTAAAGTTTCTGGAATTATCCTAGTAGTCAATTTTATCAATTGCACTTTATGATTTTCACCTTTTTGCACTGCAAACCTTCAGCACCACTTATCAAGACTGGCGAGTGGCTGTACCGATCACTGGGGTACGAAACAAGCTGAATTTTGATACTACTCCTGGCTGGTCGCATGAATGGTGCAACCAACCACCAATCCCAGATGACGAAGAGTAGCCACGTATGTGGGCTGATGAGATTCTTTTCTACTTGATGCATGTTGTCTTTTCTGCTTGGCCTAGACATCTAGGAGTTTCTGCTATACCACATCTCATGTTTGTACACCGGTAGGTTTTTGTGTTGTTTTTCACCCCCCTGGATTGCAGGACACTGGAGCACCATCAACAGGGGCTGCCTGATCTCAAAATGGCGCCCAACACCCACGAACGAGAAGACTCCTGAGCAAGACAACGGGGAACTTACCTGCCTAGTGGAATTCCGCCCCTCCTTCCAGACAGTGAGCAGTGGGGGGACCCCCCGGGGTGGCCTGCAGCTGGGGAGTGGGGGTGGTGCCCCCCACCGCCGAAGCCTAATTGGACGCTTACCTGACCCTAAGATGGCGGACTGCTAGGTCGCCTGGATCCTTGAGGCGTGATTAAGAACTCACCAGCCAGCGGCCCACGGAAAGGGACACACAGTAAGCTCTCCCTCGGCCCACAGTTCATTGGGGTGTCACACCACTTCGGGCTCCCTCCGGCTGCACTAGCCACTCACTGACGTGAACGGTGGGCGCGACGTGGGGGGGATCCTACACCCAACGCGGCTGGGTCCCGCTGGGTGACCTCTGCGGCACTCACCACAGGACACGGGCTAGGGGATTCACCCCCAGTCGAATACCTGGGGTGTCCACCCAGCCCAACAGTGCAGACGGGAAACGGTGCTCACCCACACGCAGCGACAGAGGTGACTGGGCTTTGCAGGGTGACCGTTGGCGCCAGCACCTCCATACCAGGACTTAGGAGCGAAGGACGGTGAGGCGTCCCAGGAGGCGCGATAGGGCAGCCCAGGGCCACGCAACACAACACGGTGCCAGAGACTGCGCCAGATAATATGCCCCAACCCAAGTCAGTGACCAAGTTGGCAGGCGATCCGTCTGATATGTCCATCTCGGACAAACTAGACAGCTTCTTGGCAGCCAACGAACTCTCCAGTGCATCTATGGAGGAGAGACTGGGCACTCTAGTGACGGACATCAGCCTCATCAAGGATGACCATCGGAAGCTGGCTGACAAGGTCAACGATGGGGAAAAGATTATGGCGGACCTGCAACCTACGGTCAAGGACCAACAAAAGATGATGCGCGATGTCCTGTCCCGCCTATCCACCGTGGAGGAGCGAATGGTTGACCTAGAGGGGCGCTCAAGGTGCTGTAACATTCGGGTCATCGGACTGCCGGAGGGGATTGAGGGGCAAGATCCGGTGGGTCACAAGGAAGCATGGGTGAAATCCTTCACTCCAACGGCCTTTTTCTCCATCGAGTGCGCCCATAGAGTCGCGGCGCGCAGGCCCCAACCAAGGCCTCCCCCCCCCGGCCAATGCTCGTGAAATTCCTCCACTTCAAAGACTGGGCTGCAGTACTCAGAGCAGCACAACGTTCGGGCCCCCTCCGGGTTGAGGACAGATCGCTCTTCCTAGAAGTGAAGCGACGGCTCCAGGCCAATAACATCCAAGATTCCCTACTATTCCCCGCCAGACTCAGAATTATCTACAACGACTCTACTCTATTTCTTACATGTGCGGAGGAAGCCAGGGATTGGGCGGACCTGCACTGCCCGCAGCTACCCGGATGAGGCTCTGAGCGGAGACAGAGACACAGGCCGCCAACACCCAGGAAGCGTCTTCCAAACAAAGGATGAACTGGCGAGAACACCTCGGCGCGGAGCCTCACGCAAGGCTCCCCAGATCTGGAGCAAATCATGCAAGAGCGCCGCGACGCCCTGCGGGCTGTGACAGCATTACAAGCCTCACCGCCCTCCGATGACCTGGACAGAGCCCCGCGGCTGTTCTCCTCGGCGGGCGAGGACGATAGTGACGAAGCATCATCCAAGGGAGACTTGATCACCCTGCCGCAAGTCATCCCACAACCTGCAGATCTCATAAGTTAGAGACAGATTTAGAGGATAGCACCAGGTCTTTCCGCGCCACAACCTATTCAGCATTCGCGAGGGAAGCACTGATCTGGATCCAGCCCAGAGTTCCCTTCCGCGAGACCGGTTGGGGTGTGGACTCAGAGGGTCGTTATGCCCTCCTGGAGGGGTTATTGGATGGGCAGCCAATCCTCGTAGGCAGTATTTACGCTAACGTAGACCAGGCACCATTTTGGGAAACACATA
This sequence comes from Lissotriton helveticus, assembly GCF_964261635.1. Classification (NCBI taxonomy): domain Eukaryota; kingdom Metazoa; phylum Chordata; class Amphibia; order Caudata; family Salamandridae; genus Lissotriton; species Lissotriton helveticus. Next base: position 1,224,038,042 of record NC_136059.1, on the reverse strand, counting down.
CGAATAAATTGGCGGGATTCACAAGCTCCCCATGGTTACTAGGAGGAGACTATAATTGCTCACTGGACCCCGCATTGGATAGGTCCCACCCTCCCACGCCCCAGCCCACGTGCACACGGCCGCATTCCGCGCCTGGACAACCCACTGGTCGCTAGCAGATGCGTGGCGGCACACACATCCGACCACCAAACTCTACTCCTTCCACTCGAACCCTCACAACGAACGGGTCCATTTGGATTGCTTCATGTGCACACAGTCTCTCCTCCAGCGCATCCGACACTCGAACTACCTGGGCAGGGTCATCTCAGATCACGATGCACATATGGTCTCTCTCACATGGCGGCCGCCTGTCCCACCGATCCCCACGTGGCGCCTCCCCAGGGACTGCTTATCGGACCCAGTGTTCCACCGCGAGCAATCAGACACTATCCAAAGCTACTTTGCTGAAAACGCAGGCACTACACCCACGAGGTCCCTCGAATGGGACGCTTTTAAAGTGGTCTTACGAGGGGCGTGCATACGGCAAATTACTGGAGTGAAACAAACACTAGAGATGGCGGTACTCAGGGCAGAACAACGAGTAGCACAGTTATCTAAAGAGGAGGATCAGCAGGAGCTTTCCCCCAAGCAGCTGTCGGAGGCCAAAACCATGTATGAGGAGGCTTGTGCTGATCATCGGCGCTATCATTTTCTCACTTAAACCACTAGAGCTCAGAAGGAAGGGAATCGCGCTGACACCCTACTAGCATGGCTCATCCGCCAAGAAACACAAACACAAGCGATTACGGGCATCCGCAACGCGCGGGGGACGTGGTATGTGCGCAGGTCAACATTTTACCAGCCTTCCATGACTATTACTCTGAGCTTTACAAGAAACCGACCCAGGACCAAGGGGAACACATCCAGCACATATTAGCCACGGACGCCATAGTCCAAATTACGGAGGAGGAAGGCAAGGCGTTGGATGATCCTCTCACACCGGCGGAACTCAAATCCGCCATTTGCCGCCTTGCCAAAAACAAGGCGCCGGGACATGACGGGTTCCCAACAGAACTATATTCCACATTCTCTCAGCAGCTGGTTCCGCAGCTGGACATAATCTTTCGGGAGGCGATTGAGGTGGGACAACTCCCCCACTCCATTCGCAAATCTGTGCCGGTAACGTTTCCAAAACCCAATCGGGATCCTCTACTCCGAACCTCCTACCGCCTTATCACTCTCCTGACGTCAGCCTGCAAAATTCTAGGGAGGATTTTGGCTGATGGACTCACAGAAATGCTGCCCAGACTGATACACGTAGACCAGAGTGGGTTTGTCCCCATGAGAAACACCTCCCAAAATATATGCTGCCTGTTTCAGGTCCAGGACGGGGTCCGGGACAGGTTCCCTCGCTCGGCTTGCCTCATTCTGGATCTGGAGAAGGCATTCGACACCCTGGCGTGGCAGTACCTCTTTGAGACACTTCGACGGGTGGGCATTAGACCCCAATTTATAGCAGATACGCGGCTATTATATACCAACATTTCCACAAGGGTTCGGATAGCCACCTCTCCCTCCTCGATCATGTGCGGCACACGCCAGGGGTGCCCCCTATCCCCAGTTATCTTTGCCATCGCCATGGAACCGCTGGCAGTGTGGCTGCGGGAGGTGGGCGTACATTGGGGCATCCCACTCGGAGGTCGCATCCATTGCGTCTCCCTTTATGCGGATGACCTTTTCATCTATGTTAGAGATATTACGGCAGACCTCTCCTCCCTCTGGTCCACATTCACAGATTTCGAGAGGGCCGCAGGATTGCGGGTGAGTTGGGGGATATCCTCTATATATCCCTTGCACCTGAACTCTCCACCTGAACTCTCCACAACGGGAAATTCGAATTGGAGAGTCCTCGCTGGCTTGGGTGGGCGATGCTCCACGGTACTTGGGTATTGAGCCCGGGACCTCCTGGAAGGCAACCACTACCGAGTCCTCTGTGGACTTAAAAGTCAAGTTAGTTTTTGGCGAACCCTGACTTTGTCTCCCAGCGGGAGGGTGGCCTTATCCAAAATGATAATGGTGCCATGTCTGCTTTACTACTTCACTAATATTCGGGTTCGGCCACCACGGTCCTTTTTCCAAGAGCTAAACTCATTACTAATCTCTCTGATCTGGGGGAAGGGCCGTTGCAGGGCGGCCCTATCGGCCTTGCAACTGCCTCGGGATAGAGGAGGGATGGGCGCCCCATCCTTCGAGGCCTATTTCTTAGAGGCACAGCTGCAGTGGATGTCACGCTGGATGACACACCGGAACCTCAGGGAAACGGAAGCCCAAGAAGGACAAATAACAGTCCCGAAGCTGACACGAATGCTCCGTCCAGGTTCCACCCCCAACCTGACTCATCCATTACTGGTCAAAACGGCCAGGACCTGTATCATGCGGATCCACCGTATGTCCAGGGGTATCCCGCTGTACTCCCCATTATTGCCGCTGGCTGGACTTCCTAAAGGTCGCGGGTTTTACTCTGCAGGAGATCTCAGAATCTGGACTGAACACCAGCTCACTGAAACAAAGACTCTGTTCTCCGATGGTCAACTGCTCTCGTTCAAAGGCCTGACCGAGGGAAGTGGGCTTCCGGACAGGTAATTCCTACTGCACCAGCAGTTGGTGGCGGACTGCAGACGGACCCTGAACCTAGGGGATGGGGAACCCAAGACTCATCCGGTACTGCACACACTGCTACATATGGGGGCGGGCAGACACCATATCACATGGATCTACAAATCCATCATCGAACTAACACACGTCCCACTGACGCGCTAACGGCTCCATTGGGAGGAGGACTTTGGCCGCGACCTCCATGACAGAGAGTGGTCACAGGCTTTAGAGCATCACAAAAACTGTCCCGCAACCAACGATTCAAAAATGTCCAGTTTTATATATTACACTGCGTGTATCTCACGCCAGCACTGCTTAAGCGTTTTTTCCCGACCTCCCACTTCGAATGCCCACGTTGTCGTGCGCCGGACGCCCCCTTTATACACATGTTCTGGACATGCCCAGTAATACAGTCCCTATGGATGACAGTACACACCACACTTCTAACAGTCACAGGCCTCACGGACCTTCACACACGGGAGGCATGCGCCTTAGGCATCTTTAGGCGTCAGAAACGCAAGAAGGTAGAGACCAAATTTGCCCTGTTGGCCATCCTGCTAGCAAAAAGTAGTATTGTAACGCACTGGCGCGCAGCAGAGGGCCCACCAATAGCGGCCTGTTGGGGCGGTAAAGAAGTGGGCAGCGGCGGTAGAGGACCTTATTCACCAGGAGGAAGTCTGGGGCATACAAAAGCGCCCTATCTCCTTAGAATGTGCGATGCTCCTACACGACTTTGAGCAAGCACATAATGATGGTGGGGAACCCCCACAGGACACACAAGCGATGCCTGGACCAAGCACACCCTGAGCCGTCTGATCATTCTCACCTCCCTGGCTACACCAGTATACCCCCGACCCTATCCACAGGAACATGCACTAATGCACACACTAGAATAGTCTGCATACATTGGATCGCAAGTCACGGAGCTCCACTGCATTTGACGCACCGTATGCACCCCGTACCCCCCCTCCCCTCATGAGCCCTGCACCTGGTTTCAAATCCCAAAGTTTAGTTACGATTATGGATTTCCATTTACCGCTACCCTCTGCAGGGGTCTGTGGTCTAGAGACTGCCATACAGGTGGGGAACAGCGGCAACCTTCCCAGCGACCACTCCCACGCAGACCCTCAGTATCCCCCATGGAGATGGTGGGAGATTGCACCCCAGAGACAGTTTATCTCCATGCCTACTCAAGGACTACCCACGTTGCTAATGGTCATGATGATCATTTTGATTATAATGTTGTAATAGTCGAGTATGGTTTATCTCATGTATGACATGTATAAGATTGAAATCCAATAAAAAGGTTTAAAAAAAATAAATAATGCAAGACGCCATCATTCCCAGCAGTTGCATATAAACTCAAGCTGGAAGTCATTAATTGGTTTGAAACTGAAGAACTAACGACTGAATGTTTCGAATTCTGGCTGCACTGGGAAACGCCAGAGAGTTTTGAGTATCTAAAGAGGCTCCTAGGTAGTCCTGAGTTTTGGCTGGCAGCAGATGGGATTTTAACACATTGACTGTAAACCCAAGTTGGTGAAGCAACAGAATGGTTATAGACGTATGCTTGAGGCATTTTGGTATGTACTTGCTTTGATGAGCCAGTCATCTAGGTATGGGAAGACATGAATACTTTGTCTTCTCAGATGAGCAGCTACTACCGCTAGACACTTTGTGAAGACTCTGGGGGCACTGGTGACTCCAAATGGGAGCACTTTGAACTGGTAATGTTGACCTGCTACCACAAACCTGAGGAATTTGCGGTGAGCAGGGTGAATTGGAATATGAAAGTACGCAACCTTTAAGTCTAGAGTAGACAGAAAGTCACCTTTTTGCAAAAGAGGTAGTACTTGTTGAAGTGTTACCATGTGGAAATTGTCTGATTGTATGTAAAAATGTAGCTCTCTGAGATCTAATATTGGTCTGAGAGAGCTGTCCTTTTTGGGAAGTAAAAGGAATACACGCTCGACCCTTGGTGTTGTAGTGGTACGAACTCTATAGCTCCTTTTAGTAGTAGGGACTGTACCTCTTGTTTGAGGAGGTGTAGATGATCTGGTGAAATTTTGTGTGACTTTGGAGGAATGTTTGGAGGAGTGTTGATGTACTCCAGGCAGTAACCAGAACGGATAATCTGTAGAACCCATTTGTTTGTTGTTATTGACTGCCACTTGGAAGGAAATCTGACAGTCTTCCCCCTAAAAGTGTTAAGTGGTCGGGGGAACTATGCCCAAGTCACTGCTTTGTATTGGAGGGGGGAAGGGGTTACGTGTGCTAGAACCTCTATCTCTGCCTTTGCCGTTGCTCCCTCTGTAACCACCTCTGAAGTAATTTTTAGAGCCTGAGGGTTGGTTATTGCCCTTATATGTGGATGCAGTTTCCGAGGAAGTAGTTTTGGACTCTGCTCGATAGAAAGAGTGCCGAAGGAACCACGGCCTTGTGTATACTGAAGGGCTCCCATGGATTTAGCCACTTCAGTAACTTTCTTCAGCTTTTCAAGTGAAGAATCTACTACTGGCCCAAAAAGGTGTTCTTTATCAAAAGGTCTGTTCAATATGGAGGTATGCACCTCAGATTTGAACCCCAATATACGTAGCCAGGCGTGTTTTCTTAAAATGACACTAGTGTTTACCGCTCTGGCAGATGTGCCAGCAGCATCCAGGGAGCACCAAATTTGGTTGTTTGAAATTAATTGTCCCTCACGTACCAGGTCTTGCGCTTTAGATTTATGTTCTTGGGGTAGACATTGGATGAGTTGTTCCATTTCATCCCAATGCGCACAATCGTATCTGGCAAGCAACACTTGTGTATTAGATATGCGCCAGAAGTTAGCTGCCTGGGAGGCTATCCTTTCTCTGAAGCATCGATGAGCTTGGATTCCTTATCTGGGGGTGGAGCGTCTCCAGCAGTTTGGGAGTTTGCTCTTTTGCGTGCATTGGAAACTACCAGCAAGTCTAAGGGTAATTGTCCTCTTATGGTGCAATAGAATAAGCAACCACCCTGCCAGAGCATATATTTTACGGTCCCGTAGGGGATCCTATACTTTATATAAACGGTGACAAAAGGAACATCAGAGCCAAAGACACATCACACAACTTGCATTTTGTAGTTTCTAGTTTATTTTTATTCTGTTAAGATACTTTCAGATAGCATGGGTCACGATCTGATCCTTATGCTGTATTTGATAAAAGGAGTAAAGAAATATCTCTCCTAGTATGCATTTACAATATACATACATGTCCCACACACTCCCAAGTAACCATACTCGAGTCACACTCACTTACACACTGATAAAACCAATCACTTCCACAAACATTTATACATTCATACAGGTACAATCAGGCCTGCAGTAAGGGTGAAATTTGCCTGCATAAGCACAAATACGACTGTGGAGGCACAATACGTAGGAAAGGATGGTTAACAATGACTAAGCTGGGGGGAGGAGCCAAGCTCGCGACCGAGATGGCCGCTCTGTAGCTCGGCTCCGCCAGCCTTCCTGCCCAACACACAAATCCTGGCGAATATCCTGCCTCGAGACGACACACCCTGGAAGAAAAAGGATGGGGAAGCAACGCTGGTACTCACCGTCTGGCCCGGGGGCCCATGTGTGCTGTGGATCCGCTGCTGGGCTCTTGCTTGCTCCGGGGCCTTCGCGGTGTAGAGACCGGGGACTTGCCTGTGTGGGTCGGCCGGTGCTGCGGTGTCGGCGGCGGCCCCCGGTGCGAGGGCGAAGCAGGCTGTGAGGGCCATTGTGCGAATAGATCGGTGGATCCTGGCCGGGCCGGTCCTGCGGCCGGTGGACCCCTTGTTGGAGCACGGAGCACCGTGGAGGTGGGAGGTCTGTGCAGGATGACCCCCCTTTGATGCCTTGTCCGGCCATCTTGAAGCCCTGCGCCTGGAATCGGCGGGAGGCGCCCTCGGGTGATCGAGCAGCGGGCCCCCGAGTTTGATGGCGCCTTTTCTGCACCAAGATTGCCATTGGCGTGTCCCGGTGACCCCCGGCGGTGTCCCTGCGTGAGAGCCCGTCCCGGGCATCGTGGAGTGTGGTGACGCAGCTGAACCCACAAGATGGCGGCTGACGCCCAGGAACACGGATTTCATCGGGGCGGCGGATCTGTGTCGCTGGCGTGTGCAGGGGCCTGGTCATATGAACGTGAGCCCACGATCGGCGATGTCTTGGCTGCCCTGCAGTCTTTGCGTGCGGCCTTGGCCCCCGGTGCCCCTGTGGGGGTTGGGCGGTCCGCCGCCATCTTTGAAGGACCGTTCCCCATGGGCGCCCCTCGACTTTGTGATGGTGTTGCTTTGTCCCCCTTGGTCACTACAAGGAGTGCTTCCGCTGTGCGTAAACAAGATTGGAACCATGCGGCCCCGACTCTCCTGGCAGCTGTGAATGTAGAGTGCTAGGGCATGGGCTCCATGTCAGGTACGGATGCTGCTCGAGGGTTCAAGGAACATCATGGATTGCCGATCCGATCTGCTGTGGGGAGGCCCTGCTGTTATGCTGCAGGGGGGACTCAACTTTCCTGTGCTGCGAGGCGAGACTCCTACATCTTGCTGCTCATCGTGTTACTGTCGAGGGTTCTGGACTCCCGAGACTGGTCCTTGTTTTATTGCTGGCTGCCGGAACCCTTTGATCTGCCCCCTAGTCCTGGTGTGTTTCGACCGTGGAGCAGCTCCACCTTAAACTACTTGCCTTTCCTTGCTATATCGCATATGGTGGTGAAGACAAAGATAGGCCAGGGATGAGCCGATGCTGCACCCGGAGGACTGCCGGTTAATAGTTTGCTATGCTGATGGCCCCCGCTTATGATAATATGGACGGTTCCTTTACAAGTTTATAATACCTAAGGTTGTGTCGATCTCGTCTGGACGTTGTATATTCGTATGGCTGGGCGGGAGGCTGGGGCCTACCGACTTGTCTTATGTTCTCCCCCCCCCCCCTTTTTTGGGTTCTTTCCCCCCCCCCCCTTTTTAGGTTTTGCTGGCAATGCGTACGAAGTACGCATGCGCTAGCAAAATCCTTATGTTTCTCTGTTTGGGTCGGGTATCCCGCCCCCTCCTCGCCCCCTCCTCCCATTGGCTAGCTCCATAAATGGAGGCTAGCCATTGGGAGCCGGATCTGTCCGTCAAAGGCCGGACCAGATTCGGGGGCGTTCCCGTGATTTTTTCCCTCTCCGCCCCTCTGTGCGCTCATCTCGGCGGTGGGCGTGTTGTTTTTTTTTTTTTTTGTCAGGGCGTGTTCTCTCATTCCGCCGAAGATGGCACCGGGGGCCCGTCGACTTCTCTTTGCTCCACGAAGTCCAGGTCAGTGCTCTGCATTTTTATTTGATATCCCGCCCCCCTCCCGCTGCCCGTGTGTGCCCCGTTCCCGCCCCTCCCCCCCCGTGTTTCCGGCCGTAAATGCTTCCGCTGCCCGTGGCCAGGTCCCGCTGTATGCACTCGTCACTCCTCTATCCGTCAGGAGTTTTTTTTTTTGTTGTCAGGGCGTGCCCGTTCCCGCCCCCCCTCCCCTTTCACTCTCCGTTGTCTTTCTTGAAACCACAGGTCGGAGCGGTGCACGGGTGTCCCGGAGCTGCGCCTCTCCCATGCCATGGAGTTGGAGGGGCAATGGTGGAAGGGGCAGCTGGCTCCCACGAGGCAATCAGGTAAGTTTATGTATTTTGTCCGCCGTTCCCCCCCCCCCTGTCCGTGTGTCCGATCCGCCCCCCTCCCGTGTGCCCGTTCCCGCCCCCCCTCCCCTTTCACTTTTAATTTTAGGACGGGGTACATCCATCAGCATGTGATTAGAGAGGGGCAGCAGTGCCTTGAAACGCTACTTGTGTGTTGAGGTGCTGTGTTTATGGTATGTGTTGGTTTATGGGACTTTTGCTGCTGGAATTTACTTGGTCATAAGAGATGTCATGTGCATTTCGACTCGTAGGATTAGCCAACGCTTTTTTATAATTATTTTTTTGTCATCATATATAATTAAATATGCTTTAAATTCAATGCAAATGCTTGTAGTTTGTAAATTGTGCTGTTGGGGGTTCTGCGTGTAGGATCGCATGCTGGCTGCAAAGGCAAAACCGTTGCATTGTAAATGCTTGTTTGTCTTCTTATTCCTTTCTCTCTTCTTGACTTCTCTATATTTCGGGTTCTGATTTAGGGCGACAGGCACGCTGCTGGGGGGGTAGGCCGTAGCCTTCTGCAGGGGTGCAGGGTGGGGTAGGTGGGGTGTTTTTTTTTTCTCTTTTTCCTTTTCCTTTAGTTCTATGGCTCTTTTGTATCCCTTTATCGGAGCGCCGCGTCTGTGCTTCTCTCCCATGGTACGATTGCGGGTGGTAACTGGGGGTGTGTTGTTCTCCCTTCTACTGCATTGCCACATTGCTATTGCGTCTCGCGTGTCCACCTCGCTGGCTGTACCCTCACTCTTTTTGCGTGCTCCGTTGCTGTGGGGCGCGTGCCACAGCGCGGCGTTCTCCCCCTTTCTGATTTATTTCATTTTCCCCCCTTTTCCCCCTTTTATTCTCTTCTTTTCTTATTATTTGGGTTAATATGGCGGATGATTGTATTTCTTGCTGCTGTTCTGGTTCCTCCGTTCACTCTCAGTATGTGACGGGTTGGTGGGGTGACTAAAGGCGGGCCAAGGTGAACATTGATTTGTCATATGGCGTATATGTCCTAATTGATGTACACTGTTGCTGATGATAGTTTTCTCCGATGCCTTTATGTTTTGCTGTCTGATTTATGGCCCGCTATGGGAATTTGGATGACCATACACTGCAATTAATCCTGCTATACTTCCTAATATAAAATTGACCTTCTTTGCTCCTGTTTTCAGTTGTCGTATATGGCCGTTCTCCTATTGATTGCTTACCTATATAATGTAATGTGCCCCCCGACACACTTCTCTTCGGATACATCGGCTTATTATATTGTGTCGTGGCCTACCTGAGCGGTTGTTGGCCCGTATTTGTATATCCTTAACTGTACAATAAAGGTTTTAAAAAAATAAAAAAACAATGACTAAGCTTCTGCCGTCCACAGCCGCCACGCCGACGCGAGTTTCGGTGTAAGGCCTATTCAGGTCACACCTTCTTCAGGGCGGAGATGTACCGTGGGGCTGGGGACACACCAACAAGAATAAATTAATGATGGGGATATAACCAGTATAATATACTGCATGGGACGTACTACGATAGGGTACGGCTGTATAAAATGGGGAAGATAGAGAACGACAGATGTCTCCGATGTCAAGGGGCTGGGGGAGGCTTTCATCATACACTATGGGACTGCACAGTGATCCAAATGTACTGGTCCCAAGTCTTTTCAGAACTACAGGATGTACTGGGAGTCCCGGTGCCGCAGGAGCCGAAGCTGGCTCTATTAGGAATGTCCAATGATGTGGATTTCCCACGCCCACTTTTGATTTTCCTGGTCCTAGCACTGGTGGTGGCCAAAAGGGACATCGCGAAACGGTGGGGGTCTCCTACTACTCCTGACCTGGAAGAATGGAGGCAAGGGTTAGACCTTTACATGGCGGCTGAAAGGGTGACTTACAAATCCAGAGGGTGCCCTAGGAAGTTCCACAGAATCTGGACTAAGTGGAGACAATACCATGGACTGGATGGGGGACTGGGGAATGATTGAGCTTAACGGGGAGTTCTTAGTGCATGTAAGGGAGGGCGGCTGGGGAAGGAGGGGGTAGGGAAAATTGCAATCTTGATGCATGGTCATTTTCTACGACTATACAGTATACTGCATGTTCACAGTGTGTTCTCCTGGGAGGGAGGGAATGGTATTAGAGGGAGAGGCGCAGCTGCATGCGTGACTATAGTGTTCAGTTCTATACAAGCAAATAAAAAATGTTTCCGGAAACAAGTTGGGGAATGGGTGGAAGGGGGGGGGGGAAATAGAAAAGCAGATGCAAGGACCTCCTCATGAAAAGTGATATTCGTTTTCTTCCAAAATGCATATGGCGCCTTTGTGGACAATGCTGTACATCCTTCCGGATGCGGGCCTGAGAGCTTGGTAATGTGTTATTTCACGTAGTATGCCTTGTTTATCTCAAAGGAGGAGTGTGGATGAATATGTTTATGCACTGTATATATCTGCAATAAAAACTAAGTTTAAATATAATGAAGACAGGGAGGCAGTTCAGATGACTTATTTCAAAAGGTTTCTGTAATTGAAGCACTCTTTCATATACCAAAATGTGCATTCGCTAGTCATGCATCAAATATCGGATAATTCCAGCCGGCGCGCCGGTTCGTCCCTTCGGGGATGGAATAGCCCAATTGAGGCCTTAAAGTGTCGCACTCTTTTCTGTGACAAAGGAAGCTCAAAATCGATTCATGGTGGACCAGGAGGGCTCCAGCCGGAGCTCCTGTAGAATCCGGGCTGAATATTTTCTCTCAGAGGAGGCCTTTGGCGGGGTTCACAGAGACAGCATACGGGATATCCAGGGATCGAATAACTTGCAGGGGATAGCAGTAATTAATTAGGCGGTTTCCGCAATTGACGTGCGCCGTCTGTGATAAGGGGTCGAGTCAGATGAACAGCCTGCAATCTCCAATAGGAGGCGTCTATCTAGGATAGCAAACGAACCCCACAATAGGCGGGCTCCGTCCGAAGTGAAGGATAATGTCAAATAGACATTCGACGATGTCCAGTCAGAGGCGTCTATCTCGGACAGCAGACAAATCCCCGGAAAAAAGGGAAAAATCCAGGCGGACCTCTTATGTACACTGGATCAGATGGTGCAGGCTTATATTTTTGTATCCACCCTAGGGGTAATGATACGTGCCCTGACAAGTTCCTTAAATATGTTGTCTACATGCCTGGTCATTCCTTTCAGCATGGGCAACATATGTGTTGACTTTGGTGTGCTGTTCAATGTTTCAAAAAGGAAATCCTCTTAAAGGGATTCTTTGTGGAGCTGCACCCCATGGTAATTGGAAGCCCTGCCTAGCAATTCATTATAGCCTACAATGTCGTCTGGTGGAGAGGACCTGGTAGGATATAGTACGTAATGAACAGGGGTTCTGCCCAAATTACCCTCCCATACCTGGGCAAGGAACATCACATGGATGAAAAAGTAGAACGGAAGGTACTGAGGGACAAATTAAGCAAACGGTACTTCAAAACAGGAGACAATTCATTAACCTGTTTTCTGCAATCTTTTTATCAACAATGAATGATATGATTTTATTACGAAGGACAAAGTATTGAATCACAAAAAAAGGGGGAGGTGACCAGACTATATACAGTAATCAAAACTGGTAATTACAATATATACAGAATATACAACTATGTACCCTAAACAAAAAAGAACAACGGGATAAAGAAAACACAATTAATTATCTGTCGACGCAGTCGCGGTCACGTTTCCGCCAGTAGTATCTTGTGGCTTCATCAGGACAAGGGTACTGGAAAATATATACACATAATACAATTTGTACAATTCCTAAAAACCACACTAAGCCGCAAAAAATAAACTCACCCATTTGTACCGATGCAATGACCACCATAATGATAGAAACGTGAAAGTAAAAGAATAATGCCCAAGCCTCAAAAGGTCATTTTATCATTTATAAAAGGGAAAAGCCAGAAAACGAAAAAACCAAATCTTCAAAAGGGTGATGAAAGAATACGCAGATAGGATATAGGTCAGGATCATTGTCTGTGGGCGAGTCAGTGTTGTATTCGTCCCACTTATCTGTAGGTCCTGGCTGACCATCATCATTATCATCATCCCCATCTCCCTGATTGTCAGATGTATGTGGTGGTGAGTGCTCGGGTGAAGTTGGCACAGGTAGAGTCTGAGGTGAAGGTAGTGATGGAAGAGGAGGAGGAGGGGGAAGGGTTAGTTCCAATAGTTCTCTCCTTTAAGGGAACATGATATTCCTCTTCAGTATCAGTTTTTCTCTTTAGAGTTACTTTTAGTGGCACTGTGTCCAGTTTTAGGATGTATGTACAATACTTTCTGTTTCAGGTCCAGTTGTCCGAGCGGATCGCCGAAACCGTACTTTTTAGGTGACTTTGGTGCATCAGTCTGTTTCGGCGCCAAAGTTTTCGATGCCGACAGCTTTGTTGTTGGTGTCTTCGGATCCGAAGAATTTTTCGGTGCTGAGTGATGAGGTTTGGAGCCGGACTTGGGCTTTGATCACGTAGGCTTTTGCTCAGTGCCTGACTTGGAATGGGGCTTATTGGAGCCGGAAGGCTTTTTGGCAGGCTTCGGTGCTGTGCCAGTAGGCGGGGTGTCAGAAGCATGGTCTCGGTGCCGACCAGGGCCTGAGGGCGCAAGTTGGTCCAGAGTCTTCTTTTTTGGTTGACTTGGGAGTCAGGCAAAGATGGAGCTGTTCTTATAGTACTTTGTCCATGCGGGATGTCTTCATCCTGGTCGGAGCCATCGTCTGAACCGGAGATCGGATCTCATTCCTCCTCGGCCCGATAGCGTCGCCGGCTTCTTCTTCCGATTCAGGTCCGAAGAGGCCCGGAACGGAGCCTGTATGTTGGCTCTGCATGTCGCCTCGTCGTTGAGCCCGACGGTCGCGAAGCATCTTCTTAGAGCGGAAAGTCTTGCACACGTCGCAGTCCTGTTCCATGTGTTCTGGTGATAAACACAGGTTGCACCCTTCGTGTGAGTAGGTGCGCGGGCATTTCGAGGGGCACCGAGGGCAGAATTTAAAGGAAGTTCGTTCCCTCGACTGCGAGTCAAATCGAGGCCGTTAGGCCAGACGGCCTACAATGAGCTCTCCGATAGAAAGAGGGTTTTTCTTGAAATAACACGATACACGAAGAATGGAATACATGATCAGAAACAATACCATAGAGGGTGAGTGTTCTATGCAATCTCAGGCCTGCCTCCCCCAACTGCCTGACCTTGAGAGGGCCTGAAGAAGCGGCGGGAATACCCTAGGGGTCTGGGGAATACAAAGGATAAAGAATAAACGGGGACCAGCCGAATGGAACACCAGGAGCAGAATCTCTTGCCCCCCCCCAAGATGGCCGCCACAGTGGTCCTTTACCAGGATGAGTTACAACTCTTACATTGGTGAGATGACCCACAGGCTTACTCCAAATGGAACACCAGGGGCACCATTTGTTTGCTGACTATTGCACTGTACCCGCCATTCACAGCGTTTGGTCCCGAGATGCTGCCTGTACCTGCCCGACTCTAAAATGGTGTCCGCAATTTCGCCATCCATACCTCGCCCGCACTCACCCAGAGATGGAGGACGAGGTGGACGGCGCGTCCCAGTAACATCAGGACTGATACCTTCTATGGAACTATGACAATGCTCCACGGGCTGAAACTTTAACTGTTTGTACTTACCACGGTACCCGAGTACCCTTGGCAGCTGCCCGGTGGAGCTGTCCTATGGAGCTATAGCGGAGTCTGGCTCTGGGTCACCCATCGGCTGTCACCTACCCAGCCGGACATCAAACATTGTTTGTCACAGTTCTTCACAGTTTTATCTGTCTCTCCCCTCGACTGCTTTGTTCCCCCTGGAGTACTTTGCCCCTTCAGATCTACCTGACTCTGCCTGCTTTCCTCTCCCCTGTTTACCTTTCCCCCAGTACCTTCCATTCCCCATACAATGTGTGTCTTGGATATGCTACGTGCTAATTATCTTATATTATTGTGTAAGCTCACTTTTTTTCTCCTAAGCATATACTGGTAACTGCAACTGTAACTGTAACTGATGTAACTGTGTAACAATGTTCTGAAACAATGTCCTATATCATGTAAAGCGCTCGGATACCTCCGGGTCTAGCCAGCGCTATATAAAAAATGAATAAAAAAATATGCACAGAGGGAAACTGAAGGATCGGTGTCGAACCGGAGCGCAGCGAGTAACATCCGAACCCGACGACGAAAACAATCTGAAGATGGAGTCGATGACCATGCACACTATCACCTAAAGGAGGAGTCACCTACCTCGTGACTAGGAAGACTTCTTCGAAGAAAAGCAAAGTGCAAACATCCGGACCCAACACTAGATGGTGATCTATGCATAGCATTTGATCTACAGCTCACATGCCTCGAAAATGTAGTTTCTTTCTACAATGTTACATCCGCTAATTGCGCACCATTTCAAAAAGCACACAGTCAAAGGATGCATCAAAACTGCATCAAAACTGACCTTAAGTTAAAACTACTGGTGGATGCCACTCCTTTTTTTCTTTCAAATAAACCTCACTTACTTCTCACCCATACATGTCTCCTCTGTCTCTGTACAGCTTACTCTGTCTTATGTATGGTTCCCTTAATATCTATTATAGCATTTATGCAAATTGTTCACACTTCATTTCAAAGATCACAACAAACTCTTTTGTAAGTAATACCCCTGCATCCCCTTAGCTCATTTAACCATCTGCATTAACTCACATACCCCCTACTAATGAACAACGTAACTCCCACTAATTTATTCTTCCACAAAGAAACTTAAGTAAATGCATAGAATGGTTTCCACGACAGCAAAAGATACATTTTCATAACCAACAATAACAAACTGGACTAACCACTAACCTTGGGTTTTAGGAGCAGTGTGCTACCCACCGTAAAGCGCTTCAGTGCCTTGTCAGGGGTAGTAGGCGCAATATAAATGCAAATACATTACAATACAATGCATACTTTGCATAGTCCCACTCGGAACAGCATCTTGTTTATCTGTTTGCCTGAGCCATGGCCGCATAACCCACGAGGAAGTCAACTTAAACCCACGATGTTTGACACATTAGATGCAATCTTCAGATTTTTTCAAAACATAGTTCTAGAGTCTTTTGCTTATGTTTACTCTTCTATTTCCTATGTCTCTACTCATTTAAATCACTCTCACACCTCTATGTATCTACTTCATGAATTCTGTAAATTCCTCTTATTCTGCCATTATTTAAGCCCTGACGCATATCATCCAAACAGCTGTAGCTGTCGCCTTCCACAAGCAATAACACTAATTGTCCAACAGAGGCAAAGACCTGACCACTAAAGTTAAAAAATCTTCTGAAACCAGGAGGTGTCTGTTTCATGTTCCCTCTCACCATTTACCTTCAGCTGCTTTACGCCTATTCCTCCCCTCCTCACAGATGCGTACCCATATCTTTTCTGTGACTTAGGTCCCTATTACACAACATTTGTGTCTTTTCATGCTATGCAGAAGGTTGTTCAACGGGAACAGCGAACACCTTAAGTCCTTAGCAGTATCTGCTATCCTGTATCTCTTTCAGTGTAGACACACTACTGCCAGCTCTGATGATGAATTTCAACTCAACAGGCCAACAGCTCCCTTTAACGTAATCATCAACGTCTAAGGTTTTCACCACCATGGTGCTGGGCACTCCATCTTAGATAGAATATAAGCTGTGCCACTCTGCTCACCTGGAGTTCACCTGGCACTTGTAGATCTTTCACAGCAGGCAGTGTAGGTGAAAGAGTGGACCAGGCACAGGTTATCCAAATAGGCTTTAATAGTAACTGGTTGAATTAATAACAAGCAATCTTAAGGTTAAATGTCTATTTACATAAAATCGTAATTTTTGTTCAAAGAACTTACACAGATAAACGGGAGTGTAATCATACAGTATGACAATATAATACCTGGTAACTGCATAGGTAGTGCCATGAATCTGCCATGTATGCCCCCATTACTTCTTTGTTGCTGTTCTTCAACCCCAAATAAGTATACTGTCTTTGAAGAGGTAACATAAGCAAGTGTGTGATATCTGTTAGGGAATAAATACAGAGAATTAATAAAATACGCTAAAGAGGCCCGCTGCAGCCAACTGATTTACTTCTTTTATTGTCATATCCTGATTTAGGTGTAATGCATTTTTTCTCTGGTTTACCTGTTACCTGCTGCTCAGCCACTGTGTGTGATGTAATGCAATGTTGGTGAGTGCCTGCCTGGGGGAGTGTCAGTTGGAGAGAGTGAGCTGAGCAGTAGGATGCTGCACCTGGTGGGGGATATACATTCACCTTATATAACCTGTAACTAAGATTTATCTTCTTCAATAAACCTATATCACATAACCTACGTGGCCTGGCTGTCAAGGAATTATCTCTATTTGCAACACTGGCAACGAATTGGAAACTAACCTTTGCATGAAAGGAGATTTAAGGGGAAGTAAATCTACTTGAAAAACAAAGAGAAAAGAGTTGAAGAATTGAGAAGAAAAGAGTAAAGTAGACGCCCAGAACCACACCAATGTCTTAAATCATCAGACAGCCTACAGACTGAGAGGGTGGTCTACCTAATTACATATGGTAGAACAGTCAGCCTATGGTCAAGTGAAGTGTAAAAGCGTTGGACCTGTTGATGTATGCAGATTGATGCTGCCCGGTAACCTGAGCCAACAGTGTGTGACTTCATTTGTACAGTGGAGGCAACTGAAGATTGTACCGACTGTGAGTTCAAGATAAACCGTTACCTAGAGCGCAAGAGTTAATTCGACTGTGCGTGTCTCTGCATGAGTTGCAGGGGAGCCATAGCATGACTTGCCTGTGGGGAGTGAACCCGCACCATGCAAAGAGGGGCAGACGTTGTGAGCACATGAAATGGGTGAGCCGCCGTATTATATGTATTAATGGGGCCCGCGTGACACGCTGTCATATAAGGCATTATTGTTCCTTTGAGGGGTAGAGGAGCGCGTGTTCCTATCCTGTTGTGGAGGGCTTGTCCCCTTACTGTTGTAGTGCGAGTGTCCAATGCGGCGTTGAATTGGTCGCGAGGATGCAATGCGTCGCTTCTGAAAATCTGAGAGCAAGGACTGTGTGAGTGCAGCAACAGCGAGGATCCTAGAGGCTGTTCAGCGAAACAGGTGCATGTAATATACGCTCTGAAGACGACTCACATAAATGACAGCCCAAATGCTGCAAAGTGCACTGCTGCGACTAAGGGAAAACAGAAGCTTAATAGGACACGCGTTGGAACCCATGTGAACGTTAGGAGAATTAAAGACTTAAACACCACTGCAGCCATCGCCAGCTAATTATCCCGAATGGTAGTGAACAAACTGAAGTGAGGAAAACTTCAGCTAAAATAGAGGAGTTTGCATTGAAATCGACAATAGCAGTGACAGTTGCCTACCTCATTGAGCTTAGTTATTTCGATCTATCTGAACTGTGTAAGTTGGACCTATGAGCATAGTTGATGAAGGTTCGGGTGAGAGGTCGCTTTGTGAATGCCATATTAAAATTGTGTTGAGCTTAAAAGGGGCAACCCATCTATACTACCCGACCGATGTTGAAATTGCAGCTGAGAAAATTGTGCATTTTTTCCACTTGAGGAAATTCTGTTTTGTAAGAGTAGCATTTTAATATAGTATTCCAGGTCCTTTAAGGTATGCAGGAGAGGGTGTGTGTGCATGTAGTGTACCTGGTCCTGCTTGTTATGCAGTTTAGGGTACGAAGTTATTTGGGGTCATGTTTTGCGGTGCCCTAAGTCTACAAGGAGTTTTTCTGAGTGCAAGTGAATGTGAGTTTCCCTTGTTTTGGGATGAGATGTTCTAAGTTTATGTAGTGTCCTGCTGTTGGATGAGCGAGGGTTGAAAGGTACTCTTTGCCTACTGCTGTAGTGAGGGTTGAAAAACATCCATTCTTTTTAGGGATTGTGGGTTTAAAGACACCCATTGCCACATGATTCTAAGTTCATGTAGTGTCCTGTTGTTACAGGAATGAGTGAGGGTTGAAAGATAGCCGTTGCCTACTGTTTGAGTGACGGTTGAAAGACACCCATTTTGGTATGCGCAAGATGCCTTGTGCTGGGATGAGAACTGATGGAAGAGATTCAAGATTTCCTTCTATATTCACAAATTGCCCTGTGTTTGGGATGAGTATGGGTTGGAAAAAACCCTTTGCCTAATTCTTGAATGAGGGTTGAAAGATACCATTCACAAGTCCTGGTCCTGTATACAGTAGGTAGAGGGCGTGAGTAGTCCCTGATCTAGTAGGTTTACAAAGCTGTGCAGTAGAGGGCTGTGAGTATTCCCTGGTACTATTTAGTCCTTCCAATAGGGTTAAGCATTAAGGGCCTGATTACGAGTTCAGAGGTCCATCGGACTGCCGAACCTGTAGTGGCGGTGCAGCCACCGCCACACTGGCGGTCCGACCGCCATATTCCGAGTTTGGCAATCGGATAGCCATAGGACTGCTCTAACCCCTGGGAAGCCGTGATCCTGTGGCGGTGTTGCAGCAGTTAGAGGTTGCAATATGCTGGTGGTGCCGTTGCGGCACTGTCAAGCATATTTTGAGTATATTACAGTATGGACTGCATGACATTGTGCAGTCAATGCCGTGCAGCAACATGCTTTGACAGTCCCATGGGCCACATGGGTCACATATGAGCCGTAGAAAGGCACTGCCATGGGATGGCCAATGCACCGACTGCCTGCGCAGGATTAACTCGTAATCTGGCAGGCGGTCTAACTTCGGGTTTGGCAGTCTTCCTGCGGGGCGTTAGCGTGGTGGCCTGCAAGAACACCACCAAATTCGTAATCAGGTCCTAAGTGTGTCCAGTATAGGGTGTGAGAAGTTCCCTGGTCCTGCCATGCATTCCATAGTCTTGATAATTTATGAGTGGTGCAGTAATTGTATTACCTGTGATAATGTGCACTTGGAGGTGTGGTATTGTATTTACCTGTCTTAATAATTTATGAGTGTAATTGTACTTCCTGTCTTGATGATTTTAGAGTCTGAATATTTGTAGGACTTATTGATTATTACATTTTCCATTTTACATCCAGTTGTATTTTCATTTATTTCTCTAAGGGGAGGAGATGTGTTGGATCCTGATGTTGTTATAATGCATCCATTCCATAGTTTCTCAGTTCCCTGCTGCCCAGCCAGTGTGTGTGTGAAGCAGTGGAATGTTGGAATGTTGATGAGTGCCTGAGCTGTAAGAGTGTCAGTTGGAGAGGGGGGTTGAAGGGACCCTTTGCTTTCTTCATGAAAGAAAGTTTAAAGATTTCTATCTTACATTACCTGATGTATTTTTTATTAATTCCTAAGGGGGAAAATGTGTTTTATCCTGATTTAGGTGTAATGCATTTTTTGTCTAGTTTCCCTGTTTCCTGATGCTCAGCCACTGTGTGTGATGTAATGCATTGTTGAGGAGTGCCTGGCCTGGGAGAGTCTCAGTTGGGGAGAGTTGACCGAGTAGTAGGATGCAGCTCCTGTTGGGGCATATACATTCACTTTGTAACTGTAGTTAAGATTTATCTTCTTCAATAAACCTACATCATAACCTACGTGGCCTGACTGCCATAGAGTTATCTTTATTTGCAACAAAAAGCTTTTCAAGAGAAAGCCACTCATCACTTTTGCATATTGTTCATTTTACCACACCAGAACCTGCATTCAGTACTATATTTTGGGAACGTCTGAGCAGCCTACATTACTCTAGAAAGCAGTTGATTTGTGAAAAGTCATCTCACTCACAGCTTCATATTTTTCTTTAACTCTGTGAGCTTCTTGAAGTGTGAAGTTTGTAAACTTTAAAAAAAAGATGGTATGCTGTAGTGCCATTTGTGCATCAGAAATGTGTTCCAGCTGCAACAAGATTCTCCAATGACCAGCAAGTGGACTGGACAGCCATCCCTTGTTCTGTTTGAGATCCCCATCCTGTAATTGTCATGAATCCAGCTGGCCACACCATGCTCTGTGCCTTTCACTGACCAACTCTACTTTAACCACCCACAAGACTGCATTACCCTGATAAGGAGCCCGTGCTCAGAAATTCAATGCAAAAACAAAGGTTACAGGGACGTTATAGTTAGGAAATATTGTTTTTTAAATTGAAATTCACTGAACAAAACCAAAGGTTACAGGAAAGTTATAGTTAGGCTCAGATTTCACTTGTACAAAAGCAGAGAAATTCAGCAGCTATAGTTAGCTGAGCCTACTATAACTTATGCCCTCGCAATGCACTGCTTATGGCTTTACATATTACATCACTCATGAAATGGTCAGTGACATCACTGATGACATCATCAACAGAACCCTGTACACACTCACTTATACCCCCCACAACCTCCCATACATTCACTCACCTATCCATACAACCGCTCACACATCTACTTGCTCATCCACAGAGCCACTCACACACCCATTCACTCACACAACCACTCACTCACACAACCACTCACTTACCAATACATCTACTCACACAACTACCCACTCACCCATACACTCACTCACACAGCCACTCACTCACCTGTACAGCTCCTCCTACTTATTCAACCATGCAGCCACTCACACACCCAGTCACTCACCCACACAGTCTCTCAACAGAGCCATTCAAACACCAACACAACCACTTGCATACTCATTTACACATTGATACAAGAACGAATAGTTTTCTTACCTGTCGGTGTAGTTTTGCAGCTTGAAGATCTTTCTGGATTCACTATGCTGTGCATTATTCCGCGGTCTTGTGGTTGGGTCCGGATTCGTAGTCTTTTCTTTGTTTTTTTTTTTTTTTTTCTCTTTGCCCAGGTGGGCGTCGGCGTCACACCCCCTTTGGGTGTATTTCCGGTGACGTCGGCATGCTTCCTGCGGAAGCTCCCACTCTTGGGCGCCATCTTCGGGTTCTTTTTTTCCGTGTTTCTTTCGTTTCCGAAGTAATGGCAATGTTCTTCTTAGTTTGTATTTACCGCTTTGTATTTTCAAAGTCTATTCTTTAGTTAACCACCTCTTCTCTCTCCAGCCTCATCTTTCTGGCGGAGGTGGGTGGGTTCGCTAGTGAATCCAGAAAGATCTTCAAGCTGCAAAACTACACCGACAGGTAAGAAAACTATTCGTTTTGCAGCGTGAATCTTTCTGGATTCACTATGCTGTGCATAGATTTTGTAGCGGTTTCTCATCTCTGTGGCGGCTGGGTGGAAGATGAGCGTTGGGTGTTGAATATGTGCTGTAGCACCTTCTGTCCCACTTGAGCTTCCTTGTTCATTTGTATGTCCACACAGTAGTGCTTCGTGAACGTGTGCACCGAAGCCCATGTTGCCGCCAGGCATATGTCCTCTATGGGTGTGTTAGCCAGGAAGGCTATTGTAGCGCCCTTCTTCCTGGTGGAGTGGGCACGTGTCCCCTCAGCCAGTTCCTGTCCTGCCCGTTTGTGGCAGAGTTGGATTGTTTGTGCGATCCATCGTGCAATGGTCCTTTTGGTTACTGCTTTGCCCATGAAGCTGTTTGCGAAGGACACAAAAAACTGTTTCGTTTTCCTGTGCCCCTTTGTCCTTTCAATGTAGTGCATGACTGCCCTTCTGGCGTCCAGGGTGTGCAGAGCTCTCTCTGCGCTGGTTGTGGGTTTTTGGAAAAAACTCGGTATCTGTATAGACTGGTTCATGTGAAAATTGGATACCACCTTCGGCATGAAGTGTGGGTCAGTCCTCATCACAACTCTATCGTTGTGTATTTGTATGTATGGTTCTTGTAGCGTCAGCGCTTGAAGCTCGCTTACTCTGCGTAAGGACGTTATCGCAACCAGGAAGGCTGTTTTCATAGTTAGCATCTTTAGGGAGGCCTTGTGAAGTGGTTCAAAGGGCTCTTTCATGAGTTCCGTTAGGACTGTGTTCAAGTTCCATGCAGGTGGCGGCACCCGCTTGGGTGGTGCGATCCTTTTCGCTCCTTCTAGGAATCTCTTCACCACCTGTGATGTGAAGAAGCTCCTGCACGTTTCTCCCCTTGTGTAGGCTACTATCGCTGCCAAGTGAACTCTTAACGAGGATGAGCTAAGGTTCTTCTCCAGTAAGTGCGTCAGGTACCTTAGCACTGTGGAGTCCCTCTTCATCTTATTGTGGAGTCTTTCCTGTCTGCACCATATTGTGAATCTTTTCCATTTCGCAACGTAGCACTTTCGAGTGCTGGGCCTTCGTGCCTCCCGAAGTACCCTCAGGGTGCTTTCTGGTAGTCTCAAATGTGCGAACTCTATGTCCTCAGGAGCCACGCTACTAGGCTCATGCTCTCTGGCTCTGGATGCAGTACCTCTCCGTTCTGCATGGACAGTAGATCTTTCCTCCTGCTGAATCTGTGGGGTGCACA
Source organism: Lissotriton helveticus (assembly GCF_964261635.1). NCBI lineage: Eukaryota > Metazoa > Chordata > Amphibia > Caudata > Salamandridae > Lissotriton > Lissotriton helveticus. The sequence continues at coordinate 1,224,015,388 of NC_136059.1, read as the reverse complement.
CTGTGTCATCTCCATGATCTGCGAGTACCAGGTCTGCCTCGCCCACTGCGGTGCGACCAGTATCAGTGTCATGTTGCTCGCTCTGCACTTGCTCAGTACTCTGTGCATCAGTGGTATCGGGGGAAAGGCGTAGGCAAATGTCCTTGACCAATCTATCCATAGGGCATTCCCCAGTGTCCCCTCCTCGGGCTGCCTGGATGCGAAGTTTTGGCATTTTGCATTCTGGCGTGTGGCAAACAGGTCCACCGATGGTGTCCCCCACCTGTCGAACAGGTATCTTGTCTCCTGAGCATTGAGCTCCCACTCGTGGGATGCCGATGTCTGCCTGCTGAGCCAATCGGCTTGTATGTTGTCCTTCCCTGGTAGGTGTATGGCTAGCAGGTCTATCTTGAGAGGGATGGCCCATCTCCATATCTCCTGCGCCAGCGTTGAAAGCGGTGCGGACTGTGTGCCCCCCTGCTTGTTGATGTAGAACATCGCAGTGGTGTTGTCTGTTTGTATCAATACCCTGTGCTTGTACAGTCTTGTTTGAAAGGCCTTCAGTGCAAGGAAGATTGTCTTCAATTCTAAGTAATTGATGTGCTTTGTGGCATCCGTCGGTGTCCACAGTCCCCTCACCTTGAGCTCCTCCATGTGAGCGCCCCATCCCTTCAGGGATGCGTCTGTGGTGATGGTCACTGTTGGCGTTGGGGGCGTTAGAGGCTTTCCCCTTGCTATGTTCTCCATGGTCCACCATGTCATCTCCTTCTGCACTGCGTGCGTTACAACCACTAGATCCTCCCAACTGCCTGTAGCTTGTGACCATTGCTCCTGTAGCCATTCTTGAATGGGTCTCATGTGGAGTCGTACATTCGGTACCAGGTGGATGCATGATGCCATCATCCCCATGATCTTGCTCGCCGTCCTCACTGTCCGAGCTTGTCCCTTCCGGTAGAGGCGAGTTTCCTTCACCAGCGCCCTCGCCCTCTTCTCGCTGGGGAACACCTTGCCCTGTAAGGTGTTGATCTGTGCTCCCAGGAAGATCTTCACTTGTTCCGGCTCCATTGATGATTTCTTCCAATGGATGGAGAACCCCAGGTTTATGAGCGTGCTGGTCACTGTATGTGCGTGCAGCTTGCATTTCTGGTATGAGTTTGCTTTCACCAGCCAGTCGTCCAGGTAAGGGTATACATGTATTCCCTGCCTTCTTAGGTGCGCTGCGACTGCTGCGAGGCACTTTGTGAAAACTCTTGGTGCCGATTTTAGACCGAAGGCCAGTGTCGTGAACTGGTAGTGGCTTTCTCCGACGGTGAACCTGAGCATGTGCTTGTGCTTCCTGTTCATTGGGATGTGCAGGTATGCGTCTTTGAGGTCTATAGTGACCATGAAGTCCCCGGTCTGCAACTGTGGGAGCACCTCTTGCAGGGAGGTCATTTTGAATTTTTGCGTTCTTATGAATTTGTTCACGAACCGTAAATCGAGAATGGGCCTCATTGTCTCGTCTACTTTTGGTACCAGGAAGTATGTTGAGTATACTCCTGTGTTTCTTTCCTTGAAGGGTACCCTTTCTATGGCCTGCTTCTGCAGGAGTTCTTTTGCTTCTTCCTGAAGGCACTGCAGCTGCTTGCTTGCTAGCGGCTTTCTTCTTGGTTTTCTGTTTGTTGGCCTCGCCTCCAACTCTATGCAGTATCCGAATTGGATAATGTTGAGGATCCATTTGTCTGATGTGATTCCTCTCCACTCCTGGAGGTGGAATCTTAATCTTCCTCCCACTGGTGTCCTGTGGTCGTAGGTGTCTAGTTTGTCTTGACCCATCTGTACGTGCTGCCCCCTGGGATCTTTTTTGTGGGTGGGCACACGGATTTTTTTGAAGTCACTTGGAGGTGGGCTGCTGGCCCCCTCTTCTATTTTGTCCCCGTCCATTTCTCCCTCGAAAGGACTGGCCTCTTTGTTGGTACTGCCAGGGCTGTTTCTGATGGCCCTGCTGACCCTGCGAGTCTGCCTGGTGCGTTTGCTGGAAAGCCTGGTGTGATGTACCTGGCTGGTTTCCGCCTCTTCCGCCGGGCCTCCGTGACGGGGTGCCCCTCTTGTTCCCTCTGAACTGCAATGCTCCCATGGATCTTGCTGTTTCGTTATCCTTCTTAAGTTGGCTGAGTTGCTCATCAACTGTTTGTCCGAAAAGCGTACTGCCGTTGAATGGTGTGTTCAGGATGCTGTGTTGCACCTCCGGTTTGAAACCGGATATCCTGAGCCAGGCGTGTCTCCTTTCCGTGACGCCCATCATCATGAGCCTGCTGGCGGTGTCTGCCCCATCCAGGGCCGTCTTAAGGCAAGAATTTGCAGCATTCTTCCCCTCTTCAATTAGCTTTTCGGCTTTCTGCTTGGCATCCTGGGGCAAGTCCTTCACCAACTGCCCCAGTCCCTCCATGATTTGGTACATGTGTCTGTTTACCAGGGCGTTGGAATTAGCCATGCGCCAGTGGGTCGCGGCATTCCGTTCGATCCTTCTGCCCACCAGATCCATCCTTTTGCTCTCTTTATCCGGTGGCGGGCCCGAGGTAGTGGGTACGTTAGCCCTCCTCCTTGCTGTGGCCGTGATAATGGAGTCTGCGGAGACCGTGCCCTGAATGTAGGCCGGGTCCTTTGCGGCATGCTTGTACTTCTTCTCAGTTCTGGGAGTTACTGCCTTGCATGTTGCGGGCTCCCTGAAAGCTTCCTTCCCCTGAGCCAAGACGCTCTCGAGCATCGGGAGGAACTGGCTCCTCGTTTGTGTTGGGAGCAATGTTTCCAGAAGGAAGTCTGCTTTCTGCTTCTCTTCGTCGAGCTTGAGCTTGAAAGCTGCTGCGGCAGATTGTATCACCGCGTTGTAGGCCCCGATGTCGTCCGGCGGCGAGGGCCTCGAGGGGTAGGTGTCGACCACCTCCTCCGGGCTGTCGGTGTCGACATCGATGTAATCTACCTCCTGAAGGTCATAGGGCGCCGACTCTGTGTCTGTCCTGCCCTCATCTTCCTCCCCATAGCTGTAGCTCTCGTGGGGATTCTCGTACTCCTCCTGGTCGTCGAACACCTCGACGTCCTGGTCTTGCTCGGTGACTTCGGCGACCTCTTCTTCTTCCTCCTCGACCGCCTCCAGCACTGGTGGCTTGGTCTTGTGAGGGATCGTGAAGGCCTTCATCCTTGCGTCGAAATCTTTTTTCCGCTGCATGAAGTTCTCCATTTCTGCCTCGAGGCGCCTTCTTTTCTTTTCCATCTCGGCCGCGTGTTCCGCGTCGGATGGTTCCGCCGCTCTCTTCGACGGATGGCTCGTCGCCGTGCCTCTCGGAGTCGAAGTTTTCGACGTCGAACCGGATATCGGGTCTCTGGTCGTCGTCGACAGTTTCGGGTCTTTCTCCCTCGTCGATCGATCCTTTTCGGGGACGATTTTCGACGTCTTCTGCTGATCAGCAGCTCTCGGCGCCGGGGACTCCTTCTCTGAGGATCCGCTGGGCCTGGGAGTAGTCGCGGACGCCGCCTTTTTTGGCGTCGGCGCTTTCGGGGTCTTGCCCTCGATTTTTCGAGACTCAGAGTCTCTCGGGTTCTTGGGGGCCGAAGAGTCTCCTACCTTGTCAGAAGTCTTCGTGTAATCGGTCTCTACGACCGTGTAGCTGTCGTCTTCGGCGGCAGCGTTGTCTTCTTCCTCGGAGGACATCCCCAGCTCGTAGAGCGACGGGGTCGGGGCCTTCCCCTGCAGGGCGGCGTGTGCTACCCTCTGCCTCTCTCTCACACGAAGGGTCTTCGGGGTGAAGGCGGAACAGGCGTTGCAGTCTCCGCTTTCGTGGTCCACCGGTAGGCAAAGGTTGCATACCGGGTGCTGGTCCTTCTGCGCGTACTTGTGGTGGCAGTTACGGCAGAACTTGAACGGCGTGTTGTCCATCCTCGAGCGTCCAGGGCCTCTCTGGTCGCGTGTTCGTCGACGGTCGTCGAAGATCTGGATGGAAAACGCCTTATCTTTGCTTGTCTTTCGTCGGTGAAGTCCCCTGGAGTCTTCAGATGACTTCTCCTCGTCTTTTCTGTATTTTCTTTCTTCTTTCTCCAAAAATGTCTGGAGCCCAAACGGGAACGATCCAGACCCGACCGCGGAAAAAAAAGAATCTGAAGATGGCGCCCAAGAGTGGGAGCTTCCGCAGGAAGCATGCCGACGTCACCGGAAATACACCCAAAGGGGGTGTGACGCCGACGCCCACCTGGGCAAAGAGAAAAAAAAAAAAAAAAACAAAGAAAAGACTACGAATCCGGACCCAACCACAAGACCGCGGAATAATGCACAGCATAGTGAATCCAGAAAGATTCACGCTGCAAAACTCACATGTCTACTTACTCACCCATACAGCCACTTATAATGTCACTCTCCAATATAGCCACTGCCACACCCACTCAGTTAACCAAACACCCACTCAAAAAGCCACTCACTCACCCATACAGCCACTCAAGACACTGATACAGCCACTCACATACCCATTCACTCACCCATACAGCCATTCATACAGCCACTCACTCACCCATACAGCTACTCACACACCCACTTATTCACCCATACAGCTACACAAACACCCACTAATTCACCCATACAACCGCTCACACAACCATTCGCATACCCAGTCACTCAAACACCCACTCAAACACAGACACAGCCACACACATAATATATGTAAGAAATAGTATCGCTCATTAGTAGTACACAAAATATAAATATTTAACTTTTGTAGTAGCTTAGCTTAGCATATATGTTTAACACTCATAAACTTTTAGAATACACTTACACTTATTGGATGATATCCTCAGTGATGTCATTTGTGATGTCATTAGTGATGTCACTGACCATGTCATGAGTAATGTAATATGTGAGTGAATTGCGGGCGTAAGTTATAGCTAGCTCTGATGAATTTCACTGGTTTTGTACGAGTGAAATCTGAGCCTAACTATAATGTCCCTGTAACCTTTGTTTTTTTCTGTGAATTTCTAAGGTTTGTTTAATTCTATTTCCTAACTATAACATTCTTGTAACCTTTTTTTTTAAGTCAACACCTATATTTATATAAATGTACACAAAACTTTGCAGATCTGTTGCGCCTGTTTCATTGAATGGTCAGTTGGATTTTGCTGAAATGTGGCAGTAGTAGATATTAGGGTACGCAGATGATGCTTTTGGGTACTGTAGGTAGGTAGAGTAAGTATTTTTTCAGTTGTAAGTTTTTCCAACTTAGCAGCACAATACTGATAAAAGTAGCAAGGAAGCCCAAAAAATAAACTAGACTGCATATGTAAAGTTTCAGATTTACTACATGAGCAACTGAAAGCCCCATTTATGGTCACATGCTAATGGAAACCTATAATCCAATGCATAACAATACATCTTAATCTAGATAAGTTTTCTCAGCATACTCTCTGACTCACAAAATAAAACTGTGTCCAACAATCCAAACAAAAACCATCTTCCTTATGTACTGCTGCGCATCAAAATAGAAAAGTGACCTAGCAGTGAGTGTTGGCCTTCCAGACTGCCACCCTAGCTCGGTTGTAATACCAATAGTGGGCCATCTTCTGCGTAGATTATTTCCCTAATACACTAAAGGAGGAGGTAAGTGCTCTGTGGAAGATGTTGGCCCATTCCCTTGATGTGAAGGTGCGTCTAAGTGAACCTCCCACCTCTTTTGCGTTGGATACTTACTGTTGTCTGTGGGTAAGTGCAGAAAGGTGTACATGTCATCCATTTCAGTGAATAACCAGTATTCAAATTTAGTGAGTGGTTTACTAGCATACGGTTGGATCGATGAATAGGTGACCCAGTGTTTAACCGCTGCATAGTGCCGAAATTCACTGTTAGGGAGGCCATAGCTGTCTCGGAGTTGCAGGAAGTCAAGTGCCCCAAATGATCGTTTAGGTTGCCATTGCGATTACAGCTGGCTGTTTTGCCGTGCATGATAATCTTTCCCCATGAGTGCGGGTGGGAATGCCAGGATTCCTATAATCGGAGTGAGCAGGGAAATAGGGAAGGACAGTCCTTTCTTCACCATCACTCTATCTCACACCCTCATTGTGGAGCTGGTGATGGGGGAGATGTACAACTCTGATGGGTGATGCTTTTTGGGAAGCCACGGAACCTTCCATATATGAACCATTGCTATGACTTGGTTAATGAAGGACCAATGTTTTTCCGTGAGGGGCATAATCCATTCAACCATGTATCTAATTTGGGCAACAAAGTAGTAGTGTGTAAGCTGATGCACCACAAGGCCACCATCTGGAACCGAGAGGTATGCATGTTTTCCTGTCCATGCGGGCTGTCTTACCATCTCAAGTGTGTGACTCTGTCCTGTGCTGGAGTTTTGTTAGCACAAGCAGTGGAAGGACCTAAAGGAGTGTCTGCATTATGTAGAGGAGCTTGGGTAGCAGTGGCATCTTCAGTCCAGCTAGTATGCTTATCCAGGACAGACCACCTAATTTCCAGCTCTGAAGATTCTTGCGGGTAGTGTCTAGGAGTGAGTGATAGGTACACTCCACCATCTCCCTAAGCGAGGAACATAAAGTTAGTCACAGATATCAGACCCTTGTATGGGTCCATTGGAAGGGGAAGTTTCACTCCAGAATGGCCTGGCTTGCCAGTGGGGTGGTCAGGTTTAGGATTTCGGTTTTATGAAAATTGACTTTGAAGCCCAAGGCTCTCCCAAATGCCGTAAGATCTTCCATAACAGGGGGAGGTGCATGGGGTTGGGTCAGTGCGATCATTACGCCATCAGCATATAGGGCCAGTTTATGCTCTTGCGCACTAAAGCGGATACCTTTGACCAGTGTATTTGCCTGTATCCTGTCTGCCAGAGGTTCCATGTAAAGTGCAAAGAGAACAGGGGACAGAGGGAAGCCCTGCCTGGTATCCCTGGAAATCGCAAAGGGCAGAGGCAGGGTGTAGTTAACTTACACCTGTGCCGTCGGGCTAGGGTAGATACTCCAAACACATGTCAGGATCGCCCTTTCCAGCACCAGCCAGAAAAATGGTCAGTGCACCCAATCAAATGCCTTTTCGACATCGGTGGACACAAGCAGTGCTGGCATGTCTGACTAGGCAGCCTTGTCCATAAGATGGAGGAGGTGTTTGGTGTTGTCATTGCAGCCTTTTTCAGGGAGGAAGCAGTTTCATATGGGTCAATTAATACCTGCAGTTGTGGGTTCAACCGGGAGGCCAGGACACCCGTAAAGGGATTAGCATCAACATTCAAGAGGGAAATGGGGAGAAAGGATGCACACACTGCACAGGATCTTTCCCGGGTTTTGGTATGACTGTAATAACTGACTAGCTGATGGTGGGGGGAAAAGTGCCTGAGACTCCTATGGAGTTTTGAGTCGGACAGGTATAGGAGCAAGCTGGGGCCCAAAGAGTTTGTAAAATCCCAGGGTTAAGCAGCTAGGCACCCGGGGCCTTACTGACTTGAAATCTGGAATTTGTGGGCAGTAACTCAAGCTCTAGGGCATCACTGCCGGGTAGGTGTGTAGGCGGCCCCGGTTGCAGGGGCCCCTGGCAGTCCCCCATAATCGCCTCCTCAGCATCTAACAGGGTTGTAAAAAAAATACTCAAAGGCCCTGGCGATCTTGCTGTCCTGGCAGGCTCTATTACCATCTGCCTGGCTGATTTCAGAAATTGGATGTTTTTGGGATTAGGTTGTCAATTTGTGGACCAGGAGCCATCCAGCTTTATTACCCCCTGCATAATATTTGGGCTTTGTCTTTAGGAGGACCTATTTCTGCTCTGTCCCAGTCCAGTGCCTTAAGTTGTCACATGACTAGATTCAGCTACCAACGTAGTCTGTGTGCACCTGTACACCTCTTCTAATTCACTTACCCCATGCCTCTAATTCCTGCCTCTTCTCCCGTTGCTCCGGTTGAGCTTAGCAGATATCGCAAAGAAGGCCCCCCTTACAAATGCTTTCAGTGTAAGATGGGCGTGTCTGGAGTATCATCTTCGAGAAAGTGATGAATAGTGTCCTGTATCTCTTAATTTCTGGAGTCATAAGCAAATAAAGTGTCATTGAGTCGCCATGAGTGGACCTGAACCCATCTGCCTGGCGTATTAAATGTCAGTGTGATCTGGGAGTGGTCAGACGTTACCGCCACTTCTAAGTCTGCCTGTAGCAGGGTCCCCAGAATGCGCAGCGTAGCTAGGAAGTGGTCAATTCAGGTGTAAGTTTGGTGGTGTGCAACTCAAAACAATGTATGCCCCTTTGAGATAAGGTGTTTAGTGTGCCAAGCATCCACTAGGAACACACCGGTGAGCCCAGTGTCTTCCAATTGGTGGTTGACTGCCCCAGCCATGTAGTATGTGTGACAAGAAAGGGAGCAAGGCCGAACCCCGGTGGGGAGCTCTTCCCATGCGTCCACTGCCTTTAGTGCCTGCACAACTGTGTGCACCTACCCCTGTGCTCGAGGTCGGCCAACAGTGAATTTCAGAGTCCGGGTATTCAAGAAGATCCAGGGTCGGCACTCAGCAATTCCCCCGTGGTATCCCAGAGTGAGATCTCCTTCTAGGAGGAATTGGATTGGGACATGGATCCTCCCCATTATTCTCCAGGGTTGCCCACAGTCCCAGTAACCTGCGTCCCTGCAAGCTGACCGACATGCCAGCAGAGTCTACAGGTCCCAGCTTCACCTCCTGCCCCTGTGGATATCCCCGGCCTACAGTGTCTAGCTCCTCAGGGGGAGGGGGCTCTCAATCCTGGTCCCTCTTTAATCCAGATGAGGGGGTCTGTCTCCACTGTATGCATGAGTAGAGGTAGCCAGACCCAGGCGGCAGGGTCGACACAGGCACCCCAGTAGACTCCAACTTCTCTAGGCTCCATGGCACTCCTCGTGGCAAGTGGGTGGGGAGCACAGTGATCAGGTCCTCAGCAACAGCCCCCTCCGGTCATCGGGACAGTCGCCCAGGTACAGCAAAGTGGAGGGGGTTAGGGCAGTAGCAGCACTGCAACTTGCTCATGAGTCTCTAGGGCTCAACGGTTCGGGGGGTGCGCACTGTGGCTCAGCCCCCTCCAAGATGGCAGCACTGCTTCATGGATGGGAGGCAGTGGCCTGTTTTTGGCTGCAGGAGGCTGCCTGGAGGCTCTGAGGTGCGCCCAAGGCTCCACGGGAAGGGGGGAGGTCTTCACTTAGTCATGGGAAACCTCACAAAGTTTTAGCCCCCCAGGACTGGGCCCCACCAGCTGCTGAAGTCGTTGGGCTGTGGAGCTTTGTGAGGGAGCGCCTAGCAGTTCGACATCTTCGCCACTGCCTTTTAAATGTGAGTCACTATGCTGGTCGTGGTATTGGCAGAAGTAAGTGGTTGGAGGTCATCAGAAGGAGGTACTTGGCAAAATGAAGTAGATTGATTGCTTGCAAGGTTTTGGACAGATTGTAGCAATGCAGTAAACGTGTATGAGTAGGTTCCCAGTTTCTGTGATGTATGAATATTGATGAGGATGCGGTTTGCTCACTGGTCATTTATAGCTGCAGATAGGGATATCTAAGATTACTGACAACAGAGAAGAGAAGGCTGAGGTAGAGGCTGTGAATCAACCTTTTGGATGTCCTTGGCACGGATGAAGGTGTCAGGGGAGTTATCAATTTGATAGCGCATGTCTGATTACTCCTCTGATGACACTACACAGAGAAAAGTAGAAGCTCAAATTTTAGAAGGATTTTTTGGAACACTGTGGTACTGATGAAATAATTGATAGTATAACAATGAATTTGACTATAATGTATTTTCCATCTTTTATGAGCTTATGTCTTTGAAATGTATCTATATTTTCATGTTATACCATTTTTTGAAACTTGTGTATGCTTTGGGTTAGCAAACATTTAAATATATTTTGTGTTGATAAAATAAAATATAGCAATGTTATGAATCAAAACACAATTATTTGCATGCGCCCTTACCTTCCACATGCAACCTGGGAGACATGCAGCTCACGTAATTCAACCACCAAACGAGGGAGGGGCTCGTTTCTTGCATATTTGTGACCAAGCTGTCCATGCTCTCCTGCCCCAAAGGTGTAGACCAGTCCATCCTTTAAGAAGAAAGATGAATATCTCTATAAAACCATTAGCGCTATTGGGAGGTTTGATGGATCAATGCAGAAACTGTGAAATACAGATATGTGAACTCATATATTCAATTTAAACTTTATCATAAAGGATTTATTATGTTTTATTTAACAGCAAAACATGATTTATCCCCACTTAAGAGCATTTAACTATTGATTTACCAAGAAAATGTATAGGTTGTGACATTGCTAAAATTACACAATTCTTCTGTTTGCACTCTCATATAAGCAAACTGTACTACTTTGAAAACTGTTAGCTTTTGAACACATAGAACAATAAGGCTAACTAAACCCATATAAATAGAACTGATTTACAGAGGTCTCAATTTAGACACCTTGGGGCATATTTATTAAAGGGCTGTGTCGCTTTTGCACTACTTAATGGGGCGCATGTGTGAAGCAACCCTGAAAAGCAATTTATCAAGCCATACAAGGCCGCTTTGCGTTTCCCTGAAGGGCTTGATAAATCTGCAGTAACGCAATGCAGCGCAAATCGCTACATTGCGTTACTCTGCCCCAGGAGATGTTCCATGGGGTTGCCTTGTGTCACTTGGATAACGTAATGGGGCATGCACTGTTGAACTAATGTTACTTTTGTGATATTGTATCACTTACGCCACGTCAGGTCTGCAGCACAATTATTAGAAGGGTTGACATGCACGTGAAAACTTAATCCCACATTGATTAACGGCTAGGTGTATTTACGTAGCAGCTTCAAAATCTCCATACTAATGAAGAGCTATGTGTATTTACGTAGTGACTTCAAATATATAATATGATATGCCTTTCTAGGGGAGGTGTAACAAAGATAAATATCTTTATTTCTCGATGATACTTCCTCTTTCTAAGCGTGCATTCTGCAGCACATATCAAAAGAGGAAAATGCCTCAGGGGATTGTTTTTGTGTAGGAAGCTGCCCTTTCCTGCACAAAAATTTATCCTGCTAACAACGCAGGCACCCTTCACTATGGCGCAAGGGTGCCTGCATTGGCGCTAAGCAGCATATTGTGCGCCAGCACTGGGAAAAGGCTGGAATGCGCCCTATTGTGATAAAAACAGCCCATTCCTTCCCTTTCCCTGTAACGCAGAGCAGTGCAGCAAGGGGACTTTCGATGCTGCATTACTTTTTGATAAATATGGCCCCAACCTGAATAGTGCATGTCATATGCATTCCCAAGCTAACATGCATCTTCTTCAAACAGGGCAGCAGAGCAACTGTAATCCGCCCAGAACACTTTTCTAAAATCTTGAAAACATACCTTTATACCCCCTTTCCTTGGTAAGAATAGGAGTGGTGGGTGGCAAACAAAATGTTTGACACTTCTTATAGAGTTTACTGTATCCTTTTCACAGAGTAGTGATAAGAAAATAAAGATAAAAAGGACCGTGGCATCTGAACTCTGTCCTGTTTTCCTCCCCGCTTGAAAGAGTGGTCGCCCCTTCAGGAGTGAAGCTCATTAGCTATGCTGATGACACTCAGCTGGTGGTAGGGCTCACCCAGTTGGTGGAACAACCTGAAGTCTTTCATGACTGCCTTGCTAATGTCCATCGTTGGATGTCCCACTCTGCCCTCAAGCTAAATGGGGGGAAAACTGAGCTGATGCTCATGGGAAAATCCAGTCCCTCTATTATTGCTAGCTGCTGGCCCCGGTCCTTGGGTGACCCTCCGTCCCCCAAGAAGGAGATCAAGACCTTGGGAGTATGGTTGGAGGAAGATCTGTCCTTTAGGACCCACGCAAGGAAGACCGCAGGGGTGTGCTTCGGTTTGCTTCGGTCAGCTCGCAAGGTTTTACCACTGCTCCCTGATCCAGCGAGGAAGCTTTTGATTCGTGGTCTAATCTTGTCGAGGCTTGACTACGGGAACGCAGTGTTTTTAGGGGCTCCCGAAGTGACTTTGAAAACCCTCCAACAGGTACAAAATGCAGCCGCTAGAGTATTGATGGACGTTCCCAGAAGACATTCAGCTGCCCCAGCCCTGAAAACGCTTCACTGGCTCCCCGTTAGGGAACGGGTGAAATTTAAAGCGTTGTGCACGGCCCATAAAATCTTGCATGGTAAGGGCCCACCGATCCTTGCCCCCATGGCACGCCCCTATAAGCCCACACGCCTACTGCGTTCGGACCAAAGACATCTCCTGCAGTCAACTAGAGTAAAGAGAGCTCGCTCTGGGGGTAGGCGCTTCTCAGTGCAAGTGGCTGCACTGTGGAACTCCCTTCCCTTTAAGATCCGTTCAGAGCCTAAGATCCTACTCTTTAGGAAACTTTTGAAGACCCATCTGTTTCCAGTGTAGTGATTGTTTCGGTGCTTCTTTCTTGTGTCTGTACTGCGCCGGGATGCCCCTGGGTAACTGAGCGCATTATACATTTTATATAATATTAATAATAGCATTCCTGCGGTTGACTGTGACCACATAAATGTCAATATGATCTGTGTGACAAAGGGAGACAAGGAATCCTGTGCGCTGAGATATGTTACCTTACCAAGCACTATGTGCAGAACTCAGGGACTTGCTGCTTTCTCATCACTGCCCACCACTGCTTCTAGTCCTGCAAAAACAGCAAATTGATGGAAGGAAAGATACAATAAATCTCAGCCACTGGTGAGTGCTTTGGGCCCCAGCCCAAACCATCAGCTTTCAACAACTATGCTCCATGCTGGTATTTCCTGGCATACAGTGGTAACAGTGCCAGCCACCCAGTGTTTTGTTGCAGTTACAGACATCGCTTCACAATTAAAGACGTGGCATCAATGCAGCTCTGAGCTGCACTGTGAGCACTTTTAAAAAGCTATTAGAATCCCACTAAATACTCTTTACCTACACTTGATGAATGGGTACAACTCTTTCACCCATTCAGTAACGCTAGGAGCATCATTAAAACTAAGTGAAAATTCATACTCATAGTTGAGAGTTAGGTGAAAAGGGGACAGCATAATTGCCCTGGCACTTGAGCAAGGAATGGAGGGTCAAAATTATGTATTGGCTAATTACCTCTATTCTGCCACATCAAGGCTGGGAGCAAATAACATCCTTCGCTTTAGGCAAGGCCAGTATGCCAAAAAATGCAAGGTGCATCCCCAGCCCCCTACAAGGAGGAGCAGACAGACCACCACAAAACTTTAAGGAAAGGGAGGGAGGGATGAGGACGAAAGTCAAGGCAAAGTCCTAAAGCAATGGCTGACAGAACAAACTTGCCTGCCTCTATGTGACTCCAGGAAGATTATTAAATGCTGACTCTGTGGCACGGCCTCCCTGGTTATTGCCAGGCTGGTGGGGGAAAAGTCCCTTTTCTTTTTGGATCTATCCCTGAACTGCCGAACAGGCTCAGGAGAGATACGCATAGGGAACACTCACTTTTGCATTACTGAGCACTAGCTCTCCCTAAAGTTGTTTTTCACTCCCAATATTAATGAATGTCAGAATTTTTTTTAGGACGTGTTTGTTTAATTTTAGCCAACATACATTCCTCAGTGTACACCAATTTTCACTGGTATAGCATGTAAGTGGCAGCTATATATCCAATCAGTGTTGTTTTCCTTGTTTGGATTTGTGAACTCATTGTTACGTCGCAATGACATGAGAGGGAAATGAGATATATCTTGCTCTGAAAATGTATGATGAAAATTGAGTAAGAACAGCAAACTTATTAGTAATTAAAAAATTGGTTTTCACAAGGAGGATTGTGATGCACTTAACTAATGAGGCGCAAATTCTGCTTCAGTAATTAATTTCCATCATTTACATGTATGCAAGATTATAACATGGGGATGTTTACCACATCACTGCCAATTCTTTCCATTATCTCTCACAGTCAGATAATCCTGGCAGTTTCACTCCTAAAACAATATTGGTTGGCTTGTGTTAGAAATTAGCCATTCTAGGGTCAGTAAATTCCTATTTCATATTGTCCTGATTCTGAAGCTGCCTATGGCATAAAAATATTAAGATAAAGTAATTCCCAAAATACTCCCAATTTATCACAGTGCTGTTCAAATGCCTAAAATATGGGGCTGCACTCCAGGAAGATCTGTATTTTGTGATCAAGAGTAGGCCAGTCTAAATAAGTGCTCCTGCAGAATAATTACAGCTTTTATCTTTGGGGCTATCTTTCCTACAACTAAATTTACATCCTGAAAAAACATTTTCCCTCTTTGCACAGGCCTACCTGTGTATCAGTTGTATCTTAAGTGCCTGCTTTCCACCTCATTTCTGACTCTGGCTCCCTATTACCATGATGCCTATTAGCGGATTTGCTCACTACTCACATTTTCTCACTAGGCTTTCTACCCAGTTTGCAATCTACGGGGCCGATTACGATGGCGGGAAATCCACGACCGCCGGGCCGGCAGTGAGGACAACCAGGCCGGCGGTCGCGGATTTCCCACAATCACCCATAAAATTGCCTATTACGCCCACCTTGCGGGACCAGGTAAAATGGGGCAATGGAGGCGGTGCCATGCAGGCACCGCCGTGAGTATTAGGATGCCTGCTGCAAAAAGACAGGCGGAAAATGCCTTCGGGGTCCGTTGTGGGCCCCCGGGGGGGTGGTGTGCTGCACGTGGGGGGTACCTATGGTACCCCCCTACATTTCCATGTACAAGGTGGCAGGCACCGCATGGTGCCAGCCACATTGTACATTCAAATGTAAAACATGTATTTACAGCACCCGCCACAATGTAAACATACAGGATGCACCCCCCAGTGTGGCGGGCGCATCCTAATTAGTTTAGCGTGACCGCTGCACCATTTGCATACAAATTTCTGAAGGAAAATTGTAACTAACCCTAAAAATGTAACCTCCTCGGATGGGATTTACTATTAAATGTCCTTTCAAAAGACATGTATTGACATTTTTCTTAACTGAGGCCCACCCAACAAATGTCTTACATCCCACTGTTTTTGCTCTCTGGTCTTGTTTCTAAGTATCAAGATATTACATCCTTGAGAAGAATAGAGATATGATTTTCACAGACACTTTCTGTAGAATATTGAATTAAATTAAGGATAGTGGAGTCTCTGTATGAGGGATTTAGACTCTGCAGGAGACAAGAATCACTAAATTAACGTAGTGAGGAAAAATATTTAGATCCATGATCTCCTAAATAACATAATTACACTTTATATACAAATATATTCCCTCATTTTACCCCTAAAGGATCACTTACATTGGTGTTGCGATGATAAGCTTTTCAACACAGCAAACGGATAGGCTGCTCCCAATATAAATGCCACTACACAGTGTGCAGACTCAAGATATGCAATATATGTTTCTCATGAAAACAATTTTGATAAATACACACACCTTTGACAAAACAGCAGTGTGTTCAGCACCACAAGCGACAAATTCCACTCTTTTGTTCCACAGCGCTTTAACCAGAGTTGGCAAATATTGCTCTACAAAACAGAGAAATTTGAAAAAAGTTGACTATTTTAATGACACACTGGATTTCAGAGTAACAATATCTAAAATCTCCACATAAGCAGAATTCTTACAATTTAAATATTAAAGCAACAAATAATCAAGCTCTTGTTTGTCATGACTTATTTTCAGTGTTTGAGAAATCAGATTAAATAACAGCTAAAACCTGAGGTGCAGTTTCTAAGCACCTGTATTGCATTTCTGCTGATCATTTCTAAATCATTAACCAATCATCAATGGTAAGATAATGTAGCCTCCATTACGAGTAGCCAGGGAAATGGACCAGCATTTCCCCATGCCAGCAGTTACTGATACTGGAATTGATGGTAACTTGAGCAACTGGTAAAATCTGGGACTTTACAAGTCTTTGTTTGAAAGATCTATATTTTAAAACTGTAAGTAGATGCAGTGCTAGACAATCTTTAATTGTGCACTTTGCTAAATATAGTGTATTTTGAAAGGTTTCTTTGCACTATTCCAAAGTCCACTGGATGAACGTCCTCGTTGTTAAAAACACTTCCTGGGACCTTTCTTTAATAAATAGGTTGGGGAGGAGGAGCTACGCCAGCTGCCAACATGGCCGCATAAGCTCCCGGCTCCGGTGACCTCTGCCAGGGTAAACATCGTTTACAACGATGTTTTCACAACGCGGTACCTTTACACCGCGGCTGTGACAACGCAAGTCGTTACCACGACTTGCGCTGGAGGGCGCTCAAGGTCTAAAAATAGTTAATTTACTATCCTAACACCTTCCCTAGGGTCCACGGGGACTGGTGTTAGAATAGTAAATTAAACTATTCGAAATCCGCGCCCCCCCAACGCAAGTCGTGGTAACGACTTGCGTTGTCACGGCCGCGTTGTAAAGGTATGCGTTGTGACGGTACGCGTTGTACCGTCATATATCCTCTGCCAGTAGCTCGTATATCCTGTTCTTAATCCTGCATTCGCACCAGACTCCCGGGTTCATGAAGTATTGCTGCTTCTAAAGGTGTAATCCCGAGGTTTTTATCTCATCGGACTCCGAAGATACGCCGTGTTTCCATTCTCGGCCTAACATCGTGTGGAAGCCGGGGCCTCGATTTCTAGACTATCCGGGTTGGAGTTGATCAACAACGGCCGCTGGACCTGGACGGAGCCCGGTCCCCCCAAGTGTCTCGTAACCTGTTGGTTTTCAGATGGTGGCATTGTGACCGGTCTACACCGTGAACACAAAAGCGGATCGCGCCGGCTGCCGTGTCTGGGGGTCCGATGCCCGGAGACCCTGCTGACCTCCCGGGGTTGATGGGCTGGGCCCTCGCTATCGGCGACGGTGTCGATCTTACAAGACGGGGATCGCCCACTGTGATCACTGGATTTGCGTGGCCTGTTGCCCCGGAGAAGCCGGCCTCCGGGGTACGAATCCAGCTCTGCCTCTTCGCGAGAGGAGATGGGGCGGACGGAAGGTACGCCATCGCTACAGGCCGTCATGGCCGCCATTGAGGCGCTCCATTCACAGTTCACGGTCGTATTCCGGACACTGAGCGTGCAAGTTGACGGTATCCTGGGACCGGTCTCTGACTCTCCATTAAGCTCTCACCCACCTGCGATACCAGCGATGCAATGTACATCTGAGTTCGAGGTCCCCGGACATAACCTGGATCTACTGTGCTTTCCCGATTCTCAATTCACAGTCGGCGAACCCGTGTTTGTCGCTAGCGTTCCCTGCTCGATCCTGCTGCCGCTTCATTCAGCTATGGTCAGTCTTCTGTACTGTTACAAATCCCTCAGTGACTGTTGGACAGACGTGACATCTCTGGACACTTTCCTTCGCTCGTTTTGTGGAACTCGTGACTTTCTCTCCATTTGCCGATCCTGCAACACCGAAGTGAACTTTGACGATCGTCCTGCATTTTCGATTGAGATGGTGGTTCGACTGGAAAAGACTTTTATGAAGTACCGTACTGGCCAGGGATGATCTTGAGGGCTTGGGTTCGGTGAAATAGCTTGACTTAATGTCGGGATTGTACCTATAACGTGAAGGGAGTTGGGTGGTGCCTTGCTATACCCCCCTGATTGGTTTGTAAATTTGCTTTATGTCGGTTTGATTCTATCTCGGGGTGATGGCTTCTGGCGGGGGGGGGGTACGGGAGACCGGGGGTGTATTTGCTTTTTACGATTCTTCTCCTCCTCCATCTTTTCCCTTCCCTGGGGTTAGTTTAGAGGGCGACAGGCACGCTGCTAGTGGGGTTAGGTCGTAGCCATCCGCAGGGGTGCAGGGTGGGGGTTGGGGGGGTTTCTTATTTTTCCTTTATTTTGTTCTATGACCTTTCTGTTTCCCTTTTCCCTTCTTCACAAGAAATGTGGCACGTTCTCCTGATCATTTCATCCTCATATCTGGGTGTCTAGGGTTGAAGTCTCATATTCAGTATTCTGGACGGACAGGATCCGATTATGTTTGCCCAAGGCTATCTGTACCGTGTTGCTTTATCTCAGCTCCAATTTGTATCGATGTTTTTCAGATGCCTATAACTGTTGTGTATCCTCGGACTGTTCTTCCCGTTCAATGTTATGATATGTTCCGCCAAATGATGCCTGATATCTGTATTTCTATTCTTGTGTTATAATTAATAAAAATATATATAAAAAAAAAAAAATAGGTTGGCGTTCTAGTTGTTGAGCAAAGCTGAAATGTCCTTTCTTAACGCTTCAACCACGTAATACGTGCCAATACTGAACTTCAGCCTAAATGAAAGGACGCTTTAATCAGGAAAGTATTTAAACGCTCCTCTGCGTTACGATGACGCTGACATAGTCCCAAGCATAAGGTAGGAAGGATTCAAAGACTTCGTTATCTTTGAAACAAGCGCTTGACTGTACTTGACAACGCGCTCTCATGTAAGTTATCTACTGCGCTCGAGAAAAAGCATGCTCTTTGTAAACAGAAACACGCGCAGTGCGCTCGTGCAGGAGTTCAATTGTTCACTGTGCTTGAATTTCGGAATCCCTCGCGAGCAGAACCACGCGCAGTGCCCTCGTGGAGTTGATTTTCGTTACATGCAACACTTGAATAACTGCGATAAAAATGTTATCTTCTTTAAAATGTTTTTCTCGATAGAAAATACATCCCTCATTAATGAGCAAAATGAACTACAGCAGTTTCACACGACAATCAGTCTAGCGCGTAACCTTTAAATGTTGCTTTCAACAGGCGCAGCTTCCTTTTTCTTCAAATAAATACGCAAAAACGTATGTCTCTTCTCCAGAGTCAATAACATGTGGGGTAGAAAACTACTGACAAAGCAGCGCTTAGATCATAGTCTTTAAAAAGATATATACAGGCCTGATTATCTTCACAAGCATAATGTATACTCCTTCTCTCTCTGATGGCAGAGCTTCTTTATAACGTAGGTACTTGGCTGTGGCTAAATCGTCGCCAAATTGCAGTGAAGTATATTGTAATTAGAGTCAACAGATGGAAATACTTCTTGATCTGTATTTATTAGCCACAGCCTCAGCAGTCCACGGGTATCTGACCAATATAAAATCTGCTACTTCCAAAGCACATTTTAACATTCTACATTCCAGTGAGGTAACGCTGGAATGTAGTGTACATGAGATCACAACAAATTGCAAAATAAACATTTTTAAAGATGGGAAAACTGGGGTGACCAGTGTCTTTATTTTGTAACCTAAACTATATGTTTCCATTTTCTGATGGCTATGGTGTATAAGTAACATTAAATGCTACGTTGGTAAAAGGAAAAGCTAGTAAAAAAAAATCTTTAATAAAATGAGGTCCTCAAACCTATTGAGAGGTCATGAAAACGTGCTCTTTGCACACTACAAGACATATTAAAGGATCGCTGCTTAAGGACACTATTTGGTATTTATATATAGTCATCCCAGTTTTTTGTTTTAATCGGTAAACAGTGGCAACACTCTACCGGTAGGAAAATTATGTTTTAAAATTGAAACCAGTAAGCACTGATTTCAATTGTACTTTCTCTGCTTTAGCTCAAGTTGGACAGATGTTGTGTATTTCAGTGAACTGCACAGCTCAATGTTGATCTAGAATTGTTTGTGAGAATAATACTGAATAATGCTAAATTCCTTATCAGAAATATACACTTCTGCCAAATTTTACTTACTTTCCATATGGCCAAGTCCCAGTTGTCCAACAGTATTATTTCCCCACGAATAAACAGTGCCTGTTAGAGAAAGGGCAATGCTATGAGCACTTCCTGCAGTGATCTGGGCCAAGGGGCTGCCCATTAAGTGTTCCACAAGCTGCGGTGTGCTCTGGCGCGACGGTTGAGATCTAAGACCCAGCTGGCCATGAGTGTTCTCTCCCCATGTAAAAAGCTCTCCACCTTAAAAGAATAACAAAACACAGAAAAACATAAATTCCTGTGAAAGCTTACTGCAATCAGCAATTCGTGCTTAAAAGGATAGATCCTTAAATAATGGAAAGGTGAAAATGTTCATTCTGATACATACGAAAACTGGGTAACTAACTCCCAAAAAGTTTTTAAAGTACTCTAATCCACTTCCTTTCTCTCTTTGACATACTCACATTGGCACAACAGGCACAGTCATGTTCACGGTTTACAATTGTCTGAGCTTCTATGGTATATTGTGGTACACTGGTACATGTCCTAATTATATGCCAATGAAACGCCATAGCTTGGTTGCTTCGGCAACCATTCTGGGTTTATAGAATTTGCTGTGCCTGCTGCTTCTAAGGCTTTATGAGGAACTTGCACAAAATATGGCTCACCATAGTTATGAAACATCATGTCAATGCAATTGTTCATTATTTTACTCTCTAACACCCCAGAGCTCTAACGCATTCTAACACTGGCATGCATCTCTTTACAAAAACCTGTAAATCAAGGCTCCATCATATATTGATAGAACTTATAGTTATATTAATCAATAATCAAGCTTAATTTTATAAAAACTACCCCTGCTTGATGGGGGACTGGTGCAAGTTACCGTCACAAAAGGGAGCCAGAGACACTATATTTATTGTTTTTTCACCCTACCACTCAGGACGCCTATCCCTCACTGTTTCCTTACTTACTCTCGGAGGGAGGGCAGGGAATAATCTCCTGTCAGTTCTCGCTGACCATCTAAGATTAAGCAATTTCTTCCTGAATTCGAATATTATGCAACAAATAAGAATACTGGAGGGCCACACTGCATGTCACATATACATGAAAGGTATCAAATGACAGCCACAAAGAGCAGAAAAACATCATTGGTAATATTGGTAAACCTTGATTATCACTGATAAGTAATGCAGAGTTCAAAGGCAGGGCACCAAAACCTCACTTATACAAGTGTTAAGAAAGAGCGTATCCTATTGTCTTCCAGAAGATAGATTTCAAAAGGAATCCTGCAGGATAAAAATAAGACAACATTTGGAAGTAAAAATGCAATTGATAGACCCGTCAGCCTAAGGGTGGTTTCCCCAAACTTGTTTGACTTCAACCCTCCCATTCTTGTTGGCATTACAACTCTGTGCACTTTCCCACTGCCAACCATAGCTAAAGTGCTTGAGTCTATTCCCTAAAACATGGAAAAATTTGTTTTCACCTGATTTGCATGTTTTATTTACTTGTAAACTCCTAGTAAAGTGGTATACCATATAACCTGGGCATGTAAACTAAATGCTACGAGTGGGTGTGCAGCACTTATTGTGCCACCCACTTAAGTAGCCCTGTAAAACATCTCTCAGGTCTGCCATTGCAGCCTGCTAGCAGTTTGAAACTGGTCATTTGACTTGGAAAAATAACCTATTTGCCAAGCCTAAAATTTCCTTTTTAATGCATATGTCATCCCTAAGTTAGGCCCTAAACATCCCCTAGGGCAGGCTGCATTGTAACAAAAGAATTGGGCATGTACTTTCAAGTTTTACATGTCCTGGTAGTGAAAAACTCCTAAACTCGATTTTAACTATTAGGGTCTACCTCTCCCATAGGATAACATTGGTTTTCCATATTACATTTAATAAGTACTAACTTTTGATTGGGAGCAAGTAGAAAAGCCATGTTTGGTGTCTGAGAAATTGTAATTCAAAATCCACTATAAAAGTAAAGTCGAATTTGTCACTTTTAGAAAGCTGCCACTTATCTGCCCTACATGGTGCCTGCAGCCTGTTCCTGGGTCACATGACTAGGTGCGAGTGGCAGTTGGGTTTTATGTATTCTTCCCAGACAGCCACACAATAGAGGGATTAGGTTGCTTGGTAGGGCCGTCCCGGGCAGGATAAGGGGTGGGGAGAGAGCTTGGCACAGGTCCACTTGTAATTTAGTAGTCTGGGCCATTCTCTCACACAAACCGTTTCAAGCTAGTCTATTGTGTCTGTAGCTAGTCTGCAGCCAGTGCAGGGAGTCAGGAAATTCCAAGCACTTTTAAAAGGGGGACTTTTAGAAACTCCTCCTACTTCAAAGAAGGCACCAGGTATAAACAAGCAATGGCAAAATCATTCTGTTTCAACCTAAGCAAGAGATATTGGGCCAGATGTACAACGGTTTTTAGCGATAGCAAACAGACAATTGGGACGTTTGTGACTACTAAAAAGGGTTGCAGCATGTACAGACCCTTATTTTGCGAGTCTGTAACCTATTACGGACTTGCAAAGTAGGGTTTGCAAGTTGCTATTATGAAGGGGCGCGCCAAGGGCGTCTGTTCCTAACAGCCAGTCGCAGGGGAATGTATGTTTGTTTTGCGACTGCAAATGTGATTGCAAAACAATTGCAGTTTACCACCTACTCCAAATAGGTGGTAAGCCAGTCACAAACGGGAAGGGGGACCCCTTTCCCTTTGTGGAAAAAATTTTTAGGAGCAAGTAGTGGTCTCACAAACCACTGCCTGCCCTTAAAAAGAGGAAATACAACGTTTCATTTTTTTCTTTTAAACAAATCCGGCTTTCCTTTAAGCAAAATGGGCTGTATTTGAAAATAATAAGTTGTTTTATTTACAAAGCAAACACAGGCACATGGTGGTCTGCTGTCCCCAACAAGTCACCATCCCTGTGATTATAGCCCACTCCCAATAGGTCTCACATTGCAACCAGCCTGATGAATATTGATGAGGCAGGTCATTTACGACCCCATTGGGAATTGCTAAATGTATCTGAGACACAACAGTACATTCGGTTTTGCGAGTGGCAAATTGTGAGTCGTAAAAAATATCAATTTGTGACCCTCAAAACGGAATGGTCGTAAATCTAGCCCATGAGCTTTAGCCATGTTGTTCCACAGTGTGGCAGCTGCTCAGCATAGCTAAATGTCAGTGGGGTAAATGAGAGAGTAGTGGCATAGAGTGTCGTGGAGTGGTGTTGAGTGACCTGGAGTGCGGAAGAGTTGAGTGGCTTAGAGTGGAGTGGTGTGGTGTGTCATAAAGTGGGTTCAAGTGTCCTAGAGTGTTGTGGAGAAGAGCGGAGTAGAGTGGAGGGTGGAGGGCACATAGTGGAAGGACACAGAGTGGAGTAGGGTCTCATAGCATAGAGTGGAGTATAGTATTGTGGTGTAGAGTGCAGTTGAGTGTGGTACAGTGGAGTGGCATAGAGAGAAGTGGCACAGAGTAGAGTGGAATCGTGTGGCATAGAGTGGAGTGTTTTAGGTGTCACAAAATGGAGTGCAGTGTCATAGAGGGTCGTAGAGTGGAGAGACATGGAGTGGAGGGTCGTAGAGTGTTGTGGAGCATATAGTATCGCAAAGTGGAGTAGAATTGAGTGGTATAGAGTAAAGTTTCATAGAGTGAAGTGTTATAGAGTGTCGTGGAGGGTTGTCGACTGGAGTGTCGCAGTGTGGAGTGTTAAAGAGTGGAGTAGATTGACATAGAGTGGCATAAAGTGGCCTAGAGTGGAGTAGAGTACAGCACTCCTTCCAAACTGCTCCCCCCCCTAGATTAGAACAGATCACTCAGGTGGTAAAATCATCTAAATCTGGGGCCCCTGCGGACCCCTGCCCTCCTATAGTACTGCACCTGGTCCATGAAATTTTTAGCGAATATCTAGGAGTAGTATTTAATAAGATAATTCGGCCAGGCACTTTTCCGGATGTTTGGAAAACAGCATCAATTCTTCCACAGCATCTACAAAGGTTGCAGTGTCTTCAAAACGCGGCTGCCAGATTACTATTGGATAACCTAGGTTCCAGCCTGTTTCCCACGGCCTAAGAGCCCTTCACTGGCTCCCAAAGGATGGAAAGGATTAAGTTTAAATCACAATGCGTAGCCTTCAAAGCTCTACACTGTGCCGGGCCTCTATTCTTGAGGACTCATTTGAATTGATATGTCCTGGTGAGAAGTTTTAAGATTTACACATAGTAAACTAATACAAGCACCAAGGTTCAAGGAAGACAGCTGGGACGGAAGAAGCCTTCTGCTAGTGACTGTTAAGACATGAAACCTTCTACCAGTTGCCGTAAAGAACAGCCCTGCGTTGCTATCCTTCAGGAAGATGCTAAAAACTTGGCTCTTCACAACTAACATGTTTTGTACAACCACCTCGACAACCTTATCTGATCTACCTGACCTCAGCTTTTAGACGCCCCCGGGCATTCATGTGCTTTATAAATGCATAAATCAAATCAATCGAATAAAATAAAATGTTATGAGGCTCTCCCACAGTAAAAAGATCCAAAGTAGGTGATCAAAAAGTAAAAAATCAATATCAAAAAAGATAATATGGTCAGGAGCTCCTTATAACACTTAAGACAGAAATTCTCTCTTCTTTGCGTTATTATTGTCCTGATGATGACCTCAATTCATGAAAGTCAAAACGCCATTGACATGTACCAGAAAAATGTATGGGTCTCTAATTATCATATGATTTCATGAAAACAATATTGTATCTAAAACATTAATGCATAATAATTATTGAAATATTTCCAAATGCTGCTGTTTTACTTTTATTCTCACATGTTTCACTTGTGCCGTTTAATGTTTTCTTATGAGCACAATGTGTTCACTCTGCATGTCATGTACAAGTCTTAATCAATGCTTATGCTGCTTTCTTACTCTTGAAGCATTCTTTTGCCTCCGTTGAAAAATCCAATTCAATAAAAACGTGGGGCTTTGTGTTGTTGTTTGTTCTATAATTAAGTTATTCCTAATTTGTGCCCTTTCTGTTGATACCCATTGAGACATTGTTGCAGGATACTGCATAAATACTTT
This sequence comes from Lissotriton helveticus, assembly GCF_964261635.1. Taxonomy (NCBI): domain Eukaryota; kingdom Metazoa; phylum Chordata; class Amphibia; order Caudata; family Salamandridae; genus Lissotriton; species Lissotriton helveticus. Next base: position 1,223,990,718 of record NC_136059.1, on the reverse strand, counting down.
CTTTTGTGCTAAACTACCAAAGGTTTAACCACAGTTTAATTTAGTAACATTAGTGTTTCACCCTGACAGGGATTATGGCTGTTGCTTGAGCAGGGTTTCACCCCCCTCAACCAACAAAACTATTTGTCACAGCAATGAGCCTGAAGAAAAATAGGGGGATGAAAAGTGTTGTGATGCATCCTTCTATAGCAAAAGCCATCATATATGCGGTCTAAGCAGGAAATTAAATGAAAGAAAAAAGGTGGGCACCATCTTGGATTGGGAATTTCAAGAAGCACATGCTGGAGAAATTACAATCTTGAATTGGCGTAGATATCAGCCTTGTCATTCTACTCTTCCAGGAGATTGGTATTACAACAAATGACAGGCGAAGGAAGAAAAATCAGATTTTTGCATTGTTCGTGCCTTAACATCCTCCCAGCTATTCAGCACTCTGCATCACATGTGGAATACTTCGCTGATCAGCTGAGGCAGCGAATATGCTGAAGCCGGCTGAGTGATGTGGCGGAAAACACATCACTGTACACCAACTGCAGGAATTAAAGATGGACTTTCTTCCTCCTGAAAGGCATGAGACTAAGGGAACAAGCTGCTGCCTCCAGTGAATGTCAAAGACACAGCTCCAGGGGTTGTTCCTGTCCCATGCTGATTTTAAACTCTACAAAAGCCATTGGGAGAACAAATTCTTAGGCTGGAAGTTAGTATTCCTTAAATATGTAATTCGACTATCCTGTTTTCTATCCAACATCTCATGTCCTGCCCACCTATTATTAATATTAGTTGTACACCATCTAAAAACTAACATCTCCAAGAATATATCCTGCCAAAATTCAGCTCATTTGCCCAATTAACTGTAACCTTTAAAATCATTTCCCACTCTATGAACTCTGAAAAGGTGTCAACAAGGCAGTCTTAATCCCACTTCAAAACAAAGTCCCATTGTTTCACACTAAAACCAACTCAATTCCTTTTGATTTGTCAATTGTTATGTCAGTTATTTACCACACATCGGAATATTTCCCTGCTCACCACAAGCCAAGAAATCCTTTGACCTGAGACACTGGGTTCTTGCCCTATCTCCCTCCAAAAATACAGCTCATAACTGAAACTGCCTTGCAGTTTATCAATAAACCGAACCAGAAAAACCTATTTTATAAATACAAACTCAAGGCTAGTATCTTCCAGTTGCTTTTTCACCTTTAGATCTGTCCTTATAACTTATTCTCCATATCCACTCTCCAGAAAGACTGCCATCACTGCATTTCTTTGTACCCTACGAATATTTTCAACAACACCCGCAACAATAACCCCTTGGAGAGTTTGAGCTCTCTATGTCAGATTGATAATTACTTATAAATCACTCAGATGACAGCCAGAGCCCAACCCACACTATAGTAAACTCTTAAATAAAGTGTGTTTTAGTGGCTCTTGATATTGATTGTGCTGTGCCAGGAGGGCCTTTGCGAAGAGGACCTGATTAGCTTCCTCTTGGGCAAAGTGGTAATTTGTGAGAAAAGCACAGAGTCGTTTTTTAGCTATTGTGAAGTGGAAGAATTTCACAGTGTATGCTTTTATTTATTGCATAACATGGAACTATTTGGCCATACACAATACACTTGACAACCTGGATTTAACCCGTAGACTTCTGTATCACAGGCTTGAGCTATTCTTTCAAAACCATTAGTTGTTTGTAGCAGTATAGGCATGTTAAAACTCTCATAATACAATTTAATTTAGACATCTACTATTTGAAATAACATACCAGTGATGTAAAGCGTGCCAATTACCTTTTGAGAGTGCCATGCAGTGATGGTCACCACAAGCAATTTGAATGATGTGTCTGTCACGTAAACACGTGATTGGACTGTAAAAGAAAAAATGCATTTAATTGCTAAAACATTATTCTGATATGTAACAAAACACTGCATGATACTGTAACTGTAATACCCAGATCACGCCCCCCCCCGTATTAGGATCAACAGGACTTTAATACACCAAAGACCAAAATCCAGTCATTTTACCCAGGTGAAGCACAAATTGCAAGTGAAGCTCATTCACAAAAGAAAATTGATTTGTATCACCAAGTTAATTTGCTAATGCACATCTTCAAAACTGCATTCTACCAGAAAGTAAAGGGGAATACCTCTGCCTAAGAAATTCCGATTTGAAACAGGACCGGGGCAAAACCATCTAATTCTGCTACACCTTTCTACAACATCTGTCAATATCTCAGAGCTTACCAGTGGCCAAAGCCATCAGTTCTCTCCTGAAAAAAAGTCTCCTCGCTGACTGCAGAGAGATTACATGAAATGTGTGTGTGAGAAACAAACTTGATAGAGGGTCCTCACAGGGGCAAATCAAAAATATCTCTAAAGATGTTTGTGCCACTTTCTTTAGTTGTATTTCAACAGCACAATGCTTATTAGCAGTATGTTGCAAATATATATGCTCCAGAAGGTAAACAGTTAAGAGAATAAAGAACAAAAGGTACAAACCAAGCTCTTAAAAAGACAGACTTATTAGCTGGTCAGACAGATGTTGATTTACATGTTTCCAGAGATTTATTTCTGACAGTGGGAGTGAATGCCACTTCCCCCAGCCAGACCCATGGCTCCATATTCTGTCTATTGTCGGCACAGAAGTTCTCTGCAAGCGCATGTAAAGCAATGATGCCCTTTCATGTTCGTTTTTCTGGCTAACCTCCTTTTTCCCTGCAGCAAACCCTGCATCCACTGGAGGTGCTCTACCTTCCAACATTGTTGATCATCAGCAGAGGTAAACTAAACTGACAGGGTGTTCATTCAAAGTTCACCATGCGGTGCCTAGTGCCCACTCACTCCAGTTTATATGAAATGACTGCTGCTGGTAGTGGCAGGAGTATCATCAATTTTAGTTCAGAGGTACAGACCTTTGTACACCAACTCTGCAGGAAGACTGCCACCTGGCTCTATTCTTTAAGGGCGTATCCAGTCTCCCATAACTCATCTCCTTTTCCTATTCACAAGTGTAGGATATGTGGGTGCATGTGTAGCAAATGGGTGAGTCACAGTTCGACTAATTGCAAAATGGAACTCTGTATATTTGTTCTACACAATATGGCGGGCTGTCCTTTGCCCACTGGATACATGACAATATGCACAGCCCTACTGCCCATTGCACCCATACTAAAACTGGAATTAACGGGCATAAGGGGGACATTCCTTCATCACATCCAATGTCTAGTGCATGTTCCCTGTGCTGGGTTAAACTCACTCTTTCCTCATTTTATATGTGGTGCAGGCTTTTCCCTAGCAATATTATATCTGTGGTTGAACTAGTCTTACTTGGATACAGGTGCGGGCCTTGAAAGGTGCATACTAGTGTACCTGTTTAAAATTACTCCCACAACCCATACAATCCTGTAAAAAAGGGAAGAAGATAGACTTCCCCCATGAAAGAAGGAATATTTTGTACTTTGAAAAAGTCAGCTCTTTGGTTGACCAAAGCTTCCTGTCTCATCTGCTGAACTATACTGATAGTGGCACTCTTGAGCTAGGACCCTGCAAATTGTCTTGACCTTAATGAGTCCCTTTTATCAGTGCTGGGCATAAATATACGAGGGGGCAGAAAGACCATTTGCTGGTGTATTTCTGCCCTCAGGCTGGCCAAGCCTAGATTTCTGGAACACCTTACTGCTGGTCCAGAGTGAGAGAAGAGAAGCTGGACTGCTCTATAAAAGGAGAAGCTGACCCCTACTCACCTTGAACACCTGAACAATACTGAGCTGAATAACAAATCTCCATGGAGGATGTATCAACCAACAAGGTCATAGAGGAGTTAAAAGATCCCCGCAGCCTAACAGGCCTGGGAACGGATAAATACCAAACACCAACAGATAATGCACCGCCTGGGTCTTTGTGCTGGAGATGCTTTTCTGCTTGAGCTAATTTGAGCTTGCATCATTACCAAACTGATCATACCCTTAGGGTGTCTCTAGCACCCCCTTTCAATTGCAGAGAGGATCAAATATATTTTCCTCACACTCTTGTCACTATGGGTGTTTTCTGTTGGCTGCACTGTGCCATGCAGATTTTGGTGCCAGTGTGAACACTTTTTGATGCCCATTGCAGAGGTATCGGACACAAAAGTCATGAATGGGCCCTCACCCTAACATTCAGTATGAAGTCACTAGTGGTGAAGCCTTGGAGGCTACTAAGTGCTCCACTCAGTTACTCTTGCCGACACTGGAATATCCTGATGTTTTTTTTGTTTATGTAAATTGTGTTTTTATTGCAGATTCAGAAAATATACAGTCATTTGGTCCGACTTACCCACCTCCTACAGACATCTTACACTAGTCGTAGCTTAAGCATCACACAGCCATTTAGCCCACATCCCTGAGGCTGGGCGGCGATAGCCAGGAAGCACCAAAAAAAGGAATCAAAGGAAACAATGACATCCGCTCGGCAAGACGGTCTAGGATCTGCATTTCTATATCTACCCAATCCCTAGCCCCAACAAATAACCTGTCCCACAACACAAATGGTAATAGCGGATAACACATTGTCAGTGTATTTCAATGGCCCTCCCCAACCAACCAACATCCTTGTGTAGGTGTCTCCTAGAGGGCCAAACTCAGTGTGCCGATGCCTGAATAGGGAAACACTTCGGACAGATATAAAACTCAAATGTCCTCACATTAGGCACTTATTAATCTGTCATCCCCTGTACCATCAGCAGGACCCCTAGCTACCCCTCTCCCACCCTCCCTCCCCCAACTACTGCTGGCGTGGATGGAATATCCTGATGGTGCCCGGCCCTTCTTGAGATACAGGTGCTTTAACTTTTGGACCCCCAGGAAACTTCAGTGAGTGCCTGAACACTACTACATCTGTTGCCATTGGCAATATTAGGAGGTCAGTTAGGTTCTTACTTGGTCTCCACCTGACTTGTGTCACGATTGGAAAGAGATTACCAGATCCCTAGTAGCCAGCTCACATAAAACACAGATATCCTTAGCACACACAAAACGTCATTTCTTTTTACTTGGGTGGACCCTTGTTATATCGGCGGTGGTTGTTCTAGGGGAAGGACAACATGCACCTCTCTGCCACCTTGATGGACAGACTGGACAATGCCTTTCTCTAGTCACTATTCTAAGTACATATAAGTGGAATCAGGTATGTGTCCTGCAAAGAGTCAGTAAATTGCAGGAAAGAGTATTTTGGCAGAATGAAGGCAAGAGGAATGAGGCTTGCAAAGACATTTTCAGGAGCAAGGTATAAGTAGCCCAAGAAATTACACTACACTATTGGAAGGCTGGACAGAAAAAACAAAAAGCAGATCACCAAGGGCAATAATCAGAAAGAAAAAGAGAAGAACCACATAAGTCGGAACATATTTTTCCTGAATTACTAGGCTCCTTATATAATAGGATACAGGAAGTGACAGACAAGAAATCTGGGATCCAAGTTGGATTGAGACTGACATATTTATTGAAGGGTGGCAGACATATTTTAATGTGAAATTAGAAATAAATCAATATGTTATAGTGTGTGAGTGGGAAAAGTGTTTTGCCATGGACCTGGCCATAACATGCAGAATCACACAATAAATTGACTAAAGAGGCTGTTGCTGTGCAGAAATTGGCTGCAACATCTCTGAGAGGAACAAGTGTGGTGAACGGGAGTACCCAGGGGATGCCGTGCACTGCAGTCTTGCAAACTCTGAGGGAGACACACACCACTGGCTGGTGCTTCTGGTAGACAGTGCTGCGGCCTATACCCTCAAAAGGGAACACAAGCCTTGGTGTGCAACAGTATTTTGCAAGCATTTTTACTGAAAAGAAAGCAAACTGGACAAATCTGTTCACTTTGCAAAGAAATCCACGGACACTAAAAGTGAGAGAAGTATGGCTAGATCAGAGAGGCGGAGTATATCTCCCTATAATCTTATACAAATAAAGGGGTTTATGCAATGTAGAGCAGATTGCTACTTATTGTACCTCCACACCACACTGATGCATAGTGAGAGCAGGAGAGGTCTGGCTGTTGTTGCCAGGGACAAGTGAAGAACGGTAGCCATACAGACAGGCATGGTAGGCTTCAGGGTTGGCTGCTGGACAAATTTAGTCACGGTTAGCTTCAGGGAGGGGTTGGACTCAGGTAGGCCTTGTTTCAGGACATTGTAACTGCAACTGAAAGAGCAAAAGAACTAGAACACAACTGGTGCACTAGGTCAGATGAAGATAAGTCCCATGGGTACCCCGGGCATTTACGGCAGAGTGTCCACCCAGGACTGCCTCACTGATTGTGCTATCCTGTGTATAACAAAGTACAAAATGGCTCCCAGTCTGCAGCCTGGAAGGGCAGTTTTAAATATGGTAGTTCGACTTTGCCATTTAAACCAATGGCAAAGCCCCGACTTCCCCTAACAATATACGTAAGTCTCCCCTAAGGAAGGCCTGTGGAGCCCTAAGGCAAGGAGCTGTACATAATTAAGTAGGATATATACTTTTGATATATGACCTAACAGCAAAATGCCCAAATTGTCATTTTTGCTGAGGAAAAGTTAGTAGCTCCATTGGGTAAAACAGAGTTGCAGCCTGATCTCTCAGTCAAAAAAAAAGTTAAAAACAAACCCTTTATTTTCCAAAATGATATGGCTTTCAAAAAGGACTGGTCACTCATCTCGTGGCACTGTACCAGGGACTGGCTAGTCCTAATTATAAAAACAGCCACGAGAATAGCCCAAGAACTCAAAATTGATATTCAGAAATTAGAGGTACAGCTCAAAACATACCAGTCTCATGCTGTCCTTAGAAAACGCCTGGATGAACTCAATCAGCAAATTACTGAGTTTGAACTCACTTTGAAACAAAGCAAATTTAACAAATTTAAAAAATCAAAGAGCGTTTTACACATGAGAAAACTTATCCTTATACCAGAGAGGATTATCTCACAAGAGATAACAACAGTGATCAAGACAGTGATACATCAGACTGCAGCTCTAATGGGTCAAATTCAAGAGGGCACCAGTCCCACTGATACCAGAGAGGGGGCCAAAGACAACAGAAACCATTCTACCCTAGACAGAGGGGATGGAGAGGTTACCAAGGTCCACCGATGTACCAACCATACCAAGGCCCACCGCCTTTCCAACAATACCAATATGGACCACACCCAACAGGACCCCAATTCCAACAAGGGGCACCAGAATATGATGGTAACTTCTATGGCCCACCGCCTTTTTTGGGATAACGCCCGGGACCTCGACGAGGCAGGAACAGTAGGGGCAACAACGTGAACTGGCAGACAGGGGATCAAGAGGACCCCCGAATGGCAACAAGGAGTATGACAGGCGCCCTCCAAAACCAAGCATCAACCAGCAAGAGGGGGACCTAGTGGTTAACCTTAGCCCTTTCACACTGTCTGACATACAGAAGACTGTCCCCAATAAAGGCCTAGGTTTTGTACCAACAAACAGGCTGGACACATTTAAAATCCATACCGAGATGCATGATTTCGTTCGCAAACTGAAACTGCAAGCTTTCTTTAAAGACAAAGACGATACCTCCACTCCCACTGACACGGGGTTGAAACTTAAGTCAACTTTCACCCCACCGGATGCCGTTTTGCCTGTCGAATTACTGGCCTTTGAGAAGGCGGTAATGACGGACTTAGGCAAACTGACCACAACAAATATAAACGTGTTGCACAACACCAGCAGGTTGGAACAAGAAGTAATCCAACAACTCGCAGGCAATAAAGATATCATCATAAAACCTGCAGACAAGGGGGGTGCAATCGTTTTCCAAACAGCTACAGCATATGACCAGGAATGTCTGAGATTCCTAGCAGACAGAAGGAATTACACTGTCCTGCATGAGGACCATACAGAGACATTACGCAATGGTAGAGGAGGCCGTGGCCCATGATTGGCTGTCCAAGAAAGAGGCGGACTTCCTAGTCCAGAAGTTACCTAGGACTCCTTATTTCTACACCATTCCCAAGATACACAAGGATCTAAACAAACCCCCAGGGAGACCGATCGTCTCCAGTATCAGTTCTATCTTAGAACCCCTGTCCAGATTTGTGGACGCTTTCTTACATCCCCTGGTACAGGCTACGAACACATACCTGAAGGATACTAAAGCTGTACTCCAGCTTTTGCAAAACATACCTTTTGACCCCACCACACAACTACTACTAAGCCTGGATGTAGAGAGCCTTTACACCAGCTTACCTCATGATGAAACACTCAACATCATTGAGGAGGTTCTTTTCTCTACATCATGGAAACACCAAACACCAAGGAGTTTAGTGATGGAGTGCATCTCTCTGGCCCTAACGAGGAACTTCTTCCAGTATGAAAAAACACTATACTTACAGAGCCACGGCACCAGCATGGGAAGCACCTTTGCTCCTAGTCTGGCCGAGCTCTACGTCCACCACCTGGAGACGCAGAAAATCCTCCATCAAAGTAACCCCTTCAGACAAAACATAACAACATGTAGGCGTTACATAGACGATGTCTTGGTCATCTGGGAAGGTGACCTACTGTCGGTTGAACAGTTTATGGATTGGCTCAACACAAACATAACAACATGTAGGCGTTACATAGACGATGTCTTGATCATCTGGGAAGGTGACCTACTGTTGGTTGAACAGTTTATGGATTGGCTCAACACACAGAACACATTTCTGAAATTCACAACCACTGAATCACGTGAAATGATGGTATTTTTGGATTTGAATATCTACCCAGAGGGAGGCTATCTAAAGACAACAACACATTTTAAACCTACCTCTAGAAACTGTCTCCTGAGGTATGACAGTTTTCATCCACGACACCTGCGTGATAACCTTCCGTATGGCCAGTTTCTCCGCCTGAGACGGAACTGCTCCACTTTAGAGTGTATTTAGAGTTTGATGCCCAGTCTGTCTTTCCGCCATGCTAGCAGAAGCTTTACACAGCTCCTTTGGTGGAAGACTGTCTGCTATTTTGAGAGATCTCTGCCATGCAGTGCTGCTTTCAGAGAAGCTGCCACCACATGGGCTTCTCTGAAGGCACTGGAGCTTTGCTGAACAGCACCATGTTTAATGTAGCCACTCAGCAAAGGTTTTTTTTTTTTAAACGGAACTCCCAAAGCGTGAGTTATATTTTTAATAAAATAAAATGTACTGACATGCTGGTGAAGTTTCCCCCCAGCAGATGGGGCAATTCTTTTGCTTTTCTGTACGTGGCCCCCGGGATTTTTCTGCCAATACAGAAAAGGAAAAAAGTACATCGGAATGTCTGCCATAAATAGAGCAAATGGTCAGAGGAACTTAAAACAACTGGCCCGAAGTATGTGGAATCTAAGGTTTTCCATGGTTGAGCCAGCTAAAGCTCTGCAAAAGGAAACATAATGGTTCACCACACTCTAAATAGAGTGTGCAATCCAGACACTTTGAGGAAACAGTACTTCACCATTTTGGTTGCACAGTACCCTGTCCACCAAACTCTAAATAAGCACGTTAGCTTTTCACAACCCATGCCTCACAATTCCTTAGCTGGCTGGGTAGATGTTCAGAGCTACTGCCCTGCTAATGCAGGCCTTTCCTATTAAGGCAGAGGACTGTCTGGCTTTCTAATACATATAGTGAAAGATCCACCTGACTCCATAATCTGGCATGTGGCACCATCCTCACTTAGGGCATCATTAGGATGGCGGGCGGACTTTGTCCTCATGGTAAACGGGAACGCCCGCCATATGTACGGGGTCCCCTGCGTGACATTAGGATGCGCTCGCCACACTGGCGGGCAAATCCTGCATTTTTAACATTGCGGCACCGCCCGCCACAATGCCAAAAATGCATGTCCTGCATGTGCATGCACAACGTGGCAGGCACCGCGCGGTGCCTGCCATGTTGTGCATGCACATGAAGGGGGGTACCATAGGTACCCCCCATGTGCCCCCCCCAACATCCTGGGGGCCCGCTACGGGCCCCCAAACTCAAAAACCGCATGCCTTTCCGTGGTGGCAACGCCGCCATGGAAAGGCTCCCTCCCGCCTGCATCCTGATATGGATGGTGGTGTCTAGCAGACACGGCCACCATATGAAATCCTTTTCCACCCGGTCGACTTGTCAACCGGGCGGAAAAGCGGCGGGCGGTCTTCCCGTCCATCGCGGTCCTCGCCGCCATACTAATATGGTGGGGGGAAATGGGTGGCGGGTGGGCTAGGATGTAGGGCGGATCGCCACCGCCATGCCGGTGATCCGCCCTACATCCTAATGGGCACCTTAGTCTTTGTCAAACGTTAATACCATGAGTGACATACACTTTTGAGAACAACCTGTTAGCACTGCACTATCGCCAAGCATGCTAACAGGCCACCTCACATGTTGATATTTTCCTCTAGAAGTTAAGAAAATAAAAGAATGTAGTCTATATTTGCAGTTTATAATTCACAACACATAATGTTTATTCTCAATAGCTGAATTCCATGCCTTACACTGCAGTCTAGTTTAATGTATAGCCATACACTGAGCACAAGATGGCAGTGGTATATGTTGGCCAGCACCTCTGTAAAGGTTTGTATTTGAAGTAAGAGCGTCTACACAGGGATATTTTCCAGCGTGCTCAATGTCGAACACCGAGCCATCCACAGTGTTACACTATATGCAGGAAACCCCACATACAAACAATACCAAAAACTTTGTTAGACAGAGCACAACCCAAAAGTTCGTTAACACAGTGACTTAAGTAAGTCGGGCACACGTGATCTCATGAATGGCACAACTCAAGTATTGTCCAAAATCAAAAAGGTCTTTTATTTACAGGTCTTCATCACAGTTGACACGTAGACATAGAGATATTCACAGCCGACACGTGTTTCGTCTTGAGACGACTTTTTGAAGGCTATAGCAAACTGTATTGGCATATGCTTCCACGACGTTTCCTGATTTATAGAGAGAAGACCGATATGAAGAGAACCAAGATTTGAAGCTGTTCAAAACGAAATCTATTCCAAAAATGGTAAGTAGAATAAAGTGAGTAAAATCCTTTAAGTGCAAAGTCTCGCTGCCCATATTAGTAAACGAGTCCCGTATGGTCTGCGGTACTTAGTCTGTATAGAACACTATCTCCAGAGCTATCTCCGAATTCTCTGGAGATAGTGTTCTATACAGACTAAGTATGTCAACTGGGATGAAGACCTGAAAATAAAAGACCTTTTTGATTTTTGACAATACTTGAGTTGTGCCATTCATGAGATCACGTGTGCCCGACTTACTTAAGTCACTGTGTTAACGAACCTTTGGGTTGTGCTCTGTCTAAAAAAGTTTTTGGTATTTAATGTATAGCCCTACAGATGAAGGGAAGATGTTGTCACCTTTCATATAGACCCCTACCATGAGTTCCACCCAATTGTCCTGCTTTCTCGCTTGCACTATAGTCCGTAGCGAATAAGTGGCATACACCACCAACTTGAGAAAAACCATCACATGGAGCACAATCTATTACTAACCCAACAAACTCAGGAAACTTAAACCTCGATTTAGAAAATGGCGGTTACATGATTTTTGACATCAAATGACAGGAAGTCGGGGGGCGTGGCCAAGACGGCGAACATGGCGGACGCAGCCTAACCGAGCTCCGTCCCGCCAGCCACACATCCTGCCTGCATCCTACGTCGCCCCGACCGCACTGCGCCCAAAAACCTGGTGGCAAGCGGCGGATCCGACGGCGACGCCTCGGCAGTGACTCCGGTGTCCCGGCGGTCTGCGGCTGGGGAGATACAGCCGCCGAGAATTCTGACGGCGAAGGGGCCTGCCTCTACAGCACGGCCGGGACCTTGATTTTGGGCTGATCCGCCCGGAAGTGTATGGCAGCCGGGGCGCGCCGGCCGGAAGGTGCCGCCTCAGTGGAAGTCCAGTGGCGGAGAGGCGACCGGGACTGATCGAGCCCCGCTGACGCCTGGACACTTGCTGCGGTGGCGGCTACACCGGCTGGGGAGGACGATATCGACGCCCGTTCTCCAGCGGAGGTGGGGTAAGGAGAGGTGACTGGGTGTAAGGCCTAGTGGGGGAGGGGACGCCCTGAGACTGTGCCTGGCCCCACTCGGCGGCGGGATCGAGCCGCGGGGCTCTGAGACACTGGCACACTAGGGGGGTAGCGGCCCCGCCGACCCCCTACTCGTCCCCCCCCCCCCCTCCCCCCTCCATATTCGGACTGCGACCCTGCCGGGCTCTTCCTGGGGCTGGAATACTGCTACACTCCTGCTCGGTGGCCGCCTCGGGCCACGGTGGGGGGAAGGTGCCTTGGACAGACCCCCGCAGTCTACTGGCACGATCCTGGGCATACAAGAGGCCCCCCAAATTGTTTTGCTACTACAACTGGGAGGTGGGGCACGGATGTTGAGCTGATAGCTGCGGGCCCGCAGCGTAGTGAACGGTTTCGATACCGCGTGACACCATCCCCTGCCACCGCACGTATAGCACCTTGCGGGAGCTTCACGGGGGTGCGCTCCATCTCCGCAGGCTCACGGCGGTCAGGGAGACGTCCATAATCAGAGGCCGTGCACGACGTGCGGAGCACATTGGACTGCTGGTCCCTCGTGGTCGGAACCATCACTCTATCCGCGCCATGACGAGAGGGAGCAACAGCAGCAATGCTTCGAAGCAGGGCCCAATGGACAAGTTTGCAGGACCCAGTGGGACGGCCGGAGCATCTGGGGGTCCCCAGGGCGCGGGACCCGACAACGCGGCGCTGATGGCGGCGATCACGCAGTCGAGGGACATGTTGGATGCGAAGATCGGGGCGGTCGGTGCCGACGTGACCTTGCTCCGACAGGACCTACGCAATGCGGTGGCCCGCATCACCGAAACGGAATCCAGGATCACGGAGGTCGAGGATGATGTGGCCGTCCTCAAGAAGAAGGTTGCCGCCATGGAGGGGATTCAGAAGGGACTTGCGCTGCGGGTGGAAGATGCGGAAGGGAGGGCCAGAAGGAACAACCTGCGCTTCGTTGGCTTCCCGGAGGACTGTGAGAAAGGAAATATGGTGGCCTTCCTGACCCAATGGCTTGAGGGATGGCTCCCCCCAGACACCCTATCGCGCTGCTTTGTGGTAGAGCGGGCGCACCGAGCACTCCTTCCAAAACCACCTCCTGGAGCTCGCCCCCGCTCGGTGATTGCCAAGTTGCTCAACTATCACGACAGGGATGTTATCCTGCGACAGGCCCGCGCCCTGGACCCTCTCATGTTTGAGAACCACAAAATCCTTGTGTTCCCGGACTACACAAAGCTGGTCCAACAGCAGAGGCAGTCGTTCACCGCGGCAAAAGCACGTTTGCGGGAGCTCAAAATTCCCTACGCTCTACTCTTCCCGGCCCGCCTCCGAGTGGTCTTCCAGTCCCGCACCCAGTTCTTCAACTCTCCGGAGGAAGTATTTGAATGGACGGACGAGACTGTGCGTGTCAAGGTGCATACCCCTCCCAGGCGGAACTCGGACTCGTCGACCACCGGGAGACCTCCGAAACCACCCAGAAGGTCACGCAGCAGAAGCAACTGGAGGGCGCGCTCCCAGAAACGCCCTCCTCCCCGCGACGAGTCGGCCGAGGCTCCGGAGGAGACGGACTCTTCCCCATCGAAATCCTGACGCCCTTCTCTTCACGCTGACTCCGGCGATGGATCTACAGGACTATTGAAGTGCTTGGCAGTATAGTATAGGCCAGGCGCTGCTCTCGGACATGCCACTCATTGATGGACTACACAATTTCGTACTCAAGGGTGGACAGTGGGTCGGGTGACGCCTCTCCAAGGGCGGGCCTACTCCCGGAGTTCGTTCCCAGGTGTTGAGTGGGAAGTAGTTGGGCACTTTGTGGGTAGTTGGGTGGGATCCATTGGTGCAGTGGGTCTTGGGCCTCCCGTTGGAGGGCTGAGATTGCCTGCATCGCGACAGGTACTTCAATGTTGCTGAGGTATGGGGTGGGGGGTTGGAGGGGAGGTTGTTGGGGTGGTTGGGTTCCGGGGGAAGTTTGCAGGGGGAGGGACGGGAGTTTGAGGGTTCCGGGGATGGTGGGGGGGGAAGTTGGGAAGGGCCTTAGCACGGTGTACATGGGAACCTGGAGACGACTGAGCATGTGTGTGTGGCCTCAGTGGCCTGACGATTTCGGAATCTGGATGATTGATGGCGGCTGATGTACTGGGGGCGAGCCCCCCGCTGGCCTCCATGCGAATTTTGAGCTGGAATGTGCGAGGGATGCTCGACAAAATTAAACGGAGTGCAGTCCTACGTCTGGGGAAGACTGAAAGAGCGGATGTGTTGCTCCTTCAGGAGACTCACCTCTTGGGCACCAAGGTTCTGAGCCTACGCCGATACGGGTATGATCAGGTGTTCCATGCTGGGTTTACACGAGGGTCCAGAGGAGTTGCAATTCTCATACACCGTAGGGTCTCCTACACCCATGAAACACAATGGCTGGACGTGCATGGTCGGTATGTCTTTGTTAAGGGGAGTCTGGGGAGTGAGCCGGTGGTTTTCGGGAGTGTGTATGCTCCACCCCCACTCCAAGATGCCCTGATTGAACGACTGTTCGAGGTATGGACGACTCTTCCGCATGTGTTGACAGTAGTGGGTGGTGATTGGAATGATGTGATGGATGGGAGACTGGACCGCTGTAGGCCTGGGGGTGGTCAATTGTCAGATGCCTCTACGAGGCTGAGTAGGATGGCGCAGGGGATGGGATGGATCGACGCTTGGCGCCACCAGCATGCATGTGATCGTGAATATACATTTGTCTCTGCGGTCCACAAATCCTTTTCGCGCTTGGACTACCTATTCGTCCCGCAACCCTGGTTGGGCAGAATTGACTCCACCTCCATACTTCCGAGGGGCCTGTCGGATCACTCCCCGGTCGCCCTGACGTTGAGCCTCGGTGTGCGGCGACAACCGTTTCGCTGGCGCCTCTCTGTGTGGCACTTGCAGCGCCGCGACTATCAATCGCATATGAGGGAGGCTATCTCGCACTACTGGTCAGAGAATGAGGACCCGAGTATAGATGCCATGACCCTGTGGGAGGCCCTCAAGCCAGTCCTTCGGGGCGTGGACATTGCGTGGTGCGCTGCGAATCGTAGGGCCCGCAGGCGGGAGGTGGAGGAGGCGGCCGACCGGGTGCGGAACCAGGAGACCAGATGTCTCACGGGGGAGGATGGAGTGGCCGTGGACCGGCTCCTGCACCTCCAGCAGTCATACACCTCGCTATTGTTAGACGAAGCCCGACAGGCCTGGCTCGCTACGCAGAGCAGAATCTATCAATGGGGGGACAAGTCTGGCACAATGCTATATAGGCTATGTCAAAGCACTTATCAAGCCCAGCCCTTGCCGGGTCTCCGAGATGCCGCGGGTGGCCCTGTCTCGGCCCCTGAGGTCCTGGCCCAGATGTTTGCTCAATACTACGAGACCCAGTATGCCCCCCGAGAATCTCTCCCAGCGGAGGAGATTGACAAATTTCTCGCAGCCCTTCCTCCCCGGGCGCTCTCGGATGAGGCGAGGGCCCGCCTAGACCTCCCACTGTCGGCGGAGGAGCTTGGGGAAGCACTGGGTGGCCTGAACACGGGCAAGGCCCCTGGGCCCAATGGGTTCCCCTGCGAATTTATGAAGTTGTTTCATCTCCAATTGGGGATGCGCTATAGGAAGGCACTGGAGGCGGCTCGGGAGCTTGGCAGATTGCCAGCGGACTGGCGACACGCTGAGATCGTGGTTTTCTGCAAACCGGGAAGGCCCCAAGACAGCCCGGACTCTTATCGGCCGATCTCTTTGCTGAACTTTGAAGCGAAAATATTGGCTAAGGCGTTGGTGAACCGTCTTCTCCCTTACATCACGGACTTGATCCATGCCGACCAGGCAGGCTTCATGCCTCACAGGGCTACAAGACACAACATACGTCGCGCTCACCTGGTGGTGGAGGCGGCACGAGCAGCGGGCATCCCCGCGGCCCTCCTGCTGGCGGACATAGACCGGGCCTTCGACTCCCTGAGTTGGTCATACCTCCGAGCCCTCCTCCTCCGGCTCAATCTGGGCCCACGTTTCCTGTCGTACGTTCATCTGCTCTATACGGACCTGACGGCGACGGTCAGAATAGCGGGAGCCACCTCTGACACATTCCTCATCGGTCGTGGCACCCGACAGGGATGCCCTCTCTCACCTTACCTGTTCGCCCTGGCTATGGAACCGCTTGCGGCCTGGGTGAGGATGGATGCCCAATTGCGTGGTGTGGAGTGGGTTGGGGGCCCGTCTGACAGGATTGCGCTATATGCGGACGACGTCCTGTTCTTCCTTACAGACCTCAATAAATCGGGGCCGAGGGTCCTTGAAATAATGCGCATTTTCGGTGAGGTGTCGGGCCTCCGGCTCAATCCGCAGAAGTCGAAGCTGTGGGTCCTGGGCGACAGGGGGACTTTGGGTCCCTGGGCCTCGGCCCTTCAGGAGGCGGCGGGAGGCCTTAAATATCTTGGTGTCTTTCTAACCGATGTGCAGGGAGTGTCATGGTCCCGTAATGTAGTGCCTGTTTGGGACAGGATCCGCTCAGACATGCAGATGTGGTCCAGGATGCCTCTAAATGTCTATGGCCGTTCGGCCATTTTTAAGATGGTGGCCCTACCCCGAATCTTGTACCAATTGCAGAACTACCCGTACCCAATTCCGCAGCAATGGTTTCGTCAGGTGAACTCGGCTCTGGGTCGGTTCCTATGGGCCGGTGGAGCGATAAGAGTGGCGCTCCGCACCTGCTTCCTGTCGACCTACTGTGGGGGACTGGCCGCATCTGATGTCCAGTCCTACTATCAGGCATCGCACCTACTTGTTCTTAACGAATGGTGGTACGGGGATCGCACTGACCCGACCTATGCCCTAGAGAGGTATATGATGGACCCACACACGCTCCATACTATCTTATACTCGGCGACTATCCGGAAGAGACTTCCGAGGGCCACGCAAGTAATCTTCAAAGTGTGGCGCGATGCGCTCCGCCGCATGGGATGGTGGAACACGCTCACGGGCGAAACCCCTCTATGGCACAATGGGAGACTGCCCAGCCTGGCTGCGCTCCGGGGCTTTGAGGGCTGGGATGCCATAGGCATCTCGGCGCTGGGCCACATCCTGAAGGGCACAGTCCTCAAATCGTTCCAGATGTTGCAAGATGAATTCGATATGCACCGGTCCCAGTTCTTCAGGTACCTACAGCTCCGCCACGCCCTGACCCCCGCACTAGCGGACTTATCGTCCTTGCCGGAGTTTAGTCCCCTGGAAGCAAAAGTCTTTATGGGGGAATTGGAATCAAAAAAAATCTCAACCATCTATCAAACGTTAGTTACGCATTGTTCCCCCTCTCTTGATAAATTGCGGGCGGTCTGGGAGGGCGATCTGGGAGACTTGGAGGAGGAGGACTGGAGAGAAGCCCTGGAGGCCCCTAGGGGAGCTGCGATAGCGGTGCGCCTGCGCTTTATTCAATTTAAATACCTGCACAGGGCATACTACACGAGGGAACGATTGTGGAAGGCGGGGCTGATAGCCTCCCCGGATTGTTTGAGGTGTGGCAGTGAGGTAGGCTCCTTCTTACATACAGTATGGGGATGTGCACGGCTGCAGAGGTTTTGGACCGGTGTATGGGAATGCTTGGAGGAAGTGTTGGCATGGGAGCTCCCTCGCACGCCGCAACTTGGCCTGCTCCACGTTATGGAAAAAGTGGGGGGTAATCTGTATAAACGACACTTGCTCCTTCTGGGTCTTACAATAGCCAAACGAGATATAGCCCAAGCCTGGAAAGCCCCCAAGGCTCCGTTGGTGGGGGTGTGGAAGCGGGGCATGGACTTTAGCATGGGTTTGGAACGCCCGATCTTTGAGGCCAGAGGCTGCCCCAAGAAACATTATAGGATTTGGAAGAAATGGGCTGATTATAGGGGCCTATTGCTGGACCCCCCAGCGCCACAAGCCTCTGATACAGATCACGTCTATACTACCCTCATGTGAACTGTCCACTTGTCGCTACCATGCTGCTTTGGCTCCTGTTTCTGGACATTATGAACACCGTGCAGGGAGGGGGGTGGGACCCGGGTGGGGATGCGGGGAGGGGGGTGTTGGATAATGTTGACTGAATTTCTTGAACGCTGTTGCTCTTCTATGCTCACTGTCTTTCTGCAATCTTGGGAGCAGTGTTTCTTTTGTATTCTGTCAACTGCCATAACACTAATAAAATTTGTTCTGAAAAAAAAAATGACAGGAAGTCAAGCAGCGGAAACAAATGTATCTCCTGTGCAGATGCTACCCAAAATAGTAATCGACTGGATGCCACAATAAGTCTTCCTTCTCATCATTTTGGTAAGCAAATTTTAGATATGTGATTATCCATGCTGAAGGGACTTGCTATAAAATGAATCCCTCCAATTTTCCAATTTTAAAATGCATCACTCAAGAAGGCAACCCTTGCTTCTTTTATGTAAGCTCCCAAAATTATATATTTTTAAACAAATAGCAATGTTTGTAATTTATTCCAAATCACTACATTTACTCCACATTTATCCTTTCCTACAAAACTTTTCTCAGACAGAATCAGAGAGAGTCTACTCATATTTAGTTTATTTATAGTGGCAACATTTCGAAATGATGTACTTACAACTTTGACGGAGTGCATTTTTAAGTTTTAATAGAAACTATCAATACAAAATGCAAATCAAATCTGGTCTAGCTAAATAATGCACATTTCATTCAAATCCTTACAAACTCTATAGTTGAGGTAAAAAATCTGATTGGATTTCACACTTTAAAAACAGTGGATTGTGCTGAACTCTGGAGTGACTGGCAAGAAACAGGAAGGTATAGCTATAGTTTGCCACCCTGCTGCTATAGATGTGCTCTGACTGACCAGTGAATAAATAACAAAGTGAGTACTGTTGCGAGTTGATACAACCACACCTTTGATTGCCTAGTTTCAGGGATTGGGAGAGTTTGCAAAATGTCTGACAACATTGCTTTTGCTGCTGCTTTATGTCTTACCTTGGCTATGCTTTGCATGATGCTGTATGACAAAAGCACAAAAGAAAAGGATGACAATGTTTCCTAGCTGTGGCTCCCATGTTTTTGTTCAGTTAATTAAGGTTTGCATATTTGCCGCATGAACATTTTCATATCTGAAAATATATTTCCTAATGTGACTCATAATGACTGCCAGTCATACTTGAGCCCTTGGAGAAGACCAAAATAATTGTGTCACACTCACAAACTGAGGCCCACACTCATTTGAGGACATACTCAAGCCACTCCTGGTAATCTGCACAGAATGCAAGCGATTAGGCTGGAAGGAGAGAAGAAAAGCACATCGTACTACTCTCTCATAGGCAGTGTCAATCACCAAGCAAGTGTGGCATAAATGGACAAATTGAGTGGAAGTGTGTGGTGACATGAAGGGAGTCTGCACAAGCTCCTGGATTCCCTTCTAGCAGGACAACTTTCTCTGTGTTAGGAGTTCGAATACACAGTGTCATAGAATAAGATGAAGCTCAACTACCCATGTGGATCTTATTGCTTTCTTCTGAAAACAAATTACTGTCTGGCACAGAAAAACGTATGAACATGAAGATCAAAGATACCTTTGCGGCCAAAAATGCAAAACAACACAGCAGTGAGAAACATGTGTGGAAGCAATCTTATAAAAAAGCACTAAGGGTGCAATTGACAGAAAAAGAAGAATGCAAATATTTCCTACTGAAAAGGTGAGCTGCTGGTTACATAGTCATGTTCATGCAGTTTTCCATCAGCAGAGAGCAGGAGCATGTTCGATAATCCACAGTCCACAGCAGTGACCTTCTGTTTTTTTAGTGAGATATACTCTGTAGAAGAGAACAAGCATAAGGTCAGTTTGCATAGACCGCCACTGATGTAAGAAGACATCCTATTAGACATGCCGTTTTATGCAACTCATGAAATAACATTATCTGTAATATTTACAATGACTTAACAGGCTTGGTCTGTAGCCTCTTTAGGTACTAAATTATGAACTCATTACCAGCTCCATTTCGTCAAGAACATCATCCAACTCGAATTCAGGATTGGCTGCAAAACTGGTTACACCAAACCTACTCCTGTAATGTTCACTCTCCTACGCTCACTGCTGCTTTTTATTTCACTACCATTGTGTTTTGCTTCAATCAAGTTATCCGATGCATGTAGTAGAAAAGGGCCAATCGAACAACCCAGTGTCCTGAAGTAATTACTGACTACCTCCTCCTGGGGTTCTACTTCGTTTTGAGTGATCTTTGTTGTGTTGGTTACATTGCTTTTGGTAATTATGTTACTCTTTTTTACCACTACTACTATATGAAGTCTTTTCCAACAGTTCTTTGAAGTAGAACTGTTGTAGGGGAAGTTACAATAACTACATTGGGTTTATCATAAATAAAGAATATTTATTAAGGTAAAACAGAGATAAGCTGGTGTCCCTTCCAAGGCTAGCAGGCAACTGCCCTGTCAAGCCAATACATAGAACACCCCTACAGTGAAACATCTAAACAGAACACAAACCTTAAAGGTAAAGGACAACATAAGCTAATGAGAATACAACATATCCTCTTCCCTTCACCCCACAAAAGAAAAGTAAAAAAAAAAAAACAATACAATAAAACACAACTCAAGCTTCATCGCAATAATAGTCTTGAAGATAAACAGGTGGTCTTCTGCTCCTCCGACTTGAAGTAGTGAAGTCAATAACTTTCTCCGCTGAGTCTGCACTACCACCAAAACTTCTCTCTCTAGATTCGACATCAACAACATCCTTCCCCCTCACATGCCTACCATCCACTCCAACATCCATATGTTTCTGGTACAAGGCAACCCTCCTGAGATTCCAATTTTCTCCATTGTTCAGGGTAACAAATCTATTATGAACAGACTTCACTCTAAATGGCCCTCTAAATTTTGTCAACCCACCAGTAATGCGTCCAGGTTTCACTTTTACCCAATCATTCACCATTATTTTATTCCTCCCTACCTGAACCACACCATCACCAGCCTTGACAATCTCCAAATTAGCCAAACCAATGCAATCCTTCATCTAGGCAGGAATAAGCAAGGTACCAGCCGAACGCCCCCTCATTACATTAAAAGGAACCTTCCCTGTCACATGGTTTTCAGTGGTACGGTACGCCCACACTAAATCATTCACCATATTTTTGACTGCAACACCGCTGGACATAGCCATCTGGATAGCTCCTTTCACCATACGATTCACTCTCTCAACCATTCCATACCCCTGTGGGTTGTACAAAGATGTCCTAAATGTACAATCCCACAATCACTCAAAAAACTCACCATCTCATCAGAAGTCAGCTGAATTCCGTTATCAGTTATCAATTTGACAGGAAAACCTTCTTCCCTAAAAATGTCAGATAATAAACAAATTGTAGACCTAGTTGTTATCTCCCTACAAAACTTTACAATCAGCCATTTAGAAGTAACATCAATCAAGACCAAGGCAAACTTCATATAAATATTTAGACCACTAAAAGGTCCAATGAAGTCCATACACACCGAGTGCCAAGGAGATTGGGGATCCCCAATGGTCCCATGTGACAACTGGCTGCCCACTTTCAACCTCTTCTCACTCTCCAAACAATCCACACACCTGTCAACCCAATCAGACACATTCTGATCCATTGCAGGCCACCAGAAATACTCTCTCAACCTCTTATTAGTGAGAGACTGGCCTAGATGACCTTCGTGTGCCAACTTGAACAACACAAACTTTAAATCATTTGGTGGTATAAATGTATCCCCTTTCATCACTATATTTTGTTCGTTATCAAAAATAGAGAGTTCTTCCAAAACCTTTACAAACGGTCTCACTGTAACCTCAAGAGTACTCTCATGCCTCACACCCTTCACAATCAAATCCTTCACACTACGGAACACTCCATCCTTAGACATACTCTCATTCCATTGTTCCCTTCCAATCGCACCCGAACAAAATTCAACAACATCATCCACCGCCGCAACCGAGCCCTCGCACAAGAGTGACTCCACACCCAAACGATCCACTTCCTCCCAAGGTAATGGAAGCCTAGACAAACCATCCGCCTGAATATTCCTCCAACCCGGAATATAATCTACCTTATACAAGAACTCCTGTAATCTAGCAGCCAATCTTGCCAACCTTGCCGAACCTCTCCCTGCGCCACCCGGAGACAATATTCTCACCAGCGGCTTGTGATCCGTCTGTAACCTAAAATGGAACCCCCATAAATACATCCTAAAATACTCACAGCCCCATGCAGCCGCCAACGCCTCTCTCTCAATAATGGAGTAGTTCCTCTCAGAGCCAGTAAGGGATCTCGAAGCAAAGCCCACAGTCTTGACACCTGAGGAGTGCACCTGTGCAAGCACCGCACCCAACCCTACAGCGCTCGCATCAACAGTCAAAACAGACTCCAACCTCGTGTCAAACGGTGTTAAAATTCCAGCACCACAAATCTCTTCCTTAAATCCAATAAACGTTCTCTCCTGTTTTTCACCCCACATGAACCTGCAACCCTTCCTGAGTAATTCTCTTATTTTCTCTGTTTTCTCTGCAAAATTTAGTACAAACTTTGCATAGTACTCTATAAGCCCCAAAAACGACCTCAGCTGGTCTCTGTCAACCAGGGCAGGAGCTCTTCGTATTGATTCTAACAAATTACGCTTAGGCCTGACTCCCTCCGCGGACAAAGTGTAACCCAAATACTCAACTTCTTCAACAGCAAACTTACACTTCTCTCTCCTCAAGGTCAAACCAGCACACTGCATCTTATTCAACACCTCCTTAAGAATCATATCATGTTCTTCCTTATCTTTTCCAAACAACAATACATCATCCTGAAAATAAACAACGTTCTTTATCCCATTCAAAACCAAACCCATCATATGCTGAAAAACCCCAGCGGCCGAAGCCAACCCAAACGGCATGCGGGTAAACTGGAAAACACCCTCCGAAGTGATAAATGCCGTCAACGCTTTAGACTCATCATGCAGTCTAATCTGGTGATACGCACTGCGTAAATCCAATTTCGTGAAAATCCTACCACCTTTTAACAGAAGAACTAACTCATTAATATTGGGTAGGGGAAAACTATCCACAATTATATTACGATTCAATGCACGCAAATCTACACAGAACCTGTACTTGCCGTCAGATTTTGTCGTGATCACCACTGGCGAAATCCAACTAGACATCTCAATCTGCTCAATCACACCCTGTTCTAACATTTCACTCAGTAACTTCTTCACCTCACTCCTAGCTATTATGGGCACCCTCCTAACCTTATGCTGCAAGGGAACTGCATCAGGCTTGAGCATGATCCTGTGCACGTACCCCTTTAATTCACCAATCTCTTCCTTAAACAGTTCAGACAACCCATCAACAATAGATTCCGTAGAAATCTCTTCCACCACCATCACCTGATCCTTAGCCCTCGGGTTAAAGATTATGTGTAAGTCGTACTGATGTTCCCACCCTAAAATCGGTGGACCAGACTGCGCCACATAAACCTTGCCCTTAACAGACCTGCTCTTAAATATAATGTTGGACATCATGTATCCAATGATGTCAATCCTCTCCCCTTGGTAGCCTCTCAGATTAATATCCTTAGGTTCCAGCACAACTTCCGGCCACTTCTCTTTAAACAAACACTCTGGTATAATAGTCCAAAATGAACCAGAGTCCACCATCAACTCAGTCTTTTTCCCCTCAATCACAAACATAGCTTTAGGTCTAACTCTTCTTCCAGGTTCCATGTCAGAATCATCATCACTCACACCAAAAAAAAATTTAGCACCTTCTACTCCTGCACCTGAACTTGCACATGCAAACTCATCTTGGATGACAGCTACTTTCCCTTTACTTACAAACTTGCACATTTTGTAAAAGTGTCCTCTCTTCCCACATTTTTTACAATCCTTATCCAATGCAAAGCACTTCTTATAATCTGCAGTATGGTATGTACTGCCACACCTCGAACACATTTTTTCTCTATTCCTATATTGATCAACACCCCGACAAATTCCCAAACGATCTCCCAACGTTCTTCTCACCCCTCTCGTACGCCTTTATACTAATCACAGCTGCAACCCCTTCAACTTGTTCAACACACGACACATCCTCCTTCATACCCTCCTTACGCTCCATTTCCTTCGTACACGCACTCGACTCCTCAACCACCTTCACAATGTCTATCGCATTCTGTAGCGTAGGAATCTTTGCAGCCCATAACTTTTCCTGCATCTTCGTATTTCTGCACTGCACGATGAGTTGATCTCTTATCATCTCATCCCTGATGTTCCCAAAATTGCATTTAAGCGACAACTCTCGCAAACGTGTGACAAACTGATCAACTGTCTCATCTTGCCGCTGCGGTTGAGTGTAAAACTTGTGTCTAGCCATGACAATGTTAACTTCTTTAGAATATTGTTTCTTAAGTCGCGCTTTAGCTTCCAAATAAACATTTGTTATAACTCTACCCTCAGCATTTGTACCAGGAGGTAAGAATTTGAAGGCGTGCTGTCCTTCTTTCCCCAAAGTACTCAACAATAGAGCCCTCTTCCTTGTGGCACTGAAGTCTTTTCCATCTAGTGCCTCGATATAATTTTCGAAAATCTCGATCCACTCTTCCCATTCTATGGGTGCATCACCACTTTGTTGCAAAAATAAAGGTGGCATCATCACATTATGGTTCTCCATGATGTGGACACAATGTCTCTTGACTGTGCAGAATATCTGTCCACTGACTCGAAGTTAGAGAGATTCCTTTTCTTAGCTCCAACCCTTTTAACTCCACAGTCTCAACAAAGTGATATAATTCCCAATAACACTCCTTAAATTCAAGTGCAGCTTTCCTTACTTCATGTAAATCGCAATTTTACTTTTCCGATCTCTTTTGGCAGAAACAAATATTTTTAAACAACACTTCCTTCAATTCAAGATGAAAATCTTTACCAGTACGATAATCTCATGGGTTTCGCAAACTTACCTCTGACTTTTGCCGAAAGCCAACTCCAATCGTTGTTATGTGCAGCGATTCCTCCGTGAATCACTCGTGCGACGACCACTGTTGCTTAGCAACACTCTTGCCACATATAATAATAATAATAATAATCTTTATTCGGTTTTTAGCAAATGCAAAACCATAAAAGATGACATAATTTTACAAAATTTCAGTTAAAAAAATTACAATTAAATGTACTATAAAAAGATCAAATCAGCAGTAGTTTACATAGGGTGTGAATTAATCCTTTGTTTTTACAAATTGTTTCTGTGTCTCATAATACACTTTAAAAAGTTTAGTACATGGTACACGGTGCATTCAGAGTCCAAGGATTGGAGTGCCAACAGGGCTGGACGACATTGTCTGTAACCCCATTTTTTTAGTAAAGGGAGAAGCCATGTCTTCCGGTGAGTATAGTAAAACTTGCAAAAAAGTATTGTGTGGATGGTGGACTGTTGCGAGTGATCGTCGCAGGGGCACAAGTCCATCTGGGTTCTCCAGTTGTTTTTATCCGGAAATGTCACTAATCTGAAAAATAGGTTCATTCTGAACCTTGTTAGGAGCATCCTTTCGTACGTGGTAATTTCTAGTGTCAGGTAAGGCTGAATTTTCGGGGACTGCTGTATTATTATTGCGTGTATAACAGATTTTTTTGTGATCAGCGAAGATAGTCTCAGGGAATCCAAGTGGTTCAATGCAATATGCTTTAGTTCTTTTTTGGATATTTCTTTTAGTTTTTCTGGATTGTGATAGTATTGTTCGAGACCCAGATCACAGAAGAAATGTCTTATGTGGGAGAGCCAAGCTATTTTGTTGACATGGTCCAACTCCATGGTGTCCTGTAGGATGGTTTTCGTCAGGGTGTTTTCTTCGGACAGCCAGACTCTCCTCCAGAGCATAAGAGGTTGGATTTTAATGAGATCTTCGATATATGAGATTCCCAGTTCTACATGTGAGGCAAAGATGGAAGTACCTCGTGGGGTTGATAGAAGAAATCTCATGAAGATGTTTTCCTCTTTTTGTATGGAGCCAATGATCGTATGCCCCCAGATCCCTGCGCCATATAATGCAATTGATTGACATTTTGCGGCATAAATCTGTAGCAGTTCCACTGGGGATCTTTTTCCGAGTTTACTTGAAAATTTCATCAGTGCCAATATCACGCGTTTAAAAAGATGTCTCCTTGCCTCTACCGCCGCTTTCCAGTTTAGGGCATCATCTATCATGATGCCTAGGTAGGGGTATTGTGAGGTTTTTTCGATTTTTTGGTCTTTCAGGAAGATGGACTTAACTGGTTTTCTTGTTCCACCGACTACCATCACAAAAGTCTTTTTAACATTTATATGCAAGTCCAAAGCGGCCATAAAATCTGCATATTTAGATAGTGATTTCTGCAGTTCGTTCGGAGTTCGAGCTAAAATGACTGCGTCATCCGCGTAGAGCAGTGCGGGGATCAGGCGTTCTTTTACTCTTGGGAGGTCTCTCCCCCCCTTTCAACATATACTCTTCGAGGCCGTTCGTATATAGTGAGAAGAGAAAGGGGGCCAAGACACAGCCTTGCCTCACTCCCCGCTCTACCCTAAATGGTGCTGTTAATTCTCCTCTTGTCCCATACCTCACTCTCGCCGTGGCTTCGCTGTAAAGCTCCCTTAGGCAGTCCAAAAGGGGAGGATCTACCCCCATTTCACTCAGTAACGACCAGAGCTTGGCATGTGAGACACAGTCAAATGCGGAGGACAAATCCACATATGTCATAAAAATGGTGCCTGTTTTGGCGTGGGTATATTTAGAAGTCAATAGACTAAGGTTTAGTGCTTGTTCGATTGTACCAAAACCCTCCCTGAAGCCGAACTGTAAGTCCGATAGGATATTTTTATCTGATGCCCACTGTTGGAGCTTACCAAGGAGGACTCTGCCAACCACTTTGCCCAGGGAGTCAAGGAGGGAGATTGGACGATAGCACTTAACATCTTGTCGATCCCCCTTCTTGAAAATTGGGACCATTATAGATGTTGACCATGAATCTAACAGCCCGAGTTCCATTGTCGCTGTACAAACTCTCGTGATTATTGGAGCCCAAAGGTCGGGGAGAAATTTGAAAAGGTCAACTGGGACCCCATCAGGTCCAGGGGCTTTCCCAGACTTACTTGAGGAGAGTGCCAATTCAAAGTCCTGTAGATCAAATTCCAGAGAGATAGGAAAGGCGACTGGGTTGTAATTGGGGTGAAGTGATTCGATATTAGATGTCAGTTGGAAAATCTTCGAAAAATGGTTCACCCAAGTTAACTCTTCAATAGCCACATCTATTTTTGGACCGCTGAGATCAGTTAACAAAGGAGATTTAACTATTTTCCAGAAGGCCTGGCTGTCTTTCAAGAGGGCACTCTCGTGCAAGGCCTTCCACAAGGATGCTTTTAGTTCTTTTTTCCTTGTTTTCCTGGCAATGTTATATTCCCGTCGGAGATCTTGGATCTTTGTTTTGTCTCTTTTTGATTCACCAAGAGCCTTCCTCAAGCTGGTCTGAGCTTTGGTACAGTCTCGGTTAAACCAACCTGTGTGGTTATTCTTATTTTGGTTAGAAGTTCTGGTTAACAGGTTTTTGACCTGGTCTATTATTTCGTTAAAATTTTCCAGGATTTGGTTCGGTTCCGCATGAGGGTCAAGGCAGATCAATATGTTATTGTATGCAGAAGTAACTAGCCTTTTTGTAAGAATATTGGGATCTACTTTTTCCCATTTGATTGTAAAACCATTACTTTTGCCCAGTTCAATCCTATTCTGTGTTAACGTGTTAGCTATGTTTACCATCAGAGATTTTGATTGAGGTATTTGGAGAAGTAAACTTAACGCAGAGTGATCACTGAGGTGATTTTCCAGGATTTTGATAGCACTAATTTGGGCTTTCAAGTCTTCTGTAACTATTACGTAATCTACAGTAGTCTCATGGCCTCTTCCTCTGTACGTCGGTTCTAATTTGTTGGTTAACTGTTGGACGGGATTTATTATTTGCAGGTCCAGATCCGAGAGTATTTTGTTCATCACTGGCCCCACTCCTAAGTGAATAAAGTATGTTAGAGGATTATCATACTCATCCACCATTCCACAGGTATCGATGTTGGGGCAAGGGTGTAGGTTGAAGTCACCGCCCCATATTACGTGGGCATTAGCCGTTTTCTGTTTGATACGAGAATGTTCAGTTATCTTATCTTGAATTAGAGAAAGGACACTCACAAAGTTGTCGGCATCCAAATTATTGTATATGTTTATTATTGTAATGAGAAATTTTTTCCCTATGGTGAGGGTGAGGATCTGAAAGTTCAAAAAGAGATCTAGCTTGAGAATCTTTGTATCGGCGAATGTGTTGGCCATATAGATTACTAGACCCCCTTTAGGTCTTCCTGAGGTACTGGGGAGGGCGGGAGATATAAATGTCCTGTACCCCACAAGATGAAGGGGTGCCGTGGCCCAGGTCTCTTGCAGGCAAATGATTTGATAGTCCTTCAAGAATGCGGCTGCCGAACCGTCCTCGATCTTGTTTCGGAGCCCGGCCACGTTCCAAAAGATCACAGAGAGCTGGGTGGATGCATTTTCTAATACACCATTGGTTTTTTGTGATGGAGGTGGAGTAGAAGAAGGAAGTGCCAGAGTTATTAATGGGGGCTCCGGGGGAGTTATTGGTCAATCGACCATTTCCAGGCCGCTAAACCTGTTCATGGTCGGGATGCCTAGCCAATGTTGCCCATTATTGGTATCACCATAGTTAGGTCCGTAGAATTGGTGGGGTGGTCTCACCCACTGTTCCCAATTTCTGGATCTATTTTGTGGGCCCATGACTTGCCATGGTGCTTCTCTCTGATTGTGGTTCTGATTAGGTGGGCACCAGGAATTGGTGGGATCACTAAATCGTGTTGATAAGTTTGGGCCGACGATATCTAACTCCCATGGCTGCGGGATTGGTTTCCTCCAGATGTTATTGGTGTTACGTGTAAAGTTGTTATTATTATACCTCCTTGGGTAGAAATAGGACAAGGGTCTTGTTGCAATCCCCCCCAAGGAGTTGTTATATTCCCTGGAGCAGATATATTCAGCTATGCTGGGGTCCTCAAACGTAATTACTATACAGTCTCCCCGGGTGGATTTTTTCTTATAGCCTACCCACGGGGTCCGGGATACTGATGCTATTTTACTTTTCCAGTGTGACGGGACGGGGCGATTTATATTCAGCCAATACTGGACTTTGTTCTTTAATGACCAGTTGGGTTCCAACCCCTCACCCGTAAGTTCGGGGACCCCCGTCATAACTACCACATAAGGAGAAGCCTCAGGTGGCAAGTGTAAGGTTGGTGTTTGTTCGGTTGGCCCTCTCGGGGCGCCTTTCGTTTGTGGAGGGTTTGTGTTAGTTGTAGGAGGAGTTTTAGAGACAGGTGTTTTGACAGTTGGGGTATTTACTGTTGGTGTTGGATGAGAACTGGCTTGTGGGGGAATAACTTGGGACGTTGAAGTTGACTTTTGTGCAATGGAAGGGTTTGTTGGAAGAGTTATTGTGGTTTGTCTTTTGGACTGCGGGAGAGATAGAGTTGCACAATTCTTAAGTACAGAGAGAGTGGTTAATGGGTTTGAAGATGTTTTAGTATGGGGTTGTGAGATTATAGAGTTTAGAGAGCCAGTAATTTTTATTAGCTGACTCTCTATGTTACTAAGTCTGGATTCTAACGGACGAATATAGGAGTTTAAGAGGGAGGCTATCTCTTTAATTTGTCTTGCAGATTCTCTTTGTCTTCCTATGTGTTGTGGGCTTGGAGGGTCTAGGATTAAAGATTCTCGAAGGTCGTGTGGTAGTTGGTGTGTTGTTACCGCGGTGTTAGATGCGGGAGCTGATGCGGGAGCAGTATGATTGGGTGGCACTAAAGGATTTGTGTCGCTTACCAAAATTGGGTGCCCACTCACTATGGTATTTACAGTGTGATCTGGGTTTTTCTTTGGATTCCGTTTCTTTATGGCTCCCTCCCTTCTCCCTCTCATTTGCCTAGTTTCTTCGGGTGTGGGGTCCGGAAAGATATCAGGGGTTTTCTCAAGGTCACTTTCTGTAAAGGTTACAGATAATTGGGAAGCTGAAAGGTCGACGTTATTTGGGAGGCTAAGTCTATTTGTAGTCACCGCCGTTTGAATTGGGGCTGGGTACACTTCAGGAGTTTTTGCATTTGCAAGTAGTCCCATTGAGGATCGACGTGCTATTGCAAGGTCGGTAGACACTCTTCCCTCGATTAAACTGATGCTCTGATCAATGAATGTATTTGCTTTGGCCAGGAAGTCATCCATTGGACCTAATAGTGTTTCTCCTATTCCATTTTTCTTAGTTTTTCTCTGCTTGGAGGCTCTCGTGTTCATTTTGCAATGAATGTTCACCTTGGAAGGATACTATATTGCCTGACCGGTTGTGAGGAGAAATCAAAAAGATAATGGGTACCTGTATTGGATTTACCAGGATGTAGTTCTTAGGGGGGTGGGCCGGACCGGACTCTCCCGTCCTCGAACGGCCTTAAACGGCCCGCTCTTTGCCCGGTCTTCGCCCCGTGCTCCGACCCGCGCGCGTCCCGCGTCGCGGTGGAGCTGAGACCAGCAAAGAAGGAGGAGGCTAGGGGCGTGGCCGCCGGGGGAAGAGGCAGCAGCTGTGTGCAGCTGAGGCTGCTGGACCTCGCAGTCCCCCGGTAGGCTCCACGCGCTATCTGCTGACTTTAGCCTCAACCTGGGAGCGCGTTGCTCTCCACCGACTGTGGAGCCGCTCACACCAGGGAGGACGGGGCAGGAAGGCGGTGAGCGGCACCCGCGGAGCGGGTGTCGCGAAAAGTAGCAGGATATGCAGGGAAGCACACAGCGCAAGTCTAACTTCCTCACGAATGGCAGGTAAAATCCCAGGAAGCACCACTCAGCCAGAAACCCACGCGATGTTAATACGGAGGCTGGGGGCGTGGCCGCCGGGGGAAGAGGCAGCAGCTGTGTGCAGCTGAGGCTGCTGGACCTCGCAGTCCCCCGGTAGGCTCCACGCGCTATCTGCTGACTTTAGCCTCAACCTGGGAGCGCGTTGCTCTCCACCGACTGTGGAGCCGCTCACACCAGGGAGGACGGGGCAGGAAGGCGGTGAGCGGCACCCGCGGAGTGGGTGTCGCGAAAAGTAGCAGGATATGCAGGGAAGCACACAGCGCAAGTCTAACTTCCTCACGAATGGCAGGTAAAATCCCAGGAAGCGCCACATCCAAAATGGCCACTACGTGCTGAGACGTCGCGCACGTTCAATGCGCACCCAATCTCCAACCTCTGTTGTCCTACGACGTTGTCGACACTCCTTTCCGACTACGTCACACTTGTCCAACGCTCTTCACGTTCTGGACCAAACACGCGAGCTGCAACGTCTGCTCCTCCACTCGCGGTAAGCTTACTTGTAAAGCTTTCAAAAGAGGCACTTTCCGCCAAACAGTCTACTTTCATGAAATTTCTTCCATTTTTCAAATTACTCACTCAGGTTCAAGTCGATCCACTGCAACCGTAGTTTACGTCTTTTCCAACACGATTTGACCAACTTTTGGTGGAAAATATAATTTCCAGCTGCACACGTTCCCTTTTTAGTTCAGCTGTCCGACACTCACTTTGTAATCCAGAAAGTTCCTTTACTTCTTCTGTAATCCTTCATTTCAACATGGAAAGACTTCCTTTCTTTCTTATTTGAGTTTCGCTCTTCTCCAATTATTCTTATTTTCTCTCCTCAAGCGGGATTCTCTACACCAGCTGAGTTGCTCTACTCCTCTCTGTTCCTTTATCCACACCCTGCCAGCCAATCGTCGCCAAACTGTTGTAGGGGAAGTTACAATAACTACATTGGGTTTATTATAAATAAAGAATATTTATTAAGGTAAAACAGAGATAAGCTGGTGTCCCTTCCAAGGCTAGCAGGCAACTGCCCAGTCAAGCCAATACATAGAACACCCCTACAATGAAAGATCTAAACATAACACAACCCTTAAAGGTAAAGGACAACATAAGCTAATTGAGAATACAACAAGAACCATAGGGGAGAGTTTAAGTAGTAGCTGTGATATTACACAATTTATTTACCTGAAAGGAAATTATCAGTCCAACGTACAAATCTCCCCAATAGTTCTTCATCATCAAATATACACAACCCCAACCTCATCATACTGCATGCACATGGGCATACCATTCCCTGACAAAGAACATTTTCACATATCCCATTAACATCATTCACCAAGTTTACGATGACCGAAAGCTTTCCTCCTAGGAGAATTCAGTGTGTGGGCCGGCAACACATCAAACAAGTAAACTCAAGGATCATGCATCACCTTGATAACCTAAGCTTCCTCCAATTGACTGGTCAACCAAACCATTCTAATGGGCAAAACCTAGACCTCTTGTTCTCATTTATCCCTATGCTCTCGATCTTCAGATTCTAGGTCGTCTCATAGCCTGAACATGCCATGGTCAAAGCCACTATCGAAAAAAAAGATTAACTGAAACCCGAGCAACTGCCTGGAAGGACACCGGATGTCCCACGGTAGACCTAGTGGAGCATCCACGTTTTTTAATTAATTTTCCCAAGTTTTGTCCATATAGATGCTTTGCTGCTGACCTTCTCGAATTAAATCCTGGCCCACCTAGAGAATATAATTTCATCTGCTGGCTTCTCTCTGTCCACAAAAAAAGAAACAATGCAACTGCAAGAAGAAGGGTTAGTTCAATGCTGACCTCGGCCTATTAAAATAAAAGTGTTAACCTTGGAAAGACATACTCACATGTGGGTATAAACTAACATCCATAAAGGCCTTAAAGGCCCCATCCAAAACAGCAAGGTAACAAACTACAGCTGAATGCTTCATAGCCTTAATGAACTGGATCCTTCAGGTGCAGTACAGCACAGCTCTGTACACTCCAACAATGGCTGCAGTGACATCCTATTTTTCAAAACTTTAATTAACCCCAAGCAGCAAATTAATGTTTGTAGCTTCACCACGTGTCACCATTAAAGAAGCTGAGTTAGTCTGCTGGGTTCTTGATTTCACCCCACTCCAACCACAGGATTCAGAAGAAACCATAGCCTCATTAAAAAACATTTACAATACTCAGCCCCCCTTTTTTTTTTTTTTTGAGACTCGGGATGGTTGCTCTGGTGTGCACCCCCGCGGCACTTATGCTGGGGGTCCCGGTTTGTGCGGTCGCCTTCATTGAGCCGTGCCTGTCCGTGGCGATGGTGGCACACGCTGAAGATCGGAGAGTGGGGATCGGATGCCCCCCGATGTGCTGGTGGTACATAATCCGGATTCGATAACCACTGTGCTCAAACCCTGGTACGTCTGGAATGGAGGGAAAGTCCGCTGCCGGTATAATCTTTGGAGACTTCGCTTGTGTGATCCCCTCTGCAGGTATTGGTGGGGACACTGCTGTGGAGAGTTGCTGCGACTTTAATTGCGGCTAAGTAGCGGGAGTTCGTATTTGGGGGTCTCCCTGCTTGTTCCAAGACGGATCGTCACATTGACACCTGGTTCCATGGGTACATGGAGTATCGGAGACTTCATCGGGTGTGCTTGTCTCGGAGTCTTACACCATGTTCTTTCTCCGGTTGCTGCTATCGTCATGCACTCCTGACTCAGCGAAATGACTAATCTTTTTGGACCGGACTCTGTTCTCCTGATTTGGAACCGCCGAGTGGGCTGTCGATGGCTTTCGAGTGTGTCGTGTCCTGGTGTACTGCAAGATTCCCTGCCTTCCTCCGGACTTACCTGCTTGCATTACTTTTGGTATTTTGATTGTTTGACCCTCCACTAAACGAACTGAGATCTGTCTATATTATGGCTGGGTGGGTCTGAGTTGAATGATGGAGATCTGTTTCTTTCGGTTGCTGCTCGGGGGGGCTTTTGTCTTAGTTATGTAACTTGTGGAGCTGCAGTGGTGACTACTATCCTGTTTTAAATCGTTGCCTTTGACATTTTGGTAGCAGTGCTGGGGTATTTGAAATGCTGCGCGGCGGTGGGGGGGGGGGGGCCGGGGGCCTGCACTGGGGACCCCTCAATGTTTTTCTTCTCCTTATATTTCTCCTCTCTTTTCTATTTCTTCTCTCTTCTATATTTCGGGTTTAGATATTGGGCGACAGGCACGCTGCTAGGGGGGGTAGGCCGTAGCCATCTACAGGTGTGCGGGGTGGGGGGTTGGGGGAGGGGTTTTATTGTTTTTTCCTATTTTGTTTCTATGGCCCTTTTTTCTTCGCTCTTTTGGTTTTCCTTTCACTTTCTTCTTTTTCTGGGTTTGGGATCAGTCTGTTGGGTTATTCCCTGAGTTTTCATTGATTTGTCGTAATCTGTGCCTTAGCTGTTGCTGCATTATTGGTGTAAATGGGCGGGCGCCTACTTGGTGCTCGTAGTAATTGTATGCATGTATATCCTGAATCTCTGATGCGGTGCCCATGTCTTATTTGTGATCGTCTTCATTATGCAGGACTTATTGTTTGGCTCGCCCATTGTATGACTATATCTTACGGTTAGGCACCTGATACCCACATTTCTTTACGTTATATTGGAGCTTTTTACGTTCTTGATGTCATCCTGATTTAAAAGTAAAATTAAACCTCACCTATCCGGAAATATGATCGATGTGTGCCATGATACTATGTCTTTAATGTGCTGCCGTGCCCCCGGGATGTTCGGCTAAATAGCGGTGTACACTTTTACGTAAATAAAGGTTTTCAAAAAAAAAAAAAAAAAAACATTTACAAAAGGAACAAGTTGACCTTGCACACAAAACCCACGCATCAGTAAATAATTAATCATCTTGGCTTTTTGAGAGAGGTTTGGCTAAACAGGTACAGTAGCAGACACATATTATGCAAGTTCATTTGCACAGGTCCCTCACTTTAAAGGCTTTATGAGGCCTTCCTACTGATTGACTTGATTGAAAAAGGAGCCATAAAAGGCGAACATCCTTTACAACGCGATTTTACACCGCAGTTCCCTTACGACGCAACTTTTACAACGCAAGTTGTAACAACGAATTGCGCTGGGGGGGGGGCTCCAGGATAGTAAATAGTTTAATTTACTATCCAACTCCTTCCCTACTATCCACGGGGACTGGAGTTGGAATAGTAAATTAAACTATTCACTATCCAGCCCCCAAAAACGCAAGTCGTGGTAACGACTTGCGTTGTAAAACATGCGTCGTAAAGTACTGCGATGTAAAACATCGCGTTGTAACGACGTACATCCGCCGTAAAATATGCAGCACGGGCAGATGAAGATGGGGACAAATGAACATCAGGTTTCTTGGAAAGCAATATGTCTGAGCACTTTGATACCAACATGCATCAACGGCGCAGGCACCAGCTTGTTTCAGTGGTACTGGTCATAGTCAGTGTATGTACCAATTGCCTCAGGTATTTTGTCATAGTGACCCCAAGAAGTATGTGTGCCAGTGACCACAGGCAGTAACTGTTCATCAATGGCCACACACAGTAAGAAGCATAATGGCCCGTCACAGCAATTGCCCTGCTCCACGACACGTTTTAATATCCATACATAATGGTCGCACACAGTAGCAAGCGTTAACGTCCCATACAATAACTGGCAAAAATGACCCCACAAATGAACAAGCTTGAATTGCCTCACTCTGTAATAAGAAAACATTGCCCCACGCAGTAACTATGACTAATGGCCCTCACGGTAACTAGCTTTACTGGCCACACACTGATCAGACAGTATCATATCGCCAGAGCAATCGCTGGTTGGGTCAGCAAAACAGATTTACTTATAGCTTTTGCACGTCAAACAGAACCTCTAAACTAAGAAAAAATGCTCTAGTTATTCTCTTTAGTGAAATATCTAATGAAAATTTCTGGATGTTTTATTTTTCCCC
The DNA here is from genome assembly GCF_964261635.1 of Lissotriton helveticus. Lineage (NCBI taxonomy): Eukaryota > Metazoa > Chordata > Amphibia > Caudata > Salamandridae > Lissotriton > Lissotriton helveticus. The sequence continues at coordinate 1,223,954,776 of NC_136059.1, read as the reverse complement.
ATGTTACAATGCCCCGGTCTGTGCAAGTTACTAGAGAAAAATTATTCAGAAGTAAGTACAGGATGATAATAGCACACAGAAGCAATGGTACATTACACCCAATCCATGAACTAACACAAACACCACACACACTTACTTTTCACATTACAAGGCAGGTATGCATTGCCAAATGCATATACTGTGAAACACAAAACATGCATTAAATTCACAAGAGTTATATATAGAAGAAAGAAAACATACATTAAATTATAAATTATAGAATTATGGACGAGTGACAGTGAATTACAGTTTTGTTTTTCACTAATGGGTTCTGAGTGACATCGCGTGGATAATCCCAAATTGAGAAACGCCTGTATTTACCTTTTTGCCTATTTATATTTTTATGTAATGTGCAACACCCACCATCGTCAGCCCCTGCTTTTACCAGCAACACAGGAGAAGAGAACTAATGGGGGCGACATATATAACAATGCCTCTCCTCCGTATACCAAATGTTAACAAAAACTGCCCTGCTGAGAACCATGCCTCTTATATACCTTTATGATGTATTTTAGTTATGAGTAGTTTGGGACCCAAATGTACAGGCTTAAGTTCATACAGGAAAAATATAATTTTCATCAGACTTTTTACCAATAGAGGAAATACAAACACAAACAAGTGACACAATTAATGGATCGATCCCACCATTCCTGTTTTCAATCAAAGAAACACAGATAGCAATTAAACTAAGTTCTGACACGAGAAAAAGCTATAGGCTATTATATTACATGGGATTCTGTAATCCCTGTATATACAGCAGTCACTAATTTCTTTATAATTGGCGACTTGTGATGCAGTAAGTCGCCGATTGTAAAGAAAAGTCATTAGACCTTGACTATGATAACTTTATTACAGTAGAGTTCTGATGTCACAATTCATACTGCCAGAGCCAGCAGCTGAGGTGAAAGGCAGGTCAGGTCACAGAGCATAATTAAGGCAGCTGTTTAAAGCAACAAATGGAATGTTGCTTTTCTTTCTTCTGCTCTATTTTATTAGCTTACAATGACAAGCAGAGGGAATATGTTTATTTGGGTATAGAGTCTAAATATCGAGTTTTTAATATCGACTAGACACAATATCGAGTAAAAAATATAGAATGGACATAATATCGACTAGACATAATATAGAAAACAAAAATATCGACTAGAAAAAATTAATATCGAATAGAATGGACAGAATATCGAATCAAAAATATAGAATGGACATAATATCGACTAGACATAATATAGACAACAAAAATATCGAATTTAAGGTAAGTTAATATTATTTTTTATTTTTTGTGTAATATAATTCTGTAGCGGGTTGTGGGTTTATAGGGGAATAGGGTGGGAAGTAATTTAATTATAATTAATTAAATATGTTAATTTATTTATTGATATTTATTTAGAATTAATTGTTAATTAATTATTAATTGGTAATTAATTAAAATATAATGGGTAAATAATTATAATTGATTAATTGATACATATTTTAATTTTAGTAATTTATTTTCTGTGGCGGGTTGTAGGTTTATAGGGGAATAGGGTGGGAAGTAATTTAATTATAATTAATTAAATATGTAAAAAAAAAAATTGATATTTATTTAGAATTAATTGTTAATTAATTATTTATTGGTAATTAATTAAAATATAATTGGTAATTAATTGTAATTGATTAATTGATAAATATGTTCATTTTATTAAATTATTTTCTGTAGCGGGTTGTGGGTTTATAGGGGAATAGGGTGGGAAGTAATTTAATTATAATTAATTAAATATGTTAATTTATTTATTGTTAATTATTTTGAATTAATTGTTAATTACATAATAATTGTTAATTAATTTAAATTTAATTGGTAAATAATTTTAATTGATTGATTGATAAATATGTTAATTTCTTTAATTTATATTCTGTAGCGGGTTGTGGGTTTATAGGGGAATAGAGTGGGAAGTAATTTAATTATAATTAATTAACTATGTCATTTAATTTATTGGTATTTATTTAGAATTAATTGTTAATTAATTATTAATAGGTAATTAATTAAAATATAATTGGTAATTAAAATTAATTGATTAAATTTTTTATTGTAAATTAATTTATTGTTAATAGGTAATTAATTAGTATTAGTAGGTAATTTTTAGAATTAAATATTTTTAATTTGTATTTAGAAATAATTATTTAATATCTTTTATACAATTGTAAAATATTTAAATTAATTTGTAATTGGTATTACTATTTATGTTATTTATATTTATATATGTAGTATTTACTTTCCCAACTATTGCACTCAGTGGAGTTGGAATAGTAATTTTTACCCCTACACTATCCAACACTTTCCCTACTGTTGCACTCTCTGGAGTTGGAATAGTAATTTTTACCCCTACGCTATCCAATGCTTTCCCTACTGTTGCACTCTCTGGAGTGGGAATAGTAATTTTTACCCCTACGCTATCCAACGCTTTCCCTACTGTTGCACTCGCAGGAGTGGGAATAGTATTTTTTACCCCTACGCTATCCAACTCTTTCCCTACTGTTGCACTCTCTGGAGTGGGAATAGTAACTTTAACCCCTACGCTATCCAACGCTTTCCCTACTGTTGCACTCTTTGGAGTGGGAATAGTAATTTTTACCCCTACGCTATCCAACTCTTTCCCTACTGTTGCACTCTCTGGAGTGGGAATAGTAATTTTTACCCCTACGCTATCCAACTCTTTCCCTACTGTTGCACTCTCTGGAGTGGGAATAGTAACTTTTACCCCTACGCTATCCAACGCTTTCCCTACAGTTGCACTCTCTGGAGTTGGAATAGTAATTTTAACCCCTACGCTATCCAACGCTTTCCCTACTGTTGCACTCTCTTGAGTGGGAATAGTAATTTTTACCCCTACGCTATCCTACGCTTTCCCTACTGTTGCACTCTCTGGAGTGGGAATAGTAATTTTTACCCCTACGCTATCCAACGTTTTCCCTACTGTTGCACTCTCTGGAGTGGGAATAGTAATTTTATCCCTACGCTATCCAACGCTTTCCCTACTGTTGCACTCTCTGGAGTGGGAATAGTAATTTTTACCCCTATGCTATCCAACGCTTTCCCTACTGTTGCCCTCTCTGGAGTGGGAATAGTAATGTTTACCCCTACGCTATCCAACGCTTTCCCAACTATTGCACTCTCTGGAGTAGGAATAGTAATTTTTACTGATACGCTATCCAACGCTTTCCCTACTGTTGCACTCTCTGGAGTGGGAATAGTAATTTTTACCCCTACGCTATCCAACGCTTTCCCTACTGTTGCACTCGCTGGAGTGGGAATAGTAATTTTTACCCCTACGCTATCCAACTCTTTCCCTACTGTTGCACTCTCTGGAGTCGGAATAGTAACTTTAACCCCTACGCTATCCAACGATTTCCCTGTTGTTGCACTCTTTGGAGTAGGAATAGTAATTTTTACCCCTACGCTATCCAACGCTTTCCCTACTGTTGCACTCTCTGGAGTGGGAATAGTAATTTTTACCCCTACGCTATCCAACGCTTTCCCTACTGTTGCACTCGCTGGAGTGGGAATAGTAATTTTTACCCCTACGCTATCCAACGCTTTCCCTACTGTTGCACTCTCTGGAGTGGGAATAGTAATTTTTACCCCTACGCTATCCAACGCTTTCCCTACTGTTGCACTCTCTGGAGTGGGAATAGTAATTTCTACCCTTACGCTATCCAACGCTTTCTCTTCTGTTGCACTCACTGGAGTCGTTACAGTAAATTTAAACCTCTTGCTATCCTACGGTAATAATATTGTATATGTTTTGTTAATAATATGTATGTATATTTATATATATATATATATATGTATTAAAAATAAATCATTTTTTTAAAGTTATATTAATTATTTTTTAATGTTACATTTATTTAAGTATTTTAAATAAGTTAAAAATAATTTTATTTAATATTATATTACTTTTAAATTACTTTTAAGACAGTTGAAAAATTCGATATTTTGACAGTCTATATTTTTTACACTCGATATTTTGGAGTCGATATTTTTGTACTTACCTGTTTGAAGATAGGAAGTCGATATTTTGGCAGTCGATATTTTTACCTCGATATTGTGTCATCCCGATATTGTGACTGTCGATATTCTGTCAGTGATCCGTTTATTTGTCCACTCCTTAGATAGAGAAAAGCGAGAATCTTTCTGCATATTTCTATATGTTCTGAGCTACTGCAGCTTTTTTTGACTGACTTTTGTTTGACTCCTGTTCCCGGTTGCCGCGCACATTCGCATCGCTCTCACCCCAGGAAGCTGAATTCGAGCTGAATTCGATGGAGCAGACGTCGGACGTTTGACGTACTGCGTCTATGCGCACACGCGCACCAGCTGATTCTCGTGGAGCCTACACCGGCAACAGCCTTCGCGACAAACGCCACTTAATATGCCGTGCTGGGCAGAGGACCCGCTGTGCCTAGAGGATCCGAGGCGCCCTGTGTGGAAGGACCTGAAAAGTGGCTGTGGTCCGTGAGGGGGAACCAGACACTGCCAGGGATTGGCAGAGAAGTAGAGACAGTGTTTGTAGGCACTCGGTATTAGTCCTCAATATGCCAAGTGAAATGCGGGACCGTAGGAGCACTGTCTGACACCAGCTGAGTAGAGCTGGAGACAGCACCTGAACTGGTAACCTGCCGATGGTAGCAAGGGGTTGGAAGTGTGCAGCGGTAAACCGTGGAACAGAGGTAAGTGTAGGGCAGTTTTTTCAATTTTATTTAAAATGTAGAAGAGTTGTAATTGTTTTCCTTAACAACTGAGGACATTATTTTTACCTATAAGCAACGGCGGCAGTTTTATGTGCACAAGCTGTAATTTGAGTCTGGCAAAGGGGGCCGTGTAGCCCCAGCGGAGATTGGGACGGGAAAGTAGTACCTAACCAGGCCATAGCATTTGTGACCCGAGAACAAAGGTGTCAAACGAAGAAGAGAATTTAAAAAGATGGCACCGGCCAAAGCAAGAACCCGTAAAACCACAAAAAACGGGAAAAAGTCTGAGATGAACATTCCAGTGACTGTCGAAGGGAGTGGAGTAGGTAAATCAAAGGGGGCGCTGAGCGAGCCAGCTGGAAGGACGAAACGAGTATCAAGAAATGTGCAATCTTTGTCATTAACGCCGTAATCAGCAAAACCAAAAATAGTAAAGGGTGGCTCATCAGTCTCTAACTCGATTAAAGACTTCTTGGGAAGACATTTTAAGGGGAAGGATGTGGCGAACAAGGAGGCAAGTGCCGTGGCATACCCAACCTCTGAGTCCAAGGGTTAGGTGGATTTAACCTCCCCAAACCAGCCTATATTCAATATATCTGGGGTTTCCTTGAATCCACGGGTGTCTTCCTTGCCAAGAATGTTCCAGCGGTCACTTGAATGTGATATGGAGGGTGAAGGCGAGGATGTAACATCAAGCAGCAAGGTTTTAAGTATAAAAGACATAAATGGAACAATGACCCATCCTAAGGAGAACGTGGGTGTGGACTACTCTTTTGGTACAGGGAATGGAATTTTACACTTGCCACTGCATGGGCTTGAGGTTACAGGAACCTCGAGTACTTCCATGCTTGGGGGTTATGTGGATCCTCCAAAAAACCCTGCAAGGCCTGCTTGAGGTTTCTGTATTAACCTCTTCCATGCTCATGACGGCTCCCGGCCGGCCGGCATGAGTCACGGTGGGCTTGTGCTGATAATGTCCGGGAGCTGTCATGACCACGCCCGCGATCGGAATGTTCAGCACTGCAGTGGAATTCGCGCCGCAGTGATGAGGTTAAATAATGATCTCTTAAAAACACAAGTGGAGCAGTCTAAAGCAATGTTGGGTGAGCTGACTCAAATTAGAGGACTAATGCTGGTTTTAGTTAGACCGATTGGCGGAGATTAGGAGGGGGCAGGCAGTAATGAGGAGGAGGATGCTGGATTAAGGGCTGCTAATTTAAAGAAAAAGGAACCAACTGTATATATATCCCGGCAGCCAAGGATTGTGAAGAAATGGGATGAAAGGAGATATTATTTCAGTAGATTCCCAAGATCGGGGGGGGAGGTCACCCTCTCAAAAAGGCATTTAACAAAACATCATGTAAGGAAGCTGAGAAGAGGGAAAGGAGAAAAGATGGAGCAAGAATGTAAAGAGAGGGAAATAATGCAAAGACCAAATGAGAACAAGGTAAAGCCCCTAGTGGAACAAGAAGAATATCGGAAAAGATTAGAAAGATCAAAGAGCAGTAAAAGTGGTCTGGCACCTCCAATGAGTGAGAAGGAGGAGAACGAGGGGAACGAGGGGAAAGTTACTGATAGGAGGATAATAACACAAGTGAGATCTGGAAATCCTAGATGCAGCAAGGCCCCTATAGAAAAAGATGAGGGAGATCCTATGATAAAGAAAAGGAAAACCAGATTAAAGGGGGTAAGGCAAGAATGTACCCCCGTCTTATGGGTTTTCCTAGAACCTTATAGTAATGGTAAAGGCGGGAAAAAAGTTAGAAAACTAAACCCATTAAATCGATCTCAACTTCTATTCTTCATGGCAAAAGGTGCAAGTCTCGGCAGTATTGGCACAGAGGACCTTAGAGAAGTTGGGATTGTTACAAGTAGCACAGGGGGTGATGTGACCAAGGTCCTTTTTTACTCTTCCTTGGTGAAAGACGCCGTGGAAAAAGCCAGTAATGAGCTACAAAAGGAAGGGATTAGACTGGTAAGAAAGGAGGGAATACAGGGACAGCATTTCCTGACGAATCATGCTGGTCTAGGACTACGGCAGATAAGGTTAATTAACTCAAATTGGAATAAGAAGGAGGGTCTTACAATAACTATATCTGATAGCGAATTTGCAAGATATGGAAAAGATATATTTGTCGGAAATAGGTTTAACGTCCTTGCATCCCCAGAATTTAGGGAGTATTAAGAGGAGGGATTTCTGAGTGAAATCGACTAGGAACAAGGGTCATCACATAGCCTATCAGTCCTATCATGCAATATAAATGGCTATAAGAAAATATCGGCACAGATTAAGTTTGATCAATTTTATAAAAAGTAATGATATGGTGTGCCTACAGGAGACCTGGCTGTGTGACGATACCCTAGAAACCTTAGTTACAGAATGATTTGTCCAATACTCTAAAGCAGCAAAGAAAAATAACCTGGGGAGGCCATCGGGGGGTCAACTAACACTGATTTCCTCACAGATAGCTAGGAAGACTGAAAAGTTAAAACTACTTTGCGATTGAGCATTAGGCTGTAGGGTTCTATTGCAGAAGCCAGATCCCCGCTATGAAGGAATATGTATCATAAATGTATATATACAGAAGGGAAAGGACCGAGAATATAATGTGAACCTGGGAAAATTGAAAGAAGATATAGCGTCCGTTAGCGTTAAGTACCAGAAGGATATATTATTGGTGGTAGGTGACATCAATCATAGATTAGACCCCCGAAGGGTGGATAGTTGGCACAAAGAATTTTTAAAATCTTAAAATATTGAAGTGGCCATCTTCCCAAGAGGAGAGATCTCACCACAGGACATATCTTTTACCCAGCTGATGGGGTCACTGGGCATGGTAAGCGCAAATGGAAGATTACAGCCAAATCGGCCAGCGGACGGACCTTTGTGAGGGGCCAGCAAGTTTGCCCAATAGATTATGTGTTTTGCCAGGCCTGGTGCTTTGAGCTACTTAAAAACTTTGAGGTGGTGAAAATGACAGGTAGTGATCATTATCCATTGAGGGCAGAACTACACCTACCGAGAAGTAAAAATAGAGAAAGGGTTCTGCAGGTTCACGTGGACTATCCAAAACGGCTGACGACTTGTACAACAGATGAATATATAGAAAAAATAAAGCTAATCCAGCAGGCAATCCCTATAGAAGAATTTCAACTTAGAAATGAAATTTCCTGGTTTAAATCTACCATAGCTAAGCGGGCGGACACCTTAAAGACAAAATTTAAGGCTAGAAAGTCAGGATTGGGGAGCCATAGTGCTAATAAAAGGAAGACCTGGTTTGATGACGAGTGCAGGGCATCCAAGGCACAGATTAGACAGAAGGAGAGAAGACTATAGGCTAGGTTTAAGGTGGATTTATATCTGTCGCTCCAGCAACTATGGTTAAAATATAAAACACTAATTCGGAACAAAAAAATAATTTATAAAGATAAGTGTTGGGCAAATATGTTGGAAGTAATTGAAACCAGGAGACGTTAAAAGATTCTGGAAATTAGTCCAAGAAAGTGGGGGTGAGAAAGTAGGTGCCTTGGATTGTATGGTTCCTGAAGATGACTGGGTGGGCTACCTGGGAGAAATCTACGGGAAATAGCCAATACAAGAAGAGCCAAGGATCTCAGACTGGCCACAGGTAAGGGAGGACATAAAGGAATATATTACCCCAAGGTATATAAAACAAATCATAGCAAGTTTGAATCTAACCCGTGCTGCAGGCCCAGATAACGTTCCGGCAGTGATAACAAAATCTAGACCAGAATAGTGGGCTGAGTTTTTAGCAAAGATGTTCCAAGTAATTCTGGGATCAGGAATTGTACCAGAAAGTTGGAAGGGTGCAATTATAAGACCAATACATAACAAGCATTTACAATTCAATGGTTTTGCCTTTGGAAAAGTTAGAGCTATTGGCATTGTAAATGACAAAATTTGTATTTATGTGTTGGTTTTGAAAACAGATAAATAAATGGCATTGTCATTTACATTGCCATTAGCAATGGGCTAATGGGGCTGGGCTCTTGTAAAATGGGATGGGAACAGCCAGGAGCGCCTGGGTGTGCCTAAACAGAGACACGGACCGCGGGGGTGGGGGGGGGTGGGACAGCGGGATACACAAAGACACGGACAGCGGGATGGGGGACGGACAGCGGGATACAACCATGCGGTACCATGCCATTAGACTAGGCAGCTTCCATCTGGGCGACATGCGTTTCCTTTCCTTTCGGGCAGGACTATTGAAACAAGCAACCTTCTTCCTCACAACAGGCATTCCCTCACTTCTGTAAGGTGAAGGTCTTGCATAGATATGCTCCTTACTCCTTTTAAGGGAGAGATATTAGATTAAAGATGTGATTTTCTGGTTTGGCGTAGACCATCCGCAATCTTTAAATTTGCATCAGCATAGAAAGAAAGTGCCCCCTCACCCCATCCCTTTAAACAAACATCAAAACTCTGTGTGGCTCATTTGGCTGAAATGGGTACATGTCTAGTTAAGTAAGCCAGACTTGAGTAAGTAGGGAAAACAGCTTGTTGCATGTTAATTGTCCTGTTCTCAAGCATAGCGATATTGGGGCGAAAATGATTTCCATATTTTTGAGGCCCCCTTTCCTAATACTAATGGACGAGTACAACAGATGTTTGGTATTTTGGCCTGTTAAGTGCCCCGACTGATGCTTAACAGGCTTTTTGACTAATACAAGCATGTGTTCATAACGCCGAACTACTTTTTCCAAACAACTCCATGCCATTAGGACACTATATTTCGGCCCAGGCCTTTCATTTACCAACTCTTTCCATTCTGGTATTCCTAGTCCTGCTTCATCTAAAGTAAAGCAATTGGATTAAAGTGCTATATCACAGTGGGTTGGAAACAGAACAAGGAAAGGCACGGACAGCGTGAGGGAGGGCAGTAAAGGCACAGACAGCGGGAGGGGGGCGGGAAAGGCATGGACAGCTGGAGGGGGCGGGAAAGGCACGGACAGCGGGAGGGGGGGGCGGGAAAGGCACGGACAGCGGGAGGGGGGCGGGAAAGGCACGGACAGCGGGAGGGGGGCGGGAAAGGCACGGACAGCGGGAGGGGGGTGCGGGAACGGGCACACAGTATTTTTGAGGGCAACTTTCATAATACTAATGGACGAGTACAACAGATGTTTGGTATTTTGGCCTGTTAAGTGCCCCGACTGATGCTTAACAGGCTTTTTGACTAATACACGCATGTGTTCATAACGCCGAACTACTTTTTCCAAACAACTCCATGCCATTAGGACACTATATTTCGGCCCAGGCCTTTCATTTACCAACTCTTTCCATTCTGGTATTCCTAGTCCTGCTTCATCTAAAGTAAAGCAATTGGATTAAAGTGCTATATCACAGTGGGTTGGAAACAGAACAAGGAAAGGCACGGACAGCGGGAGGGAGGGCAGGAAAGGCACGGACAGCGGGAGGAGGGGCGGGAACGGCACGGACAGCGGGAGGGGGGGCGGGAAAGGCACGGACAGCGGGAGGGGGGCGGGAAAGGCACGGACAGCGGGAGGGGGTGCGGGAACGGACACACGGTATTTTTGAGGGCCCCTTTCCTAATACTAATTGACGAGTACAACAGATGTTTGGTATTTTGGCCTGTTAAGTGCCCCGACTGATGCTTAACAGGCTTTTTGACTAATACACGCATGTGTTCATAACGCCGAACTACTTTTTCCAAACAACTCCATGCCATTAGGACACTATATTTCGGCCCAGGCCTTTCATTTACCAACTCTTTCCATTCTGGTATTCCTAGTCCTGCTTCATCTAAAGTAAAGCAATTGGATTAAAGTGCTATATCACAGTGGGTTGGAAACAGAACAAGGAAAGGCACGGACAGCGGGAGGGAGGGCAGAAAAGGCACGGACAGCGGGAGGGGGGCGGGAAAGGCACGGACAGCGGGAGGGGGGGCGGGAAAGGCACGGACAGCGGGAGGGGGGTGCGGGAACGGGCACACGCACAGCGGGAGGGGGGGCGGCGGGAACGGCCACAATCAAAAGCACTCGCCTGGACCTGGACTTCCTCCGGCGGCGGTCGGCCGCGGAATGACCAAAAGAAACATGGACGGCCAAATAAATAAACCCCGCCCACCGCCGCACTGACGCACGAAAATGGGCGGGATGAGTAAAAATCGCGGGAACGCCCACGAATCTGCTCGCAGAATGACGAGCAGATCTCTCTTCCAATGGCTAGCCTCCATTTATGGAGCTAGCCAATGGAAAGAGAGGGTGGGACAACACACACATACTGTAAACATTAGATTTCGCCTGCACCGAAAAGCTGCGCGGTGCGCAGCTTTCGACAGGCGAAACCTTAAAGGGGCGATCACAAAATACCGAAAAACTACAGGTTGATAAATCTCCTAGATATAGGGGAATACATCTTTGCAAAAACCATACTGGGTTAATTAAAAGACTGGGCAGAGGAAAATCAGATTATCTCCCCGGAACAGGGGGGGTTTAAAGCAGGCCATTCCACAATTGACCCTTGCTTTGCTCTTTGGGCCATAGCACGGAAATCAACGGAAATGCGGGGACGTTTATTTTGTTGTTTTGTAGACTTCTGCGCAGCCTTCGATCTGGTGGACCGGGAGCTGTTGCGGGAGGCCCTAATCAGATATGGAATCCCAAATGATCCGCTACATCTGATCCAAATGCTCCATATAAAAACTGGGCCCAGATAATTTTAGATATAGATGGTAGTTTATGATTGGAAATGGGCTGCGGCAGGGATGTGTATTGGCTCTCCTGCTGCTTTCCTTGTTCTTAGCAGATTTGCCAGTGACCTTGGGGAACGTCATTGGGGCAAGCCCGAAACAAGATGGTAAGCATGCCTACTTTATGCCGACGATCTGGTGATTATGGACCAGACCGAAGTTGGCCTGCAAAGGAAATTGAATATATTTAACGATTACTGCTCCAAGAAAAAACTTGTGATTAATATGGATAAGACCAAAACCTTGACCTTTGACCGGAGGAAGGCTGGGTTCACATGGTGGATAGGGACAGAGAAAGTGGAATCGGTTACTGAATACAGGTATTTGGGGCTATGGTTTGAGAAAAGTATGAAATGGTAAACTCACCTAGAGGCGTCAAACTTAAGAACCTCTGCATCGATTAGCGGCCTGAAATTGTTTAATAAATCCTATGGCGCTATGTCAGATCGGCCAGTGCTAAAAGCTTATTCGGCCATAGTTCCCCCACAACTTCTGTACGGCGCTGAATTGTTATATTTGAGTGACAAAGAAGACTGGGATGTTGAGGAAGGTAAAAATCTAAAAAATCTATTTACACTTCCCTTATCAGCAATGGTCCAGGCCGTAAGACTGGAATTAGGACTGACTTCATGGGGCATTCTAGACGGTATGGCCCTACTTAGCTTCTGGCAACGCCTAGGAGTAGGCGAAAACACCAAAATATCTCAATGGTGTAAAAACGAAATACAGAATAGCAAACTAAAATGGGCAAGAGAGGCTAGGGTGATTATGATGAAGCTATGTCGTATGATGGAGATTAATGTGGGCCCCACTATCTCTATGGTTAGCCTACACAAGAAGATACTTAGGACGTTGGGGAAAGAGATATCGAATGCACAGGACCAAAATTATCTTGCAAACAAAACCTCACTGCATTTTATGACTGCCGGACGGAAAAATGATCATTGCTTTCCCTATATTGATAGCTTACCGGATTGCTGTTTCAGAAGTGAGGTTTTTAGGGTAAGAATTGGGGTGAACCCGTGTTATATAAGTAAAGTGGTAAAATGTGCAATGATGGATAAGACGGGAAAATGCACTTGTCCTTTCGGCACCTCATGTGATTTGCTACATATTTTAATAGATTGTCAAGTTTCTGGATCAACGAATTATGTTCTTAAAACCGATCTTTAAGAAATATGAGATTCTAACAAGGGCCCAGGCTGTAACCTTGATGACTGAAATGACCCAATTAGATATTGCCGTTGCTATCGGGAAATTTATGTAAAGAGTGAAGGCACTTTTTTATACCTTTTAAATGAGTTTTAGTAAATAGCTTATCCGTAATTTGGGTTACAGAGGGTTTTTATCATGGAATGTGTTTTAAGATGTATGTAACAAGATATGTATTGTTTGTGGACCAATGGTCCAAATAAACGTGATTTAAAACTGAAACACAACTGACTTAAACTGGACTGTTTCTAATATCTCTTTGCAGCAAATATTTAATTTTGCACTAGAGATTTTATTTTCATTCTTCATGTTTGCAAACCTGCTCGCTCTTTCATATGAAGGAGATACGCACCGCACCAAGGTTTAAAGTGGTTTGTGGGAAAGGTGATTGTGCTACCATGAATTATAAGGGATAAAGTACCCCCTGGCATACATAATAAGGATATTGCAAGTCACGGAGTAGTTCCATACCCTTATAAAGGAACTCGGCCTTCGATCTTGTTATATATTATAATGTACTGTATAATGCATGTATAATTCTTATTCTTATAATTTAAAGCAGGGGCTATTTTATCCCTTATGTAATTACAATCAAATTGCCGCAAATCACTCATAAAGTAAAGTGCTGAGGACGTTTAATCCTCGGCAAAATAACATTCTAAAGTGCAGAGGCGGCTCTAGGCTCATGGCGGCCCTGGGCAGGGAGCGCGGGTAGAGGGCCCCGGAAGAGAGAGACCGGGCGGGGCGGAGCGCGGAGGCCAGTGAAGAGGGGGGGTGTCAGGGTGTTTGGAAGTGGAACAGAGCCGGAGGCCGCCAAATCCCTGCCAGGTGCAGCCACGCAAATATGTATCCATCCTCAGAGGATTATTATATTAAGGATATATATATTGGCGTGGTGGCCCCCTGAGGTTTGGTGGCCCTGTGCAGGTGCACAGCTTGCACATGCCTAAGGCCGCCCCTGTAAAGTGAGGCACACAACTACTTGACAGACCATCGAGGCAGCCTTGCTACAGTATACCCTGAAACCAATGCAAAGCTACTACTGGTAACTTTACACATATAGGAATAGGACTCAACCATTGAGTACAGGGAAAAGTAAATATGGTTATTAAACGTTAAAGAAAACTAGTAAAAATATTCCAATGTTAAATATTAATCTAAATTATGTTCATATTTTTTAAAGCTAGAACAAATTCACCAAATTGTTACAGAACTAATATTTTACCAATGTAGTAAAAAAAATGTCATTTAAATGTATTTAATTCATGTACAACTATTTAAAGGTTTATTTAAGAAAAAGTCCCATATCCAATAACATTTTGTTTTTATAGAAAATGTATTAAAAATGACTAACATGTATGTACAAGATTAACTTGAATTAATTCATTTTAACAAAACAATGAGTTACATTTATTTTGAAATTTTAATAAGTTTATTAAAAGATTATGAGAAAATAATGTTGTTTTTAATTAACTATAATAATTTAACATTTAATAAACTGTGTGCATCTCTTTTAAAAGATGAAAAAAGTTCTTTGATTTCAATATTATTTCCTAAGGGGTTTTATTTTAAGTCCCTGCCACCATTATTTTCTATTGAATGGTGTAGTAGTTCCAGTGGTTGGCCATGTGTGGTGCTGGGCTTACTCCAGGTCTCAGGCAGGGGTGGGATGAATGTGTGGAGTTTCACTCTGTGGAATTCCACTGAGTTACATAAAACCTCTGCAAGATTCCACAGAGTTCCGAGAGTGGCATGTCACACTACTTTTTAGCGCCGGGAGCATGTCCTGTGTTTCAAAATCAGCGCGAAATGCACCTCATGTTGTGCCAGAGAGTGCTGCTTCTTTGCAGTCGCTCAAGTAGATTATCTACTGGAGAGACAGCTTTCTCACCATGAGTGGCAGCTTTCTCACCCTGAATGGTTGCGACTGCCTGCGACCGCCTGCATTGAGAAAATCTCGTCGGGTCCTGCACTAGCGCCCGAAAATCGCCCTAGGGGACACCAATTCTCGCTCACCGACTTAAAGTTGGCAAGCCACGTGCAAGAAAAGACATTCACACGACAGTTGGTGGAGTTTTGCCGGAACGCCGCATCACAAGAGTAGCCCGGAGTGAGGAAAACGCTGCAAATGCCGCAAACCCCACCGCTGTAGCTGAATTTATCGCACACCCCAAGTTTGAGCTGGAGAATATTTACAACTGTGGTGAGACTGTTTTGAATGTAGTATTTTTGGAAATGCAGTTTGTGAATAGCAATGAGCTTACTCTTTTGTGGGTAGGTGGGTGTACCTCCCTTAAGCCCTTTTTAGTCCTCCTAAAACTCCTCCTTACTCCCCCCTAAACGCCTCTAATTTCATAATAAGCATTCCTCATTTCCAGAAATTCTCCTGTCCCTCTCATATTTACTGCAAAGATGTAGTCTTACATGTGCAGAAATGTCTGCATTCGCTGAGTTCTCCACATAGAAATGATAGGAAAGGCAGTGGTCTCCTCATGTTGATTTGTGAATACCATTTTGTAGTACATGAGTAGTACTAATGTAGTACTACTAAACATACTACAAATTGCAGTTTGTGATATACAGGTAGATTCATGAAAGAAAAATCGGCTCGCAAAGGGCCAGATTCTGCGAATCTGGCCTTTTGCGAGCGCAATTTTTGCATTTGGGATTCATCATCCCAAATGCAAAAATCGCTAATTGCGAAATCGAATATTTGCGAGGAATTGCATTTAAGGAATCTCTATTTGAAATTCCTTAAATGCAATTCATTAACCATTTTTTATTTGCGAATTCGCTATATCTGGCCGCTATTTACCGCGAAGTGTAACTTCGTGGTAAATAGCGAAAACTTAGAAAAATGCACTTAAAGTGCATTTTTCTAAGTGGTATGTTACACACACACATGTCCTTTGGACATGTGTGTGCGCAACATCAGGCTACATTTACATTTCAGGGGTGCAACAGAGTGTCCATTGGACACCCCTGCACCCTTGAAATCGCAAAATCAAAATGTGAATCGCTAATAGCGATTCGCACATTGATATGTCTTCCCATTCACTCCTATGGGCCTTTAGCCCCATAGGAACGAATATGGAGTTATTCCTGATTTGCGATTAGCAATTAGCTAATCGCAAATAAGGAAGCTGTAGGAATCGCAATAAATATTGCGATTCCTACATGAATCCCGTTTTGCGAGTCTGTAATAGCGATTCCTTATTATTCGCTATTACAGACTCGCAAAACATGCCGATGATGAATCTGGCTGATAGGTCCCTGGGTGTCACTAATGTATAAGGCTAAAAATGCAGGCTTGACATGGTCCCACTGCCTAAATTGCCACACCTACTGACTGACACTCTCCCATATAATAAATAAGCACTCTCCTATATTGGTAGTAAGGATAATATCCTCTCTGAGCCAAGGGTAGTCGAACTGTTTCTTGAGCCCCTTTGGAAGGAAGTGAACAACGTCCAGCCCCCTGTGGGGGTTAACTCCTTGGGGCAAGAAGTACCAAGATCTTCATCCCTCTGCAGGGTCACCAAATGCTTTAAAATCACATACTCGAGATGCAAAAGTCCCATAAATAAAACTACTATCCATCCTGAAAAAGTTTGAACACCAATGATATCACAATGATATGTTGCAAGAGGCTGAACAGATCTAACTGTCTGTCACAACTAAACAGTGTGAAGTATTGGCAAAGCCAATAGGATTGATATTGCCTTCTAGCCTTTTGGCAATATTTGCTTTGCCTTTTCGTGGCTGTTATAAAATGTAATTGTTTGGGGAGATGGGTCTGTGCCAATATAAAAAAAAAACATTGGCTAAGGGCAAAAACAGGTTTTTGGTCTCAAAAAGCACACAAGAACCTAGAAGAGCCAGGCTCTCCGTCTGGGCCGGCATGACTCGCTGGTGTGGGGGCGGGGGGTCGAGGGGGGAAGATTAATTAAAAAACAATTTTTAATTAAATTAAATTACCTTCGCCGGTCCGGTCCCGCATCTGCTCCTCTCCTGGAATCAGGAAGCCTCCTTCCCCTCCCCTAAGCCAATCATAATGCTGCAATGGTAGCGTTGTTATTGGTCGGGACGCCGACCAGCCAGGCGTCCATGGGGAGGCCAGTTTCTCCATGTAGGCCGCATGAAGCCTACATGGAGAAAAGGCAGAGTGTGCATGACTGGTTTGGTCAGCACCCTCAGCAGCGGGCTAGCCACTCCTCCCCTTCCCTAGAGCACACCCGCCCGGCCCCAACCAAACCCTTCTGCTTTCTCACAGAGTGAGAAGCAGAAACATAACATTTATAATACCGTTTGGTTTCTGCTTCTCGCACTGTGAGAAAGCAGAATGGCGACGCTACTCCGCCCACATGAAGGAGCCGCCCCTGCAGGCTCCACAGGAAAACTCCCTCGTATGTGGATGTGCTCCTTGGGCAGATCGCCTTTGCTCACAGTGAAGATAACCAATGCGTGAAGTCAGTGGTCGAAATGGGCGGTACTGCAGGGCACGGCGTGCCCCTACTTCTATAATTCAATAGATCCCGTGGCCCTACTTTTTTCATTTTAATAATGCGTCCCAGGACGGCAGAAATAGCCAAGGCCTGCGGAGAAGGCTTGGCGTTACTGGCAGTTCGGGGACGGGCGGTGGACAGAGAAGGAAAAGTACTCTGTCTTTTCTTTCTTGCCAGAGAAGACAAGGACAGTGTCCATTTCTCCTCTGTCGCTGGCAGCTGCCCCCTCTCCCTTTCTTCCTCTTACTCCCTCTTTCTGTCTCGCTCCTCCTCATGAAAACAGTGAATTCAAGAAAAGGTTCTCACCCTCTCTTTGGTTCATTTGTTCCCTTGTGAAATGGATCCAAAAAAGAAAAATACTTTTGCTGCAAATGTCTTTTTCTGCCATTATTCTATTCCAAAGTACAGACTCTGGATGGAGAGAAATAAAAGTTTCAACTATGAAAAATAAATAAATAACTAAATAAAGCAAGACAGTGTTCACAAAGTGTCTAGATTGATTTGATTCAGACCCAAATATACTAGTGTCACTTTAAAGAGTTTGCCAGTGAAGCGCTACTTTTGTTTTATCTTTTCATTGAACAGCATTGTTTTCCCTCAATGAGGAAGTACACCATTCCTGGGGATACTGCAATGCCGGATTGATGGGTGGATTGGAAAACAAAATGTGTACCTCGGCTCGGTGTTCATGGATGTGGTCTTTTTAAACCATACTGCTTGCGTTTTATAATGATATAAGCAATGGACATTTGAAGCGGAAACTTTCTTGGCCCTGTAGTCATGTCCTTAACTTTTCAGGCAAAAGAACTCACTGATTTCCGACTATTGAGTGTAAATGCGTTAAGGTAACCATGTTGTTCCTGCTTACATTTCACATGCTTAACTTAATCTTGCATTCCCTTGAGTGTTTTCTTTTTTTCAGGATGTTGTCACGTTTTTTAGGCAGCGTATTGCTCTTGTCTAGTGCGTAATTCGAACTGAGTTGCATCCAGGTATTTATAGCAGGGTTCAATTGGGTTGTAGTTGAAGGCCGTGCGAGTACCTCTCTGTGGGGCAGTATGATGTTCAGTGGGGGAGTAGATGTGGCACTATGGTCAGAGCTGCCGAATTTGGAACTGGGGATCCAGGTTCAGCCTTCATGAGCAGTCCCCCAGACCACTCTCATGAGGGATCACATTCCTATGCTAGGCCTTAGAAGGCCCTGCAAGACCACAGAAGCCCTGGTGTCTTAGCAACAGCAAGTTTACCCTAGTGGGGGCAAGTGTGGGTTAAATTTGGATGCCTGTCCACCACAATCCGTACTGAAGTTCACCTCTAGTCTTGCGGGCAGGCTTATGAAGCAGCACACCCTAGAGCAACAGTGAACCTGTCACTGAGGTCACAGGACCCTTGAAAAGTGCCAGCTCTACGGCGGTGCGACCGGTGTATTTGCACCGGGTGCTGACTTTCGGTGGCAAGTATATTATGGTTTTAAAAGTGCTTGCTGCCTCCTTCCTGGCCTACAGCAATTTTCGGCAACAATAAAAATGTTATGATAACTTCATTGATTAATGTTCTTCCCATAGAGAGATCAGAGTTGTGTCTAGTGGAAGTTTTGATTCATGGAATGGTTGCGTAGAGGGTTAATGTGCCTTCTGCAAAGAACATGTACCATGCAGATCACAAAGTGCACATAATGTAAATAGGTCAGTGGGTTACAGCTTTTTTGTGAGACAGATATTTAGTTACTTGCAGTTTAGAAGTTAAAATCTTAACATAGAACAGTGAGTTATTGTCATCTAAGAGCTGCATGCAAACTGCAAGGTATAAATTAGAGCGTTATCTCCCCCCTCCCCACCCCCCCCCCCCCCACCCCTGTCTCTGATTATCCTACTGATGCAAAAAGTGTTCATTTGGATAGAAATCAGTTCTGTTTAAGAAAAAAAAAACCATGGTATTACATTTTAAATTCTAAGTTTGTGTTTGTCCAGACCAATCACTATTAAACTACACTGCCCACTAGTATGGTTGTCATGTGACTCCTACATATTGTAGTCCTTTGTTATGTAACATTTCCTATACAGTGATTTACACGCGTGATTGTCTCTGAGTAGTGTGTGTGATGTAAAGTGCTCTGAAACTCTACACTGGTATGAGTGGCGCTGTAAAAAAAATTAAATGCATCTGAGAAAGAGCAGTTATGGAGACTTGAGGGGCACTGTTAAAGGGTGGTAGTGAGAGAATCCGTGGAGGAGGTGGTCACTGGGGGGCACCAACAAACACTGTCGCACAGGGCACCACCAGCGCTAAAGCCAGCCCTGCCCATCAGGCCAGTCCGCCTCACTTGGCCTTGTTTCAGCAGTAGTAGCAGCAGAAGTAGCTGCAACTCACCAGGGATTGGCAATGCAGGATAGGCACGCACAAAAAAACTAAGTTTTGCAAACTTCACATTCTCTCTGCTTCATGCACAAGCACTTTTAAGATGTGATGCCTGCTTTGGGGGCACTGGAATTATGCAACAAAAGAAGACTAAATTACGCTGCAGTGTAGACTAAATTATGCAGCAAAAAAAGGCTGCAACATAATGCAGTATATTTTCTGACACTTTATTATTTTGACATTTTTACACATGCTAACATCCTCTGGAAAGACTTTGCCTTATTAGTACCAGTGTAACATACAAATGCAGCAGTGAGAAAGGTGATCAGTCAACCTTTGCAAAGAGCCATCCACTTCGCAGTAACACAAGTCACATTTTTTAGTAACTTTTGATTTGTTTGAGCTACAAACAATTTATTAGTTAAAATTGTCAGTCAGATTATGTAGCAGATTATGTATCAGATGTTATATTATGTGGCAAATATTGCAGAGCCATAATTATATAGAAAACATTTGCAAACTAGGATATTTTGCCATTAATGTTGGAACTGCTCTTGTGGAAAAAGGGTGGAGAAGTGCTGATGACAGAAACTCCATGGATCAGAGACAAATGGCTCTGAGTTCACTTTTAATTGTATTTGGGACATTCTGTGAATGGACAAATATCCTTCCTGCTTTGTGATTGTATTTTAATGTCAATAACTCATATTAAACCTTAAATAATCGTGCGTATCCATTGTTTGAATTAAATAACATAATAAGCTGTAACTGGTCAGTGAAATGCAAAACAAATACAAAAAATTGGGATGTTTTGCACTTTCTGGCCACACTTGTGACTCCGCCAACTGATTCAGTTCTCGGGTTATTCCCGCACTCTGATTCTCCACCTACAGTTCCCCTACTTTTTTTAGGGTTCGGCTGGCGAAAGCAGCGCACATGCGCTGCTATCGGCATCAGAGAGCTTCTTGAAATCAATATGGTCGAGGAAGGAGACTTGAAGCCCTGCCCCCTTTTCCCATTGGCTCGCGTCATAGCTTAGGCTAAACGCAGGCTTCTCATTGTAAAGGAGGCTTCTTAGTCCCTCCTTGTTGCCGCCCTGTCCCCTTCTGGCCCCGCCCACCGAGATTTGATCTTTTTCTGGCAGCGTTAGACTATGGGGTTTAATTACTGGGGAAGCACTATTTGTTTCCCCTTCCTCTGCCTCTCTACCCGAGCAGACCCTTCCCTCTGTCTCTCTCAGAGACACAGCTGCTTGTTATTTTTTTTTTTTTTTTTACAATTAAGCAAAAATGTCTAATAAAACAGGGAAAGAGCGGGTAGGATGGTTATGTCGCCTGTGCATGCCATGAGACGGCAATTTAATACAATTATTCGAAAGGAGTTATGGTGGGGTGTAGGAAAAGAGGTCCCTCCCCACCAGCCAGCTTTGTGGAAGGCGCTTCATGTAAAGGACACAACGCATTTGTGGACGGTATAGCTGAGCAAAACCACTGTTTCAGAAAGGGGTGCTTGGTCACAAGGTGACACTTCCACAGGGAGGGGTGGTCATTTCAACCAGCGCATTGAATAACTGGTGTGTGCTGCACAGTGTGCCAAGACACGGTCTACTGGGTACCCCAAGACATCCCAGGGTGGAGGAGATGGTGCATAGACGAGAACCAGAGGTGTCACCGAGGCTGCCTGTGTGGCCTTTTCTAGGAGGTGACAAGATATTACGCACGGATCCAGAGGGGTGGCAGCCATACCCCACAGGACGGGTAGAGTAATTGGCTGTGGAGGCCTGCCATGATACAATCAGAATGGGGTAGGAGCGGGAAGCCTGCCTGCAGGTGGCCAGACACCTTGTAACAAGGGGACAGTGCATGCATCTTCAACTAATAATCTGGCACAAATGGTGTCACGCTGCTATAGGGCAGGCATGCTCCAACAGTAATGGAGGATGTGAAGGCCCACCCCTGCTCCCTCCAGAACAGGTATGTATGGTCCAATGGCAAGTGCAGTGTCATGTGCCCTATTGGACACAGGGCCCAAACGGAATTGGAAAAGAGGGCCCTAAATGCTGCAGAAGCATGCTCCAATTATACCATAGACATCAAACTTCTCTAAAAACAAATGTCCTAATAAGAAAGGGATTTGGCTATTAGTGTGCGGTATATTTAAACCCTATGCGGGTCACACAGTGGGGGGAGGTGGCGACCTCCTTCCAGGACAGGCACGTCTCAATGATAATGGGAGTGAAGGGTAGGAGCCGCACAAAATAAGTCTGCACAGTGCACATTCCTAATGGGGCTGATGGGGAAGTCATGGTTCCGACGACGGGCCTCTCCCAGTGATGGAGGGGAAATCCATCGCGCACAGGGTAGCTGTGTCCAGATACCTTGCACGGAAATAGGGTGAGGTAAGCCCATTACAAAGAATTAAATAGTACTGGAGTGGAGCTTCGTACAGGGCAGGGTGCTGCAATGAAAGAGGGGACAAACCATCTTCGGCCTAGAGGTGCGGAAAAACGAATGGGTAGAGAAAGCACCTTGCAGCAGATGGAATAAGAAAACGACACGGGGGATTGGGGGTAAATTGGCTACAGTAACACATTCAAATAATAATGGGACAATCCCACTGCAAGCCCCCATTACAGGTCAAACATGCATAAACAATTAGCCCAAGCCCCCTACAGGTGATGAAATAGTAACGGGGACAGCCCTCTGTAAAGCATGCAATGACAATGGACAGAACAAATCCGGGTGCAAGTAATGAGTGGGCAGCATAAGGGGGCGCCCCCTGCAGGGGGTCCAGTGTCCGTGTGGTTAAGCCTCCACTCCCACTCGGAAATGGCATGTGGCAATGGTGCTGATGGACAACCCTCACGTGACAGCTCATTAAGGGACGGGTGGGGGTGCCTCCATCAGGGCATGCATGCAGTGACTGTCCCAGGGGCAGAGGGGGCTTCAGCTCCATGCAGGAAGGGCATGCCTAGATAACAAACATTGAAACTGCAATAGGTCTCGCCTTTCATGAAGTTAAAGCCATTTGCTTTGCTAATGGTATTGTATAGCAAAGCAAATGGCTTTAACTAATGAAAGGCGATACCTATTTCATTTTAAATGCTTGATCCCCAATTCGACAACTACGTGAAGTGGACTGACGCATATTGTCCGTGGGCAGAAGAAATATGTGAATGACACAACAACAGACCGTTGAATGGAGAGAGCTGGCCGAAAACTCATGTAAGTATATTACGTATATAATTTTAGTAACATTAGAAGATATTGGCTAACGCCAGAAGTAAAAAAAATAAATAAAAACACTTTTAGTGAATGTAAAGATATGGCAAGCTCCCCCTCTAAAAAAATCAACGTTCTAAAATCGCCAAAGTGTATGGAACTCCCAGACAGAAGATGTTTAAGTTTTCGTTTCATATAAAAAATACATATATTATTAGCCGTCAGCCACTCACTCGGTTTTCCAGTCAGAAGTGCTCCAGCCTCTTGTGTGGCACACAGGGCCACTCTGCCGTCGCTCAGCACCACAGCCACATGGCGCAGGCTGCAGCTCACCTGCCGAATACCACTGAACTCCAGGGGGCACCGGCTCAGCTGGCATTCCCCAGCCGTATAGAACCACAGAGATGAGGGCAGATTGGGAAGCGCGCCCCCTGCCAGCGGCGCACCGCTCCCCGAAGCTCTCTTCTTACCCATGCCTAGGACCGCAATACCAAGTGCGCCCAACGCCTGCAGATATATTCACTGTTGCGGGACAGTTTCGTTTCTGGAGACGGCGGTGACGACTCAGCCCTCGAGGCAAACCCTGTCTCCGCATATCTAGGAACAGAAAGGAAACCGAAACCAGAGCCCCGAGATTGGAAATGAAAACCTGAGTCAGAGGAAGGGAAAACGTGAAGAAAAGGTTTTCACAATCTAATTTTAAAGCCTCAAACCCGACGCAGTCAGTACCGTAGCATTACGAACTTGAAAAGAGACGCATTTTTATTTAAAAACCAGACCCCCCCCAGTATATTGCGCGATAGATTAGCAAATTTTGCGGCACAAAAATGAAAATGTTGCTGCATTATTACGATACTTAATTTTATTAGTAATCATTCTTTTCAGCCCTAGATTAATTGAAACTGTTTTAGCAGATTATTCCTCATTGAAATAGACATTTTCGAAATGCCTTATGTAGTGGCGCTCACTAGTTGATGCACGTCACGTCATGACGTGATGTGCGGCGGCCATTTTAGGAGATGCGCGCGCATCCAGCATTGGAGGCGCGAGTTCCGAGAGAGACACAGCGCCGGCTCGGCGCTCTTCAGTTAAGCAATTGTAAGAAATAAAGAAACGTACTACCTTATAACTGGGTCATCGATTTATTGTAAAGTAGCAACATTACAGTGGTGACGAGGTCGGGACGCGACCAGAACCCTCGAGAGAGAATCACGGAAGCTCCAGCACATACAGACCCTGTGGCAGCAAGAACCGGAGAGACCACGCAAGACACGAGTAGCGCCAACGGATCACAGCCAGGACCGAGGCCAAAGATAAGTGCACATAAAGAAAAAAAACTGAAGAGCGTGGCAGAGCCCATAACTGCCCAAACAGAGAAGTCAGCAGGGGGGCGGCGCATAGACTGCGTACTAACCAGAAAAGCGCGCCAAACCCAAACAGCCCTCTTACACTAGAGCAGAGGTCTTCAAACTTTTGTAGGTTGATCCCCCCCTGCTTAATTTTTTTAAATGTCGGGCCCCCCCCACCACCTGACAGAAATTTCTGCAATCTGGTACACTACATGACACTACATGATTGATCGCCACCCGCGTGTCCCGGCCCATATCCGGTAAATAATGTTCAACGCAATAAGAGTTTAGTTAACTGTAGGTTTGTGAGTGGGTGTGGTTAAATCACAGAGGCTTATTACACAGCTCAAAACAAAATTTTCCAAGATAAAA
Source organism: Lissotriton helveticus (assembly GCF_964261635.1). Lineage (NCBI taxonomy): Eukaryota > Metazoa > Chordata > Amphibia > Caudata > Salamandridae > Lissotriton > Lissotriton helveticus. The sequence goes on along the minus strand of NC_136059.1, from coordinate 1,223,930,264 downwards.
TGTGCGTAAATTGTTTTTACTGGGATGCTTTGTTACAAATTACAGATTTATAATAACACCACGAACAATAATGTGATGGGTGTGCCTGTTTTCCACCACAGAGACGGTCAATCTGCGGATGGATTTATGCCACTGCCATCCTCAGGTTGTGTTCCACATCAAGTCTTGAACGGTACTTGGTCTTTAGTACCGCAAGTGCTGAGAACCCAATCTCACATAAATAGGACGAGCTGAAAGGCAAGAGAGTTTTGATGGCAGTTTCTTGCAAAGCTGAATATTCTGCAGAAATTTTCAGCCAAAACTCTCGCAGTGAGACTTTGCTGAAATGCATCTGCAGGGTGCGGTCACTTTGGAGATCAATCAGTTCTTCCTGCATACGGATTGGGATATGGCTTGTCACCTCTGCCAGAAATGGTTCAAAGACCCAGTCATTTAAGTGATCGTTGTCCACCGGAAAATACTTTTGCAAACTGTCCCTGAGAGAAGTCAGATGCTTTTTTATTACCTCCTCCAGAGACACCTCCAAAAGTAATTCACGTCCTCTTGCTATTTGTGAGGAAGACTTCCAACTACTGATAATTTCTACTTTCCATGACCATGGAAGTGCCTTCCCAGTGTAGGCCTGTGGTTGGAGGGTCTGACTTTTTGCAGTATTTTCCATGTACTTGTGTTCGGTGCCCTCTTGTAACATGCACACACCACTCTGCCCTTGTAACCCACGGTTGCTTCCTCTCACATATTTTTACCTTTTGATACTTGCACAAGTGCCACCTTGCCCACATAACGCTTGTTCTTGTGCCCGAGTGTCTAGCACTTATTGCAGTACTATACCTCAAATTATACTCTGTTTTCTCTTATAATTGCACACTTGTCACTTTCCTCTTGTGCACTTTTGACTACCTCATGTATTTTTGGTCGCTCACAATTTTTACTCAAGTATTTTGTTTGCTCACGATTGTCACTATTAACTTTACTACCTCATGTATTTTTGGTTGCTCACAGTTTTTACTACCTCATGTATTTTGTTTGCTCACAATTGTCACTATTACCTTATGTAAGTAACGTATGTTTTTGCAATCTGTTCTTTTGTAATGTCTCTCATTATGTTTCATTTCTGTTCCTAACATGAAGCGCTCTGACGCCTTCGGATAAAGTCCGCGCTATATAAAAATGCATGAATAAATAAATAAACAAAAATACACACAAAAACGGCCGGAAACCCCCCCCCCACACCCCCCCGCCTTCGCGCTATGTACAGTATACACACTTTGTGATCATTAAAAATCAACATTTATCTGGACTCACTGTTGGACTTTCGTAAAGAGCACAATTTTGGTACAGAGCATTCATTTGCGGTCCCTGGGCTCAAAACGTCTTGGGACATTTAACTCACCCTGCCTGCCACCCCAACTCCACAATTCTATAAATTCCAGGAAACATCTGGAGTGTCAGTGTACCACTGCTTCACTTACTGACCAAGGAAAAATCTCGGGAACAACGAGCGTGCACTTTTGGCCAAGAATTAAAAAATAAAAAATAAAAGCATCAAGCAAATCCATTTTAACATTCGGACAAACAGCATCGACTGGAAAAGAACACTATGCAACTGGTTAAATAAGGTGTATTGGTTGGCACATAAAAAGACTGGTTATGTAGGTATCCGTTTCTTTAGTTCTCAGTGCCCTAAAACAGCTGACAACTGTATAAAAAAATACAAATTCAGTAGGTGAGCTGAGCGGATCACGCGGAATAAATGATCATGGAAAGATGCAACCACAGCATTTCACAGGGCAAACGTTCATGTCCCAAAAGCCCTTTAATGAGGAGTGTTTTCTTACACAACACTGATGACAGACAAAGCCTTATTGATTTGATTTGCACACTTGTCACTTTCCTCTTGTGCACTTTTGACTACCTCATGTATTTTTGGTCGCTCACAATTTTTACTCAAGTATTTTGTTTGCTCACGATTGTCACTATTAACTTTACTACCTCATGTATTTTTGGTTGCTCACAGTTTTTACTACCTCATGTATTTTGTTTGCTCACAATTGTCACTATTACCTTATGTAAGTAACGTATGTTTTTGCAATCTGTTCTTTTGTAATGTCTCTCATTATGTTTCATTTCTGTTCCTAACGTGAAGCGCTCTGACGCCTTCGGGTAAAGTCCGCGCTATATAAAAATGCATGAATAAATAAATAAACAAAAATACACACAAAAACGGCCGGAACCCCCCCCACCCCCACCCCCGCCTTCGCGCTATGTACAGTACACACAAAAACGGCCGGAACACCCCCCCCAACACACACACACACTTCTACAGTCCTCTTACCAGCAGTCCAGCGATGAGGGCAGATTCCAGCGATGATGGGGGCACACAGATTCCAACGAGAGGCACACGCAGAGGAGAGGCGATGAGGGGCCGATTCCAGCAGCCTTCACAGCGAGGAGGCGATGAGGGGCACAGAGTCCTTTCACAGCGAGACGAGGGTGAAAAGCGTCCAAAACGAAAAGCAGGAAAGGCAGCTACCTTCCAATGCAGGGGCTTTAAAGCCGCAAATTTCGCGCCACTTCCTGGAATTGCAGCTGCTGCCACTCCCATTGGTGGAAAGGTGCTGGTGACGTTCTACATGCTGATTGGGAGCAGCAGGCCAATCAGAGTAGTATTAGTCCTTGCGTGTATGACTGCTAGCGTGACGAATGAAAAGAAAATCAAACAAAGGAAAGCTTTTCGGCAGGAGTGCCGCGCCCCCCCTGGAATGGCGGCGCGCCCCCCCCTGGGGGGCGCGCCCCACAGATTGAAGACCACTGCACTAGAGGCAGCGAGCTGGCAGCCACAAAGCAGGAGGAGGGGGCTGACACCAAGAGTCCCCAGGCGCAACCCTACAAAGTAGAAGCAGACAGCACCCCAGGCAGCCCCACCAGCAAAGCAGACAGGGCATCCACAGGCAAGGGAGAGAAGATGAGCACACCAGCGGGGTACGCCATAGCGCCGGTCCAGTTCCTACCGAAACCAGGAGAGCCACTGATGAAGTGGGAGGACTGGCGAGAATATATAGATAACTTCATAGGAGTCCTGGAGGATGAAAATGAAGAGGAATTCAACTCCAAAAGGAAGAAACGCATACTACTACTAAATCTGGGACCAGAAGGACTCAGGATATACAAGAGCCTGGTGCCCAAACAAAGAGATAGCACGGACGATGATGTGTATGCCCATGCCATTGATGACCTAAATGAACATTATCGACCCACTGTATGTGTATCAGTCGACAGATTCAATTTCCAGCAGAGGAAACAACGATCTGGAGAGTCGATCGAGGAATACGTAGCGGCCCTGAAGAAACTAGCGGCCACGTGCAGATACAGAGAGTGGGAGGAAGAGTTTATCAAAGACCAGATAGTGATGCACACCTCCAGCACGAACGTTCAAGACAAGCTGTGGGCAAGTGGAGACACCACACTCAAAGATGTGATGGTCATCGTCAAGAGAGCAGAGCTTGCACGCAGGTGCGCCAACGCTACCAAGAAAGACACAGCACCCAGTGCCATGGTAAACAAGGTATACGAAGAGGAACCTCGCAGGGACCAGAAGTGCAAGGGCCCCGCGCAAAAAGGACCCAACAAATGGCAAGGCAGCACGGGACAGCAAGGAAAACAAGCTGGCAACGACACCAAGAAAGCATGCTACAGGTGTGGGAGTTGGTCCCACGAGGCACACGACAGAAGATGTCCCGCATTCAGGGCCAAGTGCATGCACTGCGGCATCATCGGCCATTACGAGAAAGTGTGCCGGAAGAAATTGTCAAAGAGTGTGGTGCGATACATTGACCAAGAAGAGGGAAACCAGGACGAGACCCATGATGAAGAAGTAGTCACGGTCTTATGCATATATGACCAGGTATTGAGTGTGGAGGGGACAAGGACAACCAAACCAGTACTAGAAATGAAGATGGGTGGAATAACCATCAGCCTGGTGGCGGATACTGGCTCCCCTTACACCATTGTGCAAAGAGCGGTGTGGGACGACACCTTCAGACCTAAGCTAGGACCTGAGTTGGAGAAACTGGACATCCGACCAGTCACATATAATGGCGACCGCATCCCTATGGTGGGCTTCCGGCTCTTAAAGTTCGAGTTCAGAGGCCGTTCAGCACTGTGTAAACTGTACGTCTCAGAGAGGGGACCGTCTGTACTGGGATGGCTGGATCAGGGTGACTTGGGAATAAAATTGGACCCAGGAGGGAAAGAACAGATCCTGCTCACAGAACCGGACACATGGCCCAATCTGTCGAAGTGGAAAGAAAATTTTCCAAAGGTATTTGGAGGCACAGTGGGAAAACTGGAGAGATTCCAACACAAAATTATACTCAAGAACGACGCCAGTCCTGTAGCCCACAAAGTTAGGAATGTACCGATAGCGGTGAGAGAGGCAGTCCAAACAGAACTTCAAGACTTGGAAAGGAAGGGGATAATTGAACCCATTACCTGTGCGGAATGGCTCACACCGTTGGTGGTAGTCATGAAGCCCAACGGAAAGGTCAGGCTTTGTGTTGACCTGAGGGAGCTAAACAAGAACATTGTCGTGGAAAAATTCCCCCTCCCAAGAATAGAGGAAATGTTGGCGAGAACCAGAGGGGTCAAATGGTACTCCACCATCGATTTGACCTCCGCTTACCACCAAATAGAATTGCACCCGGATAGCAGAAAACTCACTTCATTCATCACCCCATTTGGCTGCTACCAGTTCCGCCGCATGCCGTTTGGACTGGCCTCAGCAGCCGCCGTGTTCCAGAAGTTAATGCACCAGCTGTTTAGGGACATGACGGGCATTCAATATTTCCAGGATGACATTCTGGTGATGGGGCGAGACAAAATGGACCACGATCAGAAGCTGGGAAAGGTGCTAAAAACCCTGGAAATCAAAGGCCTCACAGCTGAGTGGACAAAATGCCGACTGGGCCTGGACTCAGTGACCTATCTAGGCCATGAAATTGGGGCACAAGGCATCACACCTAAAGCAGAAAATGTGAAGGCAATCGCTGAAGCTCCACCCCCCACCAACAAAGAGGAGGTTAGATCATTCCTGGGCATGGCGGAGTACTACAGTAAATTTGTGGTACACTTTGCTTCCAAGACACACCACATGAGGATGCTGACCAGGGAGAACACCAGTTTCCAATGGACACCAGAGGCTCAAAGTGAGTTTGACACAATCAAGAAGAACGTCACGGGAGCAGTGCCGCTAAAAGGATATGATCCACAGGGCGCCGCGGTGCTCACAACCGACGCCAGTGATAAAGGCTTGGGTGCAGTGCTTATGCAAGATCGTGGACAGGGGCAGATGGTGACGATCAGTTTTGCATCCCGGACATTAACGGCCACTGAAAGCAAATACAGTGTAATTGAAAAGGAGATGTTGGCCGTGGTGTGGGCCACATCGAGATTCAGGCAGTTCCTCTGGGGGACCCGATTCCTGCTCAGGACAGACCATAAGCCCTTGGTGAAGGTGCTAACATCTAGTGGACACGCTAATGCCACTCCCAGAATATCCAAGATAACATTGAAACTACTTGAATTCAGGTATGATGTGGAGTACATTCCAGGAAATCGGAACCGAGTAGCAGACTACCTGAGCAGGGCAGCGGCCATGGAGCCAGGCGAAGAAGACCCCACTAACCAAGGCGAATTGGTAGCCCTAGTAGAGGATCAGGAGAAGATCATCAGCTACCAGGAGTGGACAGATGAATACGAGGAGGACAGTGTCATGAAGGAAGTAAAAATGTACATCATCAAGGGCTGGCCAGATAAACGACACGTGAGTGAACACATCAAGCCATACTATGAAGTGAGAGAAGAATTGTCGGTAGGGGACAGAGGAGTGTTTGTATATAGAGGAGCCAAAGTGATCCCCCCAAGGAACCTGATCACCAAGTTACTGGACATGTTACATGAGGGCCACCTCGGCATCGGAAAATTGAAATTAAGAGCAAAACATAACTACTGGTGGCCCGGCATGGACATAAGAGCAGAGAGGCATGTCAGAGAGTGTCCACAGTGCCAAGGAGCTGACAAGACACTCAAACCCCTGCGTCCTGCATTAGGACAGTTCGAAATTCCGCAGAACCCGTGGGAGGAGTTATCCATAGACATATTAGGACCCATTCTTGATGACCAGGGCACTCAGAAATATGTATGTGTCCTCATGGATCGATACTCCAAGTGGCCGGAGGTGAAGGTGGACGAGACCATGGACACGGAGAACATTCTAAGATTCTTGTCAGACACGTTCGTGAGAGAGGGTATCCCCAAGGCCATCCTCAGTGACAATGGCCCCCAATTCACGTCAGAAAGGTGGAACCAATTCATGCAGAGGAACGGCATCACGAGCAGACACACAGCCATCTACCAACCAGCTGGGAACGGCTTGGTGGAACGTTTTAACAGGGTGGTGATGGGTGCCATACAAGCTGCGATTTCAGGTAACAAGGATTGGGAGAAAGCCATAGAGAACATGGTATGGGCCTACAGGATAACTCCAACTGGAACCGGATACAGCCCATTCCAGATTTTGAGAGGGCGTGTGCCCTTCACCCATGACAACCGGGTTTGGAAGGAGAAAGTTATCACCAGTGAGTGGTCTCCAGCGGTGGTACGTGCCAACCTGGAAAAGGCACAGTCCATCTATACCAACCATTACAACAAACGGAAGAATGTGAAAGGAGCAAGATTGGAACAGGGCGAGTGGGTCAGAGTCAAGCTGGCAACGTTACAGAAGAAAGGTGACAGTAAATACAGCAGGCCCATGCAAGTCAAGGAAGTATATGATCGGGCGGCCCTGCTGAGTGATGGAAATGTGTGGTCCCAAGACCGCATGGCCAAGTGCAACAAGATCCTGCAATGGAAGCAATTTGGAGACGACTGGGAAGATAGGGATGAACCGAACATTGAGATGGATCAAGACACTGGTGAGCAGCATGGAGGAGGAAATGCTAGAGATGAACTGACAGAGGAGAGGAGAGTGAATGATCACCAAGAAACAGATATGGACTTACAAAGGGGGAACACAGAAGAGGCTGCCGCTGGGCTGAGAGAGGAAAGTAGCGAGGAGGTGCAGAGCCAAGGCCCCCCGGAGAACCCCGCCAGGGTGACCAGGAGTGGTAGGTCTGTGAGGAGGCCCTCCAGGTTTCGAGATTTCGATATGGACAGTGAACTGTAAGTGACTTCATTGTTGTTTGGAAAAAGGGGAGATATGTAGTGGCGCTTACTAGTTGATGCACGTCACGTCATGACGTGACGTGCGGCGGCCATCTTAGGAGATGCGCGTGCATCCAGCATTGGAGGCGCGAGTTCCGAGAGAGACACAGCGCCGGCTCGGCGCTCTTCAGTTAAGCAATTGTAAGAAATAAAGAAACGTACTACCTTATAACTGGGTCATCGATTTATTGTAAAGTAGCAACATTACACCTTAGAGTGTTTGTTTGCTATATGCTCCTTGTTTTATTTATTTCATTAATTTTATTTAATGCGATTTTATATAGCCAAATTTACCCGAATGTGTCGCAGCGCTTTACAGAAGAACCAGTTGCAAAACATAAGGATTTAGGATTACATGAGTTACATAAAAGATACAGACAGAAAAAATTGCACATGTACAAGGTGTAAAGTCACACAAGGAAATGATACAAAGAGAAAGAAAAATTTCAAATGTACGAGTAGTAAAGTCACTCAAGGAAGAGATACAAAAGGATATACTCTAAGAGTCACATAGGAATGGTAGAGAGTACAAAGGTCTACTGCATATACTAGTGATTAGAGTTATCTCTATATACACACATATATATATATATATACACACACATAGATTTTATCCGGTCAAGACCCCAAAAAAATAAAAAAAATCAGGAGGGCAGAGTTCCATTAAGTGGGGTCGGAGGGGGGACACAGTCACAGCACCAACATTTACATTTACCAAGGGAGGGTGGGAGGGATACAAGGGTATGGAGAAAAGGCAAAACAGAAAAGGGAAGAAACATTTGAGGATCATCAAGGAGAAACGAGGGAAAAGGGTAAAGGACGAGGGAATGGACAAGATGGCGAATCAGTGTCCTAAAAAAAGCGGCCGAGAACAGCAGCAAAATGGTGGCCAGGACAAAAGAAAAAGTAAAGAAGTCCATGAGAGTCCGTTGCAGGACTGGCTGCTCCGATGAAGTGTTTTCTCTGGGGGCCTGGGGTGGATGTGTTCCGGAAGGGGCTGCGGTGTGCCAAGCAATATAGGTCGGGACTGGAGGGTAGACATGTCCAGGGTTAAATCGCAGGGCCGCCATCACTCATTGCAGGCTCCACTTTCCACAGGCTCTGGTTTCCAGCCATGGATTACACTGGAGCGGTTCCTCGCAGGCTGCTCGCCGCAATCACCACTCCTCCCGGTCGGAGGGAGGAGAGCCGCCAGCTCAGACTCCACAGCAGCTAGGCATCTCTGCCGAACCAGCGGCCATGTTGGTAAAAGCTCTGTGGGAACTCGCTCCAGAAACTCGGTCATTCTGGGGAATACTTTAAGCCAAGCACAATTGCACAGAGTTGCTAGGTATCCTGTTTTCTGTGGCATTCTACTGACTTGGGGCTAGCAGTTCCCAGTCCCAGGACACCGCGTTTTGATATTTCCACTATGTGCAAAAGCCAAACTCAGGGTATTCCAGCAACTGCCCTGCAATTACTCTAGATTACCTTTCCACTTCTTCTTCACCTGGCCTCTTACTTGTTCTATTTCATTTCATTTCAAAAATCTTTATTTCGATCACAAATCATAAAAGATACATAGCATTTATACAACTTAAAAACTAATTAAACATGATGTGATCCAATATTTAAGACATTTAAAACTCGGGGAGAGATAAAACAGTGTGTATCTGGACGGGATTTTTATACAAGTCTTTTCATCAATCGGCTTCGAATGAGCCACATAGAGGTCAGAAATTTCGATAGGGCAAAAACTACAGTAGGAGAGAGGTCTGTCTTTAAAACTCTATAGGCAGATTGAAAAGATCTAAAACCCAAGTTCCTGAGTAACGGGACTAACCAATATTTCCTACTCCTCTCATAGCCCTTGCAGAAGAAGACAACATGGGCATCGTCCTCCTTCGGATGAGCACACATTGGACAAGTTGCTACGGTGGAGCGAGATTGCCATGACGCTATAAATGACGCTAGGGGAAGGCATCCATATCTCCATTGTAGAAATAATTTTCTCGTTAGTACTGGAGAGATAGCGTCTAGGGCGCTTTCAAGACAGTAAGAGTCTTTCACTTTTAAGAACAAATGAGTCAAGGATCCTTCTCGAGTGGCATCAATAGCTCTTGTGAGCATCAGTTCGTAGTATGCTCTCGCTAGTACCTTTTTTGGAGTCTTTACACAAGAGTTTGAGGGATCCGTCCATAGTTCCGGGTATCCCATCTCCTCTAGCATTCCCTTGACGTAAATCATCCAGGGGATCCTCTTGGCATTCCGTAGCTCCAGGAATTCCTGTAGTTCCTCTCTGTAGTTTGTAAGGTCTGGGCTGCACCACAAACGCCTCCAAAAGATTAGGGGTTTAAGTCCCAGCTCCTCTGATATTGGTCGAATTCCCAGGTCTAATCTGAGTGGGAATAAGGGAGTACTCTGGGGAAGGGCGACGACCTGCCTCAGGAATTTATTTTCGATTGACTGTAATTTAGGGAGTTGAGAGTGACCCCACAGCTCGCCCCCATATGTAACACCCGCCCGGGCTTGAATTTTGTAAATATGCATAATTGGGGTTAGTGGGCGATAGAAGGATTTATTCGCCAGACGCATGGTGCCACCCGCCAACTGAGCCAGTTTGATGGTCACTTTGGTCTGGTGAGACGTCCATGTTAAATGTTCGTTTAAGGTAATCCCCAAGTATTCAATATTGTGCACACGTTCTAGTTGGACTGTGCCAATCCTGGGTGGGGCTCGATTATGGGGGTTTGGGTTTAAAATCATGAATTTCGTTTTTTGTGGGTTGATTTCTAAGCCACGTTCAGAGCAAAACTCTAAAAAGCCGTCCAGAATGCGTTGGATCCCCATAGGGGATTTTGACAGCAGCAGGGTGTCGTCTGCAAACATAATTGCAGGCACCCTGCTACCTGTCAGCTTTGGGGCATCAGTATTGGCAATCCTGTTTAGGTGGGCAACAACCCCGTTCACAAAGAGGCAGAACAGGGTCGGGGCAAGCACACAACCCTGTCTCACCCCTCTGCGAACGGGGAACCTTTCGGTTAGCTTGCCACCTTTGCCACACCTTACGCGGGCATAGTTGTTATGATGAAGTCTCATCAGTATTGCCAGAATGTCACCTGGGACGTTTAGCTCTTCCATCACTTTCCACAGCCTCGATCTAGGTACCAAATCGAAGGCGGCACGTAAGTCTACAAAAATAGTATAAAGAGTCCCGCCCTCGATTACGGCTGTTCTCCAATAAAGAAGATTTAGCCTAAAAATTTGGTCTATGGTCGATACACCCTGCCTGAATCCGGCCTGGTAGGGGGATAGAATATTCATCTCTTCTATCCATGCCTGGAGTCTATTCAGAATCAGTCTACCGAAGAGTTTTTGTGATATGTCGATGAGACTGATGGGGCGATAGTTGGAGGGAAGCAGGGGGGATCCCTTTTTAGGTCTCGCCTGTCGATGCGCATGCGCATCGAGCTTGCGAGCCTATTGCAGCTTAAACAACTTTTAAGTAAGAAGCAAGGAATCGTGGCGATTCCTTGCAGTGCCCGTGACTTTTAAGCTCAATGCGCATGTGCATTGAGCTTAGAAGCGCGTGCACAGCCACAATCTCCCTCAGCCGCATTCCTCCGACACCTTTTGAAGTGAAGCTTAGCTTCACTTCAAAGGCCCCGGCTTCTTGACACCGACATGCCGCTCTCCCCGCTCCGCCCCCTCCCCTGCCCGCCGTGTGCATTTCTCCTCCACCCCCTCCCCACAGCAATGCCCTCCGTCTTGTTTGGCTTTGAAATTCTGGACACCCTACTTCAAAGCCCCAGGCACCCCATCTGCTGCCTTCCGCCTGGCATGTGTTTGGTGGATCCCAAAGGCGACGCTACACCGGTTCCCTCTCTTGCTCTCCTCCCCCCTACTCTCTCGTGCTCCCCTGATACCGTCACTTGTTCTGTCTCCTCAGATGCGGCTCCCTACTCCTCCCCCCTGCTTGTTATTCGAAGGATGCGTGCTTTTTAACATGCACTCCACTGCAGATAAAAAATAAATAAATAAACGTGGGATGCCGTATCTCCCTCTGCCCCCACCTGCCCTTTGCCTGCCTCGGTTTACTTATGGCGGTGGTATGTCAGGTCTGTTAAACCTTTCCCCCTCTGTCGATACTTTCAACAATGCGCACAGTTATACACAGGGTGCTGCCGCTTTAAATTACCCCTGCACAAAGCTCGCTGACTGCCTGCAGATTTCAAACTCCCCCCGGCCGTTCAATAGACTTGGCGGTTATCATGCAGTAAGATTACTGTAATTAGTTTCACTTTACAAGAGGAGGTAGCTGTATGCTTTCAGAGTTTGGGCAATTATTTTTAATAGAAGTCTGCGCACCTTTTAATAGCAAGCACTCGCACAGCGGATCAAAATAAAAGCCTTGTAGCGCTTCTCACAGAATTTACATGGTTGGGTCAAGGGACTTTTAAATATTTCTGGCTTTTCACTATGACGCCTGCATGTGGCTCACGGTGGGCTAATAGGTTTTAATCCTGCACAGTGGTAAACACTTCCACTTTCAAACAGTGCTGCTGGGCGGCAGCTATCAAACACGTCATACGTGTCCACTATTCACTGTAAGCATGGGTTTAGCATGGGTTTATCACTCTGCTTAGAGCATCACTGGCATGTTTTTTTTTCCATTTTGTATATATTTGTGATAGCATGAACACACACACAAAAACACACACAGTTTTGGCACTGACTATCGCAAGCGCATGTAAAACTCACGGTTATCATTAACAGAATGGATTTTTATAAAAGCACAACAAGGGTCTCTTTGACTCTGTAACCTTTTGGTGCGCACACACTGACTATATCGCTTCTACACAGTACATTTTCTGGCTGCACTGTCAGCACAACATATAGATCGTGATTACCAACGCCACTCATCCATTTGCAAAACGAAAAATGTAAAACTCTTCTAATGCGAGACCTATTGGCTATGCCAATGCTTGTTGTAAATTGGGACCACCTCTGCTCCCCTCCAAGTATCAGGCACCTCCATTCCCCCCAGAATAGCATTGAACATCAGTGTAAGGTATGGTGTCCATATCCTCGGTTCCTGTTTAAACAAGTCCCCTGGGACTCCGTCGAGGCCCGGGGCTTTTCCTGCGGCTAAGTTTTTAATGGCCTCCCTCGCCTCTTTTTCAGTGAAAGGGACCCCTATGGGACTGGAAGTGTTTGTGATACCATCGCTGTTTTGGTCCCCCCCCTTCCGCATATAGTGCCTCGAAATGGATCTGCCATGCCGAGGGGGCTATGTTGGGCTCTATTGCGGAGGATAAATCCTCCGTGCCATTCGCTACTATACGCCAGAATTTGCGAGAATCTCTGATTGTTAGTGTTTTGGTGAGATTCTCCCAATAATCTTGGTCCCATTCCGCCCGCGCATTTACAAGGAGGATTTTGTACGATCTTCTCCTAACACGGATTTCTTCACGGTTGAGGCGTCCCTTTATAGCAAGTAGCAGGAGGGCCTTAGCTTCCCTACAAGCGGCATTGTACCACGACTTCTTGGGCGTAGGGCCTTTCCTGTTCCCTGGGAATGAGAACAGATCCTGCTCTAAGGTATTGATGATGTCAGCGTGGATTTGTGCAAGCTTACCTCTACTGGTATCATCTGGGACCTCGTTTCCTAGCTGAAAGGCTTTCTCCAAAAATGGGATAATCCTTTCATATAGGCGGGGTATTCTATCCGGACTGTTGGCCAATTTCTCCCACTTGACTTTCCTCCGATTGTTTTCCAGTAGGAGGCCCACCTTATCTTTGTGTAATCCATGGGAAGCACCCACCCCCCCAGGCAGGGAATAAGTCAATTCCAACACATTGTGGTCACTGTCCGTTCTTTCAGTGACTTTGAAATCGACTATTGCTGGCCACATAAACAATTTAACCATGATGTAGTCCAGTCTAGATTCGCTACCTGTTTTGTTGTAGGTATGGCTGCTAGGTATATCTGATTTGCAACGGCCATTGCACGCCCTTATGCCTAGGTTGAGAGTGAGGGCGGTTATCTGCACGGCCAGAGGAGTCCAGGCCCTTGGGGGTGGTGCCACCGTCTCTGGGATGAACCAGCAAAGGTCTTCCTCGTGGGAGGGACCATCGCGTAGTCCAGGCAGTGGTTCGTAGTGACAATTAAAGTCGCCTCCTACCAGGCATGCTAGTTCGCTTGGAATGCCTTCTAGGAGCACTGATAACTCATCTATAGTCCCAGATTCTTTATGCATTGGTACCGGCCTTGAGTAAATGTTGATGACTAACAGCTTCGTGGAGTCTGGCCACTCAAGTAGGACAGCTAATAGGTCGTCGGAGGCGGTCTCTAGATAGGAAGCTTGGCAGCCCAGATCCGTGGCTATCCATGTCGTGAGTCCCCCCCGACGGCCTACCCCTTCCCCCCATTTAGCGGCTTTGAAAAAAGAAGCAAAGCCCGGGAAAGGTATTTCCTCACGTGCCCAGGTCTCTTGAAATAGGAGTATGTTTTTAGAGCTGATGTAAGCACCCCACTCTGTACAGACTATTTTGCTGGCAAGGCCTGCCACATTCCAGGAGATAACTGTAATATGTGACAATTGGGTAGTGGATGGGCCTGAATCAACAGAGTTGCTGGGGGTAAGCTCGATGGGCACCGATTGACTTATGAGGGAGTAATTCATGCCCATGGGTTTGTTGGCAGGGAATAGAGTGGAATGCATCCTGCTTGGGACTTGACTGGGTACGACTATACTGGGTACATTGGGGTATATATCTGTGGCTGGGGGTGTGTTAATCTCAAACATGGGAGATGCTTGTAGGACACTCCCCTCCTCAGCCACCTGTCAATCTACCATTTCTAGACTACTGTATCTGTTATGGGTAGATGGATAGGCAGGGTAATGTGTTCTGTGTGGCCCAGGGATTCCTCTCCTGTAGCTACCGTCCCCCCCCCCTCCTTCTTGTTACAGTTTCCCAACTGGCCTCATCCCCGTATGAAGGGAACTGCTCTATTGGTCTGCCCCTATGTTGTGAGTGGGCGATTCTCTCCCTTGGGCAATTTTCCCAACCCTCCAACAGCTCTTGGTGGTGCCCCCATCTGTAATCCTCTAAGTTGTAAAAGTTTGAGGGGTAGAAAAATGAGAGAGGGAGTGGTTGAATGATACTACCAAAATCCTCGTCAGAAGCCCAGGAACAAATGTACGCGGCTGTATTCGGGTCTCTGAAAGTGACCAGAATGCAGTCTCCCCTGATGGATTTCCTAGTGTGGCCCACCCACGTTGCCCTCCTGGCCGTGGAAATATCACTGGTTGTTCCTCTCGGGAGTGGTCTATTTACCGAGAGCCAGTTAATAACTTTATTCTTCAGTGAGGTAGTGGATTCGAATGTGGGAGAATTTAATTCCGGGACCCCTGCCAGTACTAGGGTGTAGGGTGCAGCTTCTGGGGGAAGATTTATAAGCTTTGGTCTACGGTTGGTGTTTGATTTCTCTCCCGTGGATTGAGGGGCGCCCTTGCTGTTAGACGAGGGCAGAGCATTGTCTTTTGGTGGGGGAATTGTTTTTGGAGTAGCAGTTACTGTTTGTTGTTTTGAAGTTGGGGCCTTGTTGACCTTTGGTGGTTGGGGAGTGTTGTTTGGCGTGGGATGTGGGGGTTTGGGAGGGTTTGCGGGTGGGAGCTTATTGTTTGTTACTGTAGGCGGTCCGTTGCCCTTAGTGGGTATTGGACCCAATCCATCTTTTACTGCTTTTGTCCCACTGTTATCAGTTTTCCTTGAGTCGGCTAGTTGGACAGTTGCCTTTTCGATGTTAACTAGTCTGGCTTCGATCTTGATCAGTCTAGCCTCAAGGGGACTCAATAGGGACCTAATAAGTGTACCTATGTCCTCCAGTGTGATGTCATCGGAGGTGGTATCTGCTGGCGCGTTGGTAGCGGGCTCTGGTGAGGTTGAAATGGCAGTTCTTAGAGTGGTTAGACTTCCCGTCCTCTCCAGCCTAGAGGCAGGGGTAGCTCCCTTCCCCCCTTTACCTCTAGATTGTATGAGTTTAGGGGATTTAAACCTATTATCTTCTTTGTTTTGTCGGCCCTGCTTCTTTTTTTGTATAGCCCCTTCTCTAGCCCCCCTATTGCAGTCATTATTAGGTTCTGTGACTTTGACTGCCTCAGAAATCTCTATAGGTATGGGTTGAGGGATTTGGGTGTTGGGTAAGGCCATAAGGCTTACATCCTCAAAGTCACTCGGGACCTCAATAGTAGACTCTGGGTTAGTAAATGAGGTACCTGGAAGTGGGCCTGTTGCCTGATCAGTGCTACAGCTAGTTGGTAAACCGGGTCTATCTTCTGGGGTTCTAGCTTGGGCCACTGGGCCTAGTGAAGATCTCCTTACCCAGTCTATTTCTTGGGAGATTCTTCGCTCCAATACCTGGATTTCCTCTATCAAGAGAGATCCCGCCTTGGCAAAGTAGGTGTCGATAGGGCCTTTGACAGCTCCGGCTGCTGCTAGGGAGGAAGTTTTACTCCTGGTTTCCCTAGTACTCATTTTGGTACGGTTTCAGTGTCCTCGATGTGACAGGCAAAGAGACAGAGCCCGGACCGGACTCTCGCGCACTCGAACGGCCTCAAACGGCCCGCTCTTAGCCCGGTCTTTGCCCCGGGCTGCGTCCCGCGCTGCGGGGGAACAAACACTGTTTATAGTAGTTGGAAAGGGCGGGGGGGTGGAGCTACAGGGAGAGCGGACCGGAAGCTGGGCTCGGTCTCGCAGAGACACCTGGATCAGGTAGTCCCTGCACACTCGCAGCCCTGTAGCGTTGCTGGTCCCGAGGTCCAATCAGAGGTGCCCCCACAGGAAACAAGCAGAGTCAGTGCACGGTCCCACGACGAAGCGGCACCCGCGGAGCGGGTGCGGCGAGATCCAAAGTGCAGATGCGGCAGGTGAGCGCGAGTCCAGCAATGCGCTTAGCAGCAAGCAGAGTGTCCCACGGGTCCGGGGCTGGACCAGGTGATTTTAACGACCCTCTGATGGGCGGGGGGTGGAGCTACAGGGAGAGCGGACCGGAAGCTGGGCTCGGTCTCGCAGGGACACCTGGGTCAGGTAGTCCCTGCACGCTCGCAGCCCTGTAGCGTTGCTGGTCCCGAGGTCCAATCAGAGGTGCCCCCACAGGAAACAAGCAGAGTCAGTGCACGGTCCCACGATGAAGCGGCACCCGCGGAGCGGGTGCGGCGAGATCCAAAGTGCAGATGCGGCAGGTGAGCGCGAGTCCAGCAATGCGCTTAGCAGCAAGCAGAGTGTCCCAAGGGTCCGGGGCTGGACCAGGTGATTTTAACGACCCTCTGATGGGCGGGGGGTGGAGCTACAGGGAGAGTGGACCGGAAGCTGGGCTCGGTCTCGCAGGGACACCTGGGTCAGGTAGCCCCTGCACGCTCGCAGCCCTGTAGCGTTGCTGGTCCCGAGGTCCAATCAGAGGTGCCCCCACAGGAAACAAGCAGAGTCAGTGCACGGTCCCACGACGAAGCGGCACCCGCGGAGCGGGTGCGGATAGATCCAAAGTGCAGATGCGGCAGGTGAGCGCGAGTCCAGCAATGCGCTTAGCAGCAAGCAGAGTGTCCCAAGGGTCCGGGGCTGGACCAGGTGATTTTAACGACCCTCTGATGGGCGGGGGGTGGAGCTACAGGGAGAGCGGACCGGAAGCTGGGCTCGGTCTCGCAGGGACACCTGGGTCAGGTAGTTCCTGCACGCTCGCAGCCCTGTAGCGTTGCTGGTCCCGAGGTCCAATCAGTGGTGCCCCCACAGGAAACAAGCAGATTCAGTGCACGGTCCCACGACGAAGCGGCACCCGCGGAGCGGGTGCGGCGAGATCCAAAGTGCAGATGCGGCAGGTGAGCGCGAGTCCAGCAATGCGCTTAGCAGCAAGCAGAGTGTCCCAAGGGTCCGGGGCTGGACCAGGTGATTTTAACGACCCTCTGATGGGCGGGGGGTGGAGCTACAGGGAGAGCGGACCGGAAGCTGGGCTCGGTCTCGCAGGGACACCTGGGTCAGGTAGTCCCTGCACGCTCGCAGCCCTGTAGCGTTGCTGGTCCCGAGGTCCAATCAGAGGTGCCCCCACAGGAAACAAGCAGAGTCAGTGCACGGTCCCACGACGAAGCGGCACGCGCGGAGCGGGTGCGGCGAGATCCAAAGTGCAGATGCGGCAGGTGAGCGCGAGTCCAGCAATGCGCTTAGCAGCAAGCAGAGTGTCCCAAGGGTCCGGGGCTGGACCAGGTGATTTTAACGACCCTCTGATGGGCGGGGGGTGGAGCTACAGGGAGAGCGGACCGGAAGCTGGGCTCGGTCTCGCAGGGACAGGTAGTCCCTGCACGCTCGCAGCCCTGTAGCGTTGCTGGTCGCGAGGTCCAATCAGAGGTGCCCCCATAGGAAACAAGCAGAGTCAGTGCACGGTCCCACGACGAAGCGGCACCCGCGGAGCGGGTGCGGCGAGATCCAAAGTGCAGATGCGGCAGGTGAGCGCGAGTCCAGCAATGCGCTTAGCAGCAAGCAGAGTTTCACAAATAGACCCATTCCTTTATTTGATTTGTGGTATGTCAATGGTTTGGTTCTACTTGGACAGTTAGTGATTTTATTTGTTTTTGAAATTTGTATCTTCACTGTATTGTTGATGTTTTATTTTTGTATACAAATTCTTGTTTAGCTTTCCGAGAGTTATTTGGCAGGAGCCAGACAAAATCAAGCATAATAAAATAAAATAAAAAACACCAGAAAAGTTGAAACTGCAACTGGATATATAAAGTACACCCCAGGAGCTTCTCCAAGGACAGGATAACAGGCATGTGACCACCACTGTGGGCTGTATGCAAGAACCTTGAAGAACGTAAATATATTGAACACCCAGTTACCATGAACAACAAAGATGGACCCTAACCCACAACACATAAAGATGTTACTTAAAGGAACCCATTTATGAGGTACTTAATAGAGTTTATGGGGATTGTAGACTTTTTTCTCACTAGTAGTACTGGAAACATGGTTTGTGCTCCTAAACTTTCAAGTTAAGTTCCACTGAATATCAGTTTCCATTATGGTTGGACTGGCCTATAGGGATCTCAGGCAAGGCCTGAGGAGCTGGTCTGATAAGCTAGTGTGTGGTCCGTGCTCTTTTTAGGGCTCGGGCCTCGCCTACACTGCGTCAGCAGTGGGCCGAGCCACGAGTCCTTTTCTGAGGGCTTCTGAAAATGTACCTAGGGATTCCACGCTGCTCGTGCGTGTTTTTCACTAGGTGCATTCCTATTGGCGTTTGAGTGCGTGTGCTTTAGAAACAGAACACGCAATAGGCCATAGGCGGTCGCGTAGCTCCGCCTATAGCCTATTGGTGTTTGTTGTGCGCACCAGAAGGCCATATATCTTCAATTATATCGGCCGTCACGGCGGAGATAATTGAAGATATGTGCTGGTTGTTTTGGATCCATTTCACGGCGGTGAGCCTGGGAAGGGCGCCCGCCTCACCTCACACTGCCGTGCGCGCAGGGAAGAGCGTGCCATCACAGCCGTCGCTGCTGAAGCTGGCCCCCCTCCCGCTGCCTGAGAGGCCCCTCTCCGGCCGAAATGCAGGCGCGGACCACACGTGTGTCACCTTGTAATGAGACATGGCTCCTTTAAGTGAACGCAGCAGTAGTTTTGGACTCGTCACATAGGGACTGGGAGCCGATGCATCTACTTTGTTGTGTACTTGGTTTTCGGCTTCTATTCTATAGATTTCTGATTCAAAAGGGCTGCGTGGTACATACCTTTAAAGCCTCTTAGTAGGAAAAGACTTCAAGCCGCTGTAAACAACCTCAGAGAATTTCACCAGTATGCAAAGAAGTGTGACCATGGATCTAATCTGCATACATCTCTTTTGGGGGGCTCCGGGCGCTTTTTTGCAAGATAAGTTACCGGTAACAGTGTAGAAATTATACATGAAAGAACATTCAAGAGAGTTCGTGAGAGGGGAGCAAACAGCAGCTAAGTAGACAGTGGTAAGACTCTGTACTGAAAGGAGACATCAACAGCGAGTGCAGAGTGCTGTTAAGGGCAGAGTGCTGTTGAGGGAAGAGTGCTGTTGAGGGCAGAGTGCTGTTGAGTGCTGTTGAGGGCAGAGTGCTGTTGAGGGCTGTTGAGTGCAGAGTGCTGTTGAGTTAAGAGTGCTGTTGAGGGCAGCATGCTGTTGAGTGCAGAGTGCTGTTGAGTGCAGAGTGCTGTTGAGGGCAGAGTGCTGTTGAGGGCAGAGTGCTGTTGAGGGCAAAGTGCATTTGAGTGCTGAGTGCTGTGTGCTGTTGAGTGCAGAGTGCTGTTGAGGGCAGAGTGCTGTGTGCTGTTTAGTGCTCTGTGCTGTTGAGTGCAGAGTGCTGTGTTCTGTTGAGTGCAGAGTGCTGTGTGCTGTTGAGTGCAGAGTGCTGTTGAGGGCAGAGTGCTGTTGAGGGCAGAGTGCTGTTGAGGGCAGAGTGCTGTGTGCTGTTGAGTGCAGAGTGCTGTGTGCTGTTGAGTGCAGAGTGATGTGTGCTGTTGAGTGCAGAGTGCTGTTGAGTGCAGAGTGCTGTTGAGGGCAGAGTGCTGTGTGCTGTTGAGGGCAGAGTGCTGTGTGTTGTTGAGTGCAGAGTGCTGTGTGCTGTTGAGTGTAGAGTGCTGTGTGCTGTTGAGTGCAGAGTGCTGTTGAGGGCAGAGTGCTGTTGAGGGCAGAGTGCTGTTGAGGGCAGAGTGCTGTTGAGTGCAGAGTGCTGAGTGCTGTTGAAGGCAGAGTGCTGTTGAGTGCAGAGTGCTCTGTGCTGTTGAGTGCAGAGTGCTGTGTGCTGTTGAGTGCAGAGTGCTGTGTGCTGTTGAGTGCAGAGTGCTGTGTGCTGTTGAGTGCTGAGTGCTGTGTGCTGTTGAGTGCAGAGTGCTGTGTGCTGTTTAGTGCAGAGTGTTGTGTGCTGTTTAGTGCAGAGTGTTGTTGAGGGCAGAGTGCTGTTGTGTTGAGTGCAGAGTGCTGTTGAGTGCATAGTGCAGTTGAGTGCATAGTGTTGTTGAGTGCAGAGTGCTGTTGAGTGCAGAGTGCTGTTGAGTGCAGAGTGCTGTGTGCTGTTGAGTGCAGAGTGATGTGTGCTGCTGAGTGCAGAGTGCAGAGTGCTGTTGAGTGCAGAGTGCTGTTGAGTGCAGAGTGCTGTTGAGGGCAGAGTGCTGAGTGCTGTTGAGTGCAGAGTGCTGAGTGCTGTTGAGGGCAGAGTGCTGTGTGCTGTTGGGTGAGAGTGCTGTGTGCTGTTGAGTGCAGAGTGCTGTGTGCTGTAGAGTGCTGTGTGCTGTAGAGTGCTGTTGAGTGCAGAGTGCTGTTGAGTGCAGAGTGCTGTTGAGTGCAGAGTGCTGTTTAGGGCAGAGTGCTGTTGGGTGCAGGGTGCTGTTGAGTGCAGGGTGCTGTTGAGTGCAGGGTGCTGTTAAGTGCAGAGTGCTGTTGAGTGCAGAGTGCTGTGTGCTGTTGAGTGCAGAGTGTTGTGTGCTGTTGAGTGCAGGGTGCTGTTGAGTGCAGGGTGCTGTTAAGTGCAGAGTGCTGTTGAGTGCAGAGTGCTGTGTGCTGTTGAGTGCAGAGTGATGTGTGCTGTTGAGTGCAGAGTGCAGAGTGCTGTTGAGTGCAGAGTGCTGTGTGCTGTTGAGTGCAGAGTGCTGTGTTCTGTTGAGTGCAGAGTGCTGTGTGCTGTTGAGTGCAGAGTGCTGTGTGCTGTTGAGGGCAGAGTGCTGTTGATTGCAGAGTGCTGTTGAGTGCAGAGTGCTGTGTGCTGTTGAGTGCAGAGTGCTGTGTACTGTTGAGTGCAGAGTGCTGTGTGCTGCAGAGTGCTGTGTGCTGTTGAGTGCAGAGTGCTGTTGAGTGCAGAGTGCTGTTGAGTGCAGAGTGTTGTTGAGGGCAGAGTGCTGTTGAGGGCAGAGTGCAGAGTGCTGTTGAGGGCAGAGTGCTGTGTGTTGTTGAGTGCAGAGTGCAGAGTGCTGTTGAGGGCAGAGTGCTGTTGAGGGCAGAGTGTTGTTGAGGGCAGAGTGCTGTTGAGGGCAGAGTGCTGTTGAGGGCAGAGTGTTGAGGGCAGAGTGTTGAGTGCAGAGTGCTGTTGAGGGCAGAGTGCTGTGTGTTGTTGAGTGCAGAGTGCAGAGTGCTGTTGAGGGCAGAGTGATGTTGAGGGCAGAGTGTTGTTGAGGGCAGAGTGCTGTTGAGGGCAGAGTGCTGTTGAGGGCAGAGTGTTGAGGGCAGAGGGCAGAGTGACTGTTCCAGAGAGAGCAGGGTATGCTTGTGCGCTTACACGGTGCACTGACACACAGGAGCTAAAACAAAGAACAGCTGAACACGTGTCTTGGGAGCTTCATTGAGGCAGCAGGCCCTCTGTGAGGGGAGCAGCAAGGAGGGGACGCCTCAACCAATCAAGCGCAACTACTCACAACCTACTGTACGATTAAAACACAGGCCAAAGGGCAGAGGTAGGTCTTTTCGCATTACGTAGGGTGAGCAGTGTGTGAGTGTGTAGTGTGAGCAGTGTGTGAGAGTGCAGGGTGAGCAGTGTGTGAGTATGCAGGGTTAACAGTGTGTGAGCGTGCAGGGTGAACATTGTGTGAGCGTGCAAGGTGAGCAGTGTGCGACCGTGTAGGGTGAGCAGTGTGTGAGTGTGTAGGGTGAGCAGTGTGTGAGTGTGTAGTGTGAGCAGTGTGTGAGTGTGTAGGGTGAGCAGTGTGAGTGTGTAGGGTGAGCAGTGTGTGAGTGTGCAGGGTGAGCAGTGTGTGAGTGTGCAGGGTGAGCAGTGTGAGAGTGTGTAGGGTGAGCAGTGTGTGTGTGTAGGATGAACAGTGTGTGTGTGCAGGGTGAACAGTGTGTGTGCAGGGTGAACAGTGTGTGTGTGCAGGGTGAACAGTGTGTGTGTGCAGGGTGAACAGTGTGTGAGTGTGCAGGGTAAACCGTGTGTGATTGTGCAGGGTGAACAATTCCAATCCAAACCACATAGTTCCACTACACACCACATGCATACACTCCATAACACATGGCTAAAAGACATTGCCATTTACAATGCCATTCGCTCTAACTCAAATAAATCCGAGACCTATTACCTTTCCAATGCTTGTTAGGTTTGTGAGGTAGTGGGAACTTTTATGGCCATTTCCAATAAAAATGTACTGTCTGTAAATGACAGTGCACTCCCATCTCATTCTTTAGTAATATATTTATTAAAAGTGAATCTTTAAAGATGAACTGAGAAACATTCCTGCCCTGCCCTGATGGCAATTCTATTAGTGAACTAAGAGGTAAGTCAGAGATCATGTGTACCCTACACGTGGGCTATATTCATGTTATGCATCGAGCAAACGGTTAGTCTCTTAAATCAAACCAAATAGATTTGTTTGTACGGCAGGAATGCTGAACTCAGAAGGTGCTGTCATATGTGATAATGAAGAAAAAGGTGGCTCTGCAAAATAATAAAATATAGGATGGCCTTATTGCGGAGTTTATGGGTCAAGTACATTACAGTTTAGATTATTCAAGGTACCAGACCTGCAGGTCTAGTAAAAAATGTATGATTTTGTTCAAGGACTGTCGCTGATGGTCAAAGTACATGGAAGACCACAAAAAGTTGAAAAGGGCCATAATGAAACAGCTTTTCTTGCTACATACGCAGCTTTGTCCCTGGGCTAACTCCATATGTAATCAAATTAGTTGAGGAAAATCTTCATTGCTTAGCCAAACAGTCATTGACAAAGCGAGTAGGTTTGGCTCTTGTATAAAACATTCATGAAGAGGTACACAACAAACAGGTACAAACAAACAGATAGCTCATATCACTTGCACAGAGACCAACACCACCCAAGAGCAAAAAGGACCAGTGATGCATCTTAGGGGAGCATTCGGTGTAGGGGGCCACTGAGAAATGTTCCTTGGATTTCCAAGACCTCAAAATGCGAATTTCTAATGGCAAAAAAATAGAAGTATCTAAAGTTGTCACAAATGGCGTGTCAAATAAAAACATGTCCAAAAAGCATGTGGCATGTGCCTCTTCACAGCTACACACATGGACGAATGGGTGAAAATGAAAAAAGGTGTATTTTCTCTTTATAATAATTTAAAATATGTGTTTTTCTGAAAATATATATTCTTGTCTGAACAAATAAATAACATTTTAAAGTTTTTTTTTATTTACGCTGTTCGTCTGTAGCATCTTCAGTCCAGGCCTAAGTCCTTTGTAAGAAACAGCTGTAATGAGGCAGGTAAAACTTTACAACGGTTCGCTGATTTATTTGACACCAGCACCACCAACTAAAAACAGATAAAACAGCAAGTGTTGTTTAAAAAATACTGGGAAGAAAGCAAAATCCATTCTGAAGCTTTTATCGAACAACTCAGCCAACCTCAAAGACAGCAATTCCACTTCTTACACGTCATTATTAAAATCAGACCTAAAAATGTTTTGACGTCGTCAGGCTTTTGTTGCAATGTGCATTTAATATTTGTACTGCTAAGGCCTTACATTTGTACCTGCAATCATTTAAGCAACCCAGTTATAATATTTTGTGGGGCGCTGATAAAATCTTACTCATATATTCCTTTTGGCATTGAGACTGTGGCCATAAGTAGCCCAAATCAATTTTTCTCCACCCACACATCGCAACTTTATGTTTTTTCACACTGAAGTCCTAGCCTCTCTGTTCATGTGTTCCTGAGAAGGTTGTGTGGTGCAACTGCTTTTAATTTCCCTGTCAACCTGAGCTAAACAGCATATGGCATCCATCCAATGAGGGTGGCAGAGAATAGCTTCACCTCCAACCCCCACCACTCACACATTTATCCCTAGTTACACATATCCAATTGGCAGTGAGAGCTGTACAAGTGAAATAAGAGGTGACGCCACCCCTGCTTTCCATCATTATATCTTTTGAGCCAAGTATTCAAATTATTATCTTCCCATTAGAGAGACAATTGAGTAATGTAGCAATCAACGACCATTTATGTGCAATTAACCTCTTTATTTTTTAAATATGTGATCGAACAATGGGTGTTATGCTCTTTCTTAAGAATTTTACTCAGCGATTGTTTTCTGTGCACCAAACAGCACCATAGTCAGACTCCTTTGTCCTGTGAGGCGCGTGCAGCTCCCGGATCCACGTGCCAGAGAATGCAAGCTCTGAATGTGATGCCCAGCAGGGCCCACAAAAATGATCGCAAATTCGCTTTTGTTGTTCATAATGGTCCAGGAGGACTCTGGGGATGACCCCTGTGCTCTGCGTATAGTTGGCCATCCTCCCCGCATGTGTCTGGCCTGTAGGACAGCCCCCTTCTGCAATTCCAGTACAGAGATACTCAGTGTTGCACATGTGCCCAATCATTTCTGATCTGCAGCTAGCACTTCTGGCCCAGTACTGGGGCACCTCACTCACTGATGGACCTCTTCCCAAAATGTGCAGTGGCATAGAGTAGAGTGGCGTAGAGTTCGTGCCATAAGCGCAGTCGTTGTAGCGCGCAGCTGCAGCATGGGTGCACCAGTTGCCTCATATCAGTACTGCGGCCAGGCGGCCTGCCTCATAAATTAAATGATGAGCTTCTGAGCCTCTCAATAGTGAAGATGGGTTGGCTGTCTCTCCTGTTTACCAGCCCAGCATCATCGTCTTTGTTATAGCACATTCTGATGACCAAGTTATAGATAGAGCTACACAACTATTGGGGCAGCAATTACATGTTATAGTAAGTTATTTATGTTTATATAATGCAGCCTACAGAAAATATGGCCCATGGCCCAAATGCCATGTATGTGCTTAGTTAAATGGAAGCAAAATGTTCTATTAAATGTGTTGTGTTGGAAGTTTGTGTGTGTTCCATGCTATTGAAAAGTGCTCTTCGGGGCCACATTGCAGCCAGCTGTAAAGCATATCTGCGCTATGTGGGGTGTATGCAAGGTCTGTCCAGAGCGTTCAGTTCGATACTTGCATGTGTTTTAAACTACTTACAATGCTCTTGGATCTGCATGCCATCCATCTATATAGTATTTCTGAGCTATGTGCTATATAAGCTCTACCCAGTGAGTGCTATGAAATGTCTGTGTTTGATGTACATTATTGAAAAGTGTTGTTGGGTGCTACAGTGCACCTCAACAGTCAGCTATACGCTCTATCTGAGGCGCACAGTCAACATCCCTTTGTAAATTGTTTACCGAGGCTTCGTTTTTTTCTGGTTCCAGTACCCCCTTGGCCCCCACTCTGACTATTCCTTGTATTTGAAATTCACATTTACTGCTGTAGTGTGAGAATCCATTTCATGAAAAGGAATATAAAGTAGGGTTGCAAAAAGAAAAATGCAGCCATATGTTTAAAGAGCCTGGAAAGACCTCGTCTTGGCACTAAATTGGGTTATAAATAAAAAAATATGTATTCATTTATAATGGGACTTTTCTGTCTTTGTTCCCTTTAATTATCAGTCATGGATCTCATCGTTCAGGCAGCCCTAGAACACAATTAAAGTGTATTCTATTTATATTTGCTGTTCGAATTATGCACAGATAAGTGCTGAAAATACGTCTTTAGGTGACTGCTTATTTTTGTCGGTGGGGCAAAGTGGTAGGTGGTGCCCCAGGCCGCTGGGGAGGCCCTCATTGTGCATTGCAGGGGGGCCCCCTCAAGTTTTGTTACGCCACTGGGAGGAAGCAGCTACTATGGGTATACGGTGGCATGAAGTGATGTGCATACATCCAATAAGAAGTCACAATTTTTTTGCTGTCAGACCTTTTTTTACAGCCATAATGGTAACAATTGCATTCATCGCTCCCTTCTTTTGCTGATTTTGAGATTATTTCACGAAATCGCAAAACCTGGAGGGTTTGAAAATTGGGTGGGACTGAGTTTGAGATTCAATGATCAAATGCAGGGCCAGCTTTAGTTTGCGTGGCTCCCAGTGCAACAATCTTTGTTAATAATAATAATAATCCACATTTCAAAGCGCACAATCACCCGTAAGGGTCTCTAGGCGCTGGGGGCCGTCGGGAAGATTAAGCGAGCTATTGCCCAGAGTCACATGGTGCTGGGCTAACCTGCCGCCGGAGCCGGGGATCGAACCCTGATCCCCAGATTCCAGCGTCAGTCGCCCTGGCCGCGGCGCCACACCCAAAAAGGCTCCTTATTCATGAAATCCCTCCCTATCACCCGCCACTGCTGCCCCTCATCTGTCCGTGGCCCCTCGCTCACATGCATTTCATTTGTTTTATAGCGCTATATTGTAGTTTGGCTCGAGGGAGCAGCCAGAAAATTAAAATAGCCCCCACTTTAAATCTGTTCACCTTTTGGCACCAAGGAAGCAAAGCAAATAATTGTGACCCTCTCCAGAAGCTCTTGCTGGTCTCTTCCATCCAAGCATCTGTCCATTCATCTTTCCATCCACCATCTTATATCCACCATTACACCTTTACATTCATTCAATCTTTCATCCATCATTCAGTCAGTCACCAATCCTTACATCCATCCATATCAACACCTATCCATCCACCATAAAGCCTAGCCAGCCATCCACCCTTTCACTCAGTCTTCCACTCTTTCACTTGACACTTATTCATCCGTCCTTTCATTCATCCATTCATCCACCCATCCTTTCAATCATCCATTCATCCCTTCACACCTCCATCCACCCTTTCACTCATTCATCCACCCTTTCACTCATCCATCCACACTTCGACCCATCCATCCATACAACCACTCTTCTATCCACCCTTTCCTTTAACTCATTCATCCTCCCACTCACTCACCCATCCACCCTTTCAAACAAACAAAATATTTGATTTCTGACAAGATATCCGGTAAATGAAAAATGTTTTAAAATTTTACAAGCCAGATAGCATGTGGTAATGAAAACGGTCTTGTTTACTTAAAAGACGTTTGCGCGCAAGATTCACTGCGTATTTCAGAAGTAGCGCAGTCACTCCAATATGGCCGCTTCTTCAACCGATCTCAGAGAGAAGTTTAAGTGCGTCTTCTATGTTGATTTCCTCTTACATCATCCCTGCGCGACTGTATTCAGCCTTACCCACCACGTGTCAGCTGCTGGACTGGAAGTGATCAGTTCCTTTCTGAAGGTGTGAGTGCAGCGTAGAAGGTGAGTAGTGCCGATGAAAGGTGATCGGGGCTTAGCGAATGTTTGGGGGCAGCAAGGAAGAACCAGGTTGTGTTGTGTTCTTGTATAAGGCGTGCGGGCTGTTCTATTCGGTCAACAGTTTCTTGTCCCTGTCGCGGCCCTGTGTCTGCACCTCCACTGAAAAATGTAGTTGATGCAACCTACGTGGTGTCAGTTAGCAAACATGTTTATATTTCTGGACTTGGACAACCGAAAGCGGTTGTGGCAGTTGTATTTTTTTTTTAATGTAACTAAGTGCACGTTGATTATTATTTGAAAACTGAAAAAAATGGCAACCTTGCAGTTTCACCCCTGATTTCTACAGCACTACACTCTTGCTGATAGATCTTTGGGAAATATAGCCACGACATCATCTTCCACTTTTTTTTTTTTTGCTCACCAGTTACCTTTACTTAATGACTACAATGGAAGTCGATGAAATGAAGGTGCTTTGCCACACGAGTGGTAACAAGACATTGATCAATTTTCTCATGTGTACAAGGGGGTTGGAAACCTCGTTGTCCTGTTCAAACCTGAAAACTCTAGTATAAAGTGGATGTTGTGAACTCGTATGGGGAGAAGGGGTTGGACCTTAGAGAGTGGGGCTTCGGTTAGCATACACTGCCTAGTGCCTAATAAGTCACATCCTGTCTCCTTCGCAGCAAGAACGAAATCATGTGTTGATGCTTCCTGTGTCTCAAGAGGTATTAAATGAAAGCCCAGCTGTGCAGAGCATTTACTTAGCCAGGTATGCACTGCACAAACGCCTTTGCATCTTTAAAGTCTTTGCATACATGGCAATTCTGCTTTCCGTCATTGCAATCTTTGCAATGATGGGCAGCAGAGTTGCCATGTATGCTAACACCTTCAAAAATGCAAAGACGTTTATGACTCTCAGGACCAGATTCATAAAGGTAAGTTGAAGTTTTGACTAAGTTAACACTCTGTAGTAAGTTTACTACTTTAGTTAAGTATTCACAAATTCAGAGTGTAAACTAACTACAACAGTGCAACTTACATGAATCAGCCCCTGAATAATCTAGTTCTACTCCTCTTGTGTACGTGGGTGACGTCCATCCCTAAACATCTCCTTAATACGCCATAAACAACTTTTACTCTTCCATAATCCCATTTCCCTTAGTAGTAATTCTGCCACTTTTGCCACATACTCCTTCTAGTTCCTCCCACATTTACTACTAAAACGTGTATTCGCATGTTCCGAGAGTCCACAGTCGGGGTGGAGAACTCAGAACATATAAGCATAGACAGTGCGGAGTTGTAAAACTCTGCATGTAGTTTGTGAATTGCTGTTTGTAATATGTTTTGTAGTACTACAAGACAAACTGCAGAGTGCAATTTGCGAATCGGGTCATCGGTGTCTATCATATACTTTTGGAGTTTCCTTCCAAAGCTTGCCACTTTTGGCAGGGCAGACTTTGCAAAGTGACTATACATTTCTGCAAAAAACTGTTTTAACTTTATCCATAAACAACATTTTCTGATTCCTCTTTGAACTCGGTGAAAGTGATATTCGTAGCCAACGTGAAAATTACAGGGTAAAGTCCAGTTTTGATTGGGGTTCACCAAAGAAATATGATGATTTTGTATTTGTTAGTCCCACAAACCTAAAGATAATTTTCTGTTGATCCATTAAGTTAACATTTTAATTTTATTAGGTTTTGCACTTCCCGAAGTGCATGATACGCAAGGTTGAAAACAGTAAAATTATATTTGATCCAGACCTCAACTGAGATCAACAAATACAGAATTAAAATAATTTTAGATACTCATAAAATGCTTAGCTAAAAGACTTTTGCTTTTTAGACTCACTTACAAAATGGTACACTAGCAATATTCAACCACCTACTCAAACAGCATTAGATAGTTAGATAAGGTAAAATCTTTGGATTGTACTTATGATTTAAAACAGCTTTAGAAAGCTTTTTAAGAACTTAAACAGATTATGGCAAACATACTCATTAACCGGAGAGTTACACAATGTAATTAAATCTTGTGCAGAGAATGCTTTATACTTTAATTGAATTGGGGTTACAAAATGTTGTTGGACCATAACTATGCTCACATTAGGACATATTAGTAAAACGTGGATCAAATCTTGTTGGCCACCTTTACAAAATTCACATAAACATTTAGGGTTATTAGTACCATCCCAACTAGCTACAAAAGTGGCTAAAGGGAGTATACCCAAGCGTAAGAGTAGAATACAACGCCTTACGCCGTGCTTTAATTGAAAACGCAATTAAGGAGCAGAAGTTTTGAATTCTTTTTGCTCTGCAACCCGTTTATAATGCTTCAATTGACAACAGTGATCTTTATCCGCTTCAAAACTGATTCTAGGGGCCAAATGTTTTAAAAACAATTTCAGGTGTGCTGGGGACCACTCCTGTAAAACTACAACCGTGCATTGAGAGACCTCAAAGGCTTTCACCATATTCTTATTAAAAGTATACCCAGACTCTTCCTCTCTAAAAGTCTCCAATTTTAACAAATGTCTTAAGGTGTCTGGGGCTGCATGTAGTAAATTATACGCCCACCTAATAATAGAAATGACTCTGGCTGAGATACCCGTTACCGATAGCTCAAGACGTAGAGCTTGAACTGGGACCGACTGTGCCACTTTTATCAGTTTTCGGAGTATGGTCCCTTCCTTTACTTTTAAAGATTGCCATATGATTAGATCGAGGGGATTTTCATACTGTAGACTTCCAGCATTGATGTAAAGTGTCTGTTTCCCGTGGAAAGGTATAATCTATGTAAAGCCCCAACGTGGAGTCCTGCCTTCCGGTTCAGGTGACGGAGGTGGGCTGTATCTAGCAGATTGGAAGTAAAGATATGACCCAAATACACATACTCTCTTACAGTCTCTATCAGTTTGCCTCCTAAAGACCAGGTATAGGGTAAAGACTTCCTTCTGCCATTAAAGGGGAGTGCTTTAGTTTTATTAATATTTGGCATCAGAAAGTTTTCGGTTGCGTAAAGATTCAATTCATTCAAAGATCTTTGTAAACCTATCGGGGACTGGTCAAGAATAGCGATATCATCTGCATACTTTAAGCAAAGTATATCTACTTGAGCTAATTTTGGAGGAAAATTTTTACTTTGAGAGAGACGCCCTGGGAGATCGCTAATATAGA
Organism: Lissotriton helveticus; assembly: GCF_964261635.1. Lineage (NCBI taxonomy): Eukaryota > Metazoa > Chordata > Amphibia > Caudata > Salamandridae > Lissotriton > Lissotriton helveticus. The sequence continues at coordinate 1,223,899,751 of NC_136059.1, read as the reverse complement.
TGGAAAATAATAGGGGAGCTAGTAAGCATCCCTGTTTTAGCCCATTCCGCAAAGGAATGGGTTTAGTTAGGCCTTTTTCGCCCCCATTTGGACTCTGCACCATGTTGATGTATGAAGGTTATTATTAAGAGGTCTTTTGGAATCCCCATTTTAGCCAATTTTTCCCATAGTGTAGATTGATCTACACTATCGAACGCCGTCAAAGTCAATAAAAGCACAATATAAAATTTGGTTGTTTAACTTCACAAACTTATCAAGCACTGTTTGGAACACAGCAATATTGTCCAATGTAGAATGCTTTGGGTGAAACCCAGCCTGATACATGGGGATTACTTTTCTAGAAAAAGCCCAGTCTTTTAAGTGTTCCAAAATACAAGCAGCAAAGATCTTGCCGGAGGCGTCAAGGAGAGCTATTTGTCTATAGTTTGCAGGTTTCGTTCTGATGCCTTTTTTTTAAGAGGGGAACCACCACACTCCCTCGCCAAGATTCAGGAATTTCTCCACTTTTCAGGCATTATTGGAAAAGAGGGGCTAAAAATTTTCCCCAGATGTCAGCGTTTTTTTGTAAAACTTTGATAGGTATCTTGTCTGGGCCCATTGCTGCTGAAGACCTGGCAGAGGAAACCAGAATAGAAATTTGAACAGCTGAAATTTTCATTGTATTCTGTTTGGGTAGTTTCTTCAGTGCCTGATCCAGTCCGGGGAATAAATGGTCATGATGATTAGATTTATAGAGCCTTAGAATATACTTTTCCCAGTCAGATGATGATGATATGGGAGTCGCTTGAGGAGATTTTCTAATCCCCATCTGTGCTGAGATTATTTTCCAGAATGCTTTATTTTTGTTGATTTACTGCTTGTTGGATGTTGACCCAGACACGATCTCTCAGTGCTTGTCTTTCTTTCTCCTTTTTCCGTTGGTGGAGTTTTTTCAGTTTCCGTATTTCTTCTTGTCTCAACGCACAAAATGCGGAATTGCATTCAGGTCAATTTATTTAATTGTCGAGAATCATTCTCCTAAGAATTTCCCATCTGGCATGTTTTAATAAATTCTCGTCTCTGGAAGCTTCCTTGAAGAGAGGCAACTACCGTTTGTATAGTTTCCTCAAATCTGTTTATTGGATTGCCGATATTACTCACTGATGTTAGCGGATCTTGAGAAATCGTATGATTTATCTTTCTAATTGCTTTGGAATTCCAATGGATCCTTCCTGTTTTCTGATCTACGACTGCCTGGCCTTTGTAGCATCGGAGTGACCACGGGGAGGAGTGCTGGGTATAGACTTCAACTTCCACAGTAAGTAGTGCATGGTCGCTTTCATGAGAATGTCTAGTAGAGAGCGATTGAACCTTTGGGAATAAGTCTAAACTGCAGGTAAAATAGTCTATGATTGAAGACTTACTTGGGCCCAATCTGGTAAATGCCGCTGTAATACCACCGTCTTTTCTCCCATTTATTATTATGCCATTAATTGCTTCGATGGATGACAAAAGCATTTTTCCCCTTTTATCTGCTTTTAATTCGTCAGGCAGGACGGGAATTGGAATTTGGCGGGCTTCTTTCTGTGGAGATTTCCCCCTATTATAGATTAGTGAATTTGAGATCTTTCCATTGAAGTCCCCAGCCATTATCGTCATAGGGTATCCCCTTACTTCTCAGATTAATTCATTTTCCTTAAATGCTTTGATCAGGATTTGATCTTCTGAGGTTCCTGGTGGAAGATGTATATTAAAAAGTAAGAGGTCAAATGAAGGCTCCATTCTTTCTTTCTGGCACTTAATGCGGATGCATTGAACATTTGGGAGCGATAGCTCAATTTCCTTCGGGTCCCAATCTATCTCTTCTCTCAATAGGATTGCTAGGCCTCCTTTTGCATGACTTCTTCTGGATTCCTCTGCTGCTTTAGCGAACACCAAGTAATCTTTTTGTGCAAAAGTTGCCATGGACCATGTTTCTTGCAGTAATATGATTGACGGTGGATGTTCCAGAATAAAGAGTAATTTATCAGTTGTCTTTCCCGCAATGTTCCATGACATTATAACATGCCTACCGCTAAAAAGGCAATTTCATATCTTTGCCCAGCTTATTCCTGTTTAGAGAACCCGCTATCCAAGCCCAGGAATTTTCATCCGGATACAGCTTTTGCCATGAGTCCAATCCGTCCCAAAATTGCCGAACCCCATCTTTTATGTTGATCTGCAAAGGAATGTCTTGCGCATGTTTCCTTTCTTTATCTTCCGAACTCTGTTGTTCAAAGTTATTTATGGAGATGCCTTTTATTCCTTTGACTTCCCTTATCTGTTTACGAACGGAGCTGGCCTTTTTAACCACAGTAATATCGAAACCACTTTTATGAAGAGTGCCTTGTTCTTGGATTATGATAGCTGGGACAACATTAGACCAAAACTCTACGCGGGCTACCCAGCAGGTTGTTTTGTCTGGAAAAGAGACTAATTTGATTTCACCTGCAGTTAACGATTGAAGCAGTCCAATCTTATGTAACAATTCAACTATTCTTCCTTAATGGACATTTACCACTAGGGAATATATCTGTAAAATCTAGCACGTTTGAAAATGAGATTTCGGAATCATCTTTGTCGTCTTGAATGTTACCTTTTACCCTCTAGATTTTGGGCAATTTGAAGAGAAATTTGAGCTAGCAGATTTAAGACTTTACTGCCTTTTTGTTTCCATTTGAGGGCTTTTTGGAGGGGTCCGCTGACACATATTGTGTAATCCATTGCTCTTGGGGAGGTTGGTTTCTTCCTCGTCTTTTTCAACTTGGCTTACTTGGACACATTTTATTTTTCGCGAAGTTCTTTCGATAGTCTCAGTTTTGCTCTTTTGTTTGACAGCTTTGACTTATTCTTTTTCCCGGACTTATGTTTCTCCTTTTTATGGGTCATTCTCGGGCGTTTGAGAGAGGTGGGTTTAGGAGGCACGGCTCGGTCTTGGCTTGAGAGCTTTCTCTCAGGTCGTCTGCAAGGTGTCAGACTGGGCTCCCACTACTCCACCTCAAGGGAGTTCCACAGGGCTCATGCCTAAGCCCGACACTATTTAATGTGTGTGTGGCCCCCTCGGCAGACATCGTAAGAGCATATGGGTTCACCCCGATCTCGTACGCCGATGACACCCAGCTCCTGTTCCCTTTTCAGACCCTCACCCCCACACTACAAAAATCTTTTGCAGATGGCATGAGGGCAGTGGCAAACTGGATGGCTTCAAATTGCCTCCAGTGCAGTGTTAGCAAGACTGAGGTCATACTGTTTGGAGAGGCCACTTTTCTATGGTCTCCAGAATGGTGGCCTTCAGATCTTGGACCTGCACCAAAACCAAAACAGTCAGTAAAAAATCTCGGAGTACGGTTAGACCAGGCACTACTGTTGAAAGAGCACACTAATCAAGTTGCTGGATCCTGTTTCCGGGTCATTGGACTCTTACGTCGAGTCTTTCCATTCCTGCCTGACAACTTCAGGAAGACACTGGTTCAGACCTTAGTGATCAGTAGACTTGATTATTGCAATGGCTTGTACATCTCAGCCAATGAGGAGCAACTAAATACACTACAAGTGGTGCAAAATACTGCGGCGAGACTTGTTCTCAATGCCCAACCTAGGACCCCATCACGTCCACTTCTGACCAAACTCCACTGGCTGCCGATTAGAAAACGTGTTCAATTCAAAATCTACTGCACTATACATAGGTGTCTGTTTGGCACAGGTCCCAAATATTTGACCGAAAAATTCAACCTCTATTGCCCAGGGCGCTCTCTGCGTTCCAGTAGCCAGCAGCTACTAGAGGTTCCCAGAATTAAGAGAGCTAGACAAGGAGGTCGAGCCCTCTCTTATAAAGGCCCCATTCTTTGGAATTCACTCCCTCTCACTCTGAAACAAATCACCAACCACCTGTCCTTTAGGAAATTTTTAAAAACCCATCTATTCTCTACATCCTAAAAGAAAAGATTAGCTATATCACAGCGTAAACATCTTGACTAGGCTCTATCTGGTAGAAGCGCAAGCGCGGAGATACCCCTACGGGGGTCGAGTCTGGCGCTATACAAGAACACAAATAAAATAAATAAATAAATTCTTACAGGTTCCAGTGGAATTGATTTGTTCCAAGGAGATACTTCCCCCCTAAGCCACTCCTTTCAGTTGGTCGAGAAGGGGAGAGAACAGTTTTTTGATTTTTTTGCTAAGAAAATTGGGAAGAAAGATATGGAGTTATGAATAGCATTCCCTTTATCTCTTCCTGGACCAAATTCTTTGAATAATTTTCGAAGAGAATACATTTCATCACCATTTGGGGAATTTTTTTTGGATTTTTTTTTGGGGTATTTGGTACTTTTCCTTCTGATTTCCCTTCTGCTTGTCCCCCTTTTCTTGCAATGGCGAAATACAGGGGACCGAGGCATTTACATGACCTTTCTCTTTTCTGCCTACATCATACTGTGGGCTAAGAGATTGCATGTGTAACGATTGAACAGGTAGATTTGGTTGATCAATTGTTCTTTCCTTTTTTGTCTACGAGATATTGAAGGATTCCGGTTTGAGTTTCCAAGACCTGATCCGAGTTTTCCAAATTCTTTTCCAAGAGTGTTAATAGCGAATCCATAATTCTCTATAGAGGCAGAATGTTATTAGATACGGGATCTTGACTGAGTGCTAATTGCGGCATAATAAACAACGGGAACTCAGAAGACTGAGAGAAATTTTGATCTGGCTCTATCAAATTGCTTGGAGTGCTAGATAATATGCGGACTGATTGTTTTTGAGCATTTTTAGAGACCAGATGAGTGGGTGAGATAAAATTAAGATCTAGAAGAGTGAAATCTGTTGATGCGACTTGACCAGGGTCCTCCTTTATTTTCGTTTTGGAGAATATCCCTGGGGGGTCTTTCATAGGTGAGAGATTCTCAAGCTCTTTAGGCTCATGGGGCGTTGAGGTCGTACATTTTCAAAGGATCTGACGATTGAGCATTTTGGAGATCTACATCCTTGAATGGACGGGCTTTGTAGACTATTTCCTCACTTATAACTTTAGCTTTTCCTTTAGCTGTAATTGCAAATCGCTTTGCCTGATCCTCTTGAGAAGACTTGTTTACAATATCTGTAGTTATTGTAGTTGTCAATGTCGTTATAGGCAAGAAATTTGTTATTAAGGATTTCTCTATCGGAACAGAAGCTCCAGCTTAAGACATTGTACAGGTACTCTTGTAGTTAACTGATGCTCGCGCTGTACCCATTTTTAGGTCTCGGCAACGAGAACTATTGTCGCCTAGTAAGCTAGCAAGGGACTACAGAGAGGTGGACGAGCCGACCAGGGTCTGTGGACGCGCACAAAGGCAGGCAGGCAGGCAGGCAGGCAGGCACGCGCCAGACACACACACAGACAGACACACGCATGCATGCATGCACACACACACACACACACACACACACACACTCTCTCTCTCTCTCTCTGCCGCCCCCCCCCCCCACTCACCGGGCTCTTTCCCTCCACATCGGGTCAGTCACGGCAGAAGGCAGACTCTGTGTCTTCTCCGGCGATCTTCAGCTGATGTGCACGCCCACGCTGCCTCTCGTGCGCGCCCACCACGCTGTTTCGCGCCCGTTGATCCTCAGCTTGTTTACAATAGCGATCGTTTCTTCCGCTAGCACTCCGTGGCATCTCAGACGCACAGCAGGTAGCATTAGCACCTCTTGTTTTAAAATGCGTTTGTTTATCTAGGACGGACACGTTTACTGGTTGCTTGTTTAAAGCATAGTGTACCGAGCATCATTCGCGGGCCATGCTTGATTTTATCATCAGCAGTGCCTTGTGAAATGTTATTATGCACACTGGCCAGCCGTTGGAGAGGAGACCGGTCAGCAGAGACGGGCCTGTCAGCAGTGTGAGAACAGTACATCGGGCACTCAAAGACCGCCGAGGTCACCTTCGCCTGTGGAAGGTACCGCCTCTTTGGCTGAAACATTTTCTCTACCTTTCCGTGAGGGCAGGCAAACAAAACAAGCAGATAAACAGGTCCAACTGCCTGCGCCGGTACTTTTCTGTCACTCAGACGCCCTTTTTGAAGCGGACTAGTGACGTCAGAGGGTAACCGCGGCACCGTCGCTACGTCACCCCCCCCGAACACTTTTAAAATCGTAAAGGAATTCTGGGGACCACCACCGCTGTAGACGGCGCCCAAAAAAATGTGTATGAAAAAAGATGGAGGGCGGGTTTAGGGCGTCACGTGACTGCACTGCTGCCGCCTGCGTCAGGCTGCCTGCGAGCGAGAGCTGGAGAAACGGCTGGGCATCAGTGGTGCTGCGAAACGTGGTACATACAGGCTGCTGGATACCTGTGTTCAAAGGCAAAAGAAAAACGTGGTAGCGGGACACCCAAGAGTCCCGGGAGCCAATGCTAGGAGGACGTGAACCCAGAGGGAGCACGCGCGAGGTAAGACGCGGCTGTGCACTCACGGTGCGTGCTGGATCACTCCAACGTGGTATGTGCGGAAACCCTTCAGCCCTTTTGTGACTGGAGCGCTGCCGGCTTCAAGGGGGTGGGGGAAGGACTTCTCCCGTTTTTGTCTGCAGCCTGTTTCGGAGCCTACTCGTTTCTGTAGAGGGCTTGGATCCATATATTTTTATTTCATTTATTTTTATTTATTTAGTGCATTTTTATAAAGCGCGGACATTACCCGAAGGTTTCAGAGCGCTGTACAATAGATCTAGTTACGTTACAAGAGAAAAGTGGTACAAAATAGAACATTGCAAAGACTAAAAAAAAATGAATGAAGGATACACAAACACAACACTTAAGAATACCCATTAGTAATACTTGTAGTCCCATTTTCTATTGACATAATAGGCATTTTATTGTCTTGAAGCAAAATAAAGTAAAAACATGTTAACTTAGTTCTCACATAAATCATTTTTCCTAACAGATGTGGTCGCATCGAGACATAAAGTCCACCTTAATCTTGCTTTCTCTCTCGTGACTTTTGATGAGACGAAGTGTTCATTTTTAAACCTACAACTGCTAGTTGTTTGTGTCAATTTCTGGTTTCTTAATCATTTGTGATTTGGCGTTTCCACGTATACAGAGGCAGGACCGATTGAGATAATTAAATCTGTCAGATTTTCAAGCCAAAAGTCGCTGTCTTTAATTTCATAAATGTGCTCAAACTAGCCTCGCGAAAATCAATCATCTGCCTACTTTTTTAGGTCTCGGCAACGAGAACTATTGTCGCCTAGTAAGCTAGCAAGGGACTACAGAGAGGTGGACGAGCCGACCAGGGTCTGTGGACGCGCACAAAGGCAGGCAGGCAGGCATGCGCCAGACACACAGACAGACAGACGCACGCACGCATGCATGCATGCACACACACACACACACTCTCACACTCTCTCTCTCTCTGCCCCCCCCCCCCCCCCCACTCACCGGGCTCTTTCCCTCCGCATCGGGTCAGTCACGGCAGAAGGCAGACTCGTGTCTTCTCCGGCGATCTTCAGCTGATGTGCACGCCCACGCTGCGTCGTGCGCGCCCACCACGCTGTATCGCGCCCGTTGATCCTCAGCTTGTTTACAATAGCGATCGTTTCTTCCGCTAGCACTCCGTGGCATCTCAGACGCACAGCAGGTAGCATTAGCACCTCTTGTTTTAAAATGCGTTTGTTTATCTAGGACGGACACGTTTACTGGTTGCTTGTTTTTTTACCCTCCTCCTGCTTTAATTCAGCCGCTTCAAAGCCGAGCCAGTGACAGTCTGGTGTCTGGCAGCAGCGAGGATTGGATGCAGCAGGCAAGCCGGGGCTGGATACTTTCTTGGTTGTTTGGTTTTGTTTCCTCTGCTGGGAGTTTGGAGAGCAGTGAGCACGTTAGGGATTGTTTCTGCAGCAGGAGTAGCCCCAGAGAGGTAAGCTGCGCCCGCCTGCCTTCTCTGCACACACTCACTGAGACAGCGCCTGCACTGCCTTTTACTCCCTTCCAGGATGGTTGGGAATCATCTCTCCTGATCTTTTACAAGCACCAGTATATCTTCTTTCAGAGGCGTGTGGCGAAGCACCTCTCGATCCACATAGGCTTCAACTTGGCATCCAAATGTCTATATGTACATATATATTCCGCACACTTCTTGTTTTGATGTCTATTCCAATGAAGATTCCTCAAGTCATTATGGAGCTGTGTAGCAATAAATATAAATGTCCATGCAAGAGTGTTAAGCTTGTATAATGATTTGTGAATTAAGATGTTTTACTACAGCTGTGCTTACTGCAATGATCCGCGATGTCAGTGCAGGTCTGCGCTGTACTATGTACCCAGACTGCATATGCATATATGCAGCATTTTTGTGCATATGCTGTAAACGTGTGGTCAATGTTTAATGCAGTAGTTGCATACATTCTGTATTTTCGCAATGTGTATGCTGCATGAAGTAGCAGATGTTATTTGCAGCAGTGTCTGCATACCATGTTATTTGTCTGATGCTGCGTGCACTGACTGGACGCTTCTTCAGGTCAGTGAGTATTTTCCTGATCTGAGGTTGAGTGCTCGCTGTGGGTTTACTAGTCAGCTGTTGCATTCCATTTTAGCGTTTGAGATTGTGTAGTGGTTTTGCATTTGCTCTTTACGAAGATCTGACATGCAGTCGGTACTTTTTTGAAAGAGCACGCCGAAAATGCCTCTAAATATCAGATATTCAATCTAATAAAATATTGGTTTGACACATCTAAAAGCATACCCATATTTCTATGTTTACACCATGCGTTCTATAAGCAGTCTGTTATTGCAATCGGCTGTTGTATGCGTTAGGTATGATGAAGAGGATGCTATTTATTTATTGTAAATTGGATAATTCTTCCCGTAGTTACTGCACGCTGCTGAATGTATAGGTGCTCCCAGTCAGATGTTATGCATTTTATTTTTTTGTTTCAGATGTTCCATGCACTGGGCGATTTTATTTCTATTTTGAATGCTATTTTCTTTTCTGGTCGTGCATTTATTTTGTGCTGTGGGCGTTTTCTAGCGCGAGCAATGCTTGCACTGGCTGTGGTTAGAGCGGACATGGCATGCATTTCTAGTTTGAGTAGTGAGTGCAGAGTAGTGAGTGCAGAGTAGTGAGTGCAGAGTAGTGAGTGCAGAGTAGTGAGTGCAGAGTAGTGAGTGCAGAGTAGTGAGTGCAGAGTAGTGAGTGCAGAGTAGTGAGTGCAGAGTAGTGAGTGCAGAGTAGTGAGTGCAGAGTAGTGAGTGCAGAGTAGTGAGTGCAGAGTAGTGAGTGCAGAGTAGTGAGTGCAGAGTAGTGAGTGCAGAGTAGTGAGTGCAGAGTAGTGAGTGCAGAGTAGTGAGTGCAGAGTAGTGAGTGCAGAGTAGTGAGTGCAGAGTAGTGAGTGCAGAGTAGTGAGTGCAGAGTAGTGAGTGCAGAGTAGTGAGTGCAGAGTAGTGAGTGCAGAGTAGTGAGTGCAGAGTAGTGAGTGCAGAGTAGTGAGTGCAGAGTAGTGAGTGCAGAGTAGTGAGTGCAGAGTAGTGAGTGCAGAGTAGTGAGTGCAGAGTAGTGAGTGCAGAGTAGTGAGTGCAGAGTAGTGAGTGCAGAGTAGTGAGTGCAGAGTAGTGAGTGCAGAGTAGTGAGTGCAGAGTAGTGAGTGCAGAGTAGTGAGTGCAGAGTAGTGAGTGCAGAGTAGTGAGTGCAGAGTAGTGAGTGCAGAGTAGTGAGTGCAGAGTAGTGAGTGCAGAGTAGTGAGTGCAGAGTAGTGAGTGCAGAGTAGTGAGTGCAGAGTAGTGAGTGCAGAGTAGTGAGTGCAGAGTAGTGAGTGCGCAGAGTAGTGAGTGCGCAGAGTAGTGAGTGCGCAGAGTAGTGAGTGCGCAGAGTAGTGAGTGCGCAGAGTAGTGAGTGCGCAGAGTAGTGAGTGCGCAGAGTAGTGAGTGCGCAGAGTAGTGAGTGCGCAGAGTAGTGAGTGCGCAGAGTAGTGAGTGCGCAGAGTAGTGAGTGCGCAGAGTAGTGAGTGCGCAGAGTAGTGAGTGCGCAGAGTAGTGAGTGCGCAGAGTAGTGAGTGCGCAGAGTAGTGAGTGCGCAGAGTAGTGAGTGCGCAGAGTAGTGAGTGCGCAGAGTAGTGAGTGCGCAGAGTAGTGAGTGCGCAGAGTAGTGAGTGCGCAGAGTAGTGAGTGCGCAGAGTAGTGAGTGCGCAGAGTAGTGAGTGCGCAGAGTAGTGAGTGCGCAGAGTAGTGAGTGCGCAGAGTAGTGAGTGCGCAGAGTAGTGAGTGCGCAGAGTAGTGAGTGCGCAGAGTAGTGAGTGCGCAGAGTAGTGAGTGCGCAGAGTGAGCAGTGTGTGAGCGTGCAGGGTGAGCAGTGTGTGAGCGTGCAGGGTGAGCAGTGTGTGAGTGTGCAGGCTGAACAATTCCAATCCAAACCACATTACACACCACATGCATACACTCCATAATACATGGCTAAAGACATTGCCATTTACAATGCCATTAGCTCTAACCCAAATAAATCCGAGACCTATTGCATTTCCAATGCTTGTTTTCATATGTATAGTGCGGGACTGTAGCCTTTTGTAGACCATACTGCCTTGCTGTTGAGGGGGGACCGAAATTGGATCAGCGAATAATTTTTCCCCCTAACTGCCCTCTAAGTGCTTGTACACCCAGCCTCTAACAACTTTCTCCTGCTTTCAAGCATTCATGTCTTCGAGCCCACCTGCTGACAGTCTGTCGCCCATAGACTTTTCAAATCACCATATCACCACCTCACCCCTCTATCACCAGGCTACTCGGTGCACTCTAGGCAATTCTCCGAGCTTAGATAGACACAGCACCCAGACACGACAGGATGGCTCACCTTTAGCTGTGTTCGCCGGGGCTGTCAACTCGTTGACTTAAAATGCCAAAGTACCGCCAAATTCTGGCAATTCCGTGGAATACTGCCAGTAACTGAATTGAAAAACTGGCTTGCAGCAATTCTACCAGTATCTCTCATCGCGGCACCCGTCACTCGATGCCAGGAGGTGAGAAACAGAGTCAGCAGAAAACTCCAGACGATGGATGAGAAAACAGTCGCAGCTGTGGCCGCGGCCGCTGACAATTTGCTGCAATATTAAGGTTTCTCAAACTACAGGGGAGGTACGGAAATACGGGATATGTGGAGGTGATTAACCGCTGTCTACTGACCAGCCAGCGTGCGCCGGCCGCTAGCGTTTCTTCGCGTCCTCCGCTCCTTCTCCCTGCTCTTCTCTGCTGCTGCGTCAGAGGCCTGAGCGGAAACACGGACTGGCATCTGCACTCTGAGGCGAAGATAGTTCGTAGTTTCTCCTCGAACTCGCAGTACTCCGCAACACACCACGGCACTTGGAGCAGCCCTTGACTTTTCGGCGGTCTGCTGTGTAGATGCTGAGCGGGGACCCCCCCTGCCCCTCATTGTCCGAGGCGGCAGGCTCCGAACCAGGAGGCTCGGAGCTGGGTGTCAGCAAAATCGGCGTCTTCCTTGCGCGTCTACAACCGACTGCGGGCTGTAAATATTTGTGTAGGATTTGTTTATGAAATATAAGGACCACAATTCTATCTGACAAGTCACTGAAATAGTATATCCTCACATTTTCTTTTTTTTTTCTTTTCTTTTTTACTTCAAAGAAGTTTGTAAAAGTGTGTGCTTCTGTCTTTTTTTTTTTTTTTCTTTTTTTTTTTTAAGGTCTGGCTTAGCCCGTGGCTTTTGTTATGTATACATACGCAAAAACTAGTTGGACTTTAGATCAGCCCGATTTATCCATTGACTTGGTTGTCAGGCCCTCTGAGCCTTTGCTTATCTGAAGTATTAATCCAGTTTTGGGCCAGTTCACAGTATTTTTCATGATTGCATTTTCCATTAATAAATGGTCAGTAAAGGTGCATTTTCCATTAATATATGGTTAGTAAAGGAGTCTATCTCTAGCATTGAAGCGCCTGAGCCTCGATCTATAGATTTGCCCGCATGTGCAAAGTTACTGTATTCAGCTGCTGCACTCAAGGCTGTTGCGATCTTTGTACTATGTCTTCCATTAGATGTCGGTGAGCTTTTTAGCGCACACTTCAATATGACCAAATGTTTCCCAAAATGTGGACTAACTTGCCAACTTCAGGGGTCTCTGTGTCCAAAAATAGTCATGGCAAAAGCCGAAGGGCAGGTGATGACCATGTCAAATACATTATAAAGTCATGCGCAGGCAGGAACTTTTGTCCACATTCTTGACCCTCATCCCCTCTGCTCCCCCCAACTGGCCTAGCACCGTACCGTCTGAAGCTTTCTGGGCAATACAGGACCTCTGCATGGAAAGAGAACTATCTTGCACAGAGGCTGTCTGCTGAATACTAGCAGATAAGAATTAAAGGTAGCCTTCAGTGCTAGACAACCAGGCCATAAGACTGTTGCCTCTCTTTCCTCGTCCTACCTTTGTTAGTTGGGAGCTTTTCTTACAGCATGTGGAAAGTTTGTTGTATTGTTATGCCACTCGCCTCTCTTTTTCAAAGTCACTTAAATGACATTAATCCATATTTGAAGAGGTTGTCCAAAAAAGCAGTTCCCAGCATGGATTTCAAGGGATTCGGTATAATTAGACATAATCAAGAATTTTTGTGGCTTTTTTTATTTTGTCATAGTGGCACCCATATGGACATCAAATCAACTTGGAGGTTGTGAGGGAGCTGTGGAAACTCTTCGAGTAAACTGAAATGTGAGTCTGTGCTGGTCCAGGGGTGGGTTAACGGAGTGAGGGTGTGATGTGCAGCAGCAAAGAAATGCCCTTCTGTGGGGAAATGTAGCATGGCAGTATCTTTAGATCTAACTGTAAATCATTAACCCTTCAATTGCTCAATGACGTGGTAATGTGAACAGCTTACGTAATTCCATGTATATAGCGCTTACTACCCCTGATGAGGCACTGAAGCTCTTTGCTATAGGCAGTGCACTGCCACAGAACACAAGGTTAGTTGTCAGTCTAGTGTTATTGGGATTAGTTTTGTGCGCTCAAGCAAACCGTTCCATGCTGTCATTCCAGTTTTTTTTATGGTGGCCTAAATAAACGAAAAGGGTTATTTGCGATCTTTAGTGGAGGTGTATATTGGATCATGCACATGCTTGGTGTGATTAATAGATGAGTAAGAGGCGATTAGGTGTTAGCAGAGTATGACTTGGAGAGGTTGTGATACTGCAAATGAGTTGTGGGCAATTTGCAGAAATACAATAATCGAGAATAATGCCAACATGCATGTGTCCGAGTAGGCTGTGCTCGGAGAGAGGAGGCATGCGGAGGATGGAAGGAGAGCAGAGGGACATTTGAAAGAGATTGGGGGGTGAGAGGGGGGGGCAACAATCAGAGGTTTTAATTAAAGGTCAGTATTTCTTGTCCGATTTAAAGATTGTAGTGAATATTATTGGCACAGCATGCAGTTTAAGAATGCAAGAATGGACCTACCAAAGATGGCGACCGAGATGGTTGTATAGACGCTCGGCTCCGTGAGCCTTCTCACCCCGCACCTACATCCTGGCAATTATCCTGAGCCGTAACGGCATATTTACGTAGGCGAAGGACAGCTTTCACTTACCGTTTGCTCCTGAGGCTCCTACGTGCGGCAGTCCCGTGGAAATGTCCCCAACTGTTTTGCGGCCTTCGAGGAGCTGGGACCGGGGTGTCGAGTGAGGAGGGTGGCCGGCCGCGACTGCGCCAACAGCGGCCTCTGGTGGAGGTGCGGAGTCGGCCGGAGAGGTCCGGAATCTGATGGGCCGATGGCGAGAGTGCCGACACAGTTCATCTAGCGGAGTGCCTTGTGGGTCGTGCGGTGGGCCAGTGTCGAGGGGAGTGCACGATACTTGGCCCCCTTTCCAGTGTTGTGTCCGGGCATGATTATCGGCCTCTCCTGGAATCGGCGGGCGGCTCCCGGGGAGCGGCGGAGATTTTGTTTAGCCTTTTGGTGACCCTCCGTTGTGAAGCCTGCCTTGACTTTCGGGGTCCCCGTGGTGAATCCTGTTGCCCCCTGGTGTGGGACCCGGTCCCGAGATGAGGTGTAGAACGGACGAGGCCGGATCAGCTAAGATGGCGGATGGCGCCTTCTTGCGCACACCACACCCGGGTAGAGAAGCCGCTGTGCGAGAGAATCCTGGGGTCTGGCGACACGAGAAAGAACCCACGACCAGAGATATCCTGGCTGCATTAACAACCCTGCACACGACCTTACTCCGGGACGCCCTGGATCTGGGACGGAGGATGGCCGCCATTGTTGTCCCGCCGTTCCACACGGGCATGGCTCGGTCTCAAATAAGCGCCGATGTGCCCGCCTCTGCGTCAGTGATGAGTGCTCCAGCAACGCCTGTGTTTGTGGAGACGCTGGAAGACCCGGTTTATGAGATCCCTTTGGACAGATCTGTTGTGCATTTGAGTGACTTGTCTGCACCCTTCTTTGTTCGGCGGTTGGGGGAACAACATCGATCTCTGGTTTGGACTGCCCCGGCGGAGTTTCGGCGCTTGCCGGAAGATGTGCCTCTCTTTCCCTGGCTGATGAGATTGTGTTCGAACTGGAGGATGACTTCGGAGTCGATACTGGCACAGACGGATTTCCGCCCTACATGTTCGGCTGGGTTTTGGTGGCTGAGGTCTCATGGAGTAACAATTCTGCCCGGTCCGCCCGGATCCCTTGGACCCCCCACACTGCTCTTTAAGCTGCTTGATAGGTGGACATATGTTGGTGCTACTGATAGAAAAGGCCAGGGGTGAGACCGTATAGGACATGGTGGACCTTCTTTGTTGGCTGATGGTGATTTGGGGGACACTCAGCGGGGAAGTAATTGATTGTGCTGTCGGTGATTGCTATTTTCCGTGGCTATCCTGATTTTGCTTTTAGGACGTTTACTGTACGCGGTGGTAGAGAGTGGGCCGGGTGGCTAGATCGATGGCCCTTCCCCACATTTTTCTTCTTCTTTTTCTTCCCTTTTCTTTCTCTATATTTAGGGTCTCTTATTTAGGGTGACAGGCACGCTGCTGGGGGGGATAGGCCGTAGCCTTCTGCAGGGATGCAGGGTAGGAGGATGGGGATTGTTTACATGTCCTTTCTTTGTTTCTATGGCCCTTTGTCTGTCTTCTTTTTGGTGTCGTCGTTTTTCATGTTTCCTACAGTATGTTTCGTTTTGAGGGGTGGGGTACAGTTCGCTACGAAACGTGTTTGTTTTTACATTTATCCTGACTCGTATGCCTTACCCCCAATACTTCAACCGTATTTGCTCTATTTGCGGATTTCTTGCTTCATGCTTGCTACTGTGGGGCCATGTATGAATGTATGGCATCGACTTTGAGTTTTCTCTATTGTAAAATGAACCTTCTTGAATCCTGATTCTTACACAGTACGCTTGAATGCAAATTCTATCCTGGACACTTATTAGACCCCAATTTTCGGGCTGCTGTATTTTTCTATATTGACTTGATGTACTTACGACTTGACTAGCGCCCGGCCAGGGTGGTTGTAGGCCCATGCTTGTATTTATTTGCAGTAACAATAAAGGTTCTTTAAAAAAAAAATAAAAAAAAATGCAAGAATGTTGTAAGAAACATTATTTACTTAAGATTTTGCTATCTGTACTTTCGATAGCCACTAGATTCAAGTAACTCACCTGTTGCTAGGCTACTGTTAAACCACCGCTCAAGCCAGGTCAGTTAATAAGCTCACAGGTTTAAAGTGAAAAATGACTGAAGGCACATGTCAAGAAATCAAAAGCTATAGGCTGCACCCAGAGGAAGCAGTACCTTCAACAGACCCCCCCCCCCCCCAGGATATAGCGGCATGGATTCGCAAATTTAGCGGCACAAAAATGGAAATTTAGGTTAGATAGGAAGAAAGACGGACAAAGAGCCATTTTACAGCTGAAAGATGGCGCGGGTGTATTACAAACACACCCATCTCTAATAGTCGAGCTTCTGGCTGATCACTTCCAGACAGTGTACACCCCCGACACCGTGGTTACCCAGGAGATGGCGGAGACATCTCTCGTGGGGATACCCACCCGCACTCTGTCACAGGCCAACAAAGATAACTTGGAGATGGACTTGACCACTGAGGAGATTAAGGTAGCTATAACTGCCCTGCACTCGGGGAAGGCTTTGGGTCGCAACGGGATTCCGATAGAATGGTTCAAGACAATGTCAGACACGCTCTCCACACCTCTACTTAATATGTTTCAGGACAGTTTAGGACAGGGACAGTTGCCGCCCGACCAACGAGCGGCAACTATAGTGACAATACCAAAACCAGGCAAGCCTCCTGAGGATTGCGGTTCATACCGCCCGATTTCGTTATTAAACGCCGAGAATAAAATATTGGCAAAATTACTGGCCAATCGGCTATTGCCACATCTGGAGCATTTAATACACCCTGACCAGGCAGGATTTATGCCACATAGAAGCACAGCGATGAACCTAAGGCGGTTGCATGGGGTGATGGCGCGAGCATCACTGTTGACGAAACCGGCGGCGATCCTCTCGCTGGATGCCAAGATGGCATTTGATCTGGTAGAATGGAGATACCTGTTTGCGGTACTGGAACACATGGGCTTTGGCCCGAAATTTGTAGCATGGATCAAACTACTATACCAAGACCCGGTGGCACGAGTGCTAGCAAACGGCCGTCTCTCCAGAGAAATATCACTGAAGAGGGGTACGAGACAAGGCTGTCCGCTCTCGCCGTTACTATTTGCCCTGGTCCTGGAGCCGCTGGCTGCTGTCATTCGGACCACCGGGTTGCTAAGAGGAGTGCAATGGGGAGACGGATGGGAAGACAGGGTGTCATTGTAGGCGGATGACATGCTAATATACTTGATGGACTTACAAGAGAGTATACCGGCGTTACTAGCGCTGTGCGAAAGGCATGGGACGACGTCGGGTTATAAAATAAACTGGACGAAATCAGTACTTTATATGTTACGTGGCGCACCGCCGGACCTGAACACTAACTGTCCATTGCTACTGGAGGAAGTATCCTTCAGATATCTAGGGATCCATATTACACGAGCACATGAGACTTTCAGGACCCTGAATCTTCGACCACTGCTCGAACGATTAAAATCAGACGTGCGACATTGGAGCACCCTCCCCCTGACGTTATTGGGCAGGGCAGCGCTGTTCAAGATGATGGCACTGCCCCGTTTTCTCTATGTCCTAGAAAACACACCGGCGATAGTCCCACCACAGTTTTTCAAACAAGTCTCTACTCAACTGTCGAGCCTGCTGTGGGGGAACAAGCCAGCGAGAGTGGCGCATTTAAAATTGATCAGGGATTCGTACAGTGGAGGGATAGCCCTCCCAAACCTGGAACTGTATTATTGGGCAGCACACCTCAAGATAATTAACCGATGGGTACATGGCCCGCAGGAGGACCCGGCGTTGACGGCGGATAGGAGACAGCTGGGCGTTGCCACCCTACTGGCCCCTCTCTACAACACTGGACTACTTAAAAAACTGATAGGACCCACCAAGCACACAGTGACACTGTGGCATAAAGCCCAGAAACGATTGAAATGGGAGGGTGTGATCACACGTATGACACCGTTATGGGACTCCAGGGCGTTGGGTAGTCTGAGACACAGCAAGGGGTTTGACCAATGGGACACCATAGGGATCTCAACAGTTGGGGACCTGTGGGCGGGAGGAGAAGTGATGCCATTTGAAGCACTCAGGGACCAGTACGACATGAGGGTGACTGAAACGTACCGTTACATACAGATACGGCACGCGTTGATGACAGCTTTAGATCCTGATACCACGGTCCCAGAGTCAGCTCCCCTGGAAGACCGACTGTTGACAGACTACATGGAGAATAGGGCTACCTCCCTCACTTACCGTAAATTAATAAACAACTTGCCAGACCCACTACAGAAACTGAAGGACACCTGGGAGGAAGAGCTTGGGGAACTAGATGACGATTGTTGGAATGCCGCACTGGCATCCCCCAGGGAGGCCGGAATATCGGCAAGATTTAGATTGGTGCAGTTTAAGATACTGCACCGAGTTTACTATACACGTACTATGCTGCATAAAATACATAGAGCGGAACATCCACACTGCCTGCGCCTGTGCGGAGCACAAGGCACCCTGTTTCATACTCTTTGGGAGTGCCCTAAAATCATGATATACTGGCGAAGAATAACACGCACTATGGCCCAAACCTTACAATTGACCGTTACACCTGACCCGAGGCTGTGCCTACTCAATATTTGGGGCCCAAATGATTTGACGACATATGGGAGGCGATGGGTGGGGATCGGCATGATGTTGGCGAAACGTGACATAGCGCAAAAGTGGGGAGCAGAGGAAACACCTACCTTGGGCCAATGGTGTAAGCACATGGACTTACTTATGGTGACGGAGAGGGCGGTGTATAAACAAAGGTCGAACCCACGCAAATGGAATAAATTATGGCTATCCTGGAATACCTATAGGGGGGATATATGCACGCCGCTGACAGAAGAAACAGATATTGATAGCTCAGGGGAGGAGGGGGATGAGGACGAAGGGTGAAGAGAGGGGAATAGGATCGAGACAATGGGTAAACTATGACAATAGGTGTTCACAGAGCGGAGATACAGTTCACGAAACACATAGAATGCTCGGGCGATAGTACTGCTTAGATCGTTAATAATGTACTGATGATTGCAAGAATTGATGCCAGAAATCCAATCAGTGATGTTTTTAGTTGATAGTTATAAACTAGAAAATGTACGTTGCTATATTGATGGAGTGTGGCTGAATGTTGAAGCCACACTACTAAATGTCAATACGCACGATAATGTCCAATACAATGCAACAATAAAAATATATTTTTTTAAAAAATGGAAATTTAGCGGCACAAATATGGAAATTTTGCGGCATTTTATTTGGCCATTTTTCCTACAACATACACAGATATCTTATTTTTTTTTTTAGTTCTTTACCAACATAAAGCTATGTATATATCTATATCTATATTGTAAATATATCTATCTATATTGTAAATAAAGGAACTATACATAGCTTCATGTTGTTAAATAACAAAAAAAACGAATGTGTTTGTTGTAGGAAAAATGGCCAAGTAAAATGCCGCAAAATTGCCGCTAAACTTCCATTTTTGTGCCGCTAAATTTGCTAATCCATGCCGCTATATCCTGGGGGGGTCTGATTGCCTCCATATGTTGCATCATTGTAGAAATGCTGGTTGCATGTATTAGCACATGAAATTGTCAACCATTGGCTTTGCCAAATCTTGGCAATCTTGTGCAGTGATTTTTAGGTCTCAGCTTGATTGTGCATGTGCTGTCTCTTCTAGACATGTTGTTACACCCACAGTGGGCTTACAGCCCTGCCATATCTTTTCATTTGTTTGCTTCTGCATAGCTCTAATTTCTGTTGTTCCTGCTTGTCAAGCCGTGCCTGGGTCACATCCTCTTGTGTGTGTGGCCCTCGCCCAGAGCATGGACCATGTACCGGTTTCCATCCGCTGCTCCTGTTTTTAGAGCTACTGGTTTTGTGTTCTAGCACTTCACATGAGTGCTTATGTTTTCCCCTCGGCCCCAGTCTTTCTTGACCACCCGTCCCGCCCACTCTCTGTTTTATAAACAACCATCTCAGTCCCCACATGCCCCCACCCTGAGACCTCACCAGCCAACACTTCCTACCCACCATTGTTCATGTTTCTATGTGTGCATGTGCAGCAGACACTGATTTCTTGAGAGCACTTTGTGGTTCTGAATGAAGACAACAGACACAGTGGCATTCAGAGATGGGGACAGACAGTCCAACATGCGGTTTCAGTGCTCTTTCTTGTTTTGTGACCCATTGAAGCCTGATTAATAAACTTCCATTACTTATTTATTTTGCGCTCTGGCTATCTCTTAATTATAGTTTAAGGACTCCCTCACCCTGTAAGCTGCACATCTGTTCCTGTGGCTATTTTGTGTTAGTTCTAAATTCCTTTTAGTTTCAGTTATAACTTTGTTGTCAGGGCTACATGTTTCTGCCCTATACACACATTTTGTCCAGGAGAAGAATGGGGGTGGGGGTGTGCTGGTCACATGATGGCTCCTTTGTTTACAACAGGGAGCTGCCCTTAAATTGCTTTTGTTTTTTTGACCCGCTGCCTCCCTCTACCCAGGTTGTGCCATTGTGATAAGATCTTTCAACATGGAACCAGGTTCGAGTCCTGGCGTAGGATCAACATCCTGTGATTCTGAGCACATCACTTAATCTTCCTAGGCCTGTAAACCATGCAAGTGAGCTTGTCATGTAACTACTGCTCATGTAAAGCGCTCAGCTTTTAGTCAAAAGACAAATAGATTATTTATTTCCTGTCTGATTTCTACAAAGTGAGACAAGAAAACATGGATAAATTGTTGCTTTCCCGATTAAATTATGTACTCTTTGGCTACATGGCTAAAATACGTTAACATTTACAAAGCCAATAGCTCTTGCCTTGCAGAGACCAGTTGGGGTTGCCAGTGTGTGTTGGTTGTAGCTCACATTAATCAATGCTTATGTGTTTGTTTGTTTTTTGTGATTTTAAAAAAATATTTTTTTTCCTTCAATAATAATTATTTTGTTCTCTCTTTTTAGCCAAAAATGTCTTACCGTGGAGGCGGTGGTGGCTTCAATCGAGGCGGTGGTGGATATCGAGGAGGAGGTGATGGATATCGAGGAGGAGGTGATCGGGGTGGTGGACGTGGCGGCGGTTTCAGAGGTGGTGGACGTGGTGGTTTCAGAGGTGGTGGACGTGGTGGTGGTGGCGGTTTTGGGCGTGGAGGTTTTAATAGAGGTTATGACCAAGGACCACCAGAGAGCGTTGTTGGTAAGCTATTTATCTGTTTGAGTAGCTTCCAGTTCATCATGTGCCCTTTTATGTGCATGCAGCCTAAGAGTTAAATATAGTGAAATGGTTTGCATCATTTAATGTTATAAATGATTGAATTGTCATGGATGGACAGTATTATTTTAACTGCATTGTACGTGGAGCCTACCATTAAGAGGGATCTTTAGCATTCATTGAAAAATAGTAGGAGATTCTACTAAACATCAGACCCGTGGACATCCGCTTTGTGTGTGGGGTTCAAACAGTTTAGGGCTTGGTGTAATGAAGAGTTCTAGTAAGTAATCTAGCATTGCCCACTTGTTCACTTCTACCAGTCGTCACTGAGGATGTAACAAATTGAAAGAGGGGGGTCCTTACTAAATACGCTCCATACTCAAACTTTGTGACGTGCACTGTACGAATTTAAGACCTTTCAGAGAACAAGCCTAAATTCAAACTGACAAAATGCATAAATCGTTTAGTAATCCGAGATGGAAGCCATCTTAGTGGACTCACCCGCCTGTACGAGACTTAACTGTTCATCCTTCAAGCTGAGGGGTGGTACCGGACCCTGCACTCTTGGTGGGGGTGAGGGGATGTTCTCAGTTGTGGCCAGAATGGGTGCCTTGAGAAGGCATGTGAACACATGCGTCCCGATCTTGAGGAGAGCCCAGATGAACAGACAGTGTAGGGGAAAAGGCAAACCACAAATGTCCCAACACATTCCCTTTCATACAAAATGTTGGCAGCAAAATCTACTGACTAGATATAAGCATGGCTGTTCATAGAGTCCCCAAATGTTTCTTGATCACCTGAAAGACCTCCAGGCTGAGTGGGAAGCCAATTGAAGAAGGACCTATATGTCTGGGAGTCAACTTAGACGGTCCCCAGCTGTGGCAGGAACAAGGCCCAGATTAAAGCTAAGAGATGAAGTCACCAGTGTGCTGAAGTGCCTAGTAGGGAGATCTGGAACCCCGTGCCTGTGTATGAAACATTCTGTGACCTATTTGCTATCATGATTCAGGGACAAGGCCTTGTTGCTTTTGTGGCCTTTAAGTAGACAAAAGACTATCCCCCTGTCCAAGCTGCTCTCTGTTCCTTCCACTTGGAAGTCTATTGGACTACTGGTCTGACCACAACCCAAGAGGTGACTCAATCCGCAGGGCAACACCCATTATCTGTGAGTGGCAGCTGTTGTCGTGACCCGAGGTATAGGAAGCTTTAGCCTGTGTTTTCTCTCTCTAACCCTCTCTTCCTTGCGTCCTGGTCTTAATACGGAGTCTGGAAAGCATGCTGCACTAGATGTGGGGGCTGAAACCAGTGCTAGGGAACCAAAGTGGTAGGGCACCACAAACACAATCTGCTGTGCCTCCCTGTGAATGTAGTGACTGGCAGGAGGCCATTACCACCTGATAAGAGCTGTTAGCCAGGAGGTAGAAGCAGTACTTGCCCTACAATAGGCATCCATTGGGGAATGTAGGAACCCTCTCTCTGATGGAATGGTACAACATTCAGTTTGTTTTTGTTGAGAATCTTACAAGATTTCTAGAGACCTTCCACATCAGATCAGTGTGTGTCAGTTTGGGGGGGGGGGGGAGAGAGTCTTAATTCACCATCCTATCGGGATGGGTGCACATTACCCCCCCCCCTTCAGAAGCTGCAGTGCTAAAACCCATTATGCATACTCTTGTGCTGACTTCAGTCCAAAGGTTATGGACTATATCTGGCCAGAGAGAATAAAAAATCTCAGGTCCCTTTGATGCCCTGGTTGGATTGGCATATGCAAATATACATCCTTCCAGATCTATACAAGTAAGAAAAGTACCTTGACAGACTCTAGGTATGATCACCTGCAGTTGTTTAATCTAAAATGTCACATCCCTGATTTACATAAAAATAAAAAAAAGGTTCACCATTTGAGACTGCAGTCCAGGAAGTGTTTCTTGTAATCATCAGACTAGGAGTAGATAGGAGTAAACCACCAGGCCCAACTGCTCCATTATATTATATGGCAAATGTAATGTAACACATCCTGTGTAAGGCTTCCCTCTTTGGAGGGTTTGCCATTGATGATGATGTACATCCAGGGGACCAATCAGTCTAAGGAGAATCCTTTACTGATCACTTGCTGCACCCCTATGTCTGATCCAAACTTGTCCCGAATCCGAGGGAATGGCAAGACAGCCATCTCTTCAAGGAAGGAGAATGAGAGTAGGGATTTGTTGAGTAGTGTTAATCTATTCATGCTGACTTGTACTTTGATATGGCTGAAGAGTAACAACCCTCCTTACTATGGTCTTGGATACTTATGGTGGACATGCTCCTACTGTGCAGATTGACTTTTTGAATTGTAAAGCCTCCAGAACACTGCCGTAGGCTTGAGATAAAAGGGACTTTTCTGCCACTTAACTATCTCTCCAAACTTTTACTAAAAAGTTTTAACTCTAATTAGGAAGTCTGACAAGCAGAGATTTTTTTATTTTTTTAGAACCCTCCTCTTTTTCAGGTTTTCATTAAGTGCTTTGTGTTGCCCTGCCATCGCTGAAACAGTTGTTTGAGCTACTTCTTTCTCATGATCTGAAGCCATGTCTAAGGGTACCTGCGGCGGTTTCCCTATGCCTTCGGAAAAAGAGGGGGGGCAGTTGTTGTCCTTCTGCAGAAACACATTTTCCGTGACAGTCTGCAAGGAGACTTGTGCAAGGAAAGTGCATGTTTCACAGGTACCAGTGATCAGCGAGAACCTGGTAGAGGAATAAACCATCTTTAAGGTACACTCACCTTTCTTATCAATAGTAGCAGAGGGGGTAGCATCTTCAGTTTCTACAGTCATGCTTCTCATGTTGCTAAACATTATAATCTGTCTTCAAAGTACTTGGAATTGCTTTGCTTAATCGCGACGCGGATACACTTTTTGGTAGAATCAATGAAGAACCAATTTCTCTGGCTGTGCCCCCTCATTTAGAATCCTGGAACAAATGCTAGATGAAAGAAGGAGACCAGAATCATAAATGGACTTGTAGCAACTAAAATTGCCAGCGAGGTGGTTATCTTCCTTCTGATGTTGTTCTGATCTGCAGTGCCAAAATAGAAATGGAAAAACAGAACTAAACCTATCTGCTTGAATCCTCCTTGAGTACCCAGAAAAAAAGAGAGAGCACTATGGTTAAAGCCTTGTTGGTATGGTCAATGACTCATTAGTAAAGATCTGATTTGAGTAAAGTAAGCAAGTGGCAAGCAATCTATTTAAGCATGCTCTTACCATCCTCTGCAGCTGGGATCTTGAATCGCATGTGGCAGTGCATTTGGGACAGTTACTCACAATATAGCCTTTATCAGTAATCCGTGTGGGATGCTTATTATGTTGTTTAACATATTTGAGTGTAATGTCGGTGGAAGCTAGCAGCTAATTAAGTAATGGCTATACTATATTTCCCGCCCTACAGAAATTTGGTAGAGATTCAGAATATCATTCAAGTTTGTCATCCGATCCCTTGGCTAGTTTTTATGAGTTGGAGAGGAACCCTGTCCCCAGTGTTACGCCACCTGTCCTTTCGCAACCAGTAGCACCAATGCTGCAAGCTTCAGTCACACCTAGCTGTACCGCCCTGAAACTGCCCAGCAAGCAGACCATGGGGTTCAGTGCAATCTGGTAGGCTATTGTTTTTGTTTGTGATTGTTGCCATTAACTTGTGGGGCCAAACCATGCAGAGTGTAGTAAGTCCGCATTCGCTGTCCTGTACCTAATGAGGGGAGGGAGGGAGGGCAGTCGTGAGACCTTTTCTCATTAATGTAAGGGTATTGTAAACTCTATGGAGGAATTTAAAGTGTATAATCCTTACTCTATTGTTGGGTGACATTACCAGTTTGCTTGCGGCAGTATGTCTGGTCCGACTCAGTCCACTAACGCTGTAATTCGCAGTTTTATTTGTCAAGTGATAAATGTCTGATTATCAGGGCGTCAGCCTGCATGGAGTTATGCAAAAGTGTGATGAGGCACCTGGTAGTTTTAGCAGGTTGTAGTAGCAATGGTGTCTTAAGTAGAGGGGGTTGCAGTGAGGAGGGCTGCTTTAGCACACTGTGCGTAAGCGATAACATTGAAACTTCAGAAGTGCCTTTCGGCCTCCTCCAAATGTTATGTCATCAAGTTGTGTACATTTGCCCTCCGAGAACAGATCACCAAACTTAATCAGACCTGCTGAGTGTAGGAGATCTGGTGATTGCTTTTCACATGTTGGAGTAAGTTTCGGGTAATGGAGTAGTATTCACATTAGCTCTAGTGCACATAGACTCCCATGCCAGTACTGTGCAGGCAATAGAGCCAACCTTTGCTCATTCATGTGTTATGTTGATAGATTGCAGCCTGGAGACTAGTGGGTGATGCATGGTCTTTTTCATCAATATATATGTGGACGATTTGGCGGCAGATAATAGCAATGGTTAGTATATTATGCCTGTGCGCAATGGTTAGTATATTATGCCTGTGCGCAAAGATGAAAGGGCTCTAAATCGAGTGCTGTAAATCCACTGTTTGTAGAATCTCCTATCAAAGTCTGAGGTGTTCACTGATCCAGACCAGTTTTTATCACTAAGGATCACACTCTGTTGAAAGTCTGTTAATGTTATAGATCTGTTATTTAATGAATAAATAAACCTGGGGAGGACAGTCATTTACACCAGGACTGTCCCGCCTGCAAAGGAGAGAGTGGAGGCACACCAGCACTTTTTTTTGTGTCTAAAGTTTAGAAATCGCTACACCGTACTCTTTGAGCGTAGTATCTGTATCTCGGCCAAACCACATTCCTATCTATCTTTCTGAATCCACACACCACTTAAAAGCGCCAATCAAAGGAGCGCTTTTCCGTTATTGGGGGTGATGGAAAAGACTAGTGATTTACTGCAATTTATATTTAGGCTGGAGAGAAACCCAATTTTTCTATATTCTCTTATAATGGGGGATACACTGTTGTGGGGATTTTGCGGATTACCACCATATTGCCTGCATATACTATATAAGCAATAAGTGGTCTGTGAAGCGTAGTACACATTGAGAGATACAATTCGGCAGGTGGCGTGCAAGTGGCTCTAGTGCTAGGGCAGACAGTTTTGAGTGAGGGGCGTCTGGTGTCTGTGGTTGTTGGTATTGGGTTAGATATTGCACCATTGACCTGAATTCATGCCACCAGGTTAGTGTAGCACTGAAGTATGCAGAAAAGTAATGGATGGAATCCTTGAATTAATCTCAGCCACAGGTAAAGGCTGCATCCCAGTCGTTATTTTGCACACCATGGCAATTCAGTTTGGACTCTGCCATATGCAAATCCGCCTTGACCCTGCTCCAGTGGGAACAGTCTCACCCGAAGTCCTAGGCTGGGTTCCCTGACCTGGAACACAAGCAACCCTTTACCCACGTGATGTGGGCATATATGTCCCACTTACTGCGACACACTGAAGTATAAAAAACGTGATGGATGGAATGCTTGAATTAATCTCAGCCACTGGTAATTATGCGTGCTGCATCCCAGTCTGCTGTTATTTTGCACAAAATACCACGAGAGTGTACTGTACTCACTCTACCACTGGAGCCTAGCTATACATGTCTAATGAGCCACACATCAGTGTGAAACTTGTTGTGCATGACAAATTGGGGCTCTGCTATTCATAGACTTGTTAATCATGTGTATCCATTGTCAATGATGCAGGGGAGCCACTGACTGTTTGAACTTGGATGCTGTTTATTAACAAAACGAACTATGGATTTGGTACCATGTCAGTCTTCAATGTAGGCATGCAGACCCAGGGTCAGCCAGATTCACAATGGCTGGCTGCAAAAAAGTCAGACATCTAGTGTCCTGTTTTTGGAATAAAGTTGACACTTTGAGATTCACAAAGAACCCAAAGAATACTGTTGATTTCACAGAATTCAGTTAATGTCAAATTCTCACTAATTGGAAAAGCCACAAATCAATGGAAAAGCTCTGCAGCTGCACATCTACCTTTTTTGCCCAAGGACATAAATACTTTTTGGGAACTCATTCCTTTACATTTGCTTGAAATAGGCGTTCACTTCCATTACCTGGAAAGACAATTACTCTAGACTTTCACAATAGCATGTTTGCCTGTTTTTCAGTGGTGGGAGACCCCTATCAAAATGCTTGCCAAACACAAACTTGTAAGTTTCTTTGAACAAAAAGAACTTCTATGTTGAAATCAGATGACATCCGGTTTTAGGCTAACCGTGAAAATTATTTTTAGCTTCAAGTAAGTTTTTTAATGGAGTGTCATTTGCTCTTCCATCACTTGGTTTCCGGATCCAACGGAAAGGATATCCATGTATCTGCTTTATTTGATCTTATTGGGGCAAAATTACCAAATATTTTTTTTTTTTTATCATTTTTTTTTCAGAGTTTTATATAGCGCGAACTTGAACCGAACCGAATCAGTTATCACAGCGCTTTACATAGCACCAGTTACGTTACACGAGGACACACTTTCATTTTTTAGGCACGGGGAGATTAAGTGATTTGCCCAGAATCACGTTTTTTGGGTTTCGCCTGCCGAAAGGCTGCGCTCTGCGCAGCTTTTCAGCGCAGGTGAAATCCTATGTCGACACTAAGCACTTCGGGAACGTCCCCCGGCTCTCATTGGCTAGCTCCATAAATGGAGGCTAGCCATTGAGTGCCGGATCTGTCCGTCAAGGCCGGACCAGATTCGGGGGCGTTCCCGAGATTTTTTCCCAGGGCGGAGTTACGTTTTTTCCGTTCCCTCCCCTCCCGTCCCCTCCGTGTGCCTCCCCGCCCCCTCGCTGTCCTGTGCACGTTTTCCGCCTCCCTCCCGCCGTCCGTGTCCTCTCCCGCCCTCCTCCCGCCGTCCGTGTCCTCTCCCGCCCTCCGTGTCCTCTCCCGCCCTCCTCCCGCCGACCGTGTCCTCTCCCGCCCTCCGTGTCCTCTCCCGCCCTCCTCCCGCCGACCGTGTCCTCTCCCGCCCTCCGTGTCCTCTCCCGCCCTCCTCCCGCCGACCGTGTCCTCTCCCGCCCTCCTCCCGCCGACCGTGTCCTCTCCCGCCCTCCTCCCGCCGACCGTGTCCTCTCCCGCCCTCCTCCCTGCATGAACCGCTCGTAGGCTATTTAACAAACTATATAAGCGCATTTTGTTTACTCCCTACAAAAGTGTATTTATACCTGCTTTGACACATTTGAAGAATCACTACAAAAACTTTTGACTAAATAAACATAGAGACGACAATCAGCGCTGGAGGAAACCATCTCACCTTGCAATGCCTGCCGTCTCCTTGTGCTGACGTCATAGAAGACCCGCCTATTCAGAGTCTACGTTTCACACCGATGCGTGTTATGAAAGTCGATCCCTGACTTTGCTAGACTAAACCACTGTCTGCAAACCAAGCATATCCACCCGTGCATATCTTCTGACCCCCGAAAATGTGCATTCTGTAGAGGGGACAGCGAGGCTGGCGACTCTGGTTTGTTTGTTACTACCGCATCTCCCTCTGCCCTGCATACTACCGCATCTCCCTCTGCCCTGCATGAAGTGGACTCGCCGGGTCTTGTGAGGTGTGCGCTTGCGCGACCGTGTGCAGTCAGTGTGGACGTTGGGAGGACGAGCATTTGGAGAGGGAAAGATGGCGTCTACCGGTAAGTAACGGAAGGGCTCCCTTGGCCTGTTTGTTTGCTTTCTAACTTGTGCCTATGCACCTCTTAGTGTCCCTTGATTGTGCTCCTGCCGGCTTGAGCCGCTCCTAAAGTATCAAACTCTACTATTATCGAGGCGTGTTTCCCCAGAAGACGGTGCTCTATCAATCTGCTTTTTAGGCCCAAGTGCCTGATTTCTGGCAGTGGGTACGGGCGTGTTTCCGCCGTACAAGTGATTGGGGTGATATCCCTTTGCCTGTTGATGTTGGGAACTGGCCCCCAACACGTGGAAACACAAAATGGCGGCTGGGGTAGCAGCCGATCTGCAGGTATTTGGGGAGCACCAGGAGGTATTGATAGGAAAGGACTACAGAGTTCCAGGGCGTCGGAGAGCTTCCCCCCCCCCCCAGCCCCCTATACGAACACCCTTTTGCTATGGAACTTTCCATGCGAGATTCAACTTGTTTGGGATCTGGGAACGGGGTAGTGTTTTAGCTAGTGTGTCCCACGGAAAAGAGACATTCGCATTACCCCCACCCCTTTCCTGGTTCACACAGCTATGGTTGCCAAATTGTTTTTAGTTTGCGTGGTCCTTATTTTTCCAACTCTACATAATCAGTTACTCAACGTTAATGGCCCACTTTTAGTACTTGTACTACTTTGGATATTTAGTATTTCAACAAGCCAGGATTTCTTTTGTGAACAGCTGTCGCTCCGCGTTATTGTTCATGCAAGTGCAAATAAAACACTTCATGTTAGTAGTGCACTACTAATAGATCTTTAGTAAAGCTCAACTCCTAACTATTGTCTGAGCTTTTCTTCCTTGTTTTGTAACGCAGACTCAAGGTTAGACCGAGTTGAACTCGCAGGGGATCGTCTAACATCACCACGTTTTTGTTGACCCCGCTAAATCTTGCCTTGTTCTGCATTTATTATCATTAGTCACTCGCGCTTGGTGTCGCGGTACAACGAGGGGTTTGTTATGTCGCCGTCTCGCAGTGTTCACGTACGAGGAATTTGTAACATACTCATAGCCGGAAAACTACGTTGTTGTTGCAGAACGTAATCAACTCTGCAGTTCGTCCTGTATGTGTTAATTTAATTTTGGAAAATATATTTAGCGAACCGATCGTAGTTGTGTTAAGGGTACGAATTGGCTTTTAATATCTCCTATCCTTCTGCCAGTGCAACAGATTACAATCCTTCATGCACAGGTGTTAAATTCCTGTTCGTCTTTTGGGACCGACTACCTTGCAGGAACTGGAAGCTGTTGCTCCTGGAGACTTCACAGAAGGAGCAACTGTTACTAGGCTAGCCATACAGGCTAGCAGCTCTTCATATTTATATAAACTATTTAGGAAGTTCTCAATGATGTGTTGCGCGTTGGTGGATACAAAAGTGTCGTCCTGTGGACGCACGCAGTAGGGGCATGTGTGTATAGTAGCGCCCAGCGAGGTCCCTTTAGCCTCGAACGCTGTTTCCCAGACTACCTTTCCAAGATGGAAGCTGCAGTCCTGGGAGGGGGAGGGGCTCCGTGCCGTCGTTTCCTGTGGGGGCTGTTCTCGCTCTGAGCGGAGAGGGTTTATTTATCGTAGTTAATGGCCGTAGGCACTGCGCCTTGAAGCTACCTCAGAGCGCTGAAAGAGACGGGCGGCGCAGAGGAGAAGGGGTGAGTAGGGAGTGGGGGCTTGTGAAAATAAGTCTGAAGGGGTGGGCAAAGCAGGGGTTGCATGGACAAATATGGAATGAGGGCGTCAAGGGTTTGAGGAACGGGAACGAGAGGTGAGTTCTATGGCTGGGGCTATGGACAAGCCGGGAGCAACTACAGGATATAAACGATATGGAGATGTGCAAAAGAAATGGGCTGACCAGGAAGGACGCAAGGTAATGTGTTGAAAGACCAGTGTGTGTTATTAAAGAAGGCGGGGCGAGTTCATGTTTTTTATTATTTGACAGCACCATCTCCATGGGTGTTTTCGGTGCGCGGTCTCCGCAACCTCACACAGGAAGCCTCATCTACAAACATCTGAGGACAGAGCAGAAATATTTCAGAGCTCCGCTCAGATGGGGGCGAAGGAGTGAGCACCAACCACACGCCGAGCCTGGGAGAGCCGATAAGCGCGCACAGCTGCATGTTTCCTGTCAGCTCTTTAGTCACAGACACTGTATGGTCTCCACTTTTACCCTCCTCTCATTACAACAGTTCCTCTGTGTCTGCCGTGTTTCACTTCACTATTGTCGCCTTAACTTCAGCTAGAAAAGTGTTCATTGCAGCCAATTCTTGCAGCTTCTGTTCACCTAAAGGGTCTGTTTGCTGATGTTCACGTGTTAGGGTGTTCTCTGCATGGCACAATACACGTTCACCCTTCCATTTAAATTGTCCGTCTCATTATGCTAATTTATTCTCTAAACTGTGAAATGTACGATCAACACCCCGCCTTATGCTTGCATGGCTTGTTTCATTTTTTCAGAGGTTAGCTAAATTGTGCAAGGCGGTAAGCACCCCCATGCTTCCATTTTAAAGATGTCAGGAGACCTCCATGTGTTTTCAACAAGCACTGCCATCTGTGATGTACCTTCATTGTTCCTTTTAAAGAGTATGTCTTGAAATGTGTTCGTGTGCTTCAGCTAAACGCTGCAATAGAAACATCACTTCGCCCCCCTGTCCTGTCCAGTGATGTATGTTAATAAATGAAAGTGTGCCCTTCATGAACCATAGTAGGGCCTGTTTAGGAGCCATGCTGCCCATGCATCGAGCATAGACAATCACCCCTTAAAGGGCCTTTATCATGATGTGTAGCTAAATTATGCAACGCAGCAGCCAAGACTCGCCTTCTCTTTAAATGAATTCTCCAGTGTTGTTGAAGTTTTTATTTAAACCGTAGACTGCGGAAGCCACACTACCTGAAAGTCTATCAAGTGATGTTTGTCTTTGTGGCAAAATTCAGCTAACTCCTTGCTTCCAATTCAAAGAGCCTTGACTGATGTATATGTTTATCTAACTGAGATTCAGGAAACGGCTCCAGCATTCCCTGTTTGGCGATGCTAATGTATTTCAAACGTACGGAGAAGTGTTTTACAATAGGACATAGAAAGAGCCACAAATAAGGCAAACGGTGCACGATAGTTACTTTACTGTTCATTTTTTGGATTAAACTGGAATAGCGTGGATACAGAGGTGCAAATGTAGTACATGAAGGATAAATGTAAATGTATTTGTCATTTGTGATCGAGCGGGATTGGTGTCGGGTACCGGTATGACGTTGCCATCATGTTAGCTGTACTTTTAAAATAACAAGCGATAAAGTTTCTAAAAACAGGATATCGGTGCTGCTTCAAACGTCTTGTTCTGTGGCTCTGGGTGTGTGGGTGTGTGTGGCTCTGGGTGTGTGGGTGTGTGGCTGAGTGTGTGTGTGTGGATCTGGGTGTGTGGGTTTGTGTGTGGCTCTGGGTGTGTGGGTGTGTGTAGCTCTGGGTGTGTGGGTGTGTGTGTGGCTCTGGGTGTGGGTGTGTGGCTCTTAGTGTGTGGGTGTGTGTGTGGCTCTGAGACAATGCCAATAGCTCTAACATTTCCAAAGGCGAAACCATTGCATTGTAAATGCTTGTTTTTTTGCGTCGTTACTGAGACTCGAACCAAGTTCCCCAGGTCCGAGGTCGAGCGCCTTAGCCGTTAAGCCAACCCCTCTCCCTCTCTCAACCATGTTAGGCAGCCATACTGGTATTCAAGGAATGCAAAGTCTTTACTGTTTGGAGAAGTGCAGAGAGAGGCCTTAAGTTCTTGAACTTTGTGGAGACTTTTGTTGTTGTCCGTTTCCTTTAGTTTATAATCGTGTTAACCTTAAAGACTGACTTTAGATTGTAAGGTAACAGCTTTAGGAAAGAGATGGGAACTTGCATATCGTAAGCCCATCAAAGTTTGGCTTGGACGTTCATGCTGAATTCTAAACACCATGCGGACAAGGCCTAGTTATGGCTTTTGATGGAAGTTCCGTTTGCAGTGATCTGAGGCTTGGCTCATTGAGCCCCGTGGGGAAATTTCTGCCTATCCCCTTTTGTGAAGTTGGTTAATAGGAAGATTGAAGTTGCGTAAGATTCGATTGTTGGGAAATTCTTAAAGGTGCAGGTGTTGAACATTGGTAAAGAGGGTTTTATTCCTTCTTTTGTGTACTTTGTTTGGCATCGAGGTTGTTTTTATTTTTATTGTACCATATTTCATTAAACAAGCATTGCCAAAGCCAGTAGGTCAGTCATTGGCTGCAATGATTTTGACTATTTCAGTGCTGGTTTTGTCATAGTTTTTAAAAAGCAATGTCGAGGTAGCTGCTACGGTGACCTCAATCTTAATTTTTTTTAACTAAAAGCAAATCTATTTTGGTCTCCAAACCCACCAACTGCTTTGTTATGTGGATGTGTCCTTTTGAAAGGCCAGAATGGCGTCCTTCACAGCAAAGTTCGCCAGCAGCTGAAGCAGCCTAACCCCATGACCCATGCAGTATGCTGTAGTGGGTAGAAGAAAAATGTAAATGACACAATAACAGACCAATGAATTAACAGTGCAGGCTGAAAGCCTCTTCAAATAATTATAATATACATGTTACAGTAGTAAAATCAGATTTCTTAACTAATGCCAGACACAAAAACAAGCATTTACAATGCAACGGGTCTCGCCTTTGCAAATGTTAGAGCTATTGGCATTGTAAATGTCCAACTTTTATATATGTCTTAGTTTTGAAAACATATAAATAAATGGCATTGTCATCTATAATGGCAATAGCTTAATCTTTCGTCAATGCAAGACTTATTGCATTGCATTTCGCTGTCTGTGTAAGAAAAGTGTGGGGTGCAGGACGAGATACAACAGAATGCATGCATATTCCTCTATCAAGAAAAGCAATAGTGCTGGGCTATGACTGTTTTAAGTGTGATGGGGTAGAGGAAGAGGTGCGGGTATCCTCCACGGGAGTGAGTAGTGGGGTTGGGGGGTAATTGTGCAATTATCCGTTTCTGGACTCTCTGAGATATATGCTATTCTAAAGGCGGCCCAGATGCTTAAATGTGACCACTATGTGCGCTCCTAGAGATATTGGAGATCCACAAACTGTTCTATTCTTTGGTTGTCTGTAAAACATGCACTTTGACTAGAATATATGACCGTAAAATTGATCCTTAGTTCAAAAATGTTTCAGTGTCCTAACGGGTAAGTAAAGTGTACTAGAGAGTAGTAGAGAGTGAGTAATAGAGAGTATTAGAGTGAGTAGTGGAGAGTGAGTAGTGGGGAAGTAGAGTGAGTAGTGGGGAAGTAGAGTGAGTAGTGGGGAAAGTAGAGTGAGTAGTGGGGAAAGTAGAGTGAGTAGTGGGGAAAGTAGAGTGAGTAGTGGGGAAAGTAGAGTGAGTAGTGGGGAAAGTAGAGTGAGTAGTGGGGAAAGTAGAGTGAGTAGTGGGGAAAGTAGAGTGAGTAGTGGGGAAAGTAGAGTGAGTAGTGGGGAAGTAGAGTGAGTAGAGTGAGTAGTGGGGAAGTAGAGTGAGTAGAGTGAGTAGTGGGGAAGTAGAGTGAGTAGAGTGAGTAGTGGGGAAGTAGAGTGAGTAGAGTGAGTAGTGGGGAAGTAGAGTGAGTAGTGGGGAAGTAGAGTGAGTAGTGGGGAAGTAGAGTGTAAGAGGTGTAGAGAGTGAGTAGTAGAGAATGAGTAGTAGAGTGAGTGTGCACAACTCTACAGTATGGTAGTAAAGCGTGGTATACGCAGCTCTGAGGCTATCCATTAAAACGTACAAACTCGCACACTGTTCTGTCATGGGTAGGTCAAAAGCACATGCACACAAACACTTGAAACACAGTTCTGAGGTGCGTTTTGTAAGCAGGCACACCAGCCAGGTAGGCAGTTCTAAAATGAACCATTAAAGGCTTCACACACATGCCCTTTTAGCACATTTCTAACCTGCGACTTTAAAAATGAAAAGCACAGTTTCTGAGTACACAACTCTTAAGGAGTAGTGCTAAAAGAAAAGACACCCTGTGCCTATAACTGCATAATTTAATGGTGAGCATACAAACACACGCCCAGTGCACAGAGCTAAAGTATACAGTGCAGTCATTGACACATACACAGTGTGACGTGGCGGTGCGTTCTATACACACATACAACTCTCCTATGCAATGGTGAATGCACAACTACACACACACAGGCGCACAGAGGCAATACTTGAACTACAAATACAGAACTGTATGTTTTCTTTATCCCCGAATATCTGCTTGGTACTGAAAAGTGCGGCGCTCTCCCTTTTGAAGTGCCCCACAAAAATGAACGTGTCCTTGTGTATCGTAACTGATGCCCATGTAAAGCGCTCTGATACCTTCGGATCAAGTTCGGGCTATAGAGAGAAAAAAAAGCACTGCACCCCTCCTCAGAAGTGAAGGTACTCTCCCTCCCAAACGAAAGAAGTGCAGACACTCAATACATGGGAGTACCTGTACATTTAAGCACTGCGCATGTCTACTGTGTGGCCTGAAAGCACAGTCACACACAGCCCTTTAGTATGATGTGAACAGCGTGGTCACTTAAGCGAAGACACTAGCCACGTGCATACACATTCAACCTGAGTAATAACGAGTGACCACAAAGACGTGCGGGTCCTACTGATGACAAGGGGCCTTAATTTACCGATAAGCCGGTGACTTTGAAGTCTTGACTGGAAAGTCTGGTACGAGTGGCACTACACCCCTCGCGTGCTGTGCCGTATGTACCGCAAGGCCTCCCTTGGATGCTGGAGAGGATGTGGGGCGCTGCGAACACCCTTCACATCTGCTGGGAACGCCGGACATTCCGTCCTTCCCTCTGTGTTTCCTTTCTGATTCCGTTTGTCCCAGAGGTGATGCTTTTAAGCCTTAAGCCCTTTCACCCGCCACCTCTCACTAGCGATGAATGGCAAATGTGTCTCCAGGGCTTGGGGGAAACAGAACTGATAGCGCACAGCTGGAAGACGATGGACTAACCGATTTGCTGAGGATCACAGCTTGTTATGCTACCCCTGGAACTTGTACCTGGTTTCTCGGTGTCAAAGTCGCGAGGGCCACAACCTCTCCCTGTTGTATGTAGTAACTGATATCAGCTGGCGAAGGAGAACAGAAGAGACAAACCTCTGCCTGCTCCATGGAGGTGAAAGGGAAGGGGGAATAACTGAGAAGCTCCCTGGCTGGCCCTCGTCCACCTCCGGTCCTCTGCACTGCCACAATCCTCTTCACAGCAAGTGCTAATTACTTCCCATTTGCAGCTCCTTGAGGCATCTGCCACATGCTGTGAAGACCAGGAGCAGCCCTTGTTGTTCTGCCTCTTAAAATTGCCATCCTCACTTAATGCGCACCCTTCAAGTTCAGTGTCTGTCGGGCATTGTATGCTTGAAGTGGAGAGGGAGACGGCCCAGGCAGGCGGGCAGCTTTTCCCACTTAAAATCCGTCCCATCAACTGTTCTCAGCCTCAGGCCGATTGCCCGCCCTGCCAACCTAAGGACGTCACACAGTGTTGCACACTTTACTGAGACTTTGTCTGAAAATTAGTGCCCTCTACCAGAATGTCCCAATACTGAGTTAGCAAAAATCTTTCTACCTGCATTTACAACACCCAGTGCCTCCCAAGCACAGTGCTTTATATACCTTGCCACCTCTCATGCACACATACTGCAAAGTCTACCGACCCTGTACTATAATTTTCGTGCACCATCTTGCTTCTGTGTCTACATGCTGTGCTCCCACCCTGACCCAGCATCCTATGCTCCGTGTGCTATGCATACACGCAGTACTGTATCTAATAACCCCACACCATGTGCTACCTGTGCTATGCACTCACTCCGATATGTCTATTGACTCCATATTTGTGTTCCCTGTGCCATGCAACCACTCACTCCTGTGTTTACTGACCCAGCACCGTATGCTCTATGTACTGCAAACCACTTTTTTGGTGTGTCTACGGACCCTGCACCCTAAGCTTCATTTGCCATGCACAGCGCATACGCGATGTGGTTAAAAAATGCTAACAAGCAAACCCAGACACATAGTAAACTGATAGGGTGGAATGGCACCGACGCATTGAATTAATGTCGTACCAACTTTGCATGCTTCACTATTTTCAGGTGCGATGCATGCAGGTTCGCGCGTATGTGCAATCAAATAGCACAACCTGACAAACAGACCCAGACAGGCAGCAAAGACATGCAGTACGCACCCTGCCTGGTGACAAAGCTGCCAGGCATCAGGATACACCCATCATGTTCACAAACACCTCAAAGAGGCACTAGAGAAGAAAACAAAGTGCTCTTTTTCCACCGGCATCTACCACTCCCACTGCGTGCTGAGCACAGTGCCACACACAGCCCACCACTCTTCGTGCACTCATTCACTGCAGTCTACTGACCGGATACTCCATGTATCATGCACCATCTCACTGCTGCATTTACACCCTGTGCTACTGCCGTGCACACATTCACTGCCGCGTCTACTCGCCCTGCACCCTATGTTACATGTGCCCTGCACACTCTCACTACTATATATCTACAGTTCTACCACACGTAACAGTAGTGAACACGTTCCCAACGGAATCAGTCCCCAACTCCACAGGGACAGAGCACTGGCAACGCGTAGTCACTTTCGCGGAGGAGAACAGGGGAGTTATATCTTTCCTTGGCCCCTATGCACACTGGTGTAGATGCGAGACAGACATCCCCCCTCCGACAGAAAAGCAGTCCTACGTCCAGCAGGCAGCTGAAAATAAAAGTTACGGAATACACAAACATACGACGTGGCCGGGCCAAATGCAACCTGCTAAAGATATCACAGGGGAGAATCAAAGCGGGAGCTGTGACATTTGCGTGGGAACATGAAGCTAACAAGTGCACTCCTGGTATTTTGCTGCCACCGCACGCACCCCCAATAACAATGTAGTGAGTACTGAGATCTCATCAGCCAAAAGAGGCGTGGCGTGGTGGGTCTGTTACTATTCCCCCAATTGTAGTTTAATGTTATACGGCAGCTGTTTGATGGAAGACCTGAAGCTTCCCTCCTCCCCCCCCACCCCCAACCTTACCAACCAATCTGAGCCCCTGCCAGCCTCAGCGCCGCAGCATCATTCCACAGGTGTCTGCGCGCACAGTTGTGCCGCGAGGCGCTGTAGCACGGGGAGAGTGGGGGTGCTACAAAGGGGCGACTGTAACGTTCTCCTTCCAGCGCCCACGTTCGGGTGTCTTAGGGAGCCCTGGGTCACAGCGGACGCCCCTGTGACCCCCTTGCCCTCGAAGGAATCCCCCGCCAAAACCATGTACGTAATATTGCGATGGGAAACGCGCTGCCGCCGCTGGTAGCAGCCCTCGCCAGCTGTTGCTTCATTTACAACAGGACTCAGAGGTGGCCATCCCACGCCCCCGTCACTTCTTCGCCGCAGGGGGGGCGTCTTACTCCCCCCCCCCCCCCCCCCTGCCCGCTCACAAAAATGCACGGTTTGCCTGAAAACGCAAACCGAGCGCATCCACATTGTTTATAACAAGGTTCAAACCCGAGTCTCCCTCTCCACGGGGCTCACGTGCGGGCGACGCTCACTCACAGCACCTTAGCCCCACGCACAAACAATACCGCACACCAGAGTCACTGCGCTGCGAAGCCGCAAACACTGCGCTGCGAAGCCGCAAATCGCTTCATTGTTCTGATGCTGGATTTTCACGGTCCGTCTACTGAATGATTCAGGCGCAGCAGGACGGAAAACACAGCGCCGTCCAAGTCCACCCACTCCTGCAAAACACATGTCCAAAATGGCCAAAACATGCAGAGAAAAAAAAAAACATCCGCCCACCGCCGCATGACGTTCTAAAAGGGGCGGAATGAGCAAAAATCTACGGAACGCCCACGAATCTGCTCGGAGATTAACGGACAGATCTCTCTTCAATGGCTAGCCTCCATTTATGGAGCTAGCCAATGGAAGAAACAGGCGGGACAAAGCCCCGTACTGCTAAACAAAAGATTTCGCCTGTGCGAACACTGCTGCGCAGTGGACGCCAGGCGAAACCTAATGAAAGTAAACCTGTTGGTACACCACAAGACGACTCCTTCCAGATATGAAAATGGATGTTGAGAGATTGCAAATATGCTGACAATCTTATTTGTGTTATGAGACTTTTCCTCATGGCTACTAATGAACGTAAATACTAAATTGTATTTTTAGGTTGTTGGGTCCATTGTCAAGCACACTCCAGATTGTCTGTAGGGTGCTGCTGTATGTTCTATTGAGTCCAACAAGTTGAGTACTGTAAGTGACAGAGGACAGAGCTCTGTTGTATTAGTGAATTACCATCTCAACCCTGAGGTCCTATTTGGCTGTTAAGCCGGCTCATTTCCGGAGTTCCATCCCATTGGATCAAACATTCTATACCTTGTTTATGTAAGGGCAGATGGAATGTAGCAGGAAAGTTAATGTGTTGATCAGAATTGCATTTTTTACACCTTATTTTGCAGTTGGATCCATTCTTATGCTTCACTGCAGGACTATACTTGAATATGCGCTTGTTGTTTTCAACTAAATGTACTCCGTTATCAATTTGTTCCGAACTGTTAAACTGCAAGTTTTTTTTTCTTTCTCTTTCAGTGGTAGGAGAGTTTATGCATCCATGCGAAGATGATGCTGTAGTTAAATGTACAGCAGAAGAGAACAGGGTTCCCTACTTCAACGCACCCATCTATTTAGAAAACAAAGAGCAAATTGGGAAAGTGGATGAAATTTTTGGACAGCTTAGAGACTTTGTATCCTTTTACTACAAGTGTTAAGTGATTTAAAGCAGGAGACATCCAGATGGGGTCCTGCATGTGCGTGAACTGCAAGTTGAAGGTTTGCATGCAATCCTCTTCTCTTTGTTGTTTAATCTAAGCATTTCAACTGGTACCAATATGCAGGCAGGTTTACTGTGCTCTTGCTTAGAGGAGGTGTTTCTTGCTGTGGCTCCTGGTCACATCTTTCACTTTCTTGTATGATTCCAACTGATACATCCTCTTTGTTTGCAACTGGTTTGCTCTGTCATCTCCCACATCCTGGCAGGTAAGTATTTTTCTATTTAGTAGCAAACTTCTTTCAATATCCCTCTTTCCTCTCATGGGCCAAGGATAGTTTACCAAATAGTTGATGATTTTTAATGCCACAGAGGTCCCACCATTTAAGATTTCTAGAATTGTTTATCGACCACAAGCGTAACCAAGCACTCTGGCATAAATACTTTAATTTCCTGCCCACTACATCCAATTTTAAAGTTTTTTTTTATTTCTCTCCATTTTATTTCCATTATTTTTCTGTTGACCGAGGTTTTCTACAGTATTTTGATGCAGTTGTGAGACACTTTTCACAAAGTGCTGCTCTGTCACTTCATATTTTCGTTGAAAGTACAAATTATTGTTGCAGTCATACTTTGAAATGTTTGCCTTGCATAGCTTCATCATTGCTTAAATCCTTTCTGCATACATATGTAAGTGTGAACTGCTTGGTTGCAGCAGGTGAGTGGTTAATGTATGCAGATCAGTCAATGTTATGAATGAATGACTTTTCTACCATAGCACTGCGAACTTAGCCTCCTTCAGATGATCTCTGGTTGGAGGAATAAAAATTTTGTTACCCAGTCCAAAGATCAGAGCTTGATCCATCACCGTTTTTTTGCTCACTGCACCATCCCAGCTCAGAACTTGGCTATATGCAAATTAGTCTGTTCCTGTCCCAGTGCATGATGGGAACAGGGCAAACCAAACTACCAAGCCAATTCTTGTACTGGGAAGGAAACAAGCTTCCGGGGACCGGTTTCTGCCATTTCAGGCGTCTTCGGCCCGGCTTGCTTGAATCCTGATGGTGCAATGAGCAAGGGACTCACATCTGAGTATACCCTTCCACGCTTATGGTGGACAAAATGATTCAGAAAAGGGGGTGGTGATGAACAGAGTGCCTGAATTAAGCAGACCACTCTTACCCAGTCCAAAGATCAGAGCTTGATCCATCACCGTTTTTTAGTCTGCCCTGTTCCCATGATGCACTGGGCCAGGGACAGACTAATTTGCATATAGCCAGGTTCTGAGCTGGGATGGGGCAGTGAGCTAAATAACGGTGATGGATCAAGCCCTGATCTTTGGACTGGGTAAGAGTGGTCTGCTTAATTCAGACACTCTGTTCATCACCACCCCCTTTTCTGAGACATTTTACATTTCAGCAGCCTTTGGAGGAGCAGTGGTGTCCAGGAGAATCCATATTTTCTCAATCCTATGTTACCTTGTAAGAAGGCATTTTTTATGGTGCGGCCCTTGGTATTAAGATTTGTTGTTGGCACAATATAAACAAAAACCTAATGTGAATGAAGTTGACTTGGGTGTATCTTGTGCTCAGCTGTCTCAGATGTCACTCCAATGCCTAGTCGAACTTCTTAACATGTCTTGCCGCTGCCATAGAGGGGGGTGGGGGGGAGGGGGGATTTGCAAAATTGCACTTACATTTTCCATCAACTCGGAGGTAATGTGCTAATGGCTCAATAACCATGGCTAAGAACAAGGATGAAAGTGGCATCCCTGCTTGTTCCCTTGCCCAATTGTGAAAGGGCCCAACAGGGAACTCCTCACTTGAAGTGTAGCCGTCCAAGCCCTTTACAATATATGGATGTGTGCTATGAAATTCAGACCACACTCCACGTGTGAAGTGACCAAATAATTCCATCAATGTTTATTAAGCCCCTTCTCGAAATGTATAAATATGAGGGCTAGTGGTTCCTGCAATCTATTTCCCAAGGGTAGGGCATTTAGGAACATCTGCTGTTAAGGGGGGTTAATCTGCTTTGCTTCATACCACACTGTTCCAAGTGATTCAAGTCTCCAGTCTTTGTAGACCATTGTGTAGAGTTTTTCCAGGATTTGGGCCTCCATTTATAAGGGATATTGGCCTAGAGGAGATACCTTCCTCCTCTGGTTTCTCTGACTGTATGGATGTATTTCAGTGCGGAGCAGCAACAGAAATCTATCCATCTACAAAATGTAAATGTTGCTTTGTGGTAATTAAGTACTCCTTGTTCCTGGTTAACTCTTCTTAGAGCTCTCTAGAACACCCACATTGTTGCAGCACTATTACTCCAAATTATCTTTTTTGTTGGAGACTGCCTTCTGTTTTCAGATCTTTTGGAGTCCAAAAAGTCTATTCTGCCCAGCATTACCCTCATTCTGGGTTTCCTTCCAATAAAACGACCAGTGACCCCCACGCACCCAAATGTGTACTGCACTGTTAATTTTGATAATGAGTATTTTGGGCGAGTAATATCCTTTTTGTCACATCTGGTTTTTGAATCCCTGTTTTGTGTCCAGGCATTTTGCTGTGGAGGTCATGCAGATCAGCAGGAGCTGCATTTTGAAGTTTAAATCCTCCAGTTAGTGTACTGCTTCTTAATCAGAGAAGGAGAAGCTGCGGAGATCACATCTTATTTTCAGCTCTGCATCTGTTGACTGAATGGAAAATCTATATGTGCCATTGCGATTGTCATAAGAGTTTTGTCAATGTTGCTAGAAGTGTTTTCCATGGTTTTTCTTGCTTTGGTCAGGACCTGTCGTCCATCTTTGTTTAGTTTTTGCTTTATGGTGTTTGATTCCATCAGCTTTTTAAAGGGCAAGTTCCCAAAGCTTTGTTAGGTTGTAGCTGCCTTACTCAGATGAAAGGTTTGAATTATTCAGGAGTTCCAGACCTGATTAATTGTTTTCATCGAAGTTGTTTCTTGCTTCTTACATAGGTGTACGTTTTTAATGAAAGAAGCTGACACTCCTGTTAATCTTCCCTTTTCTCCTTAAGATAACACTTTCCCTTTGTTTTCTTTACTACTTTCTTTCAACCAATAAGTTCCAAAACAGAGGACTATCCTGTTAGATACTAACTGTTTCTTGCTAAAATGTTAACATTTTCGTGAACAAATGCCTGTATTTTCCTATAATATTGCCCTACAATGTCTATTTAACTGAAATACAGATGGGTTGATCTGTCTTCTCAAGCCCAAAGACATGTGGCCATTCTGTCCTTAGTCAACTAAATGATTGACAAAAATGTGTTTAATGTTCTAAATTCTTCCCTGGAATTAGATTTTTTTAATATGTTTTCTACAGGTAGTACCGTGCACTTTAACATTTGTTGTGCTTATTGATGGCTTTACACACCTTTGCCTTTTTTGGAACTAAACTTTAATGAATGCACTTAGTTTTTAATGTGTACAGAGAGGCATTATAACAGTGCTGAAGATCTGTGTTTGCTGT
Source organism: Lissotriton helveticus (assembly GCF_964261635.1). NCBI lineage: Eukaryota > Metazoa > Chordata > Amphibia > Caudata > Salamandridae > Lissotriton > Lissotriton helveticus. The sequence continues at coordinate 1,223,857,007 of NC_136059.1, read as the reverse complement.
CAGAAGATAGAATATGTTTTATGAGAATTGCAGACTGCACTTTTGAACCACATTCTATAACTTGCCTTAAACACTTCAGTTTTTGCATTACCCAGTGTTCCCAGTAGTTGAATGGTCTTGGGTCTAATATGCTAGCAATAATTATCTAGCCTGCAGCTATTGCACTTTATCAGCATAATTTGCCACTTTTTTTTTTTTTTTACAACTTTGCATGCCAATCTGCTTCTTAATTACTTATGACATTTCTGAGATAGCTGTGTGGCGTCTGCTAGCTGATTGTTATTGCTCACTGTCGGAACAACCAGTGGTTGTTATCTTTCCCATGAATCTAGTAGGTAAGGGTCATATGCAGTGCAGTGTCTTTTAAAAAAGTCCATCAAATTTTCCCAACAACAATTATAATCACCTTCTGACCAGGCTGATATTGTTTTAAGACCGAGATGTAGATGCTGTATTTGCACTCTAATTTGAGTCAGAAAGCATAGTTTCTCCTGTGGATGGGTGCAAATGATATTGAATTGCTTGTTCTATGGGCCACTTTCTTTGAGCCCTATGGTTGGCCTGGTGGCTCGATTACCAGAACGGATGAACATTTCAATGTGGAGGACAAGGACCAAACCAGAATAATCAGTGGAACTTAATAATTTAGAAATGAGAGAGTATAGAAAAGGTGCAGAAGCTAATGCACTAGAAAAAAAAGTAAAGCAACTTTGTTCAGGATAGGCTAAAAACAGGAAGTCCGTTTAGGATAGTGGTTGTGGGCAAAGAAACATGTAAGCCATTTGTCAGTGAAACAATAGACGGACTGTAGTGTTCTAATGTGGTAGAAAGGGGCAGAATGTCCAATACCGTAGACCGATAAATTGAACAGCCTGATCAGAGATCATTAAAAAAGGATCTTCAAACAGAAGGAATATTTTACTTTTAATAAATTTTTTTGTATGTCAATTCCACTCATAATTGTCTACATAATTTTGATGTTTTTTTCTGTGTATAGTATTTCAGTACTGTTTGGTACCACAGCTATGTAATAATAATTTAAGTATGTTTTCTTGCCACAAAGAAGTAAGGGCAGCACCTTCGGGAATCTATTGATTTCCTAGTACTCCTCCCTTGGTGCAAGCATATTATATTGTCCAGCAAGAGGCCTAACCTTGGTGACTGCTCTTTTAAAACAAGGCACTCTCTAGTGGCTATGATCGCACTGAAGAGAGGGATACTGAAACCGATGGTACTGTTCCCCCACCCCCAATTTCTTCTGATATGCAACTACTTTTCCAGAGCAAAGCATATTAAATGGACTTTTTGTGGACCTGATGATTGTATTTCAAGAGAAGTTAGTGTTTCCAGATACCTTAAACTCTTTAAGTTCATTGTCTGCTTGAAAGAAAACATCCATGCCCCCAGTGTGACATTTACTTTTGGTATTCGTGAGTTGATGTTTAAATACCCTTGTGAACTGATGGATATGCATGTCTGGGAGTCATTGTTATTGAAACTCTTGCAATAACTTCAATTTAGGGGAAACTAGTTAATCTTTTCTGGTTGACAAAACTGATACTGCAAAGCTTTTAATTTTTTTTAATTAGAAACTGACCTCGTTAACTTAAGCACATTTTTTGTATTGAGAATGTACCAAGCCGCCAACCAACTCGAAATTGTGACACTTGGTACACAGGTTCTTACTTGGGCAAATCCAAGGCTTTATACATCCTTATTTCTTAACCGCTACCCCCATTTTATACGATTGATTTGACTTCAACTTGAAATAAAAGCTTAAAATTAGGTTTGTTACTTACTTTATATGTGTGGGGGTAGGAAGCCAGTCTGAAATTTTTCCTGTCCCAATTTTAAGTTAAAACATTCATGTTCTATTCCTTAAGCCATACAAAAGTATTTTTCAGTAAAGCTGTCAGAAAATATGAAGCCCTCTTCTTTCAAGAAGCTACAAAAGGTAAGCCCAACACACACAATGATCCTCCTATTTCTAGCTGTAATCTCCAGTGTCCTCTGTGGTTAACATAATTTTCCATCAATGGGTCGCTATGATTGTAACCCTTCTGGGGTTGTCTAATTTTGTGGTTGCTCGTTCAGGTTTCGTCATTACTCTCCCCGTTGGCTGCTTTTGCGCTCCCACTCTCAATTCATCTGGTAGGCTCCAGATCAGTCCTCATGATTGCACTCCCTAGAAATGAGAACCACCTAATCCTTGAGTTTTGGTGCATGTGGTAGGAGTGTTTGTGTGTGCTGCTGCGTAAAGTAAGCTAATATTGAAAAATCTATTTGCTTGGCTCCTAAACCAATGCAGATTTGCTTCTGTCAAAGCCAGGAGTACCTTTCCAAGGTAGAAGTGTGTAAATGTGAATGGGGGGGTCTCCAAATGCTATGATAGATGGGTGAACTGATCTGGATCCCAGCCGACGTGTATATTTTCTCCAGCAAAAATATGTATTTACTTAAAAAAACGAAGTTTAAAGTGATGTTATAGTTAAGTTAGGTGCAAAGACCTTTAACTTGTGTAAAAAAAAAGCCCAGAAATTCAATTAAAAAAGCAACACTTAAAGTTGTTATATTTAAGGATTGGAATGGGGCCTGAACTAGTGTTAAAGAAAGAAACCACTAAAAGCCATTCAAATACTTAAGTACTAGTTTAGTGAAACAGCTATAATTTGCAACCTATCATACACTGATTAGGACCACACATATTACATCACTGATATGTTAAATGATATAATTAAGGACATCACTCATGACATCTCAGATCTGAAGAAGCCCAATTTGGACCAGAGCAACCTGGCGAACTACCGCCCTATATCCTTGCTCCCTTGGCTGAGTAAATTACTTGAGAGGCACGTGAATAACACCTTGACGAGCCATTTGGAATCAAATGGTCTCCTGCGTGCCTCCCAAACAGGGTTCCGCCCTCGACATGGAACGGAAACCGCTCTTTTAGCGGTAACGGAGGAAGCTAGAACCGTGTTGGACCAGGGTGGAAAGGTCGCCATTATCCTACTCGACCTAAGCGCTGCGTTCGACACAGTTAACCATGTCACGCTTTTACAACGTCTGGCGGACTTGGGTGTGTCGGACGCAGCCCTGGAATGGCTAACATCCTTCCTGGCTGACCGTTTCTTCCAGGTCTTCGAGGGCGAGGTGGTATCTCTTAAACATCCTCTCAGATGTGGGGTTCCTCAGGGCTCCTCCCTGAGCCCCACTCTGTTTAATGTCTACATGGAGCCTCTAGACAGGATAGTCCATCCCTTCGGTGTGCGTATTGTCACCTACGCAGACGATACCCAACTGGTGGTCTCCTTAGACCACCAGGAGGGATCGTCTAGCACCTTAGGCTCCTGTTTGGAGGCGGTCTCCAGATGGATGCAATCCTCATGTCTAAAACTGAACGGGGAGAAGACAGATGTCATCCTGTTGGGCAATCCTTCCCCCTCGGTCTTTGCATCCTCCTGGCCTCCATGTTTAGGCCCACCCCCCACGCCTAAACCCCAAATAAAAAGCTTGGGGATTTGGTTTGACACCGACCTTAACTTCTCGGTTCAAGCTACAAAGACTTCGGCTACCTGTTTTGGGCTGATGAGGCTGCTTCGGAGGGTGCTCCCTCTGCTCCCTTTCCAGGCAAGGAGGATCCTGGTCCAGGCCCTTGTACTATCCCGCCTGGACTATGGGAATGTCCTCTACATGGGAGCTCCTGCCTATACCATCCAGAGGCTCCAAGTCACCCAGAACAGTGCAGCCCGCCTACTTTATAACCTCCCCCGTTGGCAGTCAGCGAGGAATGCTTTAAGGGAACTTCACTGGCTCCCTATAGCCGGAAGAATACAGTTTAAGGCCATGTGTATTTTACACAAGGCCTTCCATCGTACCGGCCCTGCAATTCTTCAGTCACTGGTCACCCCCTATGCCCCACCTCGTTCCCTTCGTTCCAGCTCCGCCCAGCTGGCTACTCCCTTCAGAGTCAAGAAGGCTCGTTGGGGTGGCCGCTCCTTCTCACACACTGCGGCAAAATTCTGGAACACCCTTCCTCTGCCTCTGCGAGAAACTGTAAACCATTTCTCTTTTAGGAAAACTCTAAAAACTCACTTGTATGCTACACTCTGCTGACCTACCTTGAGCCCTCGCTAACTAAGTTCCTGTCATAAGCGCTACGAGGCCTCCGGGTAGTTAGCGCTATACAAGTGCTGTTTCAATTCAATTCAATCTGGGTTTAATCCATCACCGTTCTTTAGACCACTCTGCCACCCCAGTTCAGACATGGCCATATGCAAATCAGTCTGACCCTGTGCCTCATGGGAACAGTCCAGCCCGAACTGCTAAGCCATGCCTTCCCTGGACCGGAAACAAGCTTCCGAGGACCGGTTTCTGGCATTACAGCCGTCTTCAGCCAGGCTTGCTTGAATCCAGTGGCAAAGTGAGCAATTCATTACTGTGCGCATAAAAAGTATTCTTTGCTACAGTGTTGTTGCTATGTATTTTTTTAATGGGTAATACGCCTTTGGCTTATAAAATATTAATTTGGCCAGTAAGAGGTACCATATTTGTTGACGGACCGATGCCCGTGTGAATTGAAAAGCACAGAATAGCTCTGCTCTACATAATCACTGTACATCTGAGGTCTCACTGCGGCGCCTATTTGCAACACGTACCACATATTGACCAGATCATATCGAACGCTGCCTTGTCTATCCTCACACTGAGACCCCTTCTTTTAGTACTTAGATTACCCAGGTCTCAGTGACTTTTCTGGGTCTACCCCCATATATATTCCGCCTTGTCTATCCTGGCACGGGGACTTGAAAAGTGCTTAAAGGACCAGCAGGGGAAAAAACATTTTAGGACTTTTTCAAGGTAAAGAGGAACAACGTCGTTTGTCAGACAAAGGAAGAAAATAAATGTTTTAATTTTTTCCTTTTTCCTCACGATTTCCTTAAAAAATGTCTTGAGGTGTTTACTCTCCTAGTTGCACGGGTGCCTGCGTGAGTGATTGCTGTAGCTTTTTGAGCTGATCTCCGAGTCCTAACAGAGCACACAGAACTTGATAGGGAGAGTCACCTACCCCCCTGCACAGAAGGAGGAGAGGAGCAAAGGTAAAACCAGCCCGGGAATGCCGGCCGCCTCCTCCACCTCATCTGAACCGCCCGGTTAATGCTAACTCCCTGGCAGGTGGTCGTGGCCATTGAAAAGGTCCGGCCTGGAAGGACCCCAGCCACTCGAGGGGCAAACATCTGCATATGAAGGAGTCGAGTTAATGGCTCCTGAGCGTGGGGTGTCAGAGTTCTGGGGGCAGAGGGACTGGGAAAGGATAACAATAACACGGGCCTTTGAGAGTGGAGCGCAACGCCATGGGCTTTAATTAAGGACCACAGCACTGGAAGAGGACCCGGGGATTGAGGGTGGAGGCTGATGGGAGGGGGGGGGGGGGCAAGGCCGAGCGTTTCTCACATCCCTAGGCCGGGACTTTGCTGGGCGGATTACAAGGGCCTGCATTAAGGTCAAGAGCATTTAGAAGTGTTTCACACAAGAGGCAATTGTGTACAGTGGAAAAACAATAATAAACACAAGCGCTTAATATCAGTTTTGCAGTTTAAGCACTGCAAACAGGTGGGACTACTGCCAAGGCTAAGGCGCTCAGTTTATCGACTCTGACGGCTGAAGTGCGGAGTTAGCCTAGGTGGTATTCAAACTTCTGTCACGTTGGTCACAGCTTGTCAACCTCGTACTGATTCCTTGCCGAAAAAACTGGTGGAAACAAAGAAAGTTCTAATACACTTAAAACAACACCTGCAAGCAGCCACTGAACATTACTCGCGTCATAACCGCTCAAGATGCAAAAGAATCTACTGGAAATGATCTCATTTCCGAAGAGCAATTTTCTGTCCACCGCATCCAGGTAAATGCCTCGATCTAGGTAGAAGCCCTTACACCTAGCTACATTCAGCATTTATAGAATAGGGATGGACAACCTAGAGTTATTCATATTACATATAACTCACTACTGTAGTACAATGAAGGCAACATCAAAGTAGTATGGTGAGATGCAAATAAAACTTTATGTAGTGTTTTTTTCACTGTTGATAAACAGTGCTCTTCTCGTATACAAATCCAGTTACAAACATGTGCTTTGCCACTCAAGCCTACGGATTCAAAGGCTGTAAATCAAGATAGACCACAAGCAAGAGGGGCGAGAACAAGGACCAACAAGCTTTAAAAATGCAATAGGTATCGCCTTTGATTAAGTTAAAGCCATTTGCTTTGCTAATTGTTTTGTATAGGAAAGCAAATGGCTTTAACTTCATAAAAGACGAGACCTATTGCATTTTTAATGCTTGTTTATTATTTGTGAAGGAGAAAAGAATAAATCACCACCTAGCCAAAAGCTCAAATTGCAGATGGCTATAGTGTTACAAAATCCCTTATGAGAGCAACTTTAAAAAGATGGAAAATAAATCCTCATCTAAATGGGCACCTGAAGTGCAGACAAAATTTAAAAAAAAACATATTTAAAGTTAAAATAAAATAGCACACTGAGTCAACTTTGTTATTGAGGAGAAAGAAACTACTTTTAGGTAGATGTGAAGACTTTGCCCAGGTTTTGCGCAGTCACGCAAAGTGAAGGGATCCAATGGGTAAAGTGGGCTGCACCTTTTCCCATGCTGTACTTGGGAGAAGCTGAATGTGAATAGCAGTTTAACAGATCAGTGGATGAGGCCTGCTGATCTGAAGCCTTTCTGTGTATGTATATTATGGATGAATGTCTTACAAAACATCTGATGCTGTCTCAAAGGTAAATACCTCAAAGGGAGCAGGGCCTGGACCCTGAGCGCAGGCAACTTCTTGCAAACACTGATATTTTTCTGTCGGGTGCATGACTAAGTTCCTTTGTCCTTAAACAAAAAAAATCTTCAGTTGTAGTGTCATTTGTCGGTACTGTTAAGTTTCTTGTTTGCGCCTTTGTGCTGTGTGTTCTAAGTGTGTGAATCTGGAGACTATTCCATGCTTCAGAAGATGATTATTCACCTTTAATGTTGCAGACTTTTTTTTTTTTTATTTTATTTTAGAATTGTATGCACTTCATCTGTCCTTAAGAAAAAGGCCCTTACAGAATTATTTCTGCTTCAGCTGGTGGTTAAATTGGCAGTAGTGTTTTGGGGACACGGTTGTGGCTCTTTGATAGATAGCATAATGTAGTAAGCCTCAAACGAACAGCTCCACTAATGATACTGAACCATTAGATCTATTCGCTCTTTAATCCTTGCAGTTCTACATAGACCCAATGAAGTTGCTGCCCTTGCAAAGATTCCTACCTCAGCCCCCAGGACAAAGAGGTGGTCGTGGAGGAGGCAGAGGAGGCAGGGGAGGCGGACGAGGTGGAGGAAGGGGTGGTGGAAGAGGATTTGGTAGAGGTAAGTTGTTTCATGGTCTGTGTTCTGTATGGTTGTATCAAAGATACATCTTTTATGCGCTAAATATAATGCCTATAATGTGGTCAGTGATCTTGGGGTGTAATTCTGAATTCTTTACTGTTGCATTCTAAAGACTGTAAATTCTCCACCACAGACCCTTTTATTTATACTCTAGCTTAGTCTCTCCCTTTATTTCAAATCTTGTTCAATTCTTCACTCTTCGTTGCAGTTTACGGTCAGGGTTGCAGTAGAAAACAGGATCAAGTTATAAAACTTCTTGTTGGACAATACCACTTGCAAAATTAACTTGTCCTATTAATATGATATAGGAAATCTGGTTAGAAAGAAAGTGTGCAAAAGTTTGCATGCCTGTGAAACTGTTTGCATTGAACTCATTCTATAAACTGAATAGTGTACACAGAAGCCATCTTCAAAGAAAAGCATTTAGCTGGGACATTATCATGTACCCTAAATCTGTTAGAGTCCCTCACTGTAGGAAGCTGTCTCTTTATATAGTGCACAAAAAGAGTTACACTGTATAAAACAAGGAGGCAAACTCCAGTTGTCATACAGAGCAACAAATGATAACCCAAATGTTCTCTTTTTTGGTAGTATGGGCGAGCAGTTTGGCATATCCGTGGGTAATGTTAAGCATTTATTGCACACACAAAGACCCTAAGTGAGACACACACTCAATAAAGAATCTCTACACCAATTCTAAAAATAACACATACTTTCATATCAATTTAGATACTAAGATCATCAGACTCTGGGGCGGGAGGCGAGTACTTTTTAAGTTATGAAGTTTTACAATTTTCGATAATATAGTCGATAATGTTATCCTATGGGGAAACCCATGTTCTGCATTCAGGCATGTGTCGGCGAGGTGCAGAGATGGTTTGAAATGTCAAGTGGAGGCGGTTGAGGCTCACTCTTTGTCTTGGGTTTCTGCAGAAGGGGGCCAACAGGCCAGCTCGGTCATTCTCTGTGCAGCTCATTGTTTCTGAAGTCCCTTGACGTGCAGGGCGGTCTTCTTTGACGTTTGTGTCTGGTCTGGACACAACAAGCCTTGGCAGCTGCAAGGGGTCCACTACCCCAGGTATTGGTGTTGTGTGGCTACAGTCTGTCCTGGCATCCCCACACTTGGAGGAAGGACGGATCTAACTTGTAGGAACACAGCTGCCGCTCCTAGGACGGCTGTTAAGTCTGTAGTCTCTGTAAGCGACAGGATGGTGAACCGAGCCCTGGTTCTTTGGTGCCTGTGGCTGCTGGGAGTAGCTCCTCTACTCCAAGTGAGTTTCTTTGGTAATTGGCGAAGCACGAGCAGCCCTCTGAGTTTCTTGGAGTCTGAACAGCAGCAGGATGAGTCAGTTGCTCCACGAGGGTCGAGTGCAGCAGGCCCGCTGGCAGGGTTGGCGCTAAGTCAGTCGAGCTCCACATTTCTTGGGTCAGCAGTCCTCTTTGTTGACTTCTTTGTGTGTCGAAATCTGACGTACTGCCATCAGGGATTCCACCTAAATAGTGTATTTAGGGGCATTACAGGGAGTGTCTGGTAATAGCCCTCCATATTATCACTTCCTGTGGGAAGTGGGCATAACCCTTACCTAGAGGAGGAGTTTGATGCCAAACACCATAGATTTCAGTAATGCCATTATGTAGCTGGAAAACTCGTTTTGACCAGTACCCAGTACATAAATCGCTTGTACTGTCAGTAATTGAACTGACCAGCACTGGGGCATGTCTGCTTATGCAGATATGCCCTCGCATTTTATATAATGCACCCTGCCTTAGGGCTGTAAGGCTGACTTACAAATATTACAGGCAGTGTTAGGGAACATGGCACACAGGTGTGTGCAGTGTTTTTTAATTTTTTCAAGTACCTTTTCACACAACCTGCAGTGGCAGTCTGTATGAGTTTGGTGCTGGTTCCCTTAGAGTGGCACAAGATATGCTGCAGCTCTTAGGACCCCTCTTTTTAGTACCTATGCCCTAGGCACCAGAGGTACCACTACTAGTGACTTATAGAGGTGCCAAAGGCCTGGTCACTTGGGTATCGAGTGACACGTTTTTTTTGTTTTGGGGAAAGAACACAGGCCCTGGGTTCCTGGTTAGCAGGAACCCAGTACATTTCAGTCAAAGCTGCATCAAATACCAGGCTAAGTGTGTGGGTGGGGGAGGAACGACTGCAACAAAAACAGTTTGCCACTTTCACCATCCTACTTGACATAAGTAATACCAGTAGTTCCAGAGTTTTGTCAAATTGTACTCAGAAAGCTGCGAGTCTACTTGAAAATGTAAATCTTGCTTTCTCATTGGATGGTAAGGTAGTGTTCCAAAACGTAGGCGAGAGGAGCCTGGGAAGCAGCTATAGAAAGAGTCCTATGGAGGCCCTCTCTTCCAGGTTACTTAAATTGTGGGCTCTTGAAACTATTTAAACAAGCAAGCTGAGACATGCCTGTTGCCCACTGGAGATCTGGGGGCTTTCTCACTTTAGGCAATCTTTACCCAGAAGTCTTTGCCTTCCCAGAGACACTAAAGGAGTTTCAGGTTGGACCAGGGCAGTTCCTGCAGTATGCTAATTTGGCTAGGCGAGATCTGGACAGACTTCCCAAACGCACCCAGTTCCTCCTGCTTAATGGAGGTAACACTGAATATGGAACCAGGACACAGGCAGGTTTTCTAATGGTATAGTGCCCTGGAAGCAGACAAGAAAAGATCACCTCAGAAAATTTGGCACATACGGAATAGGTTCAAGAATTGACGATGAGGAATGGTGCCTAGCATGCACAAGTGAAGGGAGTGTTGTAAAGTGGAAGGTTTAAGCTAATAGTTTAATTCCCTCCGCTGTACATGCATAACTCCCTTAAAACATAAAGTATGTACGGGGGGCGTGGCTTGCGCGCCGCTGGAACATGGCGGGTCGCGCTTGAGCTCTTCAGCGAGCGGGGGATGTCGGAGTTTACCAGCCGCTTCTTCAATGCCCCTCTTCATTGAAATGACATCTCCTGGTGCCGGAAGGTGACGACAGCTGACTGATACCATTTTCGGCGATTTCTGCCGGCCGGTTGCATGTTTTTCCCCGGTCAGCTGCCCTGACGCTGGATCTCCTCACGGCTGGCCGCCATCTTACCGCTTGTGACTGAGCCGGCGCCCTGACATCAAATGGCCTGTTTGGATACAATATTGCAGGTGTAGGGTAATTCTGGCAACTATTCCTCACAGTGCTGATTTGGTAACGTTCTTTTTTTCCTTTTTTATGCTTTTTGTGCTCAGTGGCTAGATACTGTGTTGCAGGCTCTCTCTTACTTCACCACTGCTCTCTGTGGCTGGAACTGCTTTTTTCTCACAATGTTCTTGCTGTGTCCTCTCGATTTATAAGAGGCTCTGCCATTCATTTTGATGCCTGCTCGCCATATAAGTCCGCCATTGTCATTGATTTAGCGCTCCTTAAGTCTGGCGTGTTGTATTTCTTTTTGGGGGTGCAACTACGCAGTTTTTTTTTTTTTCTCAAGTGGCTGTGTATTTTTTTGTTCATAGGGTCTGTCTCTCATGGCTGCAAGTATGGGTCGGTCCACAACTCATAAAGACCCAAAGGATGCTGGCGCTTCGCTTAAACGCCTTAAGTCATTGTCTCCTACACCTGAGACTGTTCAGTCAGACACCACAACTCTTGACGCGATATTAGCGCGCCTTAATGAGGTGCATGATATTGCCCAATCTACAAAGACTAATACGGACTTACTGCAAGTAGAGGTGTCCGCCATTAGGAATGACTTCAAAGCCCTTTCGTTTCGGGTATCGGCCACTGAGTCACGTATAAGTTCCTCTGAGGATACTATACAGAAGCAAACCAGGTCTCTCAGCCACTTGGAGCGTTCAATGGCAGCTTTGCGTAAAGATCTCACTGAGCAGGAGGACCGTAATCGTAGATCTAACCTACGCATTTTTGGCCTGCCGGAAGATGCAGAGAAATCATCTTCCTCTATGATTGAGTTTTTGTACCATTGGCTTCCTGATACTTTACAAATCTCATTTCAGAGAGACTTTGAGATAGAAAGAGCACATCGTGTTTAAACTTTTCGTTCTAAGTCTGCCACCCAGCCGAGAGCAATCATTTTTAAGCCACTGCGTCACCAGCATACGGAACAAATTCTTTCTCACATGCGCAAGATTAAAAATGTCGTTTGGGAAGGTCATCGGATTTCAATCTCTCAAGACTTTGCCAGGGACACAGTCATACGGAGGAAGGGCTTCCTTAATCTGAGAAAACGTCTCTCTGAGATGAACATTCCCTTTTCCTTTGCTGGTCCCTCCAAATTCCGCATCTCCTACAAGGGACGTTCCAGAATCTTCGATGAGCCGACGGACTTAGCTACCTTCCTGGATAATCAGATGGAGATACAGATGGAGATTCAGAGGGCGACTTCACAGGATCCTGGTGCCTCGGGCACTTGAACTGTCTTCTTCGGTTTCCTTTAGGGTGGTTTTCTGCATTCTTATGTTTTTCTCTTTCTGTTCTTGCTGGTAGTCTCATGCTACATTGACTTTTATCTTCAGTATTGGAGTTTATCTGTTTTGTTTCGTAATTTTTCCTTTCCTCATAGACATGTCGTATACTCCGTGATGTTTCTCTCACTTCTCTATCTTGCTTTCTTTTATCACTATATATTCATTGTTTGCTTCTCAGTCAATCATTATTTTTCATCTCTCTTTCTCAGATTCCCCCTTGGGGTGTATATTTCACGCTACCTTCTTTTCAGGACAGCTTTCTTTGGTTGCTTATTTTTTACTATAGTTGTCTTTTTATATTCTACCCTTATCCTGCGTATTCTTATCTCTGTACTCTCTCCTTCTTTCTGAGTCTTGTTGGTTACGCTTTTGATTTTATCTCTCTTCTTCGTATGTTTTTCTTTTTCTGTGTGAACGCTTTTTGTCTCTCCACTGTTTTCTTCTTTTGTATTATACTCATTTCCACATCCTCACTTTGTTAGTTCTTAGCTGTTGTCCTTTTCTGTCCCTCCTAATTCACTTCTCTAACATTTCATTCCTTTTTCTAGTCCGGGTCTTTTTCTCTTTTTTATCTACCATTTCTTCTCTCTTTCTCCATATCTGCTCCCCTACATTCCTACTTTCTTCCTTATTTATTCTGACTTGCTTATTCTTATCCTCTACAGTTATGCCTTTTCCTCATTTATGATGTTATCTTTTACAATGAGTATATTATATGCCTTGCATTTATCTACGGTTTAGGATGTACCTTATATATTTACTGTGTTATTACTTATTTTACTAATCTTATTCATTATACATATATCTACTGCTAAGATATTGGTATATTATATTTGGTGTAGTTCTCTGCAATATTAGGTTTGATTTCTATTTCTCTTGTTCCTTTACTTCTCTTCTCTCTCTCTTTTATTCATTTACGGTGCTGTTTTTTGACTGTTCCTTTCTCATGCATATCTATTCTCTTACTTCTATAATTCAACTTCATAGTACTGACATATGCTGTTAGAGTTTGTTCTTTAAATATGTGGTTAGCTTTTACGATATATATTTTATTCACTTCAATTTTATATACTATTCAGGCTTTTTCTCATTTGAGTTTTTGTTGATATTTATTCTATTATTGTGACATATCCTACACTGAAATGTGGCACTCTTTCATTATTAATTTTGTTCTTTACATGGTAATGATGTCTTCCGATAGCACTTGTTCCTTGTTACCAGTTCTGTTTTTCCTGCTTTCAGCTGTTCTATTTTAGAATTGGGCTAGTGTTTTTACCCACTGTTGCTCCTTGTACGGGTCCCTTGCTCGCTTTTTCCACGTTCTCCCTTGCATTATGTGGGTCTTTTTTAGACCTTCCCTCCTACTTCTTTTCTCTCTCCTTTCTATTCTCTTGTCATCTCTTCTTTCTCTTTTTTTCTCCTGGTTCTCCCACAGGCACGCTCCCACTGTATTTCTTTTGTTCCATGGTTGGTCCTTTGTCTTTATGACGTATTTTCTATTTCTACTATCAGTGTCGTCTTCTGTTTACCCCTCTCCTTCTACATGCCAGGCTTAAATGTGTTATCCCTCAATGTTAAGGGGTTGAATCATCCGGTGAAGAGGTCGAAAATTTTGGATTATTGTAAGTCTCTCTCTGCAGATTTGGTTCTTTTTCAAGAGTCCAAGATCACTAATAGAGAAGCCTTGTTTTTGAAGAAGGATTGGGTTTCGGATGTTTCTTGTTCTGATGCCTCTGGCAAACGGAATGGGGTTGTTACTTTAATCTCGAGGAACTCTGGTTTATCAATAACTTCTTCTACTCACGATTCTGAGGGTCGGTGGCTGTTATCTAAATTGTCGGATGGTCAGCACGATTTATATGTTATGAATATCTATGCTTCGAACGCTGATGATCCCACTTTTTGGAAATCCATTACCAACACATTGAATAACACCCCACATGCTGGTAGTCTCATTGTTGGGGGCGACTTTAATTTACCAATGGACCCTCTCTTAGATAGGAATTCTTCATTTCAGTTTCGTCTTCCAAAATCCCACAAACAAATGCTTAACATGTGTTCCATCTCTCATCTTCAGGATATCTGGCGTCTTCATAATCCCACTGGTAGTGATTTTTCTTTCTTCTCTTCGCCTCACTCTTCCTTCTCTCGTATTGACTATCTCCTAGTTCACTCTTCTCTTGTCTCATCTTCTTCCACTCCGCTTATACACCCTATTGTGATCTCTGATCATGCTGCGGTCAGTTTCACGCTATCATCCTTTGCCCCTAAACCACGTTCTCGTTCATGGAGATTAAATACTGAAGTGCTACATGACTCTTCCCAGGTTGCTGAATTTTCTACAGCTATAGATGCTTTTTTCCGTGAAAATGAGGGTTCTGTTTCTTCCCCGATCGTTTTATGGGACTCTTTTAAATGCACGTTCCGGGGTCAGGTTATCAACTGTATGTCCAAGCGTAACTCATCATTAAAAAAGAACTTACAGATTTATCTTCTGAAATCAAAGCTCTTGAAGTCTCCTTCCGGCATACTAAAGATCCGTCTTGCTTACAACGATTAAAATTCCTAAAGTACAAATATAATACAATTGTTACTAAAAGGGCTCATATTGGTGTCCAAGCACAAAAGTCCAAGAAGCTACTATTAAAGAATAGGGCTGGGAAACTTCTGGCTGCTACCTTAAAATTTCAAGATTGTTCTTTTAAGTCCTCGCAAATCTCTTCTATTACGGATCACACCGGATCTAAAAAATTCCAAACAGAAGAAATCCTTGAAGTTTTTCGCGACTTCTATAATAAATTATATACTCCTTCTAACCAATCCTCTTTTGACCAATGTCAAGATTTTTTAAAATCAATTCCGATTCAGTCAGTCTCTGAGGAAGATCGCTCTATTCTAAATGACCCTATCTCTTCTGAAGAAATAGTGACTGCGATTAAGGCCACCCGTTCTGGTAAAGCCCCTGGTCCTGATGGCTATCCAATATTATTTTATGAAACATTTCTTCCTTCGATTGTCCCTAAGTTACAATCGGTCTTTAATTCTTTTGTCCAGGATGGATCTGTTTCTGGTTCGGCTGCTGAAGCCACCATTGTTGTGATTCCGAAGGAGGGGAAAGATCATTCGGATCCTAAAAACTTCCGTCCTATTTCCCTCCTAAACATGGAAGCAAAGATTTTTGCTAAAATCCTAGCTAAACGGTTAGAATCTTTTATTCCCCATCTGGTGCATCCTTCCCAAACTGGTTTTGTAAAAGGTCGTCTTGCAAGGGATAATATACGCACTTTCTGTCATATTATCGGGGCTGCCAAGCGATCGCATCTCCCTGCTGCGGCCTTGGCCCTTGATGCGGAAAAGGCCTTCGACAAGGTTTCTTGGCCATTCCTTCGAGCTGTCTTATGCGCGCATAACCTCGGAGACTCTTTCATTAATATGGTAATGTCCCTATATTCCCAACCTAAAGCTAATATTAGAGTTAATGGTGCTACGTCTTCGTTTTTTAATCTTCGTCAGGGCACGAGACAGGGATGTCCCTTGTCCCCTCTCTTATTTTTATTATCTATTGATCCTCTTCTTCGGATGATTGACTTGCACCCAGACATAAAAGGTTTTTCTTTTGGCCCTCATTGTCTTAAAACTGCCGCTTACGCGGACGATGTTCTTATTTTCTCGGACAATATCGCCTTGGCCATCCCTGCTATCTCTGACACCATCTCCTTGTTTTCAACGGTCTCGGGTTACACCCTAAATAAGGATAAGACGGAGATGTTCCCTTTAAATGCCTATTGTTTTCCTGCTCATATGGGTTTGGCTGGTTTTAAGTGGCAATCTAAACATCTCAAGTATCTGGGAATTTATTTCTGTTCTACTCTTCATGCCACTGTGGCTTATAATTAGGGCTCCCGGTTTTATGGTATTTATTTTTCTGCCAGTTCCGTCTGTATTTATCCATATTTATTTTTCGGGCATTTTTTCTGTATTTATCCACATTTATTTTTGCCGCAAGCAAAAGACGACGCTACAGCTAGTATTTTTCCACATTTATTTAAATTGACAATGCACACATGCGCTCAGTTGTTATTGGTCAACACTATACATTCATCTGAAAACAAACTTTGCCATTTGCAAAATGTCCCAAATATGCTTAAAAGTGCTACCACAAGCCGTTTGTCTCAGAGCCTTGCAGTTTCTGTCATTGGCAGAGTGCCACATCCTCTCCCCCAGTGAACACCATACAGCCCCACTGAGAGAAACTCACACTGCCTTCAGCTGCCTGAACAAAGTGAAAAGATGCCTCTCTTAAGTATGTGTGAAGTGATAACAGGTGTGAGCCTTTGTTTCCCATCTGTGGCATTTGCTTCTAGGTGTGAGGCTCCTGGCTGCTCACACCCAGTCAGGAGACTCAAACAGATGACCCCTCAGAATAGCCCATTGTTATGGGCCGAGCATGAGTCAGAATAAGAAAGCCCCGTCTGCCTGCATGTGTTTGCTTGTTGAGATAAAGCAGATAACATGCTGCTCAATTTCAATTTTTATGGCAAGCTCCCCATACTGGAGCGTTGGTTTTGCACTTTTTCCCTGTGCTTAGGGCAACATTGTGGCTCCGTAAATAAAGCCCTCTGTGCCTGAGCCCTGTATTTGCCCACACAGGTTCAAAATTAGTTCAATGTCAAAGTTTGAAAAATCACTCGGTTTTTTTTCCAAGGATGTGGTGTCCCCTTGCCTGACACTCCTTTTGGAGCAGAAGAGAGCCGAGGGGTTGTCGAGGAGCGCTCTGGAGGAATGTGGGCGCGTGGACTTGATTAAAACAAAGAAACTCGAGTGTAAAAAGTGGGGAAGCAGGTCCGTGTCTAATGAGGGTATGGGTCTCTGTGCCTTAATGCGGGGGTGCATTCGAGTAAGGGTGCTGGCCCCCACTGATGTTAAAAGGTGGATTTGCGGGAGGAAAGAAAGAGGGCTCCCTGCCCTGTGATTTAAAAGGGAGAATCCTTGCTCTTTAGCGTCTGCCAGCAGCCGCCGTTTTGAGCACAACCAGGACGCAGACTCACCTTGCAGTTGATTCCCGGCTCGGCGCTCTCGGGACAGAAGAAGGTACTGCGGGCTGGGTTCACAGGTGGCACGTCTCAGGGTTTAGGGGCAAGGGGCGACGTCACGAATCCCTTGTGGCTGGCTATTCTGGTCTTTCAAAGACCTGTGAAGTACTCGGGTGCGTCTCAGCCCGGGCTGACGCCTCTTAACCCTCTAAGGTGGGGGAGACACCAGACAGCAGCACAGCAAAATGTACTCGTATTTTCCCGTTTATATATATAAATACAGACAAAGGAAAACTTGTTTTCCGTCTGTATTTATATGTATAAATCCGTAAAAACGGAAAACCGGGAGCCCTACTTATAATGAATCTCAGACTCTCCTCAAACTGCGTAGTCTTTTAGATACATGGTCTCCAAAACATATCTCATGGTGGGGTCGCCTACAAACTCTAAAAATGATGATCACGCCGATTATTAATTTTGTTTCCTCCATGCTCCCGCTTAAATTGTCTGATTCCTTCTTTCGAGAAATTGATACTCTAACATCTAAATTCCTATGGAATGGCAAACGAGCTCGTATAGCGTACAAATATTTGCGTCGACCCTGTGATATGGGAGGTTGTAACTTTCCTGATTGGGAGAAGTACCAAACCGCTTTCTTGGCCTCTCAGGGTGCGTTGTGGTTCGCTCCTCCAACTCGTCATGTTCCCTCTTGGTTGCTCATAGAACAAGATTTGGCATCACCTTTACCTATTGCCTCTTTTTGTACTACATCGTCCTTGCATATTCTGTTTTCCCGTTCTATTATTCTTGATACAATTGCTGCGGTCAAGAAATTAGATAGGAGGGCGGCCATTCCTCTGCATAAAACTAGATGGTCTTCTATTTGGAGAAACTCCAAAATCAAGCTTAATATTTCTCCCACCCTCATGGCATATTGGGCAGCAAAGGGTATCTCTCTTGTTCAGCATCTGTATAGTGATTCTGGGGACCCCTTACCGTTCTCTTCCTTGGCTCACAAACACTCTTTGACAAATCTCGACTTTTATACCTTTCTTAAAATCAAGGTTGCCGTCTCTAAAGTTCGTCTTCACCCCTCCTCCTCCACAGTTTCGCTTTTCCACATCTGGATCAAATCTGGTCATGTTGCCTCTAAAATATATAAATTGCTGTCCTCTACTTCGCTTCCTGATCAGACGGTTGTACAACAAAAATGGTCACGTCATTTTGATCATAACATCACGGACCATATCTCATCCGAAGCTTGGCAATCCATTGGTAAATTAGCTCTCCGTAATAAAATAGCTCCCTCCCTTATGCAATCCAAGTTTTTCTTGATTAATCTCCTCCATTGGACGCCTGTACGTCTTCATTCGCTCAACATTAAAGACGATGATCTCTGCTGGAGTTGCGGTTTGGAAGCTGGTGATTTTCCCCATATGTTTTTTCATTGCTCCTTACTTAAACCTTTTTGGGACCTCATTCAGAAACATTTATCTCTTATTTTTCACATTGAGCTCCATCTCTCCTTTCCCTTAGTCTTATTAGGTCCCTTGGCTGCTCCTACCCCTCTCCCTTTGGACCCTTTGGAATTACAGTTACTAGATCTTCTCTTGACTGTGGCGGTTAAAATCATTCTTATGGAATGGAAATCCTTTTCGTCTGTCTCTTATCATACGTGGTGGGCGTGGATCTCCTTTTTACGCAGTGCCCACACCTTGGTCGATCTAGCACACCTTACGCCTTCCATTTCTAAAGGGGTTTGGACAGCCTTGGATGATTATATGGAACTCTCCTCGAAAGGGTTAGTCCCTCAGTTCCCTGTTGATTTGTCTGTCTAATTATTATCTGTTCTTTGTTCTAGATTGGGTTAGTCCTGTGGGACTCTTTCTTTTTCTTATTTCTGCTTTCCTGTCCTCTCTCGCCTTTCATCTTTTCTGCTACTATCTTCTTTGCTTTTCTACTTTCTTTCTCTTCTTCTGTTTCATCCCTTGTCCCCATTCCCAAATCAGAAAGTGATACGGTTTGCCTTCGCTTGCGGAAGGCCTATATTGGATCAGATCCTCTATTTCTCATCGATTTCTTTTTAATCTTATTCACGGATATTTTACTAACTTCCCAAGTTGAGCTCATGTTTGTATTTTTTCAGCTTATGGCCGAATGTATCACTTATATTGTATTTGGTTTTTACTATTTGCATAATTTTCTTTCTCAATAAAATCTTCTTGAAATCAAAAAAAAAAAAAACATAAAGTATGTACTGAGGGATCCCCCTGCCTGCGGGTAAAGTGACATACAGAATGGCTTATGCTCTAATATTACCTGGTACAATGCAACAGTAGCTAGATTTTGACAGGCTGTGGTGATAAAAATGTGGTGGTTCATCATTCACATTAAAGGTGATAGGAGGAGTGCTTGCAAATAGTCTAAACGCTGGCATTCGCTCGGGGTATAATTCCAACCCATTGTTTTTCACCCAGTGTCATCCCAGACGAAGGCCCACCATTTGCAGCTAAGTACTGACCCTGCTCTTTTTGGGAATAGTCCATTCAAATGTGGCTACTGAGAGGCATCTATTTACAGATCAAAATGGAACACTGTTGGGGATGCTGCAGAGTCCCAAGAAGGGCAAGATCCAATATGAATCTGCAGTATTAGGACTAGTCCAAGGAAGAGCTGAATAGCTATGTATTGCCTCTGCCCTCGGTCTCCCACGTTTAGATTGTGGGAAATAGATATGATGGCATGGGGATTAGTAGAGGAATCTTATACGAGGGTAGCCAGAAAAGATAAGAGGTAGTCACAGGACGTGGCAGATCAGGCTAATACATTGCAGTCTTGGTCAAAACTACCTGAGGGCACTTTCCACCAAGGATTGATTCTGCTGCTGTGTGTGAATGTGGGGAGAATATGGATGATGAATTTCTCCAGCGTTAGAAGTAATTTGAAAAAAGTGGCGAACGATGTGGGAAGAATTGGGGCGTTTTGATAGCGTTTGCATAAATACTGATATTCACAATGTAGTAAATGACTTTTAACAGTAGCAAGATTATTTTGGCAACTATTCTCTCTTCCAAGGATGCTCTCTTTGTGTGCTACTGATTGTATTACGTTAGCAAATGTATAAGTAAAGTTGGTAACATAATCCAAATATAACTATTTTATTAACAAAACATTTTTTTATCCATTTATTGACAGACAAAATCACTTCTCTGTGCTGTGAGCAACAAGAACAGGTCTTGTTGTTTGTAGTTGGAACCTATGGAATAGTTATTTTTTATCATCAAATACCCCTCTTTGGAATGGCAGGGAAGTGTATAATATAGTACTTTTTTGTGCTATCTCATGAGCCACGTCTTGCCATAAAATGAACCTTGTGCCACATTTATGTTTTCCCACTATGTCAGAAAGGTAAGCAGGGTATTTTGAACACGTTGTCCCTCACACCATGTAGCCCTCACAAATTAACATTAAGTTTGCTATTCTCCAATATGGTTGCCCCCTTGGTTTTAGATTTGGCCAAGAGACTGTTTTAGTTTCCACCAGCTTCTTCTAATTACGAAAAAATATTTGATGATAACCGGAAGTGGCTTGGCTCAGTCTCCGAGTGACAGCCTAGCAATGGATTGGAAAGGAATTGGGGACTATTTTTCTTATCCTCTTTTAAGGGGTGTTTAGGAATGTTTTGCCAGAGAGACCTATCTACAGGTTTAAGATCAGTTGCCTTCCTTAGACCAGCAGAATGTATCTCCTTCTAAAGCCAATACTGATGGCTTCTTTTTTTGCCGCTCTGTGCTTCAGTCTCCACACACAAGTGGCTTGATTTCGGAATACTTTCTACTTTGCGTGTCTCTACTAATAGTTGCTTTTTTCAAGTGTGTGGGTATGGCAAATCCTCAATGATCACAGTATGCCTCCCCTCGCTTACCTCGACAGTGCTAATAACTATTTTACGGTCTGCACATCTTAATATATAGTTGATGCTTTAGAAGGTTTTGTGTTCAATTCGGTAAATCAAGTTTAGGAGACCTCATGACTATCTGGAGAGTTGTTTCCTTGTGTAAAGTCTTTGAAACAGACAGAGTTTTTCTTGTGTCAGTTCTGCTGAAATGTGTTAATAACATACTGTTTAACTTAGTCCAGTAGTACTAAATGCGTGAATGTGCGCGTTTTAGTACAGTTGTTATAAATAAAATGTTATTATGCCTCATTTATTTGTATTGGCATGGCATACTTAGTATATGTACAGAGTGTATTTTTCTTTTATCACCGTTGACTGTGGCGAGGAGCTATGACTTCAGAATGTCTCATGATAACCCTCCCTTCCCTCAATATTAGTTACAAGCACCGTCTCACTGTCAAACCATAAAATGAACCGTGAAGATCAAGAAGCATGATCCATACAATCTTCTCTTCATTGTGTTAAGAGTATTGGATTTAACCTTTGCAGTTGTAGAACTGTATAAATCTGCCTTTATTAATACAGTTGTTCGAGATCACATCATTTATTGGACCACATTAACTAAATGTATATGTGTATAATAATAATAATAATAATAATCCACATCTGTAAAGCGCACAATCACCCGTAAGGGTCTCTAGGCGCTGGGGACCGTCGGGAAGATTAAGCAAGCTATTGCCCAGAGTCACATGGTGCTGGGCTAACCTGCCGCCGGAGCCGGGGATCGAACCCTGATCCCCAGATTCCAGCGTCAGTCGCCCTGGCCGCGGCGCCACACCTCTCCCACAGTATAGCGCCACACACACTGTTATTTCCGTAGTAAATTTGGATGCAAGAGCTCCCCACTCATTACAAGTCCGAGGCTCAATGGCATGTCCTAGAAATACGTAAAAAATCAAGACATGCTTGTGAGGATGCAAAAGCACACATGCCTGCCCAAAGTGGGATATTAATTCATGTATTGGTCCAGTTTCGATATGTGATCAAGAACCACTTCCTGGGTCATAATGAGTCTATCTGTTGTTTGCCTCTGCCAAGTGGATAAATAAATTAAGAAATATCCTACTTTGGCGAGATGTGTATGCTTTTGTATCAGAGTATTTTTCTTTTGATCAGTTGTATATCTATATCGATCTATTACCTAGTAGCTTTTGCAGCGGAGTAGTTAGGTCCGTGTTTCCATATCGAATGCTTATTTTGTTTTGCGACTATCTTTGGTGTAATTTGTCAAATCCTCGCAAAACTTTATAAAAAAAAGTGCTCTTTTTTTGTGTGTCTAGTTTGTGCATGGAAAGTTTCGGGGTGATCATCAGCCGGGGGTTGAGGTAAAAGGGGGTGGCCATAGCACTGGGGAGTGAAAATGACAGTTCCGACTCCACCTTTAAGATAAGCAGTGTTGAGGGTGCAGTACCCCAGGCTGTCACTAGGTGTCACCTGGGACATTTTTTGGCCACTATTGCACTGCACTCTGCAACATGACTAAGCAAAGGATATGGTGCAGCGGTGAGAGTTGCGGATGTGTGAGCTAGAGATCCCGGTTCAAGTCTGGTGTCCGGCTCAACATCCTGTGATAATGGGCAGATTGTTTAATTTCGAAGAGCCTATGGCTATATAAATAATGTTTGTAAAGTTACCAAGAAACAAGCAAAATAGCAGTGGCCTTGGAGGGGTCTGCAAGCAGTGTTTTGGGAGGGGTGAGTGGGAGGCACGGGAGATAAAGTGACGGAAAGCAAATGATGCCACAGACGTTTTGCTGCACAAGTAAAAACGCAAGAACTAGTAAAGATGGGTGTTTCTTCAGGCCCATATCCTAGATGCGACATGTCTCTGAGAGACAGCGCAAGCGTTGCCTAGGCGAGGCCTAAAAAATAATGTATATGGGGACAGGGATACCATGTAAACCCTTCACCTCCACCCCCATCCCCTCCCCCACAACTTCAACTTGCACCCTCCTCCCCTTGTTCCTGGCTAGGCCCTGGGGCCAAAATTATTATTATTATAATGTTGCTTTAACCAGTTTTGTGTGTGTATTTTTTTTTCTTCAGTGACAATGTAACGTTTTAAACTAATGGAAAAAACACTAAAATTCATCGGTTATATAGTTATCTCTAGTAACTATAACTTGTGCTCTAAAGTAACTAACTTGCACTCCCAACACTCAGTCTTGTCATCAATGATGCCATTTCAGATGTTGCAGTGATGTCATCAGTGGTGTCATAGAACATATCATGAGTGATGTAATAAGAAGTGCATGGCAAGAGCTCACGTTTTAGTTACCTGAGATAACTAGAACTGGTGAATTTCAGTGGTTCTTTTGAGTTTCAAATGGTATGTTACTGAAATGGTCACCTAACTATAACGTTGCTTTAACCTTTGGGCTTTTTCAGGAAATGTCTAAGTTTTTTTTTAATGTAAAGTAAGATAGAATTGCAATTCCTAACTATAAAGTCACTTTAACCCTAGTTTTTTTCAGTGCATATATATTCATATGTAATGCTTTTTATTACTTTTTGTTATATTCACAAATTATACAACAAACCAAAATAATTGTTTTACTAACGTTACAGTGCATTATTTCCATATATAATACAGTCAAGGCTGGCATATTAACTTTGCCAGTGCTGGTTTTGATTGGTGATCGGCAGTAGCCTAGAAGGTGCTTAAACTAAATGCAAATCAACTTTAAATTACTTGCTGCAAATGGTAGTCTCTGTACTCGATTCATGGTTGATTTTGGAGGCACTGTCAGTTGACTATGACGGCCCCTGCATTGATTTACTTTTATCGCACAGCAGTATTGCATTCATGATTCAGACTCTACATTCTAGGTTAAGCAGCACAGGCCTTGGCCATCCTCTCAGTCTTCTTCGATCAGCTGTTATCTGATATTAAAAAAAATCAATACGCTAGAATGTATCTTCCATGTTGTTGGCCTGAGACTTTAAAAGTTTACTTCACTCTTAAAAGCATTTTACATGTTGCTGTTCCAAGAGAGGCTTTCTGCTTAATAGAGTATTGTCATATCCTCAGAGCTGTACCAACTTTTACCTATTTGTTTTAAACATTATCTGCTGTCTTTTAATATTCTAATGTTTGTTATTTTTCCAGGTGGCTTCAGAGGTGGAAGAGGAGGCGGTGGTGGTTTCAGAGGCAGAGGTGGAGGTGGTGGTCGTGGATTCAGGGGTATGTATGACAACATAGCACTGATTATTCATTTGTTGGCTATTGGAATAGTATGCTCCTCTAACCACTGTTATTGTAAGACTATCAGGCCCTTCCCTGACATGATCCCTGTTGCCTCCCGCTGGCCCATGGGATTACACATCAGTGGACTGATCCGAGACTCGTGCTACTTAGGCCATCTGAATCCTAGATAGCAATTTTAGAATCTATCCACAGACGTTTTGTGTGGAAGATTATCAAGTGCTATTTTAAAATCAATACAGCACCCATCTCTCCTCAATCTATGGCGGCAGAATCATTACAATTTGACATTTCCTCCTTTTGATAAATTTATGATTAAATTTTTCCTATAAATAAATGCGTTTCGGTATAGAACAATCTTCTCTTAATGTAAATCGGACAACTTTTGTTCTGCCATGAACTACTACGCTTCTATTCTGGACAATTCAGAAGTAACATGATTAGCTCACTGATCACCCACTTCTAGTGTTAACGAACCCTGGCCTAGGAGTAGCTGGACTTGCACACTGTTGGATAGAATCAGAATATTCATTCAGCCTGTAAGTCTACAGAAATAAGAATGCACTGAACTTTAATTTCAGCTAATAGCATAAAATATTCAAGCCAACTACAAAGTCAAATATTGAAAGCAATACAAGGGGTAAGCACTGGCAAAGCCGTTGATCTCACTTTGCCAATGCTTTGTGGCAACCGCTTTTGACTTGGCCAATGATGGATGCTTTTATAATGTCTTGGCAATCACAGCGCCGTGCTAAGAGAAAGACAAACCAGACAAGAAATCCAGCCAAGAGAGACTGAGAGGGGGGGGTGGTGAAGCAACTGGCGCGCACAGGGTCCGCTCCGGTGGTGTGAAGGGAGAAGCAATAACACAAGAGTACTCCCATTGAGTGTCAAAAGCAAAATAAAAAAAGTGCTTTGAATGTAAGCAGTGGAAGGATACAAGCTATCAAATCAAAAGGACAGTAAAAAAGCTATGCACCGAGGTAGGCTGAAACACAGGAAGAGGAAGGAAATCCATTGAATAAGAAGAAAGCAAATGAGAGAGACGAGAAAACTAACCAAAGATAGGCAGCAGGCTGATCCCAAAGCACACCACGTATTTGTATTGTTTACAAAAGGTATTTCTACAATAGACCGCTAAAATGCCTGTAGGGGAGACCTAAAAAGCCAAATAGCCGAGGGGCTCGGTCAGATGCTGCAGTGATCTTATAAGTCTGATAAGTTTATATGTCTTGTCTGAAATCTGCAGGCACTATGGTCAAAGTTTTCTGTTTAGAAGTCTACGTAAAATAAAATCGCATTGGCAATGCTAATAAATTTGACTTTAAAGGAATGTTGCATGATCATGTTAAGCATTGCAAGTAAATAGCATGGGAATAGATATGAATTTGTGTGGAAGCAAAGAACCGTAGAATAATATTGGTGCAGGTTAAAAGGTCAGGTTAGAGTTACACTGTTAAGCCAGACCTAAAAATCCATGTTGGTTAATGACTGCCTTCCTTCCATCAGTCTTGCTATCAGAGAAAAATAACCTAAATGATCTAGTTATCTAAGACACTTTAATATCATTCTAATGGCGTGTGTACCCCTGGAAGTACAAGCTCAGGCAGCTGGAAACATAAACAAAATGATCACAGCTGTGTGAAGGGCAAGTACTTTTTTGTTGAGGCACACAACTTCTGCCTAATCCAAACATGTACTCCTGGCTCCCAATGTGTGGGCGTGGCCACAGCCCCTCTTTATTGATGCTCACATAATTGGCAACAGCTGCGTTGTCAAGCCATACCATGAACAAGTGTGCATCTTTTCAATAAACAATGAGCGCCGTTCGGGAGCTTGTCATCAGCGGATCACAGAGACTGTGAGGTAATCGACGTGGGAACTGCAGAGTGTCAGGGACTGCGAGGACCAGCGGGCGCTGCGGAAACAAACTCGCCTCAGCTGGCCCTCTTCCCGCCCCCTCCCGCCGGACTAAAAAGCGGAGGTCTGAATTAATTCTGTGTGCCTGCCTAAAGCGAGACTGCTGCTCACTTGCTATCGGGTGCTTCTTTTGCCGTTTTCATCCCACGCCTCACGGCCCCCGCTTCGCGGGCGCCGTTCGGGAGCTTGTCATCAGCGGATCACAGAGACTGTGAGGTAATCGACGTGGGAACTGCAGAGTGTCAGGGACTGCGAGGACCAGCGGGCGCTGCGGAAACAAACTCGCCTCAGCTGGCCCTCTTCCCGCCCCCTTGCAGTATAATAAGGCACTCAAAGACGCGCTAGCAAAGCAAAGCGCGGAGCTAAGCCCGGGCAAAGGGCGGGCCCTCAGTGGCCGAGGTAGGCTGGGCTGGGCCCGGTTACTTACTTTGACTGAGATATCTGGACTGTTTGTACTCGAGTCGCATTGTGTGTCTCATACGATCTCAGGATTATTAATTTGCAGATACTGTTGTGTTATCCTCCTGAACAGTTTTGTTTTGTTTTGCGGTCATCATTGGATCTTCTGGACTATAAATTTAAAAAAAAAAAAAAAAAATATTTTAAATATTTTATATCACTTCTTCTGGAGGTCGGTTCCTTTGTGTTATTATTTTTTTTTTTTTTTTTTTCTTTTTTTTTTTTCTTTTTTTCTCTTCTTGTGTAAAAAATGGCTAAAACATTGCGTTCAGGGAGAGAAGTTGGAGGCACTTTGGCCTCACAAAAAGAGCCTGTTCGCATAAGAAACAAATCTGTGAACAATCCTCCACTGAAGGGTCAATCCCAACTATTGGATCTCTGGGTTCTGCCGAATCTTAAGAACACTAATGTGTCAATGAATAAAGCTACCGGTGCTAAGGGCCAGGAGATCCATACCTCTGCTCTCATGTCTCCCCCATCCAACTTGGTGCGTTCTCTTGCACCACATTCGGTATTGGCAGTGTCCTCGCCTCTTGTTAATTTTGAAGGGAAGGGAGAAGGCACGGTTGAACTAGTGGGACTTGAAGGAGTTCATCCGATGCTTCCATTGCTCTCCTATGCTGCACAGGCTGAGGGGTCGAGTGGCGGTTTGTTGTCATCATCCACCGGCCCAGAATCCCGCGGCCATTGCGCAAACATTGTTGAAGTGGAGACTAAGGCTCCTTGTAGATCTATGGCCGATGTGACCCCTTCTAAGCGTATGATGCATAGTAGTACCCCCTCTTTAAATGATCAGGGCACATCTAATTTGTTAGACGCTTCTGGGTCATTGGGGTTTAACTTATCTGGTATATGTCATCCTCATGAGGCATGTGAAAAACCTATCTCTGAGTCCATGATTGCTTTGGAACAATTGTTATCCTCGATATTAGCCTTATTGGGGAAATTTGTTGGCAGCTCAGATTGCATTTTGGACTCAGTTACCCAAATCCTGAAGGCTCTATTACAAAAATCTACTGGTTTAAAAGGTGACCCTGGTCCCACGATGGAGCATTGCTTACAAGTGGGCGAAATAAATGATGATATCCAAATTGTTAAGACGAAGGATATGTCGACATCTCCTCAATTACACACTGTAGTGTGCCCTTTAACGGCAGCGTCGAACTGCATTAAGAATTCGGTTCTAGAGATTGAGGAGGAAAATGTTTCTACTGTTGGACGGAATGGGGTTTTAGATCTTTTTCCCATCTTTACATCTGAGAATAGAAAAGATGAGTATGAAGCAAATCCTGTTGTAAAGAAAAAAACCGGTAAACATGGTAACAATAAAGGGAATAAAAAGAAACCTATCCGTAAACATAAGAAGAAAAGGCAGCGCCGAATAAAATTCCAAAATTGTTCGATTGTAGGGGAGAATGAAGTAGTTGACTCGGCATTCCGCTCACTATCCGTAATGGCGGATGCTGAAGCAAACTCCTTCTCTCCCGTACCCTCAAATGGAGAATGTGAACTGGGGCCCCTATCACCTCAGGAGGTGCTGTTGCGAATGGGGGGTCCCTTGTCAAATAAGTCTCTACCGCTTGTGAATGGAGACCCATATAATTTTCCACCCGGATTTCTTAATCCATTGGCCCCCCCCTTTTCCTCGGCTAGAGACACTGTTGATGACCCTACCATGGAGGTCCCCCAATTTACATCTAAAGGTCCAGTGGACACTCTAGTCCTGGACTTTTTACCTTTATTTGATGTGGACCTTCCCTTAAATAGAGCCTGGTTATTAAAGCGCTTTAGTGAGAGCGAAAGCCTCCGCCATATCCAGACTAGAGATATTGAGTTGGTCACCCTGTTTGGTGAAGTTAAGGTTTTGAGTATAAGGGTTAAATTCTTCTCACCAATTATTGTAAACCTTGTACTACAGCATGCAGAGATTTTCCAACGGACGGGTATTGATATTCTCCCGATCTTTAATTTGGGCAACATTAAGTATGCATTCGGAGAGCCTTTTGGAGGAGATAAAACTAAGGGGGTGTCCCTTTCCCTTGGGGATCTGAAGATTCGGGTCTCCAAGGGAAAACGTTTGGTCTCACAAGCGAATCCGCAGCCGCCAATACAGACTTCCTCATGTTTAGAGGATAAGGATCGGTGGAACTGGTTACATGGAGCTTTGACTACAAAAACTAAAGACAACCCCAGACTGTTTCAGCATCTTTAACAGCTTGCTGAATATTATTTCTTGGAATGCATCAGGGATTCATAGTAGCCCAGAGAAATTTGATTTTCTTTTTTCACTGGGAGCGAATGTGATTTGTTTGCAGGAAACCTGGTGTGTCAATATGTTGAATGTGTCCAAAGATTTTTATGTCTTGGAAGTGCCCGCTGTCCCTTCCAAGAAAGGTCACGCCAGGGGGGGGATTGCCTGTTTACTATCCAATAAAGTGCAATGGGGATTCTCTCATTATGTTGACTCCAGCAAACTTTTCCATGCCGTAACTATTGAAAACCTGTTTAATGCTGGTATTAAGGCCCCTATTGTGATTTTAAATGTTTATATACCTCCAGACGAATGTTTTAATGTGGTAATGAAGCGGGTATTTCGCTATGTAGATCAAATTAAAAATGTTCCCGCTCCTCCAGCAGTTATGATCATGGGTGATTTGAATTGTAAGATTTCCAATGTTAGTCTGGAGCTCTTCAGTAATAAGTGTAAAGAAGAAGCTCACTTTGTCCCCCAGGCTCTCTTCCCGGAAAAGTCAGTAACAAATAAAAGAGGGAAGATTCTGTTAGAAGAGTTGATGGCCGTTGATGGGCTTATAATAAATGGGAGATTTCCGTCGGACGTCCCGGCAAAATTTACCCATAAGTCTCCCTTTGGGTCTTCCATCTTGGATTATGTCATCGTCGACTATGGCCTGTTTCCATCTATTCTCGATCTCAAGACAATACCTACCCCCCTGAGTGACCATACTCCATTACTGGTAACTATTTCCTTAAAAAGCCTGCCCACTGCACCCTGGTCCCTTAATGGCAGTGATACTGCCTTCCATGTTTCTACGGGAAGGTGCTATTGGAATTCCTTTGCCATTAAAGGGGTGAAGGAATTGTTACTTAATACCATTTTAGTTCTTAATGAGTGGCATGGTAACGAAATAGTATATTTTGAAGAATTTTTGTGTAAGGTCATTTCTTGTGCTAAAAAATCTTCACGAGCGAAAAGAGGGGTTGAAGTTCCCTGGGCATTGTGTATTTTAAACAAGGAAATTAATAACCTTGTCCGGGAACAATATCTAGAAAGAGGCATTGAACGTGGAAGAGAGATTTCCAGGTTAAAAAGAAAGAGAAATAGACTTAAGTTAAAAAATAAAAAAGGCGAAGGAAGATATTACCTGGAT
Source organism: Lissotriton helveticus (assembly GCF_964261635.1). Classification (NCBI taxonomy): domain Eukaryota; kingdom Metazoa; phylum Chordata; class Amphibia; order Caudata; family Salamandridae; genus Lissotriton; species Lissotriton helveticus. Next base: position 1,223,827,120 of record NC_136059.1, on the reverse strand, counting down.
TGATCTGCGGGAATCTGTGGTACATGGCAGGATTAGAGATTTTTGGGCAATAATAGGTAAGGGGTGTGGATCTAGATTAAGCCCCTCCCCTATCCCTATCGGGGAAGAGATATGGGCCAATTATATACGGGACCTGTATGCAGGGAACTGCATGTTTGACACTTCCGCCCTTGAAGATACCCTATGTGATGTTAGTAGCATGGGTTCGGATGCGGTTGGCCTAATGAATTATCCTTCAGTAGAGGAAATTGAGACGGCCATAAAAAATATGCGTGTCTCTGGGGCAATGGGTCCAGACGAACTCCCTATGACGGTCCTTAAACAGGACCCGCTCGGGTGGAGCACAATTTTGTACCCTTTGTTCAAAGTATGTTTTATGACTAAAAAGGTACCCGCCTCGTGGAGGGGGAGTATTCTGGTCCCTATTTTTAAGAAGGGAATGAGGAATTGCCCGAGTAACTATCGCTTGATCGCGCTCCTTGACTCAATTGGGAAGGTGTTCGCGAAATGCCTCCTAGGATACCTATCCGTGTGGGTCGAGGAGAACAATATTCTGCCGTTTGCTCAGACTGGGTTCCGTAGGAATCACGGAACCCTGGATAATCTTACCGCTCTGCATGTGGTTACGGACAAATATGTACAGGTGCGAAGGGGGACGGTGTATGCAGCATTTATTGATTTCTCCACCGCGTTCGATAAAGTGGACCGTGGAACGTTGTGGAGAAAATTGGCTGCTCTAGGTCTCCCGCCCTACCTGTTGGAGCTGGTGCGGGCCCTCCATACAGAGACCTGGTGTAGGGTCCTGCTGGGGGGTGAAGGGGGCCTCTCTGACCCTATTCCATCGGGTAACGGCCTTAAACAAGGCTGTCTATTGGCTCCCCTTTTATTCTCGTTATATACGGCTGATTTGCCCGCTACCATGTCTAACACCGAGGGTATTGCCCCTCTGGTGGGGGGGACCCCTCTACCTTGTCTGATGTATGCAGACGACGTTCTCATCCTTGATCTAACTCCCAAAGGACTTTCAAATAGGCTACATGCTCTTTATAGTTATGCTGTGGCTCATTGCATGAAGATTAACATATCCAAGAGTAAGGTTATGTGTATAGTAGGTAAAAGGAGGGGTCGAGTAGCAGATTTTGGTTGGTATATTGGGGGGCAAAAGTTAGAGGTTGTCAAGTCATATACTTTTTTGGGGAAAATTGTTACGGCTAATCTGAGTGAGAAACCACACATAGAGCACTGTTCCCGCAAAGCTATTGCACACGGCAAAGGTCTAAACTCGCTATATCAAGCAACGGGGAAACGTCACTTCCCGATTTTATTGGAGGTGTACAGAGCCAAAATCCCGGCAACAATTCTCTATGGTATAGAGTTAATAGAGGTAAAAAAGTGGGACTTTTGCAATCGGATTGAGGGGAAACTCTTAAGATCTCTCTCCTCATTAAACACTGCATGCTCTTTGGCCGCCTGTAGGATCGAATTTGGTCTAAGGAGCAGTTGGGTTCAGGGACTCTGTGCCCTTGTAAGATGGGTGTCTTGTCTTGCAAGAGCGGAAGCTGGGACACTGAGAGCTTTGCTCAAAAAGGAACTTTTAGGTAGTTTCAATGAGTTTTCCCAACTCGTTCGTAATTTCAGAATAGCCGTAAAGTTTCTAAAATTAGAAGAAACTACCCTTTTTCTGTATTCACCTATACAGTTAAAACTTGTTTTAAAAACAGCCTCTTGGGACCTCTGCTTCCAATCAGATAAAAAATCAATTCAGGGAAAGAAGAACATAGATATCCTCCTTGATACTTACACGATGAAGCAGTCACAACCTTATGTGCGATGGTCCCTCCCACATGGCATACGAAGATTTTGGTTTTTGTTACGCTATGACTTAATACCCTTAAATCTTCTGCTATCTAAATGGTATGGCTCCTCCTCTTTGTGCAACCTATGTAAATTAAATATTCAGGATTGCATGCATGTCCTACTGATCTGTCCGGCGTTATGTAAATGGCGCACTAGATGGATAAAAGCAATTTGTTTTCGTCTTGGTATCTTAACTTTGAATGATTTTCGTCATGCATTGTATTTTCCTCCTAGCGAAATGTTCTGCTTCTACATTTTTAATTTTTTTAAAGGTTTTTTAGCTATTTACTGATATTTTATGGAGATGCTTTTTGACTTGTCAATCATTTACTGTTCCGGTGGGTAAATTAATTAGTATCTAGGTTAGATATTTTTTGGGAGGCTAACCCTTTGCATTTGTACTGCTTTGTATTGTATTTTTGTAAATTTTTTGGTGTGAATATTAATCAGTATCTATGCTAGATATTTCTTGGGTGGCTAACCCCCTGCATTTGTATCATTTTGTATTTGTGTTTCTTGTATATTTTATGTGGCCCTCTGCGGAGAGCCAAAATCATAATAAAATAAATTGAAATTGAAATTGAAAATTGAATGAAATCAGAATTTGTGGGTTTTAACCAGAGACCAAAAAATTAACTTTTAGAATTTTCTTTACAAGTGAGCAAAAGCAGTAACATCTGGACAATACATCAACCAAAGCCAATATTTTTAGCATTTTTAAACTAATATACTCTTAAAGGTTTGCAGATGCAGTGCCCAAGAATATCATATTCCACACTTAATACTGAGTCTGATTTACATTACCGTACAACCTTTACTTTCCCACACTCACTTGGGGGTTCAGTAACTTTTTGCCCCCAGCAGAAATCCCAGGTATTTGCTATATCAACCTAATGGAGAAGCCAGCAACCTTGCGCACATATGTGGTGTACTAACATCTATCATTAATCATATAATCAAAGATATGAGCAGGAGTGCAAATCAACATTTTTGTATTGGATAAGACCGGTCATACCCTATTGCGTCATTTAAATAAATATTGATTTATTAAATACATATTTTTGTTTCATTTGTGCTGGTGGTTGAAGGTGATGGACACCAGCACTTATTTTTGAAGACCTGGATTTATTTTTCATCATCAGACTTTGACCAAGAATGAGTGAAGTGCAAGAAAGGGAGAAGTGAATGATAGGAAATCAGTGACCAAGAAAGAAATAGATGCGTAAAAACCTGCAAGAGTACGATAAGGAGAATGGAAATGTAGTGTAGTAGAAGAAAGAGACAAGAGGTGGAATAAAAACTAGGCAGACTTGATATTCCTCAATCCTGGCATTTAATAGCAGAGCTCCGAAGAGAAATTTGGACCCTACCTTCTTTTTTTATTTTTTAAACAATTTCAGCTGTGGAAAGCATTTGGGATTACTGATCTTCACTAATGAAGAGAACCTGTAGGATATGAAACAAATGCAAAGTTGAGTCTTTTATGGGGCATGCCAACTGGGATAATACAGAGAAATGTCAAAACATGAGTTTGCTGGTTGCCACCCGGGTGCTGCATAAAATGTCGGATATGTTTAGTATGGCAGTTGTCCATGGAAGCATTTGACAAATGTGCACTTGGATCACAAAAGTAGGAGTCTCTCCCAGCAATACTAGGGTTTAAGGTGTATCCTCAAGAAGGTAAAGTATAAAAGAGGCCCAAGAGAACCTGCAGAATGCTGCCGGGCATAGTAAAAGGTATTGCCATCATCCACATATGTTAAAATCGGTGTAACCTATCAATGAGCGCTACTGAGATACAAGTCTTTTATGACTTATTGGAGGGATATTGTAGAAAATCCAAATGTCTACCCAAGGAATTTGTATAATATAAACTGTGTGGATATCCACTTATTTGTTTTTCTATGTGGCATGCACACGCACCCAGACTGCCTTTACTGCAAAAAAAGCAGTTGCATAAAAATCTATTTTAACAGAGAACTGTGAAGTTTTTTTCCAACTTGCAGAGAGGAACTTCAGCAGTCTTTCCTTACTACATGCACCTTTCTACGTGAAGCTCTCGGATCACAGGTGCAGCTAACACCTGAACAGGCTCTTGCTCCCAGACAGAATGTTGGAGCACATTCAGTCAAATTAATGACTGAACAGCCTCAAAGCACATTTGGTGCTGGTAGAAACCGCACCAAGATGGAATGCAACAGACAATCCTTAGTGTTTGTGAACTGTGATAAATGGGAAGGGTCTGCTGCACTGCTGTATAAGTGAATAAGGGGCTACTGCTATGATATCAGGCGATCATGCTCTGTTTTAGGCTATGGCTGTGGTGTTTTATTAATGTATGATTTGTAGAGTTAGACTCCTGTGGGCAGCAAGTTTCAGCCTCCTCTCGACAACACTCCTCTCTTGCTGCTCATTATTGAGTCATATAACGCTGTGCGTAGGAGCTAGATTAATAATTATTGTCAAAGTTGTAAACCTGCACAAAGCCTTATTGATTGCATCATTATCTTACTAATTGTTCTTTATTTTTTTTATCGTTTTTACAGCCATTTTACTTTTTTCGTGTACAAGTATAACCAATACATTGTAATTAGTATAGTGCCATACAATCTGTATGCAAAACATAATTTCAAGAGGATCGAATGAAAAGGCCAGTACAGTATCATGAAAGTACGCAGTCTATGCATATGGGCCACCTGTACATGGATAACTGTACATGAAACTTGTGACTGCAACAATGTGGGTGGCAAGGAACATTGCAGCGTTTAGGTCTTGTGCAGTGAATTAAGTCAATATAACCATAACAGTGGATGCACTCCTCCGTAGCGCTGAGGTAACCTAATCCAAATGTCGCGAAGCCAGCAAGAGATAGTTTGGGCTAATAGAGGAGAGGGGGGTGGGGGGGGGCAGAACGGGGAAAGGAGAAAGAGAAAAGATACAGTCCAAAGATATCTTTAAGGGGTGGGTGGAGTGGTCAGGCTCCCTTTGCAGAACTGTTCCAGCAGGAGCTTCCTTAGTAATTGTTCTTCATTCTAGTAGGATTGGTTTGGTATGTTTTTCTAAGGGTCTTATACATTACTTAATATTTTGTTATTGTTTTTTGAACAGGTGGACGTTGAAACATTTATGGACCTCTCTGGTGTAAATCTGGACCTATTTTGAATCGCTCCGCAGGAGTAACTTGTGCGACTGCCATATTCTGATGGCTCTGGACTGATAAAGCCACTGTTTGCATGACGTTACATGCCAGAGAATTGTGCAGTTGCAGCTGCACATCATATAAGCAAAGGCATTTCCTGAAAGTGAGCAGTGAGAACAAGTGATGTTCTACTCTTGAATTTCGCAAATTTTCTTTTTAAATGGACTTATTTTATTCTGAATCCTTTTATGGAGGCCGATCATCATCTATGTTGTTTTTTATTTTTATATCTTCTCCATTAGCCCATGAAAAAAACTCTTCGAACAATTGAAATGAGTTGACAGGACTAATTGTTGTCCTTGGTAGGATGCTTAACACCCATCTCATCCCCAGTAAACAATTTCACTTTACAGTACTTTGGGACTTGGTGTATTTTTTTAACATTCTATGCAATCTAGTTGGTTTTACATAAAATTGGTGTTTGGTGAAGGCGATTGAACTTGGTTGTACTCCTTTCTGACCAGCCGTTTTCAACCTGTCAGCGTTGGAGGTGCAGCTGCTTATTCTGCCCCAATTATTTCCAAGGTTCCTGATGGATTTAAACTGACCCATTGCTTTTAAGTCAGCTGGACTGCAGGGGTGTTTTGTGCCTCTTGGTGTGTTTGCAGTGCCTAAGGGGTTCATGGATAGGAGCCATTTTTCTTGAGTAACCTGGGAGAGAAACTGAAGCATGGATTGAAGCTTGTAACATTTTGTAACATTTTTAAACTTTTTTTTTTTAAACTTTCTTTTTCTGTTTAAATTGTACAATTACAAAAACAAATTGGCACCAACACAGCGTATGTAGGCATACCGTTGACATTAATAATGGCACGTAGTACAGATGGTTGCATCGGGGGAAGAAAGGCACAATGGGGTAATATATTCATTCATAAGCTTATTACAGTGAGGAAGGAGCATGGTGCATGCTACTGACTTCCAGTATGTATATTAACGTGATCGGTCCTCTTGCTCCTCGTTAAGGGTAGGCCCACTGTCTACATCTAACCCACTCTCCTCGCTGTCAGTTGTATTCTGCGAGGAGGGCTCCCTCTCCACCAACCCATAGTTACACATTTCACGCCAAACCAGTAGGTCCTCTTTTAGGTTCTCTTCTCTTCGGGTGAACATTTTGAAACTTAATCCAGACAGTCAAGTTTCTTCTTTCTAACTGCGTGGTTAAACAAATAAGCTTACAAGTGGTGACTGAAAAGAACTTGCTAAGCTCTCTGAACATCTTTGGTAACTGATAGATTATAAAATGCTGTGTCACAGGGTCTCAAAACATGATTGGTATCTTTAGGACCTCTGAGAACTTTCTTCACGCTACAGTTTTCTTGTACTAGCACATATCCTAGAGCAGTGATTCTTAACCTTTCGATTTCTGTGGATTCCCAATGAATTACAGGTACAACTGGAAGTTGGGGACCACCGCCTTACCAATTAGTGTGATGTAAACCGCAAAACAATACAAACAATACAGTGAAGTATACCAAACAAATACATAAATGATGAAATCTTTGATTTTAATTCCTGGAAGAAAAAAAATATCAAAAATGTTGTTGTAATGGGAAGCTGGGAGCTTTTCAAAATCTTTTTTTTTTTCTTTTAAAAGATGAAGCTATATACTACACTCTAGATTGTCATTTTGCCTTTTTTGCTACTAGTGCATGCTCTTTTGGTCGGTCATAGCTATGCTTTAATTGAAGTTACCAGTCCATAATAGATTCAGTTTGCTGCGCTTTTCTAGTTCTACAAATCAAAATAAGTATACCAGCTTAATTTTTAGCCTTGATTTTAAATTTCTTTGCATTTACAGAGTTTTAAAATGAAAAAAATTTGCATTTTTATGAATATATACTTTATTAATCTGCTGTTATTTAATTTTCTAAACAGTCACCGACTCCTTGAGTAGACGTTGCGGACACCAGGCAAAGAACCGTGGGCATGGAGCATATCCTCCAAGCTCAAAGTAAATTATTAAAATTCTCATTGATTGTAACCAGTCATCTGAACATCATATTAATGCACATATTGCCTCTAGTAACTTCTCATCTAAATGTGTCTGCATGGAAAGCAGCCTTCCCGAGCAGACGTTCATTAATTAGGAACCACTTACACTCCTTGTCAGCATGGCAGTTGTGTACACAGTACACGCACACGCAAGTACACGCAAATATTTAGCGAAAAGAATACCTACTCCTTTAGGGTTGGACTTAAGCACTTGTCTTAAGCTTCCACCCATCATGTGTTAGTAGATGCATCTTCACAAGGAAGCAAATGCTCCTCAGTTGTTTCAGTGCACTTGCTTTGTTGTGTGTCTCGTGGTGGGCGAGTTCCAACCCCCAGCCTTAAATTGAAAGTTTAAACCTTTTTGCCCCCATTCTCCCAGTTTACTTGTATGTCTCAGCTTGTGGCTATGCAGAGTCTGCGGGGTAATGCGTGGGATGTTGGTCTACTCTATTGGAAGTTCTAGAGTAAAACTGAATGGTAGCCTGTGCCCCCCCTTCCTGCTTCTCTCCCAAACAATAACATAATGAACATAATGAAAGAGGAATGAAAGACGTCGCGGAATGGATGAAGCTCAGCCGTCTGAAACTGAATTCAGACAAGATGGAAGTCCTCATCCTGGGACCATCCCCCTCTGCCTGGGACGACTCCTGGTGGCCCCCTGCCCTGGGCACCGCCCCCAAGCCAACGGACCAGGCACACAACCTGGGCTTCATCCTGGACTCCTCCCTCACGATGACCAAGCAAGTGAACGCCGTCTCGTCATCCTGCTTCAACATCCTGCGCATGCTCCGAAAGATCTTCCGGTGGATCCCCACCGTAACCAGGAAGACGGTCACCCTGGCCCTCGTCACCAGCCGACTGGACTACGGGAACACCCTCTACGCTGGTACCACTGCCAAACTCCAGAAAAGACTCCAACGGAAACAGAACGCCTCTGCACGACTCATCCTGGACATCTGCCATTACGGCCACATCTCTGCCCATCTGAGAGACCTGCACTGGCTCCCCATCAGCAAGAGGATCATGTTCAGACTCCTCAGCCACGCACACAAGGCTCTCCACGACATGGGCCCCAAATACCTCAACAGCCGCCTCACATTCTACACACCCACCCGCCAGCTCCGATCCTCCAGCCTCGCCCTTGCCACCGTCCCACGAATTCGCAGAACCACCGCCGGAGGAAGATCCTTCTCCTACCTGGCGGCCAAGACCTGGAACTCCCTCCCCACCCACCTACGGCTGACCCAGGACCATCTCACCTTCAGGAAACAACTGAAGACCTGGCTGGTCGGGCAATAGCGACTCCCCCTCCCCCCAGCGCCTTGAGACCCTAACGGGTGAGTAGCGCGCTATACAAATTCGCTGATTGATTGATAATTCAACTTGTGAAGCAACTTAAAGAATGCCCCTTTGTGATCCTCCAGATAGATGTCCCTACTTTGAATAGGAAGGTTATTCACTTAGATGGCCTGGTGGGTCAACCCCATCTTCTTTTACTAAGTGGTGCTAATGGCCCCCTGTATTTGCTGGTAGTCGCTCACTTCAGTCACCATCATCCGTCAAGGGGAGGGAAGGGGTGCCATTTGGAGATGTTCCTGGCAAGGACACACCTTAACCCCTTGGCGAAACTGGTAAAAGACCACTTGTTTTCCCTTCTCTGTGTTCCATGCTCTTTCACTCCACCTTTCTTTCTGGGCACACTTTTCCATCTTTCAGGTCTCCTGTCTGTGTGGCTACCCATGTTTATTTATTTGGATCCTTTGGCTGTCTCTCATGGATGTTCTGAGAGACTGCGGATGGATTTCTTTCCACCAGCGATTTTGTATGGATGGTATGCCTTTCGCATTAGACGATGAGATGGAATGGTGCACCAAGCAAGGCAGTTGGTTACTGCCCAGAGAAACCTCCACTTTTGTATGGCCATCACTGACAGACCCCTGAAACACTTGATTGGTGCCCCTAAAAGATGAAGTACGAAGTCTGCCACACCACTGTCATGATTCTCTGCTAAAAAATAGTGGACCCATGTTACGGGAATTTGGCTGTCTGCTATTATACATGATTGGCTCTGCAGATCTATGCATTTTATATCTGATTCTATATATGTTGCATCATCTGTCTGAAGGGACGCTCTGCATAACCTCTGCACAAAGTCTTCAGTGTTTTTTCTGTCCTTACCAGGGGAGATAATGTTTTTCCTGTCTTCATTTCTCTGCATCCAGATTCTCATTGCCTGCAGAATTAAATTTTGCTCTTGCTGTACATTATCTCCTGTCTTCAGAATTCAGCTTCTGTAGTAGGGGATCTCTGTGTATAGTCATAATCTAGTGAATAGTCCCGCCCATGTGCGTTGACCCCGGCAATCAAAAATAATCTCTTAAATTGTCAAAAAATTGCAGAACTGCAAAGACACTTAAGAGAAAATTTAAAGACAAATAATGCAGCCTATATCCACAGGCTACACTGTCCAGTACTTCAACTAGAAATTCCACCAAAAATCCACTAACAGCAAAGCCTGTCCAGATTTCCCTTGCTTTTACTGCAAACCCCTCAGAAATGATAGAGAGGAAGGCCTGGACAGACAAGCCCCATAGGCTGCCATTATGTGGCTTAAACAGGATACTGTGCCTTTAAGGAAACCTTCTAGAACCTTCTCCCAGTATCCCAGAATGCATAGCAGGTCCAACTGACTTCAGTTCTTTTTTCCGGCTCCTGCTTGCAGGACCCTGGCATTGAGCTCTCCCTTGTTTCAAGGGTTTATTGCATGTTTTGGCACTTTTGTGTTTTAAAAGTGTTGAAGTTTACTCTCTTGGTGTTCTCTTTCTCTTCTGTGTGCTGCTTCAGGTATTTTAGGGCTCTAAAATGCCTGGACTCTTTGTGAAGTGTCCAGCATGTATGAGGAAGAAGGCCAGAGGTGATCCACATGATGTCTGCATCGTCTGCCTCCCTGAAGATCATGTCCCTGAGGAGTGTGTCATCTGCCAGCAGTTTACAACTCGTACTCTGAAGGAAAGGGCGAAGATCAGGCTGTCTGGCCTTGAGGAGAGGCGCCTGCAGGCTGCAGGTGGGTCTGGGCAGTCCGGGAAGGTTCCCTCTGCCTCTGCTGAGGCCTCTGGGGGGCTCCCCAGAGGCAGGAAGCCCAGCAAGCGGTCCCGGTCTCCGTCGACGTCGATGGCATCGACGACGACGTCGAGAGGGATGACGGCGGTGTGCTCCCCTTCTCCCCGGGGCTCCGGGTCGAGACATCGGGACGACTCGACGTCGAAGGCACCGCTGACGAAGCCGCCGTCGACGTCATCTTCATCGTCGACGTCGAGGGCTTCATACCGACGTCATGGACATCGGCGCTCGCCGTCGCGGCGACACCGCCGGTCGACGTCAAGGGGATCCTCGACGTCGAGAGCATCTAGACGGCGGCATCGACGCTCGTCGTCGAGGAAGGGCCGTTCGACGTCGCGGAGGAAGAGGTCGACGTCGAGGGATCGGCGTTCGACGCCGAGGAAGAAGAGGTCGACGTCGCGGAGGCGGCGTTCGACGCCGGAGTCACGGAAACGTCCTTCGACGCCGGAAAAGCGACGCTCGACGTCGAGCAGACGGAGGTCGACGTCTGGGAGTCGGTCAGGCTCTCCAAAGCGTCGCAAGAGGGATTCTAGTCCCAGAAGTTACGCTGCTTCCAGTGGGGGACGCAAGAGGAAGCGATCACCAGCTGAAGGGGCGGGCTCTCAGCCCTCTTCGCCTAAGGGGTCACCGGGCACGGTGTACTCTGCGGTGTACACTCCTTCTCAGCCTCGGTCGACGCATACTCCTGTTCCTAAGGCGGTCACTCCTCCTCCTCCTCTTCCTAAAGAGGATCCTCCGCCACTGCCTCCACTTCCAACGGGCGACCCGCCGCCACCGGTCCCTCCGCGTCGGCCGGCCCCGCAGCCGAAGGTTCCTCCGCCGAGGTCCACTTCGCTGCCGTATTTGCCTGTACCTCCTAAGGGGACCCCTAAACCTGCACCCAAGGAGGCTCCGAGGGGGACCCCCCCACGGAGACCGGTGGGGCGGCCACGGACTGGCAGGTGTCGCTCTCGCTCTGGGAGGCGGGACAGGTCGCGGCACAGATCGTCCACGCGGTCGAGACGCCGCCATAGGAGGCGCGAGTCTCGATCCCGTACGGGATCCTCTGGTTCCAGGGAGCATTCCCCTGCCTTGTCGGGATCTCTGGACACGAGGGTGTCCCCGATTGATGACCTGGTGGCGTTCCAGGATGTCCTCTTGAGGGGCGCTGCTAAGCTGGGCATACCCCTGACGGTGCCCACGCCTAAGACGTCAGTGATATTTGAGACATTGCACCAAAGACACTCGTCTCGCCCTCTCCTGCCTCTGGTGCCGGGCCTGGAGGAGCCAGCTATGGACCTTTTCCTCACCCCCGCGGTGACAAAGGCGGCGCCTTCTAGGTTGCTGAGGAAGTACCGGGCCCCGGATTCGGATCCGGCTTTTCTGAGAGCGGAACCCCCTCCGGACTCAGTCATTGTGACGGCGGCACGCAAACAACATGCCGCCACACCGTCATCCACGGTTCCCCCGGATAAGGAGTCCAGGTGGATGGATTCGGCAGGGAGAACGGCCGCCACCTCCATGAAGGCTGCGAGTGCCACGGCGCTGTTGGGTCGGTACGCCCGCGCCCTCTGGGACTCCCTTGAGCGTTTTGCGGAGCACTTGCCTCGTGAGCAACGTGAGGACTTTCAGGAAGTGCTGAGTGAAGGGATGCTGGTGGCCAACCAGATCATCAGCGCGGCAGCGGACTCTTCCCTGTTGGCTGCTCACGGGTTTTGCCATGGAAGCAACCAAAGACGTCACGCCTGGCTCCGTCTTACGTCCCTGAAACCGGACGCACAGCAGAGGGTGGCCAACCTACCGTTCTCTGGCAAGTCTCTTTTTGGGAAGCATGCGGACGACGAGATGGCCCGCATGAAGGCGGAGGCCGAGACGCTCATGGCGGTGGGCCTCGAGAAGCCTAAGGAGGCAAAGAAGCCGTACCGCCCTTTCCAACGGCGGTCCGGTGGGCAAGGCCGCGGACGTGGCCAGGCTTCGGGACATTCGCAACAGCAGTTCCGTAAGCCGTTCCAGAAGCGCCAGAGGGGCAGGGGAGGCCAGCAGTCGGCTCCGGCGCCCAAGGGCCAAGCTGGGTCTAGGCCCTAGGTACTTACTTCCCCCGGATCCGTTACCCACTCCGGTAGGGGGAAGCATTCAATCTTTTCTGGCAGAGTGGAGAAAAATTACTCAGGACAAGTGGGTGCTGAATATTGTTTGCAATGGATACAGTATTCGGTTCACCGGACCGCCTCCATCGATTCCTCCGGTCAGCTCGCGGTTTCAACTGCTAGAGCTCCAGGTGGAGGCCGATACCCTGTTAAGGAAAAGGGCGATAGATGACGTGCCTCTGTCCCAGAGAGGAAGAGGTCTGTACTCCCGGTTCTTCCTGGTTCGCAAGAAGGACAAGAACGAGTTCAGGCCCATTCTGGACTTGCGACAGGCAAACAAATGGATTCGCAGGGAAAAGTTTCGCATGCTGTCGTTGCATCAGATTTATCCTCAGTTGCAACAGGGAGACTGGCTCTGTGCTATAGACCTACAGGATGCTTACTTCCATGTGCCCATTGCACACAAACACAGGAAGTTCCTGCGGTTCCAAGTCGGCACCAATCATTATCAATACACAGTACTCCCATTCGGACTGAAGTCTGCGCCGAGAACATTCTCGAAGTGCATGGCGGTGGTAGCAGCGCACCTGCGGAGGAACAAGGTGTTTGTCTACCCGTACCTGGACGATTGGTTGATCAAGGCATCCTCCTTCTCGGAAGCGCGAGCACACTTCCAGAAGACGTGCGTTCTCTTGAACAAGCTGGGGTTGCACATCAACATGGCCAAGTCTGTCCCGACTCCGGTCCAATGCATTCAGTACTTGGGAGCCTCCATCGATACGCTGTCAGCAAGCGTGTCTCCTTCGGAAGAGCGACGATTATCTCTCCTTTGGAAGGCTCAGGCTCTTATGACGGCTCCATCTAAAACAGTGAGGACGGTGTCTTCTCTACTGGGTTCGATGGCCTCTTGTATCTTCTTGACGCCGCACGCACGACTGCACATGAGACCGCTGCAGGAGTGCTTGGAAGACCAGTGGGATCAGAGGACGGGATCCTGGGACGACAGGATACGACTGTCTCTGCATGCTCTTCAGTCTCTGAAGTGGTGGTGTTCGGCGGGGAATCTCCTCAGAGGGGTTCCTTTTCACAAGGACATTCCCACGCAGACTGTCGTGACGGATGCTTCTCTCCTGGGATGGGGAGTGCACTCCGGGACTTTACAGATTCAGGGAACGTGGTCTCCGGTGGAGGCCACTTATCACATCAACTTCCTGGAACTCAGAGCTGTTCACTTGGCACTGAAGGCCTTTCTTCCGTCCTTCCAGACCAGCTCCCTGCTTGTGCAAACGGACAACACTACCACGATGTACTACCTCAACAAGCAGGGGGGCTCGAGATCTCGCACTCTGTCACAGGAGGCGCAGGCGATCTGGCACTGGCTCCTGGCCAGAGGACTGACGATAACGGCTACCCATCTGCCGGGTGTGCAGAATGTTCAGGCAGACGCACTGAGCAGACTGATTCAGGAAAACCACGAATGGGTCATCAACGACAAAGTACTAGGAGACGTCTTCGCAAGGTGGGGGACCCCAGACATAGATCTGTTCGCCACCGCCGAAAACAGCAAATGCCGAGACTTCGCCTCCAGGTACTACCAGCAGGGGACGCTGGGGAATGCGCTATGGATCAACTGGTCGAACAGCTTTCTGTACGCTTTTCCACCCATTCCCCTGATTCCGGCGGTACTCATCAAGCTGGCCCGGTCCAGGGCTCGGATGATACTCATTGCCCCGGAGTGGCCCAGGCAGTGGTGGTTCACGGACCTGCTTCACCGATCTCTCCTTCCTCACATTCGGTTGCCGTGCAGGCCGGACCTTCTCACGAAGTACGGGGGGCGGATGTTACACCCCAGCCTCTCGTCTTTGAGTTTGGCGGCATGGCTCCTGAGATAGTGCAATATGGCCATCTGAATCTGCCCGAAGATTGCATGGACATACTGAAGGAGTCTAAGAGGCCTTCCACTAGGACTTCATATGCTTACAAGTGGAAGAGGTTTTGTATCTGGTGCCAGTCTAAGAACCATGACCCTACAACCTGCAAGGAAGATGTCATCCTTCCTTACCTTTTGCATTTGGCGCAGTCTGGCCTTAATGTTCATTCCATTAGGGTTCATCTTGCTGCATTGACTGCCTACAGGAAATGCCCTTCGCAGACTTCTTTTTTCCAGATCCCTGTGATCAAAGACTTTCTGGAAGGGTTGAAGAAGGTGTTCCCTCCTGTCAGGCTTCCTTCGCCTTCATGGGAATTGAATGTGGACTGTCCAGATTGATGAAGGAGCCTTTTGATCCCATTCACAAGGCTTCGTTGCAGCACCTGTCCTGGAAGGCGGCGTTCCTCGTGGCCATTACATCGGCCCGCAGGGTGAGTGAAATTCAGGCGTTGTGTTGTACTGAACCTTATACTGTATTTCATGCTGCTAAGGTTGTGATGCGTACTCACCCTAAATTTCTTCCCAAGGTTATTTCTGATTTTCATGTCAACCAGACCATAACTTTGCCTACGTTTTTTCAGAATCCTTCCTCTCCGGCGGAACGATCTTTGCATTCCCTGGATGTGAGGAGGGTGTTGAAATTTTATCTGGATAAGACCAAAGATATTCGTAGGTCAGACCAATTGTTTATCAATTATGGATCGGTCAGGACGGGTCTTGCTACCTCTAAGCAGTCCATTTCTAGGTGGATTGTGTCCTGCATACAATTGTGTTACCAAAAAGCTAATAAGACCTTAGGAGGTAAGCCTAAGGCTCATTCCACCAGGGGCAAGGCTGCCACGACAGCCTTGCTCCGTAATGTGCCGATTGCAGAAATCTGCAAGGCCGCCACTTGGAAGTCGGTTCATACCTTTGCTAAGCATTACTGCCTGGACTCTGATGCCAGGGCAGACGCTCAGGTTGGGCAGGCTTCGCTGCGGAA
The DNA here is from genome assembly GCF_964261635.1 of Lissotriton helveticus. NCBI lineage: Eukaryota > Metazoa > Chordata > Amphibia > Caudata > Salamandridae > Lissotriton > Lissotriton helveticus. Next base: position 1,223,811,974 of record NC_136059.1, on the reverse strand, counting down.
TTTGTTCGCACAGTAGTGGCGTTATGTTCTTTCTCCACCGCCGTTTTTGTGTGGGGATGGGCTTGCCATTCTATTCACTAGATTATGACTATACACAGAGATCCCCTACTACAGAAGGAGTAGTTTCTGTCCTGTAACTCCAGTTCTGTAGTAGGGGTATCTCTGTTATAGTCATAAGCGCCCGCCCTCCTCCCCGGTGGAGAATTGTTCATGTAAGTAATGCTACAGGTCTGGCGTTTTACGCCTTCAAAAAGAACTGAAGTCAGTTGGACCTGCTATGCATTCTGGGATACTGGGAGAAGGTTCTAGAAGGTTTCCTTAAAGGCACAGTATCCTGTTTAAGCCACATAATGGCAGCCTATGGGGCTTGTCTGTCCAGGCCTTCCTCTCTATCATTTCTGAGGGGTTTGCAGTAAAAGCAAGGGAAATCTGGACAGGCTTTGCTGTTAGTGGATTTTTGGTGGAATTTCTAGTTGAAGTACTGGACAGTGTAGCCTGTGGATATAGGCTGCATTATTTGTCTTTAAATTTTCTCTTAAGTGTCTTTGCAGTTCTGCAATTTTTTGACAATTTAAGAGATTATTTTTGATTGCCGGGGTCAACGCACATGGGCGGGACTATTCACTAGATTATGACTATAACAGAGATACCCCTACTACAAAACTGGAGTTACAGGACAGAAACTACTCCTTCCTCATTGGGTTTGTTGCTGGAACCATCCCAGGGAGAAGATGTCCTTGCTTGATTTCTTGAATATCTTCTTTCATTATTGTGATGTCCTGGTTTAAACCTTGAAAGAGATGCTCCATGAATTTGTTTGAGATGTGCATGTCAGTATAACTCCTGGGGGGAGGCAGGGTCCGTGAGCGATTGGTCCTTCCTTCTTTGATTTCTTTGCCTTTTGCACCAAGGACATCAAGAGCAGCTGCTTCACGGATTGATCCTCCGTCTACTTTATTTTTAATTTACCTGTTCTTTGCCTGTATCTCCTTCCCTCCACAGGAGGCTGCTGAGCCCCGGCATTCCTGTCTTCGACTGCGGCAAAATTCTCCACTCTATTCACGTCCCTCATGGTCCTGCAAGCAGTGGGTAGAGATGATTGGCTGAAGGGGCTCTGATCGAGATCCGCACTTGACGGTGCTCAGGTGGAGCAAGGCCAAGATTTTACTTTAGTCCAATCAGGGATCCCAGTCCTTTCTGTTCTTAGCACTGCTGTGACTTGTAAGTATTTCTTGAGTGCAGGTCTATTGCGTTGCTGTGTTACAGTATTCATCCTTCTTGACTTCGGATGCAACTGGCCCGGGACTGCGTCTCCACCCCCATGCCTGTTACATGTAGTTTTCCGATCAAGGTGGAATAAGAGCCTGTGTTGAAGGCTGCAGAGAGGTCGTGCACTATGAGGGTTGCTGTATCTCCGCTGTCTAGAATCGTCCTGATGTTGTCTGTGGCTGTGATGAGGGCTGTATCTGCTGTGATTGGGCCAGAGCGATACAAAAGGGGATGATGGACGGAGCGTTTGAGCAAATCAAACACTCACCCCCAGTCAAATGATCTGGGTTTAATCCATCACCATTCTTTAGCTCACTCCGCCACCCCAGTTCAGACATGGCTATATGCAAATCAGTCTGACCCTGTGCCTCATGGGAACAGTCCAGCCCGAACTGCCAAGCCATATTTTCCCTGGACCGGAAACAAGCATCCTGGGACCGGTTTCGGATTCATAATCCTCATCAGTTCTGGCTGGACTGTTCCCATGAGGCACAGGGTCAGACTGATTTGCATTTAGCCATGTCTGAAATGGGGTGGCTGAGTGGGCTAAAGAATGGTGATGGATTAAACCCAGATCAGTTGACTGGGGGTGAGTGTTTGATTTGCTCAAACGCTCCGTCCATCATCCCCTTTTGTATCGCTTTGTTCGCCCTAAGTGTGGCAGGGTATGCTCAGACGTGAGTCCCTTGCTCACTTGGCCACTGGATTCAAGATAGCCTGGCTGATGAGGATTATGAATCCGAAACCGGTCCCAGGATGCTTGTTTCCGGTCCATGGAAGACATGGCTTGGCAGTTCGGGCTGGACTGTTCCCATGAGGCACAGGGTCAGACTGATTTGCATATAGCCATGTCTGAAATGGGGTGGCTGAGTGGGCTAAAGAATGGTGATGGATTAAACCCAGATCAGTTGACTGGGGGCGAGTGTTTGATTTGCTCAAACGCTCCGTCCATCATGCCCTTTTGTATCACTTTGTGATTGGGCCAGAAGCGTGGTGTCTAGGAGCTGGTGTGCATTGAGGTAGTGAGCGAGTTGTATGATAATGGTTTTCTCCTTGATAGTGTAGAAGGTAAATCGGAAAGTAGCTTGCTAGTTGAGTGGAGTCTGTCACTTGTTTTTTAGCAGTGCATTAATCATTGTTTACAGGCATTAGGGAATGCCTAAATGGTGATTAGTTGTTCAGGATTTGAGTGAGAGCTTCGCTGATTGAGAGGTGCCCATATTGTAGATGTGGGGGCAGGGGTCAGTTGGAGACCCATAGTGGATGGTCTCATGATGTTGGTTGCTTCTTCTGCTGTGAATGTTTCCCAAGAAGTCAAAGTCTTTCTGTGAATGTTTGAGGGTAGGCTAGTTGTGAGCGTGCAGCGCTTTGGTGGTGGGCATCGTAGTTATAGGTGGTGTTGATTTTATTGGGGAATAAGTCCGATGTTGTCTCCTAGTTCTTGTGAGGCAGTGATGCTGTTAGTGGTGGTAGCAGATTAGATGAAGTCTTGATGTCTGCGCAGATTTCTGTGCTGCTATTTGAGCTCATGTGTATGGGCTCTGCTAGATTGCTAGAATTAGCATCTAAGGGCTGTTCTGCAAGTCTGCTGTTTTCACTGTGGCTCGTTCTCCATCTTCTTTCCAGTTGTTTGCAGTGTTTGTTTATTGTGCAGAGATCCTCGGTGTTGCCGCGGTCCTGCTTCTGATTCCTCTCTGTGGTGTTGTGTTTGAGGTCCAGGAGGAGTTTTGTCACTAGGGTTTGGCCGATTGCTTTGCACTGTGTCAAGTCCATCCAGATGCTTCTTGGTTGCTTCGATTCCAATGTCCTTGAGGGTAGTAAAGACAGAATCAGTGGTGTGTCTGGCGAAGTGTCTCTGTCTGATGATGTGTTGTCAGATCCGGGTTGTGGTGTTGGTGTTCCGGTCTTCCACGTGGAAGTTGAAGTCTCCTTTTAGGAGCTAGTTGTTGGAATTGATGGCAAGGGGAAGACAAAGTCAGCAATGTCTGAGAAAGTAGCTCATGCCCCAGTGGTTTTTAGACTAGGGTTCCGCTCGGGTTGTAGGTTGCTGAGGGTCGTAGCTTGATATATAGGCGCTCCATGTAGCGGGTTGCATTCTCTGTGGTTGCAGTGTATTTGAAGGATTCTTTGAATACTGTTACGATTCCTCTGACGGGTTTGTGTTGGTGGTCGTGACATAGCTGGGATAGCTGTCTGGTGCCATCTCGGTGAGCAGTCATATTTATGAAAAGAGGATGTCCTGGATGTTCCAGATTTCTGTGAAGTGTTTGCTGAGTGAGCAGGGGTTGATCATGCATGATGGTCATGGGGCTTGTTTTAGCTGTGTGTGGTAGGGGTGCTGTGTGTGGGTGTGCTGTGTGCTGTGTTGCACGTGAAGCAGAAATAGGTGCAAGCAAAAGCTCCCTTTGTGTTGCGTGCTGCGGTACGGGAGCATTCAGTGGATGGATGCCCTTGGTTTAGTGACAGAAGTAATACCGCAGAGTAAAGGAGGTGGATGGACCAGTGTTCATTAGACTGGGCGTGGGAAAAATCAGGTAAGGAGCATCCGGAGGGTGGGGACGAGCGCAAAGCGATGGTGGCGCAACCGGGGGTCAAGGCGAAAGAAGCAAAGAAGTGCAAAAAGTCAAAGTACAGTAAAAGTACAGAAATGCGGCAAAGAGTACAATGCGAGGACAAGCGGCAAAATAAAGTGAGAGAGCACAGATCAAAGATTGCAAAATACGCTAAATGTGGAAGTGAGAGCACAGTGAGCAATTGTGGCGAATTGTAAGGAAGGGTACTAAAAACGAGCAAAGGGTGAGAAAAAGAGAAGACTGTGAGCGAAATTTACAAAAGAGCTGGAGAGGCCGGGGCGCAGCCAGGAGCCGCAGGGGCTGGGTTTGTGAGGGCCTTTAGGGCAGGGCCTTCAGCTCTTTCCTAATTTGGAACAGGTTTATGGCAGTCCTGATGGAGATGAAAATGTTGTTCAGATCCTTGAAGGCCTGTTGCCCTGTAGATTTTCTTGTTTTTCACTTCTTTGTTTACAGTCTGATGGTGTCCTGGCCGCAAGTGTGCTGAGAGCTACAGAAGATGGGGAGCTTGTCAGCCAAATCGGAGGGAAGACCTGTTAAGCTTTTCAAATTGCGGGTGGTTTTGATGAAGGGTGGCTTGCACTGGGATCACTGGGAGTTCAACATTGGCGGCTATTCCGTTAAACTGTTTAATTTAATTTTTCCACAGATCTTGCCTTTTATGTCATTATAGCCATCCTATATGGTAACAATACTGTAGAAATAGTTCAGAAGGAAACAATTGTATACCATGTTGTTTGCAATCCCTCCATTCAAAGGAAAGTTTTGACCTGCGAAACAAATTACTCTTTTGTCCTGTCAGTCCTATGCATGTTTGTGGACTTATGTAGCAGCTCATAACGAATTCCACAATATACTTCATGAAAACGAAATTGTTCTCACCTCGTAGTAGTGGATTAGCATAATCAGTTGAACCTATTAAAAATACAAACTTATCCTTGGATGTTAGCCTTAAGGGAGTGAAGAGAAGTTGGTTTCTAATTTGCCGTGCTTCAGTTTCAATCACAACCCATATATTCAAGCCAACAGAAGTTGTCAGTCAAGGTGCTCTGGAGTTTGGTTCTTATTGCTCGAAGTTTTGGTGATCTAGATGGGTAAAACTGTCACTCGAAATGTCTTCTCAGTCTGAAGCAAGACCTTTGAACTTCTACCTGTGCGCTATTAACAGTGCAGTAGATTTAACTAACTGGGCCAATATTTGAACATTGTCCAATGACATTATTAATATCAATGCTTAATTTGAGCCGATGGTTTCCGGTGCTCTTCACATATTTGTCAGCACCGGCACCTATGATAGCTGCCACATGGTGGTGCTGTTTGTGTAATTTAGAGATGAGCAGAACAACAGTTGTTTATTCATTCAATATGCATTAAAAACACATATTACATATTGCCCAAACCATTCTTATAGCTTTTGGGGGGGGGGGGGGGCCTCAAACAGTGTGAATTGTCACACTTATAGCAGTGGGATGGTTAGTAGTTGTGCTGTCATTGTCAGCGCTGGTAATGGCAATGGGTGGTGCAAGCTGCAGTGACCTTCTGACAAGAATGCTGGCACTTATTGTTTTAAAAACTTTTTACAAATTCCGCACCAACTAAGATAAGCTTATTCCCTTGTCCTCAGAACTGCTTCCACACTTATTCAGAACTTTGTAAACTACCAAAGGAGCAGGCACAATGGGGCATATAAACTGAATTGTTCTGCCTGCTAATTCAAACTGAGGAAACCTCGAAATTGAGGAAACATAGGTATCGTGTTAGTTTAGCTAACTAATAAGGAGGAGACAACGTGTGCCCCTTAGGCAAACCTCAAAGCAGCCCTGGCAAATTTTGTCAGACCAACCCCCGTATGGTGCATTACAATTGCAGTGAGCAAGCCTGACCACTACAAAGGGTGGCTGTGGGTGGGGGTGTCTCACCCCCAAGAAAATGTGGGAAAAAATGGTGCATTCTACAACACATTATGTTGTATCACTTCTAAAGCATAGTACATGATGAGCTTACTGTTCACCAGGATGCAACAATCTTTGTTAGTGAGGGAATCATAGAAGAGCCCTATCACCCTCAAACAGTACCTCTCATCTCTCTTTAGTCCCTACACAAAGTCTGTGGCCAACTGGCGTTAGCTACACCGTCCCCTCACCTTTTCTGTACCTGGAGTGGGCTCACGACCCTATAATATCTTGGAGAGGGGTCCACATGGCCTCCCTCACCTTTAAAAAACAAATTGGAAACTAGCATTGGCATGGCCAAAAGGTCTCGCATTTGGGACCTTCTAAGTGTTTAGCCATACAACAGTTGGTGTTGTTGCACCAAGGATATTCTGCTGCATAACTAAATACTTATAGGGTCCAAAAAGCTAGACCTATTGGCTATGACAATGTTTGTTTGTTTTTTGTTGCTGTTTTGTTTAAGTTGCCAGATCTACAATAGCTGGACATGGTTTTTGTTAACAGTTCTTTGCATCAAATGAACTTGTTTTCTTTGCTCTGAATGTTGTTTCCATTCTAGTTGTAGGAAGCTGTCATTCCCAGGGGTGTGGGGGCTGCCTAGCTGTGCGCATGCGCCAAACTTTGCAAATAAGAAAAAGCCTGGTGCAGGCGCAATTTACAAGTGTGGGGTGAGTGAGCCCCAGGCAGCATGACTCACTCACACAGGAGTTCATGCACTGCACGTGCATACTCCGCATGGTTTAAGGAAACTTGATCCACTCCCTCCCAGGCATCAAACACCTATTTACCAAGAAAATCTGAGAAGAGCCTGCCTGCTGCACTGACGGCTGGTGGTGTGTGTGCCTGGTGGAATCGTGCACTGTGTGTGTGTGCACGTGCACACGCCTGGTGGAAGAGTGCACTGACGGCTGGTGTTGTGTATTCCTGGTGGAATGGTGCACTGACGGCTGGTGTTGTGTATTCCTGGTGGAATGGTGCACTGACGGCTGGTGTTGTGTATGCCCGGTGGAATGGTGCCCTGACGGCTGGTGGTATGTGTGTATCTGGTGGAAGCGTGCACTGACGGCTGGTGTGTGTACCTGGTGGAAGCGTGCACTGACGGCTGGTGGTGTGTGTGACTTGTGGAAGCGTGCACTGACGGCTGGTGGTGTGTGTACCTGGTGGAAGCGTGCACTGACGGCTGGTGGTGTGTGTGCATGGTGTGTGTATGCCGGGTGGAAGCGTGCACTGACGGCTGGTGGTGTGTGTGACTTGTGGAAGCGTGCACTGACGGCTGGTGGTGTGTGTGCCTGGTGAAAGCGTGCACTGACGGCTGGTGGTGTGTGTGTGCCTGGTGAAAGCGTGCACTGACGGCTGGTGGTGTGTGTGTGCCTGGTGGAAGCGTGCACTGACGGCTGGTGGTGTGTGTGTGCCTGGTGGAAGCGTGCACTGACTGTTGGTGGTGTGTGCGCGCCTGGTGAAAGAGTGCACTGACTGATGGTGTGTGTCTCTGGTGGACCAGGAGCCTTCACAGTGATAAAAGACACAAATGAAACTGACGAATAGGGAGGGGGTGTGTGAGCAAAGGAGCATGATTCACAGCTAGAAGACACAAATGAAGCTAGCCAGGAGGGAGGGAGAAAAGGGAGGGGGTAGTGCAAGCGGAGGAGCCTGATTACAGCAATAAAAACACAGGTGGCAGCTGTGCACGAGCTTGTGAACACAAGCTGGAGGCCAGCAAAAGTCTCTGGTGGCCCTTTTAAAGGCCACTTACTAAATGTCTCGCTGCGCTGTCTCAGGCGAGACTTCTTAAAACAAG